>NC_040094.1:15954507-17204507 GCF_003369695.1 Bos indicus x Bos taurus
CTGGTAAAGAATTCGCCTGCAGTGCAGGAGACCCCAGTTCGATTCCTGGGTGGAGAAGATCCCCTGGAGATGGGATAGGCTACACACTCCGGTATTCTGGGGCTTCCCTGGTAGATAAGCTGGTAAAGAATTCGCCTGAAATGCAGGAGACCTGGGTTTGATTCCTGGTTGGGAAGATCCCTTGAAGGAGGGCATGGCAAGCCTTGAAGGGTGAGGAATTCTTAGGTGAACAAAGAGAGCACATAATCAGAGACACTAAGAACACTCTTCATAGGTTCAGAGATCCCTAACTACATGGAGAGTGGTGAACAGCCTTATGCAGCTGATGCAAAATGCATAGGGCTGGGGACGGTTTGGTGCCCCCATATTTTCTTCTTTTTTTTGACCCCTAGGTCTCTTTTATTTTTTTTTCCTAAAAATTTTTATTTAAGTGTAATTGATTTACAATGTTGTGTTAGTTTCCAGGTTTTCTACCTACTATGTGAAATACAAAAGACAGAAAGAACCACTTCCTGTCTTCAGGAATCATATGATTTCCTTGAGGAAAGTGTAGCATTATGCAAGTAAAGAAAAAAAAGTAAATGCTGAAGTGAATCCTGTGTGACACCGACATTGAGCACTACAATTGCTTTTGCTCAGCACCGGGGAGAAGTGGTCTTTTGGCTTAAGATAATGAAGTGTTATGAGAAGAGAGAGAGACCTAGATTCAAGTCCTAACTCGGCCTTTTCCTGGTTCTGTGACCGCCAGGAAATCATTTTGACAGCTTTAAGCCTCATCTGGACTCAAAGCCAGGGACTCACGTTCTTGACTTTTTGCTCCATCAGTACCTCAGTTCCAGGTGTCAATTTTTATTTCAGTTACTGTTATGTAACAAAGCACCCTCAAAATTAGTGGATTAAATTAGAACCAGTCTGTCTGCTTGGAATTCTGTCAGTTGAGTGGGCCTCAGCTGGGCGGTTCTGCTGCTGCTCTCTGTTGTTATCCCAAAGTCATGAAGGCACATATTTTAAAGGAGGTGGAAAGCGGCCTGGGCTGGAGCATCCAAGACAGAGCTTTGCACTCACACTGTTGGTGCCATGGAGGTCCTGGGTGGGGCAGGAAGCAGTGGGAGCACTGGCTTGGCTGGGCCTTTTTCTTGCTCCATGGGGGCTCTGCAGGTGGGTAGCCATCCTTGTTATGTGACAATTCAGATCTCTCAAGAGCACAAAAGCAGAAGCTGCCAGACTTCTTAAGACTGAGGCCCAGACCTGACACAGCATCATTTCTATCTCATGTTGCTTAAAGCCAGTCTTGAACCCAGCCCAGATTCAAGAGAGGAACCTGCCCAGAACCACGAACTCGTAGCCTACTGGGAGTCACTGATGTAAACAGATTGCCCACAGTACACATTTTTCCTTTTGAAAGTTTTCAAAAAAGCATGTTTTAAGGCTAACTATAAAAAAGACAAGGTAGCTGTGCTTATGAGTATAGGCTTGAGCCAGACTAAGCTGGAGTTGCACGTGGACAGGACGTGGGCAAGCTAATCTCTCTTTAAGCCCCTTGTGTTGCTTATCTAGAGATGCTTCCTTCATAGGGCTGTGGTAGAACTGAAAAGAGATAATGGGTCTAAGCACCTTGCACACAGTAGGTACCCAGTAGATGATAGCTACAGTGTATTGTTATTAAAGTTGCCATGGTGGTTGTATTATTGTTATTATTAATTACTGAAATAATTACTAATTATTATTAATTAGACAAGTGACTAATATAGCACATTTCTCATAACCTAAGGAGGAATGTTACTTTCATTATCTTCTTCAATTTCAGTTGACAGTTTTAAGTGTTTATTTTGCTCTTTTAATGAATTTTCAGGTCATTCTCTAATTTTAAAGTATCTGTCATTTTCTACTAGCAAAATAATTGGGAAATCAAATTCTTAGGTGAAATGTGAACGATGAAAACTCCTTCTACCTCTCACAAAATCTTGGAAACACACATTTTAGGAGAGATAGTGATGTATCAGTTAATTTTCTGAAAACACACATACAAACACAGTTCTGTATGAAAACATTATTTTATACCCATTGTATTTTTTCATGTTTAAGTGTAAAGATGCTTCCAAGTCAGGACTATAACATCAATTTATGGATTTCTTTTTTAGTGAGGAAAAAATGCCTTTTACTGTTGTATGAATGAGTTGTCAAGTATATATTCCCAAGAGTTTTGGATGACTTAGTATTAAGGTATAAATGTGATGACCTTTGGGCATTGTGAGAGCTCATTTTCCTCATGTTAACTTTAAAAGCAGTTGAACTGATTAGATTCAGCAGCAGTGGGAACTTTGTAAACAAATTTTAATACTTTGTTACAGTAGAAGGTTTTAGTGAAAAATTGGTTCAGAATACTATTAACATAAACACTGTATGTTTCGGGCTTCCTTGGTGGCTCAGATAGTAAAGAATCGCTTGCAATGCAGGAGGCTGGGTTTAATCCCAGGGTCAGGAAGATCGCCTGAAGAAAGAAATGGCTACTCACTGCAGTATTCTTGCCTGGAAAATTCCATGAACTTTTGGAGCCTGTGGGCTACAGTCCATGGGGTCACAAACAGTCAGACACGATTGAGCAACTAACACTTTTTGTATATTGCAGTTTCCTTTTTGAGTCCTCCAGTTGGGTATCGTTTGTATTCTTCTTAAATCTGCTTTGTTACAAACCCTCATAATTCTTCCCTAGGATAGCTAGGTAGCATTGGGGGCTGGTTGGTTGTCCACCACACAAGCAGTTCCTTTGTAAGGAAAATTCCTTTGCAAGGGAAAGAAAGACACGTGTTATATAGCAGATAGCATCTTCAGCAAATACATAACTTACTGGTTTGTAGGAACTCCTTAAAATGGGATCTGTAAGCACTAAACAGTTTGCTGCAGTGGAAAGACTGTGGTCCTTGGAGTCAGACTATTTCTGGCCCTTGGAAGTGATGGGAAAGTTATTTGACTTCTTTGAGCTTCACTCTCTTCAGCATAGACAATACAGACCTACCTCTCAGAGTCGGGAGATTGAATGAACTATCCATGAACACAGGGAATGTGGTAGGGACATGTGCATGTTAGTGCTCCTTGTACCTTGAATTAAGACTTAAACTTGAAGAACTTTTGAAAAAAAGCTGAAAATAAAAACTCAGCTAAAATATATAATACATAATGAATGCTCACACACACACAAAAATACTTCACACTTGCAAGTGTGAAGAAATACAGTCAGAAATTCACTTTACAAAGTACTCATTTTAAAAATGAGTTTCAAAAAGCCAAAGCAAATGAACTTGATTCATTGTATAACTGGATTGAAGGTGAGTGAAACTTTGACTTCTGAACTGCTTCAAGGAGAAGAAAATAATTCCAAGGTAATATCAGATTTGAAAGAGCAATGGTTGAAAGTTGATGAACAAAAAGGACCAGGCTTATAAGGTAGCACAAGTAGCCGAGTTTGAAATAGATTCTCCCTTCCTTGGCCCTCTTTCCTCTGAGCTCACCTGCTTCCTTTTATTCAAAACAGGGTCCGTCTCATCCCCAGTTGAAAAAATGTATGAAATTTTCTCTGAAATGAAAACTGACTTTACCCACCAGTGACTTCTGCATGTGCTGTACCTGTTACAGATGAAGAACCTACCTCAGAGGATTTTTAGGGCAGTAAAACCACTCTGTCTAATACTGTAATGATGGATATATGTCATTATATGTTTGTTGAGACCCACAGACGGTTCAACTACAAGAGTGGACCCTAACGTCATCTGTGGACCTTGAGTGATGCCTATGTGGCCGTGTAGGTTCGTGGATTGTAAGAAATGTACCACCGTGGGGCAGAAAACCTATAATGGGAAGAGGTTTCTGTGTGTGGTGACACAACATACTCTGTATTTTCTTCTCAGTTTTGCTATGAATTTAAAACAGCTCTAAAAATTAAGTGTATTCATTTAAAAATAAATGAGGTAAGTGTTACAGCTCTTTTAGAATTTGTCTAGCAGGCTTTCCGGTTGGCACCAGAAAGCACCCCCCCCAAAAAAAAAAATAAATGAGATACATGTGAGGCACATAATGAAACAAATAAAGATAAAGAAACTAACTTTGCCTAGCAAATGCACTTCCTTTGTGTGCTATAGCTGATAAAGATCAAAAAAAAAAAAAAGCACTCGGTGGCACACTGCTTCACAACAGAACCTCCTCTTGGTGGAGGTGCCAAATGTGTTATACTCTTCTGATGTGACAACTTCATTCACTCTGGTATCTGTCAGATCTGCCTGAATCACCTGGGGATCTTGTTAGACCTGCAAGTCCTGACTCAGTGGTTTTGGAATTGGGCCTGAGAGTCTACGTTTCTGAGAAGCTCCCAAGTGATGCTTGGAGAAGTGTGAAGAGTGCATTGGGCAAACATGCATTCTCTTGTTTGTCTGGCCTACTGCCTGCGCTGCACGCTTTTGCTCCATGCCCAGAGATTCACCACTGAAGAAGAGTTGTTTAGGATCTTGAATACGTTTCTCTGTCAGTATGATTCTCCTTTCTCTAAGGCTCATTAGTGCTTTGCTTGAGGTTCTAACAGAACTTGTCACATACTTTTGCTATACTTAGCAGTGTATATGTCCTATTCCCCCACCCTACCACTCTCCACATTACTCATCCTTAACTCTAGATTTCAGTTCAGTTCAGTTCAGTCGCTCAGTCGTGTCCGACTCTCTGCGACCCCATGAATCGCAGCACGCCAGGTCTCCCTGTCCATCACCAACTCCCGGAGTTCACCCAGACTCACGTCCATCGAGTCAGTGATGCCATCCAGCCATCTCATCTTCTGTCGTCCCCTTCTCTTAGGACACTCTATAAAATGTTCTCATAGATTCCTGTGCTTTTCACTAATAACCCTTACAAGAACTCTAATTAAATAATTATGAACTTGTTTTCATGAGTGTCTTCCCCACTAAATCAAAAGCTCCATGAGGTCAGGTATATTGTACAGCACTGTATCCCCATCATTGCCACAGTAATGGCCACATAGTAGGTGCTCAATAAATATTTGGTGAATAAATGAATGCATTGTAAGTTTTAAGGAAAGAGAAGTTTTGTATCGCTGAAAGAAGACAGCACACAGCCCTGCACATTGTGATTTAGTAAATAGTTGTTGGCTTAACGACAGTAATCTTAGGAACACTCAGAAACCGTTTTCTCCTTCACTTCATTCAGCAAATCTACTGAATAACTGCTATATGCCAAACCCGATTCTGTCACCAAAGGTCTAACAGTATTCAGAGAGAACATACATGTAAAAACAATTCATTTGTTGAAGATGCATTTTTCTACCCTTAAGATCCATTGTCTTTTGGACCAACGGGCTTCTGAAGCAATGGGTTATGCCATTATGAAGATCTTCAGGTGAGAAAAAGACATGTTCCAGTCTGCACTTAAAGTGTCATATTATTAACTCAGGGTGGAGGGAAGGTGTGGGGAATGAAGACTAAAAGGAAAGGGGGGAGGGTCATTGCAGCGTTTGGTTGAGAGGCGGTGATGTAGACCAGACCAGAGGCAGGGGAGAAGAAGAGACTCGAGCACTCAGGGACATAGGAAATAAAATGAACAGGACAGCCACAAAAGCGACACTAGACAAATGGGACTAACATCAAACTCTAAAACTTGTGCATGAAGGGACACCACAGTGGAAGGACAGCATACAGACTGGGAGAAAATGTTTGCAAACCATATATCTGATAAGGGGTTAATATCCAGAATATATAGAGACAGTCTGCAACTTAACAGAAAAAATCAGATAACCTGATTCAAAAGTTGTCAAAGGACTTGAATGGACGTTTCTCCAGAGGTGATAATAGATGGCCAACAAATGTATGAAAGATGTTCCATATCACTAATCATCAGAGCAACAGAGAAATGGAAATCAAAACCACAAGGCAGTATTTTCTCACACTCGTTAGAAAGATACTATCAGAAAAAAATAAATACAAGTGTTGGTGAAGATGGGGAGAAATTGGAACCCTACTGCACTGTTTGTGAGATCATAAAATGGAACAGTTCAGTTCAGTCACCCAGTCGTGTCCGACTCTTTGTGACCCCATGAACCACAGCCAGGCCTCCCTGTCCATCACCAACTCCTGGAGTTTACCCAAACTCATGTCCATTGAATCAGTGATGCCATCCAACCATCTCATTCTCTGTCGTCCCCTTCTCCTCTTACCCTCAATCTTTCCCAGCATCAGGGTCTTTTCAAATGAGTCAGTTCTTCGCATCAGGTGGCCAAAGTATTGGAGTTTCAGCTTCAGCCATCAGTCCTTCCAATGAACACTCAGGACTGATCTCCTTTAGGATGGACTGGTTGGATCTCCTTGCAGTCCAAGGGATTCTCAAGAGTCTTCTCCAACACCATAGTTAAAAAGCATCAATTCTTTGGTGCTCAGCTTTCTTTATAGTCCAACTCTCACATCCATATATGACTACTGGAAAAACCATAGCCTTAACTAGTCAGATCTTTGTTGGCAAAGTAATGTCTCTGCTTTTTAGTATGCTGTCTAGGTTGGTCACAACTTTCCTTCCAAGGAGTAAGCGTCTTTTAATTTCATGACTGCAATCACCATCTGCAGTGATTTTGAAGCCCCCCAAAATAAAATCAGCCACTGTTTCCACTATTTCCCCATTTATTTGCCATGAAGTGATGGGACCGGATGCCATGATCTTAGTTTTCTGAATGTTGAGCTTTAAGCCAGCTTTTTCACTCTCCTCTTTCACTTTCATCAAGAGGCTCTTTAGTTCTTCACTTTCTGCCATAAGAGTGGTGTCATCTGCATATCTGAGGTTATTGATATTTCTCCCGGCAGTCTTGATTCCAGCTTGTGCTTCCTCCAGCCCAGCATCTCTCACGATGTAAAATGGTACAGTCCTGTGGAAATCAGTATTCAAGTTCCTCAAAAAGTGAAAACTACCATGGGATCCAGCAATCCCACTTCTGGGTATACACCCATAGGAGTTGAAAACAGAATCTTGAAGAGGTGTTTGCACACTAATGTTCATAGCAGCACCGTGTACAAAAACCAGAAGTTAGAAGTGGACACCCAGATGTCCATCAACAGACGAATGAATAACCAAAATGTGGTAAATATATACAATGGAATATTATTCAGCTTTAGAAAGGAAGAGAGTCCCGGCACGTGCTCCAGCATGATGAACCTTGACATTATGCTAAGGGAAATAAGCCAGTCATAAAAAGACAAATGCTGTATGATTCTGCTTACACAACGTACCTGGAGTACTCAAATTCATAGAGACAGAAAGGAGCAGAGTGATTGCCAGGGGCTGGGGAGGAAGGGAGAAATGAGTCACAGTTACTTAATGGGTAGAGTTTCAGTTCTGCAAAATGAAAAAGCTGCGCTCTATTTGCAACAATCTTGAATAACTTAACACTACTGAACTGTACCCTTTAAGACGGAAACTTTTATGTAGTTTTTTTTTTTTTTAACACAGTTTTTAAAATAAACAGGATACTGTGAGAGTTATATCAGGGAAGCCCAGGGATGCGGCTGTTTCCAGGTGGGGTGTCAAGTGCCTGGTAAGGAGCACAGCAGTATATTAACATTGGTGAGCTGTATAGAGCAATCTGTACATTATCAGCGACCTTGACAAGGCTGGTTCAGAAGAAGGTAGCAGGTGTCAGGATATCACGGTGGGGTGGGTGGATTCTCAGAGTCTATATGTAAATGAAGACCAAAACTCTCACAATCACATACACTTGTCTAATGGAAACATCCTTTGTGAAAAGTCATATTTGTGACTTGTGTACTAAAGGGTGCTTGAAGATTATTTAGAAAAAGTCCCATGAAAACAACAACAGGGACTTCCCTGGTGGGCCACTGGTTGGGACTCCACACTTTCACTGCCAAGAGCCTGGGTTCAGTTTCCTGGTTGGGGAGCTAAGATCCCACAAACTGTGCAACATGGCCAAATAAAAAAAGTGTAGCGGAACTACTAGGGGGGAAAAAGTCCCATCTGAGACATCTAGCCTTCAAAGCATTAAAGTTTTTCCCCATGTATTGCAACCTTTAGTTTAAATCGATTTTATGTTAGTTCATTGGTAAAGTAACTGTGTTCAAACTGAAAGCTCTCTTCCATGCATAGTAGGGCTTGAGTCTTGTTTGTTAGAGCACCCCAGCAGACTATATCACCGTCTCTTATCCCTTCAGGCTTAAAGAAAAAACAATAATTTGGTGATAGGCAATTTTTTTCCTAAAAATATTAGAGATTTTGCTTCATCAAAGTATAAACCGAGAAAATTAAGACTAAATGGATTAGAGAGACTTTCAAAGCACCTACAGGGAAACTTTGGTGCCAGAAACATTGCCCTGACCTTGTTACCGCCCAATACTTCTGCAGCAGCTTGATTGAGGAAATAAGGTTATAGCCCCGGGAAAAAGCAAAACAAACAAAAACAGGATGTACATGAAGGGAGAACCCAGCAGTGAGCCCAGAGAGGCCCCAGGTAGGATCCCAGGGGAAAGGGCTCGGGGGACATATGTCCTAAGGATAGAAATTGAGGTTAAAAAAAAAAGAAAGAAATTGATGTTAATTGATAGTATATTTGATGCATTTGATTAACAGCACCAACAAAAAGTTTCCCTGTATGAGGCAGAGAATTTGGAGATAAATTAGATAATTCTAAAATTAAACAGACAAAAAGTAAGATGATTATAAATTCTGAGCAAAGCAGAAAATTGTACAGGAAATGAAATGTACACACAGAATATCATCTAGCACAGCTGTGAAAAGAGTCAGAATAAGGTACACACGGAAGATTGTTCCAGCCCAGAATGGTGATAAAGGCACACTGGCAGGATGTGGGGAGGGGAAGGCAGGAGGAAGTGTAACTGAACTAAATTTTCAGGAAGTAAATAGATAACACCCATTTGAAACCCAAAACTGCACCTACAGAAAAGTGTATCCAAAAGAAACATCAAAGTGATCACTTCTAGGAGCAGAAAGAGGGGTGGGACAGGAGAGTACTGATTCTATCATAAGCCTTCTAGAACTGCTTGACTTTCAGTACCAAGTGCTTGGGCAACTTTGATCTTTTAATTTTATAAAAAATTCTTTCCAATTATCTGGAAAGTATTAAGACAATGTGTTTGTCTCCTGTTTTGGAACTTTCCCCCCATATATCCTGGGCCTCTGGTACAATCTGTGTTTTGTCGTCCCAGATTCTTGGCACTACTGTGAATATAAAACACTGCAGAATCTACAGTCAAATAATAATAAAGATCCCATCCTGACCTCTCCCTGCATGTTCGAAGTTTTGAGTTTTGGAGTCTAACATTCATTTTCTCCAAAGTAATTAGTGAAGCTACAGTGGAAAATTACTGAACTGGGTGGAGAACAAAAATTCAGCAAGATAAGCAGATATCTTCCTGTCCCTTAGAGTGAAAGTGAAAGTCACTCAGTCGTGTGTGACCCCATGGACTGCCAGGCTCCTCTGTCCATGAAATTCTCCAGGCCAGAATACTGGAGTGGGTAGCTGTTCCCTTCTCCAGGGGATCTTCCCAACTCAGAACCCAGGTCTCCTGCACTGCAGGTGGATTCTTTACCATCTGAGCCACCAAGGAAGACCTCCTATACCTTAAGAGCCACCAGGGAAGACCTCCTATACCTTAAGAGCTGCATAAAAAGCAGATATGACTCAGAAAGCTGTCTTTCTAAATGCTATTCTGACAAAGGAGAGTTGTATAGACTCCTGGAATTCAGAGTGTTGGTGTCTCTTATGAAAGTAATCACAAACTGCTAAAAAGTCTGATTGGTTTCTTTTAACTAAATGACGTACAGCGCTGATAATATTTAAATTGACACCTTTTTCCTGGAAGGCATATGCACTTACAAATCTGCTTTTTCAAGCCAGGAGAAGAAGCTCTTTCCTGTCTCCCACATGCATGGAGATAATAAAACTTGTGCTTCTGCTAAGTTTCTTAAGAGTCTGAGAGTTTATGTTTCATTTAAATGAACATTTCTTACCCAGGAAGCGCTGCGGACCTTCCCTACTGGTGTGATACCTGGAACTCGCACACCATCCCCAAGAAACTGGGGGCTGGGTTCCCCTTGTGCTGGCCAGCACGCGCCCTGCCCTGCCACCTGCAGGCGACAGCAGGGCCCCTGCGTTCTTTCCCATGGTCTCTGTTGCTCCTTTTTTTTAACAGTATGTTTACAAAACTTTGTTGTACAGAAAGCAAAAATGGGGTTACAACCTCAGTGTAACTGGTAACCATGGATGGCTATATGAGTCATCCACCAATCACAGCTACCCACACCACAGCAAGAATCACAGCTACCCACACCACAGCAAGAATCTTACACGAAAACCTGGCAACACTTAGAATTTCACTGGGGTGAAGTCCCCAAGCTTGGCGGTGGATTTTCAAGAGGGACTAAAAGGAAGGAGTCAGAATGTCGTGGGAACTATGCTGTTTGGGTGGGTGCATAGGTGTTCTGGGATTTGTATCACAGGTACTTTAAAAGAAACAAAGCAGCTACCAACTCTGTAGGGGCTTCCCAGGTGGCTCTCCGCCTGCCAATGCAGGAGACTCAGGTTCAATCCCTGGGTTGGGAAGATCCCCTGGAGAAGGAAGTAGTGATCCACTCCAGTATTCTTGCCTGGGAAATCCCATGGACAGAGGAGCCAGGTGGGCTACAGTCCACAGGGTCACAAAAAGAGTCGGGACGTGATTCAGTGACTAAACAACAGCCAATTCCCAGGAGCAGTAACCCAACAATCCCTGAACTATGTCCTGACACTTGCCCTTCCCAGACCCCAGGGAACATCCTCAACCCACCTTTAAGCAACCCCCTTGCTCCCTGACACAGTCTCTGCCCTAGAGATGCATTTTCTAGCCCTCACTCCTGCCATGAGTAAATGGGAGAAGAAATCTCCTCCTGCCCACCACATCCAATGCTGGTACCTTCAACGACCTCAAAGACAGTAGCTCACAGGCCATCATTTGGAACACAGCCCACTGTAAAATGATTTCAGGAGCCTGTTTCTACCATTGGGCTTCCCTGATAGCTCAGTTCGTAAAGAATCCACCTGCAATACAGGAGACCCTGGTTCGATTCCTGGGTCAGGAAGGGATAGTCTACCCACTCCAGTATTCTTGGGCTTCCCTCGTGGCTCAGCTGGTAGAGAATCTGCCCTGCAGTGTGGGAGACCTGAGTTCAATCCCTGGGTCAGGAAGATCCCCTGGAGAAAGGAAAGGCTACCCACTCCAGTATTCTGGCCTAGAGAATTCCACGGACTGTATAGTCCATGGGGTTGCATGGAGTGAGACATGACTGAGCGATTTTCACTTTATTTCTCCCCAAGACCCAGAACTCACTTACCTACATTGGATCCCAGAACCTTGGCTAGTGGTGTGGCTGTTTGCACTAAAACCTTTCATAAAACATGAAGTCTTTTATGGAAGATTTTATGAACCACAAGGAAATCTATTACCCTGATGTTTCAGTGGCTTGGGTTTTGAACTTCAGCTGTAAGAGGGAAACCCACAGACCTCAGAACCTCAAAGATCACTGCCAAAGTGGCTTTTGGCAGAACCACACAAAAGAAGGAGGTGACAGACCCAAGAAGGCTGAAGAGAAGGTCATGGGAACCTGCACTTCTGGGAAAGTAAGAGTACCATAAGGTTCCGGTGTCATTGAGTGCAATCCCAGCTCCAGCTCCAGCTCCTGCTTCTATGGCCCTGCAGCCACTCTGCCTTGGAACCTCGGTGAATGGATGCTTCTCCATTTCACCACTGCTAGCTCTCCTGCCCAGAACCCTTACATTTCCTAAACACACTGAGGCCAGGTGGCTGCCATTCCTTGAGTGAATTTGCAAATATGAATTGGCTTACTCACCAGTCCCGCATTCCCTTGACTGACCTGTTGAAGTACACATCAGTCAACTGGGGCGCTGTACCCTAAGGAACAGGGAATATTAATCAGATGAAAGGAAGGGAACTAATATTGAGTAGTCATATACTACGCACCAGTTGCTTGAGATCAATTCTTCTATGTAATCCTCACAATCAAGAGAAAAACAGTATTCACTTTTTGAAGTGAAAGTTGCTCAGTCATGTCCGACTCTTTGCGTGTACAGTCCATGGAATTCTCCAGGCCAGAATACTGGAGTGGGTAGCTGTTCCTTTCTCCAGGGGACCTTCCCAACCCAAGGATCGAACCCGGTCTTCCTCACTGCAGAGTCTTTACCATCTGAGTCACCAGGGAATGAAATAACATACAGAAAAGTGCACAAATCAAGCTTGATGAAAGTGAACCCATCCAGACCAAAAATTAGACGCTGTCTTAGAGTCCTACTCCATCACTCTCCACTACCTCTTCCCTACAAGTACTGTAAACAGTATCCTGGCTTTGAATATCATAAGCTAGTTTGCCTGGTTTTGAACCTATTACAAATGGAATCATTCACTATACAGTACATGGTGCTAAGTCCAGCGCCTTTCACGAAATATTATGTAAGCTACCTCCTTATTGCGTGTCAGTAAGTCAGTTCAGCTGCTCAGTCATATCTGACTCTTTGTGACCCCATGAATCGCAGCATGCCAGGCCTCCCTGTCCATCACCAACTCCTGGAGTTCACTCAGACTCACGTCCATCGAGTCAGTGATGCCATCCAGCCATCTCATCCTCTGTCGTCCCCTTCTCCTCCTGCCCCCAGTCCCTCCCAGCATCAGGGTCTTTTCCAATGGGTCAACTCTTCACATGTGGTGGCCAAAGTACTGGAGTTTCAGCTTTAGCATCATTCCTTCCAAAGAACACCCAGGGCTGATCTTCGGAATGGACTGGTTGGATCTCCTTGCAGTCCAAGGGACTCTCAAGAGTCTTCTCCAACACCACAGTTCAAAAGCATCAATTCTTCGGCGCTCAGCTTTCTTATTGTGTGTAGCAGTAGTTTATTCACTTAAATTGGTGTGTCATCTTCTCTCGTATGAGGATGGAACAATTTATCCATTTTCTATGGACATTAGGATTACTTCCACTTGGGAGCTGTGATTGAAATTTTCTCTTTTGTTGTATACATGCTTTTTAGTGCACATAAATATCTATTTCTGTTGACTCTGTACTTGAAAGAGTTGCTGGCTCTTTTAGGGGATACTGCCAAATACATTTTCTTAAGCAGTTGTAGTAATTGAAATTCCCACCTGCAGTCTGTAAGAGGCCCAGTGACTCCACATTCTCACCAGCACTTGATTTTGTCAGTGTTTTTAATATTAGCCATTCTGATAAGTCTAGAATGGCATCTCATAATGCTTTCATTTTCCATTTCCCGGATGACTAGTGAGATTGAGCATCTTTTCATATACTTACTGGCCTCTTTTATGACATGCCCGTTCACAAAGTTTGCTCCAATTTTATTCTTCTTCTAGATAGATAGGCATTGCTGTTCTCGACTATTTGCACTTTCAAATACACTTTGTTTATTTTTTAACTTTCTGGCCATGCATGGGGCCTGCAGGATCTTAGTTCCCTCACCAGAGATTGAACTCGCGCCCTCTGCAGTGAAAGCAAGGAGTCTCAACCATTGGCCTGCCAGGGAAGTCCTTCAGATACACTTTAGAAACAACTTTTCAATCTCTGTCCCCCAAAGGCTCAGGTTAGATTAGCATTTAATGAAATCCTTATGTCAATTTGTAAAGAATTTGCATCTCCAATGGAATGTTGAGTCATCCAGTCCACGAATGTGGTAATGAATCTCTTATGTAGGTTTTATTTCTCTAAATAATATTTTATAGTTTTCTATGTAGAGCCCCTCAGCATCTTTCACATGATTTATTCCTAGGTATTTGATGTGGTTTATGTTATTGTAAATGGCATCATCTTTTACATTTAAATTTCCTAATCATTACAGGTATACAGAAATATAATTGATTTTTGTAAACTGACCTTGTATCTAAATTCACTTATTATTTCTGAGTTTATCTGTAGACTTTTCCCATATACATGTACAGACCTGTTGTGTGAATAATTTGAAAGGTTTATTTCTTGATTTTCAGTCTTTATGCTTTTCATTTCCTTGTCTTATTGTACCAGTTTAACCTCCAATATAAAGCCTAATCGAATTGGTAATAGCAAGTATTGTCTCATTCTGAATCTCAGGATTATTAAATATCATTTGAACTGCAGCTTTTACGTAGATAATCTTTATCAGACTAAAGGAGTCTCCTAATTTTAGTTTACTGAAATTTTTATCATGAGTTGTTTAATTTTATCCACTGTTTTCCCTGCCTCTATTAAAATAATCATTTTTTCCCTCATTCTGTTAATGTGCTATATGGAAATGTGATGCGTGCTAGACATATGAGTCGTCTCTGGGAATTTTGCTGGGTCACTGAGAATGATCCTTTCTCTTCTCTTGCATAATTATGAATTATAACAACTGTGTGGGAATTCCCTGGCGGTCCAGTGGTTAGGACTCTGTGCTTTCACTGCCAAGGACCCAGGTTCAAATCCTGGTCAAGGAACTAAGACCCCACAAGTCATGGGAGGAAAAAAAAAAAACAACTATGGAAATCTGGAGCTTCCGGGGACTATCTCACCACATGGAAAGAGCTTGCCAGAAATTAAGCCCAACCCGGAGGAAATAAAAATCAAGATGTGGGGGGTGAGAGACAGAAAAACACCCTCACACAGAAAAAAAAGAATATGGATGACAATATTTGAACCCTAGTTCTAACAATGTCAACTCTTTCCCTGCATTGATAAAGTATATGAACCAATGAATTTTTTTTTCACTTGAAGTGCTTTGAGTTGATCTTATTTATATTCATCACATCCATCTTGCTTAGAAGATTTCCCCGAACAAATTGCAAAAGTCATGTCAGACTACTGAACATCAGCTGTATTTCCATCATAGTTAAGTGAAAGGAATGCGCACGCGTCTGGGACGGGCACTGCTGCTGAAACATGCATTTCCAGGCAGCCGCAGTCAAACAGCAGGGGAAACAGGATATAAAAACCAGACAGATCAGCATCCAGGTACACCAGCACTAAACTTTATAGTCACACTACTTTACATATTTAAAGTAGGACCTGTTAGCTCCTACTTCACCACACAATCTATTTTCCAAAATGTAAAGAACTCCAGCCCATTATCCCGGCCTTTGGAATGGGTACAGAAAGAATTATCCAACCTGTCTTCCTAATCACAGATGAAAATTATTCTAGGAATTTCTGCAACTTGACAGATGTTAAGGAGCAAGAGAGCTAATGAAATATGCAAACTTTCCTAGAACAAAAGGCAAGATGTACAACTCAGGGGACGATCCACAGTCCTTCTTTTACATGGACACCTCATCGTGGTTGCAATGATCCCTAATGGAACTGACACCCCAAGAGTTCTCAGTTCGGAACTCTGCACAGTTACAGGAGCAGCCCCAGTCTCCCTCTGGGCCCCTGTCTAAGCCACTGGTTTAATGAAGCCATAATCCATGCATTTGATGAGACATTCCCGAGCTGTCTGAACCACTGCTGCCCGCTTCTCGTCCGGCTCTTGCTTGCCCACCACCGTCAGGATCTCCAGCAGCTCACTCTCCACCAGCTTCTTAGCCAACTCAGCATCAGCCGCCAGCAGGTTGTAGGCAATGACCAGGCCCCGGTGTTGAACTGACAGCCGGTCATGCAAGCAAAGCCGCTGTAGAATCTCCAACCACTGAGTTGTCTGGAGGCAGGAAGGAAGATAAAGACAGATTGGAGGAATCAGTGGAGGGGACAGAGAAAGGAGATTCTGGACAAGATAAACAGAAGGTGTTGGCCAAGCCCAGATTCTGGCCTCTGAAAGGGCAAGTGCATATCTGATTATCTCTGTGGACTCAGCATATGCCCAGCTGAGCCTCTTGGAACTAGCTGGATGATGCCCATCTCCTTACCAGGGCAGGAGTTGGAGAATTAGAAGAGATTTGAAATAATCCAGTCCTTCTCATTTTGTAAGTGGAGCGACTGAGGTTCAGGGAGAGGAAGCAACTTAGCTACAGTCACACATCTGGAAATAGTACAGAATAAACATCCACCCATCCACTTAATTTTTAAGCATCATGAGAAGCAGAGGGACAGGCCTGCTGCCCGCCTGAGTGGAATGGGGATGGAGGGTGCTCAGAAAGGAGGTTCTAACTCTGGGCACATGCATAACGCCTGCTTCTGCCAACCGATGTGCCCTGAGAAACGCTGCTTTAGCACAGCAGCCTGTGGTCCCCAGGCTGGAAGCACCCCGCCTCTGACCTACTCAGTCAGAATTATCCTGGGGAAAGTTTTTTAACCAGCCCTCCAGATGACCCTTTCACACCTTACAGCTTTGAGAAACTTGCCTTATGGAAAGGGCTGAAGGCCAGGGACCAAGCAGGATGAGCTATATCCAGGAAAGAGACCCTCCCCTGGTGCCAGGAGAGTATAAACCTCCATGGAACTTAGAAAACACACACACACATACACACCCCCACCTTGAGCTGGCTATCTAAAAGAGCTTGCCTTTTATTCTTTATATATATATATATATATTTAAATTACAGGATAATTACTTAACAATATTGTGATGGTTTTTGACACACAGCAACATGAATTGGTCATAGGTATTCATATGTCCCTTCCCTGTTGAATCTCCTTCCTGACTCCTCCCCCATCCCACCCCTCTAGGTTGTCACAGAGCACCGAAGAGCCTGCCTTTAAAGCAGACTTGCTTTAATACATTTGAATTGAGATGTTTACCTTTTCACCATCGGTGAATATGATGCCCACAAACTTCAGTTTGGTGAAATAAGGAAAGTTTCATTCTGCACCCCTTTGTTTGTGGCTATGTCCATATCACTCTCATTACACCTGCTGAAACGGCCACAGTCCCACAAAGGGTCTGGCCATCATGCGCTCTTAAGAGACTCTAACAGCCTCTTTGCCAAACTGTGAGCTCCTATGGTACCCCATCCTCATCCCCACTTCTCTTGAGGAGCTTAGGGGCTCCATGGCAGGAGTTAATGCTGTTATTATTATTATTATTGCCTAATGAGTTATGAGCACCAGCAAAGTGAGTTCGCACATTTAGGGTGTCCACATAAGGAGTGTAGAGGTTGCAGCATGAGGATTCCCCCCTTGCATTGGTAGGAACAGATACCCAGGGGGCTGGCCTCCCCCGCAGAGGATCATACAGGGCAGTGTGGTCTGGGGCTGGGCCCCAGGGCCTGCTCTCACCACTTCAGTCATCTTGAAGCACAGCTTCTTATGCGCTGCTGTCAGCATGGCCAGGGCCCCCGCAGCCGCGTTCTGCAGCTTGTCGTCATCCTCGCCACAGAGCAGCACCACCAGCTTCAGCCGGTCGTTGCCATCGGCCAGGAACCTCTCCTGTACCTATGGGAGGCAGGTATGCGGCTCAGAGAAAAAGGCCCCCACCTGCCCAGCCTGGAGAGGGAAAGACGCATCTGGAGCCATTTCTCTGACTCAAGATCACTCAGAGCTCTGCTTTGAGCAGCGCACTCATTGACACCTCCTCCAGGAAGTCTCTGACTAGCTAGTCTTCTCTGACTAGCTAGATGAAAAGACTACAGACTCCTCCAGTTTACAGGTTACAGAGAATAAGGAATTCCTTACATAGCATTCGCTGTCACCTCTGTTTGCATTCAGCTCTCCATCCTTGGGGAAAGGGCAGGTACAGACTCCTGAAGGGTGGATGTTGCCTGTAGAGCCCCATCTCTTCCCTTTGGAGAAGACTGGAATGTTTCTCCCACAACAGATGGGCCTTCAGGGTCTGCCATAAAATGCCTTTGCGGTCCCTGAAAGCACAGAGGCTTGGCAAGAGCATCTCTGGGTAGTTGGGTAGTTTACATGGTAGCCAAGACCTGCTGTACCATTTACCAGGTGGGGGATGAGGCATCCCAAGGCCCCCAGAGCCAGGAGAAGAGCCCCCTGCCCCTCTGCTCTGTAGTAAAACCTGGTTGGTTAAGTTTAAGAGCATTTTTGCTGGGTGACGTGTCCTAGAAGTCACCCACACTGCTCAGGTTATAAACCTCTACCTGCGTCTCCCTGAAGCTGGAGCAGTGGTCCTCAGAGGTAAGAGTGCAGTGATGCTCAGTACAGTCCCCTCACGGGGACATGTGTGACAGGGAAGCAGCTGCCCCGGAAGAACCACATGCCCACCTCTTGCACTAACTGCGGCCAGGACCTTGCTCTCATCACAGAACATGAAGGGAAGTGATGTGTCACTTCTAGGCCACCGTGGCAGGGTGCTAGGGGAGTCTCTTCCCTGCTCTGTCTGCCCGTCCCCATCTGAACGGAGGCCACGCCCAAGGGGCAGCGGGGGGACGGTCCTTTCTTTTTTGGATGGAGGCAGGGTGACGACTGAACAAACCTGCACCCCCAAGCCACTGCTTGGAAGCGAGCCACCTGACCCCAACGTGAGCATGAAATGATGTGAAATGAATCAAGATTGCTGGGAGAAATATCAATAACCTCAGCTGTGCAGATGACACCCTTATGGCAGAAAGTGAAGAACTAAAGAGCCTCATGATGAAAGTGAAAGAGGAGAGTGAAAAAGTTGGCTTAAAGCTCAACATTCAGAAAACTAAGATCATGGCATCTGGTCCCATCACTTCATGGGAAATAGATGGGGAAACAGTGGAAACAGTGAAAGACTTTATTTTCTTGGGCTCAAAAATCAGTGCAAATGGTGACTGCAGCCATGAAATTAAAAGATGCTTGCTTCCTGGAAGAAAATCTATGACCAACCTAGACAGCATATTAAAAAGCAGAGACATTACTTTGCCCACAAAGGTCCGTCTATGGTTTTTTATAGTCAAAGCTATGTTTTTTCCCAGTAGTCATGTATGGATGTGAGAGTTGGACTGTGAAGAAAGCTGAGCACTGAAGAATTGATGCTTTTGAACTGTGGTGTTGGAGAAGACTCTTGAGAGTCCCTTGGACTGCAAGGAGATCCAACTAATCCATTCTAAAGGAAATCAGTCCTGAATATTCATTGGAAAGACAGGTACTAAAGCTGAAACTCCGATACTTTGGTCACCTGATGCGAAGAACTGACTCACTGGGAAAGACCCTGATGCTGGGAAAGAAGGCAGGAAGAGAAGGGGACGATAGAGGATGAGATGGTTGGATGGCATCACCAACTCGATGGATATGAGCTTGAGTAAGCCTTGGGAGTTGGTGATGGACAGGGAGGCCTGGCATGCTGCAGTCTGAGGGGTTGCAAAGAGTTGGACACGACTGAGCGGCTGAACTGAACTGAACGGAGAAATGAACGTCTATCCTGTTGGGATACGTCTATCCAGCATTCATGTGGCTGTTTGTTGTGACAGCTGGTCCTCCAGGGGGAGAGCTGCTCCCCCTCCCATCACTCTCCCCTCTGCTGTCTCTGGACACACGCTCTTCTCCCATGTGGCTGCCAGGCCTCCAGCCCAGCCTCAGACCAGCTCCCTGGTGGACCATGGTAGCCTTCTTTTGACTTTAAAAGGTTTTCATGGGTCAAATTTTCCTTCTTTAACAGTGAGAACATCTAAGACTTGAATTAAGAATTGAGGGGCGGGACCTCCCTGGCGGCCCAGCGGCTAAGACTGCACTTCCAATGCAGGGGGCGCTGGTTCAATCCCTGTTTGGGGAACTAAGATCCCACATGCCACGGGACACAGTCAAAAAGTTAAGTGGGTCTCACACTTGGACCCAGGAGGGCCACTTGGCCAGACTTTCACATTTACAAAGGGCCTCAGATTTCAACCCTGTTCTTACCTCTAGTGAGGTTCAACCTACCAGCACAGCAGTGCTGTGCCAGGATGGAAAGAAGAGACATTCATTCATCATGTGGTGATGATTTCTCCTAGTACTGGACTGTGAAGCCATTGATGTAGTCTGAATTCATTTTATTTTTACAAATTCTATAATTAATCTGTGGCAAACAGTGTTATAATGCATTGCAGTTTCTATGGAAACAGTGATCTGTCATTAAATGTTATCATTTAACATAACCCAAAATTACTGGCAACTTTTTGCATTTCTTCATTTTTTTATATGAAGCTGCAAATGGTCTAACCTCTCTTGACTTCCAAGAGACCCTGGCCTCGTCTTATGCTATGAGATTATTTAGTAAATAACTTGGGGAACTGGGACTCCCCACCGCCCCCAATCCTGCCCAAGCTTTGGGATCCAAGCTTCAGCTAGGGATAACATCACTTTCCATATTTCCTTCATCTCCGTTGGGGCCCCTTGGGGAGGGGAGCTGTCATGCAGGCCCCTTTCCACGCCTTGGTCACGCGCATCCTGAGCCCCTCACCTCCTTGTTCACCACATGCAGGCCCCTTTGCACACCTTGATCACGTGCATCCTGAGCCCCTCGCCTCCTTGTTCACCACATGCAAGCCCCTTTGTACACCTTGGTCACGCGCATCCTGAGCCCCTCGCCTCCTTGTTCACCACATGCAGGCCCCTTTGCACACCTTGGTCACACGCATCCTGAGCCCCATCACCTCCTTGTTCACCACATGCAGGCCCCTTTGCACACCTTGATCACGTGCATCCTGAGCCCCTCGCCTCCTTGTTCACCACATGCAAGCCCCTTTGTACACCTTGGTCACGCGCATCCTGAGCCCCTCGCCTCCTTGTTCACCACATGCAGGCCCCTTTGCACACCTTGGTCACGCGCATCCTGAGCCCCTCGCCTCCTTGTTCACCACGTGCAGGCCCCTTTGCACACCTTGGTCACACGCATCCTGAGCCCCTCGCCTCCTTGTTCACCACATGCAGGCCCCTTTGCACACCTTGGTCACACGCATCCTGAGCCCCTCGCCTCCTTGTTCACACATGCAGGCCCCTCTCCACGCCTTGGTCACGCGCATCCTGAGCCCCTCACCTCCTTGTTCACCACATGCAGGCCCCTCTCCACGCCTTGGTCACGCGCATCCTGAGCCCCTCACCTCCTTGTTCACCACATGCAGGCCCCTCTCCACACCTGGTCACGTGCATCCTGAGCCCCTCACCTCCTTGTTCACCACCATGTTGCACATGCACTCAGTGGCCGCCTGCCGCAGCTGGTCATGGTTCTCAAACATGTAGTTCTCAATGTCCGGCAAGGCCTTCTCCTTAAAGATCTTCTTTCTAGGGTGTGAGGAGTGGAGGAAGAGAGCCTGCTGAGTCCTCTGTAAAGACCATTTGGGGTTTTAGGCCCCCAGGGGCCATTCCAAGATCCTCAGCCAGCACCGTTTAGATAGTGGTAATCCCACCTCTGGGCTTCCCCGGTTGCTCAGTGGTGAGTAATCTGCCTGCCAGTGCAGGAGATGCAGGTTCGATCCCTGGATTGGGAAGAGCCCCTGGAGAAGGAAATGGCAACCCACTCCAATATTCTTGCCTAGGAAATCTCTTGAACAGAGGAGCCCGGCAGGTTATAGTTCATGGGGTCTCAAAAGAATTGGACACGACTTGGTGGCTAAAACAATACCAACAACAATCCCACCCCCAGGAGGGGTCCCCAGTGACAGAGCACAGCATCCTGGCCATAGCAGTGAGATCTCGGATAAACATGTCACCCAGCTGGCGATCCTCCTATATTATTGCTGGAGAATGTCTTTCTCTCTCCTGCTGGAGATGAAACCATGATGTGAGGTCTGGAGTAACCCTCATGTGATCATGAGAAAGAGGAAAAGTCTGTCTGATAATTAAGACAATATGGACAGAACAGGGGGAGAGAAGTAGATTCTGGGAGAGCCTTATAACCCCTGCATCAAGCTGCCCCTGAGTCTGGATTATCCTAGATGAGTCATTATGACTCCCAATATCCTGAATCATTAAATTCCCATTATGCTGAGACCGACTGGAGTTGAGTTTTCTGCCACTTAAAGAATTTCAGTGCAATTCCACCATCCCCTTGCTTCCAAGGAGGAATACACTTTATCCCACTCCTCATCCACCTGATATCTCTTTTACTACTTCAGAAGGACGTGTTTTTCCAGTCTCCTTTGGCTTTGCACCTTCAACTGGAGTTTTTCCAAGTGTTAACTCACATCTTCCCACACCCATTTCTACCCACGGCCTTCCAGCTAGTTCTCGGAGGCACGCACACACAGTTCCTGGGACATTTCCGACACTTGGTGCGACACCGCTCTCCACCCATCCCCTCCATGCCCCCACTCACCGGAGCTTGTCACTCCGCCCAGACAGGTTGGTGAGGCCTAGGAGAGCCTCATAGTTCTGGAGGCCATCCCTCTGTGTGTTCAGGAGACTCACGAGGGGCCGCACCACCTCGTACACCTACGCAGAAGGGGTCGAGGTGCCATCAGATGGAGACCATCTCTGCCAGTCATTTACCAGAGTTTACTAGAGTACTAGAGTTTACTAGAGTCAGGTGCCCGGCTCTGGAATTTCCAATGCACTTGCCTACCCATTGTCTGATTCCACCTCCACAATGATCCTGAGGGGTGGGGTTATTTCCTTTACTTTGCAGCTTTGTTTGTCAGAGCCAGGGCTGGAATCCATGCCCCTCCAACTCATCGCCCTCTTTATAATAGCACCATGCCCCCTCCCAAGCCAGGGGGAGGGTGACAAAGAGAAAGACCCCTGGGAGCAGACTCCTCCCATCATCTCTGCGCCCCTCACCCCTGGCCACCCACCCGCTCCCCGGGGAAGGCGATGTCTGGGTTGGAGACCGCGGCGATCTTCGCTAGGGCGTGGGCTGCCTTCACTTTGCCCACGTCTGTGCCCTCCAAAGCCAGGGGAATCAGGGCCTGCAAGGAAAGGGCAGAAGCACTCCTTGGTCACATATACAGAGCCTCTCTCCCCAGCCTCCCTGTCCAGCCACTGTCTCTTCCATCAGAAGTTCAAGAAGATTCAGCAACAGAGTCAACTCCTGAGCATCACAGAAAACAGTTAAATTCTTAATCATCGATTCACTCCCCCTGGTCCCCAGCACACACGGAGGTCTCCGCAGGCACTCTCCCCAACCCGTATACATTCGTTTGGCTTTTGGAAAAATCAAGACACTGATGTTTTCCTTTCTACCTAAGTCAAAGCTAATCATGAGAGCAGCCATTCACTGAGCACCTCCCATGAGCCAACACTTTTAAGTGTATTTTCTCTAATCCTGTGACATTCTACAATCTAACTGTGTGGTGTTTTCCCTTGTTTTACAGAGAGGAAACTATGAGTCAGAGAGAGAAGTAATTTGCCCAAAGTTGTGCAGTTAAAAAGGGACAAGCAGGACTCAATGACAAGCCTCCCATAGCAAAGCCCATGGTCTCTATCTGCACTGTTTGCTTCCAGTAGCAAGGAGGATAAATGGGATTCCACAGTAAATCCCATGACACATCACAGACTCAGGCACAGACAACACAGGTTCCTGAATAACCTTATTCCAAGAGGTCGGGCTGGGGCAGGGGCTGCATGATTCTTGGGCCAGGCAAAGATCATGCACACACACATACACACAGATTACACACATGCACAGACATACACACATACACACAGAGACACATACACATACATGTGAGACAGCTCCTCCCCAGTGGAGCACCCTCCTGGGTGGCAAGACCCTTATTCCTCTCAATTACCTTACCACCACCTTGAGCCACAATGGTGCCTCGGTCCTTTGGGTTGTCACACAGTGCCAGGAATACCCTGGAGAGCAAGGATACAGGACATGCAGGACATGAGCACGCCCTTCCCAGGCATCAGCAGGCCAACAAGTGAGGCCCAGTAAAACCCTGGGAAGCGCTCCCAGTGTGCACCTGCCCCAGAACTAACCTTGGGAAGATACTTGGGAGTGGCTGGGGAGGAAGAGAGGCCAAAGGCAGCTGCAAAAAGTGGACCCATCCCTACTTAGGGAGATACCAAATGGCTCACTAGGCTTCCCTGGTGGCTCAGATGGTAAAGCGTCTGCTTGCAATGCAGGAGACCCAGGTTCGATCCCAGGGAAGATCCCCTGGAAAACTAAATGGCAAGCCACTCCAGTATTATTGCCAGGAAAATCCCATGGATAAAGGAACCTTTCAAGCTACAGTCCACCACCCAGGAGAAATTCTTCCGCCTGGAGGGACCCCAGAACTCCATGATCTGGCCCTTGCCTTCCTCTCTGGTCTTATCTAGCACCACCCTCCCCTGTGCACTCCATGCTCCAGACACATTCCTGGAGAAGTGTGACCTCATTCATTCCTTCTCCCTCCATCCTCAGGGTCTTTGCATATGCTGTTCCCTCCGCCTGGACCCCTTCCCTGCGCTGCATGTGAGCAGCTTCTTTCTTTCCTCCAGGGTTCCCTTGAGTTGTCACATCTTCCAGGAGGCCTTCCTGGCTGCCCACCTACATACCCTCCCCTCTGGCCAGTGGGCTGCCACTGCTTGTGCTCTGTTTATCCCCATCAGGCACCCGCTGTGTTGTAACTGTGAACCTGTCTGTCTCCCCATCAGGCTGTATGGAAACTATGCCTTTCCCCTCTGGCATGTCAGGGTCTGGGAACCAGGTCACCAGGACGGACAGTGACCTCCTTCCTCCCAATGCAAACTTGCACCCGGGAAAGCCCACCCTGACACGTCACTCTTCCGTGTGGATCCCCTCCAGCCTCCTCTCCAGACCCCAGTGGCTCCCTCCCTCATTTACTCCCCTGGCCATCTCTATGTCCCCACCCAGCCTCCTGCCTGCAGGCCCCTCAGACCCCAGCTGCGGGCCACTGCAGCCGCACCTGGCCAGCAGCTCTTTGGTCTGGTCAGTGAGGATGGCATTGTCTGCTTTCACCATGCAGACCAGCGCCGAGGTGACGCCGGCCTTCAGAAGCCGCTTCACTCGCATGTCCACAAAGTCCTTCTTGTCCTGGGAAGATGAAAAGGTGGCAAGGAGATCAATCCTGGAATAAGGAAGATCATCCCAAACACTAGATGACCTGTGTGTTCCTTTTCTTGCAAAAGGCTGGCTTTCCATTAGGCTATGCCTGGGAGCAGAGTGAGAGGGGAGAGAGCAAATAAAACAATGGATTGGATTTTGCCAGAAACCCAGAGTCAGCCTCAGGGTTGAATAGTAAATGGCAACCCACTCCAGTACTCTTGCCTGGAAAATCCCATGGACAGAGGATCCTGGTAGGCTACAGTCCATGGGGTCACAAAGAGTCGGACTGAGACACTTCACTTTTCACAGATAATCCTCAGAGCATCTGAGAAGAGGCTGCTGACAGCTGTGGACAGTCTCTGGTAGCCACATTTGAACTTCACAGTGGCAGAACATATTAGCTATATGCCCTTGCCTGCATGAAATCCTATGCAGCTTAAAAAAATTATTCAGGGACTTCCTTAGTGGTCCAGTGGCTAACAGTCCACCTGCCAATGCAGGGGGCATGAGTTCGATCCCTGGTCCAGGAAGATCCGATACGCTGAAAGGCAGCTAAACCCCTGAGCCGCAACTACCGAGGCCCATTGGCCTAGAGCCTGTGCTTTGCAATAAGAGAAGCCACCGCAATGAGAAATCTGTTCACCACGATGAAGAGTAGCCCTCCGCTCGACACAACTAGAGAAAGCCTTGCACAGCAACAAGACCCAGTGCAGCCAAAAATAAATATTAATTAATTAAAAAAAATTATTCAGTGGGACTTCTAGTGGTTAAGACTCCAAGCTTCCACTGCAGGGGGATTTGGGTTAGACCCCCGCTGAGGAAACTGAGATCCTGCATGCCTAAAGACCTGAAATATTTTCCCCAAACTGGATACAAGATGATAGATACATTCTGATTGTAACTTTTTTTTTTTAAAGCACAGGATAAAAAACCTCTGGTAGTTAATGCAACACACCAAAATCCAGATATCCCAGAAAGTAAAATTTGCATGAATGTTGAAAACATGAAATATAATGAACTGTCTTGTGTCCATGAAATCAACCACATAAATTGCAAAACATGCATCGTGGCTTCCTTTGGTTTCCCAGACTATAAATTGCTGATTCCCCCTCCACGTCTGTGGAACATTTAAACTAAGAAGAACACAAGCGCCCCCTAGTGGGGGAAATTGACCACAATCCTCTTCAATTTATCTGCATGCGTGCGTGCTGTTACTTCAGTCTGTGTCTGACTCTGCAACCCTTTGGGCTAAAACCCTCCAGGCTCCTCTGTCCACCGAATTCTCCAGGCAAGAATACTGGAGTGGGTTGTCATCTCATTCTCCAGGGGATCTTTAAGACCCGGGAATCAAACCCAGGTCTCCTGTGTTACAGGTTCTTATTAACCGTCTGAGCCACCAAGCCTGCACTTTATCTGCATCATCTGTCAAATCCTCCCAGACACACACACACACACACACCACCCGAATATCACTAACTTTCCGTCCCACCTCTCTGGTGGTCCGGTGTGGACAGCCCTCTCCCGCTCTCAGCCATCCTCATCCCCACCTTGGGGTGCTCCTCAGGCACATGCTGCTTGGAGAACTTGGCCAGCTGCACCAGCTCGGGGATGACCTCCTTGACATCGTAGCTGTTGGTGCAGTTCACCAGGGTGGTGGCCACCGAGTACAGGATGGTCTTGTCGGGGGTCTGGAGACAGAGGTGGTGGATGGTGATGGTGGCGGGGGTGGGGACAGGAAGAAAGGAAACCTGAGAACCAACCACTGCTTCCCAGAGGCTCCCTCGCGTGGCTGGCGAGGCCCAGAGGCAGAGGAACTGGCTCTGCTCGCGTGGGGCGGCAGGAATTTCTCCTGCCCCCCTCAACAGCACCCAGAGCATGCGTGGACATCCTCTGAGTGTTCCCATTGCTTTGTGCTCCTTTCAAAAGCCCAGTGGGATGGGGTGGGACATGGACAGCCTTTGATGGAAACGCCCTCCCACACCTCTGCCTTTTGTGGTGAGAAAGAGCCATTGGTGGGGGGCGGGGGGTCCAGTGGTAGCCCAAGAGAGGAAGAAAGGCACCTGGGAGGGACTGGGAAGGAGGGAAGGGGCCCAAAAAAGACCTCTTGGTCCCTGAAGACCTCACTCCCGGAAGGGGTTCCAGGGAAAAAAAACTACAGTCATCTCACTCATCCTCCCACTGCCTGGAAGGTATGAGGAGGTGTGAGTCCATTTCACGGTCAGGAAAGATAAGGACCAGACAGAGGGAAATGACCAACCCAGGTTTACACAACGAGAAGGGGCTGGAGTCGGGATGAGGAAGGGAGGATGTCCTGAATCCAGCAGATCCCAGGGCCAGAGGTCAGGGCCACACTTGCCTTGGCCAGCTCGAACATGGCCTGCAGGGCAGGGATGTCCTGAACAAAGTCATCCTTCACGTCGGCGTCCAGTGTGAGGTAGGCCAGGCCCTCCACTGCCCATTTCCGGGTCCGGGTGTCTATGGATGCATTGCACAGCCACCTGGGGGAGGGGAAGCTCTGGGGAAGGGTCCCGAGGCTCGGGCAATAGTGAAGCGATCCAGGGGAGCAGGCAGGTGGGCGGCTTTTCAGGATCTGGCGTCCGCTAGGGCACATCCCTGAGAGGAGACAATGGGCTTAGGGGAAAACCCTTACTTGCGACACTGTTTGGCCAGCTTCTCTGTTGAGCCTTCAGCAAACTGCCTGAGAGCATAATCTGTGCCGCCCGCCGAGCCGAGTTTACAGAGTCCCTAGGGAGGAGGGGAGGATTGTAGGATTAGAGACGCCAGGCTTGGGGACCAGGCCCTGCTGAAACACGTCCCTGAGGCTGGAATATTCTGCCCCCTTGCTTTGCCTGGATCAACCTCTCTGCATCCTACAGAACTCTGGTCAGGTGTCACCTCTCCCAAGATGCCTTCCCTGAGGCTTCCAGGTTAGGGTGGATGCCCACAAAGCTGGAGGCTTTTACTCTACCTCTTGCCCCTTGCCCACTATTTTGTCCCCGTAGGTGCTTCGTGTCGTGTCGTTTTGAAAAATCAGCTAGGATAATACTAGTGTTAGTCGCTCAGTGTTGTCTGACTCTTTGCAACCCCATGAACTATAGCCCACCAGGCTCCTCTGTCCATGGAATTCTCCAGGCAGGAATACTGGAGTGTGTAGCCATTCCCTACTCCAGGAGATATTCCTGACCTAGGGATTGAACCTGGGGCTCCTGCCTTGCAGGTAGATTCTTTACCATCTGAACCACCAGGGAAGCTCAAATACTAATACAACTGAAACCTCATGGCACGTGAGGATAAAACTTACGGCACAAAACCTGGCCATGAAATCACTTTGTAGGGGGAAGAATCAGATGTGCAGATTTTTACCCAGGAAAAACTGGACTCTTGCTGGGGGGGGGGGGGGTGGGGGTGGGGGAGTCTGTCTTCCATAAGAGAAAACTCACAATGGTAGAAGCTAAAATCAGTTTAAAAAAAAAAAAAAAACTGATATAAACCAAAAAAGAAAAACAGATCAATGACTCAAATCTTCACTGTAATTGTTGACAAGAAAAAGGTCAATGAAAGTGATTTTTATACAATGAAAATGGTAAAAAATGCAATAGGTTTAACTGTGCTATGTAGAAACCAAGTAAGGAAACTAACTGAGTTTTTGGAGTCTGCACTGAAAGTACTTGCTGGACAAAGGCTCATCAGCGTTTGAGTCATTCAAAGGCGTCGAGCAGGGACTTGTTGGATTCAATGGTTAAGACTCTGCTCCCAATGCAGAGGGCATTTGATCCTTTTTGGGGAACTAAGATCCTGCAAACCCCATGGTTAAAAAAAAAATTAAGGAGACAGTCATTATGTAGCATGGTCTCCCATCCTGAATCCACATTCCCACAGTCTTCTGCTTATCACCCTGCTCTGCAGAGGCCTGTGGGTGGCTTGGTTTCCTCAAAGACAGGGGCCACATCCCATTCATTCTGGCATCCCTGGTACCTGGTGCAGTGTCTGGTACCCAGCCCACTCACCACCAGTGCGCGGATCTTGATCTTCTCGTTTTTGGTGGTCTTGTAGATCTCTTTGAGCAGTGACACACCGTTGGTGATGATGAAGGTGGCACGGCTGAGCTTGGTGGAGGCGTGGATGAGGGCCTCCACGGCCACCAGCTGGTCCGTCTCACACTCCGAGCCGCACAGAGCCACCATCATCTCCATCACACCTTTCAGTCCCAGCAGCTGATTGCCCAGGTCAAAGGGGCCCTGCAGGATCCCCGACACCGTCTGGATGGCAATCACATTCTTGTCCATGTCCTGGGGGTCAAACGTGCCCCTAAAACAGAAGGCCAGTGTGGTCAGAGGAGTGGGAGATTTGGGGGCAGACAGATTTGGTTGTGCATCCTAAATCCACAACCCATATGCTGTGTGGCCTAAGGCAAGTCACTGAACCTCTCTGAGCCTCAGCTTTTGATCTGGAAACTGAGGATAACACTACTGCTTCTCAGAGTTATGATGAGGATAGATGACATAATGGATGTGCCAGGCGTTGTGTTCCTCCAGAATCCCACCCAGATGAGGACTGACACTCAGGACATTTGTTAGGGTGAGATCTCGGGATCAACACCTGTTGGGAAAGGGAAGAAATCAGGACCGGATGGAAGGAGGTGCTGGACTGCGATGCAGTCATGACAAAGCCTCAGCTTGCAAAGAGTTCCAGAGCTGAGAAACCATTCAAAGTTGTTCCAAGTTGGAGTGAGGGAGGAACCACTGGATGCTGGCTGCCCTGGGAAGGTGAATAGCTATCCTTAGCTGAACCAAGTCCCCAAAGAGAGGTGACAGGTGAGAGCTGTCAGCCAACAGGCTTCCCGGAAGCCGGGATGTCTGCTGGGACAGGACAGCAGCCACCACAGCACAACAGGGCTACCACGGTGCCCGGCACACCACCTGCCTCCCCGATGCGGCTGAATCATGACGCCACCTGGCCCAGTTGCTCCCCTGTCTGGTCCTAGTCTTTCCCCCGTTGAGTTAGGGAGATGGGTTGGACTAGAAGGGCTGGAAGGTTCTGTCTTGCTTTCAAAATCCACTATCATCTACTCTACAGGAAGATCTCTGTCTGGGGACACCCGATCCTTCCGAGATCCGCCCAGGTTTGTTCGTTGTGGGGGATCAGGGCAGACGTGCACAGTGTAAAAGTGGAGGGATATAAGCGAAAGGAGAACATGGCGCAAGAGTCAGACACCTGAGCTCCGGTCCCACTTCTGCCTCTGGCTGGGTGAGTGGGTGAGTCCATCTGGGGGAGAGGGGCTGGCTTTGGGAGCTCCGAGAGCCCATGCAGCCCAGACAATCCGTGCCCTGTGCTTCATCTTCCTGCTCGGTGCTGGGGAACCCAGAGCCTTTCCTGATTGTGGCTCCTGTGCCACAACTAGAGCTGGGACTCTAGAGCCTGAGAGCCGCAACTACTGAAGCCCTTGCGCCTAGAGCCTGTGCCCCGCAACGAGAAGCCCAGGCATCACAGCTAGAGAGTAGCCCCCACCTGCCGGAACTAGAGAAAGCCCGCACGCAGCACCGAAGACCCAGCGAAGCTATAAACAAATTATTTAAAAAAAAATAATAATGAGTTGAGGTCTGCCCTTTAAACCAATGCCAGCTGGTATCTGAACCTCCACCCAGTCCCTGGCCCCTGACAAAGCAGCCCCTGGGGGTGGGAGGTGGCAGCCTCAGGCTCCACTTGTTGAAGGTGGTGACCCCCGACTCAGTGCCAGGTGACCACAGAGGCAGCATTCACAGGCAAACCTCTATCCAAACTTAACTGGCTGGGAGATAGTTACTGGAACTCAGTTGGGGCCTTCATGAAAGACAAGTTACTTACAAACACTGAAGCTGAGGTAGAGAAAGACCACTGCAAACCCCTGAGGAGCCTTAAAAGTGACTCAGAGTCGGATCAGGGGAAACTATGGGACTGAGCCAACTTCGCTGGGACCCGAATCCAGGAAGCTGAGAACGTTTTTTACATTTTAAAGTAGTTTTATTATTTCTTTTCATTGTGTTAGAGACCTACATGTTTCATAAAACCTAAACGTACTCTCTGGCCCTTTACAGGAAGTCTGTCAACCCCTGGGATAGAGAAAGGAAAGCAGAGTGAAGGGAGAGTTTCCACCCTCCCAAGACTCCCCTAGTGCTTTTAAAACATGCAGCTTCCTGAGCCACAACCCAGACTACTGAGTCCCAGAAATCTGAACAATTCCCAAGTTTGAGGATTATTGGAGTAAAGGAAAAGAGAAGCCAGCTACCATGAGCAGAGATCCAAACGGGGAGGAACCGTAGCTTCCAACCAAGAGCATGCACCAACATGCCAGCCACATGGGCACAGCGTCTTGGAAAGTCTTCCAGCCCCGGTCCAGCCTTCGGATGACAGTAGCCCAGGACAACATGTGGCTAATTTGTAAGCCCCAAAGCCAGAACCTCCCAGCCGAACCTCTGCCAAATTGCTGTCCTATTGTGAGATAATAAATGATACTTCTTGTTTTTAAGCTGCTAAATTTGACTAATACAGAGCCCGACTGAAATGGAGCAGGACCCTATGTCCTTCCCCACCATGTCTTCAACCTGCCTTTGGTCTGTGGAAAAACTTCAGCTGAACAACAAATTTGATCGGAGAAGTGGGAAAATGCAGACACAAAGGAAAACGGTCAAATGAAACCAAATAATAATAGTTTAGTCATTAAGCTAAGTCAAAGGTTTAGTTTCTCCTTTAGTTTCTCAAGGGTCACAGATAATATTTTCTGAGCCATATCCTGTGAGCTGTCTTAAAGATACTGAAACCCTCGCCAGGTGGAAATAGTCAATTACATGATAACTGGAGTGTGGCCGTGATAAATGCTGCCACAGTTCTGAGAACTGGCCTCAGAGAAATGGGAACAAACTGACCCTAAAGACTAACTGGACTGAAAACAAGCAAGATGATGCTGGTCAGACCACTGATGACCAATTTCAAGGTGACTGCCAGCGCTGACGGTGCCGTTTCTGTGTGTAGAACCCCTCCCTCCATCTATAAAAATTCTTGCCCACTGATTGTCAGCAGGGTGGTGGTGGGGCTGGAGGGGAGGTCAGTCTTTGGACAGGAGCCCACCCTCCCCTCCACCCCCGGGTTGCCGGCCTCTGAAACAAAGCAAGCTTTCCTTCCCACCAGCCTTGCCTCTTTGTTGGCTTTCGAGGGGCCAGCAGCCAGACCCCCGCTCTGTTACACGACGCTCCGGGAAACTCACGTGATGTGCTCCTCGCAGATCTTGCGGAAGTGGTCGCGCTCGGGGTCACAGCGCAGGTCGTCGTAAAGCTTGTTGATGAGGATTGAGGCCAGCATGCGGGTGTTGTCGGTCAAGGGCAGGCAGGACGGCAGATCTGGGACCTGTCCCACCACCTTCAGGATCTTCCTTAGGCCTGCAGGACAGACGGCAGCAAGCGTAAGATGCCGGCCAGGCCCCGTCCTCACAAACGCCCCTCCTCGCCCAGCTCTCTGCAGCCCGCCTTCAGGCAGCACGCGGCTCATCCAGCGCAAAGGGCACTGGGATGCAGCCTAGAGACGCAGGCTCCACACCCACCTCTGCCCCTACCTGAGCCATTCGCCTCCCATCAAGGGCCTCATTTTCACGTTTACACAGTCAAGACTAGTTGAGCTCAGAGGACTCTACATGGCATCACCGACTCAATGGACATGAGTTTGAGTAGGCTCCGGGAGGTGGTGATGGACAGGGAGGCCTGGCGTGCTGCAATCCATGGGGTCGCAAAGAGTTTGACAGGACTGAGCAACTGAACTGACTGACCAGTGCTAACGTTCTGTGGGTTGATGTATAATCTTCCTCAAATACTGTTTTATATTCTCTTTTCCCCATGCTTCAGTTTCTTTTTTTGTAAAATGGGAATGATACTACCTACCTCATAGAGTTTGAGGATTCACCAAGATAATGTACGGAAACATTGGCCTAGTGCTAATCTAGACACATCATGACACTAAATATTTATTAATTATTTAGCAAATAGGATATTTACCATTATGATGATTATCCCTTCTCCTGTTGAAGAATCTTCAAAGGCTTCCTATTACCCCCCAGGCTAATTCAGCCATTACATATTTGTCGAATAAAAGAATGAATGAGTAAATGGGGTGCTAGCTACCAAAATAAAGGACAACCCTGATGTCAAAAAGCTCAGACTACAATAGAGAAGACAGATGTATAAAGATTACAATAAGGTTATCTTACTGTGTGCCAGGAGCTTTCTACATGCTATCTCATTGACCCTACTGGTGAGTAGAAATTAATATTGCCATTTTTCAGAGCAGAAAACTAAGACATGGAGAAGTTAAGTAACTTGCTTAAGACCACAAGGCTGGCAAGTGACATAGCAGGGACCCTCTCTGATTTCAAAGACCACGATGTTAACTGTGAGGCTCCACTGCCTCAGGGACGATAGCTTGATTTCAGAGCCAGGTTGCAGTGGAGGCTAGGAGCTGATCAGACCTAGGGTGGCACAGGCTAAGGGCGGGGGTGGGGGGCATTCTAGGTAAACACTGGGAGGCATGATACTCTGGATCAGGGGCGGGGGCATTAAAAGTGCCTGGCAGTAAATTTTGTGCTGTGTATTTTAGCACACAAACACAAAAGCACTGGCAAGACTGAGGAGTCATTGGAAGGGGCCTGAGGAACCAACCCCACCTCCCAGCCTGGCTCTCCAAGGCTTCATGAAATGCAACTGCTCCACGTCCCCAGCCTCATCCCCTAGCTTTCCCTTCAGTCTGCCCTCATCCTGAGCATCTCATTTCTCTTCTGCTAGAACACCCTGGACCTCCCCTTTGTCCGTGTCTGCCCCTCCCTGAACCCAGAAACTCACTTCAGTCTTGACATCCTGGTCACTCCCCTACCCAAGTCCTCCAGCCCAGTTTTCACAACAAAGAACTCCCACATTGCAGCTTTTAACCAGATACCTAGATACTTTAAGTCTACACTATTTTTTACCTAAATGCTATTTATTTCAGTGCCTAGAATAACAGATACTGCTCCTCACCCACTCTATCCCATAAACCGTGTTGTTGGGCCTAGATTCTCGTGCAGAGAGAAGTACATTGTCAATGCCCAGCCTTTGTGGTATGTGCAGAGAAGACCAGAACTGGGGTGGGGAGGGAGGGAAGTGTTGAGTGGAGGAGGCTTAAGCACTAGAGTAATATGTTCAAGTCTAAGCACATGAACTTTGCTGAGATCTGTGAAAACCAAACAAGACAAGTGCTGTATCAAAACAGAATAAAGGTCAAGCTGATAAAAGCTGGCTTGAACATTTTAGAAAAGGTATGGTCTAAATGTCATGATACCTGTGGGAGAATTTATCACAGGAGATCATAAAGCCATAAGTATGATTCCTGAACACCTGAAAGTGATTTAGGGCTATCTCCAGGGGTGACGCCCTGGAGCTGACAAATTTAATGGATGTTTTCTGGAGCACTCTTACTGGTCTTTGTATAAAGTACACTGATGCCATTTCTCCCTTCTGGAAGGCCTGCATTTTGCCAGCATGAGACTTCAGAAATGTTACTCCCATTGGTGAAGTTTGGTTTGGTTTTTTGGCACTTGCCACAGGAAACTCTGCCCAGATGTTTTTGACTGTGTTCTGTGTGCGTTCAGGCCCTGAATTCAGAGCCAGGACCGACGCCTTCACTAGCCCACTGGTGGATCCTGACATGCTAATGTCTTTTCCTGGCTTTTCAGTTGGGAATGAAGACCTCTCCCAGACAAGAGCCACACTCCTTCCACCTTCTGCTTGTTGCCTGGTTCCCCAGTGCCCAATGGAAAGGCTGGCGTGAGCCCCAGACCCTCCCACGTCCTCACCGTTATCAACCACGTAGATGGTGCGGGAGTTGTCGTGAATGGCGAGGTCCTTCCTGGGGACGTTCTTATTGAGCAGGTTCAGGGCCTGATCCCTACCCTGGCCAGACACCTTCTTACTGACCAGCATGTCGAGCAGGTGGTTGGTGATCTGCTTCAGGTCCTTCTTGGAGTCTGAGGAAGGAGAGGACAGGTGTGAATGGAGAGGACTAGGGTGTCTGACATGGATCGCACCAGGGATGGCTGGGGCTTCTGGAAGGACTCTGGAAATATCGAATCCACTGCTTTCCAGATCCTGGAATTTCCCGGGAGAGTATCATTCCAAAGAAGGGAGGGAGGATTCTAGACAACACCGCGAAGGGTGATCAGAAAGGGTGTGGCAGAGGATGAGATGGTTCAATGGCATCACCAACTCAATGGACATGAATTTGAACAAATTCCAGGAGATAGTGAAGGACAGGGAAGCCTGGCAGGCTGCAGTCCATGGGGTCACAAAGGGTCAGACATGATTTAGCAACTGAATAACAACAACATCCAAGTTGAATTCCAACTTCATTAAATAAATATTTATATGAATGGATAGGGAAAAAAAAAAAGACTGGAAAGGGACTTCCCAGGTGGTACAGTGGATAGGAATTGGCCTGCCAATGCAGCAGACACAGGTTCGATCCAGACATCTTACTGGGAAGGTCTGGGAAGATCCCACATGCTGAGAGCAACTAAGCCCGTGCACCACAATTATTGAGCCCCCGGTCTAGAGCCCGCGACTCCTAAAGCTCGTGTGCCTAGAGCCTGTGCAACGAGGGAAGCCACTGCACCGCAGCGAAGAGCAGCCCCCACGCTCCGCACCAAAAGCCCGTGCACAGCCCTGAAGATCCAGCGCAACCAAAAATACAATTAAGAATTTAATAATGTGAAAAATGTGTTTTTAAAAAAGAAAAAAGACTGGAAAATTTCACATAGCAGTGATGATAGTAGTTATCTGGAGGGATGTTTACAGGTCTTTGGTTTTTTTTTTTGTTTGTTTGTTTTTCATTTTACATATTTCTAAAATTTTCCAAGTTTCTCCAATAAGCCTCTGTTACTTTTTAAAATAATTTTATTTACTTATTTTTGGCTGGGCTAGGTGTTCGTTGCTGCATGAGCTTTTCTCTAGTTGTGGTGGATGGGGGCTACTCTGCAGTTGCCAGGTGCAGGCTTTTCTTTGCAGTGGCTTCTCTTGTTGCAGAGCACAGCCTCCAGGATGTAGAGGCTTCAGCTGATGCGGCTCCCAGGCTCTAGAGCACAGGCTCAATAGTTGCTCCAAGGCGTGTGGGATCTTCCTGGATCAGGGATCAAACCCACGTCCCTGAACTGGCAGGTGGGATCTTTACCACTGAACCACCAGTTACTTTTTTAAACTTTTTCAAGTTGCAAAACTGAAATTCCCATTAAACAACTCATTTCCTCCTCCCTCCCCGTCTCTGGCAACCATCATGCAACTTTCTGTTTCTATGAGTTTGACTGTTTCAGAAAACACAGGGCATTGCTTGGTGGTCCAGTGGGTGGGACTCTATGCTTCCACTGCAGGGGGCACGGGTTTGATCCCTAGTCAGGAAACTAAGGTCTGCAGCCGGAAGAAAAACGAAGAAAAGAAAAGAAACCTCATATATGTGGCATATACAGTATTTGTGTTTTTGTGACTGGGTTATTCACGTAACATAAGGTCCTCAAGGTTCATCCATGCTGTAGCCTGTGTCAGAATTTCCTGCCTTTTTAAGGCTGAACAATATTCCATTGTAGAGACAGACACCACCTTTTATTTGTCCATTCATCCATAGAGGGGCACTTGAGTTGCTTCCACGTTTTAGCTCTCGTAAATGTGACTGTGCCTCTGTTACTTTTATAGTCAAAAAATAAATGGAAAAATATAACCGGGCCACTTCCACGTACATGAATGCTCAGTCTGAGGTAGTAACTGGCACTTCCTTGCCTCCACCCGCCCTGAACCGAAGCTGAAAACCGCCTCCTACCCAGAACCAGGGCCTCTTCCTTCCCCCGATGCTCCTGTTTGTCCTCTCCAGACAGAGCGTCGATGATGCCCTGCAGCAGGTTGCAGACGGCCAGAGACATCTCCTCGCTCTCCACCGCCATGAGGCTGCAGATTCGGTCTATCCGGACTGCGTGGAGGGTCGCTGTGGCCTAGACACCCCCAGCGGGAAGCACACGGTCAGTTGGCTGCCCCTCCCTTCCAGCTGCCGTGCAGGTTAGGGAGCGGGTGAGGGCCACCCCATGCAGTCGGGACAGAAGCCCAGGCAGCCAGTGTCTCACGGGGCCCGTGGCCCCCGGCAAGCCCCGGACTCAAGCCATGCCCCTTTCCAGAGGGATAGAGCTGCGCCCTCCAGTACTGTGGCCTGTGGCCCCAGGGGAGGCACTGAACATGCATAATGCAGCAAGTTCACACTGAGATGGGCTGTGCGTGTAAAACACACACTGGGTTTTGAAGATTTAGTATGAAAAACCATGAACTGTCAGAGCCATTGCCTTCAGCTCTTCCTCAGAAACCACTCTCAATAAACTTATCTTTAAGTGTGACAGTGTTAGGCACTCAGTCGTGTCCGACCCTGTGACCCCATGGACTGTAGCCGGCCAGGCCCCTCTGTCTGTGGAATTCTCCAGGCAAGAATACTGGAGTGGGTAGCCATTCCATTTTCCACGGGATCTTCCCAATTCAGGGATCGAACCCGGGTTGCCTGCGTTGCAGGTGGATTCCTCACCATCTGAGCCACCAGGGAAGCCCTTATTCTTTATTTAGTCAGACCCATTCTCAGCTCAAAGAAACAAACCAGAGGATCAGTCTCCGTTGAATCTGGGACCATACAACCGAGGTTGAGGGGGGCCGCTTTAGACGTCGTATCAGGGTCTATCCGCGCCAGCTATGCCCTGCCCACAGGTCAACGCCCCATCCTCAGGCTGGCAGCCCTTTGCTCCACGAGCCCCGCCCCTGCCCTCACCCTAGCTCGGTGGCTACTGCACACGCCTGACAAGGTCCGCACGGCAGCCAGCATCAGCTCAGGCCTCTTCGTGTCCAAAAGCTGCATCAGCAGGGCCACGCCGTTGTTCTGGAAGATCCTCTCGGCCCCCGCTTCCTCACGGCTGAGGACAATGAGGTTGTTGGCGGCCTGAAGGTGCAAAGGAAATAACAAAGGTCAGGAGGGAAGTCTGGCTACTGAGGCCTTGACCATGAGCCAAGTGCAGGGGCTGGGGCAAGGACCGGGTCTTCAAAACTTCTTTATATTCTTTTGCCCTATAACCCTGCTCCTGGGAATGTAGTCCAAGAACATAATTCAGAACAAGAAACAAAGTAACTTGCAATAAAGACCAGCTGGATGAAAATATATTGCAGCCATCAAAGACATAAATGAAAAGACTCAGAGGCAACTTGGAAAAAGCACTGGTTTGCAGAAACAGAATTGCAGATTCACTCTGATGGCACTTGTGGTAAAATAAAACTGTGCGTATCTGCTTGTGGATAAGGACTTATAAAAGGTAGGAAAGGGACTTCCCTGGTGGGCCAGTGGTGACGACTCCACTTTCCAATCCTTGGGAGGGGAACTAAGATCCCACACTAACCCTAACCCTGGTTGGGGAACTAAGTTTGCACACACCGAGGAGCAACTGAGCCTGTGAGCAACAAATTTCCCGTGGGCTGCAACGAAGACCCAACACAACCAAATAAATTTTTTTTTAAAGAAAAGTGTAGGGAAATGTTAAATTAATTAATCAAGGAACCCATTAGTCTGAGGTGGCTTCAATGCCTCAGCAACTAAGTAAGAAAAACCCAAACCACACTTTGCTAAACAGCAGAAATTAACACAGGCTTGTAAATCAGCTATACTTCAATTTAAAAACAAAGCAACAACTAAACGAAAGAACCCTAACCCTGTATTGTCTCAGTTTTAAGACACTGAAGGACAACCAATCACAAATAGCTAACGAGCCTTTCCCAAATAATGCCAACTGCTTAAGGTACAGCCCGAGGTTCCCAGGTGACCCTAGTGGTAAAGAATCCACCTGCTAAAGCAGGAGACACAAGAGATGTCGGTTCGATCCCTGGGTCAGGAAGATCCCCTGGAGAAGGAAATCGTAACCCACTCCAAGTATTCTTGCCTGGAGAATTCCATGGACAGAGGAGCCTGGCAGACTACAGTCTCAGTTCAGTTCAGTTCAGTCGCTCAGTCGTGTCCGACTCTTGGCGATCCCATGAATTGCAGCACACCAGGCCTCCCTGTCCATCACCAACTCCCGGAGTTCACTCAGACTCACATCCATCAAGTCAGTGATGCCATCCAGCCATCTCATCCTCTGTCGTCCCCTTCTCCTCCTGCCCCCAATCCCTCCCAGCATCAGAGTCTTTTCCAATGAGTCAACTCTTCACATGAGGTGGCCAAAGTATTGGAGTTTCAGCTTCAGCATCATTCCCTCCAAAGAAATCCCAGGTCTGATCTCCTTCAGAATGGACTGGTTGGATCTCCTTGCAGTCGAAGGGACTCTCAAGAGTCTTTTCCAACACCACAGTTCAAAAGCATCAATTCTTCGGCGTTCAGCCTTCTTCACAGTCCAACTCTCACATCCATACATGACCACAGGAAAAACCATAGCCTTGACTAGACGGACCTTTGTTGGCAAAGTAATGTCTCTGCTTTTCAATATGCTGTCTAGGTTGGTCATAACTTTTCTTCTAAGGAGTAAGCGTCTTTTAATTTCATGGCTGCAGTCACCATCTGCAGTGATTTTGGAGCCCCCCAAAATAAAGTCTGACACTGTTTCCACTGCTTCCCCATCTATTTCCCATGAAGTGATGGGACAGGATGCCATGATCTTCATTTTCTGAATGTTGAGCTTTAAGCCAACTTTTTCACTCTCCACTTTCACTTTCATCAAGAGGCTTTTGAGTTCCTCTTCACTTTCTGCCATAAGGGTGGTGTCATCTGCATATCTGAGGTTATTGATATTTCTCCCAGCAATCTTGATTCCAGGTTGTGCTTCTTCCAGCCCGGCGTTTCTCATGATGTACTCTGCATAGAAGTTAAATAAGCAGGGTGACAATATGCAGCCTTGACGTACTCCTTTCCCGATTGGAACCAGTCTGTTGTTCCATGTCCAGTTCTAACTGTTGCTTCCTGGCCTGAATACAAATTTCTCAAGAGGCAGATCAGGTGTTCTGGTATTCCCATCTCTTTCAGAATTTTCCACAAAGGCTTTGGCATAGTCAATAAAGCAGAAATTGATGCTTTTCTGGAACTCTCTTGCTTTTTCTATGATCCAGCGGATGTTGGCAATTTGATCTCTGGTTCCTCTGCCTTTTCTAAAACCAGCTTGAACATCAGGAAGTTAACGGTTCACATATTGCTGAAGCCTGGCTTGGAGAATTTTGAGCATTACTTTACTAGCGTGTGAGATGAGTGCAATTGTGCGGTAGTTTGAGCATTCTTTGGCGTTGCCTTCTTTGGCATTGGAATGAAAGCTGACCTTTTCCAGTCCTGTGGCCACTGCTGAGTTTTCCAAATTTGTCTAGACTACAGTCTTGGGGGTTGCCAAGAGTTCGACATAACTAAGCATGCACACTTTTAAGCTACAGCCAATCAAATAACTCCCTTGCTTTGCTTCCACCTTTTTTCTGTTTTTGTTTGTTTTGTTTTGTTTATATATTTGCAGCACATGGGCTCAGTAGTTGCTGCACTCAGGCTTAGTTGCCCCACAACATGTGGGATCTTAGCTCCCAACCAGGGATCATACTGACATCCCCTGCACTGGCAAGAGGATTCTTAACCACTGAACCACCAGGGTTCACCTCTTTTCTATAAAAGCCTTTTCCCTAGCTCTTGTTGGTGGAATACTCCCAACCACTTCTGGTTTACGCTACCCAGTTCAAACAAATTTTGCTCAAACTCTTAGTTTTTAATATGTCTTACTTTATCTTGTAACAGAATTGAAGTTTTTACACTGGGGATTCTTTCCCATTAAACATGTTCCTTGAATATGGTTTTGGCATTTTTTATTGTTCAAGAAAATCTGAAGTTGCAGGAGGTTCTCAGGAAGATTGAAGGTTGTGTGCAGAGAATGCTAGATGGGATTTGAAAGCCCTGGGTGATGATCCTGCCACATGCTAGCCATGTGACCTTGGGCAAGGCATAGCATTCTCTGGGTCTCAGATCCCTGTCCGTAAAAATAGACAGTTGAGCTGCATTTTCAAGTCTCTTCCCACTCTGAGGACATATATATATATATATATATATATATATATATATATATATATATAAGATATTCTGTATATGTGTGTGTGTGAGAGAGTCCTCAGAGTCTCTCTCTATATATATATACGTATATATATATTTGTATGTATATACATGTATATATATATATATATGTATATACATATATATATGTATATAAAGGATATCCTGAATATTCATTGGAAGGACTGATGCTGAAGCTGAAGCTCCAATACTCTGGCCACCTTATGTGAAGAACTGACTCACTGGAAAAGACCCTGATGCTGGGAAAGATTGAAGGCAGGAGGAGAAGGGGATGGCAGAGGATGAGATGGTTGGATGGCATCATGGACTCAATGGGCATGAATTTGAGTAGGCTCCAGGAGTTGGTGATGGTCAGGGAGGCCTGGTGTGCTGCAGTCCATGGGGTGGCAAAGAGTCGGACATGACTGAGTGACTGAACTGAACTGAACTGAGGATATAAAAGAAGGATATAAAACCTTCCACCTTGAGGATGCATTCATAGTCATCCCTCAGTATCCACAGGGGATTGCTTCCAGGACCCTGGTGGATAACGAAATCCACAGATGCTCAAGTCCCTTTCATAAAATGATGTAGTACAGTTGGCCCTCCTAACTGCAGGCAACCAATTGTGTGTTGAAATCCTTTAAAAGGCTCCAGATCTGGAGAGGAGGGCTTGAGGAGGACCTGAGACCCTGAGATTGGGCAAAGAATTCATGATGCAAGAAAGGGAGGAGGTGGGCAAACAGGCAGAGAGTAAGAGGTTGGTGCGCATGCTTAGTTGCATCTGACTCTGCGACCCCATGGATTGTGCTGGCCAGGCTCCTGTGTTCACAGGATTCTCCAAGCAAGAATCCTGGAGTGGGTAACCATTCCCTTCTCCAGGGATCTTCCTGACCCAAAGATTGAACCCCCTTCTCCTGCATTGTAGGCAGATGCTTTACCGTCTGAGCCACCAGGGAACCCCCCAAGAGGCTGGGGAGAAGGCTGAGTAAAGAATTTCAGGCAAGCATGAGCAGAACCATCATCACTCTATCAGTCAAGGTCTCTGTACTTTTCAGAGTACAAAGTACTGCTTTTATATATATATAACAACTCATCAAGTCCTCATAAGAGTTTGTTATAAAAGATACTTGCATATTAAAAAAATTTTTTTGATTGCACCTGGCACATGTGGGATCTTAGTTCCTCAACCAGGGATCAACCCCAAGCTGCCTGCACTGGAAGGCAGAGTCTTAACCACTGGACCACTAGGGAAGCCCCTATATTTGCATATTATATAATTACTGATCATAAAACTAACAAAAATTCCCCATGCATCTTCTGTTAAATTCTTATATTCAGATATTCATTTTTTCCATCTGAAGGAGGAAAAAAGAAACATTTAAAAATGCAGCAAATTTGGTTAAGAAGATGATATTAGGAATAAATATCTTCATAATTCAGAATGATGCTGCAATATTTGGAAATGGAATAAAGCATTATTTTGACGTGTCATTGTTTCTCAGGCCCAAAACTAGGGTGAGGCAAGTAAGAGACTCGCCTTGGGTGCAGATTTTACGGGGTACAAAAAACTTCTGTAATCAAGATAAGTGGTATTGAATGCAATGTTTTAAAATATCAAAATCCATGCACTGCAAAAAAACAATACACGATGAACAAAATAGAAATACAAAAACAGGATTCAACCCTCATCGTTCTCACTGTTGAGCATGACTCAACATGAGCACCTCCTCGTGTTGAGCATGACTCTCTTCGTGGTTTCTCACCCTAACCCTGGCCCTTCTTGGAGTTCACGCTGCTTCCTAAAGTGGTTAATGTTTGGCCCATCTTTGACTCCTTTCTCCAAGGAGCCGCCCACCGACACGAGTCGGGGCGTTGCCGTCCGGACACAGGGGCGGAGTCCGCACAGGAAGCAGTTACCTGCGCACCCCTAGAGCGCCCTCTTCTGGTTCGCTGCTTGCCCAGCACTTACCTTCTCTAGTTTATCCGCTTCACTGTTTCTGTCCAGGAGAATCTCAAACATCGTCTGAACCCTCGAGTCAGTGGAGAACTGCACACGGAGCTGAGAAGAGAGGAGGGAGTGGGGAAGAAGGTAGGCGGGTATCCCCATCATTTCAATCAGCTCCACTTAAAGGTCATCTCAGGTAATATTAGGGTATGCTCTTCGTGCCTGCCTCCATCGTTCATTCATCCGTCCAACAAACATCTAACTGAACTACTACCGCGGGTGGGACGCTGGAAGATGCTGGGGATAGAACGGGAGAACAAAATCAAGCCCTTGCTCCACAAAGCTTACAGTTTAGTTACATTCGAGGTCCTATTTAGTCTTCACAAGCCTTGGAAGGCAAAAAGATCACCACCCCAATTTTGCAGCCTCGCTGTTAGACGTTTAAATATGGGCTAAAACAGGAATGTATCTCCAGGGTCAGAGACATGAAGCAGCTTTCAAGTACCACTTGAAACAAATGTAAACCATTTTTTCCTTCCTTATTCCTTTTTATACATTCATTCACCTGGTGTGCCCAGGTCGTTGTAGCAGCACACAGGATCTTTAGTTGCAGCATGTGGGATCCAGTTCCCTGACCTGGGGTCAAACCCAGGCCCCCTGGATTGGGACCACTGCGTCTTAGCCACTGGACCACCAGCTGCTACTGCTGCTACTAAGTCGCTTCAGTCGTGTCCGACTCTGTGCGACCCCATAGACGGCAGCCCACCAGGCTCCCCCGTCCCCGGGATTCTTCAGGCAAGAAGACTGGAGTGGGTTGCCATTTCCTTCTCCAATGCATGAAAGTGAAAAGTGAAAGTGAAGTCGCTCAGTCATGTCCCACTCTTAGTGACCCCATGGACTGCAGCCTACCAGGCTCCTCCGTCCATGGGATTTTCCAGGCAAGAGTGCTGGAGTGGGGTGCCATTGCCTTCTCCGACCACCAGGGAAGTCCCTAAACGATTATTTTGGAATGTCTCCATCCCTCACTGTCCCAATCCCAACCCCAACCCCAGTGCTCTGAAGCGTTGTTCTGCTGGGCCACAGTGCCACCTATTTCCATCCTGAGGTCCTTTCCTTTCAGGAAGTCGCTCATTCACCACCCCTTCTCTGGGCACTGGTTGGTCTGTATTCTGACAGCCCTTGAGTCTGCACTCTGGACAGTACATGTGGTCCCTCCATGGGGCTGCCCCAGGCATCCAGAAGTCACTGTGACCCAGAGCAAGGAGAGTGTGATCAAGTTACCCTTCTGCTCTCACAGTGGGGAAGCCGGCACTCCAAGGCGTCCCTCAGAAAACTGGTAACTAAGTGAGGACGGAGGGTGCAGGACCCCTTATCTCTGGTCCCAGTTCCCTGAGCCCACTCCATTTTCTTAGGAAAGAGTCCCTGTTCCTGCTGGCTCTCCTGCATCCCCCAGCAACATCCTCCCTCCAGGTCCCAGGTTTCTCATGCTGCCTTTATACTCCTAGAAAGAGAGGAAGATCATAGTGAAGACATACTAAGTTGCAATTTTTTTTTTAAGCCTCCATCTGGAATTGAAAAGACTGATATGCTAGTCCTGTCTGGGTTGTACCTTTGAACAAGCATCACGGCATCTCTGATCCTCACAGATAGGGGCACCCAGCCGAGCTGTTCTGTGCCACGTGACCACTCCGTCCAAGGGAGTGGAGGTAGGCCAGCCCTGGTGTCCCGCTGCCCTAACTGGTCCCTACTAGGAATGGGGAGCGGTGGCCAAGCCTTGTGGGAAGGGCCACCTTCCGGATCCAGCTCACCTTCTCCTGGATGCTGGTGTTGAGCCTCCTCAGTGTCTCCTGGAAGCTCTGGTTCTGTGGCTCTAGAGTGGCACAGCGCTGCACATCCTTGAAAGCCTGGTCCAGCTTGCCCAGGTGCTCCAGTGCCTGGCATCGCCGGTACAGAGCCTTGATGTCTGAGGAGTTGATATCAATGGCTAGTGAGGGAAGCAGGCAGAGTATCAGGAGGCTGGGCAGCAGACCACCTTCCTTCCTCCCCCACCACAGCCCCCAACTCCAGAGCTTCCGTCTCTCCCTTGGAGAGTGTGCATCCTTGTAGACCAGTTTCGAGGAAGGCAATTTTTCCACGGACTGGAAGTGGGGTGTGGTTTGGGGATGATTCAAGTGCATTACATTGATTGTACACTTTATTTCTATTATTATGACATCAGATCCACTTTGGGTCATCAGGCATTAGATCCTAGAGACTGGAAAACCCTGTGGTAGACCATCTGGTCCTAGGCTCCCCTTAGTTAGGGAGGTGGTAAGAATCACTATCTCAAGGTTGGAAGGGAGCTTAAGGGTCATCTCATTCAATTCCTGACTCTCCAGGCTTGGCTCCTTGATCCCTGCCAAGTACTAATCCAGTTGGTGCTTGTATACCTCCAGCTGTGGGGAGCACCTTCCATCTCAAGGCAGACAGCTCCTTCAGAAAGCCCTTCCCTCCTCCAACCTGAAATATATCTCCCTGTAACTTTGCCCTTTTGTCTTAAGTCCAGTCCTGGAAACCGTGAGATGAAATCCAATCCTTCTTCCTTGTGACAGCCTTTCAGGAATTTGAAAGCAGTTCCCTGTCCCACCTGGGAGTTCCTTCTCTGAGCTAAATATTGCCACTTTTCCGCTCTTCACAGGATGGGTTTCCAGTCCCCTCTCCAGCTAAGTCCTTCCCTTCGGAACTCACTCCAGACTATCTCTGTCTCTCCTTAAAAATTAGTGACCCCATCAAAAGCCAACACAGACCTATGCAGAGGAGAATCCCCTTCAGTCTGCATATTATAACCCTAAAAATGCAGCCAGAAGTCTTCCCATTTTGATCATGCTCTTAAATCTAAGTGCTCTCAGAACTTGAGGCACTCCAAAAACAGTGTTGATGTGTGTTTATCTCTCCTAGTGTCTGTGAATAAACTAATGCCTCCCTCCTTCCCTCAGGAAACCTGGTCCCCACAGAGTGGTTCTGGGGAGCAGCCCTTCCCCCAGGAACATATCCTAACCTCCACCAAAGTGCCTGTGTCCTTGCTGTGACAAAAGGATTTCCAGGAGCATCATTCTAAGAAAAGAAGCGGCCCCAGCATGTTTAATGTGTAAAGATGTGACTTAGGGATGGCTTTCCTGGAGCATCCTTTCACACAAGGATGGTCCATCTGAAGCCCTGCCTACAATGTCCAGGATGGCGTTTTATACAATCTGTGAGTGTCAAGAGCCTCTTAGACTAAACAGGGATGCTGAGGGGGAGAGAAGGAGGGCAAGATCAGAGCGAGGGGGGGCTCACCTCTTGAGGCATCAGAAGCCGCCTGAACATAGCTCTCCTGAGAAACAGGGAAGGAGGAAACTTGGTTAATGTGGGCCCAACACAGAGACAGCCAGAGAGGATCCCCGAGGTGAGGAGACAGGGCTTGCTGGCCACTGCCAATGTCAGAGGCCAGAGGTTCCTCGCTGAGCATGAAAAGTGGACAAGCATCAGGCACACTCAGGCTTGAACCTGGCTCTGTTGCTGACTGAGGAGGGCATGGCTACCCGCTCCACAGTTCTTGCCTGAAGAATTCCACGGACAGAGGAGCCTGGCGGGCTATCATCCATGGGGTTGCAAAGAGTCAGACATGACTCAAGTGATTTAGCATGTACACACTGCTGCTAACTACCCAGAGCTCTTGGGGAAGCTATTGAGCCCTCCTCTTGAGTCTTGAGCTTCCTATCTGCAATATGGGCACAAGAGTATCAGCGACCTCGTGGTCTGTGGTTAAGATGCCGTGAAATAAGCTCTGAAAAGCCCCTGTCCGGATGCCAGTTCCCACGAGATGAGAACTGTCTCCGTGGATGACTTCTCCGTCTCCCAGAGGAGTGGGTCAGTCGATGGGTACCAGAAAGCAGGGAGAGGCGCCCTGCTCCAACCTGAGGGTTCCAGGAGAGAGTGCTGGGAGGACAGGCATGACTGTCAGGAGGAGGGAGCTGCCCCCTCACCCGCATCCCAGTCCAGCCCTCAGCTCCCCACCCCTCTCTGTCCCAGACCGTTTTCAGGCCACAGGCCGCCCGGTTCCGATAGAGTGTGGCCAGCAGGGCCTTATCCTTGGTCAGCTTCAGGGCCTGGCTGTAGCTCTTGATGGCAGCCTTGTAGTCCTGGAGCTGGAAATGCTGATTCCCCTCCTCCTTCAGCTGCATCGCTTCCGCCTCGGCCATCTGTCGGGACAGGAGAGCTCCCTCCAGACCCGGGGCTGGGCTCCTGCTCTGAGGTCTGCAGCTCCAGGGTCCCCACCTACCAGGATGGAAGGGGACGATGCCCACCCCCTCAACCCCCGCCAATCCACTGCCCAGGAGGACACCACAGCGTCTGCTAAGAGTGGGGCCCAAGTTGAGAGGGGTCTCAGCGTCTCCGTTCCTAGGGAACTCTGATCAATATTATGTAACAACCTAAACAGGAAAAGAATTTGAAAAAAAAAGGGGTTTCCCTGGGCAGTCTAGAGGCTAAGGTTCCATGCTTCCAATGCAGGGGGCCTGGGTTCCATCCCTGGTCAGGCAGCTAGATCCCACTTGTTGCAAGTAAGACCTGGTGTGGCTAAATAAATAAAAATAAATATTTTTTAAAAAAGAATAGCTATATGTATAACTGAATCACTTGGTACACCTGAAGCTAATGCAAAATTGTTAACTATACTCTGATTTTTTTTTTCCCCAAAAGAAGAGTCCCTCTTCCTCCCTCCATCTCCCTCCCAGCAGGATGGGTAAAGCCACCACACCAAGGGCCTAAATTCTCATTGCAGGCCTTAAAATGCCTGGGTCCCCCCTTCCCCCTACCCAGTCCCAGGAACAGTCCGGGCCAGCTCACTTTCTCTCAAGGACAATGTTCTCGGTCAGTCCTCCTGGGGTGCGGCTCCTCTGTGTGTGAACCCCCAGCCGGCCAGCGTCAGTCTGCCCCTCCCAGCCCCCACACAGGAGACTTTATCACCCCAGCCAGTGGCTCCGGACCATATTTGGCCACAGGGGCAGGTGCCCCTGGCGTCTGTCATTGATACTCCGGGACCTCCCCCTCCCCAGACTGGACAGCCATTACCACGTGGAGGTTCCAATGAACCTCTGTCCCCACATCCCACTCAGGGCCAGTCCTGGGGGCACAGGTGCTCCTAACCCCCCAAAGAATGATAGAAAGATCCAGAGGGATGGGAACCCCCCAGCAGACCCCTGTTCCCTAGGCACAGCTCGGACACCCCTTCTCCACCTCCCTCCCAGATAAACAACCTCCTATCCCCTCCCCCTACCCCTGCTATTTTGGGAGCAGAGTGACAGCTGAGGGGCTGGCAGGCTTGGACACGCAGAGCAGCTGCCCAGGTCCCAGGCCAGCTGGAGACTTCCAGAAATGCCGTTCTGGAGGGAGAAGGGAAGAGAAGGAAAGGAGGAAGTTTCCTTCCGCTCTCCCCCTTGTCCACAACTCCCTCGCCCCTTCCACCCGTTGAAAACGTCCTTGTTTTTCAGAAAGATCCATGGACTTGCTGTCTCACTTGAGTGGAAATGTGTGGTTTGTTCCACTCTGCACATCTTCTGCAGCTCTTCCCTGTTTGCACGGAGGGGCTGGATTTGGTCTCCCTTCCCCCGCCCCAGGCTAGGAGCTCCCTGAGGATGGGCTCTGTATGTCCCCCACCGGACTGAATCTTCTCCCGAAGATTCCCAGGCAGCCTGAGAATTCCCTGCGATCAAGGACTGTGCCCCCTAACTGACTGGGACTTGCTGAGTCTCCCTTATCAGAGTGGGGGGGTCTTCCTGGGATGAGAACTGTATATTCACTAAAAACTGAATCACTGTGTTGCACACCTGACACTTATACACTATTGTAAATCAACTATACCGTGATGTTGAAATTTTAATTAAATTAAAAATTCTTAATTAAAAAAAACAATAACAGTACATACTTGCCACCAGAGAGGGTCTCCCCTGGGACAGGGATTGTTTCTCCTTATTCAACTGAGACAAATTTATGAGGTTGTCCCCTACTTGGATTTAGAATTCTCCCAGCTTTCTGTGTCTCTGAGACTGGGCGGTGAGTGCCCTCCCGGAGGACAAGTACAGCATCTCATGCCATTTGATTTTCCCTGGCACAGAGCCTGGAAGAATCAGTGTCCAATGCATGTTCTTAAATGAAGGAATGAATGAGTTTTTCATGCTGACGCTTTGCTTCACCTCGCTACCATTCTGACCCCCTCTCCCATATTGCTTCAAACTGACCTGACTGGAGCTGAGAAAAGACACTGAAGGGAAAAAGCGTAGGTGGGATCACTCACACTAGATTCTGCTCTTAGCTCTGTGACCTTGAAAACACAGCTCTGTGACCTTGGACAAGTCCTCCTGCCCTGCTGGACACAAAGTCCAGCCCTGATAAATGTTCGCTGGCTGAATAAATGAATGAATGGTTGGATGGGTGAATTCCCTGCCCTCATGGTGTCACCAACCTTGAACCCCTTTGCAGACAGCTCTCTGTAGCAGTGACGTAATATGTTGAAGGATCCTGCCATTGGTGGAGATTGACTTCAAGTCCAGGGGACTGTGGATTCAAATCCTGATTCAGTAATTCATTCCACAAGCATTTCTTAAGCATTTGCTATCTGCCAGGATTCCCTTGTAGCTCAGTTGGTAAAGAATCTGCCTACAATGCCGGAGACACGGGTTCAATTCCTGGGTCGGGAAGATCCCCTTGAGAAGAAAATAGCAACCCACTCCAGTATTCTGGCCTGGAGAATCCCATGGACAGAGGAGCCTGGCAGGCTACAGTCCATGGGGTTGCAAGAGTTGGACACGACTGAGCGACTAAACCACTATCATGTGCCAGGAACTGTGAATGATTTACGGAAGCAGAAAACACTCCCAGGGGTAAGGATTTGTCTGTTTTGTTCACTCACACATTCCAAGTGTCTGCAACAGTGTGTAGTATGTAGCGGTTGTTGTCTTACTCGCTAAGTCACCTCTGATTCTTTTGAGATCCTACGGACTGCAGACCATAAGGCTCCTCTGTCCATGGGATTTCCTAGGCAGGAATAGTGGAGTGGGATGTACGAGGTGCTCAATAACATTTGTTGAATGAACGCATGAAAGAATTCCATGCATCTGTGATTTCTGACGAATACCAAACAGTTTTGAAACCTTACAATCAGGAAACAGGACATTATTTCAGAGAAAGTTTCCCTGAGGAAATGATTAAATAAATTAACATATGTAGAGCTCCTAGAACAATGTCCGGCAGAGACCTTTGTTAAATGATTGAACGAATATTTAAGGCAAGACCTGAAGAATGAGGAACTATCAGGCTGCCATTAACAAAGTACCACTGATTGCACAATTGCACTCATCTCATATGCTAGTATGGAGAAGGCGATGGCACCCCACTCCAGTACTCTTGCCTGGAAAATCCCATGGACGGAGGAGCCTGGTGGGCTGCAGTCCATGGGGTCACTAGCAGTCGGACACAACTGAGCGACTTCACTTTCACTGTTCACTTTCATGCACTGGAGAAGGAAATGGCAACCCACTCCATTGTTCTTGCCTGGAGAATCCCAGGGACGGGGGAGCCTGGTGGGCTGCCGTCTATGGGGTCGCACAGAGTCGGACACAACTGAAGCGACTTAGCAGCAGCAGCAGCACATGCTAGTAAAGTAATGCCAAAATTCTCCAAGCCAGGCTTCAACAGTACATGAACCATGAACTTCCAGATGTTCAAGCTGGATTTAGTAAAGGCAGAGGAACCAGACAGCAAATTGCCAACATCTGCTGGGTCATTGAAAAAGCAAGAGAGTTCCAGAAAAATATCTACTTCTGCTTTATTGACTATGCCAAAGCCTTTGACTGTGTGGATCACAACAAACTATGGAAAATTCTGAAAGAGATGGGAATACCAGACCATCTGACCTGCCTCTTGAGAAACCTGTATGCAGGTCAGGAAGCAACAGTTAGAACTGGACATGGAACAACAGACTGGTTTCAATCGGGAAAGCAGTACGTCAAGGCTGTATATTGTCACCCTGCTTATTTAATTTATATGCAGAGTACATCATGAGAAACGCTGGGCTGGATGAAGCACAAGCTGGAATCAAGATTGCTGGGAGAAATATCAATAACTTCAGACATGCAGATGACACCACCCTTATGGCAGAAAGCAAAGAAGAACTAAGCTTCTTGATGAAAGTGAAAGAGGAGAATGAAAAAGTTGACTTAAAACTCAATATTCCAAAAACTAAGATCATGGCATCTGGTCCCATCACTTCAAATTGATGGGGAAACAATGGAAACAGTGGCTGACTTTATTTTGGGGGCTCCAAAATCACTGCAGATGGTAACTGCAACCATGAAATTAAAAGATGCTTGCTCTTTGGAAGAAAAGTTATGACCAACCTAGACAGCATATTAAAAAGCAGAGACATTACTTTGCCAACAAAGGTCTGTCTAGTCAAGGCTATGGTTTTTCCAGTAGTCATGTATAGATGTGAGATTTGGACTCTAAAGAAAGCTGAGCGCCGAAGAATTGATGCTTTTTAACTGTGGTGTTGGAAAAGATTCTTGAGAGTCTCTGGGACTGCAAGGAGATCAGACCAGTCCATCCTAAAGGAAATCAATCCTGAATAGTCTTCGGAAGGACTGATGCTGAAGCTGAAGCTCCAATACTTTGGCCACCTGATGGGAAGAACTGACTCATTAGAAAAGACCCTGATTCTGGGAAAGATTGAAGGCAAGAGGAGAAATGGGCAGCAGGGGATGAGATGGTTGGATGGCATCACCGACTCAACAGACAAGAGTTTGGGCAGGCTCTGGGAGTTAGTGATGGACAGGGAGGCCTGGCGTGCTGCAATCCATGGGTTCACAAAGAGTCGGACATGACTGAGCGACTGAACTGAACTGAACTAAACTGGGTGGCTTAAACAACAAAAACTTCTTTTCTCATAATTCTGGAGGCTAGAAGCCTAAGATCAAGGTGCCATCATGTGGGTTGGTTTCTGGTGAAACCTCACTTCTTGGGTTGTAGACAACCATCTTCTGCTTTGTATTCACACAGCCTCTTCTCTGTGTGAGAACAAAGAGAGAGACAAGGAGAGAGAGCGCGAGCTCTTGTGTGTCCTCCTCTTAAAAGGACATCAGTCCTATCAGATTAGGATGCCATCTTTATGACCTCACTTAACCTTTATTACTTCCTGTTGGACCATTAAGAAGGCTGAGCACCGAAGAATTGATGCTTTCAAACCATGGTGTTGGAGAAGACTCTTGAGTCCTTTGGGCAGTAAGGAGATCAAAGCAGTCAACTATAAAGGAAATCAACCCTGAATTTTCATTGGAAGGACTGAAGCTGAAGCTGAAGCTCCAATACCTTGGCCATTTGATGGGAAGAGCTGACTCACTGGCAAAGACTGTGATGCTGGGAAAGACTGAAGGCAGATGGAGAAGGGGACAACAGAGGATGAGATGATTGGATGGCATCATTGACTCAATGGACATGCGTTTGAACAAGTTCTGGGAAAGAGTGAAGGACAGGGAGGCCTGGCACGCCGCAGTCCATGGAGTTGCAAAGAGTTGGACCGACTAAGCAACTGAACAACAATAGGGTCTGTCTCTAAGAGTCACACTGGTGGTTAGAGCTTCAATTTATGAATTGGAGGTATGTGTGCACAATTCAGTTCATACCAGTTCCAGAAAATTGCATGAGGGAACTAAGGCTGAGTGGACCATTAAAGGAGTCTGATTTTTCCCTGCCTGTAATGGGAGGCTTTGTAGGGTAACAAAGACAGAAAGCAATTGAGCAGAGTTTTGGTTTGAAACATCACCCTGGTTGCCATGTGAAGAGGAGGAAGCAGGGTAAAGACAGGTAGGCAAATGTAGAGACTGTAGGAACCAGTATTGCGGCCAAAATCTTGGCTCTGTGTGCACTGATGCTGAACAGCAATACGCAGACAGAATTGTGGAGGAGAAGGGAAGAGCGACTACTAGTTTGTCAGGCAAAGGGGGAACACAGTACCAGTACACTAGCATTTCAAGTGCTGTGCCCCCCTGCCCTGGTGAGTGAAAAGTAAAAGTGAAAGTCGCTCGGTTGTGTCCGACTCTTTGGGACCCCATGGACTATACAGTTCATGGAATTGTCCAGGCCAGAATGGGTAGCCTTGCCCTTCTCCAGGGGATCATCTCAAACCAGGAATCGAACCCGGGTCTCCTGCATTGCAGGCCAATTCTGGTGAGTAGGGAGAGGTTATATAGTCATGCAGGAGGATGTGATAAGGATCAAGGCAATAACATCTTTCTTTTTCTTTTCCGGCTGTGATGGGTCTTCATTGCTGCGAGTGGGCTTTCTCTATTTGTGGCGAGCAGAGGCTACTCTTTGTTGCGGTACGAGAGCTTCTCATTTTGGTGGCTTCTACTCTTTGTTGCAGAGCACAGGTTCTAGAGCATGGGCTTCAGTCATTGTGGCACATGGGCTTAGCTGCTCCACAGCGTGTGGGGTCTTTCTGGATCAAGGATTGAACCCATATCCCCTGCATTGGCAGGCAGATTCTTAACCACTAGATCACCAGGGAAGTCCAGTAACAGTCTTTCCTTCTTTCCTCTGCAAAGTTGCAAAAGGATGGGGTTGCTGACAAGATTAGGGTGTGTGCAGGGTCTAAGGTGGTCTCCTAACCTTGAAGAGCTTCTCCGATCCCTTTAATCTTGACTCAGGTGGTTTCCTGGTTGCTCCTACCTTGATTAGCAACTGTTTGAATCTACTCTTTGGCACTCAGAGAAGGTTGTGGAAGGTGGAGTCTTGCCTACATGAAATGGGGGACAAAAAGGCCTCTGTGCCTGGGAGCCCCAAAGGGCCCTGCTTGGCGTCAGTGTGGCAGTGGAGATGGAGGGAACAGACTCTAGATAGGGTAATGAGGCAGGCCTGGCGGAGCTTGGGGCGCCCTGGATAGAGCGGAGGAAGAGAGAGAGGGACAGAAGGGGGAAGGAGGGAGACAGAGAGAAAGAGAAGCTGACCGAAGATCCTTGGTTTCCAGTAAGACTTCTTCTGGTTCATCTCTGCTTCAGTGCCTCATCTGTAATATGGGGTGAAAAGAGTCATGAGGATTAAATGTAAAGCACTTAGAACAATGTAAACACTTAGAACATATGTCGAGCACTTAGAACAATGCCTGACACATTGCTATTATTGTTAGTATTTGTTGTTATTATTGTTAATAACAATATATATTGTTATTATAGCTGTACACTGTTGAAGACTGCAGGAATTTTTTGCTTCTATACTCACGTATTATTAATTGATTTCAGCCATTTAAAAAAGAATACTAGGACTTCCCTGGTGGTCCAGTGGTCAAGAATACGCCTGCCAATCACCTGGGATGATTCCACATGACTTAGAGCTACTAAGTCTAAGCGCGCGACTGTTGAGCCTGCGCTCCGGAACCCATGAGCCACCACTAGAAAAGCCACCGCAAAGAGAGGTCTGCATAGGGCAATAGAGAGCAGCCTTCGCTGGCCTTAACTAAAGAAAGCCCGCGCGCACACCGATTACCCAGAGCAGCCAAAAATAAAAATTAATTAATTATTTTAAAACTTAAAAAGAATCCTAATTTCTGCCTTCAATCCCATGGGCTCTGGTTTTATAAGCCATTCCCATTTCCTACCTCTGTGATCTCAGGGACAATCAACCAGCCAGAGCCTTGAATTACGCATTGGTAAAACTGGGGCTCAGTCCTGGATGTTCATTGGAAGGGCTGATGTTGAAGCTGAAACTCCAATACTTTGGCCACCTGATGCAAAGAGCTGACTCATTTGAAAAGACCCTGATGCTGGGAAAGATTGAGGGCAGGAGGAGAAGGGGACGAAAGAGGATGAGATGGTTGGATGGTATCACCGACTCGATGGACATGGGTTTGGGTGGACTCCGGGAGTTGGTGATGGACAGGGTTCATGGGGTCGCAAAGAGTCGGACACGACTGAGCGACTGAACTGAAAACTGGGGCTAAGAATCGCTGTTCTGAAAAGACAAAAGGTTGTCAGTATCCTGCAAGGCACTGGGAGAGACTGAACGCCCAGGCGGCCACCGGTCCAAGGGTAGGATGTGGAGGCTGAGCTGAGCCCACGCCCAATGCCGGAGGCTTGGCGGGGCGCGGCACTTCCCCGCCGCGACACCAGGGGGCGATGAGGCGGGCTGCGGCGCCGCTGAACCACGGCAGCGGCGCTCCATCACGCCGGAGTTACCTCCTCCACGTGGGGACGCAGGATGGCGGCGGCGGCGGCGGCGGTGGGTGTGCGTGAGTGCGGGCGGGGCCCGCGGACGGGCTCTCCCGCCGGCTTTCCCGAGGCCGTAGGGAGGCGGGAGTGGGGGCCCTCGGGTAACCGAGGCGCGGGAGTGACGCCCACCGCGCTTGTCCGCACAGGACGAGGCGGCGACGCGCGATGTGCAGCGGCTGCTCGTGCAGTTCCAGGATGAGGGCGGGCAGCTGCTGGGCTCGCCGTTCGACGTGCCCGTGGACATCACCCCGGACAAGCTGCAGCTCGTGTGCAACGCTCTACTGGCCCAGGTGAGCTTCGGGCACGCGGGGGATCGGGAGGCCGAAGGTCTTGGGTACCAGGGCCCCCACCGCTCCCCCGAAGTGCTGACAACCCGGCCTTGCGGTCTACCTTTGGGGAGGGTCGGAAGATGTGATTCGAGTGAGCGATTTACACGCCCACCTTCAGGGCCCACCTGCGGAGAGACCGCGCGTTTTGAACACATTGGGCGCATCATCACAGTGATTCCTTGTCGCAGCCCCGCACTGTCTCCCCGTTGTCATTAACTAACCTCATTTTACATTGTTGCCTACGATCATTCGATTGTGTGTAAGATGCTGCGCCGTAGGTGGTAGATAATGGAGTTGGAACTCAAACGTCAGACTCAAAACTTCTCTCCTAAGCTGCTCAGTCAGCTCAGTCGTGTCCGACTCTTTGGGACCCCATGGACCGCAGCACCCCAGGCCTCCTTGTCCATTACCAACTCCCGGAGTTTACTCAAACTCATGTCCATTGAGTCCGTGATGCCATCCAACCAGCTCATCCTGTGTCGTCTCCTTCTCCTCCCGCCTTCAATCTTTCCCAACATCAGGGTCTTTTCAAATGAGTCAGTTCTTCGCATCAGGTGGCCAGAGTATTGGAGTTTCAGCTTCAACATCAGTCCTTCCAATGAATATTCAGGACTGATTTCCTCTAAGCTGCTGCTGCTGCTGCTGCTAAGTCACTTCAGTCGTGTCCGACTCTGTGCGACCCCATAGACGGCAGCCCACCAGGCTCCCCCGTCCCTGGGATTCTCCAGGCAAGAACACTGGAGTGGGATGCCATTGCCTTCTCCGCTCTAAGCTGCTAGTGTTTATCAAAATGCTGCCGTCTATTGGAGGTGGGCTTCTCTGGTGACTCAGTGGTAAAGAATTGGCTTGCAGTGCAGGAGACACTGGTTCGATCCCTGGGTCTGGAAGACCCCCTGGTGAAGGAGATGGCAACCCACTCCAGTATTCTTGCTTGGGAGAATTCCAAGAGCAGAGGAGCCTGGCAGGCTACAGTCCATGGGGGCCCAAAGAGTCAGACAGGATTTAGCAACTGAACAACATCAACATTGGAGGTGGGGGAAGTTGCTTAAAAATGCAGTACCTGGACCCCACCCTACACTTAACTACACCGGACCCAGGGGTGAAGCAGAGAGTCTGCATTTTCAATCAGCTTTTTGGATGCTTCTTACACATTATAGAGCCTGGTGTGGTGGTTTAGAAAATGCCTTAAATGCTGTATACTAATTCTAATCCTGGACTTCTGTCTGAAGAACCTGAATTAGTCATTAGCAGTAGGACATTGGGCTGATCACTTGGTTGCTCTGTTTTTTCAGTATGAGTGCCTATCTGTCAGGGTAGTTGTGAGATGCAGATAAAGGATTCTAAAATGGTTTGTAAATATTCTGGAGTTGATTTTGAAGGACTAAAAAGGTCTTGCTCAATGGGGAATAATGGGGGTGTCCCAAGCAGGGTGGCTGAAAAGAAGGCTTTGCCTGCACACAGCTTGCAGAGGGTGGGGAGGGGAGGGTCCCCCGGTGGAGGCTGCCCTGCCCGTCCTTTGATAGGGGTGTCCCCTTTGCTCTTGTCCTCCAGGAGGAGCCCCTGCCACTGGCTTTCTATGTGCACGATGCGGAGATCGTCTCCTCGCTGGGGAGGACGCTGGAGTCCCAGGCGGTGGAGACAGAGAAGGTGTTGGACATCATTTACCAGCCACAAGCTATCTTCAGGGTTCGCGCTGTGACCCGCTGCACCAGCTCCTTGGAGGGTCACAGTGAGGCGGTCATTTCCGTGGCCTTCAGCCCCACGGGAAAGTAAGGACAGCAGCAGAGTCATGGAGGGGAGTGTGGATGCAGCTGTTGGCTGGGGTGGGGGGACCCCCAAGTTATGCTCAGTGGGGCCTCTGGCTGCCTTTCCTTGACCCAAGCTCTGGGCTCAGGGTGTAAGTAAGTGACTCGCCCACTGAAATTTTGTCCCCAAAGGCCAAGGACACCTGCCTGGGAGGAGCCCTTCCTGGACTTGCTCTCAGGAGAGCTGAGCTGCAAGCTCACCTCTGCCCCTTCCTTGCTGTGTGACCTGGGCAGGTCACTTAACCTCTCTGAGTCAGTTGTTCCTCTGAGAAACAGGGTTTATTTGCTTCTCACAGTCCTCTGAGAAGCTTTAACTGGTTATGGCTGTGGCCATTCCTTTCTCCCAGATGGCCTGTGTGTTATAGTTCTCCTTTTCAGAAGAGAGAGAAATTTCCACTCCCAGATTCTGTTCCCAGAAGACAGTTGAATAGGCCGCGGGAATGTACGAGTGCAGTGTTTTGGGTGGGGCCCAACCCAGCCCCATGTCCCCAGTGCAGAGGTCAGGCCGCCCCTCTTCTTCCCCAGGTACCTGGCCAGTGGCTCCGGAGACACGACAGTTCGCTTCTGGGATCTCAGCACTGAGACGCCACACTTCACATGCCAGGGTCGGTACGCACGCGGTTACCCACAGAGTGGTGTTGATACAGAGGCAGGCGGGTGATTCGTTCAGCTCTCTAGTTCCTGGGAGGCCCAGAGCACATTCCAGCCTCTTAACATCCAGTTAGCGGTTGCCAGTTCCTAGGTGGAGACCTTACCCTTGAGCCCCACCAGCCACTTACAAACAAGCAGAGACTGGACCCAAAAGTCAGCGGGAGGATGCGGGCAGGGACTGTCTGGCTGGTAGCAAGGAGAACTGGGCTTAAGTCCGGTCTCTGCCACAGTAGTTCTCAAACTTGAACATGCATCAGAATTACTTAGAGGGCTTGTTAAAATACAGGTTTCTGGGTCCCACCCCCAGAATTTTTGTCTCCTCCAGTCTGGGATGTGGCCTGAGAATTTGCATTTCAAGTTCCCAGGTGGTGCTGATGCTGCTGGCCCGGGAGCCTCACACTAGTGAGGTGACCTTGTGTAGGCCTCGCTTCCTTTCTAAGCTTCAGTTTTCTCATCTGGAAAATGGGGGTGATACTTCTCACTTTGCTCCATACTCTAGAGCTATCGTGAGAATTGTAAGGGCTGACATGTGCAAGAATTTTATATCACGTGGCACGTGAGGAACCATTAGAAAGTGGCGGTGTTATCTGTGCAGCAGCTGCATGGCTCTAGCACTTAGGGAGGGTTTGCCATTTGCCTGGGGAGTCTCATCTCTTCGATCAGTGTTTGAGCATTCATTTATTTGGCAGCTAACTATGTGGCAAATAGCACTTTCTGCAGTGTGCCGGGCATTGCTGAGCGTTTGGGATAAAGACAGGTGTGGCCCCCCTCTCTCCCCTCCCTGTCTTCCCAGGACACAGACACTGGGTCCTGAGCATATCCTGGTCCCCAGATGGCAAGAAGCTGGCTTCAGGCTGTAAGAATGGCCAGGTAGATGATGCTTGGGGTACTTAGGTGGGGACCCTGGAGTCCCTTCCTGGGAGTACCTCAGAATGAGGTTCTGGGGTCTTCAGGGAGGGGTGGCTGGGGGCAGTGGGCGGGGGACCCTGGGTGGGGCCAGGGGAAGGTTGGGGAGGGTTATTTGATGAGCTTCTGTCCCGCAGATTCTCCTGTGGGACCCAAGCACAGGGAAGCAAGTGGGCAGGGCGCTCACTGGCCACAGCAAGTGGATCACAGCCCTGAGCTGGGAGCCCCTCCATGCGTAAGTGACACTGACAACTGGGGTGAATGAGAAGCCAGGGGTTCAAAGCTGTACCCCGCCCCTTAAGACTCGCCTAAGAGGAGTGTTAGGGGACAGGGTAGGGGCTCTGACTGGCAGTGACAGCATGGCAGGCAGTGGGGAAGGTCGTCTGCACCCGTGGGTGGGGGGTGGTGGGCGCTCGTCACGGGGACTGAGAGCCACCTTGCAGCCACCGGATGGTGGGGTCAGGAAGCCGTCGAGACGCTATCCCCGGCTTTCGAGCTGGGCATCGGGAGACAGCGTGGGAAGACAGGCATTGCCCGCTCAGAAGTGAGGACCCATCTCTTCCTCCCCAGCAACCCCAAGTGTCGCTACGTGGCCAGCAGCTCCAAGGACGGCAGTGTGCGGGTCTGGGACACGACTGCGGGCCGCTGCGAGCACATCCTCACCGGGCACACGCAGTCAGTCACCTGTCTCCGGTGGGGAGGGGACGGACTTCTCTACTCGGCCTCCCAGGACCGCACCATCAAAGTCTGGAGGGCTCATGATGTAAGAGCTGGGAGGGGTCCAGAACCAGACTGGGGAAATCGCGGGTCAGGGATGTCGAACCAGTGTTTCCTGAACTTGTTCCGGGAACTGGTCAGGGAAGTGCTTCTGAACAGTGGGTCCTGGGGTCAGTGCTGCGTTACAGCGGAGAGTCCAGGGCCCCTGAGCGTGGTCAGGCTCTGGAATTTTCTGCTGTTGGAAGCCTATTTAGGTTTATCAGGCCTGCTGTATCGCAAACTTACTGGACTAGAGCCCTTTTTTCCTGACATGTCTTTTCTGTGAAACATATTTTCAGAAACATTGATCTGGGCTCATGCCCTCGTTTCACAAATGAGAGACTTGAACCCAGAGGGTTCGAGTTTTGATTCAGATCACGATGAGTGATCTGATGGGTGGTTTGATTCAGATCACAGTGATTTGATTTGATTTGGATCACAGTGAATGAGGGCCCTGCTTCAGAGTCCTGTGGGCCACCCCCCATCTTCTGGGGCTGACCTGGACATTCACGTTCCTGGGGTGCAGAGTGCTCTGTGAGCATCTGACCTGTCTCCGTCCACCCTAGGGCGTGCTGTGCCGGACTCTGCAAGGCCACGGCCACTGGGTGAACACCATGGCCCTCAGCACTGACTACGCCCTCCGCACAGGGGCCTTTGAGCCCGCCGAGGCCTCAGTGAACGCCCAAGACCTCCGAGGGTCCTGTGAGTGAGCGGAAGGAGGCAGGGAGGGCTTCACGTGTGAGGGGCCAGCCTCGGCCAGGTGGGGGGGTGCTTGCTGTCCATGTTGAATTTTCTCATCAGCCTTGTTCCTTCTTTCCTTTGGTGCCTGGACACAGTGCAGGAGTTGAAGGAGAGGGCCCTGAGCCGCTACAACCTCGTGCGGGTGAGCGTCCCCAGCACCCCCAACTCCATGTGGGATTTCTCCTCGTCCCCCAAACCCTGCACAGGCTCAGGCCCCTCTCCCTTGTAGCTCCAGTACAGAATGTACCGTTCCCCCAAAGTTCTTCCTTTACAATTCTAACATCTTAGTGCGCTGTGGATCAGTTTATTTCACTTTGGGTTTTGTTTTTTTTTTTTTGCTTATCTATTTATTTGTAATTCTAAGGTACCTCTGTTTATTTATTTTGGCCTCAGAATTCAGGCTGGTAGTTCCCCAGCCAGGGATAGACCTCCTGTCCCCTGCATTGGGAACATGGAGTCCTAATCACTGGACACGAGAAGTCCCTCTCTTTTTAAAATCCCATTTAGTTTCAGTAACACATTCAGATAGTCTAGGGTTCAAAGAACACACAAAAAATAGATGGTGGAGAGCCTTTCATCTCTGTGGCTCCTTCTGGAAGCATCCAGTGCTCCCAGTGTCTCGTGTGTCCTTTCCGAGACTTCACACACACATGTGTGTGCACACCACACAGTACAGACAGGCACGTACACAAGCCCACATAGCAAACCCGGCCTCCTGTTAAGATACCATGGCGGGGACTTCCCTGGCGGTCCGGTGGTTACGAGCCCATGATTGAGCAGACGGTGCTGTGTCCGCCTCTGAGGTCGGGTCTCCTCCCTGAGACCATGTGCGTGTCCTTGCTGCCGCAGGGCCGGGGCCCAGAGAGGCTGGTGTCTGGCTCAGATGACTTCACCCTGTTCCTGTGGTCCCCGGCAGAGGACAAGAAGCCCCTGGCACGGATGACGGGCCACCAGGCCCTCATCAACCAGGTGGTCTTCTCCCCAGACTCCCGTGTCATCGCCAGCGCCTCCTTCGACAAGTCCATCAAGCTGTGGGACGGCAGGACCGGCAAGTGAGTGGGGGGCGTGGGCCCGGGAGGAGGGGCGCTCCCCCTCCGGAAGGAGCTCAGCTCTGCTGCTTTCTAGCTGTGTGGCTCTGGCAAGCAGTTTGATTTTTTTTTTTTTTTTTAAATTTTCATTTATTTTGTTTTTATTTTTGGCTCTGCTGGATCTTCGTTTCTGCTCACGGGCTTTCTCTAGTTGCAGTGAGCGGGGGGCCACGCTCTAATTGTGGCGTGCCGGCTTCTCATTGCAGTGGCTTCTCTTGTTGGGAAGCAACAAGAGAAGGCTCTAGGTGGGCAGGCGCAGTAGTTGTGGCACGCGGGGTGGGCTTAGCTGCCCCAAGGCATGTGGGATCTTCCCACACAAGGAAAGATGCAAACCCATCCCCTGCATTGGCAGGCGGATTCCTAACCACTGGAGCACCAGGGGAGTCCCTGGATTTTCTGAGCCTCTGTTTCCTCTTCCGAGTGTGCAGACCCCTCACCTCTCAGCCTTATCACAAGGATTGAACGAGGCGGTGTGTTCAGCACCCTCACTAAGCGGGTGCTGAGAATGGCTAGTTCATTGTAAGCCTAGGGAGAGAAATGGTCTGAAAGCTGGCCAAGGGCCAGGGATGCAGCAGATAATGTAGGTTGTGGTCTGGTTGTCATCTGGCCCTCCTTACAGTGGAGTCCACAGATCAGACAGTGCGTTACCTGTCTGGGAGCTTGATGGAATTGCAGAACCCTGGGCCCCTCAGCCCAGAGCTTGGGGATCAGAACCCGCCGTTTAAGGTCACCTTTCAGGTCTGAGAAGCAGTGGTGTGACGAGGCACAGGGCCCTCGCAGTTGATAGGAGGAGAGGTCGAGGCGTGGGTTGGGGAAGGAGCAGGGAAACACTCCTGAGGCCAAAGGGGGACTTGTGTGTCCGTCTCTGTGTATCTCCACACCAAAGCCCTGTGAAATAGGCTATTTGGTTAATTCATTTACTTGGCTGGGTTGGGTCTTAGTTGCAGCGTGAGGGGTCTTCATTTCGGCATGTGGCCTTCTCTACTTGCAGACGTGGGCTCAGTTGCCCCGTGGCATGTGGGATCTTAATTCCCCCACCAGGGATCAAACCTGAGTCGCCTGCATTAGAAGGTGGATTCTCAACCACTGGACCCCAGGGAAGTCCGCAGCTCCTTTTTAAGACAAGGAAACAGTCTCAGGTCCAACGACTTGCACCAGCAGACACAGTCAGTCTGTCCCGACCAGGTCCCAGTGGCCCAGCCCACTGTTCCTTCACGCCACCTGTCAGCAGGCACCTGCTGGGCTGGGCAGAGCGGGGGGTGTCGTGCAGACGGGCCAAGAGATGGGAGCATTGGAGTCCAAGGCTTGCGAAGTTGAGCAAGCATGGAGGCCTGGCAAGAAGCATCCTAGAAGCAGTTTTACAAAATCGCAATGACCAGCAGAGGTTAAATTGGTCCGGGGTGGGGGCCAGGCAGGGAGATTTTATACGGGTTCCCAGGTAATCCTGACACGCAGCCACAGTTGAGAACGACTGCCGGGGGCCTCGAGCACCCTTCAGACGTGTCCCAAGATCTCACATCCATCCTCATTGCTCTCCCCCCCGGCCCAGGTACCTGGCCTCCCTGCGCGGCCACGTGGCTGCCGTGTACCAGATCGCGTGGTCGGCCGACAGCCGGCTCCTGGTCAGCGGCAGCAGCGACAGCACGCTCAAAGTGTGGGACGTGAAGGCCCAGAAGCTGTCCACGGACCTGCCGGGCCACGCGGACGAGGTGCGGCCAACCCTCTGGGCTGAGCGGGGACTGAAGCCTGTCCCCGACCCCAACCCTGCTCACTGCACCACTGTCCCCCTCCCGTTTAGGTATACGCTGTCGACTGGAGTCCCGATGGCCAGAGAGTGGCCAGTGGTGGGAAGGACAAGTGCCTCCGGATGTGAGTTTCGGGGTGTGGGGGGTGCAGTGGCGGCCGGTGTGCTTGGCTCTCCTGCCCTCGCCCTCGTGGTCGTCCCCCGTGGTGGAGAGCTCCACGGGCTCTCCACCTGTCCAGGCTCGCCCCCATCGTGGGCTCCTGGAACTGTGCGGTGCCTTCCTTTCCTGAGCTGGGGTCCCCATCCCATTCCCTGCCTTTGTTCACAGATGGAGGAGATGAGAAGCCCCCCAGGTCTCTGGGATCCCCATCTGGACTCAGCTTCTGCCCGCTGCCTGCTCTGATGGGAGGCCTCAGGCTGCGTGATGGCCTTGAGAATGAGCGTGACCTGCTGTCCTCGGTCAGACCCCACGGGGGTCCCTCCGCAGAACAGGTCAAAGGTCGCAGGAGGTCGTCACTGACCCCAGTCATCGGCCATCACTCGGTACCTCGCTAGCACGAGCATGGGCAGCAGAAGGCTGGGCGATGACCAGCTGCTGCCTTTTCTAAATGCTGTCTCTCTTCAGGGTCAGGCTCCGGATTCTGTGACCAAATAAATAACTTATATTTTGTGTGTTTGGGTTACGATTCCTGTCCTCGATGCCCAGGGGTCTATGCTGGGTCAGTTTGTGTAGCCCCTCCCTCTGGGCTACTCCAGTACCATGCTGAGCAGGAAGCGGTCTTTCCTTTCTTGCCACCGTGCCTACGAGGGAGAGGCTGGGGTGACCCGCTGAGGCCTGTCTCGTAGTAGCTAGAGGAGGCTCTTAAGGCTGTGTTGTCCCTTCTGGCAGCACGAGCCACGTGTAGCTGTTTGCATGAACTAGAATTCAGCCCAGTTAGAAATGCAGTTGTCACACTAGCTCGAGGCTACTTCCTGGTCTGGACAGCACAGAGAGAGGACGCTGTGACCATCACGGGGACTTGTGCCAGCCCTGCTGCTCTGGGGTGCTTTCCCTGACCTCATTCAGTGTCACTGGGCTCTCTGGGTTCAGAGAGGCGGTCCCTGAGGGCTCCCCCTAATGGGCTGTGTGGTGGTGCAGGCTCAGGCAGAAGTGGGGATGGTGTGATGGGGAGGGTGGCTCTCTGCCCCCCAAAGACTCACAGGGTGAAGGGAACCCCCACCAGGACATGCTGAGACCTTGGACCGAGGTCTTGCCCCCACTCTTCTTCCAGGACCAGGTGCCTCTACCCGGGTTGAATTCCAGCCATCCTTGTACAAAGCACTCGGGGCCACAGCCTTTTTTGACTTCTTGGTCCTCCTTACCCTCCCCCACCCACATCTGTGCTTTTACGATTTTGCACCTTGCCTGGCTCTGGTTCTCGGCTTCCACCTGCCTGGTCTCTGCAGTGGGACTACGTGTGGGCTGAAGGGAGGCGACAGGCTCTGAGGCCCCACTCTGTGCCACGCTCTCTGCTGCTGGGCTCTCACTTGAGCCTCACAGTGACCCTGCAGCCGTGCCTGGAAGGACTGTGCCACGTCCCCAGGGCGGGGTACAGATGTGAAGAATCAAAGAGCCAAACAGGTTTCTAGCCTTCCTTAGTATTCTTTGGACACGTGATGAATGTAATTCACACAGGAGAGGATGGGGATTCTGTCGTCAACAGCTTGGGAAATGCTGGCTAAAGCCAAGTAAAGCAGGTTTCTGTGCTGTCGCCACCACCCCCCCCAACCTTATTTTTTTGGCCACGGCACACAGCAGGGATTGAACCCTCACGCCTTGCATTGTAAGCGCAGCGTCTTAACCACTGGACTGCCAGGGAAGTCCCACATCCCCGTATTTTTGATGAGGAAATTCAGCCCCAGAAGCGTAAGTGGTTTGTCTGAGCCATCACATCCAGGAAGAGCCAAGGTGAGACAGAAGGGATTAAACCCTCCCCTCAGAGCTTGGGCACTTTGCCCCATGTCCCCCCAGGCTCAGGTCGGGCTGACTGCAGGCTGTCACTGCCTGTGTCCAGCATCACTGTTTTTCCTGGCGAGCGCTGTAGTCTTTGGGGACCGTCTCTTTCTCTCACAGGGAAAGGGCGATGGCATCTCATGACCCCGTGCCCCCCTGACCCACCTGGACTCTTGGTCCTGGCAGAAGCCAGAAGGGTGAGGGTCCGCGGCCCAGCTGAGGCCGTCAGTGGCACAAAGCAGAATCTCAGGGTGCTGGGTGACCTGCAGGTTTTAATGAGGGACCTGGACCAGCCCAGATCTGGGGAAGGAAGCCTAGCAGCTACGGGCAGTGGAGGCTGATCTGGCCTGGCCTGCAGAGGCTCCGGGTGAGTGGAGCTCCCCTCTAACCTTGGCCCCAGGCCCGGAACCAGCAGGGTGGTCAGTGGTTCCCTGGCTCGGGGCTGGTGGTATATCTCGTGGTTCTGACTGCTGAGGACCCTGGGCCGAAGCTGAAGGTGGGTGAGGGGCTTCCTGGGACCCTCCCCCTTAGTAGGGAAAGAGGTGTTCCAGATCTTCGAGCCTGCGCATGTCCTCCAGCCCGAGGGACACGGTCTTCCGCTGGGGCTCCTTGCGCTGCACAGTAATCTGGATGGGGTTGTTCTCGGGGAAGCTGTTCAAGTCAGTGGCCACGGTTGCAAACTGAAAGAAAAAAAAGTCCTCAGAACCCCTTGGCAGAGCTGACCCTGGCCTCACCTCTTCCACACCGCCACCCCCTCGTCTGTCTGTGAAGGGGTCTCCGAGTGCCCTACCAGCCTACTCACTGACATCTGTTTCTCCCCGGTTGTGTGCTGTTTCCAAGCTCAGCAGTGTCTACTCAGGCCTGCCCTGCCACCCCCAGGCTCTTCCCTGCTTTGTACCCCGTTAGCCTCTTCCCTCTTTTTTTCCCCGCAGTGCCCTTGACTTCCCAACCCATCACAATCATTGATAACTAAGTTGAAGAATCCAGAAGCCACTGGCTTTGAGAGACACACATTAGGGATGAATGAACAGGTCAGTTTCCAGGGGAACCCAAAGTGACTTACTCCTTAACCCTCTCCAAGGAGAACAGCCTGTAACTGAGGCTTATCTGCCCAGGGAGAGGGAAAGCCAGCAGGAGGAGAGGTCCTGGGGGTACAAGGATGTTCCCAACCTCTAGGGTCCCTGACCCTTGGGCCCCTCTTCTCCCATGGCTCACTTTGTAGGGCTTGCACCACGTCCCCACCCCAGCGGTGTTAGCTGCGCGGACCGTGAGGCAGTAACTCGTGTTCGGCTTCAGCTCCATCAGCTTGACAGTGGTGCCCAGGATTTTATTGAAGATCCAGGGGCGGTTCTTCGCCTTGGGCGTCTCGCCGCTGTTTTTCCTGACCACCTCCTGTAACAGGACCTGGTAGAAACTGACCTGCTGCTTGCCAGGGGCGTAGGTCCAGGAAATCTAGGAGGAGAGAACCCCCAAGGCTTCCTCAGACCTGGCCTGGCCTCCCCTTACCACCCCACCAGCCCCTCTGCAATGTGGGTCAGAAGACCCCAATCCCATCCCTGCTCCCGCTGGAGCTGAGGCAGGTGTGGCTGAGGGTGGTAGGCATACCCCACGTTAGATGAGGCCCCACCAGCCCAAAGCCTGAGCCATTCTCCCTGGGCAGCCTCACCAACCTCAGGGGGTACCCTCAACTCCATATTCTATAGACTGTGTGTCCGTTGAAAGGGACCTTAGCAATCATCTCGTCCACCTCACTCACTGCAGATGAGGTTACAAGTTCAGAGAGAGGAAGTGTCCGGCCCATGGCCACACAGCAAAGTGCCAGAGTCAAGGTTCAGACCCGTCTCTCCTGAGTCCACTTTGTACTACAGCCATGGCTGCCAAGCCAGACTAAGGATTGCAGAGGGCTTTTCTAACACTGCAGATTCCTGGCCCTGATGTCACTTGCCTTGTCTCCTGTTTCCAGTGTCTCCTCCATCTAGGCTAGTGGCTCTCAAACGTTGGTGTGCATCAGAATACCCCAGAGGACTTGTTAAAACAAGGACCGCTGGCCCCTGTGCCCAGTTTGATTCAGCAGGCCCGATCAGGAGGGTGGGGAAAGCAAGGATTTAAATTTCTAACAAGGTGCCATATGATGCAGATGCTACTGGTGGTCTGGGGACCACACTTTGAGAAACACTGCACTGGCCTATCCAACAATGGTCCTTCCAGATTTATCTTCCAAAGTAAGTGAAGTTACTCAGTCATATTTGACTCTTGGCGACCCCATGGACTGTAGCCCACCGGGCTCCTCCATCCATGGGATTTTCCAGGCAAGAGTACTGGAGTGGAGTGCCATTTCCTTCTCCAGGGGATCTTCCCGACTCAGGGATCGAACCCGGGTCTCCTGCATTGCAAGCAGATTCTTTACTGTTTGAGCCACCAGATGGTATTTTCCAATATGTAACTCATATCGCATCTCTCACCTGATACAAAACTCTGCACAGAGCTGGTCCTCTTTGCTTACTGAAAAATCCATACAGTAGCCTAACATTTGAAGAAGGCAATGGCACCCCACTCCAGTACTCTTGCCTGGGAAATCCTATGGACAGAGGAGCCTGGTAGACTGCAGTCCATGCGGTTACTAAGAGTCAGACACGACTGAGCAACTTCACTTTCACTTTTCACTTTCATGCATTGGAGAAGGAAATGGCAACCCACTCCAGTGTTCTTGCCTGAAGAATCCCAGGGACAGAGAAGCCTGGTGGGCTGCTGTTTATGGGGTCGCACAGAGTCCGACACTACTGATGCGACTTAGCAGCAGCAGCAGCAACCTAACATTACAGCACCTCTGGAAAATGACCCCCTCCTGCTGTTCCCTTCCTGTATCCAGAACAATGCTACTCAGCATGTGGTCTGTGGGCCATCAGCACCACCTGGGAATGTGTTAGCAATGCAGAGTCTCAGACCCCACCCCAGACCTACTATGTCAGAACCTCAAGGAATGAGGAATCTTCTTGGTAACATGATGATCAGATCTGCAGGTGCCGGAAAGTGTGAGCAACCCCGAATTAGGACGTGGATGTTTTCTCCCATATGTGAGCCTTTGCTAGCATCAGCCCTGCACAGAATGCCTTTCCTGGTCTCTAGATGTTTAAGTCTGACCTCTGTGTCCCAGCTCAAATGTCACTGAACGCCAACAAAGCCTACTCCTGCAGCTGGAAGTAACGTTTCTTTCCTTCCAAATCCCCAGTGGCACTTGGTCTGAACTTTTCCTACAGCATTGAACCTTCTCTAGCTTGAGCTGGAGTTCTTTACAGATACGCCCTCTCTCCTAACCCATGCACTAGAGCTCAGGATGCAGGCAGGAGGTATCCACACACTCCCCAGTGAGCTCAGCTCAATGCCGGGCATGTGGGGGTGGGGGAGGGAGGGCATCAAGCCTTTGCCAGATGCATCTGGGTGGAAACGCACCACAGCTGTGGAGTCGCTGACCGTGTGTTCACAGACGAAGGGCGCCTCCGGCACATCCAAGACCACAGAGGACTCCGAGGGCGTTGAGGACGTGTCTGTGTCCACCTCAGGGTTGTCGAAGTCCAGCAGGCCCCCAGGGGCCATCTGGGACTTAGACTGGGGGCAGAGGGCCAGGTGCCCCTTCTCTGTGCTCTTGGCTATCGAGGAAAGGCTGAGTTTGTTCAGCTCGCCCTCCAGCATGCCCGCAAAGAAGCTGCTGTTGGGCTGGGTCACGGCCAACTTGATGGGATTCAACAAGGTGGATGACATGGGGGAGATGCTGGTGTCATCGGAGCTGCATTCGGAATCCTCCAGCGGCATGTGCTTCCTGGAGGGGGAGGGGAGAGGGGAGATAGATGGAGGCAGCTGCCCCAGCCCCTGCTGCCTGGAGGCTCCCAGCGGCAGGCAGGCCTTGGGCAGGACTTACCAATACCCTCAACTGCTTTTGAGCCACTCAGAACATTCTTGCTCTGCAGCAGTTCGTCATACTCACCGGGACACTCACTAGTGCAAAATGCACATTCCTGGTCCCTGGTCCCCAGCTGGGACGGCATTGGGGAAGCTGCTAAAGCATCTTTCATAAGATCCTCAGATGACTCTGATGCAAGTGTTCTGAGAACCACATTTTTAGAAACACCACTAAAGCTCCAAGTCCTTCCTCCAAGGTAGGGTGCAAACACCCCAGGGAATGACCATAACGATCTACTGGGATATGGAAAAATATCTAAAAGTATCTAAAAGAAAAATAATAAGTTTTATTAAATATTTATTTACTGTTGTTTAATATGTAATTACTGCATTTATTTACTTAGATTTTTATGACAGTTATCAATATGTATTAATATACAGCATGTAAAATTAACAGCAAAGATAAATATATATTTATTGGGGTAAATGCTCAAAAACTTTTCTTCCTTTATAATTTTTTTATTTTAAAAAAGTGTTTGTTTACGTATTTTCGGCTGTGCTGGGTCTTCACTGCCGTGCAGGCTTTCTGCAGTTGCAGAGAGCAGGGCCTACTCTTTAGTTGCGGTGCTTGGCTTCTCGATGCGGTGGCTTCTCTTGCTGCAGAGCGCAGGATCTAGGACGCGCGGGCTTCAGCAGATGCAGCTCCTGGGCTCTACAGCACAGGCTCATTAATTGCGGTGCATGGGCCTAGCTGCTCCGTGCCATGCGGGATCTTCCAGGACCAGGGATTGAACCCATGTCTCCTGCATTGGCAGGCGGATTCTTTACCACTAAGCCACCAGGGAAGTCCTCTAATTTTTTTTTTTAAATTGTGAAATATTTCAGACTCATTCAAGATATCAAGGATAATAAGTTCATGGGGACATAATGTACAAAATGACATGACTTAGTGACTAAACCACCACCACCCAACCAATGCACAAAGTGGTGGCTATAAGGAACAATATCGGATTGTACATTTGAAAGTTCCTAAGAGATTAGGTCTTAAAAGCTCTCATCTCACACACAAAAATTTGTAACTGCGTGGTGATGGATGTTAACTAAGCTTACTGGGGTAATGATTTCACAATACATACAATTATCAAATGATATTGCATACTTTAAACTAATGCAATGTTAAATGTCAACTGTGTCTCAATAAAACTGGAAAAAATGATATTATATTAAGCTTCCATTTAGCTTCTATCCAACTCAGAACTAAAGCTGTCTCAGTGTAACTAAAGCCCCCTGTGTACTCTGCTCCCCTACCCCTCTCCTGATCCTCTCCCTCAGAAGCAGCCTGAGCAGTAAATTTAAAATTTTGTGTTTCTTATTCCCCATGTGTTTTTATAGGTTTGTTAGATACGTATGCTATTATTTTGCATAATTTAAACTTTATATAAATAAATGGTATCATTCAGTACATATTCATTTGCAGTTTGCCGTTTTCTTACTTAAAACATTGTATTTTTAGATTAATCTGCTCTGGTTCAGTCATTTTAACTGTTGTAGGGTGTTCTGTTACATGGATATTTGTATTGTTACCAATTCTTTGCTGTTACAAAGAAAAACCTTGCCCATGTTTCCCCACTCTTTAAAATTTTTTGCTGATGAAATACAGGATCAAAAAAATTTAACTTTCAAATCTTTTTTTTTTCTTACCTTGAACTAAGGTAAGAAGGAGGGAACACAGCTCTACCCATCAACAGAAAATTGGATGAAAGGTTTACTGAGCACAGCCCCGCCCATCAGAACAAGACCCAGTATCTCCCTCAGTCAGTCTATCCCATCAGGAAGCTTTCATAAGCCTCTTATCCTTTTCCATCAGAGGGCAGACAGACTGAAAACCATTACAGAAAACAAACCAATCTAATCACATGGACCACAGCCTTGTCTAACTCAATGAAACTATGAGCCATGCCATGTAGGGCCATGGTGGAGAGTTCTGACAAAATGTGGTCCACTGGAGAAGGGAATGGCAAACCACTTCAGTATTCCTGCCTTGAGAACCCCATGAACAGTATGAAAAGGGAAAAAGATAGAACACTGAAAGACGAACTCCCCAGGTCGGTAGGTGCCCAATATGCTACTGGAGATCAGTGGAGAAACAACTCCAGAAAGAATGAAGGGATGGAGCCAAAGCAAAAACAACACCCAGTTGTGGATGTGACTGGTGATGGAAGCAAGGTCTGATGCTGTAAAGAACAATATTGCATAGGAACCTGGAATGTCAGGTCCATGAATCAAGGCAAATTGGAAGTGATCAAAGAGGAGATGGCAAGAGTGAACGTTGACATCTTAGGAATCAGCGAACTAAAGTGGACTGGAATGGGTGAATTTAACTCAGATGACCATTATATCTACTACTGCGGGCAAGAATCCCTTAGAAGAAATAGAGTAGCCATCATGGTCAACAAAAGAGTTCGAAATGCAGTACTTGGATGCAGTCTCAAAAATGACAGAATGATCTCTGTTCATCTCCAAGGCAAACCATTCAATATCACAGTAATCCAATTCTATGCCCCAACCAGTAATGCTGAAGAAGCTGAAGTTGAATGGTCCTATGAAGACCTACAAGACCTTTTAGAACTAATACCCAAAAAAGATGTCCTTTTCATTATAGGGGACTGGAATGCAAAAGTAGGAAGTCAAGAAACACCTGGAGTAACAGGCAAATTTGGCTTTGGAGTCCAGAATGAAGCAGGGCAAAGGCTAAGAGAGTTCCACCAAGAGAAAGCACTGGTCATAGCAAACGCCCTCTTCCAACAACACAAGAGAAGACTCTACACATGGACATAACCAGGTGGTCAACACCGAAATCAGACTGATTATATTCTTTGCAGCCAAAGACAGAGAGGCTCTATACAGTCAGCAAAAACAAGACTGGGAGCTGACTGTGGCTCAGATCATGAACTCCTTATTGCCACATTCAGACTTATATGAAAGAAAGTAGGGAAAACCACTAGACCATTCAGGTATGACCTAAATCAAATCCCTAACGATTATACAGTGGAAGTGAGAAATAGATTTAAGGGACTAGATCTGATAGAGTGCCTGATGAACTATGGCCGGAGGTTCATGACATTGTACAGGAGACAGGGAGCAAGATCATCCCCAAGAAAAAGAAATGCAAAAAGGCAAAATGGCTGTCTGAAGAGGCCTTACAAATAGCTATGAAAAGAAGAGAAGTGAAAAGCAAAGGAGAAAAGGAAAGATATACCCATTTGAATGCAGAGTTCCAAAGAATAGCAAGGAGAGATGAGAAAGCCTTCTTCAGTGATCAATGCAAAGAAATAGAGGAAAACAACAGAATGGGAAAGACTAGAGATCTCGTCAAGAAAATTAGAGATACCAAGGGAACATTTCATGCAAAGTTGGGATCAATAAAGGACAGAAATGGTATCGATCTAACAGAAGCAGAAGATATTAAGAAGAGATGGCAAGAATACCCAGAAGAACTGTACAAAAAAGATCTTCATGACCCAGATAATCATGATGGTGTTATCACTCACCTAGAGCCAGACATCCTGGAATGTGAGGTCAAGCGGATCTTAGGAAGCATCACTACGAACAAAGCTAGTGGAGGTGATGGAATTCCAGTTGAGCTATTTCAAATCCTGAAAGATGATGCTGTGAAAGTGCTGCACTCAATATGTCAGCAAATTTGGAAAACTCAGCAGTAGCCACAGGACTGGAAAAGGTCAGTTTTCATTCCAATCCCAAAGAAAGGCAATGCCAAAGAATGCTCAAACTACCACACAATTGCACTCATCTCACACGCTAGTAAAGTGATGCTCAAAATTCTCCAAGCCAGGCTTCAGCAATATGTTAACTGTGAACTTCCAGATGTTCAAGCTGGTTTTAGAAAAGACAGGAACCAGCAATCAAATTACCAGCATCTACTGGATCATCGAAAAAGCAAGAGAGTTCCAGAAAAACATCTATTTCTGCTTTATTGACTATGCCAAAGCTTTTGACTGTGTGGATCACAACATACTATGGAAAATTCTTCAAGAGATGGGAATACCAGATCACCTGACCTGCCTCTTGAGAAATTTGTATGCAGGTCAGGAAGCAACAGTTAGAACTAGGCATGGAACAACAGACTGGTTCCAAATAGGAAAAGGAGTACGTCCAGGCTGTATATTGTCACCCTGCTTATTTAACTTATATGCAGAGTGCATCATGCAAAATTCTGGGCTGGATGAAGCACAAGCTGGAAACAAGACTGCCGGCAGGAATATCAATAACCTCAGATATGCAGATGACACCATCCTTATGGCAGAAAGGGAAGAAGAACTAAAGAGCCTCTTGATGAAAGTGAAAGAGGAGAGTGAAAAAGTTGGTTTAAAGCTCAACATTCAGAAAACAAAGATCATGGTGTCTGGTCCCATCACTTTATGGCAAATAGATGAAGAAACAGTGGAAACAGTGGCTAACTTTATTTTTTGGGCTCCAAAATCACTGCAGATGGTGACTGAAGCCATGAAATAAAAAGACGCTTACTCCTTGGAAGAAAAGTTATGACCAACCTAGATAGCACATCAAAAAGCAGAGACATTACTTTGCCAACAAAGGTCCATCTAGTCAAGGCTATGGTTTTTCCAGTAGTCATGTACGGATGTTAGAGTTGGACTCTAAAGAAAGCTGAGTGCTGAAGAATTGATGCTTTTGAACTGTGGTATTGGAAAAGACTCTTGAGAGTCCCTGGGACTGCAAGGAGATCCAACCAGTCCATCCTAAAGGAGATCAGTCCTGGGTGTTCATTGGAAGAACTGATGTGGAAGCTGAAACTCCAATACTTTGGCCACATGATGCAAAGAACTGACTTATTTGAAAAGACCCTGATGCTGGGAAAGATTGAAGGTGGAAGAAGGGGACGACAGAGGATGAGATGGTTGGACGGCATCACGGACTCAATGGACATGAGTTTGGGTAAACTCCGAAAGTTGGTAATGGACAGGGAGGCCTGGCATGCTGCAGTCCATGGGGTTGCAAAGAGTCGGACACAACTGAGCAACTGAACTGAAAGTAAGAAATACATATTTCTTGACAAGCTAGCACAAGCGTGTATGTAACCCCATGGACTGTAGCCTGCCAGGATGCTCTGTCCATGGGATTCTCCAGGCAAGAATACTGGATTGGATCACCATGCCCTCTCCAGGGCATCTTCCCGATCCAGAGATTGAACCTGAGTTTCTTATGTCTTCTGCATTGGCAGGCGGGTTCTTTACCACTAGCACCACCTGGGAAACCCCAGTATACACACACACACACACACACACACACACACACACACACACACACATAACTAAAATGTTTCACAAACCAGTACTAACTGGTTTCCTAAACCCGTACTTATTCTGTGTGATGTACTCTGGAGTTTAAATTCTATTTAGTTCATTTTTATAATACTAGTCTCCATCAACTAGGATGAGTTCCTGACACATTCATAGGTCACAGCCCTCAGTTGGAAGAGCCCTGTCTAGAGAAAGCGGCCATAGGGCCTGTGGACACCAAGCACCTTGACTGAGGTCACCTTGGTAGTCGATGGCAGAGCTGGAACCAGAAGCCAGATCTCCCGGGCTCCATGCTACACAGCTCCTGTCTGCCCCTGGTGCTTTCTGGCTCCCCTCCCCTGCTTCCTTCCCCACCTCCCCCGGCCGCTCTAGCCAGATCCAGTGACCCACACATACCCCTAGATCCCTCACACCAAGCCAGCCTCCAGCTTCGAGGTTGATTGATCAAGGCCAAAATTTTCCTCCCTGAGCCCCAGCCCTATCAGCCTCCTCCTGCGAAATCCTGATCAGCCCAAACCTCCTATGCTAGCCCTTGGTGGACACTTGAAATAGATGACTCTCCCTCCAAGGCCCTTTGTAAGCTGAAGAGTCTGGGTATGGATGTCAGTTATACTATAGATTGTCCTGTGCTATGTGCTAAGTTGCTTCAGTCGTGTCCAACGCTGTGACTCTAAGGACTATAGCCCACCAGGCTCCTTTCTCCATAGGATTCTCTGGTCAAGAATACTAGAGTGGGTTGCCATGTCCTTCTTGAGGGATCTTCCCAACCCAGAGATTGAACATGAATCTTAATGTCTTGTGCATTAGCAAGTGGGTTCTTTACCACTGGTGCCACTTGGGAAGTCCATAAACTGTCCTTCAGTTCAGTTCAGTTGCTCAGTCGTGTCCGACTCTTTGCGACTCCATGAATCGCAGCACGCCAGGCCTCCCTGTCCATCACCAACTCCCGGAGTTCACTCAAACTCATGTCCATCGAGTTGGTGATGCCATCCAGCCATCTCATCCTCTGTCGTCCTCTTCTCCTCCTGCCCACAATCCCTCCCAGCATCAGAGTCTTTTCCAATGAGTCAACTCTTAGGAATCTCTATATTACTTTTTAAATTATTTTTTTAAATTATTTATTTGGCAGCACCAGGTCTTAGTTGCAGCATGTGGGGTCTTTAATTGCAGCTTGCAGACTCTTATTGTGGCATGTGGGATCTAGTTTCCCAGCCAGGGATCACACCCAGGCCCCTCTGCATTGGGAGTATGGAGTCTTAGCTACTGTAACACCCGGGAAGCCCCAAGGAATCTCTATTGAAGATTTACTTGTTGGAAACACCAGTGCTGAAGGGGCAGCCAGGCATTGGGCTATATGCTGGAGAAAAACTCCTTGTGATTGTCACAGCAGCCCTGCTGGATGCTGTTGGTCTCGTTTTACACATGGGGGACCAAGGGTCCCGGACCTTAATGAACTTGTTTATGGTCACATATCTAAGTGGTAGAACTTGGATTAAAACTTGGTTCCCAGTCTAAGACTTTCTCATACCAGGAAGTTTCCCACCTGCATCCGCCACTTTAGCCATACCTGTTTACTGACAGGTACCTAAGGGAGTGACCACTGTATCCCCTTTCACGTCATCAGGACCAGCTACATAATTTGTGGGGTCCCTTATTCAGAAATTATTAAGACCTTCAAAACAGTAACATCCAACCATTAAACTAAGCAGGGTCCTTCCAAATGTCAGGCTGTGTTTAATTGCATAGGTCACATACCCGTGAAACTTCCCAACAGACAGTTCCCTCAGCCCACGTCAACCCACCCCTCTGTCCCTCCACTGGCTAACTCCTTCCCTTCCTCTGAGAGTCACCTCCTCCACGAAACCTCCCTTAACTTCACCCCCTCCCACACTATACTAAATTCCCTATTTCCTCCAGTTGTCCCTGTCATAGCACAGACCATGCTGTAATAGCCTCAATTCTTGTCTGACAGCCCCCTACCCCCAACTACCACACACACACACACACACACACACCCCAGGCTGGGAATTCCTTGAAGGTAGAAACTGCTTTCCAGCTCTGCATTCCCAGAACTTAACCTTGGACCAGGTACCTTGTAGGTGCCCAAAGAGTTTTGTGAAATGAAGTGAAGGAAACCCGTGATCACTGAGGAGGAACACAGACCTCAGTCTGAAGGCAGGCAGGTTCCTGGGGGTTGGGGGGAGGACATAACCAGGCAGGTGAAGGCACCATAGGGAGGATGAGCAAAGGAACCATGGCGAGAGGAGAGGGGCTTCATGGTGAGGACCAAACAGGATGATGAGCACTGCCAACCCATCTCCAGCTAATCCCAGAAGGCTTCCCGGAGCTGAAGGCCAGCATGCCTCCAAGAACTGATTTGGGGTCAGGAATCCATAGGCAACCTCTTATGTGCTCTTCCCTGGGAGTCTCGACTGTGATAAGTCAAGGAAGTGGCACCTCTTCAATACCCTCTTCCCTGCGCCCCACTCCCCTTCTCGCCAACTCCTCCGCCCATCCAGCTCTGGCCTTAGAAAGCAAAAAAGGACCAGACTCATGTCTTACGGTAGATTGATGGCATCCTCCTCTAAGAAGTTCACCAAACTGCCCCTTGAGGAAAGTGGGAGGCTTTTGGTCGTGACGGTCCTGTTCATTGACTTGGGGTTTGGAAAGGGCTTCGACATTTGATCAAGTGCATTCAAGACATTGAGGGTTTCCTTCTTCAGCATGGCCTCCTCCCCATCTCCCACTTTGTAGAATGTCTCTGATGCCATTGAGTTTGTTTGGGACCGCAGCCGGCACCATGCAGGACAACCAAGCTGACAGGAAGCAGAGAGAAACTGGAGGCAGCAGACACAGCCTTAGTTGCGGTGGGATGGGGTGCGATGAGCTGACTTCATAATTATCACAGAGTGTAACAATTAGGGGCTACCCTCCCCCCTGACCGGGGGCTGCTGCAGCCCAGGGCCAACATCAGGAGCGGGCAGAGCCCCAGAATAGTTGACGACATCGCTCGGGCTAAGGCTCTGTGGTTACAGCGGCCCTGCTCTTCTCTGAAGATCTCAAAATGCTCAGCACCTGTGCCCTTCCGATCTGCCCTGGGAAGGAGGAGGTGGATGGTGAAACAGTGGCACCTGGGCATGGAGGGAGGCAGGCAGTACTGGATGGACTGGATCCCTGGGAGTGGGACACCTCGCCGATAGAATTCTGAGATTTCATATCCAGACACTGGAGGCAGTGTGGGCACAGGGAAAGCTGGGATGGCTCATGGAGTTCAGAGCGCCCACACACCCAGGTTTTACTGCTGGAATTCTAAATTCTGTCCCACCTCCACTTCAAGTGTCTTCAGATATTGAGTGACCATGGTGGGTGGTGCAGAGGCATCCAGAAATGGGCCAGAGGCTGCTTCTGTTCCCAGGGAAACCATGTCACAGGGAGGAAAACATACACACGACTTTGTGGGGGTGAGGAGCCCGGCAGCTGTTAAAACAGCAATGGCTTTGCACCTGGGTGGGTGCAAAAGCTCTTCAGCCCAGCTCTGCCCACAGCTTCATAGGCTGTGAAGCCTTTGGCAAATGATTTCACCTCCAAGCCTCATTTTGCTCATCTGTAAAACAGGGATAAACATAGCACCTACCTCACTATATGGAGAAAGAGATGGCAACCCACTCCAGTATTCTTGCCTGGAGAATCCCATGGACAGAAGAGCCCAGCCGGCTCGCAAGTCCATGGTGTCGCAAGAGTCGGACCCGACTTTAGCGACTACACCACCACCACCACCACCTTACTAGACTGTGCGGAGCTAATCCTGTAAAGTTTTCTTTCTTCCAGAGGATGAGGTCCAGCCAAGGACGTTTGAAATTCGTGTGTTTTTCTATACACTCGGGGGTTTTATCGTTGTATACGTAAAAATTCTTTTATTTGGAAACTAGAGAAGCAGATTGCCCTCTCTGTGCTCTGCTGCTTTTTAGCAGCCATCATAATCTCGGTAATTATCTGATTTATTCGATTTACTCTTTACTGCCTTCCTTCGCTAACAGGTAGGTCCCTGGGCGTAGAGATGGTCGATCTGATCGAACGTTCTGGCCCAGCGTTCAGAACCGAAAGCTGCACCGGGTGGGCGTGGCCCAGGAGAAGGAGGAGGCGCACGCGGGCGCCGAGCGTCCGAGCCAGGCGCGTTGACCTCTGCGCTGGGAGCCTGGCTCCGTGCAGCCCTAGCTGTCTCCGCCCCGACCGCCCGGCCCGCGCGTCGCGCCGCAGCCGGCAGGTGGCGCCGCAGGCCGAGTCCTGACGCCTGGAAGCCGGAAGCCGCGGCGCGGCCGGGGCGGGCTGGCCCCTGGGCGCCCGAGCTCTCGAAGGGTCCGCTTTCTCTGCACGGTCGCTGCCTCCCGCATTCCTCGCCCGTCCAGAAAAGGGCGCCGGGAGTGGGGTGGGGGACGACTGGAGAGGGCCCCGCGGATGCTTCCAGGACGAGTGGCCCCAGGCCCCCAGGGAACATGGGCGTGCTCCGGGCGGGACTGTGCCCGGGCCTCACCCAGGACATGGTCCAGCTCTTGCAGAGCCGCGGGATCAAGACAGGTGACCGCGGGCGCGCGCCACACACGGCCACACGGCCGGCCCCGGCACACCGGAGGGGCCCTTCCCCTCCCTCCTGCGCCCCCGGGGAGCCCGGAAACGTGGACGTGGGCGAGGCACGCCCCTGGGAGGGTAGAACCCCCCCATACCCCCACCGGGTGTGCCCGGCACCGCGCCGTGTCCCACGGCTCCGCCAGTACGCCCGGGCGCGGGAAAGTCAAGTGCGGGACGTCCCGGGCCTCCCTCCCTGCCCATCAACCCCACGTGTTTCGTTTTCAGTGGTGGACCTGGTTTGTGCAGACCTGGAGGAGGTCGCCCAGAAATGTGGCCTGTCTTACAAGGTGAGCTGACCGTCTCCACGCTCCACACCTGGGTGTCTCTAAATGCCCATCCCCGAGCAGAGGGGTTCCTAAAGATTGATAACGGCGGCGTCGGAGACCCTGGGAGGCCCCCTCCTTTGACGGGTCGTTGCCGAACACTTTTGGGCTGCTGCAGCCTGGGTCCTGAGCTGCCCCGCCCCTTCCGCAGGCCCTGGTCGCCCTGAGACGGGTGCTGCTGGCTCAGTTCTCAGCTTTCCCCTTCAATGGCGCGGATCTCTACGAGGAACTGAAGACCTCCACGGCCATCCTGTCCACTGGCATTGGGAGGTTTGTGTGTGTACGTGCGGGACAAAGTCAGAGGCAGGGCCACCTGACTGCCTCTCGCTGGGCTTTCGATGCTAGAGTCTGCAGCCAGCAGGCTCTTTCAGACAGTGCTAAGGATGGTCAGGACTTCTGAGTTCTCTTACCCTGTAAGAACGTTTCTCATAACTCCTAACTTTGGGGGATGCAGAATTATTGGGGTGGGGGGAAACCTGTGTTGCGTGTTTAGTAGGTCGTTCGGCAGCTTCCCTGGCCTCTGCCTGCTAGATGCCAGTAGCACCGAGGGGAGAACCCTTGTCTGTTAGTCAAAAATATCTCCAGCTGTGACCCCTGGGTGGGCTGGGGGCAAAATCTATGCTGGTTGAGAACCACTGAAACACAAGATGTCAGTATTTCATTATTATTCAGCAAATCAGAGCAACTCTTCTCTGGCCCTACCTCCCTGTCCACTTAAGGGTGGACGGGGCAAGAGAGTGCGGCAGGACTAGGTTAAGTACCAGCCATTGACACGTAGTAGGTTATACAGTGGAGCACCGAAGAATTGATGTCTTCAAACTACGGTGCTGGAGAAGACTCTGAAAGTCCCGTGGACAGCAAGGAGATCAAACCAGTCAATCTTAAGGGAAATCAACCCTGAATACTCATTAGAGGGACCGATGCTGAAGCTGGAAGTCCTGTATTTTGGTCATCTGATGCAAACACTTGACTCATTGGAAAAGTCCCTGATTCTGGGAAAGGTTGAGGGCAGAAGGAAAAGAGGGCATCAGAGGACGAGATGGTCGGATGACATCACAGATGCAATGAACATGAACTTGGGCAAACTTCTGGAGACGGTGAAGGACAGGAAGGCCTGGCATGCTGCAGTCCATGGGGTCGCAAAGAGTCGGATGCAACTGGACAACCGAACAACAACAAGGTTATACAATAGGTTGTATAATCTCTTCGTGATCCTGTGAGTTCGTGATTATTGACCCCACTTGAGTTTAGCACAAGGGGAGCCAGGGGCAGTGGTGGGGCTCCAGCCCTGGGGTACTTGTTCCTGAACGTGGTTCATTCCTTGTACACTGTAGCAGGAGGGGGCGAGAGTAGTTTCCTTCTGCCGTGTTTGGAGAGAGAAAAGAGTTGGAAGAAAACAGGTAGCTTCTGGCCAAGGGAGTCTGACTTCTTCCCTGGCCTGTTTGTGTGGAATTTGATAAAGAACTCTGCCACCACAAAGGTCTTTGGATCGGTTTGGCCCTCGCTGTTTCCATAACACACTGTCTTGGCGGGGTTCACACAGCACAGTGCTTGCTTTCCCTGGGTTGAGGGCTCAGGTCTGTCATCCTGAGCCCTCACAGCACTGGCCAGTGTCAAGCAGGGGTACCGGAGATGGGTATGGGTGAGCCCCCCACACTTAAGGAACCTGGGGTCCACTGGGTAGAGAAGAGCAGGTGGCACGAGAGAGGTGTGAGCATGTGTGCAAGCAGCTAAGGAAGGGGTGATTAACAGGAAGCAGGCCTGGCCTTTGGGAGCTTATAAAACCAGCATATACAGAGAGAGCGGTCAGGGAGCAAACTGGCAGGATGGCAGCCACCAAGGGTCACTGCAGAGGAGCTCAGAGAGGTTCAGGACCGCTCTGTGCAGTGAGGATGGATGGGCCTTCTTCGAGTGCTCACCAGGCAGCAGGCACTGTTACTCTAGGTACATTATTTCATTTATCTTCACTTCATTTATCTTCACTTTATCTTATCTTCTTCATTTATCCATCTACTTCCCCGATGGCTCAGTGGGTGAAGAATCTGCCTGCAGTGCAAGAGACACAGGAGATGCAGGTTCAATCCCTGGGTCAGGAAGAGCTCCTGGAGAAGAAAAAGGCAACCCACTCCAGTATTCTTGCCTGGAAAATCCCACGGACAGAGGATCCTGGTGGGCTGCAGTCCATGGGGGTCACAAAGAGGCGGACATGACTGAGGGGCTACCACTTTGACAACTACAGTGAGCCTGTTGCGATGAAAATCACCATCCTGGGGCCTCGCTGGCAGTCCAGTGGTTAAGACCTCACCTTCCAGTGCAGGGGGCGCAGGTTCAATCCCTGGATGGGGAGCTAAGATCACACATGCCTTGCTGCCAAGAAACTGAAACATAAAGCAGAAGCAACATTGTAGCAAATTCAGTAGAGACTTTAAAGATGGTTCATTCACATCAAAAAATCTTTAAAAAGAAATGAAAGCCATCATCCTGTAGATAGGGAAACTGGGACTCAGGTTAAGAGACTTGCTCAAGATCCCCCAGCTAGGGATTTCCCAGGTGGTCCACTGGTTAGGACTCCTGTGCTTCCACTATAGTTTAATCCCTGGTTCGGAAACTAAGATCCCGCAAGCGGGGTGGCACAGCCAAAGGGAAAGAAAAAAGATCCTGCAGTGAGTAAGTGGCAGACCAGGCCCTTGAGGTCACACCTGTCACACTGTTAAGCCTAAGAACTCAGCTCTAAGGCGTCTGCCCTGTTGCTCCCTCCAGGCAGGAGGCTGTGTCGTGAAAGTAGAGTTACAGGCACGGGTGGAGGTGGGCGGGGCAGATGGGGCTGCGGAGGCTGGCAGGAGAGGCCCAGGAGGATACAGCAGGGGAGGGTGTTGTGAGCAGATCTGGGGCGGGCGACAGCAGGAGGCATATTGAAGAAATGCTGTAAGCCTTCCTGCTGGGGGATACAAAAGTGGCGAATCAAAGATGACCCCTAGGCTTCTAGCCTTTGTCACAGTGGTCTTTGGACACCTGATGGGTATTAACTCTGACACGGGAGTGGAGGGGAGTTCTGTAGTCAACAGCTCACGAAATGCTGGTTAACCCAAATGAAGCAGGTTTCTCTGATTTTTTAATCGGCCTTTTTTTTTTTTTGGTCAGGCCACTTGGCATGTGGGATCTTAGTTCCCTAACCAAGGATTGAACCTGAGCCTCCTGCCTTGGAAGCAAGGAGTCTTAACCACTGGGCCACCAGGGAAGTCCCTCTGCAGTAGGTCTTCTCACGGCCTGTAGTGCTGGGGGCATCTTTACAAGTGGGAGAGCAGGCAGCGAGCCTTGGAAGCAGCTGTATGGACCGGGGGAGAAGGGTGGTTCCTTGAAGACCAGAGCTGTGTCTTGTTCATCTCTGCCTCCCCCTTGTTTTAGAAAAAGGCCTATAGGAAATGTGAGACATTCAGGCGATGTTTGAATGAGTGACTGAAAGAATGAACGAAAGCCAGTTTGGGGGGAAGGTGGAGACAGCACTTGTGTTCAAGACAGGGTTAGGCTCACTTGTACTTCTGTTCCATAAGGCAGGTGGTGGTGGTGGCGGCGGGGGGTCTGGCCATGTCAAGGTGGATTTGGGAATTCCTTATGGAGATCCTCATGGCCAGGAATGCGATTGATTCTTGATTGTAGAGTCCAGACCTGTGGTTTAGCCCAGGCTGCTCATTAGAATCATTTGGGAAGCTTAAGAAATATTCATGCTTGGGTCTCTTTAGAAATTGTTTTTTGGCCACGCCACGCGAGGTCTTAGTTCCCTGACCAGATATTGAACCTGTGCCCCCTGCATTGGGAGCACAGAGACTCGACCACTGGACCTACAGGGAAGTCAACATTCTTGAAATAACATGATGATAATGGAGAACAGATTAAGCAGTTGCCAGGGGCTGGCTAGGGATTTAGGGATGAATGTGGTTATAAAAGGGTGGCACAGGGAGCCCTGCAGAGATGGAAATGCTCTGTCTTGATTGCAGTGGTTCCATAAACCCACACGTGGGATGAAACGGCAGAGAACTGTGCACACGGACACACGTGGAAGGAATGGAGCTGCAGCTCTGTGGACGCCACCAGTGTTGTTTTTCGCTGTTGCACTAAGATGGAGAACAAACCATCTTAGAGTAAAAGATGCTACCATTAGTGAACACCAGCTGAAGGGTACACGGGACCTCACTACATGTTTGTTTGTTTTGCAACTTCCTGTGAATCTGTAATTATTTCAGAGTTTTAAACCATGACAAACTATGGGCAGTGCTATCGAGGGAACTCAGAAGGGGCTGCGATGGAGATTGAGAGAAGAACCATTAAATGGGGCAGCGAAGAGACCTCTGGAGAGAAGTGATTACCCAGAGGTGATCTTTAAGGCAAGAGTGAAAGGATGAGGAGCCAGAGGGGAAACACTCGGCCATGCTGGCTTTCCCCAAAGGAGACTCCACAAGGAGGAGCCTCCTGGCCAGAGATGTCAGAACGTCTCTGGACAGAACAATGCTTGGAAGGAATGTCTTGCTGTTCTTCCTCCCCTCCTCTGCTCCCTCCCCTCCAATCCCTTCGGTTGATGCTCTTCCCTCCTCTTCTGCCATCAGCCTGGACAAACTGCTAGATGCTGGTCTCTACACTGGAGAAGTGACTGAAATTGTAGGCGCCCCGGGTAGCGGCAAAACCCAGGTATACCTGCAGCCAGCAGCCAGGAGGGTTGGGGGAGGTGGATGCATAGTCCTGCATCTCTGGGGAAGCTTCTGCCAGCATCCTGTGATTTCAGAGCTTGGAAGAGAGAAGACGGGTGGTTAGGAGTGGGACTTGAACTCACGTCTCGGGGCCCATCCGTGCCTCTGGGATCTGAATGAGATTTGGTGGGGGACTCCCATTCTGGGCCCTTCTTGAGAGCTCAGGTTCACCCAATGACCCGTCTCTACTCAGGTATGTCTTTGTGTGGCAGCACACGTGGCCCATGGCCTGCAGCAGAACGTCCTCTACATTGATTCCAATGGAGGGCTCACGGCCTCCCGCATTCTCCAGCTGCTTCAGGCCAGGACCCCGGATGAGGAGGAGCAGGTAAATGGCAGGAAGCCTGGGTTCCTTGGAGGTTCTGACACCATAAGACCCCATTATCTAACACGGCAAGAATTTGGACCATTTGGGTGACTGGTCATTTCTGGCTTTAAAACTTGCTGTTCCACCAATGCTTCCTGTATTGTAAAGCCTCCCCTTTATGACGTCATCCCAGTTGGATGCTACCCACAACGATCCTTCCTAGAAACCCAATCCGTGGCATCCCCTCATTCAGGGCAGACACACGCCCAGCCTCTGTGTTTCTCCCCCATATCTTGCCCAGGGCAGGCACACTGGTCACTGCCACTCCTTCCCACAGAGCTCTGACTTGGCTCTGCAGCTCAGCACCCAGGCAGCCAGCATGTTGCGAACCAGCCCAGCAGACAAAGCCCACTGCCATCTGTACCTGAGTCCTTGTGTCTAAGTGCCTCTTCTCTCTCAACCTCAAAATCCCTCTTCATCTTGCGCGACCCCCGGCTCCTCTTCTCCAAGGCCCTCCCTTCTCTCTCCTGCCCCTTCAGGCAGGAGCTCTCCAGAGGATCCAGGTGGTGCGTGCGTTTGACATCTTCCAGATGCTGGACGTGCTGCAGGACCTGCGAGGCGCTGTGTCCCAGCAGGTGAGCCTGATCTTCTGCCTTCCCTGCTCCCCACAGCTCACCTATGCTGTCTGCGTGTGGGCAGGTGTGCAATCTGGTGACTCTAGCTGTGCCCGCCATTCCCAGGATGGGATTTCTGGATGTTTAATTCTTTCCTTCCTCAATTCTTTGCCTTCTCGTTCACATGCCCATCTTCCCCACTAAAGAGTAAGCCCCTTCCTTGAGTGCAAGGATCGGTCCTGTTCATCTCTACATTCCAACTGGGTCCATTCAGCTGCAAATTAATAGCATCTATCTGACAGACACTTGAACCTTGAGGACGTTTAATTATCTCACATAAGTCTGGAGGTTGGCACACCCATAATATCAGGGCTGTAGGTTGGTGTGCCTGATTCTCTGGCTTTTCCCCCTCATGATTGCAGAGTGGCTGCCATGGCTCCAAGCAGCACGTCTTCACACATCCATATCCAGGGTAGTGATATATGCCCCTTTTCTGTACCTCTTTCTCTAGAACCCACCATTACACTTCCCAGTTCCCTTTACACCTAACTGGCAAGAACCGAGTTATGTTTTTTTTATGTCCTAGTCCAGAGGTTGGGCGCACCTTCCCTGATGTCAGATTTTCTGCCCAGTGCTTGAACACATTCAGAGTCCTGTTGACAAGGGAGAGAGGTTAGGAATGGCATTTGCGTTGGTACCCTGATATACCTGATGGGTGCTTGGATAGGATATGGTGCATGATATTTATACCTTTACATTTGGGAGAAGCCTTAGAGAGACTAGTTTAATTTATCTTAAACTTTACCTCTCACCCCAAAGCATATGATGTTCCCGTGGGCATACCTCGGGTTGTATGTAACATAAATCGTTTTAACAAACTTTAGACCATATAATGGTTGAACGAATACTTGGCATAGGAATCATAGCAGGTTATGCCTCCCCATGTGTTGAGACATGAAGTAGTCCTGACCTAATCCAACCCTCTTGTTGGGATCGAGCAAAGGGGGTGCCAGAGACATTCAGTGAGCTGCCCACAGTCACCACATATTTAGGATAAGAACAAAGCTTAGGGACTTCCCTGGTGGTCCAGTGGTTAAGACTCTGCACTTCCATTCCAAGGGGCACAAGTTTGATCCCAGGTTGGGGAACTAAGATCCCACATAACTCATGGCCAAAAAAAAATTTTTTTTTTTAACATTAAGATCAAAGCTTATAACTCAAACCTCTCAACTCCCAGGACAAAAGACTTTTTTTTTTTTAACAGTAGCACTGTTAGATGATATGTATTCTATTATTGCATAACAAGTTACTGCAAACTATGACTTAAAACAACATGTATTTATTATTTTAATTTCTGTAGGTCAGAAGTCTGGGCACAACTTGGCCTGGTCCTCTGCTTAGGGTCTCATTAGGTTGTGATGAAGGTGGTAGGTGGGCTGTGCTCTTATCTGTAGGCTCAGCTGGGGAAGAACCACTTAGAAGTTCATTCAGGTTGTTGGCAGAATTCATTTCCTAGAGGTTTCAGCTTCTTGCTGGCAGCTGGTTGTTGGCAGAAGCCGTCTTCAAGTCCTCAAAGCTGCCCACTATTCCTGCCATGTGGTGCTTTCCATAGGCAGTTCACAGCAAGGCCGCTTGCTCCTGCAAGACAGCATACGTGTGAGAGCAAAATGCAACAGGTTGTCCTGTGTAACAATGTGATCATGGGCTGGCAGTGCATTCCGTTTGACATATAATGAAGCCTAATCAAAAGAGTGACATGACATCTGGGGCTCCCCTGGTCCAGTGGTTAAGACTTCACCTTCCAATGCAGGGGGTGCGGGTTCAATTCCTGATCGAGGAGCTAAGATCTCAATGCCTCGGGGCCAAAAAACTAAAACATAAACCAGAAGCAGTATTGTAAGAAACTCAATAAAGAGTTTAAAAAGGGTTGACGTCAAAAAAGTCTTTTAAAAAACAGAAAAGAAAAAATTTTCTGATCAGGGACCATAGGATCTGAGCAGGAATTTCTCAAATGTAATTAGAGTATCTGATATCCTGAGATTTAAACTCTCTCGGTCCATCCAAGTCTTCAGTGAAAGTGCAAGTAAAAGTCACTCAATCGTGTCTGACTCTTTGCAACTCCACGGACTATACAGTCAGTGGAATTCTCCAGGCCAGAATACTAGAGTGGGGTAGCCTTTCCCTTCTCCAGGGGATCTTCCCAACCCAGGGATCAAACCCAGGTCTCCTGCACTGCAGGTGGATTTTTTACCAGCTGAGCCACAAGGGAAGCCCAAGTCTTCAGTATAATCTGTTATACATACACATGAGGGTGGGGGGGAAAGGCATTGCTCGAGTTCCATCATGGAGGGGCAGCTATATTTGGGGTGGGAGAGGTTATTTCCTACCAGTTTTTGATAGAGGAGCAGGTTTGTCTGGTAATGGGTGCCCCCTGGAGGCCAACTGGTTGGTGGCATCTGCTTCCCATCACTCCCCCAAGGTCAGCAGTTCTTCCGGGACTCTGAAGGTGGTGGTTGTGGACTCGGTCGCAGCGGTGGTCGCCCCACTTCTGGGAGGTCAGCAGAGGGAAGGTGAGTGGTGTGGCAGAGCGCAGGGTGGAGGGTCGTGATCTTGCCTGCCGGCTCTGGAGTCCCGTCTTGGGCCAGCCCGGTCCCCGATGCCCCGCTGCCCACCCTGTTGGCTTTTTCTCCTCCAGGCTTGGCCTTGATGATGCAGCTGGCCCGAGAGCTGAAGACCTTGGCCCGGGACCTCAGTGTGGCAGTGCTGGTGAGGAAGTGGGCTTGGCCAGCCATGCTAGCCTTCTCTCTGGTCCCTGGACTTCACCAAGTGGGGAGGTTCTTTCCAGGTGCTCTCTATTTCCTTAAAACAGCAGCTTCTGAACCCCCAGAGTGACCCTTTGGGAAAGGGTCATAGCCCAACTTCTGTGGGTCATCTAGAGTGCCAGACTGTGAGGGGATCAGACACATAAATAGCCAGGGGATCAGGCAATGTTATTTTTAACACTTCTAAAAAATTAATTATTTGGCTGCGCTGGGACTTGGTGGCAGCATGCAGAATCTTTAGTTGCGGCATGCTGGACTAGTTCCGCAACCAGGGATTGAGCCTGAGCCCCCTGCATTGGGAATGCACAGTCTTAGCCACTGAACCACCAGGGGAGCCCAGGGACAGTCTTGTTTTTCTTTTTACTTTCTTTAAGTCAGGTTTATTGAGGTGTAATTCACACAGAGTAACTTCTCTTTGTTTGAGGTTTGATAACAGTCGTATCTGGTGAGATCAAGATACAGAATATTTCAATCACCCCAGAAAGATCCCCCAGCCTCAGACAACCACTGATTTGGTTTCTGTCCCTTTCTATGAAGCTCTTGCCTTTTCCAGAGCTTTCCAGATCCTTTTCCAGGATCTTTTTTGCTTTTAGAGTAACTTTTTCTGCTTATGGAGTAATTTTTTGAAAGTCTTCATGCTTCTCATAGAAGAAGGTAAAAAATAGTTAAATATGTGTCCAGTTTGTAATCAATCTTCACATCCACAGAGACCATATTAGTTTTTTTTTATATATACCTTCATTGAATCTTTTTTCTCTGCCTATATACATATACTTTTAATCAACTTTCCAACTAAATTGTAATCTTGTGTTTTTTTTAATTTTTAAAAAAGGACACCCTTTCTTGAATCTTTTAGTAGATTCTTTAAGAGTGCTACTTTCAGCGGCTGCATATTTGGGGTGGGGGGCCGCACTGGGTCTTTGTTGCTGGGCAGGGCTTTCTCTAGTTGTGGCGAGTGGGGGCTACTCTTCGATGCATCGTGCAGGCTTCTCGCTGCATGGCTTCTCTCATTGTGGAGCACAGGCTCTCAGGCACAGGCTCAGTAGTTGTGATGCAGGCATTAGTTGCTCCACATCATATGGAATCTTTCCGGAGCAGGAATCAAACCCACATCTTAACCGCTGACCACCAGGGAAGTCCCGGAATCGTGGTTTAGTGGCAAGAGCTCTGTGCAAGTCAGGAGCCCAGGGTCCTGACTCCAGACTGGTGATAAGTCATGGAGCCTTGGGGAAGTCGTTTCCTTGTACCTGGCCTCAGCTTTCCCATCTGTAAAATGAAGCCATAGGAGCAAATGTCCTCTGTACCAGCATTATGAGTCTATAAGCCTTTGGTTCTTTCTGCCGCAGGTGACCAATCATATGACCCGAGACAGGGACAGCGGGCAGCTGAAACCTGCCCTGGGACGCTCCTGGAGCTTTGTGCCCAGCACCCGGCTTCTCCTGGACAGCACCCAAAGCTCAGGATCTCTGGGCAGCTGGCGCGTGGTGTGTCTGACCAAATCCCCCCGTCTGGTAAGCCAGTCCCAGGGGAAAGCCAGGAATCCAGGCCCTTGAGGGTGGCTTCCGTGCCTGCAGATGTCTGTGAATTCCTCAAGGCTGAGACCCTGCAGCCAAAGAAGCTACCCACGTGGGCTGCTCAGCTCAAACACTCACACTTCCCTCCTGTCTTCTTCCAGCCAACAGGTTGCCAGGAGACGGTGGACTTAGGGAGCTTGGGGACCCCAGCGTTCCAGGGAGATCACAAAGGACACTAGGAGCAGAGCCCAGTGTTCCAGGGAGATCACACGTGATGGTGCTGTTGATGGGGGAAGGGACAGGCCGCAAGGCCCCCAACTCACCTGCAGGGTAGTGCCTGCTGCTCGCTGCCGGCAGCCCCTGGGACGCTAGAGACCCTCTCTTGCTGGGAAGCCATCTCAGCCCTCAGCTCCTTTCTCCGGAAACACAGTGCTACTGGCAAGAGAGGATGCTGTTGTGGAAGGACCCAGAAATTCATGCTGGTACCCGGTTTTCTTCCCTTATTTCTACCACGTGTGTTTCCAGCAGGAGCCAGATTCATGGACTTGGGCATATCTGAAGAGGCACTCTGGTGGATTAAGAGGACGGATTAACCCTGTACATCACCGTCCTACCCTCCATGCTGACACAGTGACTGAGCTTGGGGCCTCTGGCTTACCTTTGTTTCCCTTCTTCTTTTTGTTTTTCTCTGCCTCTGTTTTTCCATCTGTAAGATGGGGCTCCTTTCCCCCTAACTCTGTCTTTGACTTACTGGGTGGAAGTAACCTTGTAAATGCAACACGTGTTGTATGCTCAATTGTGTCTGACTCTTTGCAACCCCATGGACTGTAGCCCACCAGGCTCCTCCATCCGTGGAATTCTCCAGGCAAGAATACTGGAGCAGGTTGCTATTTCCTCCTCCAGGGGATCTTCCCAACCTAGAAATTGAACCCATGTCTCTTGGCATCTCTTGCGTTGGCAGGTGGATTCTTTACTACTAGTGCCAAAACTCTTCCTTATCTAGATCCTGCTCTTAAAAACATAATAATACAAAAGAAATTCACTGAGCTGCAGAGCCATCTGTTTTCCCCCAGAGGGTGGCTTTTCAGTTTCCCCGAGTGAGGACCCAGAGAACCCCTGTTCCTCTTTCCCTCGTCGGTTTGGTTTCAGACACCTGCATGCCTCACCGTGCCCAGGTGAGGCCGGGAGCTCACTGCAGTGCCAGGGATAGAAACTAACAGGAAGGGAAGATGTGACCTGGCCGCGGTGAATCCAGCCGCCTGTTTAACATGCATGGTGCCCTGTTGGCCCCTCCACGGTAGAGTAAGCCGAGGTGCTGAACCATGGCCTTGCCCATAAACAGGGAAGAATTTGCACAGTCAATAGAGCCAGCTGGGAAAATTGATGCTGGCGTAAATAATACACGGCAAATCTAGTCCTTTATGCAGAAATTCATTGCCGGTGGCTCCAAGATGCAACGTAATTACCCCTCTCTTCCTGCCAGCTGTACCACAGTGTATGAAATAGTCCCCCCACCCCCGCCCCACCCCGGTCTGTTACGGGTGCTGTGACCATTTCTCTGTGAGCTGTAGCCCCGGCTGGGTGGAGGGGAGGACAGCAGGGAAGGGGAGATCAAAGGCAGAACATGATCAGGATTGTTTACTGACCACAATTTTTTTAAAGGAAGGTTGCCTTTCTCGGTTTGAGAGCCTGTTGTGTAGTTAATTAGTTGTGTCTTGGCTGCAGGAAGCGGGGTCAGAGTTAGAGGCAGAAGATATAACATTTACAGATGATGAGCACAGGAGGGATAAAAGGAAGAGGTCTGGAGGACTGGAGCAAGTGGCAACCCCCGAGGGTATCTGCTTGAGTGAGGACAGGCTTGGTGAGCCAGGACCGGAGGAACCCTGTCGCTGGCGCTTCCACAGGCTCTCGGGAGAAATAAGCCTGCAGCCTCCTTACTAGGAGCAGTGGGTACATAATGGCAGCCTTATGCATGCAAGCTAAGTCGCCTCAGTTGTGTCCGATTGCTACCCCATGAACTGTAGCCCACCAGGCTCCTCCGTCCATGGGATTCTCAAGGCAAGAATACTGGAGTGGGCTGCCATTTCCAAGGGATCTTCCTGACCCTAGGACTGAACTCCTGTCTCTTACATCTCCTGCATTAGCAAGTGGATTCTTTATGACTAGCGCCACCCGGGAAGCTCGTGGCAACCATAGTAGCAAACAAAATGTTAAGCTCGGGGTGGCACATCCCCATCATTTGTACCATTTGGGAATCTTGAACCCACGCAAGCATCAGCAATAAATCAAGCATTCCCTTTTGCTGAGCTCAGAGACCTTTGCAATTTTAGTTTTTTCTCCACCTGATGCCCCAGGTGGCCACCACCAGTCAGTTGAAATTGATGTTCAGGGTGGAGCCTGGTTGCCATCTCTGCCCTGGGCACATCTGCCGTGTTTCCTGAATGTGGCATCAGGTGCTTTGTCCCTGACTCAGTACCCTAGGATTGTAGATTTGAGAGGCCTGTAAAGATCACATGCCCTGGGATTTCCCTGGTGGTGTGCTGGTTGAGAATCAGTCTTCCAATGGAAGGGACGCAGGTTCGATCCCTGCTCGAGGAAGTAAGATCCCACGTGCTGCATCTAAGACACGAGGCAGCCAAATAAATAAAGACCATATGCCCCGTCTTGTCATTTAGCCGAGCAGGAAAGTGAGGTCCAAGAGCAGAAATGACAGTCCCAGCGGCAGAACGGGGGCTGGAACCTAGGACTCTCGATTCCTTGGCCAGGATTCTGTGTCCACGTTGCCTTTAGCTTTCAATTGGTACAGTTCCGCCCTCAGCAGGGACTTATTCCAGCCACAGAGCCTCCCCCAGGCAGCCTTCCTGGCCACGAGGAGGAGCACCGTTCACTGTTGCTCCAGACTAGCCCGTGTCGTTCCGACAGGACTCTGCCCCTGGCAACTAGCCCTGGGCCTTAGTCGTGGCATGTGGGATCTAGTTCCCTGACCAGGGATCAAAGCCAGGCCCCCTGCGTTGGGAGAGCAGAGTCGTAACCACACGACCACCAGGGAAGTCCTGTCCACGTCTTATTCAGTGCATCTTGGAACTGAACAAATGCACTTGACCTGCTGCACAGACTTGACTCCTTGAGTAGCTTTTGAATCCTAGCTCTTCCCTGCTTCCCTAGTTTCTGGGTGTAAGAGTCTCAACATAAGCTGGGGGTTTGCAGGAAGACAATAGGTATATGGTGAAAAGGATACAAAGTCAAGGAACGAGATTTATATCTCCTATAACCTGGTCTTAGCAGTGACACTTACTGTATGCCATTGGATCAATCAGCCTCTTGAAGCCTTAGTTTCATCCATTGGGGAATAGGGGAAAATAATACCTATTGCATAGAATTGCTTTAGGATCATATACCTTATGTAAAATGCCAGATACTTTCCCAGGCATATCATAGGCCCTCAACTGCATATTACTTGAAAGGCTTAGGATACCTGGGAGAAACTGGTGACAGCTTCCTTCTGTGCAGGCAAGGCCCGCTTCATGGTAGTGTGACCAGTGCAGTTGCAGAGAGCCCTGAGCTTAGTTTAAAGCTCTGCTGTCCATCAACAGAGGAATGGCTAAAGAAGATGTGGTACATAGATACAATGGAATATTACTCTGCCGTGAAAAGGAACAAAGTCGGATCATTTGCAGAGACATGGATGGACCTAGAGACTGTCATATGGAGTGAAGTAAATCAGAAAAACAAATATTGTATATTAACACGTTTGGTATCTAGAAAAATGGTACAGGTGATATTTGCCAAGTAGAGACAGATGTATGGATATTGAAGGGGGGAAGAAGGGTGGGAGGAATTGGGAGATTGGAATTGACATATATACACTATTGATACTGTGTATAAATAGATAACTAATGAGAACCTCCTGTATAGCAGAGGGAACCTGACCTGATTCTCTGTGGTGACCTCAATGGGAAGGAAATCCCAAAAGGAGAGGATATATGTATATGTATAGCTCTTCACTTTGCTATACAGTAGAAACTATCAGTAGAAACACAACATTGTAAAGCAGCTATATGTACATGCTAAGTGGCTTCAGTTGTGTCTGACTCTTTGCAACCCCATGGACTGTAGCCCTCCAGGCTCCTCTGTCCATGGGATTCTCCAGGCAAGAATACTGGAGTGGGTTGCCATTTCCTTCTCCATTGGGATTTTGGAGTCAGGAGAAAATCTAGGTTCAAAACCTTGCTGGACTCTTCCTGGCTAAATTACCTGGACAAGGTAATGTCTCTGTCTCATTGATAAAATATATGTTGCAGAGGAATTACAGTTTCCTCATTGGTAAAATAAATGTCTCAGGAAATGAAACAGATAATTTATGTAAAGTGCTTGCTGCAGAGTCTGGCACATAGTAGGTGCTCAATCACCATTAATTCTTCCAGTTCTTGCCAAACATAACAAAAATCAGGGCTCTAGGACTTACAAGCCACGCTGCTACTAATACAAGAAATAATATGATTTATTTTTTCATTGCCGTTTGGGGAAAGGTACGTGCTTCATAAATATGTATCGGAAGGTACTTAGCAAATGAGTAGAAATAATAAAAATACGTCAAAGTAAACAGCTCCTATAAATATGTCACTTGGTAGACAAATTAGTGTTTTATTACTACTAAATACTATTGCTTGCTGAAAAGGATTTCAGATTACTTGCACAACGGGTACATTATGGAGTGCCTCTGCGGAAGGGCACGATAAAGATGAAAAATAATGATGGTGATAATATGAAAGGTGGAGAAAGGAGGTGTGTGGGTAAATGCAGCTCTGAGCCCCTCCTTGCTTTAGCGACATGCATATTAGTTAGCAGCATTTCAATGATTTAGCTGTAATACGGACCAGAGGGCCCAGAAAAAATGATTTCCATAGGATGTTGTGAGTTCTGACTCCAATTATCAGGCCCATCGGTGGCTTAAGTGCACTCCCTTTCGGAACTGTGCACTTAAGCTTAAAAACTAAGCTTACAAACAGATGTCTCTGGGTCTCACCCCATCCTTGTTCTGGACCTATTAACTTTCTATGATAATAATTAACATCAAGAGAAGGAGAGTTTGGGTGGGGAATAGATGTGCCTTAATCACGGGTCACAAAGCTCTTTCAGAAATAAGAGAGGATGGCATCTAAAGAGAAAAGGAGTCAGAGAAGGGAAAAGAGGAGACAATAAATGCCTTTGTGGGGGGAAGATAAACCCCTGGGGAGAAGCAGAGGGGACGAGGCAGTGCATCAAGGAAAGTGACTGAAATAGCCAGACAGGAAAAAGATGGGCACAGTTAATTCAGGTGCTGGAGGCCGCTAGCAAGCCAGTCTTTCCATGTGTTCCTGGTGGTGCAAAGACCTGGTTTCAAATTCAAGTTTGGCCTTTTCCTAACTGTGTGGCTTTGGGTAAACTTCTTAATAGGAAGATCTTCATTAATAACATGGGAATAGGTTCATGACCTTGTACAGGAGACAGAAATCCATCCCCAAGAAAAATGCAAAAAGGCAAAGTGGCTGTCTGAGGAGACCTTACAAATACCTGTGAAAAGAATGGAAGCGAAACGCAAAGGAGAAAAAGGAAAGATATACCCATTTGAATGCAGGGTTCCAAAGAATAGCAAGGAGAGATAAGAAAGCCTTCCTCAGTGATCAATGCAAAGAAATAGAGGAAAACAATAGAATGGGAAAGACTAGAGATCTCTTCAAGAAAATTAGACACCAAGGGAACATTTCACGCAAAGATGGGCTCAATAAAGGACAGAAATGGTATGGACCGAACAGAAGCAGAAGATATTAAGAACAGGTGGCAAGAATACACAGAAGAACTGTACAAAAAAGATCTTCATGACCCAGATAATCATGATGGTGTGATCACTGACCTAGAGCCAGACATCCTGGAATGTGAAGTCAAGTGGGCCTTAGAAAGCATCACTACGAACAAAGCTAGTGGAGGTGATGGAATTCCAGTTAATTTATTCCAAATCCTGAAAGATGATGCTGTGAAAGTGCTGCACTCAACATGCCAGCAACTTTGGAAAACTCAGCAGTGGCCACAGGACTGGAAAAGGTCAGCTTTCATTCCAATCCCAAAGAAAGGTAATGCCAAAGAGTGCTCAAACTACCACACAATTGCACTCATGTCACATGCTAGTAAAGTAATGCTCAAAATTCTCCAAGCCAGGCTTTAGCAATACATGAACCATGAACTTCCAGATGTTCAAGCTGATTTTAGAAAAGACAGAGGAACCAGAGATCAAATTGCCAACATCCGCTGGATCATCAAAAAAGCAAAAGAGTTCCAGAAAAACGTCGATTTCTGCTTTATTGACTATGCCAAAGCCTTTGTGTGGATCACAACAAACTGTGGAAAATTCTTCAAGAGATGGGAATACCAGACCACCTGACCTGCCTCTTGAGAAATCTGTATGCAGGTCAGGAAGCAACAGTTAGAACTAGGCATGGAACAACAGACTGGTTCCAAATAGGAAAAGGAGTATGTCAAGGCTGTATATTGTCACCCTGCTTATTTAACTTATATGCAGAGTACATCAGGAGAAATGCTGGGCTGGAGGAAGCACAAGCTGGAATCAAGATTGCTGGGGGAAATATCAATAACCTCAGATATGCAGATGACACCACCCTTATGGCAGAAAGTGAAGAAGAACTAAAGAGCCTCTTGATGAAAGTGAAAGAGGAGAGTGAAAAAGTTGGCTTAAAGCTCAACATTCAGAAAACAGACCATGGCATCTGGTCCCATCACTTCATGGCAAATAGATGGGGAAACAGTGGAAACAGTGGTTGACTTTATTTTTCTGGGCTCCAAGATTGCTGTAGATGGTGATTGCAGCCATGAAATTAAAAGACGCTTACTCCTTGGAAGGAAAGTTATGACCAGCCTAAACAACATATTCAAAAGCAGAGACATTGTCAAAAAAGGTCCATCTAGTCACGGCTATGGTTTTTCCATTAGTCACGTATAGATGTGAGATTTGGACTCTAAAGAAAGCTGAGTGCTGAAGAATTGATGCTTTTGAACTGTGGTGTTGGAGAAGACTCTTGAGAGTTCCTTGGACTGCAAGGAGATCCAACCCGTCCATCCTAAAGGAGATCAGTCTTGGGTGTTCATTGGAAGGACTGATGTTGAAGCTCAAACTCTAATACTTTGGCCACCTGATGCGAAGAGCTGACTCGTTCGAAAAGACTGTGATGCTGGGAAAGATTGAGGAGAAGGGGATGACAGAGGATGAGAGGGTTGAATGGCATCACTGACTTGATGGACATGGGTTTGAGTGAACTCTGGGAGTTGGTGATGGACAGGGAGGCCTGCCATGCTGCAGTTCATGGGGTCGCAGAGTCGGACACGACTGAGTGACTGAACTGAACTGACTGACGGACTTCCCTGGTGGTCCAGTGACTAAGACTCTTCACTCCCAGTACAGGGAGCTGGGTTTCGATCCTTGGTCAAGAAACTAGATCCCACATGCTGCACAGTTAAGAGTTTACATGCCACAACTAAGACCCATCGCAGCCAAATAAATAAATATTGAAAAAAAATAACATGGGAATAATAGTACTCAGTTTGCTGGGTTGTAAAGACTGGAAATAATACTTTTAAAGTGACAGAGACTGCATGTATAAATGATATCATCTTTACTCCACTTTTCTTTGTGATATTACTTTTGTTAAAATACAAACTGTTCAGGACAGCCCTGAGAGGTCTCCATAGGAAACTAAGGTATAAGAAGATTAGTCCACCTTGGGTAACAATTCCCCATGCAACTCTAGTGCTCTGTATTAATAGTTTACTGTGTGTATGCTCAGCTGTTCAGTTGTGCTTTGCCACCCCAGACTGTAGCCCACCAGACTCCTCTGTCCACGGGATTATCCAGGCAAGAATACTGGAGTGGGCTGCCATTTCCTTCTCCAGGGGATCTTCCAGACCCAAGAATGGAACTCACCAACCTGCATTGGCAGGCAAAATTCTTTACCACCAAGCCACCAGGGAAGCCCCCTTATAGTTGCTAAGCACTTCTGAATTTATGTATTGGTTTATTTAATCCTCATACCAACCTGCCTCACACCAACAGTACCAATTTCTTCAGGGATGAGGCAAGGAGAGTTCAGAAATGTTAAGTACCTGCTGAAAGGTACCCAGCTGATGATGAACGGCTGGGGTGGGTTCCTCCCTACAGAGTCATCTTCATTCTACCAGGGCCTCCCTCTGAGGAGTTTCCTCACTTTAGACTGGGAAATGCTTGAGAGGGAGGTGCCATAGAGTGCATGGGACAAACGTGGGTTTTGATGTCCTTCAGATCTGGCTTCTAATAGCTCCCAATCATGCGACCTTGAATTAGATAGTGAACCCCGATGGGCCTGGGTTTCTTTCATTGTAATTTGGGGGAGCCATCACTTGCTGATAGCCATTGTGGTGAGGAACAATGGGATATGGAAGTGAGGCAACTTTCAAAATTTTCTTTTGAAACGAGTTCTGCGATGTTCCGGGGCTTGCTTACGCTCTCCAAGCTGGACCACGGTTTGGACCCTTCAGCTCCCGCGCAGAGTGCGGTGACCCCTGTCGACTTGGAAGCAGCAGACGCCCCGACAGCGGAGTAGGGTCGCCATACACAGGGGCTCAGGCTCGTGGGCCGGGGTCGGCAGCCCGTGGCCCGGGGCTCCGCCAGGGGGCGCGCGCGTGCGGAGGCCGCCCTCTGGTCTGCCGCGCGCCTCCCGCCTCTCTATGGTGGCTCGGGCGCGGCAGGAGCGGCGGCGGCGCGCTCCCGAGGGGGCGGGGCCGCGCCGGGGGCGGGGCCTGCGCGAGGGGCGGGGCCTGCGCGAGGGGCGGGAGCGACCGGCCCCGGCGGCTAGGGATGGCTGAGGGGCGGAGGGGGGGCCAACTTCCTGGGGCCGCCCGCGAGGATGTGGCGACCGCCCCCCGGCGCCCCTCAGCCCCGGAGACGCCGCCGCGGCGCAGCCCGCAGCGCCCCTGCCTGAGGCGCCCGCGGCCCGGATCCGGCCCCTCCCCTCCCCTCCCCTTCCCCTCCCAGGTGCGGGGCTGGGCAGGCGGCCGCGACAGGTGAGGAGGCAGCGGCGCCCGCGCTGGGGTCCGCGGGGCGCCCGGCCTAGGCTGGGCTTCTAGGGGAGTCCGGAGTGGGGGAGCGCTGCTCGGCCTCGGGGTCTCGCCAGGCTGTGGTCCTGGGTGGGGGCGGGGGGCGCCTCCTCTGTGCGGGGCGCGGCCTGAGACGCTCGCTGCCCACAGGGGATGAGGGGAAGCCCTCCGTCGCTGAAAAGTCTGCGCATTCAAGGTAGCCCGCACCTGTCCCATTAAAAAGTGCCCCTCACAGAAGCACTTCACCTTTGGGGGCACTAACGGGAGCCGTGTGTTATCATATATTTCCAAACGCCCTACCCGATCGGCAGGTTCAGTTGGCTTGTGGGGGTGGGGGGGAAAGATGCGGCTTTTGAAGCAGAGGAAACTGAGGCAGGTGCGCGCGGCGGCCTGCGTTCAGGAACTAGCCTGACCCTACTTTCCAGGGCAGGAGCCCCGCGGGCTTCTCGGAAGAAGGTGGAGGCTGGAGTTCGGAGGCTCGATGGAGAAGTTTGGGGCTATGCTTCTCCCACCCACGTGCCCCCCTCCCCACCTAGGGGCCCCTGGTGGAAATTGTCTTCTGTTCCCCTGAGGTAACCTGTATGAGGTCGCCAGTGGCCAAGACGGAGAGGAACGGTGGGGCCTCTGCAGCTGGGTTGCCCACGAGACATTTGACCAGACATGGGGAAGAGTGCTCGACCCGGGGAGCCACAGCCTCGCAGGCTTCTGCCTGCTCAGAGCTTGATGTCAGGCTGGCTGAAGATAGAAACAACAGTATACTTTTTCCTTTCTGTTGGCCTGTCATTTGTTCTAGGGGGAAAACTGCTTGTGTAATCAAGGAAGAGTGTACTGTGCTCCTCCCCGTCTATCCCAGGGCAGAGTTACTGTTAGCTCCGACAGAGGGCTTCACCCACAACTGTGACTTTGCCCCCTGGCTAAAGGCCACCAGAACGTAAGGAGCAAACATCCCCAGGTGTTGCGTGGCCTTCTAAGAAAGTTTCTTGCCCATCCCGTTTTACAGATGGCTTGGAGGGCAGACCCCTCTTGTCACCCCCTGTTGGCTGCAACTGTGTGCGGAGTAGTTGTTTTTCCAGTGACAGTTCAAGATAGTGTGGCCAGGGTTGTCCACTTACGGGAGCATTTTTCTAGGAATGGAAGCAGGCAGGGGACACGGTGCTGGCCGAGTTTGTGTATGGAATTCTAGGGTTGGGAGCTAGTTCAGGGGATTTCAGGTTTGACGACTTCTTTATCCTTTTTTGATTGTTTTGCCTCACATTCAAGGAAATAGATGATGGCAAGCATTTCTGAAACTCTATAGCGTATTTCCTAATAATTCCGGACTTCAGAATACAAGTCATAAATTACAGTTTATTTAGAGGTGTTATTTTCTTAAGTTTGCAAATTGGGTATGACAATTACAGTTTGATGTGGCAGGCCTAACTGTAATAACTTGATTGTGCATGAAGAAGGTTTCCATGTAATCTTGGACACGCACACACACATTTTAATGTCTGTTTAGGAAGATCAGCCCGCTAGAAACTTCCATATTGATCAGGAAGATAGCTGTTATCCCGACTGTTTACCTTAGGGTCAGGGATTGTAAATCTTTGAAATCGACTTAATTTAACCCATTGCTAAAATAACATGCACAAAAAGAGAGCTGTTCTCCAAAAGGTTAGAAATTAATTTGTTTTCAAAACTTTCTCATGACCAAGCCAGTTGATACCACTCTGCTTAGCACTATCTTAAGATAGCAGTGGAAAAAGCATTTTCAGTGACCAGCATTTAAAAAGACAAAACAAACAGCAGCAATAACAAAGAAAGGGTACAGTTTCTTCCCTAATTACCTGTCCATTGTGATGTTTAGTGCACAAAATGTGTTGTGCCTAGAACTTTCTGAAAACACCCTTGTAAACCCAAGGAGTGTTGAGGAAACTAATTCCACCTTGATTTTTTATTCTTAGAACCTTTAATAAATACTGCTGTTGTTTTAAAAGATTAGAGACTTTTGTATGAAACTTGTACTGGCTATAGGGTTTATGTTTTGAGAGGAAAGATTTAACCTCTGCACCTTAAAATCTCATAACCTGCAATACAGAACTGAGTTATAATTTAGAGTTTAATGAGAATGCATAGTTTAAATTGCTGTTGCTGAAGCCGTGAGGTGTGAGCTTCCTCATTATTGTTTGGTAGTGGTTACTGGTTATTATTTTTGTTTGGTTACTGATTATTGGTAGGTGTGACTTGTGTTTCTGTAAGAAAGATTCTGGCAATCTGAAGGACAGTCTTTTTGTAGGCAATCACAAATTCCCATTCCTTCAATAGGGAGATGGTGTGGTCCCTTTCTTGTTTTGTGAGTTTATATTACTTGGAGTTTTAAACCCCTAAAACCTGTTGGGCTCTTAATAGAGTATCCTATTGTATCTTAGATGAAAGCCGTCCTAGATGGGTTGGAATCATTGGCCTTACGTGTTGAAAGATTTTAGCTCTCCCAGTTTCCAGGATTTATCTGCTGTGGTCAGGACAGTAGTTTTATTTAATCCTCATGATGCCATTCTTAGCTTAAACCCATTATCCTCCTTTATCTTTGTTAAGACTGTCATGAAGTTTCTCTGCTTTCTAGTTCAGGGTGACTATTCCACATGTTTGATGCATTTGGGCCCATTAATGTTCAGAATTGGAGCAGTTGAGCGTTAAGAGAATCTACCTGTTTTTAAACATTTTCCTTTTTCAAGGCAAGCATAAAAATCTTGAGTTTCCTCTGGGGAAAATCAGCTCTTTAAAAATCTAATAGGAAAACAAAAGCTGGTTTTTCCAGCTTTTTACCAGTACGATTATTCTTAACCTTTTCTTCTATTCTGGTTTTGCCAGTACAGTAGCTAGTGAATGATGACCCAGAGGCACGGGAAAACCCAAGATCTCCCAAATCATCAAAAGAAGGTCACATTGTATTCAGTGTAGCTTTAGCCTTTTTAACTAAAAAGTGAGTTTTATTACAAGGAGTTCCCAAAGCCAGCCACTCCTTAAAAGATTCACTCGCTACATAGCAGTTTTGACACTGAGGGGTTCTATAAAATACAGATTTCCCAGCTCCACCTCCTGAAGTGTTTTTTTTTTTCTTTTTGTTTTGCATGGATAAGTGATGACCGAGAATCTGTATTTTAAAAGCCACTCTGGGCAGCTACTTACAAAGTAAGTAGTGATTCTGATCTGCAACCGGGTTTAGGAACTAGTGTTGCATTGCTTTGAAATTCTTTATAAATTGGTAGTCCCTTTAAAAGCGTCATTATGTTATTCAGGATGTTTGATTTGCTAGAATAGTCCATTTCCGAGTCATGACAGATAACAAAGAGCTTTTATAACTTTTATGTAAATTACTTTCCAGAGGGGCCCTGTCTGCCGTATTATCTGTCAGGAGTCATGAGGGAGGGTTGGGAGAGTAGCTTCCTGTATTTCCTGAGTGGACAAATGAATGATAATGTGGAAACCACTGGAGGACTGAACGGGTAGTCAAATCTAGTTCTGATCGGTGTTGCATAGGAGAGCTGCCTGGTCATCCTCTGTATGTAAGATTTTAAAATAAAGCCAGTTTGCCAGATGTTTCATTTCTACATTAACTGAAGCGCTTATTGGACATGATGGATGCTTAATAGGCAATAAAATTTAGTCACAGGTCCTTTGCCGAGTTCATGGAAGGAAGAAAAGGTGAAATCCAGAACCCTCTGAGTTAAAGCAGAATGGGGCACTAAATATGTTAGGGAATTAAATTTGGGGGAAATGTAACAGTTGAGAAAAGAGACTAACCTGGCTTTGAGCCCCAGCTCCTCCACCTCCTGGCTGGGCTTCTTTCGTTGTTGTTTCGTCCCTAAATTGTGTCTGACTCTTTGTGACCCCATGGACTGCAGCCTGCCAGGCTCCTCTGTCCATGGGATTTGCCAGGCAGGAATACTAGCTGCTAAGTTGCTGCTAAGTTGCTTCAGTCGTGTCCGACTCTGCGACCCCATAGATGGCAGCCCAACAGGCTCGCCCGTCCCTGGGATTCTCCAGGCAAGAACACTGGAGTGGGTTGCCATCTCCTTCTCCAAAGTATGAAAGTGAAAAGTGAAAGTGAAGTCGCTCAGTCGTGTCCGACTCTTTGAGACCCCGTGAACTGCAGCCTACCAGGCTGCTCCGTCCATGGGATTTTCCAGGCAAGAGTACTGGAGTGGGGTGCCATCGCCTTCTCCAAGGAATACTAGATTGGGTTGTTATTTCCTTCTCCAGGGGATCTTCCCAACCCAGGGATCAAACTCGCGGGTGCTTTAGACACATCACTTAACCTTTGTTTGATTCCTTTTCTTCATCTGCCAGATGAAAATAATAACCTGGTGGCATTGATCAGTGGATGAAAAGAGAGCAAATCTCTTCTTTGTACATTGTATGGAGCTCAATGAACATTCTCTTCTCAGAGGATTTTTGTTCCGTAGGCTTCAGATATCTTTCGAAATCCGGCCTTCCCCCTGTCTCCTTCCAGGAATATCTACTCGGTCAGCTCTTTTAGAAAACATATGAAAGAGTGAGGACTCAAGAAGGTGAGAATATGGTAAAGAGGAATGAGTCACAGATACTTGAAAAAAATTTTTTTCTTAGAACGAGTGGAGTGTAGGCATATATCCAGAATGACTGTCTGCGGGAATAAATTCATGACATTATCCAAATTCTGCCTCCAGTGTCTGGGCCGTAGCCTGGGAGCTCAACTCCGGCTCCCAGGCTTGGGTGGGGGTGGGGGTGGGGGCTGTAAATAGCACCTGACAGCCCTTTCTTTTCTCATCTTCCTCCCCCCACCTCCCTTTTTGTTTTTTTTTCTTCTTTCCCTCTCTCCTCCCTTTCCCCCTTTCTAAACTGCCTTTTCCTTTCGACTTGCTAATCATGGCCACAGAAATCACATATCAGGCCGCTGGAACTCTGAGGCTAAAAAAGGTTGCTGGTTGCTAACACCTGTCCACCCAGCTAAATGAATAGGATCTTTTGTGGGCAGGAGGTTAAAAAAGCTGATTAGTACAATACTGGCTTAAAGGACCTATTAATGATCTACCATATGTAAATGACCAAGTGATTTTAAGCCATTTTGGAGATTTGTTTCTTATACTCTACGTTCATTTTTTTTTGTATTGAATTAGGATGTTGGCTGGATTTTTCCATGTGTGAATCTGCTTATTGCCCAGACTAATTTTTGTCATACTGATTAGGAATCATTTATATTCTAAAGAAGTTTCTGCCCTTAACGGCCTTTGTGTTGTTCGGCAATGTCTAACTTGTGTGTAATACAATTAAAGTTTTGTTCACTGTGCTGCTGACATAATTAGTTTAATTTCTGTTCCTTATATATTTCTCTTGGCAGCTGGGAAATTAAAATACAAAATTTTGCATAAAACTGCTTTTTTGAGGGGGTGATTTTACTGTGAGTCCAACGGACTTAGGCCCAAGGGTGCAGTTTTGAAGATGTCTTACTCAACATTCCTGTAATAGTCTCTTTTCCTCTCTTAGAATTAATGTATTAAGACCCATAATTGGCTATTCAAGCATTCAGAAGAGACAATGTTTGGCCTTCACCCCGTGATTCTATTTTTTACTCTATCTCTTTTGAGGAAATGTGTGTAATTTTTGAAAACCCCTAAGTATATTACAGTTACAGTATATTACATGAGCGTGTGAACTTTTGCGAAGACTAGAGAATGCAGTGGTTTTCTCTGATAAGCTCTATTACTTAATTCTCTCCTCAAATCACCACTCTGTTCTTTTTAGATCATAGCGTGTGCAGACCTGATGTGAAAGTGAAAAGGCTGTGATGCGTTTCACAGAGATGGCTGTAGTCTTCAGGAGCAGAAGTCGCTCTCAAGGAGACTTTACATTTAATTACGCTAATCCGCACTTAATTTCCTACAGCGTTCTTGGAGAGATTCTCACTAGGCTGCTGATTTCATGGAGTTATGACCTATGAAGGTTTTTATCTCGGTTAAGCCTGCTAACTTTTTTTTTCTGAAGGGAAAGTGACGTTGGTCTGGTAATTTCTCCATTGTCCTCTCCTGTAAAAAGATAAGCAAAATCTTTTGGCTCTCCCAGCCTCTTTCAGCACGCATGTGCTGAATTTGAACTTTACAGAATTTTTTTGAGCTGGTGTTACTTGACTTTTAAAAGCTGCCTCTTCTCCAGTGCTACAGATTAAGCCTGCATCTCCTAGGTTGACCTTCACATGGTTTTTCTAGAACGGCATGTAAGAACATGGTTTCATTATCTCTGGGTTGTGGAGTGAGTGGTCCTGGACAGAGGAGCCTGGCGGGCTACAGTCCATAGGGTCACAAAGAGACAAACAGGGCTGAGGAGCATGCATGCAGTAGTCAGGTCTCCTAGGACAACCGTTTGTTTCCACCAGGCCAGTTCTCAGGGTAGGGGAAGCCCACCCCATTTGGATGACTTGGAGCCAGATTGATTTGCTGAAACATTTTAACTGTCTTGATCCACTTTGATGAAATACTGCCTAGTCATCCTGAAATTTACAGGAAGTTAGGCCTACTGGAGGCTCTGCTGCCCCCACCCCCACCCCTAGTGGTTAAACGTAATTAGCTAGTAATCAGCACCATTGTTTGTTTGCAACTGCTGGATTATGTTAAAAGATTTAGAAGAAAAGCTTTTTTTAAGGAAATGGAGCAGCCTCCTCTCCCATCCTGGCTTTTTCTTGTTTTCCCCTATTCATTTACTTTGAAAAATCTTTCCAGTCTTAGTCCTGATAAGGCATATGAATCAGTATATTTTATACAATAAGAAAGCTTCTTGTCCCTCTAGCAATTTCTGTGAATTCCACCTCCCCCTCCTCCCTTTAAAAAAAAAACAAAAAAACTTTCTTCCTGATTAAGATATCTGCTTGAGAAATAACCAGACCTTATCTTAGGTTGTCTTCCAACCTTTTCCTGGGTCTTGAGTCAGTGGTTCCTTAGCCAGTGAATTACACCTCCTCCTGATCATGCTGAATTATTATCTTCAAGGCATGGAAGAACATCCACTAGAGGGTGAGCCTTTATTTGAAAATGCTGGATGAAAGGAGTGTTCTGATTTGGGGAAAGAGTGGAGTGTTTTCCAGGGCTTTGGAGAGAGTGGGTGCAGCTTTGTTCAGCCAGTTTGAGGAATCCTTAATCCAGAATGTCTCTCAGGAAGAGGGCGGATTGCCTCGGGAATGATTTTTGCGGACCAGCAGCTGTGGTTTGGGCAGTTTGGACTTTATGGAGGTGCAGAGGAAGTTAGGGGTTAAAATTTTGTGCTGGGAGCGTGGGGTGGGAATAACAGGGACTAGGAGAATTCTTGGGCCTTTTTTCACGTCTGTCTGCCTCTCTGCCTCTTGAGCGTGATTAGATTTAGGTGCCATTCTTGGTCATTTTGTCCTATACTGATGGAAAAACCTGCATAGTCATCCTGTGTCACATCTGAAGTTTACCTTGGCCAGTGTTTGCTGCAGAGCGGGTAGGGAGGGACTACCCCAGTGCTTCCAGAGGGCTTGACAAGGGCACGGCCACCCTGCCTACCTCCCTCACCATATGGTTGGACCCAGCACTCCAGGTGACTCTGAGTCATCACTCCCACGCCCATTGATCTAGTTCAGTGTTTCCCAGCTGTCTGGACTGGTGACAGTTGCATACTGGCAGCTTGAGGAATAGTGACGTGAAGCAGCCAATTTGTGGGGTTTTAGACACTTCTGCCGGAGAAGGCAATGGCACCCCACTCCAGTACTCTTGCCTGGAAAATCCCATGGACGGAGGAGCCTGGAAGGCTGCAGTCCATGGGGTTGCTGAGGGTCGGACACGACTGAGCGACTTGACTTTCACTTTTCACTTTCATGCATTGGAGAAGGAAATGGCAACCCACTCCAGTGTTCTTGCCTGGAGAATCCCAGGGATGGGGGAGCCTGGTGGGCTGCCGTCTATGGGGTTGCACAGAGTCGGACACGACTGAAGCGACTTAGCAGCAGCACATACTTCTGCAGCTTCATCCCAGATGCTCCTCATCAGGTTCCTAAATTTTATTTATCTGAATAAACTTTTCTGTACAGCACATTACCATGTCTCCTGTACTACCAAAACTAATATTAAAAATGAAAATACATTGACATTTACATCTAATTTGGTTTTTGAGATATCAACTATCCACACCTGCACTGTTATTTGTGGAAACGCTCAGAAATAGCTGCCTGAAATCTCTCTTCTCAGGTTTTCAGAAACAGCACAGACATAAAAATAAGTCACTAGTTTTGTTTGGAAGGGGACTGGTACAAAATTTGAGAGTTCTGAGTATCATGTCAAGAAAGCAGATCTTGATACCATAGCCTGTAAATGTGTACGTGTATCTTAATATACATTTGGTCTTCCCAACCAAACAGCGTTTTTTTTCCCCCTAATGGGGAAAAGTTGAAATTTGCTGTTACGTATTACTGATATCAAAGCATGTTAAAATATGCTTTCTGTAAGTTTTTTGTCTTTTTAATTTTGACTGTGCTGGGTCTTCATGACTGCACGGGCTTGTCTCTAGTTGCTTCGAGTGGGGGCCACTGTCTAGCTGGGTTGCAGGGGCTTCTCATTGCAGTGGCCTCTCCTGTTGCAGAGCACAGGCCCTAGGGTGCAAAGACTTCAGTAGTTGTGGCACACGGGCTCAATAGTTGCGCTTCCTGGGCTCTAGAGCACAGGCTCAATAGTTGTGGTGCACGGGCTTAGTTGCTCCTTGGCATGTGGGATTCTCCTGGATCAGGGATGGAACCCGTGTCTTCTGCATTGGCAGGTGGATTCTTCATTCCTGAGTCACCAGGGAAGTCTGCTTTCTGTAAGTTTTAATATACTGATTTAAAAAATACTTTTTACCTAAAGTAATTTATCAGGGATTACACTCAAATCATGACCTTTTAAAAAAAAATTCTTAGAGGCATTAGATTGTTATTGCAGTAGATCAGAGTTTTCGTAAGTGTCAGAGTCTCCCATTACTTATAAAAACTGCTGTCGGGTCCCTATAAAAACTGCTGTTTCCTGGTTGCTAGCCCACAGCTATGGAATTTGGGAATGAAGCTGGGGATTCTGATGTAGCTTATCTGCAGCCCACACTCGAAAAAAGTATTGCTGTCAGAAGGAACCACACATTTAAAAAAATGAACAATGTTGAGAAATGCCGATATTGGGGGGCTGCCTTTAAAAATTCTGCGGAGGAGGAATTCAAGGCATAGGGAAGTAAAAAAAATCTCCAGTTCACCTAGAGTCTCCGTTAGTTGGATCTTGCAGACCAGCAATGAGGTCTGTTGAGTCTAAGTGGATACTGTTTCCATGAGATTACACCAGGGTGTACCTCCTTATTGGTTTCTCCTCACCTGTGTGTGCATGCCCAGTCGTGTTTGTCTGACTCTTTGCAACCCCATGGACTGTTGCCCGCCTGGCTCCTCTATCCATGGGATTTCCCAGGCAAGAATACTGGAGTGGGTTGCCCTTCTCCAGGGGATCTTCCCAACCCAGGGATTGAACCTGCTTGGCAGGCAGATTCTTTACCACCGCGCCACCTGGAAAGCACATAGATTTCTCTAATTGCCCTTAAATCCGAAGCTGTAGGATAGGGCAAGAATGCTCTGATTCCTTCAGAACAATAAATGACACAGTTGGCATTTTTGTAAGTGAAAAGCTAGTGCTTCTGAAACTGTGGTGAAGGACCAGCTTTGTGAAGTGCTTATCCAGTCTATTGCCAACTAATATTTTTATGAAGTACAAGAAAAATGAATTACCAGGAAGTCATACACTTGGATGCACAGCAGTGTATACCTACTATGAATTTTTTGTGCTTACCTTACTACAGATCTCCATGGGTGATGTGTGACTGCACACTTTGAGAAGCATCGTTCTAGGTAGTTCTGAGGACATCTTAGGAACTTGATGTTGTTGTTCAGTTGCTAAGTCGTGTCTGACTCTTTGAGACCCCGTGGTCTGTGGCACACCAGGCCTCCCTGTCCTTCACTATCCCTCGGAGTTTGCTCAGATTCATGTCCAGTGAGTTGGTGATATTGTCTAACCATCTCATCCTCTGTCGCCCTCTTCTCCTTTTGCCTTCAATCTTTCCCGGTATCTGGGTTTTTTCCAATGAGTAGGCTCTTCCCATCAGGTGGCCAAAGTATTGGAGCTTCAGCATCAATCTTTCCAACAAATGTTCAGGGACTTGATAGGCTACCTATAATTGAAGCAACCAACTAAGAACTCCCTTACCTGGAGAGGGTTCTACCACTTGGTGACCTGCTAGATGAGAAAAGGTAAGGACGGACCTTTTTTTTTTTCCCTGACTGCAGTGAATGTTGCTGTGCGCAGGCTTTCTCTAGTTGAGGTGAGCTGAGGCTACTCTCTAGTTTTGGTGTGCAGGCCTCTATTGTTGCAAAGCACAGGCTCTAGGTGAGCAGGCTTCAGTGATTGTGGCACGCGGGCTTAGTTGCCCCAAGACTTGTGGGATCTTAGTTCCCGCCAGGAATTGAATACAAATCCCCAGCTGTGGTAGGAGGATTCTTAAGCACTGGACCACCTGGGGAGTCCCAGGACTCTTACTTTTAACGTATTTAAGAATATGTTGATAGACCTTGAGTCTGGTACCAACATCGGGAGGATATTTACCTCTTTTGACTAAATATTAGAAAAGCATTTCCAACTTTTCTGGCCTGTAACTTGACTTACAGTTAATATAGATGCTTAAAGGTGGGAGACAGAAAATAATGTTTAAGGGTGTGCCGTTTGTTTGAGGCACTTCAGAGTGCTTGATTTTTAGAACCCTTTTATAAATAGGAGCAAGCATTATTAGTTTTTGTGGCCATAATGTAAAAATGAGTGTTGATTTGGAGCAGGGGGCGGGCAGGGTGAGGGGAAACCTCTCCATCCATGCGTTTCGTCCTGGTTTAATTGCTTGGTTGGATGAAATGTCAAACTTGATAGATTATTAGGGCTGTTATTTTGGTGGTTAAACAATAATGGAACTGTTTGGATGTTTGCGAGGAACACTGCTCCCTGTGTTTGGACTTTGCTCTGGAGAAAGTTTCAATTGTTCAGAAGCAGTACTAGTTACAAAATGCAGCTTCTGTGGCTCCTAGCACAGCTGTCTAAACTACCAGCTCTACTGGGGCCTTTGGACAAGCATTGTTTAACACTTTGGGAAACAATTTGTGTTTCTGGTTCCAGAATGTCTATGGTTGTTCTGCCTAGTTGGGAGACCTAGAAATGGGAGAATGGTATTACGTGTGTCTAAGTTAAGTCCAGCTTTTTTTCCTTTAAGCATCTCTAGAACAAACTCCGTCTTTCTCACTGGGGTGGGGATGGGTACGGGTGGTTATGATGAGACTGTTGATTCCCTGGGCCTTTTCTTTCCTGGTTAGTGACTGTTCAGTAGAATAGCATGTTGTTGGCTGTGTGCCCACCTGCGGAGGACTTGGGTCGTTATAACCATCCAGCACTTCTCCTTATGTCTCATTTTACCCCAGGGGTTCTCGTGTTGTAAGTGATGGTGGGGTAATGGTGGTAGGTCACTTTCAGGAAGAAGCCCAGATGAGCACAGAAAGTAAAATTTTGAGCTTGAGGCTTGTATCCTTTGAGGCGTATGTCCTGCTTCTATACATGTGATAACTGGCTGAGAGAATCACAGAGGAAGCATCATTGACATTTTTTCCACCAACCTCACCCTCATGTTTTAGAGACTTTTGTAGCAAAGGCTATTTGTAGTGAGAAGCCTGTCTCGTGTGGGGTGCCTACCTGATCTGGTAACCACATCTTTCACCGTTTGTCTAATTGCTGTAGTTCTCTGGTGCTTTTGAGTTCAAGCAGGGCACTTTGGGCTGCATGCTGAGCTGAAATTGCGGTGAGAGTTCACTCTGCGTGGGTTGCCTCTGCTGCCTCCTGGCTCTTTGCTTCTGGCCCCGGGGAAGCTCTGATAAAGCCCCGGGAGGGATGGGGCACAGGCAGCACCTGAGATACACTTCAAATGGTTGAGCCAGCAACCAACCCACACTTAAAGAATCTTTTTTTCTTTTTTATTTCTGGGTCGAAGGGACAGCAGAATAATATGAAATACACTTGCCTTACAAATTATTCACCTTCCTTATTTCCCCATAGTGGTTGGATATTTAGACTAGTAATTGCACCTTTATGGTCACGTACGTCCCTTTCCCCCAACATTTCTAAGCCTTGGCAGTAATCTGTGCTCTATCTCTAAAATTTTATCCTTTTCGAAATGTTATGGAAATGGAATTGTAACAACATGTGGCATTCTGAGATTGGCATTTTTCACTTAGCATGACGCCTTCCATCCAAGTTGTATTTAGTCATGTTGTATTTAGTTGTATTTAATAATGCTTTTTATTGCTAAATAGCCTAAGTAGTATGGATGGGTCACTATTTTTTTTAAATTGTAGTATAGTTGGCTTACAATGTTGTTTTCATTTCTGGTGTACAGCAAAGTGATTCAGCTTATATGTGTGTGTGTGTGTGTGTGTGTGTGTGTGTGTGTGTATTCTTTTCCATTATGGTTCATCACAAGATACTGAATATAGTTCTGTGCCCTGTGCAGTAGGACCTTGTTTTATCTATTTTACATGTTGTAGTTTGTATCTGCTGATCTCAAACTCCTACTTCATCTCTCCCTCGCCCCTTTTCCTCTTTGGTAGCCATAAGTTTGTGTTCTATGCCTTGGATGTATCACAGTTTTTTTAACCATTTACCTATTGTCGGGCATTTGAGTTGTTTCCAGTTTGGGGCTGTTACAGATAAAGCCATTATGAACATTTGTATACAGGTATTTGTGTGAATACAGGTTTTAATTTCTCTGGGTTAAGTGCCTGGGAATGTAATTGCTCAGTCTCAGAGTAAGTATATCTTTAGTCTCTTAAAGAAACTACCAAACTATTTTGCCCAGCACTGTACCATTTTACAGTCTGTCCCACCAGCAGAGTATGAGATCCAGTTTCTCTGCATCCTTGCCAGCATTTGGTATTGTTCCCATTTTTAAACTTTTTAAAACAAGTAGCATATCTGGTTTTTAAATTCATCAGATTGCTTGTAAAACTGATTTGATTAACAGAGAGCAGAGATTTTTGAGTTGTGGTTAGCCCTCCGTGTGGCTGTGTCTCAGGACAGTGGTCAGTGGTCTGTTGACCTTTTTAATCCTCTGCCCTGGTGAAGAATCCATACCTGCAATGCAGGAGACCCCAGTTTGATTCCTGGGTTGGGAAGATCCGCTGGAGAAGGGACAGGCTACCCGCTCCAGTATTCTTGGGCTTCCCTGGTGGCTCAGCTGGTAAAGAATCCGTCTGCAGTGTGGGAGACCTGGGTGCAATCCCTGGGTTGGGAAGATTCCTGGAGAAGGGAAGGGCTACCCACTCCAGTATTCTGGCCTGGAGAATTCCATGGACTGTAAAATCCATGGGGTCGCAAGGAGTTGGACAGGACTGAGTGACTTTCACTTTCACTTTGGTGTCCTCAAGAGAGGGAAGACTAACCAAGACTAACCTTGGGGGAGGCATGGACCATGAGCGTGAGACTCACATTCCCCCTTACCTGGTAGGACCTGGCACATCTCTGCATCTGCCTCAGAATGACAAATGAATGAACCAACTGCTGTCCCAACACTGAATTCTGGTTAATTCTTTACAGGTTTACCTCAGTGAATGCAGCCTTAAATATGCTGAAAATTTGGCCCAGAATGGCCCTAAGAACTTGTTCAAATTGTTCTGAACAATTTGTCCTTCAAATTTCATTTTCTTTGTCCAGTGATCTTAGGAACTTTATTTACTTCATTTCTGATAATGTTAATTAGCTTACACTGCTCATTTAAGTACTAAAATAGCACAAAAGTGTATGTAGGAAACAGAGAGTAAACCTTTACCCCTCCTGAAAGTAACTACTATTGAGTGGCTCTAGGCTTTTGAGCTATGTTTTGTGTCTCTTTCTATATGTATGTACGTATTCCGTGTGTGTGTTCTCCACCTGCTGCCTGTACTGATCCCCCCGCAACCCCTCCATGGATGGTATATTGTGGGCATTTTGCCCTGTGATTCTTTTTTAAATGTTCAAGTGAAGTAAGTGAAGTTGCTCAATTGTGTCCGACTCTTTGCGACCCCATGGACTGTAGCCTACCAGCCTCCTCCGTCAATGGAATTATCCAGGCAAAAATACTGGAATGGGGTGCCATTTCCTTCTCCAGGGGATCTTCCCAACCCAGGGATTGAACCCTGGTCTCCCGCATTGCAAACAGACGTCTGAGCCACCACAAAACTTTGGGTTCCTTTCTCTAACTCCTTTTGTTTTATTGTAAATATGAAGAGAGTGATAACTTTGAAAGACCCAAATAATGTCTTTTACTCCTTGTTACTTGAGTTTGAATTGAAATAAGTGTGTGGCTTTATTTGCAAGTAAATCCTTAGAATTCTAGGTGTTGGGCTCTGTCTCTCCAGTCTGTTGTAAATAATGCAAGTCTGACTTTATGATGTGATCTCTTGCAGAGCCTTGAGGGAAGCAAGAACTGTGAGTGCAGTAGTCATTAAGAGAGTGTGTAGTCCTCTGGGTACGTGTCCACTCTGGCTGTTGGTCAGATGGAGCGCTTTCTTAAGTGCTGTGAGATGTGCAACTCGGTGTTTGTTTTGAAATCTCTCTGTCTGTCTTCTCTGCCTTTTCCATTACTTTGATTACCTTGATGGGACGTTCGGGCTGTGAAGTCTTACCCTTTTTATTTCCATAGCCTACAGAGCCAGTATGAAGGGTAACTGTAGGTGAACAGGTAATCTCATCTGCATGGCTTAGCAATCACCCATCCAGATGAATCATGTGTCAACAAAGGTCCTCTAGACTTAGGAAGCTGAAGGAAGGTAACTATCTGGTGGAATTTTTAGTGGAAACCCAGGTGAAAAATTTAGGAAGTTTGACTTACTGGAGGCAGAGCATGAGCAAGGAGAGACAGAATGAGAAGAGGATGGGCAGGGGAAAGAGAGAGAGAGAATATGTGGATGTGTATTTGGGGGAAGAGACGAATCCAGAGCTACAGAGTAAATAAGAATTATGGGGACTTTGCTGGAGGTCCACTGGTTGAGACTTTGCCTTCCAGTGCAGGGAGTGGGGGTTGATCCCTGTTCAGGCAGTTAGGATCCCACATGCCTCAGGGCCAAGGAATCAAACCATAAAGCAAGCAATATTGTAACAGATTCAATAGAGACTTTGAAAATGGTCCACATCAAGAGAATCTTTTTTTTTTTTTTTTAAATGTTTATTTGTCTGCACTGGGTCTTAGTACTGGTCTGCAGGATCTTCAGTCTTCCTTGAGGCATGTAGGGTCTAGTTCCCTGACCAGGGATCGAACCCAGGTGTTAGCCACTGAACCAGCAGGGAAGTTCCCAAAAAATACCTTTAAAAGAAAAAAAAAGAGTTGTGAATTAAGGACATCTTCAAAGTTCAATTACAGGATCTTTGTTCTGAGAGGGTGGCTCCTGGGGAATAGGACATGAGTTTACCAGTCACTTCATTATGAAGCTATTGGGGTTGCTTAGGTGATGGAATTTGATGACAGGGGCCTTCTCCTTGCCCTTCTTCTGTATTAGCAGCTCAGGGGGATAAAAAAAATTAAGAAATAGCTTTGTATAGAAAATTACACCCATCCAGTGATGTCCAAGATTTCTGTTGCCAGGTTTCTAAAGAGAGCTGTCCAGGATAGCAGTTTGTTCACGTCGCAGACTTCCTTTCTCCCAGTCTTGTCATCAGGTCGTCAGACTGTGTCCCGTCAGCTTTGGAGTCTTCCTTCCTCTGGTCTTGCTCCTCCTTCAGTCCCGGTATTTCACTGTGCCCGAGGTAGGCAGTTGCAGTGCCCTTGGTATCAGATACCTTCCTGTCCTTTGAAGTGTTACGCCGCAGTGGGTAATAAAGTGCCCAGATTACATTATAGAACAGACTGTGGGAGCTGTGCCCGCGGGGACAGGCTTGGCTTGCACCCACACCCTCCGCAGCTCGTGGGTGGTTTTGTAGCACAGAGCTGTGAAGCGAGCGGGTTGAGCCTCATTCAGTGTCAGGCCCTATATCCAGACACTAAAGTAGCTCTTTAAAGATTAAAGGGACCGACTGCCTGGTCCTTCTGGCCCCAAGATGGAAAGATCCCTGCTGTGGCGACAGCCTCTGACTCCCAGGAGAGGCCATCTTATCCCACAGGGTTGTGCTTCCAAACGTTACAGAAAGCCTGCGACGGCTGATGCTGTGGTGATAAGTTGGCATCTGGGTACTTGCAAGACATATGAGCTCTATAGCACCCCATGGTTTGAATTTCTGGGCAAAACTGCCTCATCAGAAAATTGAAAGCCTCTCCTTTCAACCCATGCCTTCGGGGAGGTTTTCTCCTTTGTTGTATTTAACTATTCTGTTGAGCCAAGTGAACTTTAATTTTCACAGCTGTAAAAATTCCATTAAGCCTCTTGTATTGCATCCCAGGTGTGAAAACGTCCCCGTCTAACAGGGCTGTGGGTGACAGCGAAAATCCTTAAGAGTAGTTAGGATAATTGCCTCTAGAGGCTTGAAGAAAAAACTGATCCAAAATAAATACTGTTGTTTTATAGTCTTATTAAAACAATTATTTATTTTCGCTGTGCTGGCTCTTCGTTGCTGTGCACGGGTTTTCTCTAGTTGTGGCCAGCAGGGCCTGCTCTCTGCTCTCTCGGCATGGTCTTCTCCCTGCAGTGGCTTCTCTTGTTGTAGAGAATGGGCTCTAGAATGCGCAGGCTCAGTAGTTGCTCTGAGGCATGTGGAACCTTCCAGGAACAGGGATGGAACACCTGCATTGGCAGGCAGATTATTATCCACTGTACCACCAGGAAAGTCCAGTTGTTATATTCTTGATGGTTCTTGTGGGTGAGGGGACTAATGTCTAAGACCTGCTCTGTGTGATTCCTGTTCAGTTTGGGGGTCTTTGGTGGGGGTGGGGGGTTGGGGGAGGGAGTGGTAACAATACTACCAAAGGAAACACGCTTTATTTTACAGTGCTTAAGGAACAGAACTATGACCTGTCTCTCAAAACATGACCCAAGGGCTGTTTGTATCAGAGTCACTTAGGAAAGGGAGATGCTTACTAAACATTCCCATTCTGGGGCCTCCTTCCACTTCTGCTAATTCAGAGTATCTGAGAGACTGGATTGGGAAGTGATAACTTTTCAGTAAGCACCCCTGTTGATTCTCAAGTACCCCTAGAGTTGATTCTTAAGTATCCTAAAGTCCTCTTCATTTTTCATGCTTAATTTCTGTGATTTATTAGATGATTGCTATTTGGTTGACATTCATTGTCTTTTTTGAAGAGTAGGTACTCTAAAGAGAAAAAAGGGGGGGAGTTATGAGATTCCTAAACATCCAGGATTAGAATTTGTCAATGTCTCTAATCATCAACAAAGTAGGAAAGCCACTGGTTCCTGGAAATTTTGGTTTATCAATTCACTGTCTTCTCAATCGGTAAAAGGATGTGGGGGAAAAAACAGAAGGATGAAGACATAAATAAGATTAATTTTGTTAAAAAGAGAAAATGTGCAGTATTACTTAGAACGCCAGAAATGGTGAAGCAGGTGAAAGGGGTGCGTGGAGAGGAAAGAGAAGGGGAAAAGATTCAAGTAGTTCGTAAACAGTAAACAATTTAAAACTTTAAACTGGATTTTAAATTTGTTGTTCGGTTGCTCAGTTGTGTCTGACTCTTTGGGACCCCATGAACCGCAACACGCCATGCTCTCCTGTCCTTTACTATCTCCCAAAGTTCGCTCAAAGACATGTCCAGTGAGTCGGTGATGCCATCCAACCGTCTCATCTTCTGTCCTCCGCTTTTCCTCCTGCCTTCAATCTTTCCCAGCATCAGGGTCTTTCCTAATGAGTCGGCTCTTCCATCAGGTGGCCAAAGTGTTAGAGCCTCAGCGTCAGTCCTTCCAATGAATGTTCAGAGTTGATTTCCTTTAGGATTGGCTGGTTTGATCTCCTTGTAGTCCAAGGGACTCTCAAGAGTCTTCTCCAACACCACAGTTCAAAAGCATCAATTCTTCAGCAATCAGCTGCGGAATATTTGAATATATGCTTGTTGTAAAAAGAGCATTCAAACATTGATAAAGTTAAAATACCTCCTTGATTTGCTCCCATTTCAGTTCCCCTCTATATCTTTTTGTACATATTTGGTAACTTTCTATGGATTTGGAAGAGTACAGAATCCTAAGAAATGAGTATTTTAATTTCTTTTGACACCTGTTTGTTTAAAATGTTAAGATCTATCAGAAAAAAAAAAACCCAAAGGTGGGCTATAAATGACATTACATATTTCTGTTCACATAAAACAATGGGTATGATGTTTGCACAGAGAGAGTGTGTGTGTATATGTACATACACACAAATGCATACATACACACATGCATATATTAAATATCTCTTATGACTACACATCAGAAGTAAACCTGTAGTGCCTTGGGTGCTGAATTACTTGTTTGAGTTTTATTTTTTATTTATATATATATACTTTTTTTCCTCTGAGTTTTAGGATAGTATATTGAAAGAATTTAAGCACAAAGCCACAATTATCTTGCTTATTTCTCACACAGTCTCATATGCTCATTTTTTTTAAGATTTTTTTTTTTAATGTGCACCATTTTTTAAAAGTCTTTATTGCTTCTGTTTTATGTTTTGTTTCCTTGATCATGAAGCATGTGGGATCTTCACTCCCTGACCAGGGATCGAACCCATGCCCTCTGCACTGGATGGCCAGGGAGGTCCCCCAGTCTCACATTCTTAGAGTTTCCATTTAACCTTACAAAATCTGAAGTGCCTGAAGCTATTAGTTCAAATGTAGCATCTTTTTAAAGTTGTCCATCTGTAATTCTCAGCCTTTCCCGATTAAAAGAGGGAACGCGGATGGAGTGTGGTTATATTTGGGGGAACTGTTCAGAACTGTGCAGAATCCCACAGAGGGAAAGGGTAATCTGAAACGGCCCTCCTCACCTGCTGAGCGGTGCTTATCTTAGAATTAGGAAGTTCCCATGCTTCTGTTGCTCCTCACATCGTTTACATTTATTTCCTGGGCACAGAACCATCTGGACTTTCCCTTCCTCATTTAAAGTTTGCTAATATAGAGTGAGTCAGAAGCGTCTAACAATCCTCTGTCTTTGTTTCCGTATTTGTCTCTACTCTGTGTACCTTGAGAGCTGCTCCATCTTAGGATGTTTGTAACTTATCGTCAATGACAGAAATATGTTTTAAAGTGTGGTCCATGAGATAATGGCTGTCGGCTGCTGTAAAGATGCTTCTGTCATTGGAAAGACTAATTAACATACTGTAGGAAAACTTCTTTAAACACAGCTATTTTCTGAAAAAAGGAGAACACTGAGGGGGAGGAAATAAAGGAGGGAACATTTTATAAAACCTTCTAAAAGCCCAGCATGGTTATCCTGCTGGAATAATGTAATTAAGGGACATTGAGTTGGATAAATACCTTTTTTTTTTTTTTTTAACTAGCTCTGTGAAAAGGAATTGGATTAAATAGCATAGTTTTTGAAACCCTAATTCTGACAATCTACGTGTACATTTTAATGAATCCTAACGTTTACCGAAGGACAGACTGGACTGGCAGCTACAGAGTCGATGCCTCGAGAGACCTACCTGACGGGATGAACAAGGCTAGGTGTGGTGGCTTTGAGAGTCCATGCTGAGGAAAAGCTGATGACTGTGGGAAATTTGGAGCAGGGAACAGAAGGATCTGATGCGAACTCTAGTTTCTTTCTTGTCAAGTGAACACACAGGGGAAGCAAGGACTTCATCTTTTGTTTTCTTTGTCTAGCACCACTGCCAGTTCTAGCCTGTCAGGGCAAATTCAATAATAATTAATAGCTGTTGATGAGCCAGTTGTTCTAGAATCCATTTTTTTTTTTTAATAAGCTGACCAATAAATGAGACTTGCCATAAATTTAAGGATTCTTTATTCTGTTAGAAGTGTTAATGTGATTTTCACAGCCTCTTATGGTTCCTTAAACATCTAGTAGGTGTGATGGTGGATAATTTAGCTTTAGCATAGAGAATATATGGCAGCTGATTAAACAACAATAACAACAACCCTCCCGTGTATCTGTGTTAATTAGAGAACATGAGTTGTCTCTGGAATCAGAGAGGTCAAAGAAGGCCTGGTGGGGAAGGAGCAACGAGCCTGGTCAGAACTGACAAAATTCACTCTAATGATTTGACCATCTAGCCCTGACTGGGCACGTTCCCTCAGTCCTCTGACCCAGATGCTCCAATTTGTAAACGTGAAGTGACTTCCTTATCAGCTTCTTGGGGTAATCTGCAGAATTTCAGTAATCTTGCTGTCCTGAGCCCCGAGGCTGTTTTCAGGTGAAATTTAAGAAGGTGACTGGCCACAGGAGCTTCCCTGATGATCAGCAGCTTGGGAATAGGTCCACCTGCCTCCTGATAACTAACTTTATATTTAAAAAAAGAATCAGTGGGGCACCTCTTCTTTTCTGGGTTGCAGTTGATTGCGGTTGGCTCAGGCTGAGTTGTTTGGGAAATAGTCTTGCCTGGCATGAGTCAGCACTGCCCTGGGTAAACCGCCTGCTCTGTTGCAATCTTGCTTACCAAAGATATGTCCCCAGGCAGCACCATTCACTGCCTGAAAGCCGCTGCTGTTGGCTCCCGAGATGATCTCATCTCAACGGGGCTCCGAAGACCTCAGCAGCGGCAGGAACCGGAGGCAGCTGGCTGGCTGCCCTGGCCATGTTTTGAAATAGGCAAAAGCAGGTAACCCCAGACTCTTTTCTCTTGAGTGTCACGAGCTAGACCGAGCTGCAGCAGAAACTGGAGTGAGCCTTAGTCTTCACATGTGAGTCAACGCCAGGTTGATTTGGTTGTCTGAAAGTCAGTCCTTGAGCTCTTCGGAGGGGACGTGAGGGGAAAAGTTTCATTTTGTCTGGGATGTGGTTTTGGACCTAATAAGACCATTTTTTATATAACCTCAGAGAAATAAAAAATGTTAGGTTTACAGTTTTATCTGTCTTTTGCTCTGGTATTCTCTGTTCTTTCTGTGTCTTGTAAGAAATAGTTTAGTCACAATAACCCATTGTTAGAGAGGGGCAGGCACATTTGCTTTTCTGCTTACTGACCGAGACTACTGAACTGTAGAGAACACGATCTTAGCAGGCCGTTTCCGACGTGTTACGAAGAACCTCCCCTCTTCCCGCACTCTGTTCAGACTGCTGCCCGATTTCCTTCCTGTTCTTCACCTCTCAGCTTCATAGAGCTCCAGCCTCATCACTGGGCAGTAATCCATCCGCCCCTTCAAGTTTGCCCCTGCTCCTTGCAGTTACCCCTGCAGGGTCTGTGTTCTCTTTTACTTCAGGCCTTTGCAAAAGCAAGCCCTCTCTGAGACACCCTGACCCAGCATAAGCCAGCCAACTGGCTCTAGCCTGGAAATCACTTCTGGGAAGTGATTTCTCCTCTTACTCACCAAGACTGGGTGAGTGCTCGGGAGAACCCTGTGTTTCCCTCCATCACAGGATATGTTTGAGAAGCAGCACCAATTTTGTTAGAATTATATCCAGTGTGCTTGGCACAGGTTCAGTTCTCAGGAAGGGGAGCATGATCATGAACCTACACTGAGCTTCCTCAGCTCTGATCCTGTTAGCAGCTCTTTGTTTACTTTGACTTCTGTCCCCATCACCCTGTTTCTGTTTTCCTGAAGATTGCAAGGAAACTCCTAATTTCCAGACCCAGTGTCCTGGTCCTGATTTCAGCCTCCAGCTCACTTAATCTCTGCCTACCATTTGGCACTATCGAACCATTCTTTTTATCCCGCCCCCAGCAACCCTCTTCCTGTGGCTTTGAGGCTCCAGAGCATCCTTCCATTGTTTATTCTCATTTTCTTTTGGTTAGTCCATAAATGTCGAGATGCTCCAGGGCTCTGTCTTGGGTTTCTTTTCCCTCTTCTCCTGCCCGCTTCCTCTAAAGACCTAAGATAGGTCCATGAATTCAGCTGTCTGTCTTCGGTGTGCCTTACCAGCCCAGCTGTGTCTCCCAAACTTCAGATCCTTACTTCCAACTTGACAAGTCTTTTTAAAAAAATTTTTATTTGTTTTTAATTGGAGGGTAATTGCCTTACAATATTGTGTTGGTTTCTGCCATGTACCAACATGAATCAGCCATAGGTATACGTGTGTCCCCTCGCTCTTGGACCTCCCTCCCATCTCCTACCCCATCCCATCTCTTCAGGTTGTCATGGAGTGCTGGCTTTGAGCTCCCTGCGTCTTATAGCAAATTTCCACTTGCTATCTAATTTTGCATACATAGTTTTCAGTGCTCTTCTCTCAGTTCGTCCTACCCTCTCCTTCCCTTCTTGTGTCCACAAATCTGTTCTCTATGTCTGCATCTCCATTGCTGCCCTGCAAATAGGTTTATCAGTACCATCTTTCTAGATTCCACATACATGCATTAATATACGATATTTGTTTTTCTGACTTATTTCATTCTGTATAACAGGCTCTAGGCTCATCCACCTTATTAGTTACTGAGTCAAGTGCGTTCCTTTTTATGACTAAGTAATAACCAGCTTGACAAATCTTGCCAGGCTCTGTCCAGCTGGGTCATTCAAAGCTACCAGGGTCATTCAAAAGCCATTTTAAATTCAACACGTATAGAACAAGTCATTTTCTCCCCTCCCCAGTATGTTATCTGCTTATGTTGCTGTGTGTTTGAAGTCTGTTGATTATATGCACCAAACCTTCTTCTTTCATTCTCCTTATGCCTCACGTCTCTAAATATGCTAAGTCTATGGTTGCTCAACTCTTTCGATTATATCAGAGTGCTGTTTGATGTATGTCTTTTCTTCATTCCCCTGTACTGCTTTCATTTATCAGAGGTCAAAAACTAGATATTTTGTTTAACCAGCCCTGAAGCTTAAAATTTTGCGTGTGAACACTCTTAGGCAGGGCCTGCTCTCTGCCAGGGTTACGGATACTGCCCGCTCTTACATAATGAAGATGTCGCATTTTACATACTTTGCCTCTAGGAATTTGCTTCTGTAACTTCTGGTTCAGAGCTTTTTCAGACCTTATGTGCTTTTGTCATGTCACCCTGCATCTTCCTCTGCTCCAGTACTTCTCATTTCTTGTTGCCAAAGTTGTGTTGCTGCTGCTGCTAAGTCGCTTCAGTCGTGTCCGACTCAGCCCAGCAGGCTCCGCCATCCCTGGGATTCTCCAGGCAAGAACACTGGAGTGGGTTGCCATTTCCTCCTCCAATGCATGAAAGTGAAAAGTGAAAGTGAAGTCGCTCAGTCGTGTCCAACCCTCAGCGACCCCATGGACTGCAGCCCACCAGGCTCCTCCATCCCTGGGATTTTCAAAGCAAGAGTACTGGAGTGGGGTGCCATTGCCTTCTATGAAAGTTGTGTTACTAAAGGCCAAATCTAATCTTTTTATTCTCAGGATGTCAGAGTGGCGTTGGGTCCCTGTTTCCTCCTTAGCTGGAGAGGTAAAATCCTTTACAGTTTGACCGTTCCCTACCTGTTACTCTTGCTTGTTTTATTTTTAATTTTTAAAATTTACTTTCTTTTCCTTTTTTTACTCTTTGGCTGTACTCTGTAGCATGGGGATCTTAGTTCCCCAACCAGGGATTGAACCAATACCCTCTGCATTAGAAGGCAGAGTCTTTCTTACCACTGGACCACCAGGGAAGTCTTAACTCTTACTTGTTTTATCTTCCTCCCTCTCCTTTTCCCGGCCATTTCTCCTTTCTCCAACCTCACTGACCTTTTAATTTTTCCAGTCCCTGATTATGCCACGTCCTTCTAGGACACTGCTTTTTCCTAGGGGGTCCCTCCTTCTCTGACAGGCAAAGTTAGTCATCCCCTGGGAGACGTAGTTCATATGTTACACCTCCCCTGACTTCCTCTGGTAGAGTTCTTCCTTATTTGAACTTCTGCAGCAAAGCCTGTCTCTTCTGCTGGATTGTTGAATTCCTTCACTGAACCTGGTCCTTGACCTAAAGCTTAGCACCGTCAGACAGTGGCTGAAGTAGATCCCCAAGGTCAAACCACTAGCCTAAACATCTTTATTAGATTTGGCAGTATTAGAAAATCCATAAGCTCTCTAGTTAGAAAGCGTGGTTTTGGTTCCTGTTTAATGAACTTGAGCCTATAGTGCCTGTTCTGCATATGTCACTTGGAACCCTCAGGTAACCATCCAAAATTTGAAGATCGATAGGACTTCCTGAAACCTAGTTCTGGATCATCACCTATAGTAGTATCGTACCTTACAGAATTATTCCCTTCTGTCATTTTATTTGATACCTATAAGACCCTGTGTTGGGAAGGCTTTATTATGCCTATTTTATCGGTGATTGTAAAGCTACTTCTGACATTGAAGCATACATTCATGTAAGACTCAGAGGGAAAACATGTTTTTACACTGCTGTAAGCACCTGGCTTCTCTCTTTATACTTAAATATACCTTGGGTTCTATAGAAAAGGTGGTTGTTGTTTAGTTGCTAAGTCATGTCCATATATGTGACTCCAGGGACTGTAGCCTGCCAGGCCCTTCTGTCCAGGCAAGAATACTGGAGTGGGTTGCCATTTTCTTCTCTAGGGGATCTTCCTGACCTAGGGATTGAACCCGTCTCCTGCATTGGCAGGTGTATTCTTTACCACTGCACCACCAGGGGAGCCCGGACAGAAAAGGAGCCTTTGCTCAATAGGTGAGTGCTGAAGGTCTTATCCTTTTGTAAGGTCACTTTATCTTCAGGGTGGATGGAGGAGGTACCTAGAGCCTGCTTGGCCTTGAAGAGGCCTGGACCGTGGTCGGAGACCTTGTTCCAAAGGAATGGTACGCCCACTCCAGCCTCCCAAGCTTTTCTGTTGTGCTTCACGTATCTAGAATTTATTAAAATCTACTCAATAGTGGAGTGTCAGACCAGGTTGAGGAGTGAAGGGAGTCATCACAAAATGGGATAAGCTGAGTGTTAAGAACAGAAGGAGTTCCACATTAATTCCAGTAAATGATTATGTTTATTCACAACTTTTGGGGGACTAACATGCCATATGTGGGACTGTGTAATTTGATTATAAAAAGAGGAACCATCAGGGGCTGGGACATAAACTCTGGTCTATACTGGCATGTGGGATCCAATTTTGGTCCTCCCATACTTAAGAGAGGAATAAAAATAATTAAAAAGTTTTTTAAAAAGTCCTTATTGTTATATGTTAAAAAAAAAAAAAAGATTTTAGCCTAGAGAAGCAAGAGCTGAGGGGTGGCTGATTACCATCTTCAAGTACAAGAACAGTTTTTGCCAGGAGGATTTTGATTAATTGGTCTTCTTGTACTTCAAAGATTTCAGAGGAAATGGGCTTCAATTGAAGGAGGAGTGATTTTAATGAATATGAGAAAGAGTTTCTTGATCATCAAAGTTGGGAAACCTTTGAATGACTGCTGAAAGAGCGTTGAATTTCTGACTGTCAATTATCCATGACTGTGTAACAGAGCGTCCTAAAACTTTTGGTGGCTTCAGATGACATTTTGTTTGTGATTCAGTGCGTTAGTAATTCAGAAGAGGAGGACGTACCGCTTTGCTCCACTGATGTGATCCAAGATGACTTCACTCACGTGTCTGGGCCTTGGTGCTGTTGGCTGCGACATTTTGGTTGTCCTCCGTGAGGTCCCTCTCTCTCACGGCCTCTCGTGATTCATTAATCCAGGCTGGGCAGCTTTTACATGTGCTGTTTGGCTTTCCAGGGGGCCACAGTGCAGCTGCAGGACCTCTTAAGGTCTAGGCCCATGTTTCATACAGAGACTTCTGCCCCATTTTTTTGGTCAAAGTAAGTCACACAGTGTAGCCCACATCCAAGGGGAGGGGACATGGGCGCCACCTCTTACAGGGCAGAGTGTCAAAGTCACGCTGCAGAAGGGCATGCAGCATGCTTGGGATTATTGTGGTCACTTTTGGAAACAATTGACCACACTGACCTTATAGATTTTAAGTGAGATAATTATATCAATACATATTTATTGAGTAGGTAGTTTGGGCGTATACTTTACAAACTCGGCTGCGTGTCAGAGTCATCTGGGAGATTTTTATAAGCACAGTCTCCTTAGGTATCACACATGTGACTCAGCATCTGCTGCGGGTGTTCACACGTTCTGCGTCCTTTCTCTCAGGTAACTGTCAGTAAAATGAGGCTGGGGTGAGGGGAGGGAACAAGACTGATCAAGCAGGTGTAGCATATGAAGCAGAACGGCAGGTGGGGACTTCCCTGATGGTCCAGTGGCTAAGACGTCTGGCTCCCAATGCAGGAGCCCTGGTTTGATTCCTGGTCTGGGAACTAGAGCCCACATACTGCAACTGAAGCTCCTACATGCCACAACTAAGACTTAGGGCAGCCACATAAACAGGGAAACGAAGAAGAAGCATGGCAGGTACCTTAAAACAGGCCTGCTGGTGTCCTCGTGCTTCTAGGGCTTGGCTGATGACAGCTTTGCCTGGCAGCCTCCACCTTCCAGGCTGGAGCCTGTGAATTACATCTCACTGAGTCAGCAGATCACCAAAGGAGTGTTTCTTGATGCCTCGCTTATGTTTTCTCAAAGTTCCTTTTCCTTCATAGCACTTTCTCCTTCATAGCAATTCCTAGTTTATAATGAAATATTTGTGTGATTATTTGACTGGTATATAATAGATAAATGTAGGTCTGCTTTGCTTTCCAGTATCTTAACATAGTGTCTGTCTCATAAAAGGTACTCAGTAACTATTTGTTGAATGAATAAGTGGTTGATTGAAAACGTGAGTGAATGGAGTGAGGTTTGAATTTGGTTTTCATGGGTGATTAGAATTTTGGACAGGTGTAGCAAATGAATGGGAAATTCACATTCCTGAAGCAGAAATTGTGGGTTATGTTACCCATATAATTTCAGAAGATTGGAGGAACTTGTTTGGGAAAGATGAAGGGTTTGGTTTTGAGTGTCCTTGGTGTGTTAGATTTGAGGTCTGGCTGTCGAGCAGGCATTTGGAAATTGCTGCTAACACTGAAGGGTGAGATTGAGTCCAGATACTTGGATTTGGAGTTGTCTGACTAAGACGGAGGAATCTGTCCACCAGATACTTAGTGAGCTTCCACTGTGTGCCAGCAATAGCGTTGTCGGGAGGGTGAACTGAAGCCTGACCGATAAGGAGCTGACTTTGTGAAGAGCTCTGGAGGATGCTCCTGGCAGAAGAGGAGCCACAGTAACACATGAATTTTTTTTTTTTTTTTTGAAGGAGTCAAAATAAAAGGAGACCACCAAGGGTTTAGAGAGAGGTGGACGGGAGTGATGGCGGGTAAAGAGGGTGGCTGTGTGTGTCAGTTGCTCAGTTGTGTCCGACTCTTTGCCAGCCCCATGTAGCCTGCTCCTCTGTCCATGGGATTCTCCAGGCAAGAATACTGGGGTGGGCTGCCATTTCCTTCTTCAGGGAATCTTCCCGACCCAGGGATCGAACCCAGGTCTCCCACACTGGAGGCAGACTGGTTTGAGCCACCAGGGAAGCCCTGATGGGAGTGGGCAGCATGAGGTAAAGTGGGAGAGGCAGGCAGGGCCCAGATCACCTGGGGCCTCTGTGGGCCACATAGGGAGTCTAGGCTTTACAAGAGGGCTCGGTGGCTTTCAAGCAGGAGAGTAACAGTATTTTATATTTTATTTATTTTTCGAGAATATATATTTTAAAAGGGAAGTTTACCTTGACTACTGTGTGGAGAATAGAGTGGCAAAGAGGGTGCTAGGGTCTTCCCTGGTGGCGCAGTGGTTAAGAATTGGCCTGCCAATGCAGGGGACGAAGGAACTAACGTCCCACACGCTGATGGGCAACTAAGCCCCCGTGTAGTGACTGAGACTCGACTCAGCCAAGAATAAATGAATAAACAAATATAAAAAACCAAACAACAACAACACGAAGGGGTCAGTGAGGAGGAGTTTGCTCTAGTTCTTGAGAAAGATAATGACATGTAAGACAGGGTCTGGCCATGGACACAGGTGGGATGTTTGCAGGATATATTTTAAAAGTAAATCCAATAGCATTCACTAGAGAAGGAAAGCAAGAATGGTTAGTGCAGAGCCCCAGGGGACATTCAGGGGACAAAAGGAGGAGCCAGGGAAGGACAGGGAGGAAAATGGGTCTTCAAAGGAGAGCCAGACTATTGTGTTTTCAGTGGGAACCAAAGGGAAGAAGAAGCTAGGTCATTGGTAACTGGGAGGTTGTCGAGGTTTGATGTAGGAAAAAGCCATGCATTTAGTCATCACAAGATCATTGATGACCTTGGAGAAAGGGCTTTTAGCAGAGAGGAGCAGAGTTCATGAACAACTGTGTGATGTGGAAGTGAAGTGGAGCACCATCTGTTCTGGGGGAAGCTGGGGATTGAAGAGGAAGAGAGACTGAACTGCGAGCTCACTTTGTGCAAGCGTGTGTGTAGAGAGCAGTGTGTGTGTAGAGGCAGGCTTTCTAACATCTGTGATGGACCAGTATTTACTGGGCATGTATTCTGTGTCGTTCACGGTGCTGGGAGCTATACCAAGTCTGTTCTGTTTACCTTTGTCTCAAAACAATTTCCATAGAAGTATGGTGATCTCCAAGATCAATTTCCAAATTCTTCAGACAGATATAACCTTCCTTTGGAGTATGGGAAGAAATTATTAGAGCTAAGTTTTTCTATATTTTTATCTTAGCCTTTGAAATTTCTTTTTAGTATTATGCTTTAGATAGAACACTGTTTGTGTAGTGCTGTTGATCAGTTGCTAAGTTGTGTCTGACTCTTTGTGACCCCATGGACTGCACCATCTCCCGGAGTTTGCTCAAGCTCATGTCCATTGAGTCGGTGATGCCATCCAACCATCTCATCTTCTGCCACCCACTTCTCTTCCTGCCTTCAGTCTTTTCCAACACCAGGGAAAGATGTTTTCCCAACTCTTTTCCAGTGAATTGGCTCTTTGTATCAGGTGGCCAGAGTACTGGAGCTTCGGCTTCAGCATCAGTCCTTCCAGTGAACATTCAGTACTGATTTCCTTTAGGATTGATTGGTTTGATCTCCTCGCAGTCCAAGGGACTCTCAAGAGTCTTCTCCAGCCCCACAATTTGAAAGCATCAATTCTTCGGCGATCAACTGAAAGAAAGAATTGAAAACATCAATTCTTCTTTATGGTCCAACTCTCACATGTTTACATGACTACTAGAGAAACCTTAGCTTTGACTATACATACCTTTGTCAGCAAAGTGATGTCTTTGCTTTTTAATACGTTCGCTACATTTGTCATAGCTTTCCTTTCAAGTAACAAGAGTCTTTTAATTTCATAGCAGCAGTCACTGTCCGCAGTGATTTTGGAGCCCAAGAAAGCTTCCACTTTTTCCTCTTCTATTTGCCATGAAGTGCTGGGACCAGATGCCATGATCTTAGTTTTTTTGAAAATTGAGTTTCAAGCCAGCTTTTTCACTCTCCTCTTTCACCCTCATCAAGAAGCTGTTTAGTTCCTCTTCATTTTCTGCCATGTCATCTGCGTATCTGAGGTTGTTGTTATTCTTTCTGGCAATCGTAATTCAAGCCTGTGATTCATCCCGCCTGGCATTTCCCATGATGTACTCTGCATATAAGGTAAATAAACAGAGTGACAATATACACCATGATGTGCTACTTTCCCAGTTTGGAACCAGTCAGTTGTTCAACGTCCGGTTCCTAACTCTTGCTTCTTGACCTGCATACAGATTTCTTAGGAGACAGGTAAGGTGGTCTGGTATTCCCCTTTCTTTAAGAATTTTCCACAGTTTGTTGTGATCCACACAAAGGCTTTACCATAGTCTATGAAGCAGAAGTAGATGTTTTTCTGAAATTCCCTTGCTTTCTCTACAATCCAAACAAATGTTAGCAATTTGATCTCTAGTTCCTCTGCCTTTTCTAAACTCAGCTTGTACATCTGGAAGTTCTTGGTTCATGTACCCCTGAAGCCTAGCTTGAAGGCTTTTGAGCATAACTGTACTAACACATGAAATGACCACACTTGTACGGTAGTTTGAACATTCTTTGGCACTGCCCTTTTTTGGGATTGGGATGAAAACTGACCTTGTCCAGTCCTGTGGCCATTGCTGTTTTCCAAATTTGTTGACATATTGAGTGCAGCACTTTTATAGCATCATCTTTTAGGATTTTAAATAGCTCAGCTGGAATTCATCACTTCCAATAGCTTTGTATATAGTAATACTTCCTAAGGCCTACTTGGCTTCACATATCAAGATGTCTGGCTCTAGGTGAGTGACGACACCAATGACCCAGACCCACACATCTGGGTCATTAAGAGCTTTTTCGTACAATTCTTGTCTAATTTGCTGTTAAATATAAATATATTGGAGATGTGCTAAATTTTTTTTTTTTTTTTAATCAGTGGTCAAAAATGGTGGATTCTACTGGTCTGGTGATTGAGATGTAAAGAAAAGAAAAGGTAGAGAGAAGGATGGGAAATTAACATGCCAATTAGGCTACACAGTGTTTTAAACCTCTTAAAAACCCTGTGAAGTTATTTCCCCTATTTTACAGACAGGAAAATGAAGTCTAGAGAAATTAACTTGCCCTAGATCACACAAGTTCAGTGATAGAACTGGAATTTGAAACTGGATCTGTTTTACTTAAAAGCCTTATCACTTCCCTTATTCTCCCCGCTCTTTTTCTGCTTACTGCTTTTTCATATTTTTCCATTTAAAGCTGACAGTGATTCTACAAGGAACAGATTAAAATAACTATTCTGCAGTTTGAGGAATCTGAGGCTTCAGATGAACTCCTGACCCCAGCGTTCTCCACTGTACCACCATTGACTCTCCAGTGGATGGGACCCAGCTGAATTATTTTGGTGAAGTAGAAGAGGAGACTTCTGGTTATCTGACAAAGAAAGAGTGGAAGAGGGCATAGGGGTTGGAAGATTCTTAGACAAAGGAGAAAAGAGTAATGGTTTCCATATTTTGAGCTCTTACTGTGTTGTTAAGGCTTTGGGTTCATTACCTCATTTAGGTCCTACATTTTATAGATCTGAAAGATGAAGTTTAGGGAAGCTAAGCACCTCAGCTGAGGCCGCACAGGAAGACTTTGAGTTCTGTCTGATTCCAGGTCCCATGTCCTAAATCCTGCATGGCTTTGCTCTTCAGAGAGATGCTATGAGACATCAACTAGAGATGAATAAAGATTTCCAAGCCCAAGGATGGCTTGGTCCCAGTTGTATGAACTTGTTGGAAACCCAGTAAATAAAGTCTTCTGACTTTTCTGTAACATTTGGTAGCTCGGATGTGGAGGGATTGAGGAAAGGAAGGGGACGAAAGGGGTAGAATAAGAATTCAGTAAATTGGAAGAGGGCCTCAGAATATGGGAATGGAAGATCAAAATGGATCTAAGAAAAGTCGTATTTGAAGTTCATTGTTATGACAAATATTTATCGTGGTTCTGTTTGATGCACAGCATTTTGGGATGTGGAGCAAAAGAATGCAGAGATGGATAAGATCGGATAAGATAGGCTCTGTGACCTGTAGAAGGTTAGAGAGGGAGATGGATAAAGTGTTTCGTCACAGTGTGTGATTGGAGGGTGTGCGAGAGGTGGAAGGCAAGGAGAGGTGTGGGAGCGTATTGTCCAGGTTGGCTCATTATAGATTGGAGGTGGCATCATGCAGGACTGGCCTGCTGAGCTCCATGTAGCATCTCAGGAAGCCGTCTGAGGGTTTTGGGCATTACAATTTAGGTCTGGTTCTCCTAAATGGATTTCGTTTTGTACCTGGAAATGATCAGGATTTTGGAGACAGGGTTGTGTTCAGGCTTGAGTGACTGAGCTCAGAGGGGTGGTGGTGGTTTAGTCGTTAAGTCGTGTCCGACTCTTACGACCCCATGGACTGTAGCCCGTCAGGCTCTTCTGTCCATGGGATTCTCCAGGCAAGAATACTGTAGTGGGTTCCATTTCCTTCTCCAGGGGATCTTTCCCACACAGGAATTGAACCTGGGTCTCCTGCATTATAGGCAGATTCTTTACCAACTGAGCTATGAGGAAATGTGGAATGCCAATTTTTATTTTGAAGTGGATTCCTTTTCTGTTGACTGGATCCTGGATTTGTCTGGGACATTGCTGTTCAATATCAAGAGATCTGAAAACTGATGTTTAATAATAGCAGGCTTGCTTTCGTGAGCATGGACTAATGTGATAGGATAGTTGGTAGGAGAGAGCACAGTTACAAAAAAGCTGAGATTCTTGATGGTGCGCTGTGTGCCAGGTAGCACCCCAAATGCTTTGCCTGAAGGAGGACATTTAACTCTCTCAGTGATCCTCCGGCAAAGGAGACACAGTTATCCTCAGTTTACAGAGGAAACCGAGGTTCTGTTCAAACTGGTAAGAGGCTGAACTGAGGTTGGAACCAAGGCCCTCTGACTCCAAAAACTCATACCCCTGTTGCTGTTGTTCAGTCGCTAAGTTGTGTCTGACTCTTCGCTACTCCATAGCCTGCAGCACGCCAAGCTTCCCTGTCCTTCACTATCCCCCGGAGTCTGCTCAAATTCATGTCCATTGAGTCAGTGATGCTATCTGACCCATACCCATAACTGCTGCTATATGCTGTTTCCATTAAGCTTCATGAAAGACCTTGTCCCACTGCAGAGAGGATGGTGTGTTAGCTTACTGCAGTATTTCTCTGCCTTGCTTGGTTCTGAGTCAGTGTGGCCCCTTCTATTTTTTTCTAGGTTCCTTTGTTGACCACATTTTGACGTGACCGTATTCTTGGTTTAAATATATGAATGCCATCATCCAAGCCTTTCTACCCTCCTTTCTTCTTTGCTTTTGGTTTGGAAGACATTGCATCTCTTTGGAGGGACTTCAGGTATCGGCACACATTGATTTTGTGATGAGTTTATTATCTTAATTTTACGGGTTAAATTATGGGATTCCTTGAGCTCCAGTCCCTGCTCCCGTCCCTTCTCCACTGGGTTTAAGTTCAAATTCTGAGTCTGATTTTGGAATACTCGGTTTGGCTCCAATCCAGCTGTCCAGTTGAGCCCCGGCTCTCTGGATCATTTAGCTATTATTATTACTACCATCTCTCCCTTCATGGCCACTTATGTCTCTAATCAAATCTAGTTACTCACCGAAACTGTGTCCTTGATTTCCTACTTGCGTGCCCTTGTTTCTGTGGTGTTTTCAGCTTGAAATGTCATTCTTCCTATGAAGCCTTGTCTTATCTCTCCCTGGGCGTAAACATTTCCTCCTCTGAGCCTCACAGTGGAGGATTCTTTTATATCTCCTTTATGGCACAGCACACTTTATGCCGTATATTTCAGTTGTTTGTGTACATGCCTTTCTCTCTCCTGCTAGACCATAACATCGTTGAGCAGGTCTATCTGGTTGACCTTTGTTTCTCCTCTAGACTCTAGTTCTGTTCCCTGCACATGGTAGGCAGTGGATATCTGTTGGATAAATGGATAAGCAGAATTTCAGATTTAAGAAAAAAGCTCACTGGTGTAGCTTTTTTCCCTCTTGCTTGCTTTTCTTCTTCCTTTGCTTTCCTTCTTTCTTTCTTTGCACTGACTCACCGAACTTGTGTTCGCCACTCCCTTTTCTTACCCAGATTTGCCTAATTCTTTCTCCATTAGCAGTCACTGTGTGGGAGGGAGTACCACGTGTTGTTGGTCAGTTTTCTCCATCCTTTGTGGCTCCAGATTCTCTCCAGGAATCCTATGACCAACATGGGAACCAAGTGGTGATTACATTCCGATCTTAATGAAAAGACCATGTGTAAAGAAGAGTCCTCAAGGTTTGTTAATATATGGCTTTCAAGTGGAAAACTTTCTGATATCTATTTCAAGGGAATGGGATAAAAAATCCTTGGGTGCTCAGGAGGTAGATCAAGGTGTATATTCACACTGTGGGGTATGGGATGTTAGAGGATCTTGTTGACCAAGGGAATAATGCAGGAAGCCACAGAATCTTCTGCTGTTACTGATGAATCCCTGCATTTTTTCCACAGCTGGAAGAGACATTAGAGATGAATGTAGTGCAATTGTCCTCTTTTCCAGATGGAAAAGCAGACGCAAAGACGCTAAATGACTCGTCCATAAAAACTGGGGTATTCGTTGTCCAGCGTTTATTCCCAACGCTGAATGTGGCTTGGGGGAACCACGGGCTCTTTGAAAACAGTGGAAGTTTGGCTTGAAGTGGAGGCTCTGGGTCTATGAAACTGAAGGCTTCTGCAGTGCTGAAAAGTAGATTGAGGTTGGTAGCAGATTGGATCAGGGACCAAGTTCACCTGAAGGGTCCTGTTAACTGTTGCGATCACTCGGCGAGGTTCCCTTCTGAGAATCAGTTCACTGGGGACTGGCCGACAGAGAGCTGCTCCTTTGACATTTGAAAAGAAGCCAAAAAATAAATAAATAAAAAAAAAAGAAGCCAATGTTTAATAATGAAAACATCTCCAAGTTTTCTTGTTCTTTTTCCCAGCCCTCACATCCTAAGTTTCATTCCAGGCTTACTTTTCTTATCTCAGCACTATTTGTGTTAAGTTTTTATTGTTTACTCCAAGTCAGATGTCAGTATGAAGAAGCCTGGGGAATCCAGGAAGTGTCTGAGAGGCTGATGATGGGTTTGGGGTGCTTTTTAGGTGCATCTTTCACCCGACTCCTAGAACTGTGTATTCTGTTGTCACTGAAATGCTGTCCAGTGAACCAGTGGTTTGGCAGATATGAAAGGTTACCCATTTGTGGCTAGGGAGCAGCCCTGTAAAGCGATCAGATGGCCCAGAACAGGAAGTCAAGTGCAAACAGGATGTGCTTGTCTTTACTGTGACTTGTACGCCTACATTTTGAAGCTTGGTGTGGTTAGTAAGTCAAGAGATGAGCTTGGCTGAAGAGTCTATGTTTCTGCTTTGAAAAGGAGCTAAGGCAACAAGACCTATACTGCCCTTGCCTTAATAGAGGTGCAGATCTTTTTTTTTCTGGGGATCAGGTCACTCTTCCCGGCACATGTGGTTCTTCCTAGCCTACACCATATTGCATCTGTGTTTTACAAAATGAAACCCCTGAATTGACTGCTGATCTGTTACTTTTGGTAGATGCGAGATTCACGCTGTATTTGGTTATTTATTTTTTGATAACAATAGGAAATTTTAGCCTCTAAGTCACTTTTTAAATTACAGGTTCCTTTTATTGAATTCCAGGATTTCTAAATCTCCTTTTGAGTGTTTCCTGAGTTAGGTAGTTTACAAATAACCGCAGGGTCTTTTTAGTCTTTCAAAATTTCCTTGAATGTGGAGGCTGGATCTAATTGTAACTGCTGAACTGTTTTACACCTCAGCAAGTTTCTGGAATAATTTGCTTGGGGGTCACTCAGCTGGTAAACAATCTTCAGAACTCCTGTTTTTTGACTCCCCATTCCTCATTGCTTCCCACTGTGGAATCTGCTTTATTATGTCTCTCTCGGGGTCTTTGTGGATTATTAAAAAATGCTTGAGTTATTTTAGAACAGCACCATTTTGGTGAACTCATGAGTTCAGGGCAGGTGAAGCTTTGGGTAATATTATTTTGTGTAACCTGTATCCTTTCCACATTGCAAGAAGACTGTTCTGGTACTTTGTATTGATAATACAAAGGAGCAGATGGATAAAAGTAGCAGCACATCCCAACATCCATGAAAGCAGCATTTCTTCCTGGTATTGGGATGGGTGTCTGTTTTCCTGAATCTGTCAAGGAGTGGTGAACACGAGGCAGTTTGCACTGTGTTGCGGGATATATAGGCAAAGAGTGAGACCTGAAGGCCGGGGAAGCGCAGGTTTTCTTCACAAGGAGATAGTGTGCAGTGAATACAAGGTTTTCTTTGTGGTCCTAGGTGAACTAGAAATCTCCATTTCTGCTTCTTGGCATAGATACTGGGCATTTCACATCCCGGAGTGAGCAGACAACATTTCAGAAAGTCGGCATAATTTTCAGATTGAGATTATATACATCGAACCACCCAAAGGTCTTAAGGAGTTAGTCTGAATTCGTCCTGCCTTTGTCCCCAAGTCCCATCTGACTTGAGTGCAGCACACAGTTGCAGAGCACCCAGCTGGGGGACCAGAAGTGTGTATCTTCCAATCCTCTCTGAATTTGGTTAACTGAGAGGCGTTGAGGAGCTAAGGGAGAAAAGTCTAAGCTGTCTCTGGGCTTTGGGGAAAATTGATAAATTCATTAGCAATGGGGTTGAATTGGAAGGAATGTAGCAGTGTAGGGCTGCACTTTAGATGGTCTTCGCAGGTAGCTCAGTGGTGAGGAATCTGCCTACCAATACAAGGAGATGCAAGAGACGTGGGTTTGATTCCTGGATCGGGAAGATCTCCTGGAGTAGGAAATGGCAACCCACTCCAGTATTCTTGCCTGGGAAGTCCCATGGACAGAGGAGCCTGATGGGCTGCAGTCTGTAGGGTTTTGAAGGGTGACTAAGCAGGCTGGCAGGCACTTCTGGTAAACCACTTCTGACCACCTTGGAGACAGTTCTTCAGGGATTATAAATTAAGAGCTCGTGGGAGGGAACTGGAGTCATTTAGTTCTTAGAGGATCTTTGGAAGACTAGATTAAGCCCTATTAAAGGTATCAGTTTGTTTGTTTTTTGAAGTAGGGGATATAGCAGATAAACTGTCACAAGTAACCTTAGAGTTTCTTTAAATTATTTTAGTGAGCACCTATTATGTACTAGGGTCCAGTGTAAATGCTTGTTATTTTAGTCCTTTCAGTTACCGTTTCAGTGAAGCAGGTTCTGTTGTTCTTGAGGAAATGAAGGTTTGAAGAAAGTATGGAGGAATCTAGAGTCTTTGTTCTTTCCACGCCCAGTACATTTGGTCACATCAAGTACATCATTTTGATCCCAGACAGGATCCCTGTCTGGAGGCTGTGGCTTTCCCCAGGGCACAGGAGGCTACAAACCCCCTCAACTGGTCCCTCCCTCTGTGTATGTTTTTCAGCTCAGTTACCAGGTAGTCAGTCCCAGTATCTAGTGAAAGCAACTTCTTCAGTCAGAAGATGCGGAACAGCTTGTCTGTCCCCTGCACTGAGAGAACAGGGAGAAGCAGAGTCTTCTTCATCTTGGTGGTCTTCCTCGTCAGTTTTGATGGAAAGAAGGATCCTCAGTAATTAAACTGCAGATCCGTTTATTCTGTTTTCAGTGTTGTCAAAGACTTCACTCTGCACTGCTTTCTTCCCTGACTGACTCGCCCTTCGGGGCAGAATGCAGGGGCAGAAAAGAAATGCGCAGGTTTCTCCGTCGCACCATTCAGCCTGTCGTCTCTCCTGAAAGCCGGGCGAAGCAGCAGCCATCTAATCGGTCAGACCCCGAGGGTGCTATTTTGGCGCAGCTCCATTGGTTAGAATTACTTTCCCCTGAACTTCAGAGCAGATGCTGAGGTCCCTCTGCAGATATGTGTCATCCACTAGTTGGAACCAGGGAGTTTCCAGGAACATTTATAACTTGTGGTTATTATGTATGTTTTTCAGTTGTTTACAACAAACAGTTACCACTTCAGAAAAAGAGCTCATTTGTTACTGGTGGAAAGTGAAATCCCTCTCCTTCTTCCCTTCTTGTTGTCATTGTAACCCTTTCTCCCCCTTCGACCCTGTGCTGTTCTGGTTCTTACCTGCCTTTTGTCCTCTTTCTGTCCCACCTGGCGCAGGCTGTGCGCTCAGTAGCGACAGGCAGAGGTCTGCTTGGACTGTGTCTGGTCAAAGTCTGTCTCATTTCTCTTCTCTGTTATCTTCTCCATGTGCTCTTTTCATCTTCCTGTGTGTTCTTTGCAGCTCCACTGCAGCACCGTTTCAGACCACAGTCTCCAGGAGGGCACTGATGCCTTCTTTGCCTTCGGATGCAGGGGCGGGATGGAAGTGAAGAACGTGTCCATCTTCCAGGCTCTCCCTTTCTGGTTTTTTAATGCTGTAATAACTGCCAGTTGTAACATTTTTCTATTACTTTTCGAAGGTCAGTCTGTTCCCGTTCTTTTTTCTTTTTTTCAAGCAATCTTAGCAGACGCCTAAATTATCTTCAGGATGTGTGAGGTAGGCACGTTATCACGAGAGCTTTCCTTAAAGGGACTGCTGTGGTTCTATGGGTTGAAAACCCGTCATTTGCTCACCACCCTGGAATTATTATGGTGGAGTTTTCAGGAGCGAATGTTTGTCCCTTCCCCCCAGCTTTGAGAGCCCTGATGCTGTTATCATTAGTCAGACTTCAACAAATACCTGATGATCACATTTGCCTGGCACTGAGGCTGGAAATAAAGCTATAAAGTGACTTGCTTTTATTTCCTGTTTCACTTTCTGCTCCCTAACCATGGGAGACGGACACTCTAGAAAGAATCATACAAACCGTCAGCCAGGTGCTTCAACGCGGCATTGCCGCAACGCTCACCCTCTGAGAATGTACTCGCCGTGTCGTGTGGGGACCATGCCAGGTTTTGTCCTTTTGGGATCACTAGCGGCTGGACGAGGGCTGAGCAGATGAATGTGTGACAGTTGTCAGGAGGCGTTCAAGACTCTGTGAGAGCACAGACGGGGCCCAGAAGGTTCCCCTGAGGAAGTAAGTGCCGCTGGAGGAGGCAGGGTGGGAGCAGGGTCACTGGGGCTGAAAGAGGAGCTGAGGGGAGGTTCCTGAGGCCGCAGTAAGCTTGGCATTTGGGGGACTGAAGGCATAGCAGGGTAGCTGGGCCCCAGAGCACCAATGACTGATTTTCATTTATTCAGTGGTTACCAGTGAAACCACTTCTTAAAAGGGAAGATGATAGAGCATTGGTTGTAGTTGAGACAGTTAAGTCAGAAAGCCCTCTCTCCTCTACGGGAACAGCACAGGTGGGCAAGAGTAGAAACTGAAACACATTCCAAATGTCAAGGAAGAGCTTTATCTTCAGGAAGTGGATGTCTGCGTGACGCAGTGGTGCCCGGAGGTGGTAGTGAGCAGGAAATGAAGATGACTTTCTGGACGTGTGAATTAAAATTCTGGCTTCCCAGGGAGGGTTTTTCTGTCTGCGGTGCCTCTCAAAAGGCCCTCAAGTGTTGAAGCTTGCCTTGGTGAGTAGGTTCCCCTTTGGGCGTCCCTGGAGCGGGGCAGGATTTGGTGTGATGGACTTCTCCCCGCTGCCCCCTTGAGAGGCTGTCCATAATCTTCTCCCGGCCGACCGTTGGTTGATGGTTCCCCTCCCTCTCCCGGTGCACAGGCCCTTGAAGCCCTGCTGCTCCGGGTGGGGGATGTGGATGATGAGAGCAGCCCCTCACCCCACTTTCTGTAGGACCACAGAGGACTCAGAGAACCCGAACTTAAATCCGGTCACTGTCTATTGGTGCTACCCTGGTCCCTCTCGAGCCCAGTGTTCATTTACAAAATGAGCATTTCAGTTCTGATGTTTTTGGCTGCATTATTGTATTAAATGAGACACTAGATGGAAATATAACAACTCACTTGGCTCATGTTAAGTATTCTGTAGTGTTTTTACCTTTTCCTTAAAAAATAAACATTTCTAGGATCATCTGAGGAGGGACTTCAGGAGCCTCGAATCTGAATGCCTCCCCCTAGCTTTCCCCTTGCCTGTGCCTCAAATAACAGCACAGGCGATTCTCTCTCCCACCCAAGCTTTTTTTTTTTTTTTGCTGTGTGGTGCTGGCATGCAGGATCTTAGTTCCCTGACCAGGGATTGAACTTGTGCCTTCAGCAGTGAAAGCGCCGAGTCCTAACCACTGGACCACCAGGGAATCCCCTCACGGAAGCTTCGATCATTTTTGTATTGAAGCGTAATACGGGGATTGGAGGAGAGGGGAGCCAGACCCAGGTGCCTTGAAAGGACGTCTCGGTGTGGATGCAGGCTCCGGAAATGGTCTGGAGAGAGGCGCACACTCGATCCCCGTTAGTTCCATGCCTTATTCTGGTGTCCGCCATTCAGTGAATGGCTAATGATGCCTTCCATGCAAAACTGAAAGCCCAGTAAAGTCTGCTCCTTCCGTGCTGAGCACCTACTCTGTGTCCAGCCCGGGAGGTTCAGGCGAGTGTATCCATTGCAGTGACATTCGGAGAAGCAGCTTCCTCCAGCTCCTTCCTTTCCTCACCGCTAGGGTTTAAGGTCAAGTCTGACTGAGTCTGGGCTTCCCAGGTGGCCCAGTGGTATAGAATCTGCCTGCCAATGAGGGAGATGCAGGAGATATAGGTTCAATCCCTGGGTCAAGAAGATTACCCCCAGAGAAGGAAATGGCAACCCACTCCAGTATTCTTGCCTGGAAAATGCCATGGACAGAGGAGCCTGGAGGGCTACGGTTCATGGGGTCGCAAAGAGTCGAACACGAGTGAGCATGTGTGTACGCACTGACTGAGCCTAAAACCAAAGTAAACATAGTTGGTAACTTCATTTTTTTCATATATATACTTTTACTCTTCTATTTTCTAAAAATTCAGCCTGAAAGGAAAATCTTATCTAGGAAATGCATTTTCTGTTACCCACATCCAAAGGACTGCCTTGGAGGATGGAAGACCCGCATTAGCTTTGGAAATGTTCCAGCCTTGAAGTCTCTGCTGTTTTTGTCCAGCCCGTATACCACCTCAGCAGAGTAGTTGCTCCCGTTCAGGTCTTGGAGTTCTAAAGTTGCACAGGATACTTGTCTCCTCTGTGACTTAGGTGTTCTGAGTTCTTCATTCTGAAATAAACATCTCAGAGACAGTCCCAGTACCACAGAGAACATGCTTCCTTATCCCATACCCAGCAAGGGAGACCAGTCTGTAGTGTGGTGAACCCGCAGGCTGCCTGCTTACAAGGGCCACGCCGCCCTACTTTATGCTCATTGTGTTGTCACAGCATTTTAAATCTTCCCCTTCTGGGACAGACCCCGGTCAGGCAGGTTTCCTGGAAAATTCCACTTGCAACTCCAAGATCCTGTTTTTTTACATTAAACAGTTTTTGAGGGAATTTGAGTTTCTTTCCACACTAACTTCTTTTTAAAACTTAGCAGCCTTCCAAGCTGAGAGATGATTTTAAACTTTAGGTGAGTTCTCCAGATAATGATTATGTCTTTGTTGTGTGGGTGATGTGATCAGCTGTGTCAGAGGCCCTGTCCAGCCCAGTCTCTTGGGCCGTGGGGAACTCGGGCTTTGTGTGACCAGAGGGGGTGAGGGACATTGGGTTTGCCAGCCAATAATCGCCATTGAACAGCCCGGCTGTTGCCATTTTACACTCGTAATGACGTGTAGTTTAATGACCATTTATTTTGTTTTGCTGTTTGTGGAGCACGTACTGTAGGTTGGGCACTTGGTTATTTCTCATCCTTGTAGTTACCAGCAGGGGAGGTGTTAGCCATCTCATACAGGTGAGAAAACGGACTCAGAAAACTTACGGAGCTTGTCCAAGGCAAGCTACCTTTTTGTTGTTGTTTCTTTTTTAAGAAAAAATACTTATTTTTTGGTTACACTGGGTCTTCATTGCTATACTCGGGCTTCCTCTAGTTGCAGAGAGCAGGGACGACTCTCCAGCTGTGTGCGTGGGCTTCTCATCGCAGTGGCTTCTCTTATTGAGAAGCACAGGCTCTAGGCACGCGGGCTTTAGTAGTTGTGATGTACAGGCTTGGTTGCTCTGAGGCTGTGGAATCTTCATGGACCAGAGATCTAACCCATCTCCCCTGCACTGGCAGGTGGATTCTTATCCAGTGCATCCACCAGGGAAGTCCTGTTTCTTTTTTGCTTTTTAGTTTCTTTGCCACACCGTGCAGCATGTGGGATCTAGTTCCTCGAGCAGGGATCGAACCCGTGCCCCCTGCAGTGGAAGTGTGGTGTCTTAACCACTGGACTGCCAGGGAAGTCCCATGAGAGTGAAAGTTGCTGTGTTGTGTCCGACTCTTTGCGACCCCATGGACTATGGGGTCTACAGTCTATGGAATTCTCCAGGCCAGAATACTGAGTGGGTAGCTGTTCCCTTCTCCAGGGGATCTTCCCAACCCAGGGATAGAACCCAGGTCTCCTGCAGTGTGGGTGGATTCTTTACCAGCTGAGCCACTAGGGAAGTCCAAAAGCTACCTTTGTTTTTGATAAAGGACTTTGTTGTAGTCACCTTATATCACTATAAATATTGCCAAAATGCTTTGGGCCCTGAGGAGAGATAACTAGTCCTTGTCTCTCAGGCTGTATTGATAAAGTATGGATTATTTCTCCATTTGTTCATTCTGCAAGTTATTTGGGGGCCTGCTATAAAGCCCTGTGCTAGTGACGTGGATAGAGACGTGAAGACAGATGAGGTTCCTGCCTTTGGAGTTTACACTGTAAACAGACAGATGTAACTACAGAGTATGATCATTCTCCTGAAGGAAACCGAAAGGGCACCGAGCAAGTGGGTGACTGAGGAGGACGCCTTGGTGAGGATACCTCCAAACAGGTGCCATCTGAGCAGAGACTGAGGTTGGGAAGAAGAGTAGCAGCAGCGGGGGAGCAAGTGTGGGGACCCCAAGGCAGGAGCGAGCCTGGTGTCCCTGAGGAACCGAAAGGCTTGCCTGTATTGAATTACAGCTTGAGGCTCTTACAACAGTACTGCTACAAACATTCTTGTATACTTCTTTTAAGAAACACGTTTCCGTTGGGTGTATACCTGGAAGTGGAATTGCAAAGCCCCATGTGTGTAAATATGTGTGTTTCCCAAGGGGTGCTGCCAGTTCACTTTTCTGCCAGCAGTGTTAGAGTTCCAGTCACTCTGTATCCTTGTCAACACTTGCTAGTGTCTGTCGTTTCCATTTCAGCCATTCCAGTGGGTGTTCGGTGATAACACTCTGTGGTTGTAACCTGTATTTAAGACAGGGAAGAGTTTTTTGAACTGAGAGGTCCTGGACAGTGCCCATATGCCAATGTGAAATCTCCGGTAGAGTTAGAAACCAGGCGCTCAGAGGGGAACGGGCGGCAGGGCAGACAGACAGTTTTTAAGTTTATTTATTTATGGCTGTGCTGGGTCATTACTGTGCGGGCTTTTCTTTAGTTGCAGTGGTTTCTCTGGAAAAAGTGGGCTTCTCTCTAGTGGTGTGCAGGCTTCTCATCGCGGTGGCTTCTCTTGCTGCGAGCACAGGCTCTAGGGCTCGGGGGCCTCAGTAGTTGCGCCTCCTGGGCTCTAGAGCACAGGCTCAGTAGCTGTCGCGCACGGGCTTAGTTGCTCCTTGGCATGTGGCATCTTCCCAGATCAGGGATCGAACCTCTGTGTCCTGCATTGGCAGGTGGAGGGAGTCTTTACCACTGAGCCACCAAGGAAGCCCTGAATTTTTTTTTTTTTTTTTGCAGGGGTGGGGTGGAATTGAGAACACTTTTCTTGTGATTTACAGAGTGTGGGCTTTAGGGTCTAAGCGACTTAGGTTCACATTCTGGCTTTACTACTTTCTGGGTATGACCTTTAGGTAAGCAAGTTACTTATATTCTCTGAACCTTGGTTTTCTTACCTGAAAATGGGACTAGCTAACCTACCTTGCCAGACTCTTGTGAGGACCATGAGATAACACCAGGTGCTGCCTACCCGAGCTCAGTGGCTGGAGATGAGACATATTCCTCCAGGGGAGAATGGTGCTTTCTTCTTTACTTCTTAGAACATGTAATTACTTCTACAGTTATTTCAAAGAGGCATGGCTAAGCCATATTGATAGGTTTTTTGTAGCATTTTCTTTCAAAGTCATTGCGGTTGTATATTAATTGCTTTTTAAGGATGATATACAAGATGAAGCAAAGCCCATTCTATATTAATGATGCAGAACATGGGGGTACTTTCCTTTCTACACTTAATCGCATAGATGCTTTTGACAATTCTAGCAATACGGTAGTGATAGCAAGCAAACCACCCTCAAAAAACCGGAGATGATTCTGTAAGGCTTGCAACTAGCCATTTTCTCATTTGCTGTGTCTGAAAGTGAAAGTGTTGGTTGCTTAGATGTGTCTGACTCTCTGCGACCCCGTTGACTGTAGCCCGCCAGGCTCCTCTGTCCATGGCATTCTCCAGGCAAGAATACTGGAGTGGCTTGCCATTTCCTTCTCTGCGGGATCTTCCTGACCCAGGGATCGAACCCCCGTCTCCTGCATCGCAGGTGGATTCTTTACCATCTGAGCAACCAGGGAATCCATGTCAGAAAAGTATGTATTAAAAAAAATAAAAAATACTTCTTTGAGGACGGGGGCATTTTAATTAGTTTTTTTTCAAAGGATTTTTACAATGTCTTATATAGTGCGTTCGAGAGGGCTTCCTGGTGGTTCAGCGGTAAAGAATCTGCCTGTCAGTTCAGGAGACACGGGTTCAGTCCCTGGGTCAGGAAAATCCCCTGGAGGAGGAAATGAAGACCCACTCTGGTCCTGTTGCCTGGGAAACCCCATGGACAGAGGAGCCTTGTGGGATACGTCTGTGGAGTTGCAAAGAGCTGTACACGACTTAGTGACTAAACAGTGGTGACAACATACAGCGGGTTCACTGTATCTTAATTCCAAGATGTTGCTGTCTGTGTATTGGGATAAAGCCTGTTTTTGCAGAAGTACCTTGGCTCACAGAGCAGTTAACTAAACTCTGAAGAAACTGGATGAGAACCTTGGGGACCTCAAGTGTAGTGACTTGGATTTTGGTGGGTTAGCAAGATGGTTTTGAAGTTGCATTGCAGACTTGGAGATTTTCCTAGGATGCTGACATTCTGACCCTTCTCTCTTCCATGGGAAAGTCCATGGCCACCCCTGATCCCACTTAAAATCATTTGTGTTGGGTGGGCGGGCAAGTGGAGAAGTGATTGTTTTCAAATTACTTAGGATTCTAGGACTTAACAGGGACAAATCACATTATCTGCCTTCTCACCTCTAACTGTGGCTGTACTCAGCCTACCTGGAATAGGTCATTTATCTTACCCTGTTATTAGTACTGTCATTTTCCTGTTCAACAGGGTTTGGTCTACCAAGCTGACAGAACCCCATGTGCCAGCTAGCCACTCTGGCCTCAGACCACAGGGTTCTTCTACGGGAATGGTGCACTTACTTATTCACCCCAGCCCTACAGCTTCCACCTTTTTTACCCTTTAGGCAAATGGGAAGAGGAGAGCCTAGTAGGTTTCAAACAAACTTAGTAAGAGAGCAGTCAAACTATATTTGAAAATTAAATTGCCAAGTCCATTTTTTTTCTGAAGAGGGTGAGGGAAGTTGGGGGAGGAATTTTAAAGCCCTTGGCAAAGGTTAGATGGTAATTTTCTTTGCAGATCAGGAGGAAGTTTGCAGTTCACAGAGGGAAATTGTTCAAAGTTGTCAGTGTAGGGAGAATTCGTTTTGTTTTGTATAGGGGTATAGCTGATTAACTGGAGAAGGAAATGGCAACCCACTCCAGTGTTCTTGCCTGGAGAATCCCAGGGATGGGAAGCCTGATGGGCTGCCGTCTATGGGTCGCTCAGAGTCGGACACGACTGAAGCGACTTAGCAGCAGCAGCAGCAGCATAGTCAGTTAACAGTGTTGTGCTAGTTCCAGGTGAACAGCGAAGGGACTCAGCCAACCACGTACATGTATCCAGTCAGGGAGAATTCTTTTTTACTTTAATTTTTTGGGGGAAAATTCTCTGTACACCCCACAGGTGGTTCCACTTTCTGTCCTTAAGGAACATCATTGGATGCCACATGTGTGTCTCTGTTGAGAGCTGAAGGATGAAACATATTCCCCAGAGAAAAGTGTTTCGTCTGGCAGTGTTAAAATGATAAACCTTGGCTTTCCCTTCCTGAAATAACCCTGGGTATAGTTGTTATTTGGGTTTCCCTGATGGCTCAGCGGTGAAGGATCTGCCTGCCAACGCAGGAGTGTGTGTGTGTGTGCTCAGGCATGTCTGACTCTTTGGTACCCCGTGGACAGCCCACCAGGGTCTTCTGTCTGTGGAATTTTCCAGGCCACAATACTGGTAGTGGATTGCCATTTCCTCCTCCAGGGAGTCTTCCTGACCCAGGGATCAAACCTGCATCTCTTGAATCTCCTGCATTGGCAAGCGGATTCTTTACCACTAGCGCCACTTGGGATGTAGAAGAAGTGGGTTCGATCCCTGGGTCAGGAAGATTCCCCAGAGGAGGAGATGGCAACCCACTCCAGTATTCTTGCCTGGGAAATCCCATGGACAGTGGAGCCTGGCGAGGTCACAGAGTCCATGGGGAGGTGTCCATGCAGAGCAGTCCATGAGGTTGCAGAGTCGGATGAGACTTAGTGAGTAGACAACAACATCATAGTTGTTATTTAGGCTTATGGCTTTCCATTTTGGCACGACTCTCATTAAGAAATGTGTCTTGGTATTTAAATACACATCACAGAGAGTCGAAGCCTTGTCTGCTAACCTTGGTGAACCTGTTCTGTTAGGCTGGGCCGGCCTCAGTTATTTTTAGCGCTGGAGTCTCTTCCCCCGTGACCCCTTGCCCACACGTCCACATCCCCAGAATGAGGCCACATTCTTCACCCACACATGGGGCCTGTGGAGTAACCACGGGGCAAATTTCACATCTTCCCATAGAACCAGTTCCTTGTAAGTGCAGCCAAATACTGGGACAGGCTGACAGCTTTTTCTTTCAGAGCTGCTCAGAGGAGGCAGTTGAGATTAGAGCCAAAGTTAAGAGGATGAAAATAGTGCTGAGGAAGACAGATCCTCTTGACTCCCAGCTAAGGAAGATTCTTAGCTACTGTACCCAGAGAGCTGAGCTGAGCTATATATATCATGCCTGATGGGGACAGAGTCCCCACGGGGGCAAGGACCTTGTGGAAATCACTTTTGGACTCCCTGGGGCCCAGCACCTCTGGTGCTTCCCAAGCACTTGTGAAAGCACAGGAATCGAAATACTACACAGCTGGCCACCTCTCCACTTTTCCCTCCCAATGGTACCTTACCCAGTGGGGTCTGCCCGTGATGTGGCCAAGTCCTTACCTCTTTTTTTTTTAAATTTTTATTGCAGTATATAGTTGCTTTACAATGTTAGTTTCTGCTGTACAGCAAAGTGAATCAGTTATCTGTATACATATAAGCCCTCTTGGTCACCACTGAGCACTGTCTGCTCTACAGTAAGTTCTTGGTTATCTATCTTATTGTTGTTCGTTCGCTAAGTCGTGTGCGACTCTTTGTGACCCCATGAACTGCATCACACCAGTCTTCGCTGTCCTTCACTGTCTCCCTGAGTTTGCTCAAACTCATGTCCATTGAGTCAGTGATGCCATCCAACCATCTCATCCTCTCTTGCCCTCTTCTCCTCTTGCCCTCATTCTTTCCCAGCATCAGGGTCTTTTTCAGAGAGTTGGCTCTTTGGCATGAGGTGGCCAAAGTATCTATCTTATGCACAGTATCAATAGTGTATATAAGTCTCAGTCTCTAATTTGTCCCACCCTTTTCCTTCTTCTTGTGGTTAAATATTTCATTCTTCATCTCTCTTTGCTAGTGCTGTCAGCTTAGCTTTGAGCCCATCTGTCTTCACCTCTGCTCCAGTCTCTGGGGAAAGAGGTGACCTTTCTCCTGCCCCGGGGGAATCCACCCCCATGTCTTGGTCACTTTTCTCTCCCTCATGGCCCTTGTTCCCATATTTATTGCCAGCTTCCCTTCCCTTCCTCTGTCAGCTTTGAGTCTTTGTGGGGTTTCCTCTGTGGTCTCTGAATATGTCTGCGTTTCTCTTATCTTGAGACCTGCTGCCTTCTCTCTTCCCTTCACTGTCAAAAGTTTCTAGAGAGAAAAATTTATCCTTAGAGTCTGGCAACTCCTCACTTCTCACTTGCTTCCCAACCTATGGTTATCCATCAGCTTCTCTCTTCCTAAACGGCTGGGGCATGGAGCACACTCAGTTTCCTAAAAATAGGTTCATCATGTTCCTCTGTGCATTCTACTCTCTGAGTCATTTGCCAGCGTCGAACATTTCTTTTTGAAATTCCAGACAGTCTTCCAGTTCTCCCACCTCTGAGCATGGTTCCTTCCTTTGCGCCGGTTGGTTCTCCGCTGCTTGCGCATTAGATCACATGTTCCTGAGAGCTCTCCCAGGCCGTCCTCTCTTCTGCCCCAGACGGTCTAACCATCTTCCTGCCCCTCTCTGGCTTTTGGTACTTTGCAGTAGGTGAGGATCCCCAGGCCTGTATTTTCAGCGGACGCGGTACATCCGCAGGCCCCCACAGGTACTAAAACTCAACTCAGAGTCTTAACCTGCCCCTCCTTCCGCAGACGTGCTCCTCCTGAGGGCTGTAGCTCAATCAGGGATTCTACTCTCGCTCCTGCTGTGTCACTCAGAGCCGGTCTCTCTCCCCGCCCCCAGCTCTTCGGTTCATGACCACATCCTGCTAAGTCTGTCACAGATCTCTGTCCCTTTCTCTTCTGCCCGTATCCTCATATCTTCCTTCCCACCCGCCCCTCACAGATTGGTCCTCCACAGTGCTTATTGCTGTAGTGGCCACTCTAAAATACAGGTAAGATCACAAAGCCTCGTGTGGCCTCAACCTTTAATGGTGTCCCGCTACCTATAGGATAAATTCCAGCCTCCTTACCAAGGAATACAAAGTTTTGTGGGTGGTTTTTTTTTTTTTTTTTGGCTGCTGTGGGTCTTTACTGCTGCACGTGGACTTTCTCTTATTTGCAGAGATCGGGGGCTACTCTCTAGTTGCGGTGCGCGCGGGCTTCTCATTGCGGTGGCTTCTCTTGTTGTGGAGCAGGGGCTCTAGGCACGCAGGCTTCCGTAGTTAGGGCTTGTGGGCTCCAGAGCGCAAGCGCAGTAGTCGTGGCACATGGGCCCAGTTGCTCTGCGGTAGGTGGGATCATCCTTGACCAGGGCCTGAACCTGCATCCCTTGCATTGGCAGGCAAGTTTTTTAACCACTGGGCCACCAGGGAAGTCCTGGAATACAAGGTTTTGAGTGGCTGCGTTTACTTGTGGTACTCTCGTCCATCCCTACCCTTATCTTTGATCCAGCCGAGCATTTTGTAGTTTCTTTCATGTCCTGGTCCCTGCTGTTGGTTTTTGTTTTTGTTTTTTTTGAAAAGTCTTTTTGCTCTTGACTTTCTGGCCCATAATAGTGTTACTGAGCAGGGTTCTTGGTCTCCTTAATAGAAATTGATCAGAGACCAGACAAGAAATCCAAGCAAGGGTTTATTAGGGCCCCTGCTGCAGCAGGAGGCAGCGAGAACAAGCAGCAGGTTACCTTGCCTGCTTGCTGAGGGGCATGTAGAGCTCTTCCTTCAGTGGGTGCGGGCAGGGAAGGGTGGCTCCTGGGGCTGGCTGGAGGGGTGGTCTGGGTGGTTGCCTGCCTGTTGGGTGGCATTGTGTGCAGAGGGCAGGCTCAGTGCCCTGCTTTTGCCCCCAGCTCTTCAGAAGTGGCTGTGTTGTGTCTTTGGTCTTTTTGTGTCTTGTTGCCCATAATTTGCCTCAACACATGCACAAGGTTATTTTTAATCCCTTACAGTCTTCTTTGTATTTTGTGGTTCGAAGAGATGTTTATCCTGGTGCAGGAATTGCGACAAAGGGTCCCATGTCCCAGCTTGTCTCAATAGGGTCTGTCTTCCCTGGTCACTCCTCCACCCCGGAGGACGGAGCTGATCATTGTTCTCATCTTTGTCACCCTTTCCCTGCTCCCCTCACTCCCCCAGCCCCTGGCTTCCCAGGTGGCTCAGTGGGTGAAGAATCCACCTGCAATGCAGGAGATACAGGAGATGTGGGTTTGATTGCTGGGTCGGGAAGATCCCCTGGAGGAGGGCATGGCAACTCACTTGAGTATTTTTGCCTAGAGAACCCCATGGACAGAGGAACCTGGTGGGCTACAGTCCATGGGGTCAGACACTGCTGAAGCGACTGAGCATGCACACACCCCCTTGCACTACACAGACCTCTGTTAAAGCACCCTGAAATTTCAGTGTTTGGTTTTACATTTCTAGTTCCCGTATTAGACATGAACTCCATGAGGGCAGGTGCTCGATCAAAGCACTGGCCCCTCTAAAGGCTGCAGGCACAAATGAGCGGAGGTTCTGACAAGTTTTGTGAACCACCCACAGCCTTGTCTCCAGGCTGTTCTGCTACTCCCTCCCTCCACCTCATTCTGTTAATTGACACATCCTGCTGACTCTGTCAGAAATCTGTCCACATTTGGGACAAGCCTGGAAAGCCAAATGGTAATTGTGGTGAAATCAGTGGGTTTAACTTTTTAAAAAACTATTTATTTTTATTTATTTACTTGGCTGTGCCGGGTCTTAGTTGTGACACACGGGATCCTGGATCTTCATTGCGGCATGGGGGATCTAGTTCCCAGGCCAGGGGTTGAACCTGGGCCCCCCTGAGTTGGGAATGTGGAGTCTTAGCCACTGTATGACCAGAGAAGTCCCTCTAGGCTTACTTTTTACTTGCTCCTTCCCAGAGAGATTGCAGTGACAGCATTGTTATAATGCTAGTGACAGTCACTGAGGTTCATTTAGTGCCTTACGGACTGAAGAATGTCCAGACGAGAAAAATGAAGCACAGAAAGGCCGCGACTTGTTGGCAGTAGGTAATAGCCCAAGTCTTCTGGTTCCAGGTTTTATGATCTTTGTATTATTCCACACTGTTTCAGATGTTTCCATAAACATCTTTTTTGGGGATGTTTTTTAGGTCTTTTTCTTATATTTTTTAAAGAAGTAATTTTATGTATTTATTTGTATTTTTGGCTGTGCTGGGTCTTTACTGCTGAGCAGGCTTTTTTGCAGTTATGGCGAACAAGGGCTGCTCTCTAGTTGCTGTATGGGCTTCTCTCTGCAGGGGCCTCTCTTGTGGACCCCGGGCTCTAGGGTGTGCAGGTCGCGTGGTTGCAGCTCCCAGGCTCTAGAGCACAGGCTCAGTAGTTGTGTTGCACAGGCTTAGTTGCCCTGAGGCATGTGGGATCTTCCTGGATCAGGGATTGAGTCTGTTTGTCTAGCACTGGCCGGTGGACTCTAACCTCTGAGCCATCAGGGAAGCTCAACAGGTGATTTTTTTTTGAAGAGTTACAAACTTCCTCTTTCAAAGGGCTAATACTCTGCTGTTGCTTCCAGTCTCTTGCCAACAAATAACTCGCTTATTTAACTGCTCTTGGCTGCATTATACCATGTGAATTCATAAGGCAGGTTAGGTCCCTGTTTTCTGGGAACTGAGAGTCTTGAGACGAGTGACAGTGAGCCAGAGAGATGTGTTTTTGACGTGCAGGAAGCAGAATGCCTGTGTGGTTAGTTAAGCTTTAAATACTGCATGCGATTCATTCATTCAGGAGTCCTGGTTGAGCCGCCCATCTGCCAGGCACTGCATGACTGTCATGGTCCCTGCTCTCAGGGTCATAGGCAGGCAGCTGAGACAGGTGTTAATGGGATATGCCTACAGAAATGAATGCATATGTTGGAGGCAGTGTTAGGAAGCTGGAAAGACTCTGGAGTAATCATGAGGTTGAAGGTCATATCTGCGTGAACCAGGAAGCTCCTTCACTGTGCTCGGCCTTCCTCTTTTCCTCTTAAAAAATAACTAAGGTGGAACCAGTGGCTTCTTAGTTCTTCCAGCTCACTACGGTCTTTGAACTCCAAGCTAACAAAGGCACTTTCAGTGAGTAAGGAGGCAGAGCTGAAAGTACCATTCTTTTGTGTGAGCTGATTATGAATACGCTACATGTTTCATTCATTATCCCCTTGAGCGTATCCCCTACAAGGTCACCCTGACTGCCTCGGTCTACTGAGAACAGCACATCTTACTTTATCACAGCAGCACTTGGCATTTTAGTGGAACCCCTTGTAGTGTTTAGTTTATTCTGACATTTGAGAGAGTGGATCCTCCTTGTTCGGTGATTTCAAAAAAAAGCATCAACCCCCTTGCCCCTAATTCCTATATTTGATACTTAGAATGGGAATAATAACCCAAAAGTTCTTAAGAAGTCCGCAGAGGCACTGATTCAGCAAGGAAGCCAATATCTGTGGAGCGTCTGCTGTGTGCACAGGATTGATGTGAATAAGTGGTCCCTGTGGCACCCCACTCCAGCACTCTTGCCTGGAAAATCCCATGGACGGAGGAGCCTGATGGGCTGCAGTCCATGGGGTCGCTAAGAGTCGGACACAACTGAGTGACTTCACTTCCACTTTTCACTTTCATGCATTGGAGAAGGAAATGGCAACCCACTCCAGTGTTCTTGCCTGGAGAATCCCAGGGACGGGGGAGCCTGGTGGGCTTCCGTCTATGGGGTCGCACAGAGTCGGACACGACTGAAACGACTTAGCAGCAGCAGCAGCAGCCCTCAAAGATTGGATGGCCTAGGTGTAGAAAAAAGCATAAGTATTGCAGGTATTACAGGTGCCGTGGTAGAAGCTGATGTCGAGTCGGAGGTACACATGTAAGAGCTGTCAGCGAGTTCTGCAGGGAGCACCGTAATACAGGGAAAAGAACGTTAGGTTGAGGGTCAGAAGAACTGGGTTTTCCGAATCTCAGTTCTCTGTAATTAGGTATGACGTTGATTCCTTTGAGCCTGGGTTGCCTCATCTAAGTAAAGGAAATACTGATCCCTCCGCCCCATGTCAGTCTGAGTGTGGAAATGTAGGATAGAGTTCTTTCTGCCTGAGCTCTAGGGGCAAGGTTATGTTCCTGAATGACAGAGCTGTCAGGCCACGTGTAATTGCTAAGACAAAAGATGTTATTTGAAGTAAAGATCTCAGATGAAACCCAAAGAAACATCAGCACCCTTTCAAAGGTAGCAGGTCGGCTCGGCCACTCGAGCTGGCCTGTCCTGGCGGCAGCTGTCTGTGCGTGCCCTTTACTGGAAGGGCAGCCGGGGGGAGGTGCGGATGTGGCCCCTGAAAGCCCGTCCTCACCTTGCCTCTGGCGGCAGGTGTAGACCTATATGGCGGTTCACCTGTGCCCGCGGGGGTGGGAACCCAGTTGAGGTGTGTCTTTTTAATTCTGACCTTTCTCCCCTTTCTTCCTTGCATCAGATCTTATCATGTGGGCAACCTGCTGCAACTGGTTCTGCCTGGATGGACAGCCTGAGGAGGCCTCACCGCCCCAGGGAGCCAGGACACAGGCCTATTCCAACCCTGGGTACAGCTCCTTCCCTTCTCCCACGGGCTCAGAACCAAGCTGCAAGGCGTGTGGGACTCACTTCGCAAGCATGGCCAGGAAGGTGAGTGTCGACTTCTGGGCCTGCTCAGCCAGTGTAGCCACGGGTCCTCGGGCAGGCCTTCCCTCCTTGATGCCTGCCCTTCCCTTTGCCGGTGCAGAGCTGGCAACCCAGACCCGACCCGTCCTTCCACACGAGTATCAGAGCTAACTAAGCAGGGGACGTCCCTAGTGGTCCAGTGGTGAAGACTGCGCTTCCAGTGCAGGGGGCGTGGGCTTGATGCCTGGTTGGGGCACTAAGGGCTTCCCTGGCTGGTGGCTCAGCTGGTAAAGAATCCGCCTGCAATATGGGAGACCTGAGTTCGATTCCTGGGTTGTGAAGATCCCCTGGAGAAGTGAATGGCTGCCCACTCCAGTATTCTGGCCTGGAGAATTCCATGGACTGTATAGTCCATGGGGTTGCAAAGAGTCAGCACTAAGATCCAAACTGAGTTGGAGCTAAGTTGAAACTTGCAAAGAGTTGGAACTAAGATCCAACATGCTGCAAGGTATGGCTAAACAACCCCCCCAAAAAAAACTAACCAAGCAAAAGCAAAGCATCTCGGCAGAGATTTGGACACAGCTAGATCTGAATTCCGGAGAAGACGATGGCACCCTATTTCAGTACTCTTGCCTGGAAAATCCCATGGACAGAGGAGCCTGGTAGGCTGCAGTCCATGGGGTCCCAAAGAGTCAGACACGACTGAAGCGACTTAGCAGCAGCAGCAGCAGCAGCAGCAGATCTGAATTCAGATAGCAGCTTGGCCACTTCCTAGCTGTATGACTTCACCTCTTGAGATTCATTTCCCAACTCTGAAGTGGGGATATCATCAGTTCAGTTCAGTTCAGTTCAGTCGCTCAGTCATGTCCAACTCTTTGTGACCCCATGAATTGCAGCACGCCAGGCCTCCCTGTCCATCACCATCTCCTGGAGTTCACTCAAACTCATGTGCATCGAGTTGGTGATGCCATCCAGCCATCTCATCCTCTGTCGTCCCCTTCTCCTCCTGCCCCCAGTCCCTCCCAGCATCAGAGTCTATTCCAATGAGTCAACTCTTCGCATGAGGTGGCCAAAGTACTGGAATTTCATCTTTAGCATCATTCCTTCCAAAGAGCACCCAGGGCTGATCTCCTTCAGAATGGACTGATTGGATCTCCTTGCAGTCCAAGGGACTCTCAAGAGTCTTCTCCAACACCACAGTTCAAAAGCATTAATTCTTCGGCACTCAGCGTTCTTCACAGTCCAACTCTCGCATCCATATGTGACCACTAGAAAAACCATAGCCTTGACTAGACGGACCTTTGTTGACAAAGTAATGTCTCTGCTTTTCAGTATACCATATAGGTTGGTCACAACTTTTCTTCCAAGGAGTAGGCGTCTTTTAATTTCAAGGCTGCAGTCACCATCTGCAGTGATTTTGGAGCCCCCCAAAATAAAGTCTGACACTGTTTCCACTGTTTCCCATCTATTTCCCTGAAGTGATGGGACCGGGTGCCATCATAGTTGTATGTAAATCACATCTCACAGTGTCCTGGGAATAAAGTGAGCTAAGCTGTTCAGGGGGCCCGGCGCGATGCTTGGGGTGCAGCAGGTACTTGCTGTTCCTTCATTAGATGCCGTGGTAAAAAGCCTGACTCTAGATGAACTTGTTCTTTTAATTGAGGGCAGTGTCAGGAACATCTCAGATACATCAGGACCCTGACAAGGTGAAGACTGGAGCTTATTTATTTACTGTAGCCATATTATTTAAAATGCATGTTAGCGGTTTCCAGAGTAGTGGGCAGGAAGTGAGATTGCTGGCTGGGCCGATGATATGCATGGGTGTGCGCTTCCCCTCTGTCTGGGCAAGCACGCTGGGGGGCTGAAGGCCCTGACCTGGGAAAAAACTCTACAGAATGAGAACTGTGCAGCCCAGGAGGTGATGTTCCAGTGACGATAATGGGAAATTTGAGAGGAAAAAATACTTTCTAAACCATCTGCTGTATGCCAGTGACTATTTTAAGTGATTTGTAGAGTTTTGGTTTCATTTGATCCTCACAGGACCTCTATGATGTAGATTTTTTGTTTTGGGTTTCTTTTTGCCGTGCCACATGGCATTTGGGATCTTAATTCTCTGCCTGAGGATTGAATCTGCACTCGCTGCATTGGAAGCGCAGAGTCTTAACCATTGGACCCCCAGGGACATTCTTTGATGTAGGTTTCAGGGGCCCTGACCTCCCACTTTACATATGAGAAACTAAGGCTTAAAGTTTAACAGTAAAAGGAAACTGTATCTGTCAAGTTCCTGACAAATATCTTCTTAGACATGAAGATACTCATTCTTTCCCCTCTGCGTAGGTAGTGCCCCACAACTGCATGGTTATTAAAAGGCAGAGCCAGGATTCAAACATATGTCTCTGACTCTCAAGTCCTCCCCATGAAGAGAGCGTGTCAGACTTTCTGCAGCTCGCAGTGTTGACCAGCCACCCCTCTGTGCCTGTGAGGTGCTGGAGGATGGGCAGTTTGCCTCGCAGGCTGCATTTTGCCTGTACCTCACTGCCACGCGGGGAAGGGGAGCACACAGCCAAGCTCTGCTGTGATTTGCTCGGCTACCCCAGTCACTTAGAACTCAGCGGGAGAGGCTGCCAAAGCCAGGTGGCTGTGGCTCTGTGGGCAGGGGCGCCCCTCTTACACGTGAACTGAGGGGTTCAGTCTGAAAATGGAGACTGAGGTGGAGAGCAGGAGGAACTTGGGGCCATGCGATCTCAGTGCTGCTGGGGGTGGAGACAGTGGGTGGACTAAGCATCGGAGGTGATGGAAGGAGGGCTGTGGGGTCCTGTTCCTGGCACTAAGCTAGGCATTTCAGATGCGTGCTGTCCCTGCATCCTTACACCACCCTGTAACGTACATGCTACTGTTATGTCTTCCTATTTAACAGATGAAGAAATTGTCCTCCTTATCTAAATCAGTCATTTCAAGGACTCCATAAGCACATCAGGAGTCTGTTGGATGGTCAGAGCACGTGCATCTCTACATTGTGAGCAATGCTAGGAACAACCAGTAGAAGTGGCAAAGTAACTGGCAAGAAAGGAATAGGGAAAACCCTTGTCTGAATGAAGCAGCATGGGAAAGTCCCTGGTGGTGCAGTGGTTAGGACTCTGCACTTTCCCATTCACTCCCTGGTTGGGGAACTAAAATCCTGCAAGCCATGCAGCACAGACAAAAAAAAAAAGAAAAGCAGCAGCATGAATTTGCAGTAGGTTTGACACCCCCCCTTTTGTTTTTTTTAAAGTCAGTTATACTCTGGAGTGGAAATGGAGAGAAAGCACAGATAAGTGGTGGTAACTTGGGAGCTTATCTGAGAGAATAACATTGAAACATACATTACCATATGTAAAACAGGTCAGCATTGGGAGTTTGACGCATGACTCAGGGCTGCCAAAGCTGGTGCTCTGTGACAACCTGGAGGGTTGGGGTGTAGAAGGGCGGGGGTACAGGATGGAGAGACAAATGTATGCCTATGGCTGATTCATACTGAGGGACGGTAAAAAGTCACAGTGTTGTGAAGGAATTATCCTCCAATTGAAAAAAACAAACAAACTTGGGAGAATCAGGAGATCTAGCACATTTTTGACCTTGGTCAGCCAGAAGAGAGAAAGTGGATGGATGGGGGAACCGGCCCCAGAAGAAAGAGGGATGGTTGGGTGGGGATGGGAGGGTGCTTTATTTTCTTCATAGCAGTTTTCACTACCCAACATACATGTGCTTGTGGATTGCCTGTCTTCTCAGATGGTACAGAGTAAGAGATTCTGTCGGTTTTGCCCACAAGTTTTTCCCAGTGTCTGTCTAGACTGATATGGGAGGTGGGCAATACAGTTTTTCAAATGAATGAATGAATGACTGGACTGTTGAGAAGAATTTGCAAAAGAGGAAGTAGATCAGAGAGTTTCTACTTTTCATCACTCTACGGCTGGCATTTCCAACACTGAAGAGTTTCACTGAGGGCCCGGTTCTGTCCCAGCAGCGTGCTAGCAGCTAGAGGTCATGCTTTGTGGAGAGAGGGCCAAGACGTAGGGCGTTCCCCTGGGGAGCTTACTGTCTGGTTAAGGAGGCCCCCATTTACAAAGAACGAACGAGAGTCAGTTGCATAAGTTAAGTATTAGGTCACCCGGCACTGTTGGTAAATGGATCATTCTAGTCACGAGGGAGGCTTGTTGATTGGCACCAGTGGCCGAGGTAAAAGCACCAGAGGTGGAGCAGATGCAGGCTGGACCTGGGAAGAGTGCACGGCCTGTTCCAGGGTGCAGGGGACTGGGGAGTGAGGGCAGCAGCGTTGGGCTTCCACAGGAAGGAAGGAGCCTGTAGCCACCAGGCCACAGGGAGGCACTGAAGGGTTCTGAACAAAGCAGCAGCCTGGCTGACCCTGTTTCAGGGAGTGGACATGGCTTCACGAGGAGGGTGGTTTGCTGGAGCCGTAGGAGAGGCACTGAGGCAGCTCTTGCACACCAGCGGGAAGTGCCCAGAGCCTGGTCTGGGGGAGGCCGAGACCGGTCCAGGCAGCTTCGATCTGGTGACCAGCTCTTTGTGCCAGAACCCTGTGAAGGAGTGGCTGTCAACCCATTTTACAGATGAGAAAGAAGAGACTCGGACACAAAAGGCACTTTAGCTACTAAGATACAAGGGCACACGACTGACGAAGACGGATGAAATGGAGGAGGAGAAGGTCAAACTGAAGAAGGCAGGGTATCAGTCTGACTAAAATAAGGCGTGACACTGAGTAAAATAAGGAACTCCAGGGACTTCTCTGGTGGCTTAGCAGTTAAGACTTTGCGCTTCCACTGCAGGGGGTGTGGGTTCGAGCCCAAGTGGGTGAACTAAGATTCTGCAAGCTGCCTGGCATGGCCAAAATTAAAAAATAAAGTAATTTTTTTCTTATTTAGTGAAAAATAGATTATTCAGTGTGTGTTAGGCGTTGCCTGGGCTGGAAAGGTAAAGACGAAGAGAGTCATCCCTCCACAGTAGGGAGCTCGAAGGCTGACAGGGAGATGAGGGCAAAGGCGCAGCTGTGTGAGGAGGCGGGAAGAAAGCTTCTGTACCAAGAAGAAGAACTTTTAAAAAAAATTGTTTATTTTTAGTTGTGCTGGTTCTTTGTTGCTGCGATTGGGCTTTCTTTAGTTGCGGTGAGTGGGGGCTACCTACCCTAGTTGCCTTGCTCGGGCTCCTCTTGTTGCGGAGCACAGACTCTAGAGTGCAGGCTCAGTAGTTGACAGCACATGGGCTCAGTAGATGCTTCGCTGCATGTGGAATCTTCCTGGAGCAGGGATCGAACCTGTGTCTCCTGCATTGGCAGGCAGATTCTCAACCTCTGGACCAACAGGCAAGTCCCAAGAAGAGCTTCTGTAGGGGGAAACAAAGTTCCATTTGGAAGATAAAAGATGGTTATTGGTACAATATTTGCTTGCCACGAGGGGACGAATTAATTTTGTGTAATTCACAGTGAATTCTGTGAATGTTAAGGATGTTTTCTCCTACGAGAGTTTTGCACTTGTAATTTCATGCTTAAGTGGATTGGCATCTTATCTCAAGGGTTTGGCATTTAACAGCTGCAAGCTTTCAAAATGTCTTTTCTTGAAGTGGTTGAATTGAAATGATGACATGGATCCTCCTGTCTCTTTTTCCTTCTTCATTGTGGTCAGTATTTGCTGAATGCTCACTGGTACAAAGCCCAGTGAGCACTAAGGACTTTATAAGAGAGGATGTGAAAAATATGGAGCCCTGGCTTCCTGGAGCTTCCAGTTTCGGAAATTGCAGGACAGGACTGGCTGGAAGCGATATATCCTGTCTGTGCTGGTGATACCTGCATGCAGCCCTGACGGTTTTGGAGGGGGTTTGGCGCCTAGCCTCTTTAGTTGACCAACTGGAGAAAGGGGAGGATAGGGTGGCCTGGCAGGAAGGTTGTGTTTTTAGACATGGAAGAGATAATCAAGTCTCAGAGTAGAAAGAGGGGGTGGCTCCTCGGTCTTGGCCCAAGGGGAAGGGAACTAGAGGTGACTGTTAATGTGTGGGGTGCCTACCTCATGCTGAGGTTCGCCGTGCATTAGCTCATGCAGTACCTGAGTAGTCCTTCGAGGTAGGCTGAGCATCCGACTTTTAGTTTACTTGTGTATTTATTATTTGGGGCTGTGCTGGGTCTGCGCTGCTGCGAGGGCTTTTCCCTAGTTGCGGTGCACGGCTGCTCATGGCGTGGCTCCTCTTGTGGACCTCGGGCTCTAGGGCCTGAGGGTTGGCTGCGGCTCCCTGGCTCTAGAGCGCAGGCTCAGTACGTGTAGGCACACAGGCTTAGTGGTTCCGCGGCACGTGGGATCTCCCTGGACCAGGGATCGAACCTGTGTCTCTGGCATCGGCAGGCAGATTCTTGGCCACTGAGCAGTCCTGAGCACCCGACTTTGCAGATGAGCATCTGATGCTCTGGGAAGCTGTCTGTTGTGCACAAGTTCCCCCAGCGGGGACGCAGCCAGCCAGGACTTAATCCTAGCATGTCCCTGCTGCCCTTTCCCTCCCAGGAGGGGCTGCCTCTGGGCAGGACGGCAGGAGGAGGGCTGAGAACGTCGGCCTGGCCTGTGCCAGGGAACGGGGCTGGGGTGGGGGGTAGCAGAGGAAGGGTGGGGTGGCAGGGGGAGCCACACGCCGGCACCCGTGCTGGCCCCCCGTGCTCTGGGTGTCTCTGCGGGCACCCGGGCTCCCCTAGGTCATCTTTCTTGCCACCTTGCTACTCAGTGTGCCATTTGCTGGAATTTATACTTAGGTGTTTCCTTTACTTGTTCTGCCAGCGTTTGTTGACAGCTGCCTTTTCCTTCTCCTTTGTTCTCTCCTGACTCTTCAAATTGGGGTTTTAGCCTCAAGCGAGCACTGGCTTACTGCTTCCTGTCGGGTGTGTTTCAGATGCCGGGACTTCAGAGCCCCTGGGGGGTGCAGAGGAGCCGGGTGGGTTGCTGTCTTTGCTTTCTGATCTGGTATCCAGTACACTGTACACCGTAGAAGGCTGTTGTTTAGATCTGGCTGATGGAGCAGCTCAGGGCTGTTCAGTTGTGTCAAGCTAGGTCTTGTCAAAACTGTACCGATGTAAGCAATGTTCCACGTCAGGACCTACAGCTTTATGACATGGAAGCCTTGTAATTTCACTGTATCATCCTAAACACATCTCATCACCCACTAGAAAAGCTTTAGATGTGACCAAACCCCCCAAATACCCCAAAACATCTCCTTTCCATCTGAGTGGCGTCTGGTCCCAGAACTGTTCTAAAGCGTGTGCAGCCGTGTGAACATTGTACTGTGTGGTTATCACTGTGTGGAGAGTGAGGGAGCTTGACATGTGTCCTTCCAAGTGTCAGCAGTCACAGCGTTATGTTCGCTTCCCTTTACTGCTCGAATGACACTTGCTACTAAGTCGCTTCAGTCGTGTCCGACTCTGTGTGACCCCACAGATGGCAGCCCATCAGGCTCCACTGTCCCTGGGATTTTCCAGGCAAGAACACTGGAGCGGGTTGCCATTTCCTTCTCCAATGCATGAAAGTGAAAAGTGGAAGTGAAGTCGCTCAGTTGTGTCCGACTCTTAGCGACCCCATGGACTGCAGCCTACCAGGCTCCTCCGTCCATGGGATTCTCCAATACTGGAGTGGGGTGCCATTGCCTTCTCCGAATGACACTTAGAAAAGACTAAATATAACCCCCTCCGCTCTGCAGACTTCTCCTTCAGCACCACACCAAAGGGGCTGTGATTTCGACTCTGGGAATCTGAGTCTCCTGGGCATTCTTGTTTGCTTGAACAGCTTTCTATACTTAGAAAAGAGGGGGAAGAAAGATTTAGGTTAATGCTGAAGTCACCCCAGGATGAAAAGTTGTTAATTTTTCTAAAGGATTAGTGAGCACCCCTCCAGGACCAGCGCTGGGGGCTCAGGGCTCACCCCTGTGGTGGTGTGTGGCCCGCTCGTGGCTGGAATAGGGCTCATCAGATGTCCCTGCGCTCGCTCAGCCTCCGGGCCGAGGGGCCAGGAGCTGCCTCCTGGGGGCTGAGCACGCCCTTGTGCCCTGTGTTGTTCGCAATCCCGGGAGTAGCTGCTGCCAGGCAGTGCCAGCTCGTCTGCCCGGCCCTCTCGTCAGCCGCCCGAGACACCCTGTACTTCCACAGACGAGAGCTCCCCCCTCGTGTCCGGAGGGCCTCCTGTCGTTGACTAAGTATTTGTCTTGGGTTTGCTCTCCGCAGCCCCGCGCTCCCAGCACTTGGAGTGGGCCTTCCCGGGGCAGGGTGGGGGCCTGGGCCCCAGCGTCTGCAGACGGAGCCCTGGGCCGGGAGCTCCGAGAGGGAGAGCCAGGCCCTTGACTTAGCACGGCTGGGGGCTGGCGTGGGGCTGAGTCAGTCCCGTGGCCTGGTGGAAAGAGCATGAGCGTGAGCAGCAAACCCAGACCGCCTCAGGTGTGGACCCCAGACCCACTGCTCCCTGCCTGCCCCTCAGGATCCGCCTTCCTCTCTCCAGGCCGCGGATGCTCTGTCCTGGAAGCAGGGAGGCAGGAAAATACCTGCTTTGAGGGTCGCTTTGAGAACTGAATGATAAGCTAAGTCCAGCTCTGGCACATAGTAGCCCCTCAGTCATTTAATAATATATATATTTTTGGAGTAGTAATTATCAAAGATTATAATTGTACAGTATTGAGAAGTATAGAACAAAATACAATTATTGAAGGGGAGTTGCTCCACGATACTGATTTGAATCTTGACTCTCTCATTGGCTTGTATTTCCTAGAAATAATAATTAAAACACTAAACACTTATGGAAGACTCACGTGTGGGATATGCTAAGTGCCTTATCTCTTAACTTTACAACAGTCCTATGAAGTAGTTGCTTTCATCACCCACTACCTTACAGATGAGGAAACTGAGGGCCAGAGAGGCCAAGTTACAGCCCCAAGGTGACACCACAAGAAATGGGGGAGGGAGACTTCGTAAAGGCGGGGCTTTTCTTATCCTAAAGCTGTTACTCTCAGTTAACAGCCTCTGTTTCTCTACCGGTGAGTAGCATGAGTGGTGTGAGCCGCCAGTGGAGTCCTGCCCGTGGCGCCCTGCCTCTGGCTGCCGGAGACCCGCGGGGGCCCTGCTGCCTCCGCGGGGCTCTGACCCTAAACTCTGCCCGGCGGCCCGACCCCTGGGTAGGGCAGGAGCTCGGTGAAAGGCCGAGTCACAGGGGCGGTCGTGCCCAGCCCTTGTCACGCTCTGTCTTGTCCTCGCGGTCTGACGTGGTTTCCTCTGCCTCTCGCTCTTAAGCAGCAGACCTGCTTGGACTGTAAGAAGAACTTCTGTACCAGCTGTTCCAGCCAAGTGGGGGCCGGGCCCCGCCTCTGCCTTCTCTGCCAGCGCTTCCGTGCCACGGACTTCCGGCGGGAGGAGCTCATGAAGATGAAGGTGAAGGACCTGAGGGACTATCTCAGCCTCCACGACATCTCTACCGACATGTGCCGGGAGAAGGAGGAGCTGGTGTCCCTGGTGCTCGGCCAGCAGCCCGTCATCTCCCAGGAGGGCAGGACTCAGGCGCCCCACTTGGGCCCCGACTTCCCGGAGCAGCAGGCCTTCCTCGCCCGGCCCCACACCAGCACCGTGCCGCCTACCTCACCCGGCCTCCAGTCTGCACCCCCCGGCCAGGCGCAGGGCCGGCAGCAGGTACGGCCAGTGCGGCCTCCCCTCTCTCCAGGGCAGGTTCCAGTTCCTCTCCCTCCGCGCCGCGGGAGAGGGGCTCAGTGCGCGGGTGACTGGATGCCTTTCTGCCTCCCACCGACGGAGGGCGTTTTCTGGACTTCAGACTCACGTTTGGGCTTTTCTTAGAGAAACGGATGCACGGTACTGGGTTTTTGTATTTTTCTGTCTTTGTAATAGGTTCCTATCCCAGTTAGGGAGTTTTAAAAAATTGGTTGTTCTAGAAACATTTTGAGAAAATTCACTGTTGGGTCTCCACATTTGGTTCTGATCAAATTACCCTCCTGCTTTCTCACCCCATGGTCTTCTTGGGCCGATGGGGAACTCGGTGCCTCAGTGATAGTCACAAGGCACCAGGGAGAAAAAGGACCACGTAGGACTTCCCTGGTGGTCCAGCAGTTATGAGTCCGAGCTTCCAGGGCAGGGGGCACAGGTTTGATCCTTGGTTGGGGAAATTCTGCGTGCTGCGTGGTGAGGCCAAAAAAAGAGTATGTGGAGGCGAGACAGAGGAGGAAAACACTGTGACCGAGACACGGGCACGGCAGCTCCTGCCCGTGCTGGCTGGGCTAGGGTGTGCTTGCAGGGCTATTGAACAGTAGGCGGCCTTATCAGCATCCCAGCAGGGCCTGGGGATGGAAGGCGCAGGGCAGCACATGGACTGAATTATGAACCAGGCACGGGAGGCACAGAATCGAGGATTATGTTGCTTCTACACTGAGAAAGCCCTTCTGAGGGGGAAGGTAGATGTGGAAACCAGCTGTTGGATTAGAGTGATGCCAGTGGACCTCAGGCTTCCCAGGTGGCTCAGTGGTAAATAATCCACCCACCAATGCAGGAGACTTGGGTTCTGTCCCTGTGTCAGGAAGATCCCCTGGAGAAAGAAATAGCAACCCACCCCAGTATTTCCTGGAGAATTCCATGGATAGAGGAGCCTGGTGGGCTACAGTCCATACGGTTGTAAAGAGTCAGACACGACTTAGTGACTAAACAGCATCGTTATTATCACTGAGGAGAGAGGGTTGAGGGGGGTGAAAGAGTAAAGGATAGGGTGTCAGACAGCAAGACTAGTGTCAAGTTGTAAGATAGGAAGCAAACACCCACACACTTGGTGGAGAGCGGGGGAGGACCCAGCACCAGCAAGGCAGGAGGCTTCAGCCAGAGGCCTGGGGTGGGGACGGGGGAAGTGGTCCCCCGCCTCCAGTGGGAGAGGCACTGGACAGAGGATGGGAAGTAGCTGGAAGCTGTGTGTGTGTGGCCCCAGGGCACCCTGTAAGGTTAGGACTGACAGGACGTGGGCCAGCTCTGCAGACTAGGTGCTCATGGTGGGGAGAGGAAAGGGTTGGGGGAGGAAGCGGCAGCCTCTGGCTCCCAGGTGCTGGGTCTCTAGGCACTATTTTTCCATGCGTTTGTTTATTCAGTGAGCACGTATTAACCACCTCCGAAGTGCCAGGATCACTGTCATCACCGGGGCATGCTGACGTCCTGTAGCTACACTTCAGTGCCTCAGTGAGCCTTTTACTCACCTGACTTGGGGAACAGTGGGAGGATTAGGACCTAGAGAGGGCTGACAGAATGCGGTCCACTGGAGAAGGGAATGGCAGACCACTTCAGTATTCTTGCCTTGAGAACCCCATGAACAGTATGAAAAGGCAAAATGATAGGATACTGAAAGAGGAACTCCCCAGGTCAGTAGGTGCCCAATATGCTTCTGGAGATCAGTGGAGAAATAACTCCAGAAAGAATGAAGGGATGGAGCCAAAGCAAAAACAATACCCAGCTGTGGACGTGACTGGTGGTAGAAGCAAGGTCCAATGCTGTAAAGAGCAATACTGCATAGGAACCTGGAATGTTAGGTCCATGAATCAAGGCAAATTGGAAGTGGTCAAACAGGAGATGGCAAGAGTGAACATCAACATTCTAGGAATCAGCAAACTCAAATGGACTGGAATGGGTGAATTTAACTCAGATGACCATTATCTACTACTGTGGGCAAGAATCCCTTAGAAGAAATGGAGTAGCCATCATGGTCAAGGAGAGAGTCCGAAATGCAGTACTTGGATGCAATCTCAAAAATGACAGAATGATCTCTGTTCGTTTCCAAGGCAAACCAATATCACAGTAATCCAAGTCTATGCCCCAACCAGTAACGCTGAAGAAGCTGAAGTTGAACAGTTCTATGAAGACCTACAAGACCTTTTAGAACTAACACCCAAAAAAAATGTCCTTTTCATTATAGGGGACTGGAATGCAAAAGTAGGAAGTCAAGAAACACCTGGACTAACAGGCAAATTTGCCCTTGGAATACGGAATGAAACAGGGCAAAGACTAATAGAGTTTTGCCAAGAAAATGCACTGGTCATAGCAAACACCCTCTTCCAACAACACAAGAGAAGACTCTATACATGGACATCACCAGATGGTCAACACTGAAATCAGATTGATTATATTCTTTGCAGGCAAAGATGGAGAAGCTCTATACAGTCAACAAAAACAAGACCAGGAGCTGACTGTGGCTCAGATCATGAAGTCCTTATTGCCAAATTCAGACTTAAATTGAAGAAAGTAGGGAAAACCACTAGACCATTCAGATATGACCTAAATCAAATCCCTTATGATTATACAGTGAAAGTGAGATTTAGATTTAAGGAACTAGATCTGATAGAGTGCCTGATGAACTATGGCATGAGGTTCATGACATTGTACAGGAGACAGGGATCAAGACCATCCCCATGGAAAAGAAATGCAAAAAAGCAAAATGGCTGTCTGGGGAGGCCTTACAAATAGCTGTGAAAAGAAGGGAAGCAAAAAGCAAAGGAGAAAAGGAAAGATATAAGCATCTGAATGCAGAGTTTCAAAGAATAGCAAGAAGAGATAAGAAAGACTTCCTCAGCGACCAATGCAAAGAAATAGAGAAAAACAACAGAGTGGGAAAGACTAGAGATCTCGTCAAGAAAATTAGAGATACCAAGGGAACATTTCATGCAAATATGGGGTTGATAAAAGACAGAAATGGTATGGACCTAACAGAAGCAGAAGATATTAAGAAGAGGTGGCAGGAATACACAGAAGAACTGTACAAAAAAGATCTTCACGACCAAGATAATCACGATGGTGTGATCACTTACCTAGAGCCAGACATCCTGGGATGCGAAGTCAAGTGGGCCTTAGAAAGCATCACTATGAACAAAGCTAGTGGAGGGGATGGAATTCCAGTTGAGCTATTTCAAATCCTGGAAGATAATGCTGTGAAAGTTCTGCACTCAATATGCCAGCAAATTTGGAAAACTCAACAGTGGCCACAGGACTGGAAAAGGTCAGCTTTCATTCCAATCCCAAAGAAAGGCAATGCCTTTCAGAGAATGTTCAAACTACCGCACAATTGCACTCATCTCACACGCTAGTAAAGTAATGCTCAAAATTCTCCAAGCCAGGCTTCAGCAATACGTGAATCCTGAACTTCCAGATGTTCAAGCTGGTTTTAGAAAAGGCAGAAGAATCAGAGATCAAATTGCCAACATCCGCTGGATCATGGAAAAAGCAAGAGAGTTCCAGAAAAACATCTATTTCTGCTTTATTGACTATGCCAAAGCCTTTGACTGTGTGGATCACAATAAACTGGAAAATTCTTCAAGAGATGGGAATACTAGACCACCTGACCTCCTATTGAGAAACCTGTATGCAGGTCAGGAAGCAACAGTTAGAACTGGACTTGGAACAAGAGACTGGTTCCAAATAGGAAAAGGAGTATGTTGAGGCTGTATATTGTCACCCTGCTTATTTAACTTATATGCAGAGTACATCATGAGAAACACTGGGCTGGAAGAAGCACAAGCTGGAATCAAGATCGCTGGGAGAAATATCAATAACCTCAGATATGCAGATGACACCACCCTTATGCAGAAAGTGAAGAGGAACTAAAAAGCCTCTTGATTAAAGTAAAAGTGGAGAGTGAAAAAGTTGGCTTAAAGCTCAACATTCAGAAAATGAAGATCATGGCATCTGGTCCCATCACTTCATGGGAAATAGATGGGGAAACAGTGGAAACAGTGTCAGACTATCTTTTTGGGTTCCAAAATCACTGCAGATGGTGACTGCAGCCATGAAATTAAAATACGCTTACTCCTTGGAAGGAAAGTTATGACCAACCTAGATAGCATATTGAAAAGCAGAGACATTATTTTGCCAACAAAGGTCCGTCTAGTCAAGGCTATGGTTTTCCCAGTGGTCATGTATGGATGTGAGAGTTGGACTGTGAAGAAAGCTGAGTGCCGAAGAATTAATGCTTTTGAACTGTGGTGTTGGAGAAGACTCTTGAGAGTCCCTTGGACTGCAAGGAGATCCAACCAGTCCATTCTGAAGGAGATCAGCCCTGGGTGCTCTTTGGAAGGAATGATGCTAAAGATGAAACTCCAGTACTTTGGCCACCTCATGTGAAGAGTTGACTCATTGGAAAAGACTCTGATGCTGGGAGGGATTGGGGGCAGGAGGAGAAGGGGACGACAGAGGATGAGATGGCTGGATGGCATCACGGACTTGATGGACGTGAGTCTGAGTGAACTACCGGAGTTGGTGATGGACAGGGAGGCCTGGCGTGCTGGGATTCATGGGGTTGCAAAGAGTTGGACACGACTGCGCAACTCAACTGAACTGATCCAGTTTCCACATCCAGTTGGGCACTGACTCTCGGGTCACTTGTGGGAGGTTTGAGCCTTTAACAAGGCGATGAGGTTAGTAATCCAGACCACTTTGGCTCCTGCCAGGATGTGGGGAGGACTGACTGGCGGCGTGACCCCACGTCTGAAGGGCTTTGAGCCCCCCAGAGCCAGCATGCGCCAGTGTAGTTGTCTCCTGCACAGGACGTGGAGGGCTACTGTCTCCTGTTCTGGTCCCCGCCTCTGCCGGAACAGGGCCCCTGATTCAGCTCTGACGAGCACTGAGCCATAAAGGCTGCTGTGATTGCAAGCTTCACCTGCAGGACATGCATGCAGCTCCCTCGTCGGCCTGAGCTGGCCTTCTCCCCAGCGCACTCTGGGGCTTCATTCTCCCTCGGCTCTGCTCTGTCTGCTGGACAGGCTGGGCCGCCTGCCATGACTTCCTCCCTTTGCTTGGTCCAGGGTTTTCTCTATGTTTATGGGGAGCCAGGAGAGTGCCTCGAGGGAATTTTTTTTTCCCCTGAAAGAACCTTCAGGTGGATTCCTTTCATTAATCAGAAGTTTGCAGACTGCACGCATAGGTCACACCGTGTACCAGGGCTCATTGGGTGCTTCTCCTCTGATGTTTCCAGAAGGCCTTCAGGTCAGCTTCTCCCTATTCTGGTGAGGCCCACGTTTTGCCAGCCAGAAAAACAGGGCAAGCGCAGGAGCTCGTGCAGGGCTGCCTGACGATTCCGCAGCTAGCGGCATGAAGGCTGTGTGTCTGCTGGTAGCGCTCGCCTCACCAGGGCCCTTTCCTGTGCCTGTAACGCCCTGGCGGTAGTTGTTAGTGAAGGAAGCGCATGGAATAAAGCTAACTGTGGACAGACACTCACTGTAGATTTGGGTTCAGCCAGTGGACACGCTGAAAAGACAGGAGCATACTTTGCAGCACGAGATCGAGTTTCTCTTTTGTGGCAAAGAGAAGACATAATAGAAACTGTCTACTTAGGAAAAGGTTAGGCTCCGAATGGCTTCTTGTAACTCCAAGGTGATATGAGGAGGACAGTGGGTACCACACTGATGTAAAGCTAAGAGAAAACTGGACGTTGTCTGGGAAGCATCTCTGCCCGCATGTGCTGCGTACAGGAGCTTATCGTCACTTGGCATTTTTGGTGACGGTTGTTATTTCTACTCTTCATTTCTGTGTGGTTGCGTGTCTTTTCTTAATTAGCTCCATATTAGGCATTCTAATCTGAGGTGAGCAGCGGGGGGCAGTGAGTGACTGGTTTCCCAGGCTGTCCCTTTGCTGGTTCTCTGAAGAGTCCAGTGGAAAAGGCCTGTGAGCTTGGACACCTCTTTGCTCTGGGCTCACACTAGACCCTTCGCCTGTTTGGGAGCAGTGGGTGGAGAGGATCTAGGAAGGGATTTGTGGCTTCAGTGGTGCTGGGATTAGGTGGGTCCCAGTTGTGACTACTCTGGCAAAACCTGAAGGAATACCCAGAGGAAACCTTTTGAGAGGTTAGAATTCTAAGCCGAATGAAACTTCTTAAGCATAGGCATTAGTCTTATATAGTCTCAGGCTAATAGACTATTTGATGCCTTAAAATAATTTTTGACTGGGTTTCAAGACAGCTCTTAGTAATAGTCTGCCCTACTGGTTGGAGCATATTTCTAGAATTTCTAATGAGAGGAGTGACTAACCAGAAGAGAGAGGGGTGGGGTGGTGAGGGTCTGGAAACTGATCTCATCTGGGCCTGATGAGGAAGCCGGGGAGATTTCGTTTGGCAGAAGCGAAGACATAGTTTGAACAGTTGGGGAGAAAAGAGTTGACACGGGTCTGGGTGCAAAACCAGGGATGGTGGGTGGAAGTTGTAGGGCTGGCATTGTGGCGTCAGTGTCGGGAACGGACTTGACGGCGGTCCGGCAGAGGAGCAGCCGTGGGATCTTCCTTCCACTCGGGAATGTGCAAGCTGAGCCGACACTGACGGTGAGTGGTAGTTAATGCCATCCTGGCTAGAGTTGAAATGTATGCATGTCGCTTCCCTGCCTGACAGAGTCAGGCTTCTGTAATGCTGTTATGCAAGACTCCAGGTTCCCGGGGAGATGGGAATGCATTTGGATATGGCGTGAGCTGGCAAGAGCCCCATGCCGTCCCTGGGATAGCTCTGCGGATGTAATGGCATCTTTCTCTCCCCACAGGCCAATGGCCATGTGTCTCAGGACCAAGAGGAGCCCATCTACCTGGAGCGCACAGCCAGAGCCCCTGCTGAGGACGAGACCCAGGTGGGCCCTGTGGGTCTGTGTGTCTGCCTTTGCTCTCACTGCTGTTCTTGTCAGGACCCTCTGGGCAGCCTCACGGGGGAGAGGGGAGGAGCCGGCTGTGATGACAGTCCCGAAGTCCTGTCTGCGGGGGTGGCGTTTAGTGTGAGTGTTCAGGTGAACCTCAGGAGCCGTCCGTGTCCCAGTGGAGGCTGCGGAGCGGCACAGCCCGTTGGTTTCCAGTCTGCTGACTTGGAGAGCAGCCAGAGGGCAGGCTCCTGGTGCCGCTGTGCCAGTCTTGTTCTTTTCCTCTGCTTCCAGCACACAGTGGCCATTGTCAGGAGAAGGAGGTCAGATAATCAGGAGGAAAGATGAGAGGGAGTTCAGGGCACTGCCGTGGGGCCGCAGAGCTGTGGTCTCCAGTGTGCAGAGAGGATGCTTGCGCGGGAAGCAGGCTTCTTCTGTGGGAAAGCAGAACTCTCTCCGGGGGAGAAAGACCCGGACCACGCACGGTAGTCTCTTGTGCTGCCTCGTTTAATCTCCATGGGAAGCCTGGGGCACACGGGCCCAGAGAGGTGAGCATCGTGCCCGGTGCTGCTCAGCATCAGTCAGTAGAGCAATCGGGATCCAAAACCCCCTGCCTTAGCTGGTGCTGCTCCTCCCGCCTGGCCACTGGGGGTGGGGCTGTGGCCCTCTGGGCCTGAGCACAGCCCTTGGGTCAGGAAGAGACGGAGGTCTGTCTTGCGATGTAGAGCCGGGGCCACGTAATCCTCCATGTGCCCCCATTCCTGCTTCCCTTGAGGCCAGTCACCAAAAGCACAGGGTTTTGAGAGCTCTGGGGTCCTGGGAGCGAGAGCCGGGGCGGGGGCGGGGGCGGGGGAGTGGAGCCCACCCATCCCATCTTGGCCTTCGCAGTCCGTCGACTCAGAGGACAGCTTTGTCCCAGGCCGGAGGGCCTCTCTGTCTGACCTGACCGACCTGGAGGACATCGAAGGTCTCACCGTGCGACAGCTCAAGGAGATCCTGGCTCGCAACTTCGTCAACTACAAGGGCTGCTGTGAGAAGTGGGAACTGATGGAGAGGGTGACGCGGCTGTACAAGGACCAGAAGGGCCTCCAGCACCTGGGTGAGCGGCCGTGCGGGCGGCGGCGGCACAGAACCACAGGGCGCCTGCTGCTGCACATTAGAGGCCACAGCGGCCTGCTCCATTTCCACGCTTCAGCTGAGGAAGGGGCCAGCCACCCTGCGCGTTTGCGTCCTCTAATAACAACTGTCCTTTGGAGCTGAGGGCCCTGGTGGGGGTCAGGCATTGTGTATGTGTATTTACTCTGCAGGGCAGCCTGTGAAATAGGCCTTGTTAGCGTCTTCCCTTCACTGGAGAGCCGAGGCTGGCTCTCAGGATTTCGGGGTCTAAGTCCATGGCCTTTCCCGCCGTATGTTGCCCTGTCAGACTCACCACTACCTCTGGCCATGCTCAAACTCTGTACCCAAGGTGCTGGCACACTGTGTGTCCTGCCTGCCCCGGGGCTGTTCATTTTCCAAAGCATTTGCCATGGTATCATTTTCAGTGATACAGAGTAAAACAAGGTCTGTGGTCAAATGAGTTTGGGGAAGAAAAAACTTGCTATTATGACCGTGCTGCTGATTTATGGTAAGATGAAGACTGTACCAATCAAGGCAGAGAAGCCCTGCAGGAGAGAGACGAGTGTAGTCTAGAACTCCGCATTTCCTGAAATGACTTCACCCAGTCGCTCCCCAGCTGATTGGGCTCCTGCAAGTCAATGTTGTGCTGACTGGCCTGCTCACAGTGGTTGAAGTCAGATTCAGGTTCTCCTCTCCCAGGAGCTCAGATTCATCAGAGTTAGGGGACATCTGCCTGGTCACCTGATCACAGGCTCTTCCCTTTTGGATGGTCCCCAGAACCTCCCCAAAGGAGGGACGAGGAGATGGCTCCTCTGGGGAGTCGCACCCAGACTCCCTGGCCGACCAGGGCAGACTGTTCCTCCTTTCTTGACTTTAACGCCGGCTTCCGATGTGGTAGGAAAAAAGAACACTGAGCTTGTGTAATCTCCTTCTTGCCTGGCAGTTTTGTTCACGGCAAAGCAGTGGAAGCCCTTATTCTAAGACACCCCAGCAGGGGCTGTGGGTGAGTCTCCCGTGTGTGGAGGGTCTGAGGAGGGTGGCCTGGTTCCCAGCAGGAGAGCAGCCTGAGTTCGGAAGTGAACTCAGCCAGGGTGGCTGGAGGCTTTCCTTGTCATCAACATATTCAGACGCCTTCTTTCCTTCCCTTTGCAGTGTGCAGCGCTGAAGACCAAAACGGTACGTAGCTGTTCCTGTTTGGCATCAGGCCGAGGCCCTTCACTCTTCTCTCCTTCCTCCCCTTCAGCCCTTACTTCTGTTAGCCGTCTGAGAACTCTGAGCATATCCACATCCCGGTGGGGGAGCGGTGCTGGGGGGGATGTTCACTGGGAACCAGGGCTCCTCAGCATCTTTAGAAATTCCCATCCCCGTCCCTGCGAAGGGTGGAGTGGCAGGACACCTCGGGCAGCCTGATCTGCAGGCCTCTGGTGGTCAGAGCTCAGAAGCCAGCCTCTGTAAAATCTTCGGCAAAAGCCAAGGGGTGGCACTTCTGGTGCATTGCCCATAGTCCTGGGGCTCAGGCACCATAGCTTTCACTCCATCTTGGTCTGTGTGGGAGGGTCTCTGTGTACCTTCAGGGAAATCACTTGGGATGTTCATCAGCTTCAGGTACCAACTGAAAAGCAGGGGTGGTGAGCTGAGAGCCTTGTGTGAATAGCGTGCTTCGTGGCACTCAGCTGCCATGTGCCAGCCTGTATGTTAAAGACCACTCGCAGGTCTCTGGGCACCCCCAGAACGCACTGCAGGAATCTGACTGCAATCACTCTAAAATATGCTAGGCCTTTTTGTGAAAGCCTCAAGGCTTTACAGCCATTTTACTGACAAATTTGGAGTGTCTTCTGAAAAAGTTTTAAAGTGCTTTTCAGGCCCCTACACTACTCTGAGAACATCCTTTCTTGGGGAAGAGCTCTCACCGTATTGCTCAGAATGGGGCACGGTCTTCGGGCTGATACATTCCCAAGAGTTGAGCATTTGGAGTTCTAGACCCTCACCTGATACCAAAGTTTGGCCATCCACTTGGGGTCTTTCTGATTCCCTGGGAGAATGCTGGCAACTGAGTTAATGAATTTGTTAATCTTGACAGAAGTAATCTGTAATAATTCTGTAAATTACTCCAGCTCATCTATATATTTATGGTTGAGCTATTATATAGCTCATACCTATTATATATATAGGTATTCCTATTTATATATATGGGTGTTTATATAGTTTAGTTGTTTCCAAATGTTCCCTGTCAGGGCCACCAGCTCCTCACAGGAGTAAATAGGTTTCACTGCCTCACAGCCCGCCCACCTTGTGTTTCTTGACTTTCTGAATAGTCCAAGGAACAGGTAAAGAAAGTGCAGAAGCAGTGGAGTATGAGAGCTGCCTGTGGGACCGTAGAGGTGGCTGTTATAAGACCAGTTCCCTGTTTATGGCTACCTGATTCAGGCTGCCATTTTAAACATGCTGGGAAGGCTTGGGTTTGGGTACATGAAGGTTTTTCTGTTCCTGCAGCTGACCCCGGATGTAGGTCATGCCCACTGTGTCTTCCCACTCGCACAAGCCAAGTTAGCCTTGTTGAGAACTGTGCGCTGAGCAGTTAGTACTGTCTTCACAGCCCCTGCCCTCAGGCCACTTTCCTAGAAGCCAGCCTACCTGGATTTGAATCTTTGGGCAACCTATTTAACCCTTTGGTTTCACTTGCCTCACCCATAAAATGAGTAATGAGAGTACCTACTTCATAGTTTTTGTTGGGGCTTCCCGGGTGGCTCAGTAGTGAAGACTCTGCCAGTGCAGGAGACACGGGTTCAATCCCTGGGTCAGGAAGGTCCCCTGGAGGCAGAAGTGACAACCTGCTCCAGTATTCTTGCCTGGAGAATATACCATTGACAGAGAAACCTGTCGGGCGATAGTCCATGGGGTCACAAAGAGTCAGACTAACGCGTTCACTTTCACCTCAGGACTGGTTTTGGGGATTCAAGACGACTATCAGCCCTCAGAGCACACAGCAGATACTAAGTATATTATTATCTCAATAGAAATTGATTCCATTTGTTGAATTTAGGAGCCCGTCTTCTAGTGGGGGAGACAAGGAGCAAACTCACAAATTCTGAAAGCACTGAGGAGCAGTCACGGGGGTGTGGGTGAAGTGTGTGTGGGAAGCAGAGAAGACAGAACCATAGTCTCTGCTGGGCTCTGGCACCACGGCGTCTCCTCCAAGGAAGCCTGGGGAAGCAGGTCGGGGCCCTGCAATCCTTGGCTTTCTTTATTCAGTTGGGGGTATGTTTACAGAGGAGTCTCATGATCCTTCATGAGCAGTTCATTACAATTCTATTGATGCCTAAACTCTTCTCAGCCAGTTTTATATCTTTTCAGCACGTTCTGCCTCAGGGAATATCGAGTCCCTCCATGGCACTCCCTGGCCTTATTACAGCCTCAGTTGTCTGAACGTTACTTCTTTCTATGCTTTGAGGCCTTTGCCTTATTCTCATGTTCCGGGATGTCTTTGATCTACAAGTGCTCGACTATTCAAATCTATAGCCTAACCTATGGAGGTGCAGATTAAACAAGCAGGTGGAGTTAGTTCCTAGGGAGACGTTTCCTTCTCCCTGAGGGAAGTGTGTGGGTCTGGGGGGCTGTGCCCCTTACTCTCCTTTCTGCTCTGCGTCCAGGGGGAGCAGTGCCGTCCAGCCTGGAGGAGAACCTGTGTCGGATCTGCATGGACTCGCCCATCGACTGTGTTCTGCTGGAGTGCGGCCACATGGTCACCTGTACCAAGTGCGGCAAGCGCATGAACGAGTGCCCCATCTGCCGGCAGTACGTGATCCGGGCCGTGCATGTCTTCCGATCCTGAGGGCCTGTGCCGGCTTCTGCAGTGCCTTACGGGGACAGAGCTCCAGGTGTCTGGGCCCACAGTTGGCGGCTTGCAGACGGGCAAGCTAACCAGAAAATGCGCAGTGTTCCCAAGACCAGGGCGAGCAAAGATGCTGTGTCATCTCTGGGCATGCCTGTCTTGCTTCAGAGGTACACTGTGCGGCTGGCCGAGCCCCAGGCCAGTGGAAACTGGTACAGGTCGCACAGGCCAGTCCCTGTTTCGGTGATCTTGGGGTGACGATGGTAACTGATGGAGAGGACTTTCCAGAATTTCGACCACATCTTCCTCCCTTCCTCTGCAAACCTAAACAGTCTCACTCCTCCTCCTGTAGCCCGCCCACCCACCCACCCCCCTGAGCGGCGTTCCTCGGTTTCACCCACCAGGAGTCCTGGTGGGAACAGCTCTCCTCCTCCCCGGCACACCTGGATTCATTTCTGGTCTCTGTGGCTCTCTGTGCTTTAACTGACCTTTGCTAAAGTCTCTTGATACCTTACCTAAAATTCATTTGTTTCTTTAGACCAAAAAGATGGTAGTTTACCAGACCAATAGTGATCCTCCCAGGGACAGAAATTTGGACCAGTAAACTTAATTCTGGTGAGAAATGAAACGCAAATGCAATTGGAAAACCTTCAGTCATTAAGAGTTGCTTCCTTAAACGCTGGGATGGGAAGCTATCCCTCTCCCGAGCTGACCTTGGGAGTCAGCAAAGCATCTGGCTTTCAGACTGCTGGGAGATTCCAGTCTGTGTGACAGTACGTGGGTCACCTCTGCTTCTCCTCCTGGGGTCTGACTTTGTGCCATCCTCAGTTGATGAGGAAAAGGGAAAGCGTTGGGTGGAAGCAGTGGCTCTCTGCTTGGCTTTGACGTCTCCAGTGGACAGCCTTAAACGATTTCCCCTGAGCAGAGGTCGCTCTTGCCCATGGAGGTTTTAAACATGGTCTCACTTGAAGACACAGAGACTTAGGCAAAGGGCCTTACTCTACTCCAGTCAGACAAGCATGTAAGACTGAGCACTCGGAGGCATCAGCCCTCGAGCAGACAGCTGCACGTCTCTGTTCCGCAGGTAGACTCCCATTTCCTTTCTCAGCCTGCTGATTTAGGGGCAGGTCAGGAAGAAGCATTCCCTTGGCTCTTTAGGAAGGGCCGTGCAATGAGTGAGTGTTGTTCTTGAGCCCTCTCAGGGTCTCTTCACCACTGCAAGAGCTCAGGTTTGCTGGAGAAGCTTAGCCAAGCACAAACATATATTCTGTGCAGTATCAGAAGAGCTGTGTGTGCCACCATTACCGTTGGATGAGCTATGCAAACCCTCAGACAGCTGAGGGCTTTGGCAGTCACCCCTACCCCCACCCCATGCAGCTGAGATCTCTCAGACCAGAAGCAGCAATCATGACTTTGGAAAGCAGTGGGAAACCTGTAAGGGCACCTGTTGGTTGGTACAGGATATGCTTAATGCTTTCTCTCCATCAACCACTAAACCACCTACCTTGACATTATACCAAGTCCTAGTGTGATTCTGGGCTACAGCCTTTGTAAGAACTGGGGGAGGGATGGAGATTTCCCTGTAAAGACACCATCTTTCTGCTGGACAGTAAATACTATAGTTTATGGTGCCTACCAGTTTAACAAAGAATTCAGCTACTCCTTAGTTTCACTGTGAAACAGGTCTGCACATAGCAGCTCAGCGACAACCCAGCAATAACTTCAGGGCAGAAGCTGGCTGTTTCCCTGCTTAAAACTTGTTTTCTCTGCTGAGGCCTTACCACTCCCTACCTCCCAGTTTCCCTCTTAGACATAACAATATCCTGATGGTTGGTTTGTAACCTCAGTCAGAATCAGAACTGATGTCATTTACTCTTCTAGGAGAACTTGCCTTTAAGTCTTCTAATCCCTTTTGGTGAAGGTTTCCATTTAGAAGAAAAAGTGTTAAAACAACCTAACCCTAAGCACCACCCCCCCCCCCCCACTTTGTATCTTTATTACTACACCAAATAAAGGCTGAGAATTCTTAAGATCCCATTTCAGTTACTATCTAACCTACGTAGCAAACTTGATTTTTATCCTTGGATGCTCTCTCCTGCCCCTCATGGATCCTTGGTCTTAATTACCATGGAAACATCCAATTCTTCCATTATCCCTTGGCTTTTGCTGATTGTTCTGAGATTTCAGTTGTGACTTGTTTTAAAAGATAGAACAGCTGACTGGTTCATAATACATTGGAATAGCTGGATCGAAACTAGAAAGAATAAGCTGTACAGGAATTAGTGCTCAATGTATATTGTATAAATTTGTTGAAATCTTTTGGACGTGAATGTGTTATTTCAAGTGGCTTATATTAAGATTTTCTCAGACTTACCTGGGTGTTAGACCAAACCCAATTGTGTATTTTTTGTTACAGAGCTCTGCTTTATAATTTTGTAATAAAGTTTCAACATAGATGCCTGTCCGATCTGGTGTGAGGACGCCAGAGGTAAGACTGACATGCGTTTACAAGCCACAGGCTAATCCCAGGCTGTATGCACATAGCCCTGCTCTTGTGAGATTGCGTTATTTTTGGAGATGCTTGGGTCACGTGGCCTTGGACATGGAAAAGCCTAGAAGAGGATGGGAACTGGGCAGGAAAAAGGACCAAACCCAGATAGCAGCATCAAGAGAGTTCAGACACGGACAGCCATCTGGTAGCAGCAGACCTTAAAGATGTGGGTGGGAAGGAGTCTGAGGGCAGCTGGGGTGCCCAGGTGTCTTCAGGTGACCCTGGGAGATGGCTGGAGTTGTGGGAACAGCTGTGTTGGCTGGACTGTGGCTCAGAGGTTGGCCCGGCCTCGAGGGCAGGGTGCCCTGTGTCTCCAGGCAGGTCGGTATGCCTGTCTGAGCAGGTGCACAGGGGAGGGGACTCCTTAGAGCACAGCCTTTGGGAGAGCCGGACTGAGTGCAGATCTGCCCTGTGACTGGAGAAGGAAGGAATCTTGCCAAAAGGGCGTAGAGGCTCAAGGCTGAGCCACAGCACTTTGTCCTCGTTGTTCTGGGAGGCTGACCCACTCAGCACCCAAGGTGACCTCTTGCCTGCTGCCAACCAGCAAGTAAACAAAGGTTCAAAGGAGGGCAGGCCTCCAGCACCCTGCTGGGGAGGTTTAAGATGATGTTGCTTATGGTCTGTGAAGTACATGGATATAAAATCATACATAATCTCAGCAGCAAAGAGAAACATGGATCAGAAAGACTGGAAGGAAACCACACCTTGAACAGTGAGCTGAAGGTAACACACCCAGCGAAGTGAGGAGGGGCTGAGCTCATGACTGAAACGACCCCCTCTGCTGCGTGGGTGCACCCCTCTGGAGACCAGCCAAGCCAAAGGCAAAATCCCGGGAGGAGAGCTCTGTCCAGCTGCTTGGCCTGAGGAGGCTGGAGAGGGGGTGAAAATTTATGTAGGTCAGTGCTCAAGAGGAGCAGCAGCTTTTGTCTCCAGAGGACAGAATAAAAACTGTCTTATTCTCCACAGTGAAGCCAGACTGAATGGTGCCCATTCAGAAACCCCAAATGTCCTGGCCTAGTGTCAGGGTGCCCCCTCCTTTCCTCCTCACACACTGCAAGCAGCAGGTGGGAACCCAGGTCAGACAGGCTGAAGCGACCTTAGCTGATTACCCTGGAAGGCAGGGGGTAGGCAGTGGCCCCTGCTTAGCCTCTTGACTCAGGTATGCTCCAGAGCAACCTCACTTCCAGGGGTCGGACAAGCAGCCTGCAACTTGTCGATAAGGAAAAACAGGATGGACCCTTAGAACTAGATGGAAGCCAGTTCAGAACCAGATGCTGAGGTGAGCAGCCTGCACTCACACCGGAGTGCACACAGTAACGCGCGGGCGCGAGGCTGTGGTGGTGTGTGGCAGCCCTGCAGGCAGAGGCCAGGGCCCACCCTCCCAAGCAGGGTCAGGACCACACACCTGGGCTTCCCAATTCCAGGTCACCATGTGTGCAGCTGCACCTTCAGTTCACTTACTCTTTTCAGCAACTTCATGATTTAGGCGCACTTCCGGCCTGTATGCCTCTAGGGTTACAGCTGTTTAGTTTCAGGGTTTGCTTCAAACCAGCTGTCTGTACCTGCCATGTCCACGGTGAGCGTCATTAGCCTCATGTGACTTGAAGCTGATGAAGATGTAAGTTCAGCTCCTCGGCTGTGTTACCGGCACGTTTCACATGCTCAGCAGCTGAAGGTGGTTGATTCCCGTCAGCCAGTGGTTTCCAGGACGCTTCTTCCAATGCCATAGAAAGTTCTACTGAACTGGACTCGTCTATGCTCAATTGTTTTCTCTTTATTCAAATAAATCCACCTCAAGTGGCACAGGAGCCATTCTCTGTAAGCAGGCTGTGGAGATCTGTCCTCAGGTGGGTTTCTAAAGAGCTTTTTGGTCTTGTTTGCAGGTGGGGTAGGGGCAGCTCCTCCTGAGCCCGTGGCCCCGGAGCCCACACCACCTCCCTGTCCTTCCTTCCTGGTCCCCTCCCTTCAAAACAGGACCCACACACTGTTTAATAGGAGAACACGGAGAAGTGAGACATAAAAATCCATTTTGTTTTCTTTCAGATACAATTTCATTCCTGGCAAAAATGGCCAGGCGGAATACAAGTTTTGCCCACTATAAGCATTTCTGAGGATACTCTTTTAAATACAACTTTAAAAGGAGCTGGAAGTAGAAGGGGAACTTTAACAGCCAGCCTCCCCTCCATTCCTTAATCACTAGAATTATAGGAGGTGTTTGGGGAAGGACACAGATAACTCTGAGAGGGTTCCATTTTTTTTTTTTTTTAAAAAAAGCTTTTCATAGGGAAAAAAAAGGTCAAAACCAGCACCCTATCTGAAAGACCTATGTAAACTGGCACCTGACTTCAGTGGTGGCACACAGCAACTCACTCCAGTCTGGAAGACAGTAGGCGGGGCTGGTGGGCTCTGGAAGATGCATAGCTTGGAGAAGACAGCGGCCCCCACCCTGGGTTCAACCGGCCACCCGCCCGCCCCGAAGCAGTGCGGCCGGGAGTACACGCGAGGGAGGGGCAGGCGGCAGTCCTAGCAAGGAGCCACCAGCCTCCGTTTCCGGATACACGCCCAAATCCACTCGGGGGAGACCTGCTGGGCCTCGGGGTTCCTGTCCCCGCCACCCAGCACATGTGTGGCTGAGCCCACGTCAAATTCCTGTACCAGGTCCCCATCGAATGCCACAAAGTAGCGTCTGAGGCGGCTGAAGTCTGGCGTGGAGGGCGGCAGGTAGAGCCGCACTCCAGTGAAGATGTCCAGCAGCACCTGCAAACGCACAGCAGTCAGGGCTGGGCTGGGCTGGGGCGGTTGGCTCTGACCCCGCTCGGGAAGGAGCTGAGAGACAGAGACTGGCGGTCAGGACACCGGGAAAGTGTTTACAGGAGAAAAGGTAACGCCTAAAACCCCCATCCTGGGATTTCCCTGGGTGCTCCAGTGGCGAAGACTGAGCTCCCAGTGCAAGAGGCCCAAGTTTGATCCCTGGTCAGGGAACTAGGTCCCACATGCTACAAGGACGGACCCCGTGTGCCACAACTAAGATTTGGTACAGCCAAGTAAAGATAAAAAACCCAAAACCCCCATCCTCCGGCCACTCCAGGTTATGCAAGACCGACATGCCTTTCCATCCTTGCTGAGAGGAAGAGAAGGGCGAGGGAACGGGTCCCCCACGAGGGACCTGGAAAAGGGGAAGCGCAAGTCTCAGGAACCACCCAAGGACTGGTGGGCAGGGCCTGTGGGCCCGGAGTAATGCTGCCTGACCCACGAGCAGTCTTGTGCGCGCCGAGGGTCCGGGAGCCCTGCTCGTGACTGATGGGCTCCAGGGCTTCAGGCAGGGGAAAGACCGCAAGGTCCTCTGGGTGCCATGGTGACAGTTCAGGGCCTGGGTGTCGTGACCTCCACGCTGACTGCCTCGGGGCGGGGGGCGGGGGTGGCACAGCCTCCCTGTGGTGACCAGATGCCAACACCTCTATCTACCTCTGAGCCAGCAGTGCCTCCAGGGTGGAACCGAGTTACTGGCCTTGGTAAGTGCTCAATAGTGGTTGTCAAACCAAACTGACAACGGAGTAGGAGAGGAGAGGAGGAGGCCGGTCAACTGAACCAGCGCCCTCTCCCGCTCCTCACTGGCTGGCCCTGTTCACAAACTCACACGGCTGCACTCCCACACCCAGGCTGGGTTTTCTCCCCTTTAATGGCAACCGGGATTTGGGACCGGCAGCTGGGCAGGTCCCTGCAGCCTGTTGGCTGCTCTATCTCCTGCCTGTGGGCACAGCTCTCCTTCCTCTCCGCTTGCTGGCTGGCCGCCTCTGCAAGGCAACGAGAGGGCACAGGGTGGAGCCAGCGGACTGCGGCCCTGCCCGAGGCCAGGGTGCTGCTGGAGGGCGGGGGCGGGCAGTCAGCCTGACCACACATTGCCCATCGCGCAGTGTCCAAATGCAAAGGGCTGGGAACACGGGGCGCTCGCCCTCACCTTGGCTTGGCACGGGGTCACATCAGGAGCCTTCCGTTTCACTCCCGCTCTCACAGGGGAGGGCTCTGCAGCTGGCAGGTTGCCTACAGGCGAGAGCTCAGGGTGAGAACCACGAGAGGGCAGAAGCAGTGATAATGGTCCCTGAAGTCAGGGGAGCTAAGAGAAGGGCAGGCCCCTCTGATATCAGCATGGGAGAGATAGGAAGGGCTGTCCGCTGAGCCCTGAGCTCAGAGGCGGCTCATCCCCAGCTCCCATGGGGTCTCGGGGGCCCTGTCACGTGTGCAGAGCAGGAGGGTAACCCGCAGATCAGCGGCTAGCCGTCGGATGCACACACAGCAGGAACGCAGCCAACGCCAGCTGCAGTGGACAGGGGGTCCCAGGACCTCAGGGCTGGGCGGGGAGATGCGGTCCCTGTCCACTCCTCAGTGCCCCAGCCCCTCCCTCCTTACCACCTCTGCTGGTGCAGCCGCCCGGCTTGCCCCCAGCCTTCTTGGCGCTGGTGGGAGGCTGCTTGGGGGAGGCTCTTGGGGCCTTGTGAGGCACAGCCGGCCCTGAGGTGCCCTCGTTCTCCCCACTGCTGCCCCCTGTGGCGGAGCTCCCCTCGTCTCCGGCCGTTATGGCGAAGGCCGCGCGCTCCTTGGACAGCTGGTACAGCTCCTGAGAGGGGGAGAATGTCGCGTTACCCCTCCTTTCCCAGCCTCGGGGCTCAGGCGGTCTGTGTGGTGTCTTAGGTGCCCGGGCTGAGGAAAACGAGGGGAGGAGGACCGCAGCAGGCCAAGGGAGCCGGCCTCCTCGGTGCTTTTCTAGCTCTGGCCCAGTTTCTGGAGTAATCTGCACAGATCACTGTTCTGTTCCCCAGTTCTTCTCAGCAACGTGGAGATTGAAGCCTGGGGGGCAAGTCCTGCCCAGGAGGCTGAGAGACAGGGTCCAGGGCTGCCCAGGGGGCCTGATGCAGGCAGAGCTCTCTCCAGGGGCCGCGCTGCTCCCCTTTTCTAGTAACTGCCCTCCTGGCCCCTCTCAGCATGCTGGAGAAAGGAGAAGGGGAGGACGCAGGAGGTCAGGTGCGCTGGGTGCCAGAGCCAGGAGAGGGGGGAGCAGGACACGCGCAGCCCAGTCGCCGGCACCTTGAGTTGGGGGAGGGTCGTGGCGGACTTCCAGTCCTTATCATCACGGATTCGGGTGCAGCGAGGGAATCGGATGGAGATCCCATCAGCTGTGTGAGCCTCAGATTTCGAGAATTCAGCCCCTGTGATCTCCCACACGGCAGCTTTCTGTCAGGAGAAGTCAGGTCATTCACTGGTTAAGTAGAAAACACCTTCCCATCAGGTAAAAGCAATGCTGATGCTGCTGTTTAGCTGCTAAGTTGCGTCTGACTCTTTGTGACCCCATAGACTGCAGCCCGCCAGGCTCCTCTGTCCATGGGATTCTCCTGACAATACTGGAGTAGGTTGCCATTTCCTCCTCCAGGGGATCTTCCTGATCCAGAGACTGAACCTGTGTCTCCTGCTTGACAGGCAGATTCTTTACCACTGAGCCTCACCTGGAAGCCCAGCTAAAAGCAACAGAGCACAGTTACAACTGAAACAGCAGTGGGTAACAGCAGGGAGACAAGTTCTAGCCCCACTGCCGATGCTGTGTGGCCTAGGGAGCCCTGTTTCTTCCCTGGGCCTCAGCTCTCTGTCAGTGCAGGAAGGACTGGGCCAGGCCGCGTGCGACTCGAGGAAGGAGAGGCCCTTCCTGTCTAGTGAGGATGCCCCTCAGTGTTGACTGGTCTTTTCTGTGCCTGTCCCCTGGCTCCCCATCCTGGGGTGGACTGTCAGCGATGCTGAGATGACGTCTCTGTGGCAGTAGAGTATGTACAAGCTCATTTTGGGGGCTGGAGGACCCCCGGCCACGGGATAATACCTTTGGGTCTGGAACGATGAAGTCAGGGTAGTAGATCTTATTGATTTTCAGCCAGTTGGGTATCTTGCTGGGATCCTAGAGGAGAAAAGATGCTGTCCTGGGCTGTTGCCAAAACAGGACTTAAACGCGCTCTTGGTTGCAGGCTTGTGAGAAGAGGTGACTTATCACAAAAGGCTGCCCCTCACCCCTGGCATCCTCCCTGCCCAGAGAGGCTGTGGCCTGGATGGCACACAGGCCAGTTTCCACAGGGTAGGTCCTCAGAGGATTTGAGGGCCTAACACTGCTCCTATGCAAGCAGCAGCCCTTTTCTGTGGAGACAGACGAACGAGACCTACAGCTTCCCCGCCATGCCCCACAACACTGCCCGTCTCAGAAATGATGGCTGGTCCAGAGGCCAGGGCCCCAGGGCCCCCTCACCTTGCTGATCTTCACCATGTCCAGTTCCGTCTGCAGGCGGGCGAGCGTCGCGTCGTCGTGGCCTCCTGCACACTTGGTGACGGTGCACCACTTCTGGCTGCTCGGGTCATAGCAGCCCATGAGGAAGATGGACATCATGCCACCTGTGGGGAGGAGGGACTGGGCTGAGGGTGGGGGGGCACCTGCCGGCCCTGTGAGAGGCAGCCTGCGGAGGAAGGGGCCGGGGCCTCAGCGTCGGAGCCCTGGAGATCACCTGGATCCACACTAGCCGTGTGAGGTTAACCCTTTTGAGTCCCAACTTCAGTGAATTCGGGACAGTCACACTGAATGCTGGACTAAAAGGAGCTGAATGGCGTCTGGCACCCAGGAAAAGATGCCACGACTTCTAGTTCCTCAGACCCCAGCTTCCCCTCGTTAGGAAATGGAGATTTTCCCTGAGGAGAAAGCCACCAGGCCTTGGAGAAACAGTGGCTGGTGTCTTTTTGGGCCGGTGAGCTCAGCGCACTCTCGCCTGACCTCTCCCTGCCTGGGTCCGCAGCGCTCCCTGTTCCTGCCTGAGGCAGCATGGGCAAGGTCAGGGCCCCTAAGCCAGAGCTCCAGACGTCACAACTGGCCGTGCTAGCACGTCCAGCCAGGAAAAAGGCCGGCCTATGCCTTGAGTGGTGCCTTTCAAAGAAGCACCATCCCAGGGGCCAGAGGCCACCCTGACCTTTGCTCCCTTGCCCGTAGAAGGCCCCAAGCACCACCAGGTCAGCTGTGTCGGCCATGGCACCCTCGTTCAAATAGTCTTTCTTCACTTTCAGCCAATGACGCTTTCCAGGCTCATATGTACCCTGAGGGGAAGCAAGCAAGAGAGAGACCACAAATGAGAATGGAGGCTCTCCAAGGGTGGGTTTTTTTACCTGCTCTCAAGACACCCTGGATCCGTCGCAGTGCCCTCCCACTCCATCAAGGCACTCAGGACACAAAAACAAACCCAGCCTTTACATCCAGAATCCTGCGAAGGCACCCCCGCCAGCACCTCAAACTGCCACAGCCACGTCCTGGCCAGGGCGGAAGAAAGCAAAGGATGTGACCAACTTACCTTCACGTCCTTCAGCACCAGCCCTTCCAGCCCCTCTTGGATCACCCTGTTGATCATGTCCACCAAGTCGGAAGCTTTCTGGGGGAGAGCAGGAGAGACACTGAGACTGATGTGAGAACAGAGAAGGGCTATGGAAGCGAGGCAGAGGTGGTTCCTTCTCACACACTAGCCAAGTGCCTGCTGCAAACACCCTGACTTGAATACAAGGAACACAAGGGCCAGCAGAGCAGGGACCAACCAGAGCTGCTTCAGCGGCGACTCTGGCGCCCGCCTGGGAAGGGCCTCTCACGCCCTGCCCTGCCAGGTGGGGACTAGCACACGAACACCGGCAGAGCCTGGCTTACTGTGCTTTGCTTTACCACATCTTGCAGATACTGTATTTTCCTTTTTTTTTTTAAACAAAATGTCAGATAATGGTAAGCATTTTTTAGTAGTATTTTTAGTTAAGGTATGTACGTTGTTTTTTTAGACATAATGCTATTGCACACCTAATAGACTGGAGTGTTAATGTAACTTTTCTATGCATTGGGAATTCATAAGTTATGTGACTTATTTTCTTGTGATACTGCTTTACTGTGGTGGTCTAGAACCAAACCCACAGTATCTCCAAGGTCGGCTCGTATCCACAGCAGCCTCCCTCTTAAGAAAATAACTAACACTCATCCTCCCAACCACGTCTGACCCATGCGGTGTTCTGCTTTGTTTTCAAATCACGAGGACACTGCCGAGGGTGGGATCCTCACTCACTGTGACTTGTTTCATTTCTGAGAACATGATCCGGTTGGGAATCTCCACCATGTTGTCATGAAGAAGCTTCCGCCGCTCACACAGAGGCCTGAGGGGGACAGGAGAGCTGAGGTCAGGCCAGGATGTTCCCCACAGCTCTGAGGAGAGGGGACAAGGATGGACTGGCTTCCTGAGAGGCCTGGGTCTGCCATGGCTCCGGGCCCTCGTGCCTATCAGTTCTGCCCGCCCAGGGTGACCAGGGCTCCACTGGGACCAAAGACTGATGGTATGAGCTGCGGCACAGAGTTACTTCATTGTTATAGGTCCTGTCTCTACCTCCTCAGCCCAGACAGACTGTGTAAACCCTGGTCCCGTTTGAAAAATAACCCTGACTCTCCTTCGCTGCACCCTGTCTCACTCCAGGCCCCAGGTGGGCTGTGCTTGGGTCAGCAGGCGGACAGGCCCCAGGACCTCAAGCCCAAACCCCAGCTCCTACCCTGGCAGTTCTGTCTCCCCCTGCACACTCAGGGCTGGAGGCGGGGGTGGGGGTGGGGGCAGGGATGCCTCTCTAAGGGAGGAGGGGGCCAAATGGTTTCTGGGACTCAAGAGGTCAAGACTGTGAGTTATCCTGAAGGTGGTCCCAACCACACAGCCTGACAATCCCAAGCTTCTGGTTGTCAGCCTCTCCCAAGACTAAAGCCTCTGAACTGAAATTCATCTGCCTTATGCACCCAGAGGCGCTTCTGAAGAGGTAAGGAAACCCTTCAGTGCTCGTAGTCGGTGTCTCGTCAAGAGTCCATTCTGCCTCGGGTGGCGGGGTTTCCTCTGACTTAAGCTTTCAGAGTCAAGATCTCGTCAGCATACTGGCTCTTCCTAACACTGAATGGGGAGCCGGCTGTGCAGTGATTGTGCTCCCTCTCGCTCCTTCCCACTGCAGCTCCTGGGCCCAGAGGCACTTGCACCAGCTCCTTGCCCTCTCTCCTTTCCAATCTCGGGCCCCCGCCTCCCTACCCAGGAATCAAAAATAGACTCCTCACCTATCCATCAAGCTGACATCATTGAAGTAGATACAATCAAAAACAAACAGGCAGACATTGGCATCCTGGAAGGCAGCTTTCTGTAAGGGAAAATGAGGTAGCAGGTACATGAGGGACACACGGGAGAAGCAGTCCACTTTCACAGACCCTCTGAAGTGTGTGGTACATAACGCGTGTTTGTGCTGTGAAGCCCCTGGGCCACAAGGGCACTTGGCAGACACATCCTAAGTGGAGACTGACCCAGTTATAAGCCAGGTGCCACTATAAGCTCTTCTTATGCAAAACACAAAAACAAAACATACCCAAACTTAGGGCTAAAGTCAGTACCAATCCAAAGATGAAGCTTGACCCTAAGTCAGCGACACAGCCCTCTGTGTCTGGACTGAAGGCACACTCACGCACACACTCACTCTTGCTCACTGGGCCTGAACCAGTACCTTGTGCACTCCCAGGGTCCCAAAGGGCAGTGGTTTGCCTGTCCTGTTGTCGATCAGGAGCACCTCAGAGTCCAAGATCATGCTGTGGCCCCCAGGGAAAGCCCGGGGGATGAAGTCCTTAAAGTGGGCCACCTGGAGGCAGAAGGGTCACTCAGAGGGAGCCAGGACACAGAGAGCTAAAGCTGGGCCCCGAGGGAACACGGAACACAACACATGCCAGCCTGGCTGATGTGCAAACAGACTTAGGTCTTGGCAGCTGGCCAGACAGGAACAATCAGCTGTTTCAGGACCTCGGCCCAGACCCTGGAAGAGGTCAGCTCACCTCGGGGTCAGTTTCTATTGGCTGCAGAGAATTTGCAGGAAAAAGGAAAAGATTGAAGGTGAAAATGAGGGGAAGAAGGGAGGCAGACAAACATGGAACAGAGGGAGGGAAGGTGGGCAGGCGGGATTCGTGCAGGAGAACAGACTAGTGGGAAAAGGAGGGAAAGAGAGAAATGGACTCCCTTAGGAGCAGTGAAAAAAATGAGGAGGGTCTTCACTAATGCTCGCAAAGAGGTCCTGCTCAGCTCTCAGAAACACTCAAAACTGACGGCCTTGCCTGATTGCCCAGGCAGGCAAGGCTGGGCAAGGGTGTGAGCGTCCCCTCCCCCGGGACTCTGAGCAGACAGAAGGGGGAGCAGGGACAGGAGGGCTACCCATGCCCCAGCTACCCGAGCCAGCTGTCCCCACTGCTTTTCCCTGGACAACCCCCAAGGGCTCCCAGAAGCCCCGGGAGCTGAGAAGGGCTGAGGGGCGAGGTTCTGAATGCCCCCTGATTAAGGGCAGAAGCCGGGGTCTCAGAAGCCCCCATGGGACTGTGTTTACGTCTGAATGTAAGCCCCTGGAGGCACAGAACTTCCGTCCTTTTTTGAAATTTTTCATTAAATGCTGGATGCCCACTACCTTCGACAGTGCCTGGTATAAACCCTTGATAAACATCTGTTGAACAGGGGACTTCCCTGGTGGTCCAGTGGACAAGACTGTGCTCCCACTGCAGGGCGCACAGGCTTGCTCCCTGGTGGGGGAACTAACATACTGCATGCTGTGTGGCGCAGACACAACATTAAAAAAAAAAAAAAAAGTTGAATACATTAATGACTGACTGCCTAACAGTTCTTTGTACCCGAGCCACGACATAGCTCAGGGGGAGCACACAGGACCTAGAAAGGCAGACAACAGGCACCAGCTAAACTCGGTGTCCTGGTGTCACTGCCCCTAGGCTCCACAATGGCTGACCCCCAGCTACGCTCTCGGGCTGTTCCTCCTGAGCAGCCCCACATTATTGGAAGATTCCAAAAATGAATAAATCAATACATTCTTCTATTCAACAAATACAAAACAGATTCTATTTTGCACTAGAGCTGAAATGGCAACGGAACACAGGCTTTGAGATCCTTAGAGACAGGTAGAAGAGTCCTGGCAGAAAGGAAGGGCTCCGTACCTTGTGTGGCAGGACGGGCTTGAGACTGCGGCTGAAGTAGCTGAAGTGGTCCCCCTTCTTATGCACCTGGACTCGCTCCCCGTCATACTTGATCTCAGAGAACATGCCGTTTGGACACTTCTTCATGGCATACTCGATGGACTTGCAGGCCTCAGCCTTGGGGGCAGGGGAGGGGGAGACAAGCCTGGAGACTTAAGGTGCTCTTCCCAGAGAGGTGGCTCGGCAGGGACAGCACGAAGCCCGGGGCCCCTCAGCCAGAGTGCACCCTCAGGGCAGGAGGGAGTGAAAAGGCTGGGCAGCGTCCTATTCTGATATATTGTTTTCACTTGATGAATGAGAAAACGGAAATTCACAGAGGTTATGTGCCCACTTTCTTTGATACAGCTAGTGAAGGGCAGGAATGAGATGTGAATCTAGACCCAACTCCAAAGCCTGGGTGGTAACCAGGAAGCCGTGTAACCGATTGTTGCTGTTTAGTCACTAAGTTGTATCTGACTCTTTGACCCCATGGACTGTAGCCCGCCAGGCTCCTCTGCCCATGGTGTTTCCCAGGCAAGAATACTGGAGTAGGTTGCCAATTCCTTCTCCAGGGGATCTTCCCGACCCAGGGATCAAACCTGCGTCTCCTGCATTGGAAGGTGGCTTCTTTACCACTGAGCCACCAGGGAAGCCCAGTATAAGTTATGCCATGCATCAAATGAGACTGTGGAACAGATTCCAAAAAAATTCTTATAAAAATCAGAAAGTCTACTAATGGAGGTGACTGGTCCTGTCCTTCAAGTGGAGATCTTACTATTTTGGTGCTGGCTATCCCAACACAGAACCCTAGACTAGGACTTCAGGAAAACACCACAAGGCTGTTTCATAGAAAGCAGTGTACCCCACTGAAAGAATACAAAGGCTCTCAGAGCAGGCACAGCGGCAGGCGGGGACTGTCCTATTGCACAGGAAAACCCACGCCAGAAAGGAAATCCCATTTATCATGAAACAAGCAGAGGCCCAAGGAGAGCTGGTCTTCATTCCTTAAGCTTCTTCTCATTCCAGAAAAAAAAGGAGAGCCAAAGTACCCCCTCACATGAAGGCTGGCTATGTTACCAACTCTCAGAGCTACTTTGGGGCATGTCACAGAGACTCAGGAGTTACTGCACACATCCCTGACTTCAGGAAAGATGACAGATGAACTGCTCAGGGTAGACACTTCAGACACCATTCACGTAAGAAAAAAGGATCAAGAGAGACTAAGGACCTCACCTAAGATTCCACAGCTGGCTGAGGGCAGAGATGGCTGAGTTCTCAGGTTTTTCCACTGCTCACACTATCTCCCCCTCTGCCAGACTCCCCCAGGAGAAACACCCCCTGCAACTCTACTTTTCCTTCCCCCAAATCTTCCAGCCATCTTTCTTGCGGGGCCTTCACTATCATACCCTCTCAGATCTCACAGGGAAGGGTAGTAACCTCACACAGGAGCAGAAAGCAGGGCAAGAGCAACGTCCTTACCAGCATGGGCTGCACTGGGGTCATCAGAGAGGCCTGGACACTCAGAGCTCGTCTCTGGCCTGGCTCCTTCTCCACCTCCTGCTCGTTGCGGAGGACCCGCTCCACCACATCCTGCAGGTTGCGTGAGGCTTTGAAGGCTTCATAGGCATTGGGGTCTAGCGCATCTAGCCTGCCGAGGCCGACAGGGGCAAGGAAACAAACACCACTGTTCTTGACCTTACTGCTCTAGATAGCAGCAATATGCTGCAACGTATCATGTCCAGCAACAACAGGACATAACCGCTTCCCCATATATTGGGACCCCATGAATCCCAATATATGGGGAAGCAGTTATGTCCTATTGTCTAAAGACTGTCACAGGAGAAAAAGATCTTGGAAAACTCAGCTCTTTTGAGATACCATGCTACCTGGATGCTGCCCGACCAAAGAGGGGACTGGCGTGGGCGAGCAACTCATACTTATTGGACATATTCCCTGTGTTTGATTCTAACAACTCTGTGAAAAGGGTACTATTATCTCCCTTTAACATGAGAAAATGGAGGCTGAGCTAGGTCAACTGACGGGTCCCACAGGAAGGACGGCGGCAGAATCAGGACTCAAACCCAAATCGGGGCTTCCAAGTCTCCGACACCAGCTGACAACACAGGGAGTGGGCAGCTTCCACCATCGAGGACTTGGTACTTACACGTGTTTTGCCCCTGAGTTCATCTTCAGGTCATGCTTGATCAGCCTGATGATGCACTTAAGGTCATTGGCTGTACACCTAGAGGGATGAGGCACATGCAACTGACAAAGTTCTGGACTCCCACACCTTCCCTCCTAGTGATTCTGTCTCCCCAGGCCCATCCCCAGTGGGCAGTGCCCCACCTGGAGGCGATATCCTGCAGGGCCTGTTGCTGCTCATCCTCCTTGGTGAGCTTGGAGAGCCGCAGGAGGAATTCGTCCACCTCCTGGATGGTAAGGAGGCTCTTGGCAGCTGGAGGGAAAGACTTGCTCTGCTCAAAGAAGACTCTGATTGTCTCTGACACGTCACCCTGTCTCCAAAAACCAAAATACCATGCAGCAACCCCAAAGTGGCCGTATATAACCCCCAAGCCCTCATGACTACAGGTGAATTAGAGATTTCAATCACCGCTCCTGTCCGAAACTCACAAATATCAACTTCACTGTTTAGAGAATGTATCCCACCCACAGCTCCTGGAAAGAGCACCTCCATCCACCACAGGATCTGGCCGCCTGCCTCAGCTGAGAAGTGATGTAAGAACTAATGCAGGGTCAAGCCAATGTGAGTCCTGTTAGAATCTGAACTACGAGACAGACACAGTCATCAGATTACGGGGGTGTTTGGACAGCAACTTTCTAGATGTCAAGGCTGGAGTCATGAACAAACCAAAACTGAATGGCAAGCCCAAGTTATAAGGGGAAAAAAAGCAAGGAAAAAACAGGGCCCAGAGGGAACTCCCTGCTAGTGGCTAAGACGCTGCGCTTCCAACACAGGGGTCACAGGCTCGATCCCTTTTAGGGAACTAAGACCCTATTAATACATGCCACATGGGAAGGCCAAATAAAGGCCTAGAACAAGAGCCCCTGGAGAGAGAGTGGGAAGTCGAAGGTCCACCCTCGAAGTCTAGGTCTTTCTCTCAGGCTCAGCAGTAATCTAAGTCCAGTCTTCAGAACCTGGTGAAACGAACAGCTGTAGCCTCCCATTCAACTCCTCTCATAATGAAAGCTTGCTCAAGTGGGTTTCAGTTTTCTGAAACAGTATGTGCTCTCCCAGGAAAAAAAAGAGTGCAGGTGACTGGCTCCGCAGAACCCCACTTGGAATCCACCTACCCTCCCCTTTCTCTGACCTGCTCTAGGTCTCGTGTCATGTCATCTGAGTTGCAGTTAAAAATGCGGCTGAAAAGCTTCACAATCTGCTTATCATTCAAGTTGTAAACACTCTTAATAACACCCGGCAGCAGCAGCTTCACTGTTAGGTACACATCACCGTGGAAACCATCTGGAGGAGACAGAAGAAACCTTTCTTGAGACATGGAGCTTAAACAAATAAATACATAAACTCAAAGAACCAAAAGAGATGTCTGCATTGCTGGCCTCGATGCACAGGCCCTCAGGGGAGGGTGTGCGTTTCACCACGGCAGCAGAGGCCGTGGCATTCGGCAGCTGGGGGTCTGTGTGTCTGCCTCCCCGTAGCCCCTGGATGAACTCCTGCAGGGCAGAGCCATGACTTTCACTGTTGTGTTCCCAGTGATGGGCACATCACAGATGTTCAATGATCATTTTTTAGACGAATGAAAAAGAACACAGTTGGGAGATTATATTCCAAGCTGTGCAAGTGTCTCACAAAACCCAAATCAAACAGGAGAGTGAATTTTCCATTTGGTCGAATGGGATAGGTTCTTCTGGCCTCCTAGGGGGCAGAGTAAGGAAGGAAGAAAGATGCCCGTGTGTTTGGAACAGATCTGGCTACACAGTGAATTTCAAGACAGCAATATAGCAGAGCATTAAACCAAGCACAAGGCCTGTGCAACTGTCAGTTCACGTGCCCATAAAGCTGGCCATGACTCTGAGCTCTCGAGAGAAGCCCATCCAGGATGCTCGAGGCCCACCTCCTGCTGAGCCTTTCTGAAGGAAGTCCTGGATGATCTGGGTTTTCGTGTTGTAGCTAGGATTTTCAGCCACCATGGCACACAACTTCCGAAACTCACGCAGCAGACAATCCTTGTGTTTCGGGTCACATTTGCTTGAGGACAGACTTGTCTTAGGGGTCTTAGGGGTAGGGCTGGAGTGGGCTTCCCCAGAGTTGTTGGGCTTGGCTGTGGGAGAGACAAAAAGGGAGATGATTCGTTTTGCCTTGCTGAAAAGGAAGCAGGAGAAACTCACAGGCACTCTGCTGTTCTCTATGTGTAGCTTCACTTAATCTCCCCACAGAGCCCTTTGGGAGCAGATATCATTGGACTATTTTGTGGGTGAAAAAACAGAGGTCAAGTGATTTCCTCAAATCTCCCAGCTATTAAGAGTAAAGAAACAACCGCCTCACACTGAAGCAAAGGACCAGCTGATGTGTATTTCTTACATGAGTGCTGACTGAAGAACAAGGGCCATTTTCAAGCCAAGAGTGGTCAGGATGATTTCAGAACAATTGTAAAGCTGAACCCAGAAAAGGTGGAATCAGGAAGGAAAAAGAAATCAAGGGACGCCTTAGTTACTCTGAAACTACTGCTACTGCAGATTGTTGGAACTGGAAGAAACCTTAAAGATGATCTAGTTCAACCTCTTCTTATTGGTGAGGAGACCAAGGCCTGAGGAGAGAAGCATTCCCAGTCGCTCACCACTAGCCCCCTGCCCCTCCCCATCACCCCCATCACCACTTTTTCTTCTCTCTTCTTATAAAAACAAAAGGAGGCTTCCCCTGTGGCTCAGTGGTAAGGAATCTGCCTGCAATGCAGGAGACTTGCAGGAGACCTGGGTTCAACCCCTGGGTCAGAAGGGACTCCCTGGAGAAGGAAATGGCAACCCGCTCAGCATTCTTATCTGGAAATCCCTGTGGACAGAGGAACCCAGCAGGCTACAGTCCATGGGGTCACAAAGAGTTAAGACACGATGGAGCGACTAACAACAACAACGGAAAGTTCTAGATTTGGAACTTCCCTGGTGGTCCTGTGGCCAAGACTCCGTGTTCCCAGTGCAGGGGCCCAGGTTTGATCCCTGGCCATGGAACTAGATCCCACAGGCTGCAACTAAGACCAACACAGACAAATACATAAATAAAAGCTTGAAAAAAGGTAAGCAACAAGGGGGACTTTTCTCCAGACACCCAAACAAGTGAGCCTGTTACCTCCTTGTGACCATTTACAAAGTAAATTTCACCCTGAAAGCTTGCAGCAGACAGCCATTACCACGCTGTCTGCTGATATAAGTGTCTTCTTGCCTGGGGTTTGTAAATTAGAAATCTATCCTCATCTCTGACCTGGCATTTAAAGAGGACTTTGAGGGACAAAATCTCCAACGTGTCACTGTTCAGCAGCTTGGAAGAAATAGAACACCCGCCCTCCCTGAAATTCCCTCCTGAGAACCAGGCTATTCCAGAAATACACCTGAACTCTTCCATATTTCTATCTTTGGCTGACCACTAGGCAAAAACCAAGGAAACCTCAGAGTTTAAAAATGATAAAAAATCGTAGAGTCAGACACTGTTTTTGCAACTTTCTCTTCTTTATTCTTGTGAGACACCGTGGGGTCCACAAGGCAGGTGCTGCCATTCCCACTTCACAGATGACGCCACAGAGGCTCAGACCAGGACCCAGGTCTTCTGACCTCAAGTCCGGGCTTTTTTTACTCATACAGAGCAATCTCCTCACACAACTTCTGAGCTCCTGAGTTTTGACTTTATTTTCTTTAGCTGAGGCAGTCAAAAGAATGTGTCCAAATAAAACAGGTAACAAGGTGGAGGGTAAAAAAGCACAGGTATTGAAGTTAAACAGACTTCAGTGTAACTATTAGAAACTCCATAGTGATGCTGAGCACTGGTCTCCTCATTCATAAAATGGGCCTAATAAAAGTACTCCCCAACGTTAAATGAAGAACAAATGGAACCACACAGGCAAAAGCCCCAGCCCAACACCGTCTGCTACACAAGGACATGCAGGACATCTCGCTCCTCTACTTTCATCTCCGATTTGGGCGAGTGGAGGGATGCAATTCCTCACGATTCTTCCATTATCAAAAAGCAAAGATGGGACTTCTCTGGTGGTCCAGTGGCTAAGACTCCATGCTCCCAATGCAGGGGGCTGAGGTTTGATCCCTGGTCAGGGAACTGGATCCCACAGGCTACAACCAGGAGTTCAAATGCCAAAACTAAAGATGCTGCATTCCACAGCAAAGAGGAACGAGCCCGTGTGCCACACTAAGACCTGGCGCAGCCAAATAAGTAAAAGAATGTTAAAAAAAAAACAAAAACAAAACCCCAAACAAGGAAGTAAACAGCAGGTTGTAATAATGTCTGATCCATGTAAGCTACTTCAAGGGGAAAAAAGTCTTGAAAGAACAAACATCTTTTTGCTGCAACAGAGATTAAAATATACAAAGAAATGCTATACATGTGGGTTGCTGAGAATTAGCTGGCCATTACCTCTCTGCTCAGATGAAAGCAAATTACAGTTGACTCTTGAAAAACATGGGTTTGAACTGCATGGGTCCACTTACACACACAGTTTTTCAATAGCAAATAAGTACTATACAATCCGCAATTGATTGAATCCAGGGATGCAGAACTGAGGGTATGGTGGAACCATGCAGAAAGTGGAACCTCGGATAAAGAATTTCAACTGCGCAGGGGATTTGGAGCCCCTAACGCCCGTGGTGTTTAATAGTCAACTGTATTAAGCAGGCTAGATGGCACAGAATGGTCACTCTTAACCAGAGTACCAAATTTTGGTCTCCCGGGATACCTAATTAAAAGGACTGCAACAGCTCACGTAGCCCTAACCTATCTTACCTGAAAAGCCAGAAAACTTCCGGGGATTGGAATTGGTGACAAATGAGGCACCTTTCACTGGAGATGCGACCTGGCCAGTGGCTGTCAACTTAGCCTGGACAACAGCTTTCTTCTTTGGTGTGCTTGTTGCCTTGGAAGACAGATCTGCAGGACCCCAAAAGAAGGGAAAATATCTTTCAGTGAAAAATCCCTGAGAAAGCTTTCAAAGACTCTATCAATTGCTCTCACAGCCTGGCTAGGTAAGTTACTACCATGGTATTAATTGAAAGGTGACTGCTGGCTGGCTGGTCGTCTTGACTGGAAGTAACAGGTATTAGGGTATTGGGGAGAAGGTGTTCTAGGGACAAAAGACCCAGTTATTCTTTACTTTTATTAGTAACTTAAATATTCATCAATACTCTCCACCCCTATCTCACATATAACCTTCAGATTATTCAGAGGAAGTCAGAAATCATGTGTCAACAGATAAAATGTGAGGACCTCAGCTTATGGAATTAGCCCCAATTTAAAGATAAACAAGAAAGTAAAATGAAGTTGGATAAACAGAGCATGTTGATCTGGTATGTGCAGGAAAACCTGCAGCTGCTGAGTACTTGAGCTGTGTGACAGTTTAACTCTCCCTCGTATTTTTCTTCCTCTGAATGAGCTGGGTCCGGAAGTAATAAAGGGTGAAGCCAATGGCTAAGGCTGGGCAGGGTGGGAGGGAGGCTGGAAAAAAAAATGTATTAGTTTTCTCCCTGAAGTCATTTTCCTCTCAAAGAAAAAGGACAGAGGTCCATTTTAGTCCCCCTATACTGACTAGAACTAAACTGAAGACATATTACAAAGACACTGAAGGTCAGAAAGGACTAATTGGATTTATCAGTGTCAGATTTCTAAAATATGCATACATTGGAATACACATGTATGTGCACATATATGTTTTTGTGTATATACAAACACGTATTTCCCAGTTCTGTCTGCTCAAAGGGCCCAGAAGCAAGGATATCTCATGCACCCAGGGCACAGAGCGTCAACATTTTTGTCTCTAATGTCATTTCCCCCACTAACAGGAACAAGGACTCTTCAGAGAAACGGCTGATTTCACGGCTGAGATAGGTAATCCTAAGAGTGAGCATACTGTTAGGCCAGAAAGCAAGGGGGTACTTTAAAACAATTTTTAAAAAGTGATCTGGACATCAAGGACAAAAACTAGCTCAAAGGGGTTCCCAACTGACCAAATATGGGACAATTTAGCACCAAATTAATAAAGTACAGGACAATGATAAGCCACCAGGAAAAAGTAGCAATCTGAGTCCATACAGAAAATAAGTTGAGAGAGAAAAGGGAGTAGTGTAGGTACTCTTTTCTTCAAAAATGTCAATGTCATAAAAGAAAACAAAGACCTCAGAGATGTTCCAGATTAAAGGAGGCCAGACTCGACAACTTAGTGCAATACCTGATTTTGTATCAGGATTCCATACTGAAGGGAGAGGAAAATTATAAATTATCTGATCAACTGACAAAACTAGAATACAGACGGTAGATTAAAGCATTATATCAAAGATAAATTTACTGGTTGATAGCTGTATTACAGTCATGATATCCTATTCTTAAGATATACACATTGAAGTATTTAAAGGCAAAGGACCATGATGCATGCCCAAATGGTTCTGGGGGAAAAAAAGTCACCTGTGTGGAAGGAGAGAGTAACAAAGAGAGCGAAAGAGTGAGCACAAACATGAACACAAATGATCAAGCAGAGAGCAAAATGTTAACAGGTAAATCTGAGGGAATTCCCTGGAGGTCCAGGGGTTAGAACTCTGCACTCTCACTGCTGAGGACCTGGGTTTAATCCCTGGTCAGAGAACTAAAATCCCACAAGCCTCACAGCACAGCCAGAAAAAAAAAAAAAAAAAGGTGAACATGAGCATTCTTTGTACTATGTACTATTTTTATTCTTGCAACATTCCTGAGTTTGAAGTTATTTCTGAACAATAAACTTAAAGATAGGATGAAAGAAATTGAGCTCTACTCTCATCTCGTGGCCTCTCAGAGCCAGTAAGATGAGAAAGCAGTATTCTCCAGCCCACCTGCAATGTGCTGACTTATCTGCTCTTTCTCGTTCTCTTCCAGCTCTTCCCAGCCTTCCAGCTCGGTGAGGTCCTCAATTTTTTTTGTGGTGGCCCGGGCCCGCTCCAGTTTCTCAAACATGCATTTAATGTGGTACCACTCTTTCATATCGCCCCCCGACTCTGAAAAGGGATTGGGCACCACTTTGCCGATTCGGCATACGCCCTTGACAATCTTTTCCTTGCATTTTTTGCAGCCAGCCGTGCCACGCTTGGCGTAGTCCACACAGAAGCGTTGCTCTGCCATCTCACAGGGGCCACTACAGAGTCCCACATGCGACCCTGGCAAGTAAACAAGGCAGGTGGCACGTGGTTTTAGGTTGCTTTCCTGGAAGGACGGAACAGGCTTTCTTCTCTGGAGGAGGTGGTGTCCACAAAAAACTGTCTCTGACCACCGGCCAAAGTGTCTTATGTCAGGCCGGCGATGTTCTCGGAATAGGCACAGTTCTTTTTTCCTGAGTACACGGAGAGTTGGTGGGAAGAGGATCTTAAAAGCCAAAGTCATACAGCTGCACAGAAGGGGGAGAGGCAGAAAAGTGAGTTACAGAGGAGCTTCTAATTTCCTCAAAGGCTGACATCCTAACACAATAATCCATGCTGATCAACCAAACATTTCCTAAAGTATGAAGGATTTTTTTTTTGGCTGCTGTCTGATCCCTGAACAGAAATCGTACTGGCGCCTCCTGCAGTCGAAGCTCGGAGTCTTAACCACAGGACCACCAGGGAAGACCAGGTATGAAAGATTTATTGCCTACAGGATGAACAATTCCAGTACAGGAAAATTCAGTCTGCAACAGGATGTTCAATTACCTAATTGAACATTTAGATATTATTTAATGTATATCTGCTGCTGCTGCGCTAAGTCGCTTCAGTCGTGCACGACTCTGTGTGACCCCATAGACGGCGACCCACCTAGTAAATCACAATCGAAAAAATTCAAGTAACATAAAACCCTTTCTCAGGCCACCAGTAAACCCTAAGCCTTAAAATGGATGGTGACCCTTTAGCATTCAGTTCAGTTCAGTTCAGTCGCTCAGTCGTGTCCCTTTAGCATAATAAGATTCTAAAGTTTCTTTTTAATCATCAAGAAAAATTACATTGGGAGTTCCCTGGTAGCCTAGTGGTTAGGACTCAGTCCTTTTACTGCCATGGTCAGGGTTCAAACCCTGGAGGAGGAACTGAGATCTCAAAAGCCAAGTGGTGCAGCTTAAAAAAAAAAAAAAAAAAAGACATTATTTTCAAGAAGTCTTTAATGTGAAATATAAAGTATCTGTTATCCTCAGAAAATAATTAAGCCACTATATAGATTTGGGATTTAATCAGAAGCCCTATCTTGAGAGGCAATTAAATGGAGCCTAAAACCTAACCCCATGGTTTCAAATCCTAGCTCACTGGCCAGAAGACCTTGGTAATTTCCTTAATCTCTCAGTTCCTCAATTTCCTCAACTGTAAAATGTGGACAATAATAGTACCTAACTCAGAGAGTTGTCATTCTAAGAATAAAACCCTTATATAGTCAATGAAGCGATTATCCTTTAAGCAAAGGTTCCCTGTGTGCAATTAGCCGGGTTATAACTCTGCAACTTCAATCTGGAAATGCTGAAGTAACTGGACAGCAAGAATCAAAGGAGCTCAATCAATTCACATGGAAACAAGGACCATATCCACATAGTATCCCCCCACTTTCTTTTATCCTTATTTTCTAAAGTATCCTCCCAGTTCCAACTTTCAACAGACTGGGAGTTATTTTCAGCCTGCACCCGGCTTTGTCGTCAAATTGCTTGCGGGTGATAACGAAAAGCAGGCTTTACTTGCTGAAGTGAGACGTGATGCAGAGAACAGCAGGTAAATGGGAATCAGAGACGCGAGCACCAAGTGTGACCGTGCAGTTCTGGGACTATGTTATCTTTTGAGAATTTCCCTTAACTTCCCCGAGTCCGCTTCCTTATTCCTAAGACAAGGAAAACATCTACCTCAAGGGAAGGGGGAAAATGACACTGGGTCCGTGGATGGGCGAATGGGAGTGGGGGGTAGGGCTCTGAACTCCCTTGCAAATGTATACAAAAGGTGCGCATTCAGCCTTGTACGTTTTGGGGGAGAAACAGTCAACATTTTCAAGAAACTTCACAAAGGGCTCTGTAACCCCTAGATGCTGAACCACAGAGTATGTGAAAGTAGAGCAGGCCCGTAAGAGGCGCTCAAGAAAAAAAAAACAAAAAACATTAGGGTCCACCACCTTCCTGCAAAGCGATTTATGAAAAGCCGCCTCCAGGACTCCAGGAGCCGGGGGGAGGGCACCTAGCCGCGCCCTCCCCTCCGCAGGGTCTGGGAGGCGCTGGGCCACCAGGAGGCACGGAGCCGTTTGGGGAACCCTGCCTGGCTCACAGGCCCCCCGCGGCCGCCACTCAGCATTTCCTCAAAGGGAGCCAAGAAGGGAAACCGTTGAGGCTCGAACGCAGCCGGGCCGGGAAGTGAGAGCCCCGCGGCCGCTGCTCCCGGAGGGGCCTCCCCTTTCGGGAGGGGGCACCGGCTCCCCGCCGGGGCCGCGGGGAGGGCGGGAGGCGGCGAGGCCCTCGACGCCAGCCGGAGGGGCGTCCAGAGCACAGCCCCGGGCTGGGCTCAAGGGGACGCGGCGGGAAGAGAAAGACTCCCGAGCTCCGCCCGCAGCGCACCGACTCGGGCGGCGGCTGGGCGGACCCGGCCAGAGGAGCCCCGCTGGGGCGCCCTGCCTCCCCGGCGTGGGGCCGCGGGGGTCCCGGGAGCCAACCCCCGCGGGCTCCCGGGGGGCCGCCACGTCACGGAGGGTGTGCCCCGGGGCTCTGCGAGCCGGCGGGCGGGGGAGGAGACCAGGGGGCTGGCTCCCGGGCCGCGCCGAGCCCCGCACTCCGGCCGCCCCCCTTTCCCGAAGGCCGGCTCCACCGCGCCGCCTCCTCACCTGCCTTCCCGGCTCCGGCGCCACCTCAGGCCTCGGACCAGGCGCCCACATGCCGCGCGCAGCCAAGACGGTTGTCGCGCCTGTCTCTTTAAATCCGGGTCCTCGAGCTGGCTGCAGCACGCAGGCGCAGAGGCTCAGGCCCCGCCCTCCCGCAGCCGCGCCACGCGTCCCCGCCCCTTTCCTGCCACGTGGGAGGTGGCGCGGGTGCTCAGAGTGAGGCCCAGGGCTTAGGTGTTGGTCTTTGCGGTTGGTTCGCGAAGTGCCACTGCGGCGGGAGAAAGCGGAGGTCCCAGGATGTGGCGGCGCCCTGAGGCGCATCCTGTTCTCAACTTCTGGGAATTTACCCCACCCCCTTCCAATTTACCCCATTGGCTCTTAATGTTAGAGATTATCTAGTCCTTAAAGGTACTGGTTGAGAGACTATATTGTAATGAGCTTGGGGAAAGCAAAGATATATTGTTTTTCTGCATTCTCTCAGTCTTGTGTCCCCCTCAGTCTTGTGGCTAGCACATGGTAAGTATTTGGCAAGTATTGAATTAAAAAGGGGCACTGGATAGATACAGATACAGTATTAAGGAGTCATGGGTACAGTAAACCCTTGATGGTGTGTTGTTTAAGTGTATTTATTTTAAACCTCAGGTTAGCTTTTTTTTTTTTAAGGTCAACTTTTTGAGAGATTGTAACGGCTGTTTTTACAAAAGGTTAGCAAACTCAGAGGAGGTGAGAGAACTTGTTCACGGTTTAGGAAAGGTAAAGCAACTGGGCATTGTTAGGTAAGCAAAGGTCAGACCCTGGGAAAAATTCTGTGGTCTGTAAAAAAGATCCTGTCCTTAAGACTCCCGGCTTCCACAGCAGAGGGCGCAGGTTGGGTCCCTGGTGGGGAAGTATGATCCCGCATGCCCTGGAGTGCTTTCAAAAAATTTTATGGGCAGATCATGCCCTTTGTTATGTAGAGGATGGAGAGCCATTAAGGGCCTTAGGAAGCAGTGAGGGAATTAGTCAACCAGTGCTGGCTTGGGCAGATCATGAACATGGAATGACACAGAGGTCAGCATGGCACCATACAAGGGTGCATCACTGACTCAGTGGACGTGAGCTTGATCAAATTCTGGGAGGTGGTGAAGGACAGGGAAGCCTGGTATGTTACAGTTCATGGGGTTGCAAAGAGTCGAAAGACTTAGTGACTGAACAATACAAGGATCCCATAAAAATTCGTGAAGAGGTTCACGTTTTTAAGGAAAGTTTTCTGTTTTTGTTTTTTATTGTATCTCTATCAAACCATGGAGAAGGAAATGGCAACCCACTCCAGTATTCTTGATTAATTCCCATGGACAGAGGAGCCTGGTGGGCTACAGTCCATGGGGTTCCTAAAGAGTTGGACATTACTTAGTAGCTAAACAACAACATATCAAACCACTATGCTGTATACTTTAGACTTACACAGTGACATGTGTCAGTTACTTCACAGTAAAACTGGGGAGGAAAAAAGGTGCTTGTAATGACCCATGTGAGAGATGAAAGTAAGTGCCCTGGACAAGCTCAGTTAGTTGGGATGGATGCATTGTTTGATAAGCATTTAAATTTTAAATTACCTTCCAGGTAAAGTGCTCATTTGTCTAAAGATGACTTGAATGAACAGATAGATAATGGTGCCATTAACTGAGATAGAATATGAGAGAGCAGGAGGTATTTTGAGTAAGAGGATGAATTTGTTTTGGTTATATTGTTTGGTTGGTTGAGGCCAGCCATGATGTCACTGTTTGAAGTGGGCAAAGTCTCTTGTGTATGGCAGCATGAACAGGTCTGGGGCTGGAAGGTCACTGGAGGTTCAAGGCCAACTCTGGAGGTTGAGCAATCCTGAACTCTGTCACTGCATTTACTACAGTGTTTTGAAAGTCCGCTAGACTGCGTCTGACTTTTTCCCTGTCCCTGTGCTGTTAGATGCTGTCATCACTATTGAGCTCTTGAAATGTGGCCAGTCCTTTTTGAGATGTGCTGGGCGAGAGGAGAGATAAATTAGGAGTTTGGGATTAACGTATCCACAGTATATATAAGATAGATAAACAAGAAGGATTTGCTATATAGCACAGGAAGCTATACCCAATGTCTTGTAATGGAAAAGAATCTGAGAAAATACGTATCTGTAACTGAGTCACTTTGCTATACACCTGAAACTAACAAAACACATAAATCAATTGCACTTCAATTAAAATAAAATGCATGGGGAGTTCCCTGGCAGTCCAGTGGCTCAGGACTCGGCACTTTTATTGCTGTGCCTTGGTTCAATTCCTGGTCAGGTAACTAAGATCCTGCAAGCAGCATGTCAAAAAAAAAAAATCCAAATCAAGATGTGCTGTTAAGTATAAAACACACAGTAATTTTTGAAGACGTATTATCAAAAAAAGACTGTAAGATACATTGTTAATTACGTGTTGATATTTTCGATATGTTGGGTTCAATAAGTATATTATTCACATTAATTTTAACGGTTTAGTTTTTTGAAAATGCAGTGAGGAGAGAATATAAAACTGCAAGAGAGGGGGACTTCTGTGTCGGTCCAGTGGTTAAGACTACACACTTCCAATGCAGGGGGCACAGGTTGGATCCCTAGCTGGGGAACTAAGATGTCATGAGGTGGCCAAAAACAAATTACAAGTGGCCCCAGCACCACTTCTGTGGTGCTATCCAACAGAACACGACCCAGACTACACAAACTTGTGACATCAGTACCTTATGCATCTTTTTATCCTCAGTGACTAGAACAGTAGCTGGTGCATGGTAGGTACTGTGCCAGTATTTATGAGTACATGAAGGAAACCTGTGAGTGAATGAGTCTGAGAGTAATAAACCTCCCTCAGGAGGATGTTCATTATGTTGTATCTTTGACCATGTTGGATGTAAATGTGCAAAAAGACTTAGGCTCTAAATGTTCTGCTTGCACTTCCCTGGTGGTCCAGTGGTTAAGAATCTGCCTGCCAGTGCAGGAGGCATGGGTTCCATCCCTGGTCCAGGAAGATCCTACATGCCTCAGGGCAACTAAGGCCATGTTACACAATCACTGAGCCCGAGCTTTAGAGCCCGGGAGAAGGCAATGGCACCCCACTCCAGTACTCTTGCCTGGAAAATCCCATGGATGGAGGAGCCTGGTGGGCGGCAGTCCATGGGGTCGCTAAGAGTTGAACACGGCTGAAGCGACTTAGCAGCAGCAGCAGAGGTTTAGAGCCCATGCTCTGCAACAGGAAAAGCCATCACAATGCGAATCCCATGCACTGCAACTAGAGAGCAGCCTCCGCTCACTGCAGCTAGGGAAAGCCCCCTGGCAGCAATGTAGACCCAGCACAGCCAAAAACAAATACGTGCATGTTAAAAAAAATAAATATTAAGCTTGATTAGAGCTCCAAGGAACCCCTTAATGATCTTTGACTCAGATGCCAGATACAGTTGAATGAAGTGTGAAAGCTGGCAGTTGCCTGACCTTGGAGAAGTGGGAGCTGCCACCAAGGAGAAGGAGGTGATGTGTGATGGGAATAGGGGGACTTTGGAGTCATACAGACTTAGGTTTGAATTATGTTCCACTGCTGGCTGTGTATAACTTTCATTTATTTTAACTTCTCAGGGGCTCAGTTTTCGTGGTGAAATGGGGATAAAACTATCCCTTAGGATTGTGTGTGGCAATTAAACGAGATGACATATATTAACTAGCAAATTGTTTGGCACTTGGAGGTATTTCAGAAAATATGCATTCCCCCCGACTCCCCAGCCTGGATACATTCATGGCGCTGCAGAGTTTAATCATTCAGTTAGTCATCAGTCTGTCAAGTATTGATTGAGCGCCTACTCTGGCTTAGACACTATTCCAAACACTGGAATATAGCACTGAAACAAAGCAGACAAAAATCTCTGCCCTCCTGGAGCTAACTGGTTAGTGTGGGAGATAGATAGAAAACAGTAAGGAAAAGGCACGTTCATAGTCGCTTGTAGCTCAGCAGGAAAGATGCTGGAGACCTGAGTTCGGTTCTTGGGTCAGGAAGATCCCCTGGAGAAGGAAATGGCAACCCACTGCAGTATTCTTGCCTGGAGAATCCCGTGGACAGAGTACCCTGGCGGGCTGGGGTCACAAGAGTCGGACACGATGATGGGTGTTATGAACAAAAAGAAAGAAGAGATGGACAGGAGGTGTCAGGCAGGGCAGGGTAGGGATTGCACATTTATTATTACTATTATTTTTTCTTTTCTTTTTTGGCTGCACTGGGTCGGCTTGTTGGACTTTTTATCATTTTAGCAGTATTTTGTTATTCAATAATTATTAAATTATCATTAATATTATAAGTTATTGTATTTTGATTTACAATATTATTAATACTGTAAATTGGGCTTCCCTAGTGGCTCAGCTGGTAAAACATCCGCGTGCAATGCAAGACATCCCAGTTTGAGTCCTGGGTTTGGCTGTGCAGTGCATAGGCTTGTGGGACTTTTTATTTTTGAAATTATTATTAGTTTCAACAAGATTTTATTATTCAATGATTATTAAATTATCATTATTATATTTAATTAATAAACAGTTATTAATATTATATGCCCAGCTGTGTGGGTATTCGTTGCTGCTCGTGGGCTTTCTCAAACTGTGGACAGTGGGGGCTTCTCACTGGGGTGGCTTCTCTTACTGCAGAGCACAGGCTTTAGAGGGTGGGCTCAGTAGTTGTGGCCCATGGGTTTAGTTACCCCATAGGATATGGAATCTTCCCAGACCAGGGATTGCACTCGTGTCTCCTGTATTGGTAGGCAGATTCTTAACCACTGGACCACCAGGGAAGTATGGCTTGTGGTATTTTCATTCTCCAACCTTAGGGCCTCAGAGATCAAACTAAGGCCCTCAGCAATAAAAGCACAGAGTCCTAACCACTAGACTGCCAGGGAGTTCCTGTAGGTCGCAGTTTCAAATACAGTGTTTCAGATACAGCAACCTGTTTGGTGCTTGGAGGTATTTCAGAAGATGTACATTCCCCCTGACTCCCCAGCCTGGATACATTCATGGCACTGCAGAGTTTTAATCTGGAAAGCTTTGCCAACGAAGTGACAGTTGGCTACACCAGAAGGAATGAAGGAGGGAGCCAGGCGGAGAGGGAGTAGCAAGTAAAGGCCCAGGGCCAGCTTGTGCCTGTCCTTTTGAGAGATCACAGGGAGATGGGTGTGTCTAGAGCAGCAAGAGTTAAGGCTGAGAAGTACTGGAGATGAGATCAGCAGGAGATCTGAAGACAGACCCTGGCCTGTAAACCACTGTAAAGTGAAGTCGCTCAGTCATGTCCGACTCTTTGCGACCCGTGGACTGTAGCCCACCAAGCTCTTCTGACCATGGGGTTCTCCAGGCAAGAATACTGGAGTGGGTTGCCATTTCCTTCTCCAGGGGATCTTCCTGACCCAGGGATCTAGCCCAGGTCTCCCACATTGCAGGCAGATGCTTTAACCTCTGCGCCAGTAAAGAAGCTGTTTTATTGCAGGTGAAATGGGAAACTAGTGGGTAACATTGAGCAGGGAAGTAACATGATCTGATGAGGTTTTAACAACATTGCTGTCACTCTGCCTGCTGTGTCGAGAAACTGGAAAATGAGTTAGTTGATGACCGTGAAAGGGAGAAATGGGGGCAGCTTGGGTGGTAACAGTGAAAGCAGTAATAACCTAGGCTCGTGGACCCATATGGGATCTGTGGATAGGCTCAGGGGTGTCCTTGAATCCCTTGCAGTTTTATATAAATATTTGTGCGTAGTGCATTTTTGGAGGGAGAACTTCTACTGGAGTCTCAAAGCAGTTCCATGATCCAAATCAAGAAGGACTTTGGGGGAATTCCCTGGAGGTCCAGTGATTAGGACTCCGCCTTCACTGCTGAGGGCGTGGGTTCAATACCTGGTGGGGGAACTAAGATCCTGCAAGCAATGCAGCATGTCAAAGAAAAAGAAGAAGGACCTTGGTAGCAAATATGTAGGATTGTTGTTGTTGTTTGGTTGCTAAGTCAAGTCTGACTTTGCGACCCCATGGACTGGAGCCCGCCAGGCTCCTCTCTCCCTGGGATTTCCTGGGCAAGAATACTGGGGTGGGTTGCTGTGCCCTCCTCCAGGGAATCTTCTTGACCCAGGGATCAAACCTACATCTCCTGCATCGCGGGTGGATTCTTCACCTCTGAGCCCCATGGGAACCCCCGATATGCAGGATGCTTGCTGGTGATTCAAAATGCCATGCTTAAGTCCTTCCCTGAGACCTTGATCCTAAATCTTCCAGGGGAGTGATCCTGTTTGAGAGTCTCTTAGAGCTTCTGCCCATCCCCTTTAAGACTGTAGCATCCCTGACCTCCGGTTTTCACCCATCAGGATTGTTCAAAAGGAGGAAAAAAAAAAAAGTCAGGGAACTGTGTAGACTGTGTTCTTTTTTATGCCACCCACTGTGGAAGCTTGGAAGCCATAGGCAGTAATAGGGAAAAGGCTTCACACCTGCCTAGAGACAGCGTGGGGGGACTCGTGAAGCTAGTTTGCACTCTGTGGATTCCCTTTTTAATAAGCTCTGGTCTATGAATCACATAAATCTCAGCACTGAGAGCTGATTTTACGGTTTGGTTTGCTTAATAGTCACACAATTAAAATAAGTTGTAAAAAACGGTGGTGGTGTTTGCCAGGATAAATATTTAAAAGGGAACAGCTGTAGAAAGATGTAATAATTCACAGCGGCCCATGGCTCTTCATTCTCAATAAAGACTGTGGAGGTTATTTCATTTTATTTTTTTTGGCCACACTACGGGGCACTCAGGATCTTAGTTCCCTGATGAGGGAGGACTCAAACCTGTGCCCCTGCAGTGGAAGCATAGAGTCTTAACCACTGGGCCACCAGGGAAGTGTCTGGAGGTTGGTTCTTAACCAGAGGGTTTCCCCCCTCACCTCCCCGCCCGCCCGCCCCCGCCTTTCCTTTGAACGTCTTTGTGGTGCAGCTGCCAGGTTGAAGCCAGACAGCTGAGAGGAGTCAAGGGTGCCTTTGGTGGAAGTTGATCCATTGCACAGAGTCAGTGCTTCTAGGTGGGACTGGGGTCACAGATACAGAACAAGGAAGACTCAAAGTTACTACTACCCTCCTTGAACTTTTGGTTGGGTTTTCTAGTATGAAGTCATGGAGGTTATGTTTTTTAAGAGGTAAATTAACAATTTTCAAGGGGAAAATTGATTTTACCAAGAGAGACTATTTGGGAAGTCAGTTCTCCTCCGCTGGACTGTGGGCTGGTCGATGAGCACTGATGACCGCTGGTTTTCCGGGGCTGATGTGCAGCAGAGGTGGAAGTCTGGGTTCCTTCCTCTCTTATTCCTTGTGTCATTTCCTTTATACCAGGACAGGAGAGCCCCAGGCCCTCTTCTCTTCTTTTCTGGAAGGTTCCCCCCGAGCTCTCCTACTGAAGCCTTCTGACCAAGCAGCCCACTGTGCTTTCTCTCTCCTGCCTTCAGTCTTGCCTTGTAAGATTGTAAAGGAAAAAACTCTATTGTTTACATTTACTTTATACACAATACTCTCTGAGTACTACTTAACTCTGACACCAGACGTGTGCGTTTTGCAAATGTCAAGCAATCCTGTGACACCAGTTCAATGTTCTGAAGTTTATTGTTTTTGTTTGTTTTTTGTCTTTGGCTAAGTCCCAAAACATGGCTAAGTCCCAAAACATGCGCGATTCTACTTCTCCGACCAGGGGTCAAACCTGAACGCATGCCCTCTGCAGTGAAGCCCAGCATCCTAACCACTGGACTGCCAGGGAATTCCCAGTGTTCTGTAACTTAATTCAGTTCTGATGCTCTCTACCTGGAGCTAGAGTCACGCCTCACATTTAAAGGCTCAGTTACCTGAGACTGCCCCCTCCCACCACGTGGATGCCAGTCACAAATCCAGATTGTTACCTGTGCTTCTGACTGTTTATAGATCAGAATTTCCCAAGACCACATCCTTGGAGTTCGATTAATTTGCTAGGGCAGCTGACAGAACTCAGGAAAGCAAATTACTTACTAGATTCCCAGTTTATTATGAAAGGATGTAGCTTAGGAAGAGCCAGACAAAAGAGATGCACAGGGCGAAGTATGTAGGAAGGGGTGGAGAGCTTTTATGCCCTCTCTGGGCGTACAGTCCTCCCAACACCTCCCTCCCAGCACCTATGTTCCCCAGCCCAGAAGCTGTCTAATGCCATACTTGGGTTTTGATGGAGGCTTCGTCATATAGGCATGATTGGTTAAATCAGGGGCCATTGGTGATTGAACGTAGTCTCCCATCCCCTCCCCTCCCTGGAGGTCAGGTAGCAAGACTGAAAATTCTAACCCTCTAATCAGGGTCGGCTTCCCATGTAAACAGCATCTATTCTTGTTGTTCAGTCACTGAGTCGTGTCTGACTCTGCAACCCCATGGACTCCGGTGTGCCAGGCTTCCCTGTCCTTCACTATCTCCCAGAGTTTGCTCAAATTTTTTCCAGTGCATTCTTTTCCAATCCATTCTTGAGGGCCTCATTAATATAAACTCAGGTGTGGTTGAAAGGGACTTATATATATATATATATAAAACAAAGGACACCATTGCCACTCCTCTCTCTAATCACTCGAAATTCCAAGGGTTTTAGGAACTCTGTGCCAGAAATGGTGATGAAGGCCAGCATGCATATTTCTTATTATAAATCTTATAATAAATCTTATTATAAATCACAGTATCACAATAATAAAGGCGAGACTGTCCTCAGGGAGTACTCAGACTCAGACAGTAAAGCCCAGTACCCAGAAAGAGTAAAAGGAAGGCTGGGGGAGAAAACTGACTAGGTATTAATAGATACCACATAACTAATGTGGAGAAGGAAATAGCAACCCACTCCAGTATTCTTGCCTAGAGAATCCCATGGACAGAGGAACTTGGAGGGTTCCAGTCCATAGGGTCGCACAGAGACACAGAGTCAGACACGAGCACAGAGTCAGACACGAGTGCAGCGACTTAGCATGCACGCATGCACATAACTAGTGAGTGGGAGTGATCTGACCCTAGACTTTTGATCAAAGTCCTGCCAGATATCTTTCTTTTTTTTTTTTTAATTTTTTTAAGTATAATTGATTTATAATGTTGTGCTAGTGTCTACTGTACAACAGTGAATCAGTTATACATGTATTTAATCTTTTTTTGGATTCTTTTCTTGTATAGGTCATTACAGAGTACTGAGAAGAGTTTCCTGTGCTATACAGTAGGTCATTACTGGTTATCTATTTCGTATATAGTAGGGTGTATATGTCAATACCGATGTCCCAATTTCTCTCTCCTCCTGCTTCCCCCCTGGTAACTGTAAGTTTATTTTTTAATCTGTGACTCTATTTCTGTTTTGCAAACGAGTTCATTTGTACCATTTTTTCTAGATTCCACATGTAACTGCTGGATTTCTTACACTGTTTACAATACAGCCAGGTTGCAGTTTTCTTGATGGTAAGGGCCATGTCTTAAATTTATTTACTTTAAAAATTTTATTATTACTTTATGTATTTTTGGCTGTGGTGGGTCTTTGTTGCTGCGACTGGACTTTCTCTAGCTGTGGTATGTGGGGGCTACTCTGTCCTTGTGGTGCTTGGGCTTCTCATTACGCTAGCTTCTCTTGTTGTGGAGCTCGGGCTTGAGGCGTGGGCTTCAGAAGTTGCATTGCCTGGGCTTAGTTGCTCCGTGGCATCTGGAGTCTTCCCAAACCAGGGATCAAATCTGTTTACCCGGCATTGGCAGGCAGATTCTTAACCACTGGACCACAAGGCAAGTCCAAGAGCCATGTCTTTGATTATTTATTCAACTAACATTATTTGCGTGTAGGTACTAAAAACATTGACATGCGTTTAGCTCAATTAATCTTCTCCATAATCCCAGAAGATAGAAACTGTTATTCTCTGTGTTTTGTAGTTGAGGAAAGTAAGGCTGAAGTAACTTAAAAATAATTTACAAGTAATTTAAAAATAGTGGACCTAAAAAAAAAAAAAATAGTGGACCTCGGGCCTGGTGTATCTATTGTCTCCCAGTTGGAATGTCTGGGAACTGAAGTCATCCTTCTTGCTCTGATCAGAGACCACTAAGGAGTACAATTTATTGCCGGTGAAAGGGGAGGCAGGTGAGGCAGGGCGATGTGGAGAGAATGTGACAACAAACTTCAAAATATTTGATTTCCCCGGACTTCCCTGGTGGTCCAGTGGTTAAAGGGGACTTGGATTCAATCCCTGGTCAGGCAACCAAGATCCCACATGCTGCGGGGCAACTAAGCCCATGCTCTGCAGCAAAGAGCCTGCAAAGCAAAAAAAGAAAAAAAAAAAAAAAATTTTGGCTTCCCAGCCCAACCAAGGTCTCTGAACAGCACCAGGTTCCCTTAACCTTGACTGTAAACTTTCCAAATCTGAACTTGCTATTTGCAGGTATCCTCTCCCATTTCCCACATTTTATTATTAAATAGAGAACACTGGACTGGGAATCAAGTTACACCTACACTCACTTTAGCAATTAACTTGCTGAGTTACCTTAGACAAACAATTAGACATTTAAAATGGAGGTGAAAATAGTTGTTTTCTCCAGGGGGTGTTGAGACTGGAAGAAAAGTGGGCTTTCCAGGCGGTGCTAATGGTAACCTGCCAATGCAGACATAAGAGACTTGGGTTCAGTCCCTGGACTGGGACGATCCCCTGGAGGAAGGAATGGCCACCCACTCCTGTGTTCTTGCCTAGAGGATCCCATGGACAAAGGAGTCTGGAGGTCCATGGGGAGTCCATGGGGTCGCAAAGAGCTGGACACGACTGAAGTGACTTAGCATGGTCTGAAGATTGCTAAGTAAATAAACCTCTCACTATGTAAATACAAGGTAATATTTCATAATTTGTTGTCGTTTAGTCGCTAAGTCGTGTCTGACTCTTTAGCGACCCCATGGACTGTAGCCTGCCAGGTTCCTCTGTCCATAGAATTTTCCAGCAAGAACCTACTTCAGGGGATCTTCCTGAGTCAGGGATCGAACCCGTTATCTCCTGCAGTGGCAGGCATTAGCAGGCGGATTTTTTTTTACCGCTGAGCCACCAGGGAAATGATGCAGGGTTGAATTACTTTACTTCTGAGCATCAGTTTTCCATCTGTAAGATGAAGATACTGTATACCTTACAGAGTTGTTGGGAGGGTTAGAGATGGTGTATGTTAAGCCCAATGCCAAACACATGGAAGGCATCTAGGGAATGGTAACTATTATTAATAATAACCTGACAACCTGGTTTGATACTCTCTTATTACCACATTTGGCAGAACAACAAACAAACAGTACTTACACACACAAAAAGCATCAACCACCACCATCCACTACCCAACCAGCATGGTCCGCTGAACTCCCCTAAAGGTGACCGATGGCTCCCCAGGGGTGCTTGAAGCCCACCAAAGGCTGTGGCAAACTGGAGGTGCAGCCAGATGGAATTCTGTTCCTCCTTTGAGGCTGGGAGTGCTTTCAATGCAGGGTGATGGCTTGGTGCAAAGACTCACTGGGAAATAGCTTTGACTGCCAAGTGACAGGGGTGAGCCAAACGAGATGGTAGCAGGGAAGGGGCTGAGAGCAGCTGGGAGACGATGGTCTTAACTCTGCTACCGAATCACTTTATTCCTCCTTTTCTCCACTTGAGAGGCCTCCAGGCCATCAGGGCTGCCCACCCGCTCCTGCTAACATATGGACATCCTTCTTCCCTCTTAGCTTGTTTGGTGCCAGGAAGAATTTGCTTTAGTTGCTAAATGCAGAGATGGCACATTATACTATCGGGGCTATGGTGTATACATTCCTTGTGGAGCTGCTCTCAGTATAGATAAGGGCTTTCATATGTCTGAGAAAGGAGACGCAGGACAGATTTTGCTTTTTTTTTTTAACCATGCCAGGTGACTTGTGGGATCTTAGTTCCTTGACCAGGGATTGAACCCTGGCCCTCGCTAGTGAGAGTGCAGAGTCCTAACCACTGGACCACCAGGGGATTCCCTATGAGGCAGATTTCTTTCTTTTTTTTTCAAGCATTTATTTGGCTGTGCCGGGTCTTGGTCATGGCACGTATGATCTTCAGTTCCAGCTTACAGACTTAGTTGCAGCCTGTGGGATCAGTTTCCTGACCGAGGATCAAACCCTGGTGCCCTGCACTGGGAGCGTGGAGTCTTAGCCACTAGACCACCAGGGAAGTCCCAAAGCAGACTTGTTATCCCTTTGTTTAAGTACTGAACTGACTTCTGTTTGGGTTCCGATGTCCATCAGTCAGTTTGCTCTTTTGATCACTTTTCCAAGCCACTTCCTGCCTGATGGGTATTATTCACTCCACAGATAATTATTGAGCCTTATTATGTGCCTGGCATTATTTTAGGTTGTGAATAAGACAGATGAGCTCCCTGCCCTTGTGGGGTTTACATTCCGGTGAGGAGACATAAAATTTATGTATCAATAAACAAGCTAATTTAAGATAGTGATAGCAACCCACTCCAGTATTCTTGCCTGGAGGATCCCATGGAGAGAGGAGCCTTGCAGGCTACAGTCCATAGGGTCACAAAGAGTCAGACATGACTGAAGCGACTGAGCACGAAAGTTTACTGAATTCATAGGGAAGATGTGATAAGATGACAGGCGGTGGGGGTGGGATGGCTGTTCACATCATTTGAGAAAGGGACATTAGGACTGGGAACTGAAGGATGAGAGGACTGCCATACTATTTCAGATAGGTCCTGAGCAGAGGGTCAGGCGCAGGTCCTGAAATGGCATGTTTGGGGAAGAGAAGGTTAGCTGCTGAGCCCAGGGACACAGAGAATAAAAGGGGAGCATGAAGCACATGAAGTTAGAAAGTAGTTCACAAAGTGGGGGTCCCCTGGATCATATTTAGCTCACATGCTGTTTTTGAGATTTCACTAAAAACAAAAATGATCTTGACTTGCAATTTCTCTTGGAAAAAAAACAAAACAAAACTTGGCCATGCCAGGCCTCTATTCTTGAATAACATTTGATTTCAACACAGAGCAGCTATATGCTCACTTGTCTGCTCCCAACCTCTTAATGAGGCTCAAGGTCAGCAGTAGGTCAAATAGTAAATATTTGAATTAGGAACTTCAGAGCTACTAATTGGACTATAAAGAAAGCTGACTACCAAAGAATTGATGCTTTTGAACTGTGGAGTTGGAGAAGACTCTTGAGAGTCCCTTGGACAGCAAGGAGATCCAGCCAGTCCATCCTAAAGGAAATCAGTCCTGAATATTCATTGGAAGGACTGATGCTGAAGCTGAAACTCCAATAACTTTGACCACCTGATTTGAAGAACTGACTCACTGGAAAAGATCCTAATGCTGGAAAAAGTTAAAGATGGGAGGAGAAGGGGACGACAGAGGATGAGATGGTTGGATGGCATCACTGACTCAATGGACACGAGTTTGACACAAGCTCTGGGAGTTGGTATTGGACAGGGAGGCCCAGCATGCTGCAGTCCATGGGGTCAAAAAGAGTTAGACACAACTGAGCGACTGAACTGAACTGAACTTCAGAGCATCTTGTAGGCTGGAAAGGGCCTAGATTCTTTTTTCCCCCCTAAGTGTGATGGAAGCATATAATGAAGGGTTTTAAGTGACAGAGTGACTTGATCTATTTTACTCTACTTTGTAGATAACAGATTGTGGCTGGGAGCAGGACAGCCAACAATTAATGCAAAGGCTGTTGGTGGTGGTTAGGACCAGTGGAGACAGAAATAGACAGATTCTGGGCATATTTTAGAGGTAGAGTTGCCAGGACTTAACTAATACATTAGATTTGGAAAAGAAAAGGTAATGAAGGATGCGTCCCAGGAGAAAAGTCAAGCCTGGGGATATAAATTGGGAGTCATCAGTATATGGGTGATACTATTTTTTTTTAAATTTGAAGTGTAGTTGGTTTATAATGTTGTGCTAGTTTCTGCTGTACAGCAAAGTGAATCAGTTATACATGGATATATATCCACACTTTTTAAGATTCTGTTCCTGTAAGGTCATTACGGAGTGTTGAATAGAGTCCCCTGTGCTATACAGTAGCTCCTTACTATCTATTTTATATTTAGTGGCGTGTGTGTGTCACTCCCAGTCTCCCAGTTTATCCCTCTTTCTCTCTTTCCCCCCTGGTAACCATAAGTTTGTTTTCTATATCTGGCACTCTGTTTCTGTTTCATAAATAAGTTCATTTGTATCCTTTTTTTAAGATTCCATCTATAAGCAATATCATGTATTTATCATTCTCTGACTTATTTTACTTAGTATGATAGTCTCTAGGTCTGTACACGTTGCTGCAATATGGATATTTAAACACACGAGGGCCTTCCCTGGTGGTACAGTGGATAAGAATCCACCTGCCAGTGTAGGGGACATGGGTTCGATCCCTGGTCCGGGAAGATTCTACATGCTGTGGAGCAACTAAGCCCATATGCACCACAACTACTGAAGCCAGTGTGCCCTAGAGCCTGTGTTCCCCAACAAGAGAAGCCACCCCAATGACAAGCCTGCCCACCACAACAATGAGTAGTCCCAGCACAGCAAAGAAGACCCAGTGCAACCAAAAATAAATAATTTTAAAAAACAAACCAAAACAAACCCGTGGGAATGAATGAGGTCACTGAGGGAGGAAATGTAGGTAGGAAATAAAATGTAGAGTTAGAGGAATTTTGTTTTTCTGTTCAAATTTAAAGTATCTAAATTCCTGGTATCATGCAGGCTACTAGAATCTCAACATTGAACAAGCAATCTAAGGTCATCTGGCCATCATTCCTACCCAGATGAGTAAATATGTATTTATTCAACCCCCCCTACAAAATGTCCCACCAAGTTGGCACATCATTGTCAAGAAGCATACTATTTCCATTAAGACCTTCCATTCATTAGAAAGTGGCTTTTCCTCCTGTCAAACTTTTACATCTGCTAAGTCACTTCAGTCGTGTTCGACTCTGTGCGACCCCATAGACGGCAGCCCACCAGGCTCCCCAGTCCCTGGGATTCTCCAGGCAAGAACACTGGAGTGGGTTGCCATTTCCTTCTCCAATGCATGAATGTGAAAAGTGAAAGTGAAGTCGCTCAGTCGTGTCTGACTCTTAGCGACCCCATGTACTGCAGCCTACCAGGCTCCTCCATCCATGGGATTTTCCAGGCAAGTGTACTGGAGTGGGGTGCCATTGCCTTCTCCGAAACTTACATAGGTGAATATATATATATCTCTCCAAAAAGGGACAGTGTTGAGAGTAAAAGAACGTACTAATCATAATTATACCAAGACACCTGGGACTCTCCTGGACAAATCTTGTAACAATACCTTAGCCATCTCTGTCTCTAGATTGGCAACTGGATAACTTTGGAGCAAGTGAGTGAGCGTCGCTCAGTTGTATCTGACTCTTTGCGTCCCCATGGACTATAGCCTACCAGGCTTCTCTGTCCATGGAATTCTCCAGGCAAGAATACTGGAGTGGTTTGCCATTTCCTTTTCCAGGGGATCTTCCTGACCCAGGGATCAAACAGAGGTCTCCTGTACTGCAGGCAGATTCTTTACCATCTGAGCCACCAGGGAAGCCTACTTTTAAGAGACATTTCTAAGTATAAAGACAGGTCAATTTAAAAAGTATCAGCAGATACATGCTTGACTTTATCTTATAATCTAGAGATAATACATTAGAATATGTAATGTACCCGTACACCTTTTCTATAGAAAGTCCCCACATGTACACAATTATATCCATGTATGTCCATGGGATTATCCAGGCGAAAATACTGGAGTGGGTTGCCATTTCCTTCTCCAGGGCATCTTCCCAACCCAAGATCGAACCTGCATCCTCTGCATTGGCAGGCAGCTTCTTTACTACTGAGCCACCTGGAAAGCCCAGAAGAGGGAATTAAGGGGCATTAAACTATTAGCCTAAGATCAAGTTAGCATCACTTAAATCAGCATAACTCAAGTTAGCAAATTAGTAGTAGCATGGAGCAGGGTTAGACCAGATGCTACTAGTAGAAATACTTTCATTGCTTTATTTATAAAGTTCAGTTTATAAACCTCTTTCACATGCATGTGTCATTAGACTCTCACTACACTCTGCCAGGTATCATCATCATTTTCTGGTACAGCAAACTAAGTTTCAGAGAGGCCACTTGCCCAAGATCACTAGATGTTAAAAAGTAGAGGGTGGGGGTAACTCTATTCAGTATCCTGTGGTAGATCATAATGGAACAGAATATGAGAATAAATATATATAACTGAATCACTTTGCTGTACAGTAGAAATTAACATAGCATTGTAAATCCACTATTGTTCAATAAAAGAAAAAGTAGAGTGGGAACTTGAACTTGTCTTTGGTTTTCTCTTGATAAGTCTTGTGTTCTTTCCATTACTCCATACGAATCTACTGAGTGCTACATTAAAAGTTTTAGGCCTAAATTATACTTTTTCACACAGTTTTAATTCCATAGCATCTAATTTTGTTCCCTGGTGTATAAAAAGTAGTCATTACCTATCGTTAAATGAGATATATGTGAAAGTATATTATAAATCGTAAGGCACTAATAAACATTTGAAGCCTAGTTTGGAGATTGGCATTTTTTTCTCTCCCTCCAAGTTGGGGGAAATATATTCAGTTGATAAGTGAAATGGGTGAGAGGTGTACGAAGTAGTACTTACAATCATTCTAACACAGGCATACCTCATTTTATTGCACTTTGTAGTACTGCTTTTGTTTTTACAAATTGAAGGTTTGTGGCAACTTTGCATTGAACTAGTCTATAGGTGCCATTTTTCCAACAGCATTTGCTCATTTTGTGTCCCTGTGTCACATTTTGATAATTCCCATAATATTTCAAACTTTTCCCATATTGTATTTGTTCAGTTCAGTCACTCAGTCGTGTCCGACTCTTTGCGACACCATGAACCGCACCACGCCAGGCTTCCCTGTCCATCACCAACTCCGGAGTTCACCCAAACCCATGTCCATTGAGTCGGTGATGCCATCCAACCATCTAATCCTCTGTCGTCCCCTTCTCCTCCCATCTTCAATCTTTCCCAGTATCAGGGTCTTTTCAAATGAGTCAGCCCTTCACATCAGGTGGCCAAAGTATTGGAGTTTCAGCTTCAACATCAGTCCTTCCAATAAACACCCAGGACTGATCTCCTTTAGGATGGACTGGTTGGATCTCCTTGCAGTCCAAGGGACTCTCAAGAGTGTTCTCCAACACCACAGTTCAAAAGCATCAATTCTTTGACGCTCAGCTTTCTTTATAGTCCAACTCTCACATCCATACATGACCATTGTTATGGTCATCTATAATCAGTGATCTTTGAGGTTACTACTGTGGTCACTGAAGGCTCAGATGATGGTTAGCATATTCTACAAGAATTTTTAAATTAAGATATGTATCAATACTTTTTTTCAAGACAAAATGCTATTATACACTTGATAGACTACAGTAACTTTTTTATGTATTGGAAAGTCAAAAATTTGTGTGACTTGCTTTATTATTATAGTGGTCTGGAATAGAACTTGCAACATCTCTGAGGTATGTCTGTAAATGTTGGATGCATTAGTGTGTGTGCCCGCATGTGCGTGCTCAGTTGTGTCCATCTCTTTTGTGACCCCATGGACTGTAGCTTGCCAGGCTCCTCTCTCCATAGGATTTTCCAGGCAGGAATACTGGAGTGGATTGCCATATCCTCCTCCAGGGAATCTTCCTGACCTAGGGATTGAAATGTCTCTTGTATCTCTTGCATTGACAGGTGGATTCTTTACCACTGTGCCAACTGGGAAGCCCTGGCTGCATTAGGGGAAAAGTGAAAGTGAAAGTGAAGTCGCTCAGTCATGTCCAACTCTTTGCAACCCCATGGACTGTAGCCCACCAGGCTCCTCCATCCATGGGATTCTCCAGGCAAGAGTACTGGAGTGGGTTGCCATTTCCTTCTCCAGGGGATCTTCCCGACCCAGGGATCGAACCCAGGTCTCCTGCATTGTAGGTACACACTTTACCATCTGAGCCACCAGGGAAGTCTTTAGCGGGGAGTTTCTAAAAAGACAACATGACAAGAAGACATCTTTGGGACCAGTTCTTAGAATTTGGAAACATGGTTGGTATTCGTGGTCTAATGCAAAACCTGTTTCACATAGCTCTAAGAGGTATAAAGAAGCTGTCCAAGGCATGGAGGATCAAGGATTCATCAACTCCTGTTGCTGTCTACATCAATCTCAGATTCAACAAGAATTCACTGGCTTTTGATCAAGGCCCCATTACTCATGCTCTGAGTTTTGAGAGCTTTTGGGTCCTCCTAAAAACCCAGTGGGGGGCTTCTATGCTTGGCACTCCTTAAGCTCTTCTTTAACTGTTACAGTAAAGGACTCAATAACCTCAAGGCTACTCAACTGTTAACTGAGTGAAAGTGCCAACTCCTTAGAGAATGGCATTCAAGGCCCTCCTTGGTTTGTAACCTACCTTTACAATTGCCACTCCCACTGTTGTCAGGAATAAACACTGCTCCAGTTAAACTAAGCTGCTCACTACCTCCTGAGGATGTTCTATTTTCCATTTGGATACCTTTATTTTTTTGGCTGTTTGGTGCAAAATGTGGGATCTTTGTTCCCTAACCAGGGATCCAGCCCATGCCCCATGTGAAAACTAATTTCACATTCTTTTTACTTTTTCATGTAGGTACTAGAAAATTTAATATATGTATCTGGCTTGCATTTTATATGTGTGTATGCTCAGATGCTGTTGTATATGACTTTGAGACACCAGGACTGCAGCCTGCCCGGCTCCTCAGTCTGTGGAATTCTCCAGGCAAGAATACTGGAGCGAGTTGCCATTTCCTACTCCAGATTTACCTGACCCGGGGATCGAACCTAGGTAGCCTGCACTGCATGTGGATTCTTTACTGCTGAGCCACTTATTTTTAATTAAGAATACGTTTTTTTAAAAGATCTTTTTTTACATGGACCATTTTTAAAGTCTTTATTAAAAAAAAATAAAGTTTTTATTGAATTTATTATAAGATTGCTTGTTTTATGTTTTGGTTTATTGTCTGCAAGGCACGTGGGGTCTTAGCTCCCTGAGCAGGGATCAAACATGCACCCCCTGTATTGGAAGGCCAAGTCTTAACCCCTGGACCCCCAGGGAAGTCCCTTGAATTACAGTTTTAATATACAGTGCTCCTCTAGATCATTAGCCTACTCTCTTAGGCCTGTGTAGAAGTGAGCCTACCCTTCAAGCCCCACCTTGTACTTTCTCACATCCTGAAATAATGATAAATGATAAAAAAAATTCTAAGTCTGGGTTCATATATTTGATGCAGACATACCCTTTACATTATCAAACTGAAGTTACTGTCAGATCAGCTGGACAGATCAGGAAAGCAAAACCTTTCTGCCAATGGCCAAAGGACAATTAAAATGCTCTCGAAGTGTTAAGATAACTTCTTACAGGCACCCATACTAGAAAAACTCCAAACCCCTTTATTCCATCTATATTTCTCCTATTGTTCTTCACTTGTAGTCACTGTTAGCTCTTCCTGTGAAATTCTTCAATTCTATTACCTTTCTTTCAGTACATACCTAGTTAGTCTTAGTTGCTTTGCTTTTAAAGTCTAGTTTCCATGTAGTTTCCCCTACCCATGTTCATTCCATTCTATATACTGCAACTAAAATAATCTTCCATATTTTTTGCAGATATAACTCTTGGCTCAAGAACTTTCTTTTTGCCCAGTGTCTGTAGGAAGAATTCTTTTGTTCAACATTCAAGGTTTTTTCATACCTTAACCCTGGACCTAAAACCTGGGCTTCAGGGAAATCAGATAGAGCTTATGTAAATAAATCACTTAGAACTCTGCCTGGCTTATATTCTAAGAAAGTCTTAGCTATTACCTCCTTCCTACAACTGATAGAACCTGTTAACTCTGAACCCTAATTTACCACAATGTTTAACAATAAAATCTAAGATTAGGTGTAATATAAATAAAAGATAGTATTTCTTTTATGTGACAGACAGTAAACTTGTGGGATGTGTCATTTAAAGAAAAAATAAAGCCTGGGAAAATGTAAATGTGTTCTGGATTTAGCACAATGGTTCCCAAATTTTAGCCTTATTAGAATAATGGGAAGCTTGCTTTTTTTTTGGCCAAGCCTCACAGCTTTCTGGGATCTTAGTTTCCTGACCAGGGTACCAGAGACTGAACCCACGCCCGTTGCAGTGGAAATACAGACCCCTGACCACTGGACCATCTGGGAATTCTCACAGAAGTACCTGGGAAGCTTTCAAAACTAACACAGGTGTCTGAGCCCCACTCTAGCTTTACTGAATCTCTTCAATGGTAGGGGCACATGAATTTTTTAAAAAGTTTCACACATGATTCATGTACACTTTTAAAAAAACTGCATGAAATTTTCATGTGCATCTACAACCAAGAATTACTAGTTTAATACAGAAACTCTGGATTAAGGAAGGAAGTTGGTTATGCTTGGCATGTATTTTTCACTATGTTCTCCTGGAACATAGTTTTATAAAAGAGAGAACTAATTAGCTCTGAATAACTTATGTGTTCATGAGCAGTGTTCTTAAAAACAACAAAATAACCTTGAATTTGATTTAGGGAGTTGGAAAAGAACAAGTCATATATACCGCAAACGCCACACTGGTTTTCATTTAAAAGCTTGTCTGTTAGTCTGACTTCTATTAATTTATAAATTTCAAACCAGAATTCTTAAGTAAATATATATTTAGTATGTACAACATTTACAGTTTTTACAACCCAAACTTTAGCTATATAAGTGTGTGAAAAAACTGGCATTTAAGTATGTAATAATTCAAAAACACCTCTACCTCAAAAATATTTTACACTAATTTTCCAAAGTGGTCTCTTCGCAGACTCATTGTATCTCAATAATCCAGTTAGGTTACCAAATCTCTAGGCATGGAGTAAAGGGTACTGTACTGAGACAGCACTTTCTACACAACAGTACAAAATCGTAGGTCTCTGAAACCCTATAACAAAGCTCCCTTCACTCTCCAATCCTGAGACAACAAATCCTGTAGTTCCCCCTCGTCATCGCTGTCAACATTCTCCTCTTCCTTTTTCTGCAGTTCTTTTATGGTCAGAACCTCTTTAAGCTTATTTTTTATTTCATCCTGGCGATTCCGCAGCTTTTCCACTCGACGGTAACACTCTATCTGCTCATCGATCTCCCCAATCTGCCGGTCCAACCGTCCCTCCTCATCCTCTTCTGCAACTATGGCTTCGGAAATGGTATTGACCTGTCTCATAGCTTTTTGAAATTCGTCCCATTCTTTGTCCATCTGGTCCTTTGGGGCATCAACCTTTCGTACCCTCGCATCTATCTCAGGGTCGTCAAAAAACCCTTCCGGTAATGCTTCCGCAGTGTTTTCTCTTCTTTCCACTACTTTTTCATGTATTTCTGCTTTCTCAATTGACCCGGAATGAGGGATTAAAGGGGCCTTGGGAGGATTTGTATCCGAGAAATTGCTTGGCAGCCTGCTACCAGTTGCCTCCCGCGAAGAGGAAAGTGAGTGTTCCTTGCTCTGTGAAGTGGACGGCTGCTTACAGGCATCCCCCTTCTTCCCTTCTCCTCCTCCTCCTCCCTTCTCCTCCTCCTCGTCTTCCTCGTCATCATAATCAGGGAGTAAACCGAGTCCCGAAGCCTTACCGACGGTCGCCCTAGTGGACTCCTTTCCGGCTTTGTCAAAGTTGGTGGGCAAAGCGGACGTGGAGGGCTGTACCTCAGGAACCAGGGAGGCCTTCGCTCTTTTGGCATCTTGGCTTTCAGAGTCCGGCGCCTTCCTCTTGGTGGACTGAGGCACTGCGCTGGCGGACGGGCCCTGGGCTGCTTCCTTCGCGCCTTTCAGCTCGGCCACTTTCTCTCGGTGCTGTTTTCCCAGGACGTGAGTCTGCCACAGGAGCTCGCTCTTAACCGGAGTGTTACACAGGGCACAACTCAGCTGCCCCAAGCGGTTGTACTTCGCGAATGGAGATTCTATCCGTTTCCGGTTGGTGCTCAGACGCTGCTTCTCCTTCATCAACCGCCGCAGTTCGTCCTGATTCACCACTCGCTTACCCGCGGGAGGCCGAGCTGAGGCGGACGACGCCATCTTTGCGATCCGACCGGAGGCGATCCTGGCTTCCGTCCCGGCGACGCCTGATGACGTAACTTCCTGTCCGGACGCGGATTGGCTGAGGCTGCGGGACGTGAGAGGTCGCGCCTAGATTTCTTTCAGTAACGTATATTCCTTTAGTAACAGGCGATTTTTGCCTGTAGGGTCGCTTCTCCGACATTCTGTTCATGGCTGCGATAAAGGCCATAAACTCCAAGGCTGAGGTAGCACGGGCCCAGGCGGCCTTGGCCGTCAATATATGCGCCGCCCGAGGGCTGCAGGATGTGTTGCGGACCAACTTGGGTCCCAAGGGCACCATGAAAATGTGAGACGGCCGTTGGAGCGGCGGTTAGGGCGTCGGGGTTTGTTGGGCATCGGGGCGCCCTGTGAGGTAGAGGTTCCGCAGAGTTTGGAGCGGTGTGGACGCATTTGTGGGCCTGCTTTCCCTCGTTTTCATTCCTGCCCTGAGTTCATCTCCTGCCTGATCGAGGAGAAATGCTCCCCGAAGAAAGGGCTCACGAGTGAAGCGGCGACCACCCCTCGCCCCCACCCCCCAACTTCTTGTTTAGGTTCATATGTAATTAAAAGTTCATTAAGTGTCTCGAATGAAACAAAAGCTATCTAGCTCTCTTGCCTTTAAAGAGTTTGGGTTTTGTTTGGCAGTGTGCTGTAATGGAGAGGGCTCGGGCTCTGGAGCCTGGCAGGCTTGGGTTCAAATCCAAGTTCTTTAGATTTTAAGTCCTTAGACAAGTTGTACGCTCTGTGCATAGGGTTCATCATATCTATTCATCCTTTAGCATGTATTTATTTAGGACCATTTGCTTTAGAAGAGAGTGGGGATGGGAAAGAGACTTCCCTGGCTGTCTACTGGTTCAGACTCCCGGCTTCCACTGAAGGGGCAGCGGTTAGATACCTGGTGGGGGAACTAAAAGATCCCTCATGCCGTGTGGTGTGACCAAGAAAAAAAGAGTGAGGGAAAGAGACTAGTGAGGGCAATGATGAAGTGTAAGAGGAGAGATACAGTCTCAGAAGAATGAGCAGAGTAATTAATATTAACAGTAAAAGAGGGCACTAATTATGTCTAGTTGGGATCCTGGGAATACCGAGATGACCAAGATACAGTTTCTGTTCTTAAGGAATTCTGATAGAGATGAATGTGCTAATGGTTATATATATATATATATATATATATATATATGTATATATAGCATATATTGTACTGAGGAAAGGGATTGTAACTGATGACAGAAGGGAGAAAGGAAAGCTTCTCAAATAATAGAATTTTTCCTCAATCTTGAAAGAGGATTAAAGTTCACCAGTTAGAGAAGGGAGTAAAGGCCTTCTAGGTAGAATAACTTCAGGACCAAGAAAGCCCAACGGTATAAATCCAACAGAAACGAAACCAAACATGATTTATTAAGGGAACCACACGATTTTCCCACAAGATCTCACTTGGTAGAAGAAGTAGAAAAGAATAGACATTCCCCAAATTGGGAAAGGTAAACTATGTCATTGTTAAATAGCTTGGCTTTTACCTTGAAGGTGATGGAGAACATGAAAATCATGGAATTTTTTTTTTTTCAGGAAACTTACTGAATCACATTGTCTTTTAGAAAGATAAATGCAGTGTGGAGGGTAGATTCCAATTCAGAAATATTAGGATGCTAAGTAGTCCAGATTAGAGATGATGATGACTGGAAATGACAGGAGAGGGTAGATTCAAGAGACCTTTAGATTGTAGGGTTGACAGAACTTGATCTTATAAACACGAAAGATGAAGGAAAAAATAGTTCAGTGAGTGAATGTAACATTTCACAAAAATAAGAAACCTGCAGGAAATTCACAAATATGTGGTTTGTAGACTTCCAGGTACTCTTCGAAGTACCAAACCACTGTTCATAACTCATTGACTGCTTCTATCCTTAGACTTGTAAATCCTCCTTTGGAAATGAAATCACCATTGCAGTCCATCTGGGGAGAAGTGATATTGTGGGTTGCAAATGGTGGTAATTACTGTGGTATCCCCCATGATATAATGGAAGTTTTCCACGCCCAGTTACTTAAAGATAGTGGAGTGGCAAATACTGGAAGTATCTTGTTTGGCTCTTGCCATATGAGGTTAATAACTACTGTTTTCTGAACAGGCTTGTTTCTGGTGCAGGAGATGTCAAACTCACCAAAGATGGCAATGTGCTGCTCCATGAGATGGTGAGCTGATGTTGCTGACTTAATAAACCTTGATAAGTCATAACTGAGGACATAGTGCAATTTGTATATCTTTAAACCAAGGCCATAAGCTAAATACTGCTGTCATGAGATATGTTTGTTGGATTAAACCTTAGGGGAAAAAAAAAGTCTATTGACTGTTTTCAAATCTTACACATAATAGCTTAGGGATACTTCCAAATTAGTTACATTTTTTAAAGGCACTGCAGTATGTTCTTTGCAATCATGGGGAAAAAAATTCCTTGCAATTTTAGTAAATATATTCATCTTCAAGATTGAAGGATTTAATCTTATTTTGGAAATGTCATTGCATTCTGAAGCAGAGATGCTTTTATAAGGTGTTCAAACCTCATTAGTTCTCAGTTTTTAACTTTTGGTTTTGACATGTATTATGTATGATAATACAGAACTTGTGAACTAATAGAATGAAGCTTATTTAGTTTCTTAATTTTACTTTTGACCCTTATGTTATCTTGCTTGTGGTGGACTCTTTCTCTCATTCTCTCTCTTTTGTAATCTGCTTACTTTTTTCAGCAAATTCAACACCCAACAGCTTCCTTGATAGCAAAAGTAGCAACAGCCCAGGACGACATTACAGGAGATGGTACCACTTCAAATGTTCTAATCATTGGAGAGTTACTAAAACAAGCTGATCTTTACATTTCTGAGGTATTAGAATTTCATAGAATGCACATTCATGTGGTATTTTTTGAATATAAAGTTATTTTTTGTTAGTAAAATGGTTTAATTTTAGACTGCAATAATTAATTTTTATCAAGATATTTTTGGACAGTTATAAATGGAAATAACAATGAATCTTTTTGCCAAAATAATGCCTTTTTATTGAAATGATATACATAACCTTAACCCTAAAAAATATTTGAGATACATAAAAGTTAAAAAATTAGCCATGTACCCATGACTAATGGCCTAAGAAAGAAAATACCACTGATAAAGCTGAAACCAAATTATGGACCTTTAAAAAAAATAACTAGAGGAAAATTATTGAAGCTTATCCACATTGTGAATTTACCTACCTTTCTAATTTTAGTTTCCTTTGTAAACAGTCTACTGTAGCCAGACTCCTTCATTCACTGGCCTGTGAAATAATTACATAATTTCTACCTCTGTGCCTTTGTTCAATTTGTATTGTTTTCTCTGCATTATTTATCTGTCTTTTCTAATTAAGTAGTTGAATTTCTGCTCTTTCAAGGACCATTTTAGCAAAGCATAATCTGGTCAAAGTGCTCAAAGGATCACTTCTTTGTGTTTCATTTAGTATTGGGAATTGTCTATTAATTCAGTGCATGCAACTTATTTTAGGATGCTTTTGGCTGTAAGCAGTGGAAACTTGACTAAAAGTCACTTAAACAATAAAAAATTTTCTCCCATAGCAAAAAATAGAGCAATAAAGCAGGCTTCTAGGATTCATTGATTAAAAATTTACCAAGTCATCAATTGCCCAGGTCCTTTCTGTCTCTTAGCTCTTACACTTATGAAGCTGTTTCATCATGGGCTTATTTCCATCCTGAATGAAAGACTGTCAGAAGAGATGAGGCTCCCTGCTTCCCTTACTAATCCTCAGCAGGAGAGGACAAGAGAAAACAATTCAGTCAGTCATGGACTAAAAGTTCTTCCTTTATATGATTGGGCCAACATTGGTCGTATGTCCATCCTAAACCAATGACAGTTTTTGGGAAACTGACCTAATCTAAAGGTAATCAGGAAGAACTCTGCAGGAAAGAGGCCTGGGCTGAATCTTTAGGATAAGGAGGAGTGAGCCTAATCAAAGAGTGACAGGTGAGGAGAATGACATTCCAGGCAGAAGGGACAGCATGAGCAGAGGCGCAGAAAAGAGGAACAGCCTGTGTGTGTGCACAGCTGCAAGCAGTTTGGCGTTGGTGGAGTTTAAAGTGATGCAGACAGTAGTGAATAGGCACTTAATATTAACCAAGAAGAATATTCATATTAACATATTAATGAGTTAATTAATGGTCAGGTGGGCATTTCAGATATTTAGGGGACAGTTTAAGAGAGTCAAGACTGATGTTTTTCCTAGTAGTCCAGGTGAGAAGTTGTGAGGTCCTAGGCTGAAGAAATGTTTTGAAGATGGTTAGTAACACAGGCTCTGGCATCAGGTCTTATGGGTTTAAATCCTGACTCCGGCTCTTACTAGGCTGGTGATCTAAGCCTTTAAGCCTAAATTTCCTCATCTGTGAAACAGGAATAATATCAGCACCCACTTCATAGTGTTGAGGGGACTGAAATAATACATGTAAAGTCCTTAGAACAGTGCCTGGTACAAATGCTCAATAAATGTCAATTTTTGAAGTTACTGTAGGACTGATGTAAATGAATGGAGGATGGGAATAAATTAGAACTAGTTCCAGCCTTCCATAAGTTTATGTATTACTTTCCAGAATAAGCAACAGTGTTTTTTCAAAAAAAATTTTGTTATAATGTCAGACCTATAGAAAATTTGCAAGAATACTCCAAAGGGTAACATTTCTCTCTTGTTCATAAATATATGTATATGTTATATATATATATATATATATATATATATATATGTATATGTACCATATATACCATATATTTATATAGTAATATACATATTTTTTCTAATGGTATAAGAATAAGTTCCAGACATGGTGATCTAAATATTTCAGTGCATCTTTCTTAAAATCATGGAATTCTCATATATAACCACAGTACAGTGATCAAAATAGGACATTAATATAAACACATTGCTAAAGTACTATTATCTGATCTGCGGGTTTTGTTCAAATTTCATCACTTATCCCAATACTGTCCTTTACAGCAGAAGAAAATTTAGGCTCATGCATCATGTTCAGTTGTCATATCCCTTTAGTCTTCTTTAAGCTGGAATTGTTCCTAAGCCATCTGTTGTGTTTCATGACATTGCTGACATAGCTACTTTTAGAGTATAGGCTGTTTTGTTTTGTTTTTTTTTAAAAGAAAGTCCCTCAGTTTGGATTTGTCTATTTCCTCACGATCAGATTGAGGTTATGAACTTTCAGCAGAAATGGCATGGAGTGCTGTTGAGGTCTTAATGCAGTTTATCAAGAGGCACATAGTGTGTGTTTGTTCCATTCTATGATGTTAACTTTGAACATTTTGTGAAGGTGCTGCCTATCTGTCATTTTTCTCCAAACTGTGCTGGTTCTTTTCCTCTGCATTACAAGGAGTTTTGTGCTCATTTGGAAGAGTACTACACAACAATGTGTTATAGTTTTCAAAAATAAGAATAACTTTTGTACTTCTTTATACTGTCATAAAATGTAAACACTTTTTCCATAAGTTTGAGATTGTTTTAAATATGAAGCACTGAAAGAGTACTTTTATAAATTACATATCTACACTTATATTTAGTGGCATTGATGTGGGTAATTACTTTTTTTGGACAATCCTATTAATAGGAAAGGATCGTTACTTTTACTTTGTATAACTTACTTTATAGTTTTATGTTGTTGTGTTAGGGCCTGCACCCTAGAATAATAGCTGAAGGCTTTGAAATTGCAAAAATAAAGGCACTTGAAGTTTTGGAACAAGTTAAAATTAAAAAAGAGATGAAAAGAGAAATCCTTTTAGATGTGGCTAGAACATCTCTACAAACTAAGGTTCATCCTCAACTGGCTGATGTGTTAACAGAGGTATGTAGTTAAACTTTTGCAGAATGAGTACAGACTAACACATGGTGACATTTTTCTTTTTCTTATAAGATAATCAACTATTCGTGTGTGCTTGTGTGTGTCTGTGTGTGTGCACGTGCGCGCACGCTCAGTTGTGTCCTACTCTTTGCAACACCATGGACTCTTTGCTTCTCTGCCCATGGAATTTTCCAGGCAAGAATAGTGGAGTGGGTTGCCGTTTCCTTCTCCAGGGGATCTTCCCAACCTGGGGATGGAACCTGCATCTCTTATGTCCCCTGCATTGGTAGGTAGATTCTTTACCACTGTGCCACCTGGGAAGCCCCCAGTCAGCTATGACATGTGGTCCTTTTGAACATACAATAAAATATAGAAGACAGACATTTATTTATAGGCTTACTTATAGAATAGATTTGATTGGTCAGAACAGTATGTGTAATTTTTCAAAAGTGTCATGTTAAACCTTTTGTTATTAAGTTGGGCTTGGCTACCTGTGGATCACCCCCTCTGGACACCACTGGAATTATATACTGGTCTCCTAAAGCTAGAGGTCCATATTTATTATGCGAGGTTGGGGACATAGTTTTGACAGTGTACCTTGTAATTGAGATTACCACTTTAATGAACATGAGGGAGTTGATAGATAATATTCAAATCTGGGAAATGTATACATGTTTACTTATAAAGGTAGAATATATAAATATATAAGGTTGGGAATTCTGGGAAAGTTTTTTTTTTTATCAGATACCTATAGTTGGATGATGTCATCATTGTTCCTCCGCTTTACTGTTTTTGAAACGAGTGTGTTAGTGTATCAGGAATGAAGAGATCATAAGACATTGACATATAAATCAGAATTGTATCTTACTAATTTACTTTGGAAATTAGAAACTGAACTGAACTGAATTTACTTTGAGAAATACAAATACCAGATGGACCGAAACACCTGAGTTCTTTCTACTCAGTTCTTCAGTTCAGTTCAGTCGCTCAGTCATGTCCGACTCTTTGCAACCCCATGCACTGCAGCACAATAGGCTTCTCTGTCCATCACCAACTCCTGAAGCTTACTCAAACTTATGTCCATCAAGCGAGTGATGCCATCCAACTATCTCATTCTATCATCCCCTTCTCTCATTTTCAATCTCTCCCAGCCTTAGGGTCTTTTCCGATGAGTCAATTCTTTGCCTCAGGTGACCAAAGGATTGGAGTTTCAGCTTCAGCATCGGTCCTTCCAATGCATATTCAGGACTGATTTCCTTTAGGATGGACTAGTTGGATCTCCTTGCAGTCTAAGGGACTCTCAAGAGTCTTCTCCAACACCACAGTTCAGAAGCATCAATTCTTCGGTGCTCAGCTTTCCTTTATAGTCCAACTCTCACATCCATACATGACTACTGGAAAAACCATAGCCTTGACTAGACGGACCTTTGTTGGCAAAGTAATGTCTCTGCTTTTTAATATGCTGTCTAGGTTGGTCATAGCTTTTCATCCAAGGAGCAAGTGTCTTTTAATTTCATGGCTGCAGTCACCATCTGCAATGATTTTGGAGCCCCCCAAAATAAAGTCTGTCACTGTTTGCACTGTTTCCCCATCTATTTGCCATGAAGTGAGGGGCCAGATGCCATGATATTAGTTTTCTGAACGTTGAATTTTAAGCCTACCTTTTCACTTTCCTCTTTCACTTTCATCAAGAGAATTTTTAGTTCTTCTTCACTTTTCTGCCATAAGGGTGGTGCCATCTGCATATCTGAGGTTATTGATACTCCTCTTGGCAGCCTTGATTCCAGCTTGTTCTTCATCCAGCCTGGCATTTCACATGATGTACTTTGCGTATAAGTTAAATAAGCAGGATGACAATATACAACCTTGACATTGTCCTTTCCTGATTTGGAACCAGTCTGTTGTTCCATGTCCAGTTCTGACTGTTGCTTCTTGACCTGCATACAGATTTCTCAGGAGGCAGGTCAGGTGGTCTGGTATTCCCATCTCTGGAAGAATTTTCCACAGTTTGTTGTGATCCACACAAAGGCTTTGGTGTAGTCAATAAAGCAGAAGTAGATGTTTTTCTGGAGCTCTCTTGCTTTTTGATGATCCAGCAGATGTTGGCAATTTGATCTCTGGTTCCTCTGCCTTTTCTAAATCCAACTTGAACATCTGAAAGTTCATGGTTCACGTATTGCTGAAGCCTGGCTTGGAGAATTTTGAGCATTACTTTACTAGCGTGTGAGATGAGTGCAACTGTGTGGTAGTTTGAACATTCTTTGGCATTGCCTTTCTTTGGGATTGGAATGAAAACTGACCTTTTCCAGTCCTGTGGCCACTGCTGAGTTTTCCAGATTTGCTGGCATATTGAGTGCAGCACTTTCATGGTATCATCTTTTAGGATTTGAAATAGCTCAACTGGAATTCTATCCCCTCCACTAGCTTTGTTCGTAGTGATGCTTCCTAAGGCCCACTTGACTTTGCATTCCAGGATGTCTGGTTCTAGGTGAGTGATCACACCATCATGGTTATCTGGGTCATGAAGATCTTTTTTGTATATTTCTTCTGTGTATTCTTGCCATCTTTTCTTAATATCTTCTGCTTCTGTTAGATCCATATCATTTCTGTCCTTTATTGTGCCCATCTTTGCATGAAATGTTCCCTTGGTAGCTCTAATTTTCTTGAAGAGATCTCTAGTCTTTCCCATTCTGTTGTTTTCCTCTATTTCTTTGCATTGATCCCTGAGGAAGGCTTTCTTATCTCTCCTTGCTATTCCTTGGAACTCTGCATTCAAATGGGTGTATCTTTCCTTTTCTCCCTTGCCTTTTGCTTCTCTTTATGTCTCAGCTCTTTGTAAGGCCCCTTCAGACAACCATTTTGCCTTATTGCATTTGTTCTTCTTGGGGATGGTCTTTATCACTGCCTCCTATACAGTGTCACGAACCTCTGTCCGTAGTTCTTCAGGCACCTTGTCTATCAGATGTAATCTCTTGAATGTATTTGTCACTTCCACTGTATAATTTTAAGGGATTTGATTTAGGTCATACCTGAATGGTCTAGTGGTTTTCCCTACTTTCTTCAATTTAAGTCTGAATTTGACAATAAGAAGTTCACCTGAGCCACAGTCAGTTTCCGATCTTATTTTTGCTGACTGTACAGAGCTTCTCCCTCTTTGGCTGCAAAGAATATAATGAATCTGATTTCAGTATTGACCCTCTGATGATGTCCATGTGTAGAGTCTTCTCTTGTGTTGTTGGAAGAGAGTGTTTGCTATGACCAGTGCGTTCTCTTAGTGAAACCCTGTCAGCCTTTGCCCTGTTTCATTTTGTACTCCAAGGGCAAATTTGCCTGTTACTCTAGGTAGCTCTTGACTTGCTACTTTTGCATTCCAGTCCCCTATAATGAAAAGGACATCTTTTTTGGGTGTTAGTTCTGTCATGCGAGTGTATGTTCCTCGGTTCTTTGTCTCGTCACAACAAAGATTTGGAGCAACGGACCTTAAAGCCCTCGGCGCATCACAGCTCTCGGGTCTTGGACAAACCGTGTTACAGCTCTTAGGCAAATCAGTGTTACTGATACACTAAATAAAATACTCTATTTTATTTAGAAGATAGCAGGAGAGTGAGAGAGAGAGAGAGAAAGAGAGAGAGAAAAGAGCACACGCACGCAGGAGAGAGTCCGAGAGAAAGCGCTTTGGCTCCTCCTTGTGTATGTTTTTTCCTCCACCTGGGCCTGCCCTATGCAAATTGGGCTTAGCCAGGAGTGCTGTTTGTTCTGTTTGTTCTGCCTGAAGTCTTCACTCTGGCCCTCGGACCTTCCTTGTCTTTTAGCCACCACCATTTTGGACTCCTTTTCCCTATTCTACCTACCTAACAGTTCTAGAAGGTCTTGTAGGTCTTCATAGAACTATTCAGCTTCTTCAGCGTTACTGGTTGGGGCATAGACTTGTATTACTGTGATACTGAATGGTTTGCCTGGAAGCGAACAGAGATCATCCTGTTGTTTTTGAGATTGCATCCCAGTACTGCATTTTGGACTCTTTTGTTGACTATGAGGGCTACTCCCTTTCTTCTACGGGATTCTTCCCCATAGTAGTAGATATAATGGTCATCTGAGTTAAATTCACCCATTCCAGTTCATTTTAGTTCACTCATTCCTAAAATGTTGATGTTCCCTCTTGCCATCTCCTGTTTGACCAGTTCCAATTTGCTTTGATTCATGGAGCTAACATTCCAGGTTCCTATGCAATATCGTTCTTACAGCATCGGACTTTACTTCCATCGCCAGTCACATCCACAAGTGAGTATTGTTTTCACTTTGGCTCTGTCTCTTCATTCTTCCTGGAGTTATTTTTCTACTAATCTCCAGTAGCATATTGGACGCCTATCTACCTGGGGAGTTCATCTTTCAGTGTCATACCTTTTTGCCTTTTCATACTGTTCATGTGGTTCCCAAGGCAAGAATACTGAAGTGATTTGCCATTCCCTTCTCCAGTGGACCACGTTTTGTCAGAACTCTACACCATGACCCATGCATCTTGGTTGGCCCTACATGGCATGGCTCATAGTTTCATTGAGTTAGACAAGGCTGTAGTCCATGTGATCAGTTTGGTTAGTTTTCTGTGATTGTGGTTTTCATTCTGTCTGTCCTCTGATGGAGAAGGGTAAGAGGCTTATGGAGGCTTCTTGGTGGAAGAGACCTACTGAGCGGGAAACTGGAACTTGTTCTTATGGGCAGGGCTGTGCTCAGTAAATCTTTAATCCAGTGTTCTTTTGATGGGCAGGGCTGTGTTCCCTCCCTGTTGCTTACCAATAATAAAACTGACTGGGGAAATCAAACTAAGAAATTAAGGCATTTTCTTGCTAAGCAGAGTCTATATAAAGACTGCTATATTTTCTGCTGTTAGAGTACATATTGGAGAAGGTGATGGCACCCCACTGCAGTACTCTTGCCTGGAAAATCTCATGGACAGAGGAGCCTGGTAGGCTGAAGTCCATGGGGTCGCTACGAGTCAGACACAACTGAACGACTTTGCTTTCACTTTCCACTTTCATGCATTGGAGAAGGAAATGGCAATCCACTCCAGTGTTCTTGCCTGGAGAATCCCAGGGATGGGGGAGCCTGGTGGGCTGCCGTCTATGGGGTCGCACAGAGTTGGACACGACTGAAGCGATTTAGCAGCAGCAGAATACATATATCACCTGGCGCCCATTAGGGCTATCTAATTAGGGTCCCCATTCTCTTTTGGAGCTACAGAAACACTGTATACTCTCACTTTCCAGTGGTTTATCATTATTCCCCTTAGGCATCAAACCCCTAAATCATATTCCCTCAGTAAACTTTTCCAAGATACAGATTTTTTTCCCTTTATTTATATTTTAGGATGGTTATACTACAGCACTTAATTTCTGTAGTCAGTTATTTTAGTATTACTTTCTGAGTTAAGCTATAGGCTGTGTTGTGTTGTGCTTCTCAAATTTCATATCCCTGGGGATATTTGGCAGACTAAATGAGACATATCTTTCTGAAGTGTCAATTTACTTTACAATTTTGAGGAAAAGCATTATTTTCACATTAAAACAAATGTGCAAAACAATGCTGTAAATCAACTATACTCCAGTAAAAATTAAAAAAACAAATGTATATATTGTGGCATGACATGGAAAAATTTCACAGTAAAACAGACTTAAAAATTTCATGTTGTTAGAGCAAGCATATTTGACCTCTTTCCTTAGATTACATTTCCTTCTTTTCCATTAAGGTGTCCTTTGGTGGAAAAGTCTGAGTAGTGTTGGTATAGTAGGCTTGGCAGTTAAAGACACCTCTGATTTCTAGTCCTGACTCCACTACTACCTGTTAGACTTTGTTTTAAGACCATAATTCTTAAAGTCTTCCCTGTTAAATGAAGGGTTTGGACCTGATAATCTCTGAAGTTCATGTAGGCTCTAAAATATCCACTGGCCTTGGTTATCATTAGTGTCCCTGAGAAAGTGGTATTTTTTGTCTTGCCCTGTGTTTTGGAGCCTGAAGCACTTTATCTGCTTAGTCTAGTGATCAGCTACTAGGGCCAGTGGTTTCTTTCAGTAGACCAAATAGTTTACTGTTCTAATTCATTTCTCTTTCAGGCTGTTGTGGATTCTGTTTTGGCAATTAGGAGACCGAATTATCCTATCGATCTCTTCATGGTAGAAATCATGGAGATGAAGCATAAATCGGAAACAGATACAAAGTAAGTGACATAAACTTTGACAGTGCATAGAATCTAGAATACTTGATTATCTGCAGATATTCTGTCATTAATTTCATTAGTTACTTTTATTCAACATCTTTCTATTTGTTTAGCATATATTAATTGGATACTTATCAGCAACCATTCACTTGTTTTAGGTGCTAGGAATGAAGAGTAAACAAAACAGTTTCTTTAAGACTCTTACATTTCCAATTGAAAGAGATAGCACATTATGCTAATAAGTGCTGTAAAGAGGCTAGAGCAGTTGTGTGTATGAGCATGTGTGTGATTTTAGGATAGTCAAGGAAGAACATTGTGATGAGAAAGTAAACTAAATAGCTAAAGTGGTCTTTGAAGAAATTAGAGTGGTAGCCGTGTGAACATCTAGAAGAAGAGTGTTCTAAGCAGAGGGAATAACAGTAGAAAATGTCCCAATGTAGGTGTGTTTTGAGGTGTTCTAGCGTGCCTGGGTCATAGGAAGAGAAAAAAAGGAGAAGATGAGGTCAGAGAGGTAAGACGGTCCACATTGTCTGAGTATGTATGTAGTATGTACTCAGAGTGAATAGCACCTTGTTGATTTTGGACTTAACTCATTTTAAACATTCTATTATGGAATAGTCTAAACACATACAAAAGTAGAATAGAATAGTGAATGAACTCCCACATATCTGTCACTCATCTTTATCAATTTTTAATATATGGTTCGTCTTATTTTTACCTTATATGCCCCCTTCCCTTTCTTTCTGTACTTCTCTTTCCTTTCTTTTGCCCCAAATTTGGATTATTTTGAAGCCAATTCAGATGTTGTATTTTATCTGTAAGTACTTTAGTTTCAATATACGTGTGGGTGTTTTTACATATTTATAGAAGTTTTGTTTGGTTTGTCCTTCTTCTCATTTTGTATGGTTTCCTGTTCCCCGCAGATCTTTTCAAACTTACTTTTCACTTCTTTAAACATATAGCTCACGTTTAGTGTTACAATATTTAAAGTTTTGTCTTTTCTGTTTCTGTTGTTTACTGTATTTTGTTGGTCCTCACTCATTGTGCGTTGTTTCCAGTATGTGCCATTGATTGTGTTGAAAAAAGTATTTGTAGAAATAATTTGAGACCTAGGTTGAAGCGCCTTTGTACAAAGAGGATTTGAGTTTGCTGCTGCAAGAAGCCCAGAGACTACTTTAAACTAAAGCCACAGCTTGAGGTTTTTATTGAATATCCAGTTGTTGCAAATTCTAACTACAAGTTCACATGAGGGCTGCTGGTTTATACCCTGAGTATGTAGCCTTTGAAGTTCACTTAATGTGAAAAGAGTCTTCTACGAAACTCTTTACTTTGGATAATCCTTGAGCTTTTAATTCTTTCTCCCTCTCATTATAAGATCAAAGTTCAGATATGCTTGAATTGTGAGATGACTTGAGGGTGAGTACCTGCAGTTTTCTAGTTACTCTCTGGAGTTTCTATTTTGTTTTCAGTTTTGAAAAGAAAACTTTTGTGGCTCTGTACTGTTTTGTGGCTCTCCAGTGTTTTTAAGGGTTGTTGTTGTTTTTAATCCAGCATTTTTAGTTGTTTTTGGTAGTAAAATTGGTCCAAAGTACAATTGCTGAGGGCAAGAAGTTCTTGGTTTCTGTTTGAGAAGAATCTCCGTGGTTGTTCTGTGGCAAGGACACTGTGGAGCAGGGAGTGCAGTGCAAAGGCAGAGGCAGGAGATCTCTTAGGAATCTGCTGTAATACAGGGGAGAGATGAAAAAAGGCTTGCATCAGGGTACACTTAGAAAGAAGGAGCCCCGGGATTTGTTGATGGTTCCACACAGAATGTGACAGAAGCAGAGGATTCAAGATGTCTCTTGGGTTCTGAATGAGCAGCTGGAAAAGCAGAGATGCCATTTCTTGGGAAGGAGCAGGTGTGAGGCAATAAATCAAGAGCTTAGTTTGGGGACTGTTATGTTTTAGGTGCCTATTAGATGTCCATGTGGAGATGCTGAGTAGGGATTTGGAGAGAGGTGTCAGGCATTCAGGATAGAGGTCTGGACTGGAAATATTTATTTGGGAGTCATTGGTGTATGGATGACTGAAAGCTCTGAGAGTTAATTAGATCATCTGGAAAGTGATAAAGATAGAGAAAAGAGGAAGTTTAAAGATTGAGCCCTGAAAACTGCAGTGTTTAGAAACTGAGAAGATGAGGAGGACTGAACAAAGGAGACTGAAAAAGGGTGGTCAGTGAGAAAGGAGGAGAGCCAGGAAAGAGCAGTATCGCAGGAGCTAAGAGAATAAAGTGTTTCAAGAAGGAGCAAATAACCTGCTGTTGACAGTTTGAGCAAGTTACGAACTAATTGGCCATTAGATTTGGAGAATGTTTAAGGGTTGAGTGTGAGAGTCAGATTGAAGGTGGGCTCAAGAGAGAATGGTTTGGAAAGAAGTGAGGATGCAAATACTGACAACTCAGAGGAGTTAGCTCTAACGGGGAGCAGAGAAGTGGCACAATAGCTGGAACGGAATGTGGGAATGGGGTCGAAGGGGAATCATTGTTTGTTTTAAAGATGAGAATTACCCTGATGAGGATGCTTGTGGAGGCAGGAACAGTTGATGGGAGGGAAGAGGGGACAGTTGCAGAAGCTGAGAGGGGAAATGGAATTCAGTCCACAGGTTGGGGGGTCGACCTTAGAGAGGAGGGAGCATGGGCAGTTCATTTCTGTTCATAGGAGCTTGAGGTTCAAGTGCTGGTAGAGGTCGTGATGGGACAGAGTGTTTATTTTCTCAAGCAAAGTCACTTGCTGAGGGTGAGAAGCAGTGGAAGAGTGAAGGAGACTTGAAGAATGAAGAATACTGAACATGTAGTTTCTTTCTTTCTTCCTAAATAAAATGTCTTCACATTCAGTTAGGAGTTGGAGTAATCCAGTTAGAAGAAAATTTTGTAAACTTCCCTATAATTATGTTCAACTATTTAAAAAAATCACGTCTTTACATTAATGAATAACAAATATTGGTTATAAGAGATTCATAAGTAGAAATGCATTTCCTAGTTGGGTGTAAATGAATTTTTGAAAGTTATAGAAATATTTCCTCTTGAAAGGTCATTTGGAAAACAGGAAAAAAGCCCCCCGCTCCCTCCCCCTGCCAATTATCTCTGTTCCTACCACCCAAGCATAACTCTACTCTTAGTTTTCTTCTGTTTTTCCTTTTCAATGCCAAGAAGCTTATTAAGAATAGTGATAATCATACTTTATAGGTAATTTGTCATTCTCTGCTTATAAATATAGCTACCCCTGTAAATATTTTTTCCGTGTTATTACATGGTTTTCATGACTAGCCAATAGTCAAGTCCTTGTGTGCTGAACAATGTCCTATTGTTGGACATTTAGGTTAACAGTTTTTAGTTATTCCATATAATTAGTTTGAACAAATGTTCTTTAGAAACTCATTGTGTGTCTCCCTTTCATTACTTGATCAGCTGTGTCACATGTTTGAGGCACATAATTTAAAGAATAATTCTGGATTGACTTTTCATTGTCACTTCACAGTCACACTGTGTTAAAATAGGTTCTTTTTTCTAATTTTATGAATTATGTGTTGGGTTTAAAGCTGGTGTAAGGCAATAGTGTGTAACAATTGCTATGGCAGTTCTGTTACCACTTTAAAAGTATAATTTAATTTTATACTAAATTTACAGTGTATATTCAAAATAAGAAACAGTGCATATTTTTACTAGGTTGATCAAAGGGTTAGTTCTGGATCATGGCGCCCGCCATCCAGATATGAAGAAACGAGTAGATGATGCATTTATCCTTACCTGTAATGTATCGCTAGAATATGAAAAAACGTAAGTGTCCCAGTTACTCTTTGTATCCTTTGAAATTGTTTTTTTTTTCTAAAAGTGTTTTTTAGCCCCTATTTTTACCTACCAAATGTTTAATATAAACCCTTTCTACTTTCCTGTTTTTCCCTGCCTTACCTTTACTAGCTTGTCTTTATTAATATTCTAGTGAGGTGAGCTCTGGTTTCTTTTATAAGACTGCAGAAGAGAAAGAGAAATTGGTAAAAGCAGAAAGAAAATTTATTGAAGACAGAGTACAAAAAATAATAGACTTGAAAGACAAAGTCTGTGCTCAGTCTAATAAAGGATTTGTTGTCATTAATCAAAAGGTGAGAAAAAAGTTTAGATTTTTCACTGTTTGTAAATGTTCCTCAGTGTTTTGCCAAGTGTGGTTTGTGGGCCCCATGTTAGGGCATATCTGTGAGGTCAAAACTGTTTTCATAATAGTAATAATAATGCCTTTTACATTGTGTTGATGTGTGCAAGGATGATGCAAAGCAGCGATAGGTAAAACCACTGGCACCTGAGAACAAATCATAGCTGTAGCACCAAACTGTACTAGTCATCGTATTCTCTATTGCCACATCACCCGACATACAAAAAGGGCAGTTTCATTTAAGAATGTTTTGATGAAATAGGAAAACTTAATAATTTTATCAAATTTTGATCCCTGAAATTGCACCTTTAATTTTTAATTGAAGTATAGTTGGTTTACAACACTGTATTAATTTCAGGTGTACAGCATAATGGGCTTCCCTGATAGCTCAGATGGTAAAGAACCTGCCTGATTTTTGCAGATTATACTCCATTATAGTTTATTATAAGATAATAGGTATATCCCTGTGCTATACAGTATATCCTTGTTGATATATATAAAAGATAAAAAATATAAAAGAAGGCTTATCTATTTTTTAAAAACTTAAAGAATTATTTTTATTTTTGGCCGTGCTGGGTCTTCGTTGGGCTTTTCTTTTTTCAGTTGCAGTGCACACGTTTCTCGCTGGTGGCTTCTCTTGTTGTGGCGCAGGGGCTCTAGAGCACAGGCTCAGTAGTTGTGGCACACAGGCTTAGATGTTCTGGCATATGGGAGTTAGCCCATGGCCTGCGGGATCTTCCTGGATCAGAGGTCGAACTCCTGTCTCCTGCACTGGCAGGCAGATTCTTTACTGCTGAACCACTGGGGAAACCCTATCTGTTTTATGTACAGCAGCTTGTATGTGCCCATCCCATACCCTGATGTGTTCCCCCCCTGCTTTCTCTTTCCCCTTTGGGAACTACAGGTTTGTTTTCTACATCTGTGAATCTGTTTCTGTTTTGCACATACATTCATTTGTATTACTTTTTAGCTTCCACATATAAGTGGTATCATATAGTGTTTGTCTTTCTCTAACTTATTTCACTGAATGTAATATTCTTTTGATCCATCCATGTTGCTACAGATGGCAGTATTTCATTCTTTTTTATGGCTGAGTAATATTTCATTGTATATATATATATAGCAATTTTCTCCATTCATCTGTTGATGGGCATTAGGGTTGCCACCATGTCTTGGCTGTTGTAAATAGTGCTGCTGTGAACATTGAGGTGCATGTTTTTTTTTGAATTACTGTTTTCTGGAAATATACCCAAAGTGGATGTATCCTTTTATAATTCTATGTCACAAAATTTGAGGTATGGACAAAATACTTCTGCTACGTATCAAAATAAGGGTCTTGAAGCTCTTGTGTAATTGAGTTGCAAGCTAACATAGCCACTTTTTTCATGGAATGCCATTTTTACTTGAAAGAATGACTGACAGGATGGTTATTTAGACATGGGTATTTGGTAGGTTTTTCTCAAAAATGACTGAAACAGTCTTGCCACTTCAAGGAAACAATAGACAGTATGTATTGGCAATAATAACATTTGAGCTTTCAAACAAAAGTTAGAATTTTGGAAAATTTGTATCTGTCACTTTGAGCTTGACAGTTTTCCAATACTTGAAAGACTTTTCTGATAATATTAGTGATGACATTAGCAAATGTGATATTTTTGATGTTGTATAACCATGAAAATTCTTAAAGAGATGGGAACACCAGACCACCTTACCTGTCTCCTGAGAAACCTGTATGTGATTCAAGAAGCGACAGTTAGAACCTTACATGGAACAACAGACTGGTTCAAATTTGGTGAGTACGACATAGCTGTGTAATATCACCCTGTTTATTTAACTTATATGCAGAGTACATCATGCAAAATACCAGGCTGGATGAATCACCAGCTGGAATCAAGATTTCCAGGAAAAATATCAACAACCTCAGATATGCAGATGATATCTCTCTAATGGCAGAAAGTGAAGAGGGCATAAAGACCCTCTTGACGAGGGTGAAAGAGGAGAGTGAAAAAGCTGGCTTAAAACTCAACATTCAGAAAACTAAGATCATGACATCCAGTTCCATCACTTCATGGCAAATAGATGGGGAAACAATGGAAGCAGTGACAGATTTTATTTTCTTGGACTCCAAAAGTCACTGTGGATGGTGACTGCAGCCATGAAATTAAAAGATGCTTACTCCTTGAAAGGAAAGCTCTGACCAACCTAGAAAGCATCTTGAAAAGTAAAGACATCACTTTGCTAACAAAGGTCCATGTAGTCAAAGCTATGGCTTTTCCAATAGTCATGTATGGGTGTGAGAGTTGGACCATGAAGAAGGCTGAGCCCTGAAAATTGGTGCCTTTGAACTGTGGTGCTAGAGAAGACTCTTGAGAGGCTTCTAGTGACTGACCTGAACTGAATGATTTTATTTTAAAGGGATTAATAAATATTGCAAAAATGTCAATTTTAACTTTAGTGAGTTAAGTTCAGTCTCTCAGTCATGTAGGACTGTTTGCAACCCCATGGACTGCAGGCTTCTCTGTCCATCACCAACTCCTGAAGCTTACACAAACTCATGTCCGTCGAGTAACTGATGCCATCCAACCATCTCATCCTGTCGTCCCCTTCCCCTCCCACCTTCAATCTTTCCCAGCATCAGGGTCTTTTCCAATGAGTTAGTTCTTCCCATCAGGTGGCCAAAATATTGGAGCTTCAGCTTTAGCATCAGTACTTCCAATGAATATTCAGAACTGATCTCCTTTAGGATTGACTGCTTGGATCTCTTTGCAGTCCAAGGGACTCTAAAGAGAGTTCTCCAATGCCACAGTTCAAAAGCATCAATTCTTCGGTGCTCAGCTTTCTTTATAGTCCAACTCTCACATCCGTACATGACTACTGGAAAAACCATAGCCTTGACTAGATGGACCTTTGTTGGCAAAGTAATCTCTGCTTTTTGATATGCTGTCTAGGTTGGTCATAACTTGTCTTCCAAGGAGCAGTGTCTTTTAATTTCATGGCTGCAGTCACCAACCACAGTCATTTTGGAGCCCCAAAAAATAAAGTCTGTCACTGTTACCATTGTTTCCCCATCTGTTTGCCATGACGTGATGGGACCGGATGTCATGATCTTAGTTTTATGAATGTTGAATTTTAAGCCAACTTTTTCACTGTCCTTTCACTTTCATCAAGAGGCTCTTTAGTTCTTCTTCACTCTGTGCCATAAGAGTGGTGTCATCTGCATATCTGAGGTTATTGATATTCCTCCCGGCAGTCTTGATTCCAGCTCGTGCTTCATCCAGCCTGGCATTTCGCATGATGTACTCTGCATATAAGTTAAACAAGCAGGATGACAATATACAACCTTGACGTACTCCTTTCCTGATTTGGAACCAGTCTGTTGTTCCATGTCCAGTTCTGACTGTTGCTTCTTGACCTGCATACAGATTTCTCAGGAGGCAGGTCAGGTGGTCTGGTATTCCCATCTCTTGAAGAATTTTCCACAGTTTGTTGTGATCCACACAAAGGCTTTGGTGTAGTCAATAAAACAGAAGTAGATGTTTTTCTGGAGCTCTCTTGCTTTTTTGGTGATCCAGCGGATGTTGGCAATTTGATCTCTGGTTCCTCTGCCTTTTCTAAAACCAGCTTGAACATCTGGAAGTTCACGGTTCATGTATTGCTGAAGCTTGGCTTGGAGAGTTTTGAGCATTACTTTGCTAGCGTGTGAGATGAGTGCAACTGTGTGGGAGTTTGAACATTCTGTGGCATTGCCTTTCTTTGGGATTGGAATGAAAACTGACCTTTTCCCATCCTGTGGCCACTGCTGAGTTTTCCAGATTTGCTGGCGTATTGAGTGTAGCACTTTCACAGAATCATCTTTCAGGATTTGAAATAGCTCAACTGGAATTCCATCCCCTCCACTAGCTTTGTTCGTAGTGATGCTTCCTAAGGCCCACTTGACTTTGCATTCCAGGACGTCTGGCTCTAGGTGAGTGATCACACCATCGTGGTTATCTGGGTCATGAGATCTTTTTTGTATATTTCTTCTGTGTGTTCTTGCCACCTCTTCTTAATATCTTCTGCTTCAGTTAGATACATACCATTTCTGTCCTTTATTGTGCCCATCTTTGCATGAAATGTTCCCTTGGTAGCTCTAATTTTCTTGAAGAGATCTCTTCCCCATTCTATTGTTTTCCTCTATTTCTTTGCATTGATCGCTGAGGAAGGCTTTCTTATCTCTCCTTGCTGTTCCTTGGAACTCTGCATTCAAATGGGTATATCTTTCCTTTTCTCCTTTGCTTTTCGCTTCTCTTCTTTTTTCAGCTATTTGTAAGACCTCCTTAGACAACCATTTTGCCTTTTTGCATTTGTTTTTCTGGGGGATGATCTTTTTTTTTTTCCTGGGGGATGATCTTGATCACTGCCTCCTGTACAATATCATGAACCTCTGTCCATAGTTCTTCAGGCACTCTGTCTATCAGATCTAATTCCTTGAATTTGTCTGTCACTTCCACTGTATAATCATAAGGGATTTGATTTAGGCCATACCTGAATGGTCCTAGTGGTTTTCCCTACTTTCTTCAATTAAAGTCTGAATGTGGCAATAAGGAGTTCATGATCTGAGCCACAAGCTCCCGGTCTTGTTTTGCTGACTGTACAGAGCTTCTCCATCTTTGGCTGCAAAGAATAAAATCAGTCTGATTTCGGTAGTGACCCTCTGGTGATGTCCATGTGTAGAGTCTTCTCTTATGTTGTTGGAAGAGGGTGTTTGCTATGACCAGTGAGTTCTCTTGGCAAAACCCTGTCCGCCTTTGCCCTGCTTCAGTTTGTACTCCAAGGGCAAATTTGCCTGTTAGTCCAGGTGTTTCTTGACTTGCTACTTTTGCATTCCAGTCCCCTATAATGAAAAGGACATCTTTTTTGGGTGTTAGTTCTAGAAGGTCTAGAACTAACAGAACTAGAACTAACAGAACTAGAACTAACAGAACCATTCAACTTCAGCTTCTTCAGCATTACTGGTCAGGGCATAGACTTGGATTACTGTGATATTGAATGGTTTGCCTTGGAAACGAACAGAGATCATCCTGTTGTTTTTGAGATTGCATCCAAGTACTGCATTTCGGACTCTTTTGTTAACTATTAGGGCTACTCCATTTCTTCTATGGGAGTCTTGCCCACGGTAGTAGATATCATGGTTATCTGAGTTACATTCACTCATTTCAGTCCATTTTAATTCATTGATTCCTAAAATGTCAATGTTCACTCTTGCCATCTCCTGTTTGACTACTTCTAATTTACCTTGATTCATGGACCTAACATTCCAGGTTCCTCTGCAACACTGCTCTTTACAGCATCAGACTTTATTTCCATCACCAGTCACATCCTCAGCTGGGTGTTGTTTTGGCTTTGGCTTCGTCATTTCATTCTTTCTCGAGTTATTTCTCCACTGATCTCCAGTAGCCTATTGGATACCTACCGATCTGGGGAGTTCATCTTTCAGTGTCTTATCTTTTTGCCTTTTCATACTGTTCATGTGGTTCTCAAGGCAAGAATACTGAAGTGGTTTGCCATTCCCTTCTCCAGTGGACCACTTTTTGTCAGAACTCTCCACTATGACCCATCCATCTTGGTTGGCCCTACATGGCATGGCTCATAGTTTCATTGAGTTAGACAAGGCTGTGGTCCATGTGATCAGTTTGGTTAATTTTCTGTGATTGTGGTTTTCATTCTTTCTGCTCTCTGATGGAGAAGGATGGAAGCTTCCTGATGGGAGAGACTGAAGGGGAAACTGGTCTTATTGTGATGCGAGGCTGTGCTCAGTAAATCTTTAATCCAATTTCTATTGATGGGCGGGGCTGTGTTACCTCCCTGAGGCCAAACTATGGTGGAGGTAATAAAGATAATGATAATGAAGGCAAATCTCCTTCAAAAGATCTGGTGGAGGCTCTACTGCACTCCCCGCCCCCGACCCTGCAGTAGACCACCGCCAGCCCATCCCTCTGCTGCTGACTCCCGGACACTCAGGGCAAGTCTGAGTCAGTCTCTTGTGGGGTCACTGCTCCTTTCTCCTGGGTCCTGGTGCACACAAGGTTTTGTTTGTGCCCTCCTAGAGTCTTTATCCCAGTCTTGTGTAAGTTCTGGCAACTCTATGGTGGGGTTAATGGCGATCTCTTCAAGAGGGCTTATGCAATACCCAGGCTGCACCCAGAGCTCCTGCCCCTGCGGCAGGCCACTGCTGACCTGTACCCCTGCAGGAGACACTCAAACACTCAAAGACAGGCTCAGTCTCTGTGGGGTCTCCTGGTATGCACAGAGGTTTTATTTGAGCCCTCAGAGCATATCTGGTGTGTATGGGGTTTGATTCTAAATGTGATTTCGCCCCTCCTACCATCTTGCTGGGGCTTCGCCTTTGCCCTTGGATGTGGGGTATCTTCTTGTGGTGGGATCTTACATTCTGCTGTTGATGGTTGTTCAGCAGCGAGTTGTAATTTTGGAGTTCTCGCAGGAGAAGATGAGTGCACGTCCTTCTACTCCACCATCTTTTTTTTCCTTTTTTTCCATGTTATAATTCTAACTTATGATAAGTATTATAGATACAGATCACATAAACGAAAGCTCTTTGGGTTCTTAATAATTTTAAGATTGTGAAGCAGTGTTGAGACCAAAAAGTTTGAGAACTATTGGCTTAAAACATGCTTATAACTTTTATGCTAATTTGATTATAGGGAATTGATCCATTTTCCTTAGATGCTCTTGCAAAACATGGCATTTTAGCTCTTCGTAGAGCAAAAAGAAGAAACATGGAAAGGTAAGCTTGCTGATAATTATGTATCTTAAGTTTTTTTATAGATTAAATTGAAACTATCCTGTGTGTTCTTTTAGCTTTTATGTCAATGTTGTTGAACAAAAAGTAACATTCAGTTCAGTTCAGTTGCCTCTGACTCTTTTTGATCCCATGGACTGCAGCATGCCAGGCCTCCCTGTCCATCACCAACTCCTGGAGTTTACCCAAACTCATGTCCATTGAGTCGGTGATGCCATCCAACCATCAAATAGTAGCATACACATTTCAAATTTTGTTCATAGTTTCAGTAAATAATGGAAGTGTTAAAAATCAAGATTGTTAATACATCTCAACTTTTTCTCATGAGATCCTCAGAAGGTTTTCATCTTCTTAAAACAGATTTGAAAATAATACAATATAATGACAGTGCAGTCTTCTGTGTTAGATTGTCTTTTTCACTTTTAACAAATTAGTCTGTATACTTTTCATAACCAAAGCTGTGATGTCATATATGTAATTTCAGACTCTCTCTTGCTTGTGGTGGAGTGGCTGTGAATTCTGTTGAAGACCTCAGTGTAGATTGCTTGGGACATGCTGGTCTTGTATATGAGTACACATTAGTGAGTATTTCTGTGGGCAGTGGTTATAATGTGAACAGCAAACTTTAAAAAAAAAACTTTTAAATTCACATTTTATGTTATGAGAATCCACAGGATACATCTTGCAGTTTATCTTTCTAAATGTTTGTTAATAGTTCAAATATAACTCAACTGTTTCAGCACATATTTGGTCAATGCTCTGTGATGTGCTCAGTTGCTTCAGTTGTATTCGACTCTTTGTGACCCTGTGGACCTCAGCCCGCCAGGCTCCAATGTCCATGGGATTTTCCAGGAATACTGGAGTGGGTTGCCATGCCTTCCTCCAGGGGATCGTCCCAACTCAGGGATGGGACCCATGTTTCCTGTGACTCTTGCATCGCAGGCAGATTCTTTACCTGCTAAGCCATCAGGGAAGTCCACATTTAGTTATACTTGATAAGAAAAATTCATATAAAGTTTGGATTCTGATAGTATCAGCTAGGTCTTGATTTCATAATGGCTTTATGTATTAAAGTTATATCTCCTTGTATTACCTTTTAGGGTGAGGAAAAGTACACTTTTATTGAGGACTGCATTAACCCTCGCTCTGTCACCTTGTTGGTTAAGGGACCAAATAAGCATACTCTCACACAAATCAAGGATGCTGTAAGGGATGGACTTCGTGCCATCAAAAATGCCATTGAAGATGGTAAGCTCTTTTTTGTGATAGATACAAAATTCGCATATTTTTAAAGTAGTAATAATCTATTATGGGATGCATAGTATTTTAAAAGATATGAATGATTCAGTTCAGTTCAGTTCAGTCACTCAGTCGTGTCCGACTCTTTGCGACCCCATGAATTGCAGCACGCCAGGCCTTCCTGTCCATCATCAGCTCCCAGAGTTCACTCAGACTCAGGTCCATTGAGTCAGTGATGCCATCCAGCCATCTCATCCTCTGTTGTCCCCTTCTCCTCCTGCCCCCAATCCCTCCCAGAATCAGAGTCTTTTCCAATGAGTCAACTCTTTCACATGAGGTGGCCAAAGTACTGGAGTTTCAGCTTTAGCATCATTCCTTCCAAAGAACACCCAGGGCTGATCTCCTTCAGAATGGACTGGTTGGATCTCCTTGCAGTCCAAGGGACTCCCAAGAGTCTTCTCCAACACCACAGTTCAAAAGCATCAGTTCTTCGGTGCTCAGCTTTCTTCACAGTCCAACTCTCACATCCATACATGACCACTGGAAAAACCATAGCCTTGACTAGATGGATGTTTGTTGGCAAAGTAATGTCTCTGCTTTTGAATTCTCTTATTTCACTTCAGACTGTTTATAGTGAAGTTTTCTCCTTCAGGATAGTCTTTTCTATAGTTCATTTAATTTAAAAAAATTTTGACTGTGCTGGGTCTTTGTCTGGTTGTAGCGAGCAGGGGCTACTCTTCCCTGCGGTGCACGGGGCTTCTCGGGTGTTGGCCTCTCCTGTTGTGGAACACAGGCTGCAGGCGCACAGGTTCAGTAGTTGTGGCACATGGACCCTGGAGCTTGCAGCTCCAGTAGTTGTGGCTCCGCAGTTGCGGCTCCCAGGCTCTAGAGCACGGACTCAGTGGCGTATGGGTTTAGTTGCTTCGGAGCATGTGGAATCTTTCCGGGCCAGGGTTGGAACCCATGTCCCCTGCAATGGCAGGCAGATCTTATCCACTGGACCACCAGGGACGTACTGAAATATTCTTAATAGTATGCTGCCTTTTCAATTAACTTCTATTTATTAAGTGAAAGAACTGATTTAATATTGTAGTATCATTTTTTATTTTTAGAAATTTATTTTTAAAACTATAAAAATGCTTTTACAGCTTAGGACCCATTCCATTTCCTCAGTGCAGTATAATTTTAAGAAAGATTAGGAAAGAATATTTATTGATAATTTATTACCAGCTTCCTTCTAAAAAGAGTTAGGGTTAGATTTTCAATAACATACTGTGTGAGAATAGTAAACACATCATGAAAAAATGCTCAACATCATTATTCATTAGGGAAATGAAAATCAAGACCACCAAGAGATACGGTTTCATGGTGATTAGGATGGCAGTAATCAAAAACCTGGACAATAATGAACATTGATGAAAATGTGGAGAAATTGGAACCTTTATACGTTGCTGTTGGAAACGGTTGGAAAACAGGCAGTTCCTCAAAGATTAAATGTAGAGTTACACTATGACCAGCACATCAGCTCTTAGATGTGCATACAAGTGAGGTAAAAATGTATGTGCACACCAAAAATACACATGAATGTTTACAGTAGCCAGCCAGTGGAAAAATCCACATATCCATTAGCTGATGAATAGGTAAATAAAATGTGGTATGTCTGTACAATGGAGTATTATAAAGGAATAAATACTGATATATGCTACAATATTGATGACCTTGAAAACATTCTATAATGTAAAAGAATCTAGGCACAAAAGTCTGTGTGTTATATGATTCCAGAAAAGGCAAAGCCATAAAAATAGATTAGCAGTTGTGATTGTCAGGGGCTGGGGGAAGAGGAAATAGGGAATGATTGCTAGTGGGTACAGGGTATTTTTAGGAAAGTATTTTGGGATTAGAATGGTGATGGCTGCACAGTCATGTGAATATACTGGAAACTACTGGGAAGTACACTTTTTTTTTTGGCTGCATAGCACGGAATCTGGGATTCCCTAACCAGGGATTGGGCCCACGCCCCCTGTGGCGGAAGTGTAGAGTCTTAACCACTGCACCAGTGTAAAGGGCTGAATTTTATGGTGTGTGAATTGTATCTCAAAAAATAGAGTAACTCTGTAAACAACACATCAGATTTGTCTGATAAGCAAAAACATAAACGTGAAATAATGGTGAAACAGAAGCTGAGATGGAAAATTAGAACCTAGGAAAATAGAATATGGATATAGCAAACATAATAGTCACTGTAATATTTAATCTGCCAGAACATAGAGATACAATCAGATATATAGTTTTCATTATTGAAAAGGAGAAATCACAGCAGTTCCTAAAGTGAAAAAATATGGGAGTTGGTATGAGAGCCTACTTCTTATAGTCACTTTTGATGAAAGCTAGTAGTAGTATTTGGAGAAGGCAATGGCCCCCCACTCCAGTACTCTTGCCTGGAAAATCGCATGGATGGAGGAGCCTGGTAGGCTGCAGTCCACGGGGCCGCCAAGAGTCGGACACGACTGAGCGACTTCACTTTCACTTTTCACTTTCATGCACTGGAGAAGGAAATGTCAACCCACTCCAGTGTTCTTGCCTGGAGAATCCCAGGGATGGGGGAGCCTGGTGGGCTGCCATCTATGGGGTCACACAGAGTCGGACACGACTGAGGTGACTTAGCAGCAGTAGCAGCAGCAGTAGTATTTTTTAAAGAAGATAAACATATGATTCAGCATGAAGGCTTTGGTAGTTCAACCTGGTTCTTAGGCTTTAGAATACAAAGAAAAATGGACTATTTTAAAAAATCACTTCAACTTCTTAGTTTTTTAAGAAATAATTTATCTAGGTAATTGACATATTATGAACTACACATGTTTAAAGTATACAGCCATGAAACAGTCCCCTCAGTCAAGACAATGAATATATTTATCACCCCGAAAAGTTACCTCATTGCCCCTTGGTCATCCTTCCTTCCTCCTCTCCCTGTGTCACCCTGCCCGTAGGCAACCTCCTGGGTGCAACAGGAAGTCAGCTTTCTGTTGCTATAGATTAGTTTGCATTTTTTAGAATCTTGTATGAGTGGAATAATACACAATGTATTCTTTTTTTTTTTTTGCTTGGCTTCTTTTACTCAACATAATTATTGTAAATTAATTAATATTATTATGTTGATCAGAGTTCATTCATTTTATTGCTAGATAGTATTCCATTATATGAATATACTACAGTTTATTTCATCAGATTCACCTATTGATGAACATTTGGTTGTTTACAGTTCTTGGTTATAGCAAATAAAGTTGTTATGAACATTTGTATACAAGTCTTTGTATGGACATATGCTTTCATTTGCCCTGGGTAAATAGCTAGGAAAGCAACGCTATGTTTAACTTTTTAGAAATTGCTCAACTGTTTTGTCATGTACTGTTTTACATTCCTATTGGTTGTTCTGCATCCTTACCAACAGTCCTGGGTATGGTCAGTCATGTTACCTTTAGCCATTCTAAAATTTAAAAAACCAAACTGTAATTGTAATTTGCATTTTCTTAATGATCATTGATGTTAAGCATCTTTTCATGTGCTTACTTGCTATCCATATCTTTGGTGAAGTTTCTGTTCAAATCTTTTGCCCTTTTAAAAATTGGGTTGTTTGTTTTCTTACTGTTGAGCTTGAGAGTTCTTTGTATATTCTGGATACAAATACCTTTTCAGATATATGATCTGTAAATATTTTCTGCTACTCTATAGTTTGTTCTGTTATTCTCTGAACAGTGTATTTCAAAGAAGAAATCTTAATTTTGATGATGTATAATTTATCAATTTTTCTTTCATGGAATATGCTTTTGGGTGATATCTAAAAAATCTTTATCTACCCAAGGTCACAAAATTTTTCTTTTATAACTGTCAGTCTTAAGTTTGTGCAGTCTCTACCACCATCTATCACAGAACATCTTTCATCTTGCAAAACTGAAACTCTGTACCCATGAAGCAGTAACTTTCCATTCTCTTCTCTCCCAAGCTCCTGGAGACCACCATTCTACATTCTGTCTTTATGAATCTGACTGTTCTACGTACTTCATATGAATGGAATCATACAGTATCTGTCCTCTTGTCAATGGCTACTTGGCTGAGTATAATGTCTTCAGGGCTCATCCATGTTATATTAATAGCATGTTTCAAAATTTCCTTCCTTTTAAGGCTGAATAATATTCCATTGTAGATATATACCACATTTTATTTATCCATTCTTTGTTTTTTTCTTGGCCACAGCTTGTGGCTTGAGGGATCTTAGTTCCCCAACAGGGATTGAACCTGTGACCGAAGTCCTAACCACTGGACTGCCAGGGAATTCCCTATCCCCTCATCTGCATTGGCAGGCAGGCTCTTCACCACTGAGCCACCAGGAAAGCCCTGGAGTTTTCTTCATGGGAAGATTTTAACCACAAATTCAGTCTCTTTTATAGATACAGGACTATTCAGTTTGTCTGTTTTTCTTGAGTGAGCTTTAGTACTTTGTGTCTTTCAAGAAATCTGTCCACTTCATCTAAGTTAAGATCATACTGCCATGAACTAAATCTGATTTGCTGCCCATTTTTGGTAGGTAAAGTTATATTGGAATATAGATGCCCCTGCTTGTTTATGTATTGTCTGTGACTTTGTGGTACGCCAGCAGAATCGAATAGTTGCAGAAGAGATGGCATGGCCTACAGAGCCTAAAATATTACCTGGCCTTTTGCAGAAAGTTTGCTAACCCCTGATCTTTGTTTTCAAATTTACTGGCATTAAGTTGTTTGTAATATTACTTTATTATCCCTTTAATATCTATAGAATCTGTAGTGATAGATTTCTACACTGTTCTCATTTCATTTCATGGATCATTTTTATTTCATTGATTTCCACTTTGGTCTTTACTATTTTCCTTCTTCTGCTTACATTAGTTTTCATTTGTTCTTCATTGGTTTGAGACCTTTGTGCTTTTCTAATATGGGTCTTTAGTGATGTAAATTTCTCTTCAGTTACTGCTTTAGTAACTTCCCACACATATTGGTATGTTGTATTTTTATAGGAGAATGGGATCTGGGAAGTTTTCAAAGCTACTGGTAATGTTCTGTTTCTTAAACTGGGTGGTAGGTACATGGGTACATTTATTTGTTTATTCTTTATATCTTATGCATGTAAATACTCTTTTGTGTTTATTCAGTATTTAACAAGGAGCTTTTAGAAGTGTGAATGGGAGGTGAGGCTGTAATTACCTTGTGGGTAGATAATTCTCTTGAGCAGTTATGTTGTACAATGAAGCAGAGAAAGGGGGTTGTAATTAAAGAATGATGTAGGATAAAAGGAGAGATTCTCTTTGTGTTGTTTATTTTAAACATGGATGATTCCAAAGCAAGTTTACTAATTCAAAGAAGAGTAAATAAACTTTATAAAACCATACCAGCAGGTGTAAGAGTTATATCCTCAACTGAAAATTGATGTGTTTAACCAGAACTTTTGCCTTAGAATAATAACACCTAATCTTTTTCTCAAACAGTTTTGGTCTGCTTATACAAGGAAGCAAATACTTCCTTGAGTTCTGAGAATTTCATACCAAAAACTATGGCCAATTTATGTTGGCCTAGCATTTTTTTTCAAATCAAATGCTGTTATTAGTTGTCTGCAACAGTAAATTTTAAGTAACTACATTTTAAGTGTAGTCATAAAGGAGAAGGATGAAGGTATGTCTGTTATTATAAACAATGAAATAAGCTGTTTGTAGCCAGCTGTTACCTGTTTAGTCCAGTCACTCAGTCATGTCCAACTCTTTGCGACCCCATGGACTGCAGCACGCCACGACTCCTGGAGTTTATTCAGACTCACATCCATTGAGTCGGTGATGCCATCTAACCATCTCATCCTCTGTCGTCCCCTTCTCCTCCTGCCTTCAATCTTTTCCAGCATCAGGGTCTTTTCAAATGAGTCAGTTCTTTGAATCAGGTGGCCAGAGTAGTGGAGCTTCAGCTTCAGCATCAGTCCTTCCAATGAATATTCAGGACTGACTTCCTTTAGGATTGACTGACTGAATCTCCTTGCAGTCCCAGGGACTCTCAAGAGTCTTCTCCAATACCATAGTTCAAAAGCATCAAGTCTTTGGCCCTCAGTTTTCTTTATAGTCCAACTCTCACATCCATACTTGACTAATGGAAAAACCATGGCTTTGACTAGATGGATGTTTGTTGGCAAAGTAATGTCTCTGCTTTTTAATATGCTGTCTAGGTTGGTCATAACTTTCCTTCCAAGGAGTAAGTGTCTTTTAATTTCATGGCTGCAGTCATTATCTGCAGTGATTTTGGAGCCCAAGAAAATAAAGTCAGCCACTGTTTCCACTGTTTCCCCATCTATTTGCCATGAAGTGATGGGACCAGATGCCATGATCTTCGTTTTCTGAATGTTGAGTTTTAAGCCAACTTTTTCACTCTCCTCTTTCACTTTCATCAAGAGGCTCTTTAGTTCTTCATCACTTTCTGCCACAAGAGTGGTGTCATCTGCCTATCTGAGGTTACTGATATTTCTCCTAGCAGTCTTGATTCCAGCTTCTGCTTCATCCAGCCTGGCATTTCTCATGGTGTACTCTGCATATAAGTTAAATAAGCAAGGTGACGATATACAGCCTTGATGTACTCCTTTCCCAATTTGGAACCAGTCTGCTGTTCCAATGTCCAGTTCTAACTGTTGCTTCCTGGCCTGCATACAGATTTCTCAGGAGTCAGGTCAAGTGGTCTGGTATTCCAGTCTCTTTCAGAATTTTCCACAGTTTGTTGTGATCCACACAGTCAAAGGCTTTGGCATAGCACATCTGTACTGTGCTTAATTATTTAATGATGTATAACTTTAGGATGTTTCATAAGACATCTGAGTAATCACTGAGCTGTGTGACTTATTTTATTGCTCTCTGTATTTAAATACATTTTAGATGCAGGCAAGATAACAGAACATGAATATCTAGTTGCATTTTCCTCTGTTTCTTCTGTGTGGTATGTCTTGCCAATCATTTTTTCCCCCCAATAGGTTGTGTTGTTCCAGGAGCAGGTGCTGTTGAAGTGGCAATAGCTGAAGCTCTAGTTACATACAAGCACACGATACAAGGAAGAGCTCGTCTTGGAGTCCAAGCTTTTGCTGATGCTTTACTCATTATCCCTAAGGTACAACTATCCTAATGGCCAAAGAACAATTGGTTGAACATAAGATGTCTAATTAAATTGCCAATATTAGGTATCACAGTAGAGTAGGAAGACAGTTGTTTACTTTTATTTCCCCACATAGTTTTAGCTGAAGCAGGGAAGTTTTTAGTATAACAGCTCTGAATACTTGTAGGAGTTTCATGAAATGGCCAAATTACTACTTTGCTTCCATCTCTGAGCTCCAAAATTTGAAGTTAACTCCAAAAATTTCTTTCAAAAATACTTCATGATTAATCATAATGAAGAAGTTTAGAATGTAAAATTTAACTAGATTTTGAGTAGATCTTTATTTTTTTGGTGGTATCCAAAGTACGAGCACTTTAAATTATGGGACGTGAGAACTTTTGGCTGTTTAGCACTTCCAAATACAGTACTAGAAAAGGAGAGAAACCAGTTTTTTTTTTTCCTGTGTCAACGGAAGGATGGAGAACTACCTTTTTTTCCCCCTTTCCCTTAATCTGTTTGTGAACCACTTGGAAACACAGAAAACTATTTCAAATATACTATTACCATGACTTAAAACATCTTACTAAAATACTAGCAAAATCTCTTTGATAACTGCTTTAAAATTACTCATAATTTGTTGAATTTTTGTGAATTAGATATCCGTAGTTTTCTTTCTCTGAAGAGGCAGTCAGTAGTAGTTGCTACACATTGGTAAATTTGAGTACACACTGAGTGGTACCTTTCTACTCACCTGCTGTTGGTTTAGGACCACTTGGAAATGAACTTGGCTTGCAGTGCAGGTGTCTCCATCTCTGTTGCTGTAAGTCATGACTCCTCATGTGAACAAAGGGCACAGATATGTTACAAATAAGCAGATTTCCTTTAGAAAATGCTCAGGAAAAACCAGAAACCATGTGCTAGAGGGACCAAGCAAACAACAATACCTTTCTACTTCTTTCCATTAAGAAAAATCTTTTGCAAGGAGTTGTTATGGAGATGGACTCCTTCAAGGGCGCTTGTCTAATACTGGGAAATGAATTGTCCGAGGAGACACATGTACTGACAAAGCAAAAGACTATCTTGGGAAGGAGTGATCAAGCAGAAAGCAGAGTATGGGAACCCAGGAGAACTGCTCTTCCTCTTGACAGTCTCAGGTCTCTGGTGCCGGGGTTAGTTTCCAGGTTGTCTGCGGCCAGTCATCTTGCTTGTGCTCCTATTTGGTCCAGCCCAGGGCCCTTTCCTGGTGGGCGTGCACATGTCTCAGTCAAGATGGATTCTAGCCCGAGAGTTTCTGGGAGATTGTCAGGACATATGGTGGGCTGGTGTGGTCCCTGTTTTTAGCCCCTCCCAGAGTCTTCTGATTGGTCTTGGAGGCACCTTGTCAGTTGCCTGTTCTCTGTCAGAACGTCCTTTTGTGAAACAACTTATGCGAGTGGTTATTTTTATGCCTGGCCAGGGTGGGTGGTTTAGTCCTTAACAGAGGGAAACTAATTTAGCAGGCTGGGGTTGGGGAAACTCTAATGTCTTCAGAATTTAGTGTGATATACATAGGGGAAATGTTGAAGTGAATATAATAATTACTAGGTACACAAAATAATTAAATTTACATTAAGAATGAAATTCTTCAAAAGATGATGATTACTACATTATGGGTGTGTTTTCACAAGACTGGAAAGCAGTGCCTTATTTTTATCTGATATTCTAATATATATGAAGACATTCTATTCCAAATATTTATTATTATTTTTATTCGTATAGGTTCTTGCTCAGAATTCTGGTTATGACCTGCAGGAAACACTAGTAAAAGTTCAGGCTGAGCATTCAAATTCAAAACAACCTGTTGGCATAGATCTGAACACAGGTAAGACAGTGAGGAAAACTTAGCTGCTTCATAAAAAAGAGGTTATGCTATAGTGACCCAGAATTTATAGTAAGGGGGGATGTGGAGGTGGATGACTTTTGTATATTTAAAAAAAATTATATCTATTTATTTATCTTTGGCTGTACTGGGTCTTCATTGCTGTGAGGGCTTTTTTTTCCCTATAGTTGTGAAGACCAGGGGCTGCTCGCTTCTGGCGGTGCCTGGTCTTCTCATTGTCGTGGCTTCTCTTGTTGCAGAGCACAGGCCCTGGGGCTTTCAGTCTTCAGTAGTTGCAACACATGGGCTCAGTAGTTGCGGCTTCCAGGCTTGAGACCACAGACTCAATAGTTACGGCTCACAAGCTTAGCTGCTCTGAGGCATGTGGAATCTTCCCGGATGCAGGGAACCCAGGTCTCCTGCAATGGCAGGCAGATTATTTACCACTGAGCCACCAGGGAAGCCCTGACTTTTGTATTTAAAGAATGGGTGCCTTTAGTTTACTTTTGAACTTCTTAAAAGCAGATATTCATTTATTTAAGCAATAGTTATTGAGTGCTTGTTATTTGACCAGGGATTCACACAGAACGAAATAGACAAAAGTCCCTGCCCTTGTGAGCTTATGTTGTAGCAGGAAAAGATAGGCAGTAAATGATAACCTTAATAAGTAAGTACCTTTAACATTTTTAAAGGCAATAAATTATATGATAAAAATAAAGGAGCAGTATAAGGATGATTGTGGATGCTAGAACAAGAGCATGGGGAGGGTGTTTTAATTTAAAGAGAGTGATCAGAGTAGCCTCAGTGAGAATGCCTATTGAACAAAGTCAAAGAAAATTAGGAAATTAGCTACGTGGGAACTAGGGAAAGAATGTCCTAGGCAGAGGGACTAGCTGGCGGGAAAGCCAGTGTCTGGTGTTTTGTGAGGAGGAGACGGGAGATGAGAGAGGTGATAGAAGGTCAGATCACAGGAAGGTGTGTGGACCAGTGTGTGGAGTCTGACTTTCTGTGGTGGAACAGGGAGCAGTTTTGAGCAGAGGTGTGACATGGTGTGAATGTATTTAAAAGGATCACTCTTGCTATTCTGTGGTGAAGAGTCAACTGAACAACTGAAAGGAATTGCCATTGGCATTGGCTGCTTTGGAGAAGACTGTGTAGAGCAGGCTGTGGCTAGAGGTGAGCGTTGAGTTCCGACAAGGCTAAGTTTGAGGTATCTGTTGACTTTAAAATATACAGTTGGATGTACAAGTTTGACACTCAGGAAGGTGGCCCAGATAGGAGAAAACTTGGGAGTCGTCAGAGTGTGTGTGTGTATTTAACATTAGATCTTTTGTTTAATTTGGGTCTTGTTGCACCACGTGAGATCTTTCATTGCGGCACTCGGTCTTAGTTGCTCCGTGCCATGTGGGATCTTAGTTCTGTGACCAGGGATCAGATCCCTGTCACCTGCAAGGCAGATTCCTATCCACTGGACCACCAGGGAAGTCCCAGAGTGTATGTGTTTTAAATCCAATAGATTGGATGAGATCACCTAGGGAGTGAGTATAGAGAGAGAAGAGAAGAATCTAGGACTGAGCCTTTGGGTACTCCAACATTAAGAGCTCAGGAGGAAGAGGAAGAACCAGCAAAACAGACAGTAAAGGAGCCACTAGTGCAGAGGAGAAAAACCAGGCAAGTGTGCTATCCTGAAAGGCAAGTGAAGAAAGAGCAGTGAGGAGGCTGCAGTCAGCTGTGCTAAGTGCTGCTGATAGATGAGGCCTGAGACTCGACCTTTGGATTCGACACCATGGAGGCCATTGGTGACCTTGACAGTAGTAGTTTTGGTGGTATATGAGATATTAGAATATATAGTCAATGTTAACAGAATATGTCAAGACTGTAGTATTGAAATTGTTTTTGCTTTGCAGGTGAGCCAATGGTAGCAGCAGATGCAGGAGTGTGGGATAATTATTGCGTGAAAAAACAACTTCTTCACTCTTGGTAAGTTAATAAGAAGAGAAAGACTTTTAGGGACATAATTGTTAATATTAAGATTTTTCTATTATTTTTGCCACGCTACAGTGGAAAGTGGTGAAAGGCATGGTATCCAGTTATTAAAACTGGCTTCTGTCATTTTCCAGTCCCTTTTACATTTAAGTCTAACTGTGTCAGTTATAGGAAATGTTAATATTACTGTTTATTTGAGAGAGAAAGGAAGGAAGTTTACTGAAATAGTACCACATGCATAGTGGGAAAAAAATCAAATGATGTGCTAAAAATGAGCTCAGTTTTGCTGGAATATAAAATTAGGCTTCTACTTTATCAACAAAGAAGATGGAATTTTAATACAAGAGTCTTTATTTATAATGTCTTTGTCTTATCTCACACCAACATCATTGCAGAACAAAGTGCCTTTAGTAGCTGGAGATTTCTGGGGGGAAAGGTAAGAGTGGGTTGGTGAGCTTTACTCACCCTGTCGTCTTTTCCCTCAGCACTGTGATTGCCACCAACATTCTCCTGGTTGACGAAATTATGCGAGCTGGTATGTCTTCTCTCAAAGGGTGACTGAGTTCAAAATCAACTCTTCTAGAAGCTGAGACTTAACACATCTTACATCCAATTCCCATTATGGAGCCTGAGCCATTCTTAATTTTTACACAATAAATGCAGTTTATATTTGTTGGTCTTAGAAGTCTCAAAAGTATTTCATCAAGGTATAAAGAACATAAATATTTTCATAGGAAAGAAATATTGACGAAAATAGTTTTCCCTTAGAAGTTCTAACTCCCTACTCTTCATTGTATGTATGATATTTTGATATAACAAGAAAAACATATTTGGTCTTTCTTTATCCCTAGTTCCTGGCACAAGATCTGCTAAAACCTTTGTAATTTCCTGAGTAATGGGGGTGATAGGAACATTTTTTATTATAATATTTAGTCTTGGTCCCTGGTTCCTAAGATCTTCTAAGACCCTTGAAATCTCTGGAATTCATGAGTGCTTTTTGTGCGCTAATGAGGTGAGTCTTGATGGGACTCTAGATGGCTTCAGGTTGGGGGCTGGTTACCAGAAGAACCAGCCATGTGATCAGAGGGTTAGGACTTTAAGCCTCATTACCCTGAGAGGGAAGGGAAAGGGGCTAGAGATTGAGTTACTAATCAATTATACCTACATGATGAAGGTTTTATAGACTAATCCCTAAACTGTGGGGTTTGGAGAGCCTCATAAAGAGCTTTTGGAGAGGTTGGTGAAAATATCCATGTGCTGGAAGGGTGGTGCACGCCAACTCTGTGAAGACCAAGCTGCTGTACTCAGGACGCTTACGGACCACGTCATATATACCTCTGCATCTGGCTGTTTATATTCTTTATAATATCCTTTATAATAAACTGGTAAGTGTAAGCAAGTGTTTCCCCGAGTTTTGTGAGCCGCCATAGCAAATTATCAACCCTGAGATGGAGGGGATTATGGGAACAGAAGTTGGACAGAGGTGTGAGTAACATGTGGACCCACTGCTTGTTGATTGGTGTCTGAGGTAGGGGGTGATATTGTGGAACTGAACCCTTAACCTGTGGAGTGTCTGCCAAGTCTTGGTAGTTAGTGTCAGAATTGAATTGTAGGATACTCAGTTGTGTCTGGAGAGCTAGAGAATTAGTTGGTGTGGGAAAATCCCCACACATTTGGTTTCAAATGTTGTGAGTAGAGGAAACAATTTTCCTTTAATATGCTATTGCAGTTGCCATAAAATATAATCTATTCTGATTCCTGTACCTTTTGAGCAACTTTTAATGAAGAAAATATGGAGCACAGGTTTTAGAGCACTCAAGTCAATTTCCAATTTGTCAGAGAGTCTCAGAGAAAAATGTTTTTTCTCTCAAAATTCCTCCAGTAACTTCCTGCTGCCACTCTTTCTGCTGATAAATATGACATCACTTTGTGAGTATAGCTTTGCTTTACTGATCCCTGTAAGTTTATTCTAAGTATAGTTTTATTAGATTTTACCTTGTTCTTTGGTGTGTATGACCAGCAACTTACACCACTGTTCTGTTAATAGCTCTGGTAGGTCTCTGACTGGATGATTAGATAGAACAAGTCTCATCTGGAAAGATTGGGATTGTTGGCACCAATGCTGGGAAATTTTTTCTTGGCTTTGAATATAGCTATTCTGTATCAGTATTATTGCAATCTCTTTCTTATTCAAAATACTAGAATTAATATATCGTAGTTTTTATTATTTTGGTTAATGTCTATCCATGGATGCAAGTTGATGAGATTAAAATATGGCAGGTGCATTAATGGAACTTTGGCCTATTAGTGCATGTAGGGCAAAGTTCACTTAACCATTCGATGCCTTACTTGAAAGCATGTAGTCCTATAGTCTGTTTTTCTCCCCCACTTAGTGTGTTGTCAGTATCTTTCCAAGTTAATAGCTGCACTTTTGAAATCCATGTGTCCATTCATCCATTCCCCTCATTTTTAGCTGTTTCTGAGCTTTCCAGTGTATGTCTGTGCTATAATGTATTTATGCATCAATGGGCCTTTGATTATCGCTAATTTTACGTCAGGGCTTCCCCGGTGGCTCAGTGATAAAGAATCCTGCCTGAAATGAAGGAGACAAAAGTTCTATCTCTGGGTCCTGAAGATTCCCTGGAGGAGGAAATGGCAACCCCCTCCAGTATTCTTGCCTGAGAAATCCCATGGATTTGAGGGGCCTGGTGGTCTAGAGTCCTTGGGGTTGCAAAAGAGTTGGACACGACTTAGTGACTAAGCAACAGCAGCAATTTTACATCATTTAAACATCATAGCATTGAATTTTTATGTACATGTCTCCTTGGACACACATGTGAGAGTGTTTGTAGAGATTATACCTAGAAATGGAGCTGGGGTTTAGAGCTCTTCATCTTATATTTACTAAGTAGTTATACCAGTTTACATTCTCCCCTGTTTAGTTCCATGTCCCTACAACCTTGCCAAGTCTTGGTATTTTTAAACTTCAAATTTTTGCCAATCTGAAGAATATAAAATTATATCCCCTTGTAACAGCAATTGCCTTGATTACTAGTGAAATTGAACATATTTTCATGAATATTTTGACCATTTTCAGTTCTATAATGTTATCTATTCATATTGTTGCCTATTTTATTTTTTTGGATTTTTTTTCTGGAATTAGATTATCTATCTATATTTCACAATATTTTCTCCCAGACTGAAACTTTTTCACTTTTGAAAAGTATACAAAAGAATTAGGTACACATACTTTTATATACTGAAATTTATCATTTTTTCTTTTTAGTTTATATTTTTTGTGCTTCTACAAAAAATTCTTTACTGCTTCATAATGTTTTCTTATATTTCATCAGTTTTAAAAGTTTAATCACATTTAAGCTTTTAATTGATCTGGAATTTATTTTTGTATTCTATGGTATATGTTATGGATTCATTTCTCCGCCCCTGCCCCCGCCCCCCATATTGTTAACCAAGTGTTCTTACACCTGCTGATTTGTGAATATATACCAGTGTCCTTTGCATCCCATTTGACTGAATTATCTTTACTTGGGTTTTTGTTTCTCATTTAAATATTTTGTTCCGTTGGTCTAGTAATTGTTATTATATCAATACCACATTGTTTTACTTCTTAAAACTTTATAAAAAGTCTTGATGTGTGGTAGGGTGAGTTTACCAATCCCTTCTTTATTTTCTTCAAAATTGTTTTGGCTATTCCTAGGTAGAGGAAAGTGAAAAAGTTGGCTTAAAGCTCAATATTCAGAAAACGAAGATCATGGCATCTGGTCCCATCACTTCATGGGAAATAGATGGGGAAAGAGTGGAAACAGTGTCAGACTTTATTTTTTTGGTCTCCAAAATCACTGCAGATGGTGACTGCAGCCATGAAATTAAAAGACGCTTACTCCTTGGAAGGAAAGTTACAACCAACCTAGATAGCATATTCAAAAGCAGAGACATTACTTTGCCAACAAAGGTCTGTCAAAAGTCAAGGCTGTGGTTTTTCCAGTGGTCGTGTATGGATGTGAGAGTTGGACTGTGAAGAAAGCTGAGCGCCAAAGAATTGATGCTTTTGAACTGTGGTGTTGGGGAAGACTCTTGAGAGTCCCTTGGACTGCAAGGAGATCCATCCAGTCCATTCTGAAGGAGATCAGCCCTGGGATTTCTTTGGAAGGAATGATGCTAAAGCTGAAACTCCAGTACTTTGGCCACCTCATGCGAAAGAGTTGACTCATTGGAAAAGACTCTGATGCTGGGAGGGACTGGGGGCAAGAGGAGAAGGGGACGACAGAGGGTGAGATGGCTGGACGGCATCACTGACTCGATGGGTGTGAGTCTGAGTGAACTCTGGGAGTTGGTGATGGACAGGGAGGCCTGGCGTGCTGCGATTCATGGGGTAGCAAAGAGTCGGACACGACTGAGCGACTGAACTGAGCTGAACTGAGATCTGTTTTCCCTCTTTTAGGATCAGCTTTTTATATGTTGTATGTTTTGATTAGAATTTTAGAATTTCAATGACTTTATAGTTTATATCAGGTAGAAATATATGTATTCTTCCCATTCATAAATATTTTATATCACTTTGTATCTTACTAACTGCTTCATTTTTTTTTTTTTAATTTTAGTAAATGTTTTCATGAAGCTCTAAGTGTTTCCTATAAAAATGCATTACATCTCTGGTTACATTTATTCCTATGTATTTTTAAAAGCTATTATAAATATCATCTTTTATAAAAATTACATTTTTAATTGTACATTGCTGTACTATGGGCCTTCTGTGGGCTTTAATATATTGGCTTTTGTATTTCATAACCTTGCTGAACTGTCTTATTAGTGCAATAGTTTGCCTGTAGTTTATTTTGGGATTACCTGGGTTGATCATAACAGGTTAGTTCTTTTTTCTTTTCACTTCTTATATTATCTCTACTATTTTCCTGTTTTATTGAGCTGCCTAAGACCTTTGTATAATATTGAATAGAGGCAATGATGGCAATTATGTTTATCCTGTTCTGCATTTAAAGGGCATGTTTCTAGCATTTTACTGCTTTTTGTTCGTTTTGTTTTTGCTGTGAAATCTTGGCAGGTAGTCAGCTGTGTAAAGTTAAGACTATTCCTTTGTATTTCTGTTTTGATAAGAGTTTTTTAAAAAACGTTGTGATTGTTGAGTTTTATTGAATGATTTTCTTCATGCTTTGAGTTGTTTTCTTTAATAAGTTTTCTTTCTTTTTTTTTTTTTTTTGATAGATGAGTGAGTGATTTATTAGGACACTTGTGAGGCTTACAAGCAGGCAGGTGAGAAATGCCACACCCGGGAACTCACTGGGCTACAGTTTTATAATCAAAGGAAAAGTGGGGAGGGGGAGAAGAACTTCTTTGTCTTTCGTGAGTAGATGTCATGCTTCCATCATCAGTTCCTCCTCCAGGTTAAGTAGGGATGTTTTTTTGTTCCTACATTGTCAAACTAGGTCCACAAATCACTGCTTTTCATGTGTGCAGAGAGCATGTCCTAGGGATCATGAACTTACTGAGCTCACAGGGCAGGATGTGTGGGTCTCATGCCACCATTGTTTTATTGTTTTGGGGCATGTCCCATGCTTCTGTTGCATGGTTTTGTTGCTAAGCAAGCCTGCTTGTTTAATAAATTTCCTAATGTTAAACTATTCTTGTATTCCTGCTACTGCTGCTGCTAAGTCACTTCAGTCGTGTCTGACTCTGTGCGACCCCTAGACGGCAGCCCACCAGGCTCCGCCGTCCTTGGGATTCTCCAGGCAAGAACACTGGAGTGGGTTGCCATTTCCTTCTCCAATGCAGGAAAGTGAAAAGTGAAAGTGAAGTTGCTCAGTTGTGTCTGACTCTTAGCGACCTGCATGGACTGCAGCCTACGAGGCTCCTCTGCCCATGGGATTTTCCAGGCAAGAGTACTGGAGTGGGGTGCCATTGCCTTCTCCGTTGTATTCCTGAGATAAATCCTTTTTGATTGTGATGTTTGATCATGTTTGTTGATTCTAAGATGCAGACTTCTTACATTTTAACATTTCTGTAATTAGAACATGTTTTACAGTCAGTGGCATCTTCTAATTATTCTTGCTTGAACTTGGTTACCAGTTCAGTTCAGTTGGTCAGTTGTATCCAACTCTGTGATCCTATGAACTGCAGCACACCAGGCTTGCCTGTCCATCACTAACTCCCGGAGCTTGCTCAAACTCATGTCTATCGAGCTGGTGATACTTTGAGTAGTTTTAGTTAACAACCATTTGAGGAAGGAATAGGAGTCTTAATTGTTGCCTGAAAACTTTCTGTTGTTAACTTCTGGTAAAGAAAATTTCAGCAGCAAAACTTTCTGAATATGCATCAGGGGCTTAGAAGAAAATGCAGAAACTATGTTATGAAATATTACATACCACCCACTCTTGATGGCAAGAATAAATATGAAAGCCTTTGAGTTGAAAAGTGATTTAGAAGAGTTGGACTACACTGTGAAGATCTTAACGTTATTTACTTTGCTTATATTTTCCTCATTATGAATGTATAAGAGTGATAGATAATAAAAGTAAGTGTAAATAAGTCTAAAAATCTCTTTCAGTGAGTAGAAAATAAAATGTGGGTGATAAGAAAGCATTATGTTATGGTTGAAGTGACAGGATTTTTCTTTCTTAGTATGAAAGTAATGGTATATCTTACAATCAGTGACATTTCTGATGTGGTGAAATATAGTATTAACGTTTTATATATTGCTGGACTTGATACTAATATTTATTTAGGTTTTTGTATGTATTCATAAGTAAGATTGGTCTATAATTTTCCTTGCTCACTATCCTTGTCCAATTTTGTTATCAGTGACATACTAGCCTCATAAAATGAGATGGAGAATTATTCTTCTTCTTCTTTTCTTTGAAACAGTCTGAGTCAGTAAGATGGAGGGTTATCTCTTTCTTGACAGCTTGGTCTTAGCCCAGTAGTTTTTTAAATGGGAGGGATAGATTTTTGACTCTTGATAAAATTTTCTTCATTGCTTTAGGTCTTGAGTTTTCTATTTCCTTTTGAGTCTGTTTTCATAATTTATATTTTAAAGGAAATCTTCTATAAAATGATGCTTTTACCCTTTGTGTATTACTCTAGAGATGCTGTCCCTTTTTGGTAGGGTGGGCTGATGGGTTGGGGTTGAGAGAGGGTAAGATTTTTCTAGTGTCTGTTTACTTTCTTTGTTTTTATTTATTTTTAAAAAAATATTAATTGAAGTATAGTTGATTTTTTAAAATTGTTTATTTTAATTGAAGTACTTTGTTTTGAGAACAATGTCTCAAAAAACAGCCTGTAGCTAGATTTTTATTATTTTAATCAGTTCAGTCTGACATTTCTTTTAACTGGCAAGTTTAGTTAATATTTTATGATTACTGATGTACTGAATTTACTTCTACCATACAATTTTAATACTTTCTGTTTGTCCTTTTTAATACTTTTTCTCCTTTACTACCTTCTATTGGATTGACCACATTTTTAAATTTAGTTTATTAATCCTTCTTTTCCCTCTGCTAGTTTGGAAATGATATATCTTATTTATTACTTTAAAAATTTTAACTTGTTAATATAGTTAATAACTCTGCTCCCCCCAACAATATAAAATCTTTAAAACATTTTAAATATAGTCATCCCCTCTTGTTTACCATGTGTTCTTATTCAATATTTTAGTTCCATTTTGTCTTTTAAATCCCCTGAATTAGTCATAATAATAATTATTGTTTTATACAACAATAAAACAGTTTCTGTTTATATTTTCCATTTGTTTTCAATTCATTTCTTTGTTTACCATTCTTCCTTGTAACTGTACCCTTCCCGCGGGGTTCGCTTTCTTTCTTTCTGATGTATGTCCTAGTCTTAGTGCAAATCTGCTAGTAATCTCTCAGTGTTTCTTCCCTCTAAAGGTCTTCATTGCCCTGAGCTACTGAGTAGTCACGTGTTTGACTGTGCGGGTCTTGGTTGAGGCGTGCAGGGCTTCTCTCTAGTTGTGGTCTGCAGGCTTCTCGGCGCGCTGTCCTCTCTTGGTGCAGAGCACAGGCGCTAGGCTCACAGGCTTCAGTGGCTGCAGCACCAGGGCTCAGGAGTTGTCACTCGGGGGCTTTAGCGCGTGGGCTCAGTAGTTGTGGTGCGTGGGCTTAGTTGCTCCAGGGTAGGTGGAATCTTCCCAGACCAGGGATGGAAACTGTGTCCCCTGTATCGGCAGGCGGATTCTTTTCCACCGCACCATGAGGGAAGTCCAGCTTCTACCTTTTGATTATTGTGAATCATGCTTCTATAAACATGTGTATGTAACTATCTGTGTCCTTGTTTTCATCTTTTGATGTATACCTAGAAGTGAAAATTTTAGATCATTTGATAATCTGTGTTTAATTTTTTGAGGAACTACCATATATTTTCCTTTTTTAAAAAATTATTAATTGAAGTAGAGTTGATTTTTTTAAAAAACAGTCTACAACAGTTTTAATTTTTCTACATCCTCCCCAACACTTAACCATTTTTTGTTGATTTTGAAAAATAATAACCATCCTAATGAGTATGAAGTCTTCCCAGGTGGCACTAGTGGTAAAGACTCCGCCTGTGAATGCAGGAGGTAAAAGAGATGTGGGTTTGATCCCTGAGTTGAGAAGATTGCTTGGAGGAGGAAAATGGCAACCCACTCCAGTGTTCTTGCTTGAAAAATTCCATAGGCAACAGGAGCCTGGAGGGCTGTAGTCCATGGGCTCGCAAAGAGTCGAATGCGACCGAGCGACTGAGCACACACGATAAGTATGAAGTGGTCTCTCATAATAAGCCATGTAGCTTTAAATGTGCTGCATTTTATATGGCATTTTTCTGTGTCTGTGAGTTGAGGGTGAGGTGGAGGGTTGTCCACCCTGGCTAAATCTGCTTTGTGTTACAACTGCCAGGCCTAGCTATTTTTAATGCAGATTGTTTAACTAATTTTCTCTTTTGGAGAGTAGCCAACTTTCGAGTACATAAAAAATTCATAACACTTCCATTAAAAATAAAAAAGACTTTATCCTAAGTTTGTTTCATAAATCTCTGACTTTCACTTAAAGAATCATGAGCCAAGCACTGTTATCCTCTGCCTGCCATTCTCCCACTAACAGTTTGTTTCCTACCTATATATTTTACTGTCCTTTCCAGGACAGCACTGTTTCTTTGAGATCACTTTATTGGTGCCATCATTATTGCTTCATGTTTTGATCCTGTCTGATAGTCATCCATTACTGCCCTCCCACAATACCACTGTCATCCCAGGGTTTTGGCTCTTGAACATAATTCAGTTTAATATCGCCAAGTATTAAGGCCTTGTAACAATCCATTCACTCTTCCTTTACGGCTGCCCATATAATTGTCAACGAGATCTAGGGGAACAAGGGTATAATCATTAGGGACATCCCAGTGATTCTGTAAATAGCTGTTGCTTTCCTTATCCTATTCTAGATTGAGGGCTTTAAGCTTATCAACCTGGAGACCAAGTGTCTCATGAATTAGATGTAATCTTCAATCATATTTTACCTGGTCAGATGTTTAGGCCACATAGGAAAGGGACCGAGATGGGAAACTGGAAGATCAGTGTTGCTGTGTTTAGAAAATCACTGATTTAGTGCTTTAGTGAAAAACAAACATATGCTCCGAAGCTATTTATACAGGTTGCCTTGCAATATGAACTTGATTGTGGATTCTTAACTATGCTGCTCTTGAGTTATTTCATGAATATTAGCCTTTCTTTAGAAAGGAGACGCTGGGACCTGAATTGGAGCCCTTACTGCAGGGCATTTTGTTAGAGGACAGAGAGGGAAGGGAAGTACCAGGGTGCTGGTATTTTCCTAGAGCCCACAGATGGTCAGAATTGTTTTCTCATGACCTGACTTGCCACCTTCTCCATGCTCAGCAGAGTCCTTGACAGTACAGAACTGAGCTGATGACAAATCACAGTGAACAATGACCGCAGTCTCATTCCTTCTGGGACTTTCTCAGCATTTCTCAGTTGCTTAGTCCAAGAGTCAGCTGGCATAGCCCTGTGTCTACTCATTGCCTGGGCCAGGATGGAGCCAAGTGTCTTGTTGGACAAATAGCCTGTGGGCCTGAATCTGGCTCCTCTCCATACCTTGGAGATAAATCTTGATGTGAGGTTGAGGAACAGGTTTGGGCCATATGCTTGCCTGGCAGGTGCTTCACAAAAGCTCAGGATGCATAAAGTAAGGCTTTAAAAGCAGTGAGCTTCAGAGGCTCTTTCCCGTTGCTCCTCCTACCTCCCTGGAGCTGCGTACAAGAGCCAGTTTGCCGTGCTGTGTTTGTTAGTGGCAGTGCTGTTGACGTCTGGGAGGCACTGTTTATTGTGGTATTGTTCTCTCCACTGTGGAATGTTTCACATTCTTGGCACCTGGGCACTAAGGGCTGGTATACCCCCATTCATTGTGACAGCCAAGAATGCCCCTGCATTTCTAGAGGTCCTCTGGAAGATGGTCCCACTAAAGGAAGCTTGAACTGTCTATGATCCGCTCACTTGTGTATCATTGCTTGTATGCTTTGTCTTCACTAAACTTCAGCCTCAGTTAGTGCTCTTTTGACCTCACCCCCAGTCCCAGTCAGAGGATGTGACAGGCTATCCTGTGGGGAGGACGGTGTTGGAAACCCCAGGTCATGGTGTTGTCTTTGTGAAGCGGGGTTGTGCTGGCAGTTAAGTATGCTGGCTTAGGAGACAGAGTGCATGGGATCTTACTCCATCTCTGCTACCTATCCGCTGTGTTACCTGGGGCCAGTTACCTAACCTCAGTTTTTCCATCTTTAAAAGGGAGATAATATTGTTCCTATCTGATAGGACTGTTGCAGGGATAAGTTTGTGCAAATTGCTTCACAGACTGTTCGATTCATACTTTGTGCTTAACAACTGCTTAGCCATTATTATTAATTTTTTATGATCATCAATGATATGCATCAGAGAAGGGTTAGAGGTACAGTTTGTGACACACATAGAGTAAAATCGACTAGTGCAGGATAATCCTGCAAGCGTCTGGCTGTAGCCAGTAGAACTCAATAAGTGGTCAGCATTGCTTTGTCTGTAGGACCAGGATCACGCTGCCTGGAGGCTGGTTGGATGCCTGACCACGTGCCAAAGGGGGTGTCAAATGAGTGTTTACTCTCCTGTTTCCCCTTGGGCACACCTGAATCTCTACCCCAGACTCTGACTGATGAAACTTGGGCAGCTCTGGGCAAGGGGATAGGAGACTAATGTTGCCGAAAGACCACAGGCCTGTAAATCCACTTTCCCCTACAGTGCCGGGAAAGTATTTCTCCCCAAACACTGTACAACATGAACTGAGAGGCCTTTTTCTGTCAATCCAGATGGAATGTTCCAGAGACACAGGCTTGAACTTTCCACTTTCATGTGGGTAAGCTGAAGGAGTGTGAATTCATGGCACCAAGAACGTTATGATACTCAACCCTCCTGACCTCCTGTGGCTAAAATTCCAACATTAGCATTGAATTCTTTTGTATTAAGCATTATCTGCTTTCTGGTTTTTTGTTATAAATACGAATGTGCAGACAAGAGTTAACACAGCAGGCCTGACGCCTGTCCTTTGAAAGGCCTCCACGGTAGGTTCTTGGTTGGCATCTGGTACCTTGGATTTGAGGAGTATCCCACTGCCCTAACTGATAAGAGAGGCTCACTATGCCTTAACTGTCAGCAAGACGGCTTAACATTTGCCTTCCTCTGGGAATCTGGAGTTGGGGTATGTGTCAGGCACCAGGTGCCCATATGACCAGACTCTAATAAAAACTTATGAACTTATGAATAAAAACCTAATGAACTTTCCTGGTTGGCAACATTTCACAGGTGTTGTCACAGTTTCTTGCTGGGAGAATTAAGAGTGTTCTGTCTGACTCCACTGAGAGGGTCCTTGAAAACTTGCACTTGGCTTCCTCTGGACTTAATCCCATACGCCTTTTCCTTTGCTGATGTTGCTTTGTATCCTGTTTCTGTAATAAATTATAGCTGTGAGTATGACTGTGCAGAGCCCTTTGAATTTTCCTAGTGAATCGTTGAACTTGGGTGGGGGTGGTCTTGGGAATCTCCAACACAGCAATATTCCCGATATTTAAGAAAACTGCAGAATAATATCTGAGCAAAAGTCCTCAATAAAATAGCAAGCCAAATCCAACATCACATAAAAAAGATTATACATTATGACCAACTGGGGTTTATCCCAGGCATGAAAAGTTGTTTTGATATCCTCAAATCAATGAATATAATACTCCATATTAGAATAAGGACAAAACCCACAGTCACCTCAACATGCACACAAAAAGTTATTTACAAAATTCATGATACGATTCAGTAAACTTAAAGTGGAAGGGAAGTTCCTTAACCTGATAAAAGGCACCTGTTAAAAAAACCCACAGGAAAGAACATAGTTAATGGTGAAAGCCTGAATGCTTTCCACCTAAGATCAGGAACAATGCTAAGCAAGGATGTCCGCTCTCACCTCATTGATTCATCATATCACTAAGGTTTAGCTAGTGCACGGAGACAAGAAAAAGAAATAAAAGGCATCCAGATTGCGAAGGAAGAAGTAGAACTATGTTTATTCACAGACACCATTATCTGGCATCTAGAAAATTCTAAGGAGTTGATATACACAAGTTGTAACTTAGAGTAGAGCACATTGTCAAGTCTGCACAAGAATGAGTTTAGGGGACTTTTTCCCAGGAGTCCTGAAAAGGCCTGGTGACTTGGGTCTTGGAGGCAAACGAAATGTTACATGGGAGATAAGAAATCTGTCCTCTGTCCAGTATAGAGTTAATTGATCTACTAGAGTGCATAAATGGGGAGGAAGACAGTCTGCTCTGATGGGCATCCTTAAGACCAGAGCAGGGGATGTAGGGGTTGTTGGCTGTTTAGAACTCTACTGTGGACTTCCTTGGTGGGCCGGTGGTTAAGAATTCACCTGCCAACGCAGGTGACATGGGTTTGATCCCTGGTTCAGGGAGATTCCACATGCCACAGGGCAACTGAGCCTGTGTACCACACCTGTCAAGCCCATGCTCTGCAACAAAAGAAGCCACTGCAATGAGAAGCCCCTGCACCACAACTGGAGAGTAGCCCCCACTCTCCGCAACTAGAGAAAAACCCGTGTAAAGCAGAGAAGAACCAACACAACTGAATAAATAATTTTAAAAAACCTCTCTACTGTATTGCTTGTGCCTTCTCATAAATTAAAGTGAACAGGCTCTTACCAAAGGGAGGGGAGAATTGTGACTTTTGGAAACACGCAAATTCAAGTTTGAAAGCTGCTGCTTTCCCTTGCTTAGCTGTGGGATTTGGAGCAAACTGCCAGCTTCAGTTTCCATATGGGATGATGGTAATGACTACTGTATCTGTTAAGACATGCCCTTGACTTCCAGTAACTGGAATAAGTAACTTTAGCCATGTAGAAGTTTATGTCTTGAAAACAGGGAGCTCAGGGCTTGAATAGTGGTTCCTTAGTATCCTCTAAGGAATGTTCACTGGTAGGTGTTCATTGGTAGGACTTGTTCATTGGTAGGATTCTAAGGGTGTTCATTGGTAGGACTGATGTTGAAGCTGAAACTCCAATACTTTGGCCACCTGATATGAAGAGCTGACTCATTTGAAAAGACCTTGATGCTGGGAAAGATTGAGCGCAGAAGGAGAAGGGGACGACAGAGGATGAGATGGTTGGATGGCATCACTGACTCAATGGACATGGGTTTGGGTGGACTCTGGGAGTTGGTGATGGACAGGGAGGCCTGGCACGCTGCAAATTCATCGGGTTGTGACTGAACTGAACTGAACTGAGTATCCTCTGGGATCCAGGGCCCTAATCTTTTTTGCTCCATGATTGTGCATGTGATTTCCATTTTTAAGGTTGCCTTTATGATCTGTGATGTCTGTCGGGACTTCAGCCATCATAACCAGTTCAGAACAGAAAACAGAAGAAAAAGGAGAAAGGGTGCAAAGAGCCCACCTCATGAGGCTGTCATTGTTTTGTGGAGCCTTTCCAGAAGTCCCCCCATGTAGTTTCCTCTGTAGTTTGTTAGCCACAGCTTAGTCTTATGGCCACACCTAGTTGGAATAAAACTTTGAAATGTCGTGTTTAGTGAGGCATGTGGACACTCTAGTTAAGACCAGGGTTCTCACGATGAGAGGTAGGGAAGCGTGAATGACTCTGGGTAGGCAAAGTGGTCCCAGCCACGTCTTCCCCTGCTGAGCTGATGGAGGGCTCAGTGATGTCATCCCTGAAAGTACCAAGCACAGAGACGAGCTCATGCGTGTTCTTTCCTTCCCTCCCCCTGGCTCTAGAGTGCTTTAGCCAGGAGTAAGATGAGTGTCCTTTATTCATAGAGAGGGGCTGAGCATAGAGTGTAGGAGACAGGGTAACTAAGGGATCCTCCCAAAGGCATTGTCTTCCCCACGACTGAATGCTTGGTCCAGTGCCTGCCACTTTATAATGTTGGTAAATGCTTTTTGGATGAAGGAAAGAGTGTGGGATTTGGAGTCAGGCAAACCTTGTATTTGAATTTTGGCTTTAGCACTTCCTGGTTAAGGTTACTTAACCTCTTGAGTCTTAGTGTCCTTATCTATAAATTGGGGAGGATGATAGTACCTACTTCAGAGTCATTTTGGATCAAATAGGAAAGCACTTTGTTAAATTCCCAAGCACTGAATGGGTAGCCTCACCATTGACTTTTATGGTGAGGAAATAGTATGAGAGGCAAAATCTGTCCCCTGAGGTTCCCTCCTCCTCGCTCAGCCTGCTTCTCTTCACGCCATCTTTGTTCTGTTTCTGCAGAGCTAATGAGTGTGGACTCTGAAGCCAGCTTGCCTGGGTTGAGTCTCGGCTCTCTCATGCGACAGGTTGACTCTCAGTGAACTGCTCTGTGCCTCAGTTTCCTCATCTATAAAATGGGAATCATAAAATAGCACCTAACTGGGTTGTTTGGAAGGCGAAAAGACTGAAGTTTTAAGAAGAGAGTGCCTGGCACACAGTGTTAGCTGCTATTACTATTTGGCATTCTCTTTCTCTCAGCCTACTTTGTCTACTTTTTTTAAAAAATGTTTTTTTATTTTTTTCCCTTCCCCATTGAAATTCACACCCCCTGTCTCTCATGAATGATGAAGCACCTCTTCCTCAGTCCTTGGAGCCGTCCAGGCAGCTCCCCCTCACAATTCCGCTTCTCTTTGGTGATGCCCCAGTGGATGACAAATAGTTTGCCACCTCCTTGTCCCCGCAGAATCTTAAGCAGCTGCAGAACATGAGCTTGGGAGTGGGAGGGCTTTGCTGTGGCCAGACTGGGAGGAAGACTCCTGCCAAGGAGGGGCTCCTGTATCCCCTGCCCCCACCCACCGTCACAGTGACCTCAGAGGCCATACATCACACAGCCCCACCTGCCTCTCCTGCCGCCTCTCTCACCCTCCCCAGCCCCTCCACTTCTTCCCAGCTACACCGGCCTCCTTCCTGCTCTTCCTGTCAAGCTTGTCTCCATCTTAGGGACCTGGCTTTTTCTCAGCCCAGAACACTCCTCCCCAGACCTTTGCCTAGCTGCTCCCTCACTTAATTTAATTACACTTCCCTTTTTAAAGAAGTACCCTGCCTTGGACTTCTCTGGTGGCTTGGTGGTCAAGAATCCACCTGCCAATGCAGAAGACACCCTCTTCCCTGGTGTGGGAAGATCCCACATGCTGCAGAGCAGCTAAGCCCGTTTAGCACAGCTATTGAACCTGTGCTCTGGAGCCTGGGAGCCATAGCTACTGAGCCCACCTGCTGCAGCTAGCAAAGCCTCCATGCCCTAGAGCCTGTGCTCTGAAACAAGAGAAGCCACAGCAATGAGAAGTCCACACACTGCAACGGAGAGTAGCCCCTGCTTGCTGCAACTAGAGAAAAGCTCGAGCAGCCACAAAGACCCAGCACAGCCAAAAAAAACATCTAAAAAAATTGCCTCATGCCAAGAGTTAACTCATTGGAAAAGACTCTGATGCTGAGAGGGATTTGGGGCAGGAGGAGAAGGGGACGACAGAGGATGAGATGGCTGGATGGCATCACCGACTCGATGGACGTGAGTTTGGGTGAACTCTGGGAGTTGGTGATGGACAGGAAGGCCTGGCGTGCTGCGATTCATGGGATCGCAAAGAGTTGGACACGACTGAGTGAACTGAACTGACTCATTCCCTCCTGAGATTTAAATAAAATGCTGATTTGTCCATTGTTCACCTCCCTTGCACCAGAAAGGAAGATGCTTTCTGTCCCCAGCTGAATCTTCAGTGCTGAGAACAGTCCTTGCCTCAGGGTAGGGGCTCCAGCAATCTTTGTTAATCTAGTGATGGCTAGTTAATGCTGACCAAGGCACATTTTATGTGGCTGTTTTCCCATTTGTTGAGCCCAAGAGGCATCTGAGGTAGATTAGGAGGTGGTGAGTTATCACCTGGTGGGGCTTCTGTAGCAAGGCTTGGGGTGCTGTTTGGGGACCTTGTGTTGGCTGACCCCCCTACTTTCTCCACTTCTGGCCCCAGATCATCTTTTCTCATAATTAAAGATAGTTGCAGTCAGTGTGCTCTATTGACTATGCCAAAGCCTTTGACTGTGTGGATCACAATAAACTGTGGAAAATTCTGAAAGAGATGGGCATACCAGACCACCTGACCTGCCTCTTGAGAAATTTGTATGCAGGTTAGGAAGCAACAGTTAGAACTGGACATGCAACAACAGACTGGTTCCAAATAGGAAAAGGAGTACGTCAAGGCTGTATATTGTCACCCTGCTTATTTAACTTATATGCAGAGTACATCATGAGAAATGCTGGACTGGAAGAAGCACAAGCTGGAATCAAGATTGCTGGGAGAAATATCAATAACCTCAGATAGGCAGATGACACCACCCTTATGGCAGAAAGTGAAGAGGAACTAAAAAGCCTCTTGATGAAGGTGAAAGAGGAGAGTGAAAAAGTTGGCTTAAAGCTCAACATTCAGAAAACGAAGATCATGGCATCTGGTCCCATCACTTCATGGGAAATAGATGGGGAAACAGTGGAAACAGTGTCAGACTTTATTTTTGGGGGTTCCAAAATCACTGCAGATGGTGACTGCAGACATGAAATTAGAAGACGCTTACTCCTTGGAAGGAAAGTTATGACCAACCTAGATAGCATATTGAAAAGCAGAGACATTAACTTTGCCAACAAAGGTCCGTCTAGTCAAGGGTATGGTTTTTCCAGTGGTCATGTATGGATGTGAGAGTTGGACTGTGAAGAAAGCTGAGCACCGAAGAATTGATGCTTTTGAACTGTGGTGTTGGAGAAGACTCTTGAGAGTCCCTTGGACTGCAAGGAGATCCAACCAGTCCATTCTGAAGGAGATCAGCCCTGGGATTTCTTTGGAAGGAATGATGCTAAAGCTGAAACTCCAGTACTTTGGCCACCTCATGCAAAGAGTTGACTCATTGGAAAAGACTCTGATGCTGGGAGGGATTGGGGGCAGGAGGAGAAGGGGACGACAGAGGATGAGATGGCTGGATGATATCACAGACTCGATGGACATGGAGTTGGTGATGGACAGGGAGGCCTGGCATGCTGCGATTCATGGGGTCGCAAAGAGTCGGACACGACTGAGCGACTGAACTGAACTGAACTGAACAGTCAGTTTGCAAAGCAACTTCATATACCACGTCTCCTTAATTTTCCACAATGATCATACTTAGGGAGGCAGAGTCCACCTTATCGTAAGGTCGACTTTTGTGTCAGAGTTGATTGTGCGTAAAACTGGTTGCTGTGTGACGCTTGGAGGAAGTGGGGCCTTGGCCTTGGTGACCAGGCCACCTCTTTTTTTTTTTTTTCCAGACCACCTCTTGGCAGGAGAGATTTGGTAGGTGTTCAAGCCCTGGGGGTGGAACAGTTTGGACTTTATGATTCTTTCAATCCTGTAGGTTTATGATTCTCCAATCCTTATCTCCCCCATGAGAATATTAAGGCTCAGAGACATTAAAAGACTTGCTCAAGATGTAGATCTGGGGAAAGGGGGCGTTCAGATGAGAGGGACATAAAATATCCTGAAGCAAGGTGTGCAGAGGCCCTTCATGTCCTAGTTTTTACAGAGCTGCTTGCCCTTCCATGTGCCTTCCTTTCCTGTGTGCTGGTGTAGGGGCCAGAGAACCCGAGGTGCAAGGCTTTCTCATCCCCAGGGCTCGCCCGGTGCTGCATGCTGGGCTCAGGGCAGGGCTCCCGTCTCCAACCTGGACAGCACTCCCTGGCTCAGAATCTGCCTGGGCCAGCTCCGCTCCACCCTTCCCCAGCCTCTACATTTTGCGGCAGGCTATTAAGGGTCTCCCATCTGCACATCTCTCATTAATTAAAAATGCTACAAACCATCTGTTGGAGAGGAAGCCTCTGAGAGGGGCTGCCTGCCCGAGGCAGCGTTCTCTCACACCTCTCAACTGTAATTGAAAACTTATTTTTAGAATCAAACCCAGGCCCATAAACCCTTCTTGCTGCTGGTGGCAGTGATGAGGGAGGGGGTGGGGCCATGGAGAGCCCTTAGGTGCCAGAGGCTCTGTCTGGAGTCAGGGACTCTGGTGTCGGGCAAAATTTGGGCCAGCCTTTCAGAGAGGATGAAGACACAGAGGCTGTGGTACACAGCGGGAGAGAGGAGCAAAGCTAGAGGGAAACAAGGGCAGAGATGTAGTGGAAGCCCAGTTTAGAGGAATACCCCTTGAGCATGCCAACAGCCTGAAGGCCCAAGTTGTCTCCTAACTACCCCGACTGGGTGTGGGCCAGGTCCACTTCCCCAAGTCAGTCACATCCCCTGGCTGGCATATGGAGTCGGGATGGGTCCTTGATTCCTGCAATGGGGTGGTTTAGAGATGGGGATACACTGAAGGATCCGGTCCCCCTACTTGGGACCACCCACAGGGAATGGGGCAGAGCCCCATTCTTCATCTTTGCTCTGACTCCACTTCCTTCTATCCTGGGTCCATTTTCCCCTTGTCCCTACCCTACGTGTCTCCCTGGGAATATTTTAAAAGCTTTGTGGTCACAGTCACTCATGAGATGGGGACGGGGTGGTAGAGATTTCAGCCAACACCTGGCCCCCTGGGAACTCTGCCCCCTGGCTGGAGTTCTTGGAAATGGGCAGGGCCGCTCCCTGGCAACTGAATAATCCTTCTCCCCCATCCCCATGCAAAAGGCCCTTGGATTCACAAGAGGCGTTCTTTTCAATTACTCCTCTTGCAAGACAGAACAGGAATTATCATCATCTGCATTTCCCCCATATCCTAGAGAAGAAGACTCTAGAAATAGCAAGTGACTTGTCCAAGGTCACGTAACAGTTACAGCCAGAGCTGGTTCCAGAAACCAAGCCCCTGGCGCCAAGGCCACTTCTCTTTCTGCCCCATCTCACTGCCTCTTCTAGTCCTCTCCCTCCTCCAGGTCTTGGAGCAGAGGGGATGCTGGAGCCGGGGCCAGTGTAGTCTGAACCTGAGGCCAAACTGGTCCAGTCCACAGTGAGCACAGCTTGGCTTTGGTTTCCCTGAGGGTAACCATGCCAGCCCAAAGCAGCTAACTCCTATCTGTGTCCCGAGTGCCTACTGCAGAGCCTTGTGTGGTTCTAGTTATGTGTACTGAGTGAAGAGGTGAGGGAATGAATGGATGAGGAAAAGAAGGAGGGAAGGAAGTTCGTCCTCTCCGAGAACAAAGCCATTCTGACAGCTTCTCAGACTCAGAGCTGTTCAAGCTGGGAGAAACAAAACCATCGGTGAGCCTAGACGAGCTCAACCTGCTCATTTTAAAGACGAGGCTCAGATACAGAGTGGCAGGCTCGAGGACACAGGTCCACTGCAGCAGAGCCAGCCCTGGAACCCGGGTCTCCTGATGCCAACTCTTTCCCCTTGCCCTGGGCAGGGATCAAGGACAGGAGGATCTGAGCTGCTTGGAATCGGCTTCATGTCAAGTCACACCAGCCTCTCTCCACCTAATCTCCCCGAATCAATTTGCAAAACTTCCATTAATGCTGTCAGGAAATCTGCAAGCTGTTTCCAGCCAGGGCACCACCGTAACTGCTGGCATAACAGCTACCTGGGGGGAGACAGACATTAACGGCATAATTAAAGATTAGTGTGGCCTTGGGCAGTTCAACAAAATTTACCTTTCTCTGCAGCCAGTGGCTGGCGGAACTTTGACGGTGGAAGAGCCTCGCAGCCACTAAACGGCTGGGCCAAGTGGCTTTGCATCCCTCCTATTAACACTGCTTGACCACAGGAGGTGGGGTTCTCTGGGGAAGGGGACAGTGGAGCAGCAACTTGTTTTGCCAGGTAGAGCGAGGCTGATCCTAAGTTTTCATAATACTATAGAGCCAGGCTTCTCTAACTGGGTGGGCAGCTACATCCCGGGGACAGCCTGTGAATACGAGGTCTCATTCAGAAAGATTGAGGTGGAGCCCGAGACACTGAATTTTTAACAGTCTCTCAGGTGATGCCCAGGCGGCTGGTTCTTGGAACACACAGTGAGAAGCAGAGCTATAGAGATAAGTCCAGAGCTGAGGACAGGAGCTGTGACTCAGGCACTAATGAACGTAGGATGAAGAGGCCAGCTACCAGGCTGTTTAATGGTGTTTCTGAGCCAGCCCTGAGACAGGTTTCTTTTCTTACACAGGAACTTGTGGCACAGGGATTAAGACAAATGGCTCTGAAATTTCAACTGCCCCAGTTCAGAATCCTGGCTCCCACATTCTCTGCCCGGAGATGGAGATAATGATAGTACCTACTTAATAGCGCTGTCGTAAGGACTAAATGAGATCATTCATTTAAAGCATTAGCTCTGAGCATGTAGGAAGCACTCTATGTCAGCGTGAGATTTCTTTCAATCCTCAAAAGACAGTTTGTATGCACAGAAAAAAATATCCAGAAGATATTTTGGTGTTTTTTTAAAATTTATTTTTGATTGGAGGATTAAATGCTTTACAGTATTCTGTTGGTTTCTGCTGTACTTTGGGTTTTAAAAGGATTATTTAATTTATTAAAGTTATAAATTTCATAAAAATCTAATTCTTCCTTAAGTTTTGAGATTTAGCTTATAAATTTTTTTTTTTTTTTTTTTCCTAAGGGGCTTTAGGATGATGTTTGTTTCGTTTACCAACCTATTCAAACACCTTCACATATGTAAAATGCTTTTTGAGAAATTTAAGTAGTATGCTTTATTATCTGACTCATAAACCTTCCCAAGTAATTTTAAGTAATTCTTATAAATCCAAGAGAATATGAAATTATCTTAAATGTTCCAAGACTGTATATGAGTTTGATGATTTGTTTTCAACTTAAAATCACATATCTAACTCAATTTTTACAATTTAGATTGGCATCAAAGGCTGGCTTGCTACTCAAATAAGCCAAATTCTCCAACATTACAAATATTGAAATACCAATATGCACAGACTCTTCACTTCAGCATCTAAAAATATTCATCCTGTGGGGTTGAGTCTTTCAAACTTTTCTGTATTTGAGAATGAAAGATCTTTACACATTAAGGAGATAATTATGCTTTTGCAAGTAGTTTTGGGGGTCACCTTCTCAGATGGTTGAGGTTATATAATAGAGTTATTGGCCACAATGCTGGCTGGATTCTTATCAGTGGCGTTGATGGACCCTACTAAGATCCAGTCTAAATGTTCTGTCAGGGACGTCACGGATTAAAAAGAAGGTGGTTGGGCCTTCCCTGATAGTCCAGTGGCTAAGACTCGTCGCTCCTAATGCTTGTGGCCTGGGTTCAATCCCTGGTCAGGGAACTAGATCCCACATGCCACAACAAAGATTGAAGTTCCTGTGTATCCCAACTAAGACCCAGCACAGCCAAATGAATAATTAAAAAAAAAAAAAAAAAAGCGGGAAGGAGGTGGTCATGCACTCCATGCCCCAGGCAGGCTTTGAGGCCCTTCACTGTTCAGTTCTTCAGCCTGCTGCCAAGATGGGCAACCCCTTCCTGGGCTACCTCCACAAGTAATCAGGCTTTGCATCTGTTGGCCTTTGAGATATTGAAATCTCCTCCTATCTCCAGGCTCCAGAAACCCTTGACCTTGAGGAGATTCTGCAGTTGTGTTTTTATGGTTTCTATTTCTTAGGGTCGTACTTCCCTTGATGTTAAAATGGCATCCCTCGGAGTTCCGGTTTTCTCTTGTGGTCTGGTTTAACTTTGTGGTGACAACTGCCAGAATCATGCTCTGATAAATCAGTGTTAGCACTAAATTATTAACATTGACACTAATCGTCTTAAAAATGAGGATGAGGGCCTCTCTGCAGAGCCCTGGGACATTCAAGAGGAAGCTGCAGAGTGACCCTCAGGCGGTGTGGGTCCTGATGACCTCTGTTCCTTTTCTGAACATTTATGGTGAAAAAGAATGAGTGACTCAGGAGTCAGGTCAGAGATCTTGGGCAAGTAGCTTCATACTCTGGGACTCAGTTTCCTCCTCTACACAGTGGGGGTTGTAGTATTTCCTTTGATGGTGTTGTCAGGGGAGCCAGTGAGATGGACAGATTATCACCCAGTACATTGTAAGTGCTACAGAAAGTCATATCCTTGTTCCTTGTCCTTCAGTCCATTTTCAAAATAGCAACTGATTCTATGTAGTATATATATATAGAGAGAGAGAGAGAGAGAACGAGCCGTAATTACAAGGCAACAGCAAGTCCAAGCCACCAGACAAGACATCTTTCTATAAAAAACACGAACCATACCCACTGTCACACTGACTGCCAGGATGAGACTGTCATCTTGGGAGCAGGGGCTCTCCCAGCCCAGACCTAGTATGTGTGGATTGGCCTGGGGACGTAGCCGACCAGTTTTGGGGAGGCCATGGCTATTTGTCCACATCCCTCCTTAACTCCACCTGGACCCCATTCTATTCTTGCTGCCTCCCTGGCAGTACCCTTCTCCTGGGAAGCAAACTGGCATCTCTAGGGTTATAGAAACAGCACTGATCTTAGAGTCATATAAACCTGAGCTGGAATTTCAGTTCTATTACTGACTGACTATGGAGACCCAGGCAAGCCATTTCTCCTCTGTTTTTTTCTCTCCAGAATGGGTGTGATAGAATAATCCCTGCTTCATAGGGATGGCGTGAGGTTAAATGAGATGAGTGCAATAGCACTTTGCTAGCTGTAAAGCCCAGTACCTGTTTAACCATTGCAGTATTAGAATGCCATTAATTTAAAACATTTTTATTAAATGTCTTTAATTATTTATCTGCTGCATCATGTCTTAGTTGCAAAATCTTATGCTGTGGTGCATGGACTCTAATTGTGGCACGGTGGCTCAGAAGTTGTGGGATCTTAGTTCCTTGATGAGGGATCAAACCTGCATCCTCTTCCATTGGCAGGTGGATTCTTAACCACTGGACCCCCAGGGAACTCCTGAGAATGCCTTTATTAAAGTGACATTTTCCCTTCCCAGGCCACGAGCCTGGTGAATTTCTAAGAGGCTGCACGAATGCCTCATTCACTGCAAAACCTCCCATAGCCAGAGTGAAGCCTTCCCATGTCTTTGCTCCCTCAAAGCCTAGAACTTTTCCCTATCAGAGTTCATGGAATTCTGTAATCTACTGGGTTGCCTAATAGATTTGGGTGTTTCCATAACATCTTATGGGAAAAGCTGAACAAACTTTTTAGCCAGCCCAATCGTTGGTGGCTTATAGATCACTGTCTTCCCTTACATGGTGAATCCTGGACCATGTGTTTCTCTTTCCTGTCTGTCCAACATACACCAGGGCCTGCCTCAGTGGGTTCCATTGGAGTGGAAGAATGATGACCGCAGCAGAGCGAGCTGCATCCTGAACCCCTGAGATTTTCCTTTTGAGCCTTTTCCCCTGCTCTGTCTTTCCCTGGATTCTACCTGCCTCTCCCCACCTTCTCCCTCCCTCCTCATTATGTGCACAGAACCAGATGTGTAGCTCCTTTTTCCTGCCTGAAGAATTAAATGCTGTGATGAGAAATGTGTTTTCTTATTGTTTTAGGAAGCCAAGCAGGGTGGGGGTGAGGGAGGAAGAAATTGAATCAGAGACAACAATTTATCTTGTGCAGAAGGGACTACGAAGATTCTGGGAAGCCGTGCTCTTACAGTGCACCATCCCCACCCCCATGCTGACCCCTCCTTTATTGGGAAGGTAATTAGCAGGACAGCTGGCAGCCACGTGTGCGCGTGTGTGCGTGAAGGAATGGGGCGCCGTGGCCTCAAGTGGAATTCTGGTTCTGCTCAGGGGCCTCTTGCCATTGTAGGAGCGTGTGGAGGACTTCATTTCACCCTGCCTGCCAGCACAGCATTTGCCTGGGCTTCTTCGGCATTGAGGCGCTACGCAGAGACGCAGTAGGAAGTAGCGAGGGCGAGTTGGTTCTGCTGTTGCTGGCTGTGCTGCCTTGAGACCGTTTCTTTCTGAAGACAGAGATGAGGACAGAAATGGGAGTCTCACATAGGCTGGATGGGCCCCATGACCTGGCCCATGCCTCCTAAGCGCCAAACCCATTTATTTCCCCCCTTGGCCTTGCAGCAAGGCATATGGGATGTTAGCTCCCCAACCAGGGATCAAACTCACATCCCCTACAGTGAAAGCATGGAGTCCAACCCCTGGACGACCAAGGAAGTCTTCCAACCCCAATTTTGTTCTTGTGCTCAGAGAGGTCCTGCCTCTGGGGCTGATACACAGTGACAGATATATAGAAGAAGCAGATGCACATAAGCCAAGATGCTACTCTGTGGTTTAAGCAGAAAAATACAATGAAATGCCTATCTGGGCAAGGCTGGTGCAGTAGAGACTCATGCCCAGATGTGGGCTGTCACTTATCTGCTGTGTGAATATCCCCAAGTGACAGCCTCAGTTTCCTTTTCCATAAAACAGGAAGAGTAAGTAAGCCTTACTGAGCACCAAAGAATTGACACTTTTGAACTGTGGTGTTGGAGAAGATTCTTGAGAGTGCCTTGGAGAGCAAGGAGTCAATCCTAAAGGAAATCAACTCTGAATGCTCATTGGAAGGACTGATGCTGAAGCTAAAGCTTCAATACTTTGGTCACCTAATGTCAAAGAGCTGACTCATTGGAAAAGACCCTGAGGCTGAGAAAGATTGAAGGCAAGCAGAGAAGGGGTGACAGAGGATGAGATGGTAGGATGGCATCCCTGACTCAATGGATATGAGTTTGAGCAAGCTCTGGGAGATGGTGAAGGACAGGGAAGCCTGGCATGCTGCAGTCCGTGAGGTTGCAAAGAGTCAGACATGATTCAGTGACTGAACAAGAGCAACAATAAACCTACCGGATGGACCGGTATGAGGAATAATGAATGTTATTATTATGTTAAGTGCTTAGCTCTGTATGGCATTTAGAAAACACACCACAAGATGTTAGCTGTTAGGGGGACTTCCCTGGGGGTCTAATGGCTAAGACTCCACACTCCTAATACAGGGGACCTGGGTTTGATCCCCAGTCAGGGAACTAGATCCCACATGCCGCAGATAAAGATCCTGTATGCTGCAGTGAAGACTGAGGACCCTGTGTGCTGCAACCAAGACCTGGTGCACCAAATAAATAAATAAATGTGTAAACAATGTTGGCTGTTACTGTCATTATTAGTTGGTCTCAAGCAGGGCTTTCACCCATCACTGGGGTAGACTTTCCAAGAAAGGAGGAATGGCTCAGTTTGCTTAGCCAAAATGCTTTCTCCCAGGATGAGAGCAGGGCGGGCATTGTCAAGATTTGCTTCTGGGAAAGCCATTTTTCCTGTTTATATTGCTGACCAGGCTTCTGTAATTGTTGCTGTTGTTTTAGTCGCTAAGTTGTGTCCGACTTTTGGCGACCCTATGATCTGTAGCCTGCCAGGTTCCTCTGTCCATGGGATTCTCCAGGCAAGAATACTGAAGTAGGTTGCCATTTTCTTCTCCAGGAGATCTTCCTGACCCAGGAATTGAACCCATGTCTCCTGCATTGACTGGCAGATTCCTTACCACTGAGGCACCAGGAAGCTTCTATAATACAAAGGGTGTAATACAAAGGCTGGGTTTCTACTTACTCAGCCACAGTTGGAATCTCACTTCGCCTTCCTGAGATTCCTCCTTAAAGGAAGACAATGAGAGGTTCTCAAACCCCTCACTCCTACCAGGAGAGCCAGTCTCTAGTTTGGGTCCCATTAGTAATAACATTAATTATAATAATGATATGAATGGTAATATTTGCTGAGCACTCACTACACCCGGAGTGACTCTTTGAGGGGCTTTTTGTGCATATTTGACAACAATCTCTGAGGAAGTTTCATTGTTATCCCCATTCTACAGATGAGGAAACTGAGGCCCAGAGAGGTTAAGTAATTTTGCCCATGGTCCCACGTTTGGTTAATGATTCCCACTGGTGTGGATTTATTATACAAGGATACCCTTGTACATCAGTCATTCTGCACACACGGAATGAAATCTGTAGGATGGATTTATAGAAGTGGAAGTGCTGAATCAAATTTTGCCAAATTGTCTTCCATATATGTTGTCAGTTCACAACAGCCAAATATGAGACTTCCTATTTCTCCAAAAGACTTAACAAACTTTAAAATGAAAAAAATTTTTTCTGGCTTTATTAAAGTATAATCGACAGTTTTTTAAAAATGGCAGATGAAAAGCCATGGACATCCTGCTCCAGGTTTTGTGTGTTTCCTTGTTAATGAGGTTGAGGATCTTATCATATGTCTGGGAGCTATTTTTGTCCTTTTCTGTGAATTGTCTTATCATATTCTTTACCCATTTTTAAAAACTAGGTCTTTGGCATTTTCTCATTCATTTCCAGTTCTTTAAGAAGTTAGCGCTTTTCTCCCACCCAAGTACTAACCAGGCTGGACCCTGCTTAGCTTCTAAGATCAGACGAGATCGGGAGTGTTCAGGGTGGTATGGCCATAAACAGGCCTTTTCTGAAATATGTTTTAAAGTGTATTTTCCTTGATCTTATCATTTGTCTTTTAATTTTGTTTATAATTTTTTTTTTTCATGTAAAAACAAGCCATTTTGTGTAGTTGAATTCATTCATCTTTTCTTTTTTGGTTTCTGGGTTTTGTGTCCTGCTTTTAATGGTGTTTTGCCCACTTGAAGATTCTTTGTTTTAGCACATTTATGGTTTCATTGTTTATGTTTAAATCTGAGATCCATCTGGAATTTATTTTGGTGTGTGGAGTGAGGTAAAGATCTAAGTTAAAAAAAAATTTCCCAGATGGCTAGTTCCTCAAATACAAAAATAACAGAAGTCCTTCATATTTGAACTCAAACCCAAATAAATCAGAGGCTGTGATTTGTTTCGATTCTCACAGATCATGGGATCCACGATAATTCTAGGTCTTTCTTTTTTTTTTTTTTAATAGTTAATTAGGCTGCCTCGGTCTTAGCTGTGGCACCCGGGGTCTTTGTGTTCTGCAAGATCTTTTGTTGTGGTGCTCAAGCTCTCCAGTTGTGGCTCTCAGACTCTGCAGTTGCAGCGTATAAGCTTGGTTGCCCCCATAGCATGTGGGATCTTAGTTCCCCAACCAGAGATCGAACCTACATCCCCTGTATTAGAAGGTGGATTTTTGACCACTGAACCACCAGGAAGTCCCAATCCTGGGTCTTCCTGACCATCGAGAGGCTGTAGTAATGTAACATGTCCCCCAGGTGATCTCCTGGCACCCAGTGAAGGCTCAGGAACTTGCTACAGGAATTGCCCTGGGGGCAGGCGAATGATGACCCGGATAAAACATCCCTAGAACCTAACATGGTCAACACTGAGTGCTGAGGGTCAGACAATGTTTTAGGTGCATTACAGGTATTCACTCATTTAATTCTGGTAACACTGCTAAGAACTAGTATTATTATTCCCATGTTACAGACTTAAGTTTGGAGAGAAGTGACTTGCCTGGAGTCCCCCTGCAGAGGGGCATCCCTAAGTCTCTGCTGCCTCTCTTCCGGTGTGAGCAGTGGTAGCCCCCAAGAGACTGAGCCCAGGGTTTCCCAGCCCAATGCGGTGGGTGAGCCATGGAGACCCTGGCTCTCCTGCAGGTGCACACTGGAACCTCCTGGGACCTGGGAAGAGTTAACACGTGAAAAAGCCAATTCAGCCCTATGATCTTTGGAAATGAATCTCTTCTTTGGAAAACAATTTCGTTTTGGAAAATAAGCAAACCCCCAAACCCTTTATTGTTTTTCATAATACTGATCACAGAAAGGGTATGAGATTTTAATGTTACTTAAACAAGGGCATTCATTAAAAAGAGTATTTTAAGAAACACTGGACCAAACCATTTTGCAGAAAAGAAAAATTAAGATTGTAAGAGGCACCCAAGGTTATGGGATGTGGTTGGGAAGAATGTCAGCTTTGAAGTCAGGGAGGTGAGAGGTTCAATGGCATATATACAGTGAAATATTATTACTCAGCCATAAAAAGACATGAAATTGGGTCTTTTGTAGAGATGTGGGTGGACCTAGAGGCTGTCATAAGAAGTGAAGTAAATCAGAAAGAGAAAAACAAATATGTATTAACACATATATGTGGAATCTAGAAAAATGGTATAGCTGATCTTGTTTGCAAAGCACAAGTAGAGACACAAATGTAGAGATCAAACACATGGATACCAAAAAGGAATGTGGAGTGAGATGAATTAGGAGACTGAGATTAACATGTACACACTATTGATACTATGTGTGAAATAGACAACTAAAGAGAACCTACTATATAGCACAGGGAACCCTACTCAGTGCTCTATGGTGAGCTAAAGGGAAAGGAAATCCGAAAAAGGGCGGTATGTATACATATAGCTGATTCATTTTGCTGTTCAGTATGCATTGGAGGAGGAAACGGCAACCCACTCCAGTGTTTTTGCCTGGAGAATCCCAGGGACGGCGGGGCCTGGTGGGCTGCCGTCTATGGGGTCACAGAGTCGGACACGACTGAAGCGACTTAGCAGCAGCAGCAGCAGCAGCAGAAACTAACAATATTGTAAAGCAACTACACGCCAATAAAAATTAATTTTAAAATGCCCTGCTAACTGCATGGCTTTGGGCCAGTCCCATGGCCCCTCTTAGGAGAGCTCTCATCTGTAAAACGGGAAGAAAGTTCCGTCAGCTCTCAGGGTGGAGGGAAGCAAGGAGTAATTGAGATTTTGTAATTCCAGTGGGTGGTCCACCTCTCCATGCATGCTGGGCTCTGTTATGTTGTTACTGTTTATTGGAGGCAGAGCTTTAACAAACAAGCCCATCTCAGGCTCATTGTCAGCCGCTCTGTGTGACCTTGGCTGAACAGGTGTGGTGGATTGAACCTTGGGGGCCCTGTCCTGGGTTTCTCTCCTCTGCCTTCTGCCCTAGCTCTGACCCTTCCCCTCTGCAATGGAGGGAGAGGCAACCCCCCTGCAGGGGTTGACTATGAGAAGCTGGTCAGTGGGGGTGGGGAGCCTGCCTTGGAACTGGCCAGGAGCTGCAGCTGCTGGTTGGAAGTACAGACTGCAGCAAATTTGTTATCTCTGGAGAGACATTGAGTTTGGCAATTTCAATGTTTTTCGCGGTTTGATGCTCCCGTCTGTTTAAGGGGAGGGGAGAAGGTGTGGAGAGAATCCAACTGGCCTTCGGTGAGAGGGGGATAGAGGCTGGAAAGTGAGCAGGAGAAACAACTGAGGGGCTCTAGTGGCCATGATTTTTATTTTTAATGTTTATTTTTATTTATTTGGCTGTACTGGGTCTTAGTGGCCAGAAGAGCTTTGGAAGACCCAGCCCAGATGTGGGATCTTCAGTCTTTAGTTGTGGCATGTGGATTCTTACTTGCAGCGTGTGGGATCTAGTTCCCTGACCAGGGATCAAACCTGGGCCCCCTGCATTAGGAGCTCAGTGTCTTAGCCACGGAACCACCAGGGCAGTCCCCAGCTGTGACGGTTTGAAAAGGCTCTTTGCTGGTCCTGGTGGCAGGGTGGGTGGGTCTGGGCTCTGGGGCTGGCATCTGTTGTGTGGGCCATCCTCCAGTCTGGTCGTGGCGGGGGACAGCCTGGGCTCACCGCTGCCGGTCACTGTCCCTTGGTGGTTCTTGTCCACAGGTGGGGGCTTGGGCCAACGATGTAATAAAATAATGCATCCGCTGGACAGGCCTTCAGTCCAGTGGTTAACATTCAATTGGTAGATAAGAATAGTTAACAAACGACAACAAAAAATAGTTAACAAAGTGCTTTGATAATAGCACTTACTCTGTACCCGGTCCTACTCTATGGCCTTAGATCTATTAACTCATTCATTCTCACAGCAACTCTATGTTGTTGCTCCATCGCCAAGCTGTGTCCGACTCTGTGACCCATGGGCTGTAGCCTGCCAGGCTTCTCTGTCCATGGGATTTCCCAGGTGAGAACATTGGAGTGGGTTGTCATTTCCTTATCCACAGCAACTCCATCAGGATGGTACTACTATTTTTGGTTTTGAATTTTTGGCTGTGTTGGGGTCTTCATCGCTGTGCCTGCTTTTCTCTAGTTGTGAGCAGGCTGTACTCCCTAGTTGTGGTGGCTTCTCTTAGAGCACGGGCTCTAGGGAGCGTGGGCTTCAGTAACGGTGACACACGGGCTCAGTAGTAGCTCCCGGGCTCCAGAGCACAGGATTAGCAGTTGCAGCACACGGACTTATTTGCTCCACGGCATGTGGGATCTTTCCAGATCAGGGATTGACCCATGTCTGCTGCATTGGCAGGCGGATTCTTATCCACTGAGCCACCAGGGAAGTCCCTGAGAAGAGTACTATTATTTCCCTCATTTTATAGATGGGACCTGAGACCCAGAGAGGTTAAGTGACTGGCCCAGGGTCATGCAGAAAATCGGTGGCAGGAGCTCATCATGTCTCTTGACTCTTGTCCTGGATTTACTGCCAACTGTTATCTGTGAGGTCAGTCCAGCCCAGACCCTCCAAGACCAGGTATGGGGGAAGGCAACCAGAGTGTTCTAAATCAAGTATTGTTGGGGTCCACCTGGTTTACCCTGGGGGTTTCCTGGAGCAGGAGAGATTTCTGGAGCAGTTAGAATGAACTGAGAGGTTTACCCAGGTTGGTGTGGTGGGCACCCCTGTGTAGGCAACAGCTGGGCAGCTGGAGTGGGATTATTAAGCAAAGGGGACTTGGGTAGCTTAGCAATCTGGGAGGTTTACTGAGGAAGAAGGGGAAGAGACATCGGTGAGCAGAGCATTAGCATGTGGGTTCCTTTGTTCATTCACGCATCCATGAATCCATCCATCCATCCATCCATGCGTGCATCCATCCATTCAACATTTCTGAAGCTTCTGCATAGCAGGCCCTGTGCTGGGGATATAACAATGAACAAGACCCAGTTCTGGCCTTGGAGTTGATTGTAGTCTCTGTAAGACAAGCTTGTAATAAAGTAAATTATAGTGTTTTGTGATAAGGATGTTGATAGGTGGAGGTATCAGGGGACCCGGGAGCTCAGAGGAGGGGCATCTAGCCCAGGCTTGGGGGTAGAGGGATGGTTAGGAGAGTTGACTTCTCACCTGAGGTCTGATAAAAAGTAGCAGTTCCTCCAGTTGGCAAACTAGAATCCCTAGGCAAGGTTTAAAAAATGCTGATGCCCAGGCCCTTCTCAGACCTATGGAGTCAGAATCTCCCTGGTGATTCTAATGTGCAGCCAACAGTGAGATCTGATGAATTACAGGAAGAAGGGAGAAGCTGATGGGGAAGGGGTAACAGGGTGAGCCTGGGATGGCATGAAGGTGGGGGGAGGGAGGTGTGTTCAGGGGGCTGTGAAGCAGTGGACAGAGGATGGATGCAGGGAGGGTGTGAGGCTGCAGATGGGGGGAGCAGGTGCCCACCCCACACCCAGGTCCTGGGCAGGGAGCCTCCATGCCACCAGCCCACCCCATACCCTGCACCCATCCTGAGGGGGCTAGTTGCCTGGGTGAGGGGCAGACACTCAGCTAATACTTCTGTTTCCATCTCCACCTCTCCATAGAGCCAGCAGCCATCCCACCCGCCTTGTGCAGAGCCTACCTCTCAGAATGGTGCTGGATCAGTAATAAAGAGCCCCGGCCTCTCAGAGGCAGCTCAGGACTGCTGGGAGAGCAAGGAGGTCTCCTGGGGTGGATGGTTATTGCTTGTTAGAGACCCTGGGACTTGGGGAATCCCTTGGAGGGGCCCAGTGACTCACCATGGCGGCCCAGAGCCCAGGGCTGGTGGGAAGTGGACACCACCATCTCTCGAGAGGAGAAGAGGGCACTTAGCCCTGAACTTCCAGGGCCTTGAGGTCAGATAGAGCTGAGTTCCGACCCCAGGGCTGCTGCCCATGTGCTCTTTGACCAAAGGGGAAGGGACCTCGCTCCTCGAGGCCTCGGCTGCTGTGAGAGTGAACTGAGGTCCCAAGTCCTGACCTCGAAGGGGTTTGTGGATAGAGACTGTGTGTGTGTGTGTGTGAACTGTTTGGCACACAGTATAAGCTCAACACATTCTTCCTCTTCTTTTCCCTCTTTCACTCTGGCTTTCCCCAAAAGTCTGATCCCAGACATGAAATAGTTCTGGGTTTTCACAGCTGTACCTTCTGAAGCGAGAGCTCAGGTGGCCCTGGGTCCTCTCCTTTGTCCTTTCTCAGGGTGGGGTTAGGGGCCTCGTCCTGGGCCCTGATCCTGACTATCCCAGGCTGGTGGCCCCTCCCCTCCACGTGGGACACCCAGATAGTCATCCCTTATCCAGAGCCTAGCACCTTAGCCATCATCCCTTCCTGCAGTTCTCCTGGCCCTGGGGGGTGGGCCTGGAGGGCAGGGGAGATGTGGATTTGCAGGTGAGGGCAGCTCGTGCCGGGAGGAGAAGGCCGAGGGGAAGTTATGGAGGGCACTGCTGGGCAGAAGACTGTTGGCAGTGTGGGAAACATTCTGGAGAGAGGCTTGTTGCTCGGTGACCAGCAGGGGCCGGGGGAGAGGCGAGGAGGACAGCCTCTCCCCTGTCCCTTTGACTGTTCGCTTCTGGGTGAATCCTTGTCCCCTCTCAGGTCCTGTCCTCTTCCTGCTCTCCCGCTTCCCTGTCTCTCTCCGTCTAGTGCCGTCAAAAGCAGAGGTGTGCAGGAATGGGACCAAGCCCCAGGTTGCTGGCTTGAAGTTTTTCTCTTTTTCTATTCTATGAATATTCGCAGTATGTGTTGTGTGTGTATATGTTTGAGTGGGCATGTTTGTGCATGTGGGGTGTGTATGCACCTGTGTATGTGTGACAATAAGAAGACAGCTTACAGAGGGGCGGCCATGGCAACTGCTTCCCCATACTGTATGCTCATCAGGTACCAGGCACTTGCTACATCCTTATCCCAAACTCCTCTTCCGTTATCTCCCAGAATCCTCACAGCCATCCTGGGAAGTAAGCAATTATGTTCTCATTTAAAGATGACAAACAGAGGCTCAGAGATCTTGAGGGGGTTTGTCTCAACCAGGAAGTAAAAGAGCCAGGATTTGAACTCAGGTCTGCAGTGCACTCTAGCACCGAGTGACATTGGGTAGAGACAGGGCTCCCCAGCTCAGTGAAGCCGTTCCTAGCCTCAGGAGAGAGGCAGGTACTAGGGTAAGGCCCTGGCCCAGGACTCAGTAGGTCTGAGGTCCTCTTCAAGTTTCACTGATGACTCCTTGTCCTAACCTTTGAGTGGTCCTGTTAAGTTGATGCCATGGCTCGCTCCTTAGAAGCGGTTGGGTCACCAGCCATGACCTGACTCCTGTAGGTCTGGGGGCTCAGAAGGATCCTCTTAGCCCAAGGGCAGGCCAGCTCTGGAGGCTCCCCAGGACAGAGCCCTGAACAGAGCCAGGCAGAAGCTCACCCCTCCTGTCCAACTGATGGTTCCTGGGCTCAGAGAGACGTAGAGTACAGCTGATATAAGGGTCTCAGAGCTGGAGCTTGGGGGTGAGCACAGCACTGTGTGAGGGTCTGAGATGCAGCCAGGGAGCTGAATTGTCCACATTGACTCTGGGAGAACCAGTGGTGACATCACTGGTCCACAGGCGCATCTTGCTTCTGCCCTGATGAGGGCTCAGGGGTTCTGACCCTGGAATCCAGGGCCCTGAAACATGGTGCGTGCTGTGCTAAGTCATTTCAGTCGTGTCTGGCTCTGTGACCGTAGCCCACCAATGTCCTCTGTCCATGGGATACTCCAGGCAGGAATACTGGAGTGGGTTGCCGTGCCCTTCTCCAGGGGATCTTCCCTGACCCAGGGATGGAACCCCCGTCTCTCATGTCTCCTGCATTGGCAGGCGGGTTCTTAACCACTGGTGCCACCTGGGTGGTGGATGGGACTATTCAGGTGAGGGAAACTTGAAATTGGAGGCACCACTGGGAAACCCCTCAGCTGGCTTCAGCGTGTCAACCCAAAGTGTCAGGGTTCCCTGCTCTGCTGAAAGATAGGTTGATGGCATCTGGTTACCAAAAATCCTGATTCAGCACAGACCTGCTGTGTGCCAGGGGCTCTTACATGTGCTGCCTTACTTAAGTGGAATTACAGCCTTGTGGTGGGCATTGTTAATCCCTGCTCTACAGATGAGGGTAAGAGGGTAAGTAATTTTCTAGAATATTTATTTATTTGGCTGCACCAGGTGTTAATTGTGGCACGTGGGATCTTTAGTTGCAGCGTGTGGACTCTTAGTTATGGCATGTGGGATCTGTTTCACTGACCTGGGGTTGAACCGTGACGCCCAGCATTGGGAGCTCAGAGTCTTAGCTGCTGGACCACCAGGGAAGTCCTGAGGGTAAGTAATTTCCCCAAGAACACTGAATCAGTTGGCTGAGATGGTTTGAGCCATCCCTAGAAGACCTTGTTCTTGGATGTGTGTGGGGCACTGAGCATGTCCCCGGCTTTGCGTGGAAACCTTCCAACATGCTACCGTGTTGAAATCCTTTCAAACACCAAATAAGGCAAGCATTATTCCTCCTCCATAACAGATGAAGAAACTGTGACTCAGAGAAGTGGTAGAGCTGGGGTTGGGGTCAGGTCATGCCAGGAAGAAACGGCCACATTGTGGTCCTGTCCTGCCAAGGGGTGGGCTCACACCAGCTTCTATGAGCTGCTTAGCAGTGGTTCCTGTCCATGTGGGCAGGTGCTCCTTGCCAATTAGGCAAAAGAGCAGTGAGGATAGTTTCTTTATGCAAAGGGAGCTTTGAGCCGAAGGCAGCGGAGAGATTCGTCTTAAGGAGATGCTCCGCTTTCCCTCTGCTGCCCTTGGGCTGGAGATTTCTCCTGGTGTTTTCCGCTGGCTCCCTTCCAAAACTTGCTATGCCCCCTTCTCCAGTTCAGGTAGCCCTAGGGCTGTGCCCATTCACTCATCTCCCCTCCCCTGACCAACTAGGACCAGAGCATTCCCACCTGGGCTTCAGTTACAGCAGGAAAGATTCTGGGTAGATCCTAGGAAGCACTTCCAGACAATTAGGGGTGGTGGGATGGTGCCCATAGGATAGGAGCTTTAGGGACAGTGAAAGGGGTGGGGTTAGAGGGTGGCTAATGACCTCTGACCCTGCATGGGATTGTGGGGAGTAGGGTTCTGACTCAGGGGTTATATGCAGGACTTGGAACCCCTCCACCCGTATGCTGCCCACCCCTCCCCACTCTGAACCTGCTCCTAATGGCCTTTAAACAGATTTCTCCCAGCCTCCAGGTCCCAGGGACAATCCAACAAAGAGATTCTGACAGATCCCCACCCTACCCCCTTGCATACAAAGAGATTTCAGAGTGAAGCAACCTCCTCCCCTGACTGCCTGTGGGGGGCAGCCTTACCCCACAGACCCTCTGTAGAGCCCGGAGGAGCCTAGCTGCTCTCAGGGTTAGGTGGGGGAGAGGAGGGGCAATCACGGCTGAGGGCAGTCACAGCACAGTTTAGTGTGTGGGCGGGGACACCTGGGGATGCTGAGGGCCAGCTGGCTCAGGGGGTTGGCCTTCACCGCATTCCAAAGCTGTCCAGTGCCAGGCTGTGGCCACGCCAGGCCCCACTCTGCAGGGCCTTGATGTGTGCCCTGGAGACATGGTTTGGATGTGGCCGTGGGAGAGGAGGTAGGAGTCGGGTCAGCTGGCCACGTGGGCAGGGAGAGATGGGAGCCCTGTGGCAGGGTGTGTAAGGCAGGGCGTGGTCCGCGTCCAGCCTCTGGTCACCTCTCTGCCCATCCCCCAGGCACCCAGACATGCAGGGGGTGCAGGGTCTTTGGGCTCAGGAAGACACAGCTGGGATGGGCTGGAAGTAACCGGGAAGGGACACGAGAGGACCCTGTTCAAGTCCTTACCAACCAAGAGACCTTGGGTTTTCTTGCCTTCCATCTCCTGGTGCACCCACGAGACTGGGACACCTGCTCCCACCCCTACCCCCCACTGCTTGGGCTGCTGAATTAAGAGAGAGGTGAGGAAAGTGCTTGACACACAGCAGGCGCTTGCCCAGGGGCAGCTCCCTCTGGCCGTCTTGTCCAGACAGGCTGACTCCCTGACCTCCTTTCTCCACCTCAGACCATAGCTCTAGAGAGGCAATGTGGTCCCGTGGTCAGAGCAGAGCCTGGTGCCAGACCGTCCTCCTCCACAAGTGGGCACAGCCGCACACTGCCTAGGGATCCTCCGGGTCTCACTTTTCCCATCTGTAAAATGGGATAATTGTTCCCACTTCAGAGGGTTGCTCTGAGGATAGAATAAGTTAATATGCATGAGGCACTGAGAATAGTGTCTGCTCCACGTGAGCCCTCTATGACAATGAACTGTCACAGACCCATATGTCTGCATGACCCTCAGGTTCTTGCAAAGTTTTCCCCCAAATGTGCTGCTTGAACTCTGCACAGCAGTGTTGACTAGGAAAAAAAAAGGCACAATGTGAGAGTTGCGAGTTAAATTTTATTTGGGGCAATATGAGGACTGCAGCCTGGGAGACAGCACCTCAGCCAGCTCTGAGAGACTGCTCTGAGGACAGTATGTATGTGATTTTGGTAAAGGGGAAATACCTGCAATTAAGCACGTTTTTTTTTTTTTCACCGAACTTATTTATTTTTTAAAAATTTATTTATTTTTAATTGAAGGATAATTGCTTTACAGTATTGTGTTGGTTTCTGCCAAATATCAACATGAATCAACAATAGGTCTACATACATCTGGGACTTCCCGGGTAGCTCAGCTAGTAAAGAATCTGCCTGCAATGTGGATTGGGAAGATCCCCTGGAGGAGCGCATGGCAATCCATTCCAGTATTCTTGCCTGGAGAATCCCATGGATAGACGAGCCTGGCAGGCTATAGACCATGGGGACACAAAGAGTCGGATATGACTGAGTGACTAAACACAGCACAGCATGCATATGTCCCCTCCCTCTTGACACCCCCCCACCACCTCCCTCCCTATCCCACCCCTCTAGGTTGTTACAGAGCCCTGGCTTGAGTCCCCTGAGTCACACAGCAAATTCCCATTCAGTTCAGTTCAGTCACTCAGTCGTGTCCGACTCTTTGCAACCCCATGAACTGCAGCACGCCAGGCCTCCCTGTCCATCACCAACTCCTGGAGCTCACTCAAACTCATGTCCATTGAGTTGGTGATGCCATCCAACCGTCTCATCCTCTGTCGTCCCCTTCTTCTCCTGCCCTCAATCTTTCCCAGCATCAGGGTCTTTTCAAATGAGTCAGCTCTTCGCATCAGGTGGCCGGAGTATAGGAGTTTCAGCTTCAGCATCAGTCCTTCCAATGAACACCCAGGACTGATCTCCTTTAGGATGGACTGGTTGGATCTCCTTGCAGTCCAAGGGGCTCTCAAGAGTCTTCTCCAACACCACGGTTCAAAAGCATCAATTCTTCGGCGCTCAGCTTTCTTCACAGTCCAGCTGTCTGTTTCACACATGGTAGTGTATATGCTTCTACGTCACTCTCTCCGTTCGTCCCACCCGCTCCTTCCCCTATCCCTGCCTGTGTCTGTAAGTCCGTCCTAATTGTCTGTGTCTCCATAGGTGCCCTGTAAATGGGTTCATCAGTACCATCTTTCTAGATTCCATATATAGGCATTAATATGTGATATTTGTTTTTCTCTGACTTACTTCATTCTGTATAATAGGCTCTAGGTTCATCCACCTCAATAGAACTGACTCAAATGCACCCCTTTTTATGGCTAAGTAATATTCCATTGTACATATGTACCAGAGTTTCTTTATCCATTCATCTGATGACGGACATCTAGGTTGCTTCCATGTCCTATTTAGCTATTGTAAATAGAAACACGTATTTTTTTGCACAAAGTTTCTGCTGGTCTCACAAAGCTTCTGCTAGTCACAAGAAACAGTCATCACCAGGAAGGATTTTAGTGCTTTTCTACATGAAGAAATATAAGAATTGGGCTCATAAAATCAGCTCCTGAGAATATCTAAGAATCTGAGGACCTGCCCTGCCCATTTTCCCAGAGAACAGAGTGCCTCGTTTCTGCTCTCTACCTCGAACTCCTTCAAGAGCTGTTGAAAATCAGCAGTTGCAACAGCACATGATTTAATCCTTGTAGAGGCAGATGGCAGGCACCCATGGCAAGTGCCAGCTTGTGGCTAACAGGGCTCCCTCATGGTCATAAATCTGACAGCAGCGTCTGAGACAGGTCTGCCAGGAGTCCCACCCATTTTACAGGTGAGCGCACGGAAGCTCAGAAGATGAAGTGATTTTCTTGTGATCACACTCTTTTCTAAATTTAGTTTTTATCTTTTGGCTGCACCACACAGCATGTGGGATCTTAGTCCCCCAACCAGCGATTGAACACACGTCCCCTGCATTGGAAACTCAGAGTCTTAACCACTGTACTGCCACGGAAGTCCCACCGTCTCCTTCTTTTAAAAGTGACTTTGAAGTTCTTTTAAGTGTTGTGGCCCTGAGCCCCCACAAATTCACCTCCAGCTTGGAACCTCCCCCACCGGCCGTGCAGTCCTTGAGTCTTAGGGCTGGTGAGGATGACTCCTCTCCCTCTGGGTTGTCCAGGGGTGGGACTATCAAGGCCTGGGGGTTTGGTGCAACAAGGCAGGCAGGTTCAGGAAGAGAACAGAGGCCTGGGTGGGTGGAGCCGAGGGAGGCAGGGCCAGGTGCGCCTGTGGGGCCCAGTAAGGAGTTTCAGCCGCCTCTGAGGCTGGGCTTCCCTGTAATTACCATTTGCAGGTGGTTGGGTGTCAGGGGTAAGGCTTTCATCTGACAGGTGAGGCTTACCTCCTGGAGCTGAAGAATTGACTCTGTAATTGACCGGGGTGTTTTACCTTTGATGGGTCCCCTGGCAGTCTGAGTCCCGGCTCACGGGGCAGGTGTGGCACTGTCCGTCTCGGCCGAGCCTCTCGTCCTTTCAGTCACGGACTCACACGGACCTCAGACCCAAACCGCAAGGGGGACGCTGCGCAGTGGAGGTGGATGTGAATGCCCAGGGTGGGCGGGTGACTCCAACGGCAGACCTGAGCTGAGTATCAGCTCTGCCCCTGAGCTGTCTCACCTCGGTCAGCTTAATTAACCTCTCTGATCTACCTAGTGGTATCCATGTGACTTAGTTATTATGACGAGTAAATAGGATAATGGGTGTGAAGTGCTTAGTGAAGCGCGCAGCACCCTTGTAAGTGCCCAGTTAAATGCTGTCCTTTCTCACCGTCTATGAGTGTGGTGCTGGGTGCCCACGCAGCGCCTGGCTCTGGGTGGAGCCTGCCCTTGTCCCTGTAGCAGTGGTAGATCTAAAAGGCTTGAGGACCAGCCCTCCTGAGGGCTCCCACCCCAGGGAAAGGGAGAACTGACCCGAGTGCCTACTGTGTGCTGGCCCCGTGTGTGCCAGCAAGACCCTGCCCTGCTGTCAAGGAGCTTGGGTCCCTGATGGGGATGGCAAAAGGAGGCGCATTGTGGAGGACACTGAGGCAGGTTAAAATGAACCTCGGGTCATTGTGGACGGCTGCACAGACGGGTGAAGGTGAGGAATGAAAGTGTTAGCCGCTCAGATATTTCCGACTCTTTGAGGCCCCGAGGACTGTAGCCCTCCAGGCTCCTCTGTCCATGGAATTCTCCAGGCGAAAATACTGGAGTGGGTGGCCATTTCCTCCTCCAGGGGATCTTCCTGACCCAGGGATCAAACCGGGCTCTTCTGCATTGCAGGTGGATTCTTTACTGCCTGAGCCACCAGGGAAGCCCACAAATGGATGAAAGTATCTACATTTTTACTGCACTTTTTTTTTTCTTTTTGGCTGTACAGCACAGCATGTGGAGTCTCAGTTCCCCGACCAGGGACCGAATGTGCACCCCCTGCAGTGGAAGTGCAGAAGTCTTAACCACTGGACTGCCACTGAAGTCCTGTAGTGCACACTGAAGCACAGAAAGAACTGGGGGCAGGGAGGGCAGAGTGGGTCCCCTGAAAACAATACAGCATTTACAAAGGCCTGGACCTAGGGAGTCTAGGCAGCCGCTCCACTCTTCCAAGAGCTTCAGAGAGGCTCCAGCTCCAGCAGAGGGACACATTCCAGATGGCAGACGTGGAGCTGGGCAAGCTGCTCGGGAAAGGCTCCTTCTCTCGCAAGGGGCAGTGGGAGGCCAGGTTTGACAGACGGGCGACAGGATCAGGGAGCTCGGGAGGTGGCCCTGCTGCCTGGCCTAAGGAGGCTTATTTATTTATTAAAAATTTACTTACTTACTTGGAACTGCGCTGGGTTTTCACTGCTGCACGCAGGTCTTCTCTAGTTTTGGTGAGCGGGGGCTACTTTTCTGCGGTGTGTTTCTCACTGCAGCCGCTTCTCTTGTTGCAGAGCACAGGCTCTAGGGCTCGTCGGCTTCAGTAGGTGCAGCATGAGGCCTCAGTAGTCGTGGCCATAGGCTTAGTTGCTGCTCGGCGTAGACAAGCAGATTCTTATTCTTCTTCACTCGATCACCAGGGAGGTCTCATAAGGAGGCTAATTTATACGAAACAGAATAGGAAGGTGAGGGCAGGCGTGGGAAGCAGGACCAGTCTGTGCTCTTGCTCTCCTGTGCTGGGTCACAGGGCAAGGGTTTGAGGGTGTACCCAGCCTCCCACTTCCAGTGGGGTCCCAGGATGAGGGTGCAAGATCTGAAGAGACTCGCTCATCCAGGTGGCAGAGAGCCACCTGCCAACCTGAGCCCGGGAGCCTGGCGTTGAGGGAGTAAAGGACCGGCTCATCAAGCTTGATGAGCTTCTTGATTAGTCTTTTGAGAGGCCTTCATCTCCATGTGTCTCTCCTCACCAAGATTCCCTGGGGAAGGAAGGGAAGAGGGGTGCAGCCATCCAGAGAATCTTCCCAAGTCCTCATGCCTGCAGCGTTTGCCTGGGCCCCGCTTGCCTCTTGTCTCACCTGGAAGAGAGACCCCAGGACCAGAGCTGTGGAGAGAGGAAAGATAGTGGTGGGACGCCTGCCTGCCACCTGCAGACACTGGATGCCCGAGTAGTAGGGACGCTGGGTTGGCAAAAGCCTAAGGACAGCCTGCCATACACTTTCTAGCTTTGCCACATGCCAGCTGAGTGGTAAGCATGACCTGTAAGCCTCTGAGCCTCAGTGCTAGTGTCTACAAAGTGGGGCAGTACTGCTTACCATCCGTAGTCATTCTGAGGATGGAATAAAATCCAGAGGAGGGATCTGGCACAGGCCAGACAGATCCAGTCATCAGCTTTGACATGCACTGGCCTAGAGGATATCTGGGAGAAGTGTCGGGTTAGGGGTTAGCCTTGCTGAGGTCTGTGAGCAGGGGGGTGGGTGACTAACTGAGGCCTCCATCAGCTTTAGGGTACATGCATCTGTTGTAAATCCATAAAATAAAGTTAATAATAGTACTTACAAAGTTGTATGAAGACTAAATGAATTATAAGTCATAGTGTTTGGTTCTGATTTTGTTATTGCTATTAGTTAGCTTTCCTTGTGGCTCAGCTGGTAAAGAATCCGTCTGGAATGCGGGAGACCTGGGTTTGATCCCTGGGTTGGGAAGATCCCCTGGAGAAGGGAAAGGTTACCCACTTCTGTATTCTGGCCTGGAGAATTCCAAGGACTGTATAGTCCATGGGGTCTCAGAGTCAGACATGACTGAGCGACTTTCACTTTTCACTTTCATTAGTTAGCTATTGAGGCAAGCTCTCAAGTTCAAGGATTTGGTTGCAGATATCAGAACAGGGGCCTAGAATTGGACTTGGCCTCAAGAAGGAGGCAGAAGACCACAGAAATCTGGGTCCCAGTGAAGGCTGGGACCTCCAGGTCACGCCCAGGCCTGGATGAGTTGTCAGATCTGGGGTGTGTGTGTACAGGGCGGCCCTGTGGCTCACTGTCACCACCCCCTTCTTCAGAAGTCTACATTTCCTGCTCTCCTTGGGTGCCAGCCAGAAGGCCAGATTAAGGTCCCCATGCCCGGGACACCTGCCTCCCAGGAAGCTCTCCACTGGGCTCCCAGATGGCCATGCTCAGCAAGGAGCAGGCCCAGCTCTGTGGACAGAGGTGATATCCAAGAAGGGGACCTTTCATCCTCCTAAGAGCTTCCCACTAGAGGATGCTCCTTTCCTCACAGGAGAGGCTGTGTCAGGAGAGGCCTTGGGGGCTGCCAGCCAGGACTGGGGAGTGAACCGGCAGCCTCCAGAATGGTCTAGGCTCCAATCTAGCTGGCATGTGTGATAATGACCCTTCTTACCCCAAGCATCTGTTTGCATCCATAGATTCATGGAAGAGTAAGACTTAGTTGGGATGGAGTGAGGGGACCCAAACCTTTAACTGTTCACAATTGAGGTTATATATTCAGAGTTGTGTCTGCTGGACCAATGGAAGGAGCAGTGGAAGCCAGGATGCTGAGGAACAGAGGGGTTCCCGAGAGGGAATTCATCACAAGGGGCTGAAGAGTTCTAGTGTTGAGGGCTGGCTGCTATAGCATGTCTGAGGGCTGGAGGGGCAGTAGTTCTGGGCACAGGCATGTGGCTGGTCATCAACCCCTAGAACCCAGTGACATCTGGAGCCCAAGTGTCCCCAGAGGGAAAAAACCGTGTGTGTTGACTGAAAGAATCATTTCATTTAATCTCTAATCCTTTGTAAATCAAACAACACTGAGCTGGGACTCCCGGCTTGTGTGCGTGCATGCATTGCTCAGTCACTTCGGTCATGTCCGATTCTTTGCAACCCTGTGGACTGTAGCCCACCAGGCTCCTCTGTCCATGGGGTTCTCCAGGCAAGAATGCTGGAGTGGGTTGCCATGCCCTCCTCCAGGGGATCTTCCCAACCCAAGGATCAAACCTGCGTCTCTTATGTCTCCTGCATTGGCAAGTGGGAAGTTCCCGGAAACACTGGGAAGTTCCCTCCTACCTGAATCTGAACATAATGCCTATTGAGGGTAAGTTCTTCTCATCCTGCAGGAGAATGCTGAGTACTTAGCATAGCACCAGCTTCAAAGTAAATCCTCCAGGGACTTCGTGGTGGTTCAGTGGTTAAGTTTGCCTTCCTATGCAGGGGATGTGAGTTCAGTCCCTGGTTGAGGAACTAAGATCCCACATGCTGCAGGGCAACTAAGCCTGAGCCCCACAGCTAGGGAGCCCATGGGCTGCAATGAAGACCCAGAGCAGCCAAAAAAAAAAAAAAAGTAGGTTCTCCTCAATACTTGGTTAAAGTAATAATAAGATACTGTATGCCTCCCCCCAACCTCATGTATTGGAGGGTTTTGTCATAGCAAAGTTGGAAAGCAATCAAGGGAATGAAAACACAGACCTATTCATGGGTGAGCTACCCTCCAGGGCTCCCAGGTGCAGGGAGGGGGTTTGCAAAGGATTGAATCCCTGTTGGCAGACAGGTTCTTGGAACTAGCAATATTTGGGTGTTGTTAGTGCCATTCATACCCACAGGCTGGTGTAGAAAGGGCTCTCTCAGTGTTTTCCGATGAAGAGTGGTGTGCCAACTGGTGAGATGAGATCCAAGTGACAGCAATGGAAATCATTTGTCCACGCTGCTAAAGCATCACACATTCGCAGCTCAAGGGCTGTTCACGTTTCTGTTCTCTTTCCCGCTGGGCTTCCTGATGCACTGAGCCAATCGTATTCACGTGGCTCCTGATGTCCGGGCCAGGGTCCCCTAGTGAGGAAGGATCAGGGAGCCTGCCAGCATCCGGACTATGGGGATTGTCTCTGAGAGGACTTGACAGTCCAGATGGGTCACAAGGGGTTAAGTAATTGGCTCTCCTCCCTTCCCATCGTCTGGTTCCTGGTCCCCTCATGGTCTTCCCCCTCTCCTCCTCAGCAGTATAAGATCAAAGACTGTCAATTATTCATTCACAGTTGAGTGGAGCACATTTCAGCCAGGGCTGCTGGGCATCTCGGTCTCAGAGTTGCCAAGGGTGAAGACCCACATTTTTGGGCCCAGCAGCTCTGTTCAGTCCCAGCCCTGAGATCTGGAGCCAGCCCTGCCTGAGCCCTGCCTTCCCACCTCTCTGATTTCCTCCCTGACTTTGCCTTGTCCAGATTCCCCTGCCCCACCTTATCCCTGAGGAAGCACTTTCGTTGCTGTGGTTTAGTCACGTAAGTCGTGTCCAACTATTTTGTGACCCCATGGACTGTAGCCTTCCAGACTCCTCTGTCCATGGGATTTCCCAGGCACGAATACTGGAGTGGGTTGAGATTTCCTTCTCTAGGGGATGTTCCTGACCCTGGGATCCAACTTGTGTCTCCTGCATTAGCAGATGGATTCTTTACCACCGAGCCATCTGGGAAGCCCAGTATCAGTGTTATCACCTCCTAGCCAGGTGGGCATGGCTGCGGGCTCCAGGGACTCCCAGCTATCCTTTTGGGTGGGAGCGGGGAGCCTATGTGTTTAGAGGAGTGTCTAAGATGTGCCGAGCACCGGACCAGTAGTCCTGTTAACAATCACTACAGCAAATATTTGTTGGATGTGCCCCACGTGTCAGACATTCCTTTTAGCATTTTTTATGTAACATCCCTATTGTGCCTGAGGCTTCCCTGATGGCTCAGACAGTAAATAGTCTGCCTGCAATGTGGGAGACCCAGGTTCAATCCCTGGGTCGAGAAGATCCCCTGGAGAAGGAAATGGCAAGCCATTCCAGTATTCTTGCATGGACGGAGGAGCCTGTAGGCTACAGTCCATGGGGTCAAAAAGAGTAGGGCAGGACTGAGTGACTTCACTTTCACTTTCCTATTTTGCCCACAGCAACCCTGGGGGAGAGGTACTGTTTCTACTCTGATTTTACACATGAGGAGACTGAAGCACACAGAGGTCAAATGACTTGCCGAAGGCCATACAACCTGCAAGTAGCCAAGCTGAGATTTGAGTCCAAGGATCTGATACCAGGGTTTGTACAATGTGCCATTCTGTTAAAGCATTTTTGTTGTTGCTGTTGTTTGTTTGTTTGCTTGTTTAACTGTGTGGGCTTTTCACTGCAGTTCTTGGGCTCTAGAGCACAGGCTCAGTAGATATGGCACACGAGCTTGATTTCCCACTGGCATATGGGATCTTAGTTCCCCAACCAAGGACTGAACCTGAGTGTCCTGCATTGGAAAGTGGATTCTTAACCACTGGACCACCAGGGACGTCCCCATTTATCCTCACAGTGACCTCACGTACAGATGGGGAAACTAATCTGAAGAAGATAAGTGACTCATTCTAGGCCATGTAGCTAGTGAGTGGCTGAGTCAAGATTTGAATCCAAGATATTCTAATTCAGAATCTACATTCTCTGTACCTCCCTCCCTGAGACTGGCGGGTCAGCTGACATTCTAGACATCCTGATGAAGGGAGGGATGGAAGAGATTCTCTTGCAGACCCAAGGAGACTCAATCTGGGTGCTGGGTGGGGGCGGGGCAGCAGGGAGCCCTGGCTGAGGGATCCAGGGTCTGGAATTTCCTGAGCATGACTTTCAGCACGCATGCCTGTGATACGGATTCAGTGTAATGCCACCCTCGTTCAGAGATTCAGAAGAATAGACAAAGGAGAAAAACGTAAGCGCTTCCTCTCTGAGCTGTTGCTTACCAATGAGATTCTCTCTCCGAATAGCAGAATTATCATAACACACAGCACCCACATGTGGCTGATTAACTTTGTTGTAAGTTTCATTTGATTACACCAGGAAGGTCTGTCCCTGACTCCGCTCGCAGCTGTATGGCTACTTGCTTATAACCGAAAAATAGAAGTAGAGGGACCAGTAGGGTCTGGGAACATCAGATAATGGGGTTGGTGCTCTAAGAGCACCTTCATCAGTGAAGCCATTTGTGCGGCCCCATCCAGTGTGCGGAGCCTCTGTGTACATCATCTTAATGGATCTCACAGCAGCCTGGCGCTTTCTTCCCGAGGAGCAGTGGTCAGTAGTTTCTGGCTATTCACAGAGGGTGGGGAGGAAGGGGGAGAGGATGCAGACAGTGTTTGGTTTACATAAAAACCTTGAATGTGTGGATCGGAGGGTGTGTGTTTCATTTTTAAGACAAATTAAAAAACCCAATCTTGTCTTATGCCTGAACCTGAATAATACTAATCTTATTTATGGCCTTTTTTTTTTTTTTTTGAGTGCTTGCTATATGCTGGGCACTGTGCCATGCATTTACTCTACAGAGCAACCTTATCAAGCAGGGAGAAACATTAATCTCATGGTGCAGGTGAGGAAAGTGAGGCTGGGCCAGGTGAAGGGAGCTGCCCTACCGGTGCAGCCAGTGAGGGAAGGACCTAGGATGTGCAGGCAGGCAGTCTGGTTCCGGAGCCGCCCCCTTTCTCACTGGGCTGTTCTGCAGGGACCCTGATTTCCCCTCAGAGTCTGGTGGGCAGTGGGAATGAAGGGTCCTCTGACCCTCTAACCTGCCCTTTCCTCTTCTCTAAGATTCCCTGGGACTCCCCTGGTGGTCCAGTGGTTAAAAATCCACCTTCCAATATCAGAGACACGGATTCGATCCCTGGGAACTAATATCCCTTGTGCTGAGGAAAAACTAGAGAGTCCGTGGGTGCACCTAAGACCCAACCCAGCCAAATAAATAAATACATAAAATAAAATAAAATAAAATAACGTTTCCTGATCCATCTCACAGGCTGATTGCGGGGTGGGGGGGGGGTGGTAACTCCTTGTTAGCTGGGAAGCACTGTTACCTGTTAGTGGATAGGAGTAGTGGTGAGCCAGGCAGAGGGAAATCTTTTCAAGAAGAGACAAGCCTGGACAAGAGGGCGCAGGCGGCCTGAGACCTGAGGCCCAGGTGTGCAGCCTTGGCATATGCTTTTCCCTCAGCCAGGAACACCCCCTCCCCCTTCTTCTCATGACTGGGTCTTTTGAAACTTTCGGCTGTCAGCTTAAATGTCATCTTCTCAGAGAGACGTTCTCCCTTCCCACCCATGCTAGACCGGCCTGAGCCCCTACCTTGGCCAGCCCTGGGGGCTTCCCCTGGCTCCTCCACTTCATCCCAAACCTCCCTACAAGATCCAGCCCTACCTGTGTATGAATTATTCAGGTAGAGGCCGAGGGCTCATTATGGGGACAAATATTCCAGCAAAAGTCATCTGACTGGAACAGAGAGAGTAGGGTGGCATTTATTGTCAGGAAGCGATTTCCCAAGGTAATTAAATGCTCACACTGTGTGTGTGTGTGCGTGTTGGGAAGATGTATTTTATCCCTGTGCCCCTTCCAGGTCCTAAATCTAGCGTGTGTCACATCTTGGTCTAAATAGCACCACCCTTCCCCTGACTTGGGGGAGGAGAGGTGGTGTCGATTCATGTTTTTGATTAAAAAAGAGAAGAATCAGGGTCTCAGCGAGGTTTCCTGAGAGATGGCGGGAGCGGCAGGGTCGAGGAGAGCTGATTATGTAGATATGTTTTAGCTCTCAGCTGGGGACGGATGGCTTCCATAAACCCACCGGGGGGCTCAGAGCCCTGCTGTGTTTGCTGACTCTGATGCAGCTGGAGCCATTTCTCAGGTTCATGGAGCAAGGGGATGAGCAGGTGCACAGGAGGAGGGGCTACCTGTCAGGTGGGGGGCCCTGTGGGGTGGGGAAGAGTTGTGAGAAGAGCCCTTTCTCTTCTGGAACACATATTCAGCCTCAGTGCCCACAGGTGTCTGCCTTTGGGCGACAGTTTGGTAGACAAATTCTAACCTGGCCTCTGCTTTAGACATGCGCCATAGCCCTGAGCTGGTCCTCTTGTCCTTCTGCATTTGGGTTTTCAGCCTGCAAAGCTAGGTGAAGCTTTGGAGGTAGGTGGTGGCGATAGTTGTGCAACAATGTGCTGTTGCTGCTGCTAAGTCGCTCCAGTCGTGTCCGACTCCGTGTGACCCCATAGGCGGAAGCCCACCAGGCTCCCCCGTCCCTGGGATTCTCCAGGCAAGAACACTGGAGTGGGTTGCCATTTCCTTCTCCAATGCACGAAAGTGAAAAGTGAAAGTGAAGTCATTCAGTCGTGTCCGCCTCTTCGCCACCCCATGGACTGCAGCCTACCAGGCTCCTCCGTCCGTGGGATTTTCCAGGCAAGAGTACTGGAGTGGGGTGCCACTGCCTTCTCTGACAATGTAAGTGTACTTAATACCACTGAACTGTACACTTAAAATGGTTAAAGTGGAAAATTTTATTATGTATATTTTAACACAAAAATTCTAAAAGAAAAATCAGGGGAATCTGTAGTTTTCTTCTGGTCTTAGTGTTTTTTTGATTGATGATCTTGGATTCCAAGAAATGCCAGGGGATATATCTTTATTCCAAGAACAGGCTATGTGATCTCTGCTAAGTCCGTTTCCCCCTCTGAGTCTACCTCCTTTGGTGGGGCAGAATGGCTTTTCCGGAGCTGGCCAATGGCTCCCCCCACTCTTTTCTGTAAGTTTCTTGCCATGTCCCTGTGCTTGTCCCCTCTCCAGAGCCTGCACACACTCGTAACTTTGGTTCCCCCACCATCACTTATCTGAGCCTCTAGTGGCTTTTAGAAGCTGAGTGGGACCTCTGCTTGGCTGGTAGCTGAGCCATTGAAAATTTCATGGATAATTCAGGAACACAAATCATACAGGAGGTTGGAAGCTCTGGATTTATGAAGAAAAATGAGTCAAACTTGACGATTTATGAGCAGCTCAGAATAGCAGCATGGTGGGAGGAGGGGAAGGCTAGAGAACTGGTCTGAAGGGTTGGGGGCACAGTGGCAGGAGGCAGAGGTGCCAGTAGGGTTGGACGGAGCATAGGGAGCCTGAACCTTAGCACCCAGACTGCTAGTTCTGTGGGAAGCTTTCTGTGCCCTGCACGAATGGAGCAAGTGGTGTCCAGTGAGGGGCAGGACTGATCAGGCATCGGGGGAGGGGCCAGCCCACAAATCCTGACTGGGTCCCCCTGTGGCCTGGCCTTGATGGGTACCCCAGGGAAGGGAGATGAAGGCAAGGCGGGGGTGCATTCTCCAGCCTTGGGGGCAGTGCACTAGACCAGAATTGAGAGGCTTATCTGGTCTTCCAAGGGGACAGAGAAAGAGAGAGAGATGCTTCCTCTTATCTCACAGGCTTCATTTTGAGGTTTTTCTAGTCTCCCAGGTGGGACCTCAGGTGAAGGTGGTGAGATACTACATGTAAATCCAATCCCAGCATCCCAGAGAGACATCCCAAATGCCACCCCAAGGTCAAAGCCCCAGAAGTTTTGTGGGTCCCAGTAGAGGTGGGGTGCATGAGAATCTGACTTTGCTCCCATGGCTGACCAATAGTGTCTTGTCCCTGCCACCTCCCAGCTTGGCTCCACCTTGTGTCCCATCTCCTCCACTTGGGATGGACTCCAAGGATTGAATTCAGAGGCACGTGATCTAATAAAAATGGCTGTGTCTGAGGATCAGGGATGGAGAGAGGAGGGATGAGCCCCAAGTAGACATTGCTTGTCTGGGCATCATGGAAAAATTTCACATCACCCCTTAAGGCTCAGTTTCATCATCTGAAAAGTGGGAATGACATTCCTTTCCAACAGCCCCTCTTATATACTTACTCATACAACTCCTAAGCTTAAATAAAATTATGGATGAATATGTGCTTGTAATCCTCTAAGATATTATGTCAAGGTGGTAGATTCTTTTATTAATTTTCTATGGATATCAGCCTCAATCACCTCTCCTTCCTGGGCTTTAGGTTCCTCAAGTCTGTGAAGAGATTAGACTGAGTCAACTCTCAGGCCCTTCCAATCTGAACAGCATCTAATGCTATGGATATCTTGGTATCTCAGTTCCTAATCAACACATTCCTCACTGAGGGTAAGGATTTTAGGGTCTGGATCTTGGAGGAGGCAGGACTTTGTTCAAAAAAACAACTTAATAAAATGACTTTTAGGTAGGGGGCCTTGTGGCTTTCTCTTAATCTCTTCCAGGGCCCTATTGAAGATCTGACTAGATGTGTGCATTCTTGTGACATAGATGGGTGGGGCTGTCCCTTGGAATGTATCAGAAAGGTTTCCCCAGAACTCAGGTTGTACAATACGGAACATTCCCATTTTAAGAACTGAAGCGATAGAATGTGAAGGGGCTTAAAGACTGCTAAGGGTGAAGATGCACTGTTGACTTGGGAGTCATTATTTAAAGCCAACAAATAGTTACTGAGTCACACTATGTACAACATGCTGTTCTAGGCACTTTCGTATTCATTTTTTTTTCATTTGGTTTCACAGTGATTATGGGAGGAAAGCAATGAATGCTATTGTCTTTTGGTAGATGAGAAAACAGAAGCTCAGATAAGTACAGGAGCACAGGAGCTGTCCAAGCTCACATGGCTGGGAGTGGTGGGCCTGGGACGCAAACCCAGGTCTATCTGACCACAGAGTCAGAGCTTCCCCTGAAAAGTGACTTCTTATTCCAGGCTCGCTTTAAAGAAATTATTTATTTATTCATATACTTTTGGTTGTGTTGGGTCTTAGTTGCAGCATGCAGGCTCTTCGTTGTGGCCTGCCTGCTCAGGAGTTGTGGCTCAAGGAGTTAGTTGCCCTGTGGCACGTGGGATCTTAGTTCCCCTACTAGGGATTAAGCCCGTATCCCCTGCATTGGAAGGCAGATACTTAACCACTGGATTATCAGGGAAGTCCCCTTTGTTTTACCAGTGCCTTTAGGTGGTTTTAAAATATCTTATCCAGAGTTAATCGTTGTTATGTGTGGGAGGATAAGTCAGAAAGGAGCCACTTGACCATCAGTGGAAGTATTGTTTTACTTTGGAGCACCTGTTTCCTCTAATAGCTCTTACTAGACAGGGTCTGTTCTTTTTTTTTTTTTTTAGGGTCTGTTCTTAAAGCTATACCAGGCCTGGCAGTCTGGGAATCTAGTATTTAACTTATACTAGTAGGTATTTCGGAGAAGGCAATGGCAAGCCACTCCATTACTCTTGCCTAGAAAATCTCATGGACGGAGGAGTCTGGTAGGCTGCAGTCCATGGGGTCGCTACGAGTCAGACGCGACTGAACAACTTCCCTTTCACTTTTCACTTTCATGCATTGGAGAAGGACATGGCAACCCACTCCAGTGTTCTTGCCTGGAGAATCCCAGGGACGGGGGAGTCTGGTGGGCTACCATCTATGGGGTCGCATAGAGTCGGACACGACTGAAACGACTTAGCAGCAGCAGCAGGTATTTACACTAAGACAAGAATGTATTGTCACTGGTTTTTGGAAATGTGCACCTGTGTTCACGATAACCTTCTGGGTGGCTTTGTCTCAAGTGCTTCTTTCCCTCAGTACCACCTTCCTTGGCAAGGATCACTTCCAGACTACAGAGGGCATCCAACCTCAGGGCTCCCTTCCAGATGCCCTCATGTGAGGAGGTGGAGGGCCAGGCTCTGTCCTTCTCAAAAGCACACTCTTGGCAAAGTCTCCATTAGGAGGCGAAGAGGGGTCAGGAGGGAGAAGGAGCCAGATTCTTCTACTCACCAATGCCATCCAAGTCTATATCTCTTTAAACTCTGCCTTAGGGAGTTTGTCAGATGGCCACCACCTGTCCAGGTTCCTCCAGACACTTTCTGGGGCTGCAGGTGTGTGCCAAGGGCTGGAGAAAATTGGCTCTTCCCCTAGTTCCTTTTCTCTTTTGTTGGTGGTATCAGAAAGGCCAGAGCCTGATGGCAAAATCCATGTGTTTATAGAAATGTTGCTTCTTTGTAGAGCGGTTGTTTTTCTCTCCCTTTTCTTCTTAAAAAAAAAAAAAAAAAAAAAACTAAACTAAAAAACCTTGTGTGTTTAGACATGAAGCCAAAAAGAGAAATGTCCCTTTGATGGCTGGGAATTATTGTTTTAAAGGCTTTATTTAAGCTGCTCTTAACAAAACTCAAACATCTGGCTTGCAGCGCCTGTGTGCCAACTTTCAGCTTGCATGGAATGCGGGAAGATGGCAGGCACCCAGGCTGGAGGGAAAGAAGGCGAAGCCCGCTGTGGTCTGCCTGGCTGTCATGCTGGTCGCGGCTGCTGTGGCCACTGTCTCTACCGCGCCTCCTCTGTGGGCCAAGGGCAGGGGACGGAAACCACCTTCCTGAGTGTGTCTTTATGTTTGAATCATTTAGCTAAGGGAGATGGACCTATGCTCAGCTTTCAGGGTTTAAAATCTAAGAATCAGGACCAGCCTCAGAGAAGCAGGGCTGGCAGGAAAGAGAAGGAGGGTTGTATTTATCTATCACATATTCGGTGCCAGGGATTTCATATTCATTGTTAGGTTCAGTTCTTGTAGCAAATTCGTGAGGTTGATGTCCTTTCATTCCAGATAAGAAAACTGAAGTTATAACTCACTGAAGTTGACTCCGTTGGCAAGTATCAGAGTCAAGAGTTGATCTCAAGGCTGGTGCCTCCAGAGTCTAGGTTTCTGCCACTGTCTCTGGCTGCTTCTCACATGAGCCCTAAAACCTGGCTTCTCAGAGCAACATGCTGTCTTTCTCTTCTAACAAGGACGGGGCTGTTCTCTGACTGTCAGGGAAGGGTAGGGAGGGGCTTCTCACTGTAAGTGACTTTTCTGATGATGCAAAAGCAACATGCACTGTTTCAGGTGGGAATTCTGGCTTTGCCCACCAAGAGCTGTGTGATGTTGAGTAAGTTACCAAACTTCTCTGAGCCTTGGACGTCTCAGGTAGGGATGACTACCCATTGGAAGGATTCCAACCAGAAATGCGTGTAAAAGCCCATGGCTCTGTGCCTGACGCAGATGAGGTGCTTAGCAGGTGCTGGTCTCGCTTCTCCTTCTCTCCAGCTGTGAGAGGTCCTGGGCCCAAGCCCCTGAGCCAGAGGTGCAGAGAGTCCTAGGAAAGCAAGGGAGGTTGGGATGGGAGGCACCTGGAGGGACTCCAGCTTTGTGCAATGCTTGGTCAGAGGGAGCCAGCGTCCAGTTCAGTCAGGGGGCTGGGTGAAAGGGTGAGAGGCTCCATGGGAGGCTGCCCGCGTGGGTCTCTTACGTGGTGGGCCTTAGAGCCTGGAGGCTCTCCTGCTGGAAAGCTGCCTCCATAACCTCATCAGGTTCCAGCTTTCACACTTTATAGGCAGGGAGATTGAGGCCAGAGAAGAAAGGGCCTTGGCCAACGCTCCTGAGCAGAGAGGAGGCAGAATTGGCGCTTGGCCTCCGTTCTTCAGCTGCGGAGCCAGAGCCGGGTCAATGAGGATGAGTGGAGGATGGTGCGGCCTGAAGGCACCAGGGCTGTTGCCTCTCAGGAACTGGATGGCTCCTGGGACCCTGTGGCCCTTACCCGAAGCCAGTAGGGGTGGAACGACAAAGAATGCCAGTGTACCTCCTGCTGACGCACTGCCCAGCTGTCTGTGAGCATCCATTTGCCGGTGCTCTGATCACTGCGTGGGTGGAAACTGCCCATTCCTATTTCACACCCAGGGTCTCGGCACAGCTAGGCAATTAGGATGCCCACAAGCAGCATCTCCTGCAGCTGCCTCTGAATGTACTCGGAAAGCGTTCTCTTTTCTTGAGCCTCAGTGCTTCCAGCTGTAAGACGGAGGCAAAGGACTTGCCCTGGAGGATAGGAGCAATGGACGAATTCCTAAATGATGCTTCAGAGGCCCTGGTAGTTAAATCAGATAAATATAGAGCAGCCCTGTCATGAGCTGTGCATTTGGTCTTCTTCTCCTCACTTTCTGAGCCCTTCCCTTCCCCCTTTTTCTTCCTTCCTTTTTCCTTTCATGACATTTGGGCATCTGAGAAGCCTGGGATAGTGGCAGAAGCCTGGACTGGGCAGTGGGACTGCTGCTGCTGCTGCTAAGTCGCTTCAGTTGTGTCCGACTCTGTGCGACCCCATAGACAGCAGCCTACCAGGCTCCCCCGTCCCTGGGATTCTCCAGGCAAGAACACTGGAGTGGGTTGCCATTTCCTTCTCCAATGCACGAAAGTGAAAAGTGAAAGTGAAGTCACTCAGTTGTGTCTGACTCTTAGTGACCCCATGGACTGCAGCCTACCAGGCTCCTCCATCCATGGGATTTTCCAGGCAAGAGTACTGGCGTGGGGTGCCATTGCCTTCTCCGGGGCGGTGGGACTGGGCAATGGAATTATGTAAGAAAGGGGGGAGTTTGTTTGGAGAATTTCTTGGCACTCCCAGGAACTGGGGGAGGCATAAGAAAGAATAAAAATAAAGTACAGTAAAGATAAAAGTGGCCATCAGATCAGAGCCAAGCCCCAGGAGAGCTGGAGGAGGGGAGTTTAAGGGGAAGTTGGGTTTTCATTTATCGAGAGCCAGGCCGAGTCTGAAGAGACCCCAGTTGGGGACAGGGAATTCTGTGTCCTTTTCCATCGAAACCCCACCTCGGAGTCCTTTCATCCAAGATTACCTCCAAGGAACCCAGGGAACCAGACAGAGGCTGCTCTAGCTCCTGCTGGCCAGGGCCCACTCTGGACATTGTGGGGTATGTGTCCTGAGTCAGGAAGGGGACCTGCTCTGCTGACACTTGGCAGGAAGTATTTGTGTGTGGTCTGTGCTTACTGCTTGGTCTCTCAGTCGGGTCCAACTCCCTGCGACCCCATGTACTGTAGCCCCCCAGGCTCCTCTGTCCATGGGGATTCTCCATGCAAGAATACTGGAGTGGGTTGCCATGCCCTCCTCCAGGGGATTTTTGTGGTCTCAATCTGCAAAAAAAAAAAAAAAAAATCCAAATGTTTTGGCACCAGAGACCAATTTTGTGGAAAACGATTTTCCCATGGACCAGGGTCAGGAGGATGGTTTCAGGATGATTCAAGCGCGTTACATTTACCGTGCACTTTATTTCTATGATTACTGCATCAGCTCCACCTTAGATCGTCAGGCATTGGAACCGGAAGCTGGGGACCCCCGGTCTAGATCCCAAGGCGGCATGTCCGAGTATGGCTGCCCATGGGATCCTCTAGCACTTGGTCCACTCTGTTCTTGGCACCCTGTTCCCACCAGTGAGTTGATCAGGGGAACCCGTTCTTCCTGAGAACTGCAGTGTCTTGAAGACAAGGACTCTGTCACGTTCACTGACAAGCCACTAACCTACCTGCGGCTGATCAAAATCAAGGCTGAGGCGGCGTGGAAAAGCTGAGAAGATAAAGATGTTCAAGTCGGTCAAGTCTGAGTTCGAATTCAAGTTCTGGCACCTTTGAGCTGCGTGCCCATCAAAGGTCAGATTACCCTAGTAGCGTGTTCTGCAACCTAAGTCTGTGTGGGAGGTTTCTCAGGGTGTGTTCTCAGGGAGAATACTATAAGAGGGTGAGAGCAGCAGAGTGGAGCAGAGGGGGAAACTGAGTCATGGTGCCATTCTAACAGAGGCCTCAGCTGATGCCGTGGGAAGTCCTGGGGCTGGAGTGGTCCCTGAGAGTGCTCCCAGACTGAGAAGGAGGAGCCAGATCTCTGTACCCTCATTGTCCAGTCATTGGGTGTGGGCTCCCAGGGAAGGGGTTGGAGGCTCTGACAAGGCAGCTTTAGGCTGAGGGCAATGCCTGAGCAGGACCAACTGTGAACTTCAATTGTTACCAGTGTTGGCCTCTGGGGGAGTGAGCACCTCAGTCCTGGAGGGACAGCACTGATCACAGTGACCTTGAGTAAGCTGCTTAGCCTAACTGAGCCTCAGTTTCTACAATCGTGAGACGGAGGCCATGGATTTATCTATCCAGCACCTCTTTCCGGTGCTGGGAAACGTGGCAGCAAATAAGACAAATGTAAACTCAGGAGCTTACGTTCTAGCTGGAAAGAGAGAGGACTAGAGTCAGAGGGGGCTAAGTTGTATGGACTCCTCAAAGTTTCATGAAGGAAACCTAAGACAGAAAGGAGATAGACTGCTGAGTTGAGGCGTTCTCTACTTTATACATGGAAGGCAGAGCAGGAACCTGGAGGGAATGGAGGGCGCTGTGACACCATCTAGGTCAAGGTTTCTCAACCTTGACACTACTGACGTTTCACATGGGATAATTCTTTTTTTAAATCTTTTTTTATATTAAAAATTTATTCATTTCTGGCTGCCTTGGTGAGGGGGCTGCTCTTTGTTGTGGTGGGCAGGCTTCTCATCCTCTTGTTGCAGAGCACAGGCTCTAGAGGGTGGATTCAGAAGTTGTGGCAAACAGACTTAGTCGCCCCTAGGCAAGAGGGATCTTCCTGGACTAGGGATCAAACCTGTGTCCCCGGCATTGGCAGGTGGGTTCTTAACCACTGGACCACCAGGGAAGTTCTTGGATGGAATAACCCTTTGTTGTGGGGGACTGTCCTGTGCATTGCTGGATGTTTAGCAGCATCTGTGGCCTCTACCCACCAGATGCCAGTAGCATCCTCTATCCAGCTGTAACAGCTGAAGATGTCTCCAGATAGTATCCTTTGGGAAGTCCCCTGCTTGAGGACTACTGCTCTAGAAGAAGAGATTTCTAGGCATGTGGGATGACAAGTGCAAAGTCCCAGAGCTGAGAATGTACTTGGGACGTCCATGAAACAGTGAGGAGACCAGTGTGGCTGGAGTGGAGTGGGCTGGAGGGAGAGAGGGGGTAGAGGGATGGAGAGATGGCAGCTCATGTAGGACCTTGTAGGTCAATGTCAGGATCTGGGCTTTGACTCTAAGTGAGAAGGAAGCTCTTGGAAGGTTTTGCACAGAGAAATGATATGATCTAGCTTATAATTAAAGTGAATTCCTCTGACTGCTCCTTCATAGTGGTGATGGAAGATTAAAGATGAGGTTTATGACATGGAGCAGGGGCTCAATACATGGGCCTGTCATCCTCAAGAACAGGTGAGGTGCACCCTTGGATTTGAATTTGATGTCATTGTGCAACATGGCTACCATCCCATCCCAACCATATATTGATTAGATACGTGTCTGTGACTCAGGCCTAGATGAGGACCCAAGAATGTTAAGAGCTGGAAGGGACTTTCAGGTGAGCAGAACCTACACCAGTAATTTGAGAGAAAAATACTGAGCTTTGGGAGGCCATGTGACCTGGACACAGTCACCCCTGCGTTGGTGGCAGTGCTAGGGTTAATATCTGTAGAGTGGCTCTTTGGGAAGGGAAGTCTTTGATGGTGACCTACTTTGCGCTGCCTTGTATGAGTGTTTTTTTTTTTTTTTAATTAAAAAGAGAGATAAAATTCAAAAACAAGAAGAAAAGTGCTCAAGGCTGGATGGGCTTTTGCACAATAAACGATTTGACTGGAAAATTAGTCGTAAAATAATAATAGTCAAAAGATGGAAGCCAGGAAGCCAGATCGCCAAATCAGCATCACAGTAGATCCTTTCTGAAGCTATGGAGCTGCCATGTTGTTTCTGCAAAAGGAGCAGAAGGAATGGTTGCTGTGAGACCCACTTACAGCCGACTTTGTGTTCTGGGGCTTGAGTGATATTTTTCTGATGGGTGAGTCCCATTCTTAGGTGGGAAACAAAGGCAGAGGCAACCTTGAATTTGTCCCCATTGGACTAATGATGTTCACTGTGGTGTAGACAGAGCGTGGACCCTCGGGCCCAGGGACCTGGGCTCTGTGAGATCACCACTGTCTGGTTTTGTCACCTTGGTCGAGTTATGAAACATTCTGATGCTTCCATTTCTTCATCTCTTAGCCAGGGTCAGTAGTTCCTCCATTTCGCCAGAGTGATCTAAAGAGAAAAACACTTCGCCTTTCAGTTTCTCAGCCCAGTGCTTTGCCTTAAATGAGTGCCTGATACACATGTGTTGAAAGAAAGAATATTCATAGGGAAAAATGAGTTGATGCATGGGAAACATTAAAATAGAACATAAAGGATTTTTTTAAGACTCTCTTAATATTGTTGGGAGACCTCCTGGTCTCTGGTGAGTTGATGGGTTGATTGAGAGGTTTCTTTTGTCCATCCACCTGCCACAGGCCACACTGTATGGAAATTGTCCAAGTGGGAGAGTTTCTCTTCTGTGCCCTGTGGGACTTGCCGAGAGGTGGGTGGTTCAGGTGTCCGCATGTGGGGCAGGGTAGCATATTTCATTGCCAGGGCTTGACACTGGGGCCACTTCTGACTCCTGTGGGCAGGGTTAGGAGTAAGCATCCTTCTGGGGCTTGGGGACCTGCAGCAGTTCCGGCAGGACCACAGGAGACTCAGCACCTGCTCACAATGACTTCCCTGGGCCCTCAAAGGAAGTTTTGGAGCCTGTAGACCTGAAATAGAATCTTGGCTCTGTTTTCGGGCAAGGTGCTAAACATCTGTCTTGGTTGTTTTTTTTTTTTTTCATATTTAAAGTGGGATTATTATAAGCAATGAAATAAAAAGTAGACAAATTAGACTTCATAAAAATTAAAAACGTTTGTAGATGCTATCAAGAAACTGAAAAGACAGCCTACAGAATGGGAGAAAGTATTTTCAAATCATATATCTGATAAAGAACTTGTATTTAGAATATATAAAGAACTCTTGCTGCTGCTGCTTGATCGCTTCAGTCGTGTCCGACTCTGTGCAACTCTATGGACTGTAGCCCGCTGGGCTCCTTTGTCCATGGGATTCCCCAGGCAAGAATACTGGAGTGGGTTGCCATGTTCTCCTCCAGGGGATCTTCCAAACTCAGGGATCGAACCCAGGTCTCCTGCATTGCAGGCAGATTCTCTACTGCTGAGCCACCAGGGAAGCCCAAAGAACATTTAAACTTAAAAATAAAAAAAGGCAAATGACCCAGTTAAAATGGGCAAAGGATCTGAATAGACATTTCTCCAAAGAAGATGTGCAAGTGGCCACAAGTGCATGAAAAGATGCTCAACATCATGAACCATTAGGGAAGTACCAATCAAAACCACAATGATAAACCACTTTATAATAGTCGGATGACCATAATTGTAAAAGACAGATAGTAACAAGTGTTAGTGAGGATGTGAAGGAATCGGAATACTCATACACTGATAGAATGTAAAGTGGTACAGCCATGGTGGAAAAAGTTTGGGAGTTCCTTAAAAGTTGAACATGAGTTATCTGTTTTATGTATCTATGATTCTGCAATTTCACTCTTATGTACACATGAGAAATGAAAATGTGTCCACACAAAAATTTATACACAGATTTTCATAGCAGCATTATTCTTCTTTCATTTCAGTTCAGTCACTCAGCCGTGTCTGACTCTTTGTGACCCCATGAACCGCAGCACGCCAGGCCTCCCTGTCTATCACCAACTCCCGGAGTTCACCCAAACCCATGTCCATCGAGTCGGTGATGCCATCCAACCATCTCATCCTCTATCGTCCCCTTCTCCTCCTGCCCTCAATCTTTCCCAGCATCAGGGTCTTTTCAAATGAGTCAGTTCTTCGCATCAGGTGGCCAAAGTATTGGAGTTTGAGCTTCAACATCAGTCCTACCAATGAACACCCAGGACTGATCTCCTTTAGGATAGACTAGTTGGATCTCCTTGCAGTCCCAGGGACTCTCAAGAGTCTTCAACGCCACAGTTCAAAAGCATCAATTCTTCTGTGCTCAGTTTTCTTTATAGTTCAACTCTCACATCCATACATGACCACTGGAAAAACCATAGACGGACCTTTCTTGACATTCTTCTTTAAGAAAACTTTTTATTTTATAAAACTTAAAAAAAAATTTAAGAAAACTTTAAGAAACTTTTAATTTTATATTGGCGTATAGCTGATTAACAATGTTGTGATAGTTTCAATTGGACAGTGAAGGCACTCAGCTACATATATACATGTATTCATGTTCCCCCAAACTTCCCTCCCATCCAGTCTGCCATATAACATTGAGCAGAGATAGAAGCATTATTCCTAATAGCCACAAGGTGGAAACAAACTGAATGGTTGTCAACTCATGACTGCATAAACAAAATGTGGTGTGCTCAAGGCAATGGCACCCCACTCCAGTACTCTTGCCTGGAAAATCCCATGGATGGAGGAGCTAGGTGGGCTGCAGTCCATTGATCGCTGGGAGTCAGACACGACTGAGCGACTTCACTTTCACTTTTCACTTTCCTGTATTGGAGAAGGAAACGGCAACCCACTCCCGTGTTCTTGCCTGGAGAATCCCAGGGACGGGGGAGCCTGGTGGGCTGCCATTTATGGGGTCTCACAGAGTCGGACACGACTGAAGCAACTTAGCAGCAGTAGCAGCAGCATGCAATGAAATAATATTCAGCAATAAAAAGGAATGAAGTACTGATACATGCTACAGCACGTTGCACACACTGTGCTAGATTAAAGGAGATAGTCACAAAGGATCACGTATTATCACCATCTATAATGTCAAATATCCAGAATAGGCAAATGTATAAGGATAGGAGGGCTTCCCAGGTGGCGCTAGTGGTTAAGAACCTGCCTGCATCAGAGATGTGGGTTTGATCCCTGGGTTGGGAAGATCCCCCAGAGGAGGGCATGGCAACCCACTCCAGTATTCTTGCCTGGAGAATCCCACGGGCAGAGGAGCCTGGCCAGCTAGAGTCGGACACGACTGAAGCAACTTAGCATGCTGGCATGCATAGAGATAGGAAGTAGACAGGTGATTGTCTCTAAGGGGATGGAAGGGTGGGCAGGGATGACAATTAAAAGGGTGTGGGTTTTTGGGGAGAGGTAAGGAAAACATTCTACAATTGATAGTGGTGACAGTTGCACAACTCTGAGAAGATACTAAAAACCATGGAATTATGGTCTTTAATGGGTCAGTTGTAAAATATGTGAATTATAGCTCAACAAAACTGTTAACCAAAGAAAAATGGGGTTATGAATAGGTCTACTTCTCAGTTTTGTTATGAAGATCAGTAAGATAATGCAGAGAAGGTAATATAGAATCAGTTCGTTCAGTTCAGTCACTCAGTCATGTCCAACTCTTTGTGACCCCATGGACTGCAGCATGCCAGGCTTCCCTGTTCATCACCAACTCCCAGAGTTGACTCAAATTCATGTCCACTGAGCCGGTGATGCCATCCAACCATCTCATCCTCTGTCGTTCCCTTCTCTCACCGTCAATCTTTCCCAGCATCAGGGTCTTTTCAAAAGAGTCAGCTCTTCGCATCAGGTGGCCAAAGTATTGGAGTTTGAGCTTCAACATCAGTCCTTCCAATGAACACTAGGACTGATTTCCTTTAGGATGGACTGGTTGGATCTCTTTGCAGTCCAAGGGACTCTCAAGAGTCTTCTCTAACACCACAGTTCTAAAACATCAATTCTTTGGTGCTCAGCTTTCTTTATAGTCCAACTCTCACATCCATACATGACCACTGGAAAAACCATAGCCTTGACTAGACGGACCTTTGTTGGCAAAGTAATGTCTCTGCTTTTTAATATGCTGTCTAATAGGCTGATCATAACTTTCCTTCCAAGGAGTAAGTGTCTTTTTATTTCATGGCTGCAGACACCACCTACAGTGATTTTGGAGCCCAAAAATATAAAGTCTGCCACTGTTTCCACTGTTTATCCATCTATTTGCCATGAAGTGATGGGACCAGATCCCATAATCTTTGTTTTCTGAATGTTGAGCTTTAAGTCAACTTTTTCCACTCTCCTCTTTCACTTTCATCAAGAGGCTCTTTAGTTCTTCATTTTCTGCCATAAGGGTAGTGTCATCTGCATATCTGAGGTTATAGATATTTCTCCTGGCAATCTTGATTCTAGCTTGTGCTTCATCCAGCCCAACGTTTCTCATGATGTACTCTGCATATACGTTAAATAAGTACGGTGACAACATACAGCCTTGACGTATTCCTTTTCCTATTTGGAACCAGTCTGTTGTTCCATGTCCAGTTCTAACCGTTACTTCCTGACCTGCATACAGATTTCTCAAGAGGCAGGTCAGGTGGTCTGGTATGCCCATCTCTTTCAGAATTTTCCACAGTTTATTGTGATGCACACAGTCAAAGGCTTTGGCATAGTCAATAAAGCAGAAATAGATGTTTTTCTGGAACTCTCTTGCTTTTTCCATGATCCAGCAGATGTTGGCAATTTGATGTCTGGTTCCTCTGCCTTTTCTAAAACCAGCTTGAATGTCTGGAAGTTCACGGTTCACATATTGCTGAAGCCTGGCTTGGAGAATTTTGAGCATTACTTTACTAGTGTGTGAGATGAGTGCAATTGTGTGGTAGTTTGAGCATTCTTTGTCATTGACTTTCTTAGGGATTGGAATGAAAACTGACCTTTTCCAGCTCTGTGGCCACTGCTGAGTCTTCCAAATTTGCTGGCATATTGAGTGCAGCACTTTCACAGCATTATCTTTTAGGATTTGAAATAGCTCAACTGGAATTCTATCACCTCCACTAAGTTTGTTCGTAGTGATGCTTCGTAAGGCCCACTTGACTTCACATTCCAGGATGTCCAGCTCTAGGTGGGTGATCACACCATCATGATTATCTCGGTTCCCAGATTATGCTACTTGTGTTATTATTAACTTTATATAGGAGGGACTTACCTGGTGGTCCAGTGGTAGGACTCAGTGCTTCTACTCTGGGGAGCACGGGTTCTATCCCTGGTTGGGGAACTAAGGTCCTGCAAGCCGCACATTGCGGCCAAGAAAAAAAAAAAAAAAAACAACAAACCAAAACATTATATAGGAGCTAAGAGACTGAGTAGCTAGCACAGTTCCTGACCCAGAGCTAGAGGCTGCCATGTTCGTGCCCGTCCCATTCTTTGTACAGAAAACCTGAGAGGTGCAGACAGTCTCTCACTGAACCCAGGTCTCTGGTCAGCTCACGCCTCTGGATCTTCCCTGCTCCAGGTGGGAGACCTCCCCTAGCAAGCAGCCAGGGGAAAGATGGTTCAGGGCCATTGTTGTTGTTTCGTTGCTCATTTGTGTCCGACTCTTTGTGACCCCACGGGCTGCAGCCCACCAGGCTCCTCCGTCCGTGGGATTCCCCAGGCCCTATTAAGGGTTAGTAAAACCACAGGCCTTCATGTTTCTCTGGAGAAACTCAAAGGAACATCTGTGGGCTAGAGCCCGGTCTGTCAACCTGTCCCCATTTTGCATCCCCTGTCCCCCTTCCTCACTCAGGTGGCGACTCAGCAATTTTTCTTTTTCTGGGATTACCCAGTAAGGAGCGGAATTATTATTTTTATTAATGGGGCCCCCTGAGCGTTTTCAATTTGAATCTTTCCCTGTAGCCTGAATCTCCCCACCCCAATTTTCTCTTTGTAGTGCAGATTAGCGACTTGGAAGGATATTTTACATTATTTTGCTCCCAGGAGGGATGGGGAAGACAGGGCTGGGCTGGGGGTTGTGGTGGCAGGCTTTGATACCGAAGTGGTAGTTTTAGTGGTTTTAATTCTACCCCCCACCTCTGGCCCAGGACAGAATTGTCATTCGTCCTCCTTCACCTCCAGTCTCTCCCTGCTCTGCCCCATCCTTCGGTTCCAAACAGTGGGTGTGGGTATAGTGAGAGGGAGTTATGGGGTGGAGGGGGAAATGCACCACGTGGATTCCTTCATTTCCGCAGTGTGAGGTCTTGTACAGACGCAGAGCTTCAGGGTCTTCCTTTCACCCAGGACACATGTGCATGAGAGAGAGAGAGACTGTGTTTAGTGGATCCTGGTTGTTCTCTGCGGTAACTGCAGCCACAAATGAGCTGCCTCACCTGAGGTCTCACCTCTCTCCGGGGTGGTCTGCCCTCAACAACTGCTCACTGTTGGGAGGGTGGTACAAGGGCTCAGCTCCTTCCTTAGGCAGGGACAACTCTGAAGGGGCTGTCTCAGCCCCAAAACTCGCTGTGGGATCTGCTGAGGCCTTTGCTGTGACTGTATCACAGTCCAGTCCCTCCTGCTTCCTTCACTCCTGAGATGGACACAAGCAGCTTCTGACATCCAGGAGCTGACCCCACAGTTAGACCCAGACCCATTAGAAGTAAACCTTCTCACAGAGTACTGGACGAGACCACTCATGACCATAACCACGGGAGGCACAAAACAAGACCACTCTGTAATCTCGTCTGAGCAGAACATGACCACTGTCCAAACTACAAAAATACCGAACATCCTCCTATACTGACTAATGTGAATGAGCTGCTTCTTTACCAACCATGGCTGTAGCCTCACTTTGGTCTCCCTCTTTCTAGATTAGATTATTAAGACATCTGATCGCAGAACATAATCATAGATGCATATGAAGCATTGAAGAACTCTTGCTTCCTAATAGCCAATTCAGAGCAAAATTAAACCGTCCCCTAAATCATCAAACACGCATCTAATACCTGTAAGTTGTCTTTGCTGCTGCTGCTGCCGCCAAGTCGCTTCAGTCGTGTCCGACTCTGTGCGACCCCATAGACGGCAGCCCATCAGGCTCCCCCGTCCCTGGGATTCTCCAGGCAAGAACACTGGAGTGGGTTGCCATTTCCTTCTCCAATGCATGAAAGTGAAAAGTGAAAGTGAAGTCACTCAGTTGTGTCTGACTCTTAGCGACCCCATGGACTGCAGCCTACCAGGTTCCTCCGTCCATGGGATTGTCCAGGCAAGAGTACTGGAGTGGGGTGCCATTGCCTTCTCCGGAAAAGGTGTCTAGCATATGTTAAATGAGAAGTTAGTTGTTAAATAACGAGGATGATAATAATCGCATTTTTATAAATCACATGTAAAACAGTCAAGCTGCTCTAACCAAGAGACTCCAAAAGACAGTGGTTTAAACAAGTCAGGAATTTATTTTGCTCTTGAGTAACAGGTGAAAAGGAAGCAGTTTGCGACTGGCAGGCCAGACTCTCCATCCTTTAGCATCCCCTCACTGAGATGCCTTGGGCCTTCCCAGGTGGCGCTAGTGGTAAAGAACCGGCCTGCCAAAAAATGCAGGAGACATAAGAGAGGGGTTTGATCCCTGGGTTGGGAAGATCCCCTGGAGGAGGGCATGGCAACCCACTCCAGTATCCTTGCCTAGAGAACCCCATGGACAGAGGAACCTGGTGGGTTACAATCCATAGGGTTGCAAAGAGTTGGATATGACTGAAGTGACTAAGCACATACACACACACACCACCCTGAGTAGGCTTCATTCAACAACTGACAATGAGGTGGGGAGGATAACACTCCTGCCCCCTCTCCTCAAAGTGGGATGACCGGAGGACCCTTCCAACTCCAGAACTGTCTTTGGAAATCCAGTGAAGCCTCTGGTGCAAGTGCATTACAATTCGCCTCCTCATCTGCCCATTTCTGCTTCCTTCACCCTCTCCTCAGGGTTGATCCTGGGGGCACTCCCATATATTTCTTGTGTGTAAATTTCTGTTTCATTTTCCCAGAGAACCCAATCTTAGACAAGAAAGAGAATGAGAAGAAAGAAGATGTGAAGCAGGAGTAGTGGAGGAAAGGGGATGGACCTTCTGAAGATACGGGTCCCTCTCTGGCACTCCAATGAAGGCCAGATGTTTCTGCCCTCATTTCAGTGCAGAAGGCTCTGCAGAGGGGAGAACGACCTGCTAAGTAACATAGAAGGGCAGCTCTCCTACCGACTAAAACTGGAACAAGAACAATGGGAAAACAAGATAAAGGAGTTGTAAATGAAAAACATTAATGTAGAGATAAAATTCAATACAAGTATTGAAAGGTAAAGTTGAAGAAAGTAAAAAAGGAGAGGAAAATAAGAGAAAAGAGAAGAGATCAAGAGGAGCAATTCAGAGCTAACATCTGAGAGATAGTGCTCCACCCAGAGGGGTGAAAATTATCAAGAAATAATGCAAGATAATTTCCTAAAGCTGGAAGACTTGAATCTACATATTGAAACAACCTATGAATACTAGACCAGTTGGATAGCCATACAAAAAAAAAAAAAAGAACTTTAATTCTGATCCTATACCATATACAAAAATTAATTCAGGAGGAATCATAGACCTAAATGTGAAAAGTAAAATGCTATAGTTCCTAGGGAAAAAAAAAAAAAACCTCAGAAGAATAGCTTCATGTCTTTAGGATGGGCAAAGATTTCTCAGATAGAATACAAAACCCACTAACTATAAAAGAAAAATTACAAAATTTAGGCCCTAATAGAATTAAGAACTTCTCTTCAGTAGAGATGCTATTGAGTGAAAAAGACAAGCCAAAGACTTGGAGAAGTATTTGTAGAACATATACACAACACAGAAGGTACCTCTATAGCATATATAGAAATCCTACAAACTCATAAAGTAAGAAACTGTAAGAATGAGCAAAAGATTTACAAAATAAGTCAATATATAAAACATCAATAAAAGAAGCACAAAATGGTCAATAAATATACTTAAAGCTGCTCAGTATTATCGGTCATCTGAAATGCTAACTAAAACCACAATGAAATACTATTATACCCCCCTACCTGTATGGGAAAAATAAAAGGTCTGAAGGTCCTGGTGAGAATGAGGAGCGACTGGAACTCTTAGTCATTGCTGCTGATAGTTTAAATTTGTACAAACTCTTTGAAAAGCTGTTTGGTAGCATCTACAAAAATTAAATTCTATGACTACCCAGTGATCCAACAGTTCTACTTCTAAATGTAGACTGAAGGGATGTGAATACTTATTTCCACTAAAAAAATATACACAAGAACGTCACAGAAACATTGTTTATACTAGCTCAAAACTGGGGATAATTCAAAGGTCTACTGCCATTTCTATAAAATGTGGTATATGTACAATGGAATATTCTGCATCAGTGAAAAAGAGTCAATAAACTCTACATGGAACAACAGGGATGAATGTCAGAGACATATTGTTAAGCGAAATAAGCCAGGCATAGAAGGATACATACTGAAAAATTTATTCATATGAAACTGACAAAACTAGTCCATGCCAATAGGAGGAGAGAATAGGGGCTACTTTTGGAAACCTATCAGACAGGAGAAGGCATGAATGAACTCCTTGGGTACTGGAAATGTTTGTATTTTGCTATATATTTCTGTAGTTTACAATATGTAAGTTACAAAACTACACATAAATTCCAACTTAAAATAAAAAGCGATCCATTGAGTCCTCAACACAATAAAAGAAAAAAGTCCACACCAATTTTGCAAATCACTGTGAGTCAGAAGAACAAGAAGAGAAAGAAATATTCTAGAGATTTCCAAGAGGGGAATCAGGTCCCTTACAAAGCAACGAGAATCAGGCTAGCATTAAACTCTCATTAGCAACACCGGATACCTTTAAAATTCTGGAAAGAAAAAAAAAAAAAGATTTTCGATCTAGGATTTCTGTATCCAGCCAACACAATTGTGCAAATTGTAAGGACTCATTCAAATTTATCTCCTGTGAATCCTTTTTAAGGAAGCAACTTGAGGATGCATTACAATAAATGAAGGAGTAATCCAGGAGAAGGGGAAGACTGGGAAGCCAAGAAGCCATAGATAGAATTCAGAAGAGCAAGGATAAGCTCCAGGGTAAGAGCTGTGCACAGGCCTGGAGAGCAACCAGTCCAGACTGAAGCAAGAGGACCAAGAATCCCAGCAGGCAGGGGCGGTGGTGGTCTCCGAGGACTGCAGTGAATAGTCTTTACTTAGGCATAATAATGTGCCTAGTGATTTTCAATTCTTTTTTTAAAAAAATATTTATTTATTTAGTTGACTGTGCTAAGTTTTAGTTGTGGCACGTGATATCTTTGTAGGGGCATGAGAGGTCTTTAGTTGTGGCATGAGAATTCTCAGCTGTGGCATGTGAGATCTAGTTCCCTGACGAGGGATTGAACCCAGGCCCCTTGCACTGAGAGTGCAGTTTTATCTGCTGGACCACCAGGAAAGTCCCTCCATTCTTAGAATTAATCCAAAAGGCTTAATCCGGTTTTGTGCTTAGTTGCTCAGTTGTGTCTAACTCTCTGTGACCCCTTGAACTGTAGCCCGCCAGGCTCCTCTGTCCATGGGATTTCTCGGGCAAGAATACTGGAGTGGGTTGCTATTTCTTCCTTCAAGGGATCTTCCTGACCCAGGGGTTGAACCTGCATCTCCTGTGTCTCCTGCATGCAGGCAGATTCTTTACCTGCTGAGCCATCAGAGAAGCTCCAATCCGGTTATAGAATAAGTGTAAATATTGTCAACTTTACCAACATAAAAGTAAAAGTATGGATGACAGAAGTTAGGAGGTATAAGTGGGAGAAGTGAGGTGAAGGGAAGGGTATAGGAGTATTGATATCTTATTTTTACAAAGTGCAGATTCTCTTTTGCAAAGTGCAACTCTAGAGGGTAGAAGATCACAGAGGTAGCCAATGGAAGAACTAAAAATAGAGACATGGTGGGAGGGGGTGGAGGTGGTGCAAGACAGATAAATCCTCGTCTGTTACAGTAGGAAGTCAATAGATTGTGTCTAAAATTGATGCATCAAGAAATATCAGCAGAAGCATATTATTTAGAAAAATGAAGATAAATACAAGAAGAGACATTTTAAAAAGTTAGACATGGCTGCCTTAGGGGAACAGATCTGGAAGTAGGAAGCAGTTTAGCAGGATGCTGTATTTAACCTCGTGCATATAGTATTTGGAATAAAACAGTTTTGGGAGGTATTTTTTGTTTTGTGCTGAGGAAGATAGACACGGGTCAGATGAAGGAGGAGATTATAAAAGCTTTTCTCTTTTTCTAAGGATCATCAAGGTATCAAGGGACTTTGTGACAGGCTCCACCTGGAAAAGGACTTGAAGTTATGCTTTGACATCTGGGGATTGAACACATTCAATTTTTATAGGAGCAGGGATTTGGGGACTTTGAAATGTCACTAATTTTCTTGCCAAGGCTTCTCTGTGATAAACTTCATCCCCCCCTTCTTCCCCCTCAAAAATACAATTTTCAATAAATAGCAAGCTCATAAATAACATGGGGCACCGCGACTCCTAATGAAACAGTGACAAATGTGATATCTTCATGGGATCAGGAGAAATAACAAAGGGGAGCAGTGGGAGGGGACTGGAGCCCCCAGAGCTTGTGAGGTTTTATTAAAAATCCTTTAAGTTTCCTGCAACCCATTAAAGCAATTCTCTCGCAAAATAATTAAACATCATTCAGAGACGTCGCGGCCTTATTAGGACGCCGATCCTCAGCTTCTGCAGGTAAAGGGTGGACTTCGAGCCTGCCCAAGAAACGTGGAAAACAGGCTGGCCTGGGTCCTCACCTTGGCTCACCTGCTAGATAACTATATGTCCTGGCCGGGGGGTGGGTGGGTGGCTGGGGGGTCTCTGCTCTCACCTGGGCCCCAGTCTCTATCTGTAAAAATGGGAGAGTTGGACAGGATCTGTGCTCCGAATCTGTTTGGGATGGTAGATTGTTCTCCCTGCACAAAATCCGTGGCCACACATACAATTTGGTAAATAATTTCAGAGGGCTTATGGCTCCCTGTTGCCCATCTGTGATCCTCTGAAGTCATTTCAGCTCGGGTACTCCGGGATTCTATTCTTTTCCTTCTCTGTGGCTTACAGGCTATAGCAACTGGCTGCAGTTTTTGTAGACAGTTGTTCTAGCAGCGTGAAGCAGAGCTCTTCAAGGAAGTCCTTGCTCTCCACAGGTATCGCCTTTCACGCAGCCCTGGCTGGTGGTATGTGCAAGCTCCCCTGACTTGCAGACATCTGACTTGTGGATGTCCTGTATGATCAGCCAGCTGGCCAGTGCTGGACTCGGCCCTGGTTCCCTTCAGATCTTCTTACAGGAGACCAGCTCTCTGGGTCTCCAAATCCCTGAGCCTCCAGCCTGCCTCCTGAAGCTGTGATGTGAATGGGAGCTCTATGTGACTCACTCTCAAGGATCCTAGTCCAACATCTGCAGGCTCTGCACTTATTCTATGCCCCGGACTCTCCCTGTTATACTGCTGCTGTAATCCAATGAAGTAAATGATTTGCTCTACTTCATTAACAAATCCTCCCTCCCCTGCCCAGATTGGGAGGGTCCACGTACCTTGTCCACTGTCTCTGCCCCGTGTTTAGATCTACTTATTTCCTTGGGTGTGCCTGGCTGCTCATCAGCCTGACTTGTCTCTCCTGGCCTCTCAGTCTATCAACAGCACTTGCTGCTGCTGCTGCTGCTAAGTTGCTTCAGTCGTGTCTGACTCTGTGCAACCCCATAGATGGCAGCCTACCAGGCTCCCCCGTCCCTGGGATTCTATAGGCAAGAACATTGGAGTGGGTTGCCATTTCCTTCTCCAATGCATGAAAGTGAAAAGTGAAAGTGAAGTTGCTCAGTCATGTCTGACTCTTCCCGACCCCATGGACTGCAGCCTACCAGGCTCCCCCGTCTCCAGGCAAGAACACTGGAGTGGGGTGCCATCGCCTTCTCCACAACAGCACTTAGAAGAGTTAATAACCACCATTTCTTGAGCACCTTCTGTGTGCTTGATGCTGATCACAGCACCCTCATCCTTAAGGTTGTAGAGGAGGAAACTGACACTCAAGAGAGGTTAAGAAATGTGGCCGAGGACACACGACTGGCAAAAGCTATGGTAGGTAGACTTATAAGACAGTCTTCAGCGATCTTTACTTCCTGATATTCACACCCTTGTGTAATTCTCTCTGCTTTAGAGTGGGCTGGACCAAGTGACTTGATTCTAATAAAGAGAACATGGCAAGGACTTCCCTGGTGGTCCAGTGGTTGGGAGTCCACCTGCCAATGTAGGAGACATGGATCTGATCCCTGGTCCGGGGGGATTCCACATGCCACAGAGAAACTGAGCCTGTGCACCACAGCTGCTGAAGCCCACACATCTAGAGCCCCTGCTCCACAGTAAGAGAAGCCACCGCAATGAGAAACCCGTGCACTGCAACAGAGAGTAGCCCCCACCTGCGGCAACTTGAGAAAGCCTGCACGCGGCAGCGAAGACTCAGTGTGGTCAGAGAGGGAGAATATTTGGCAAGGGTGATGGCTGTCACTTTTATGATTTGCTTGCCAAAGTTTGTGACTTCCTTCTTGCTCACTATTGTTGTTTAGTTGCTAACTCGTGTCCAACTCTTTGCGACCTCATGGACTGTAGCCCACCTGGCTCCTCTGTCCATGGGATTTCCCAGCCAAGAATATTGGAGTGGGTCACCGTTTCCTTCTCCAGGGGATCTTCCCAATCCAGGGATCAAGCCCGCATTTGATTTCCTGCATCGTCAGGTGGTTCTTTATGCACAGCCACCAGGGAAGTTGCTTTTCTTGCTAGCAGACTCTATTGTCCTCTGGCTTGTACACTCTAATGGAGCAAGATGCCAGGTGGAAGAGGCCCATGATGCAAGGAGCGGAGGCCCTCAGTGCAATAGCCTGCAAGAAACTCAGCCATGTGAGGAGCTTGAAAGTGAATTCTTCCCCAATTCAAACCATCAGATAAGACTATAGGCTCTGGTGGTGGTTTAGTAGCTATGTCGTGTCCGACTTTTGTAAACCCATGGATCATAGCCTACTAAGCTTTGTCCATGGGATTCTCCAGGCAAGAATACTGGAGTGGGTTGCCGTTTTCTTCCCAAGGGGATCTTCCTGACCCAGGAACTGAAACCAGGTCTCCTGCGTTGTAGGCAGACTCTTTACTGACTGAGCTATGAGGGAAGCCCCGGACTGACATCTTAACTGGAGCCTGTGGGAAACCATGGCTTGTAGAGGATCAGATAATCTGGACCCAGACTCCTGACTTGCACAAAATGTGAGACAATGAATATGTACTGTTTCAAGCTCTTAGGTTTTGGAGTACTTATTGCACAGCACAATAGATAACTAACATAATGGCCAGGCTAGGATGTGAAGCCAGGTCTGTTTGGTACTAACATTCTGCATTGATGCTGCTATGCCAGGCTGCCATTCTTGACCTCTGCTCTTAAGCCATGGTGTGGAGGAGCTATTGGTGATTGGCAGGCCCTGTAGCACCTCAGCTTCCAGCTCCAGGGCTCACGTATGCAGTGGGGAATCCAAGGGACAGCTACATAACTCAGCCTGGAGGCTACAGTTATGGTGAGTGAGAGAACCCTGGATCAGGAACCAGGAGAACCACTTCTCATCCCGGCTTTATTCGAATGAGGCTAATGACTCTTCAGGCCTCCATTTCTCTGTGCGTCAGTGGGCTTGTCGGATGAGAACACGTTCATTCCCACTGGTTCTTCTGAGTTCAAGTCAGATCCTGTGGCTGCAGGAGGCCCTTCCCCGCAGCCCGTGCCCTGGGATGGGTTTGACCTCACCTGAGAGGCTTGAGGCTTGGACAGAGATTGTGGGAAGCTGCCCTGCCTGCTTTTGGGGAGGAGCAGTTGTGACTGGGGCCTTCCCTGCTGGCCCAGTGGTGAAGAACACGCTTGCCAGTGCAGGAGACGCATGATCCTTGGGTCTGGAAGATTCCCTGGAGAAGGAAATGGCAACCACTCCAGTATTCTTGACTGGGAAATGGACAGAGGAGCCTGGTGGGCTACAGTCCATGGGATCATGAAAGAGTTGGACACGACTTAGTGACTCAATAATAACAAGTTGCAACTTGAGCCCCTGGTGGGGTCCTGCCTTGACCCCTGAAATTCCTATCTAACCACCATTTCCTGGGGGTCTTTCAGTGACCTTTGGATGGGGGGACATCCACTGGAGTGAAGATGTTTTTCCCAGGGCAAAGGGCAGTGGCAGTGGGACTGTAAGTGTGTGTGGAGAAGGGTGCTAACTCACTGTGCTTCAATAGGGGGCATTTATTACATGCAGGGGGCTGTGACGAATGGGATCCCACCCTCCCTCTGTCTTATTCCATTTCCCTGGCCCCGGCGAGATTTATGCAGCCGCACTTACGGTCCTGCGAGGCTGAAACAGAAAAGTTATTCACCTTCTTTCTTCCTCTTCTTTCCTTGCCCTTTTCCATTTCTAGGCAGGAGCAGGGGTGAGAGGAGGTTTTTACCACCTCCTGTAAATTATGACTGTGGATACTCACACAGCCTTCTCTACTATCTTTGAACTGCATATAGTCCCTGGCGTTCAGAGAGATCTCCTTTACTGCTCTGAGGAGACAGAAAAGCGGAGGACTTATGAGGACCCTTCCGAGGCTCAGAGGCAGACCATTCTGCTTGAAACTTGGCTCTACCACTTACTAGCTGTGTGACCTCAGGCCAAGTTCTTAACCTCTCTGACCTCAGTCCTGTAACACGTGGGACTATAGTACCTTATCTCATAGAGCTGTTGTCAGTACTGAACGTGCCAGAGTACATAAAGGGCTCAGCCTGGCCCTGGCACACAGTAGGCAGGCAATAAACTAGTGATGATGATCCTCACAGCCCTGAGAGGTGAGCGGCCTGAAGTCTGCTGGTCTCGCACTCTGCTTCTTCCAGGAGCTGCCTCTCTGTCAAGTTCTGCTGCTCTTCTGAAGGTGGCACTTCGGTTCTAACGCAGCCTTGTTTTCCTGTCACTGCTTGAATGGGTCCTTTGGTCTTTCCTTGGAGGCAGCAGAGGTGGGAGGATAAGGATGAAGTGGGGAGAGAAGAGACTACAGTGCTGGAACCCAGAGGCACGAGGTCTGACTTCCGAAGCCCATCTTTGCAAATCTCTATAATTTAACAGTAGTTTTCACTTTAGTCACATCCTTTCCCCCCTCACTTATAGAATGGGAGTTATCAACGCGTGTCAAGTTTTTTCATTTTTAAAAGGCTATATATGCACATATATACTTATGTGACTGTGCCAGGTCTTGGTTGTGGCATGAGAACTCTTCATTGTGGGATCTGGTTCCCCGACCAGGGATTGATTGAGCTGGGGCACTCTGCAATGGGAGCACACAGTCATAGCCTTCACACATAGCCCAACATGTGTAATGTTCTATTCTTACTTGACAGAAGAGAAAACCCAAGACTCAGAGAGGTAGAGCTGGTTGCCCAAGATGACACAGCTAGGAAGAAGTAGAGCTGAGTTTGAATCCTGATATGTGGACCCCTATCTCAGCCCTTTACCGTTTCCCCAGGGCTTCAGGCAACTCTAGGTGAGCCCCCTCTGTTCTTTTGCCTGGAAGTGAGGGGCTGGGCCTAGATCGTTCCTGAGACCCCTTCCAGCCTGGGCTTCTTGTTCCCAGGTGGACTCTAGGTCTGTCTGGTCCTCAGACGGGAGGAGCAAACTTCTCAAACTCTCTGGCTCAGTTGCTGATGGAAAATTTCTGCCTCAGCTTCGCTGTGCCTTTGGAGTTTTGGGCCCTGGAAGCTGAGTGTCGTACTTAATTATTCAGAAACCCATATATCCTCTGTAAGCAAGAAATCTACTTCGACAGGCAAGAAGTGCCACAAATTGTTTACTGCTCTTTGCTTCAAATTTAGAGTGGGAAGCAGGTGTTGGGAGGCGTCTCTGGCTGCTGGAGGCAAGTTTCTGTTCACTTGCCTCATTTGGGTGTAAACGCTCTTATCTTATCCAGCTGTGTTAGGGGCAGGGTGGCCCATGGGTTGGGTCAGGGGAGGCGGTCCCACTGAAACAAGACAACTCAGACTGGGACTTGAATTCTTTCAATTGCAATCACACACCTGGTCTCAGGACTTAAGCTCTGGTTCTTGATGTCTCATCATAGAAAGATTTAAGGCAATGGCACCCCACTCCAGTACTCTTGCCTGGACAATCCCATGGATGGAGGAGCCTGGTAGGCTGCAGTCCATGGGGTCTCGAAGAGTCAGACACAACTGAGTGACTTCACTTTCACTTTTCACTTTCATGCATTGGAGAAGGAAATGGCAACCCACTCCAGTATTCTTGCCTGGAGAATCCCAGGGATGGCAGAGCCTGGTGGGCTGCCATCTATGGGGTCGCACAGAGTCGGACACGACTGAAGTGACTTAGCAGCAGCAGCAGCAAGAGGAGGGAAGAGAGCAGGGCGCAACTTCTGAAAGAATAACACAGCCCAAGGAAAGATTGAAGGCAGAAGGAGAAGGGGATGACAGAGGATGAGATGGTTGGACGGCATCACTGACTCAATGGACATGAGTTTGAGCAAGCTCCAGGAGTTGGTGAAGGACAGGGAAGCCTGGCGTGCTACAGTCCATGGGCTCACAAAGAGTCGGACATGACTTAGCGACTGAACTGAACTGAAGGACGTGACATAAACTGATTAGAGCCAAATAGGTCCAGGGTGGTGGACAAGTCGACTTCCGCTAGACCGTGAGCCTCAGTGTACACTCACTGTAACCCAGCAGCAGGCTAAAGGGCACACCCACAGGTGCCTTGACAGTTCCAAGCTAACCTTCAAAGACCAAAAATCGGGTTGTGGCCCAATTTCTGGAAATCCCCACCCCTCCCCAAAATAGTTGGAATAATCCTCCCACTCACTAGCCTGTGAAATTACCCAGTACATAAAAGCTAACCACGTCACATCTTGAGGCCACACTCTGTGGAGTGTTTCTCTCTAAATAAATCCACGTCTTTATCTACTACTTTGTCTCTCACTGAATTCTTTCTGCAATGAGACATCAAAAACCTGAGCTTTGTTAGGTCCTGAAACCAGGTGTGTGATCTCAGTTGGAAGACCATGGGTTTGGCTGGGTTCAAGTCCTGGCACAAGGGTTTAAGTCCCAATCTGAGGTGGACAGTTTTACCCCCTTCCCTCCTGTTTCACCAAGACCCAGGTCCCCACTCTCCCCATATATCTACTGAAGGGCTTTTAGAAATCTGTCATCTCCTTGGAGCTTCAGCTTTCTCATCGAAAAATAGGTTCACGTACACTCTGCCCTGTAAGGACAGTGAGGTTGTGAAGATCACCCAGGACCTGAGGGAATTCCTGAATTTGTGGAGTTTAAGAATATTGGTGATAGGATTCATCTGGTCCCTCTTCTGACCTGGGGCTGGGTGGGGTGTGGAGGGTAGAAAGCTGCAGGAGAATGGACAGAGATGATCGTTTCAGAAGTTTTTTGAGAGTCAGGATGCTCAGGCACCCCTTCTATGAGTCCCAAGATTTCTTCTTACTTGGGCTCTTGGGGACATTCCACACCATCTTTGAATGGGGTCTTGGTGTCAAGTTGCTTTTGACTCTCCAGGTCAGGCGGACAGTGAGGAGAAAAACACGTGCTTGCTAGGTGTTGGTCACTGAGCTGAGGACTTTGCCTGAGTTAGCTATTCTCTTTCAGCCACTTTGTGCAGCATAAATGATTTCATCCACTTTAAAAAAACAGAGGCTTAGCAAAATTATCACTTGCACTGGGTTACATAGTCGAGCAAGGATGTGATCTGAGAGACAGGTGTCCCCTAGTGACCTTTCCTATCAAATCATGGAGCTCTGTTAGGAAAGTCAGCTTTCCAGGTGGAAAATAACTTGCATGGCATCCCAGAGCCCTGGCCCCCTGCACTGATGCAGTGCAGTCAGAGCCAACTGTTGGTCCCCCGGCAGTCATCCTTGTTTCAGTTCCCTGTCTCCATGCCTGGACACCCACCAGGTCAGAACTCCAAGAGGAGGAAAGAGCGCCCCTGGTGGTCACGGTGTGTGGGCATCTCACAGCCTCTCACCATCATCGATGCATCTATGGTCCCTCCTCGTCCTTGCACTGGACCAGCGGCCACATGCTGCCCTGGTCCAGAGAATTTCCCAAGCTGGGATCATGGCACCACTCTGAATGGGTTCAGTAACTTAGTCACTTAGATATGCATTTGACCTACACATAGTAAGCTTGATTGAGTCAGGCTCTAGGCTCAGCTCTGAGCAGAGTGTGTGTGTGTGTGCATGTGTGTGTGTTACACACATACACTAAGACATGACTGAGACTCAGTCTTCCAAAGAGGCAGTCACGCACTGGAGGCTGGGGTAGTAGCCTGAACTGGACAGAGCAAAGGGGACTGATCAGTTCTTCAGTAGGAGTGGTGCAGAGGGCTACTAGAGAAGCTAGTTCCCCTCACTGTAAAGCATGCCTGGGAGGATTTACTTAAAATGCAGCAAAGTTCACTGAGAAACCTGTCTGTGGGTCAAGAAGCAACAGTTAGAACAGGACGTGGAACAACTGACTGGTTCAAAATTGGGAAAGGAGTATGACAAGGCTACATATTGTCAGCTTGCTTATTTAACTTATATGCAGAGTACATCATGCAAAATGCCAGGCTGGATGAATCACAAGTTGGAATCAAGATTGCCAGGAGAAATATCAACAACCTTAGATATGCAGATAGTACCACTGTAATGGCAGAAAGTAAAGAGGAACTAAAGAGCCTCCTGATGAAGTTGAAAGAGGAGAGTGAAAAATTTGGCTTGAAACTCAATATTAAAAACAATTAAGATCATGAAATGCAGTCCCATCACTTCTGGCAAATAGAAGGGGAAAACGTTGAAGTAGTGATAAGATTGTATTTGGGCTACAAAATCAGTAAGGACAGTGACTGCAGCCATGAAATTAAGCTTGTTCCTTGGAAGAAAAGCTACGACAAACTTAGACAGCATATTAAAAAGTAGAGACATCACTTTGTTGACAAAGATCTGTATAGTCAAAGCTATGGTTTTTCCAGTAGTCATGTATGGATGTAAGAGTTGGACCATAAAGAAAGCTGAGCACCAAAGAATTGATGCTCTCAAATTGTGGTGCTGGAGAAGACCCTTGAGAGTCCCTGGGACTGCGAAGAGATGAAACCAGTCAATCCTAAAGGAAATCAGTCCTGAATATTCAGTGGAAGGACTAATGCTGAAGCTCCAATACTTTGGCTACCTGATGCGAAGAGCCAACCCATTGGAAAAGACCCTGGAAAAGATTGAGGGCAAGAGAAGGAGCCGGCAGAGGATGAGATGGTTAGATAGCATCATTGACTCAATGGACACGAATTTTAGCAAATGCCAGGAGATAGGGGAGGACAGAGGAGCCTGTCATGCTGCCGTTAAGGGATTGAAAAGAGCCAGATTCAACTTAGTAACTGAGCAACAACAAAATTCACTGAGTGCCTGATGAGCACCACATCCTGCCTTAGGCACTGAGTGAGGATTCAGATAGTTCAGACCCTGTCATTGCCTTCGTGTGGTCAAGAACCACCCCCCGCCCCCACCTTCCCTCTCTCCCCCTACCTCCCAGACTGTCCAACCAACTCTTTGCTACGTGGACTAAGGTGGAATGTGCCTGTCGTCTGAGGCTGGGCATATGTCAGGTGGGGTAAGACCAAGCCGGGGAGAACAGTTAGATGACTCCTGTGCTTGTCCAGGTTAGGGTCTGAGCGGAGAGGTGCTGCTCGTGCTCTGCCCACGGCCCCTTGCACCCACTATTTTCACGCACGGGGACCCAGTGGCTGCCAACTGCCAGCATGCAACCTGGGACTCTGCCCCAGGGCTTTCTCTGGCTCCTGGAATCTGCTTAGCCATCTCAGCAGGGGCAGTGAACACACATCTCTAATCACACAGAGAAGTCTGGTAGATACAAACAGCTCCTCGCTCACGGGGTGGGGTTATCCTGAGGTGTGCTCTACCTTGTTCCCAGAGCCCCCCAGTCATCTTCTGTGCTAACCTGCTCATAGCACATTCTGTATTGGCTACTTTCCTCCCCCTTTTCTCAGCTCCATCTTCCTACTGGTACTTCCTGGGCTTGCCTCCTACACAAAAGTCTTGTCCTCAGATCCTTATTCTAGGATCTGCTTCAGGGGAGCTTGATCTAAAACCCGTGGCCATGGAGACAGTGGGACTTGTAGTCAGACAGGTCACAGCATGACCTTGGGCAAGACACTCAGCCCTCTGAGCGTCAGCGCCCTCCCCTGAGAGCTGGGGGTGGCGATAGTGCCATGAGGGGTTTTGAGAATGAAATGAGCCAGTGCTCTTGACCCATGGGTGATGCAGAATAAATGGCAGCTAGTACCCCACTCCAGTACTCTTGCCTGGAAAATCCCATGGACGGAGGAGCCTGGTGGGCTGCAGTCCATAGGGTCCCTGGGAGTCGGACACGACTGAGCGACTTTACTTTGACTTTTCACTTTTATGCATTGGAGAAGGAAATGGCAACCCACTCCAGCGTTCTTGCCTGGAGAATCCCAGGGACAGAGGAGCCTAGTGGGCTGCCGTCTATGGGGTTGCACAGAGTCGGACACGACTGAAGCGACTTAGCAGCAGCAGTAGCCCTCCCATGGAGAAGGCAACAGCAACCTACTCCAGTACTCTTGCCTGGAAAATCCCGTGGACGGAGGAGCCTGGTAGGCTGCAGTCCACGGGGTTGCGAAGAGTAGGACACGACTGAGCGACTTCACTTTCACTTTTCACTTTCGTGCATTGGAGAAGGAAATGGCAACCCACTCCAGTGTTCTTGCCTGGAGAATCCCAGGGACGGGGGAGCCTGGTGGGCTGCCGTCTATGGGGTTGCACAGAGTCGGACATGACTGAAGCAATTTAGCAGCAGCACCAGCAGCAACAGCAGCAGCAGCAGCAGTATGATTACTATCTAATTGTGAGAAACTGGGAAACAAGCTAGATGTCCAGGTATTAGCATAGTGGCAGTGGGATGGAAAGGGGGCAGGGGAAGGGGGAGGGAGATGAGAAACTCTTGAGACAGGTCAGAACCAGATGTGAGAGTGAAGGAGCAGGCAGCTGCCTGGGCTGTTGGTTTCAGGCCCCGCTGGCCTCTGGGGAGAGTTTGGCTCCAGGAGGGAGGTGCTTGATTTCCCAGCAATGGTGGTGAGGCTGGTGGGGGCACTGTGATGCCTCACTGGATGGTAATCCCTAAGGAATTTCCCAGTTCCAGGGTTCTGGTCCTCTGGGTGCCCCTGCCATGGACCAGAACCCCAAAGCCCAGTCATGGAGCCTCATCTAAGGTCTTTCACCCACCCCCTTTTGCGCCCAAGCTTCACTGGGAAGTATTTATTACACGTCAATGTGATAAATGAAAAGTCATATTTTACTGTGAATTATTCCCAGCCCATTCGAAGCACAGATCTATAGCCTGGAGAGTTATTAAGTGCTTACCACGGAATGCTATAAAATCCTCATCATTTTCCCAATGGCTTCTTCCACCAGGGAACAAGGAGGGGAGGGGACTGGGGAGAGAAGGGAGAGAAGGGGCAGCTGCCTCAGTGGTGGGAGGGGGTCAAGGAAGGATGGCCTGGGCCCATTGGATTGATCTGCTCAGGGAAGGCACCCTGGGCTGGGATCCTGAGGTTCCCGGCTTCCTGTGTTTGGCTGTGACCTTGGGTAAGATTCTGAGAGACCTCGGTTTCCGGTCTGTAGACAGTGGCCGTGAGCAGCAGTGGTTATGGAAGTTGTAAACCACACACTGGGCTTCCCAGATAGTGGCAGTGGTAAAGAACCCGCCTGCCGATGCAGGAGACGTTCGAGATGTGGGTTCAATCCCATGGTAGGGAAGATCCCCTGGAGGAGGGGATGGCAATCCACTCCAGCAATCTTGCCTGGAGAATCCCATGGACAGAGGAGCTTGGTGGGCTACTAGTCCATAGGGTCAAAAAGAGCTGGACGCAACTGAAGTGACTTAGCACATACACACACAAGCCACAAGTTCCATTTGATAATGGCTGATAACATAAAGTTTAGTACTGTGATGAAATAAGGCCTATGACAAAGTGAATCTGCCTCACGTTTCATGGTACTGTTGAATTAATTGTACGCTGCGGAGAGGCCATAGAGTTTAGTTTTGTTCTCTGATGGGGAGCCCCCATGTATCAACCAGGATCGTAGCAGAAACAGATGGCATACTCACATTAGGATAATGTTTTAATAAAGGAAGGTTTTAATAAACGTGCAATTTACAAAGGTCGGGCAGGGCGTAGGGAAGCCACGGGGGCAGTGCAGCCCCTCAGGGCTGTCTATGCCCCTCCTTGGGCTGCAACATGGGGAGAAGGGAGTGCAAGCGGGAAGCTAGAGGCAGCCTGTGTGTGGTGCAGAGTGCTCCACCAGGGGGCTGAGACCTTCTGCCTCAAGGTCCTGAGGCCCACGGTGGCCCTGCAGGGAAGGCGTGTGGGGAACAAGGACCTCTCCCCTCTCCTGTGTCCTGCCACGGCTCCCACTGGCCAGACTGAATAAACCAGATGAATTCTTCTGTGCTAGAAGAGGATCAACTGCTTGAGATGGCAAATGACGGGGGCCTTCGAAGTATGTTTGAGACAACTTCAGTTCTTACATTCTGGATGAAAGTCAAGGCAGGATATCCTGAGATGGCCACAAAAGCACCGAAAAGACTCCTTCCATTTCCCAATGTTCTATCTTTGTGAAGAAGAGTTTCCTGCAACCAAAACAAGATGACCGAGAAGACTGGACATAAGCGACACACTTCAGTGTCACTGTCTCTCATCATCTTCCAGATGGGACCTTCCATTTGCGGGAAAACAAGCTCAGGGCTCCCACTGATTCTGCACTGTGGTGAGTGGTACACTTATTTCATTATAAAACACAGTGTAATAGCAACAGAAATGAAGTGTGCAAGAAATGAAATGCCCTTGAATCATCCAGAAACCAGGCGGAGGGAGTCAGGCTGGGATGGAGTCCACGCTGGGCCGAGGGCAGGGTGAGGATGAGAGGGGATCTGAGGGGTCAGTGGAAGAGACCTAGCCAGCCCCCCATCACGGACAGCCTCTGCTCAAGTATTGCAGGGCAGGGGCATCCTGGCCTCCCTGAGCGACAGGCCCGGCTGCCGGGCCGCCCTAATTAACTGGGGTGTTCTTCCTTCCAGCAAACTCAAGTCAGCCTCTCTATCAGTCCTCCCTATCTAACAACCAATGCAATGGTTATTCTATCTGGCTGCCTGTGAGTGGTAAACAGGGTGGCTACATTAGTATCCGTTCACTTTGCATGACCTACCACGTATTCATAGCTTTTTCACTTTGCCGATTCTCCTGTATCCACAACCAGTAATGGTGCTGATGTTTCCTCTTATTCCAGGTCACACTAAAGGTTCTCGGGGGTCCGTACTTTCACCTCAGTGCACTCGCTGCAAGATTAATGTTAGAACAAGGCTGATATTTCAACTTGCAAAGTTCCCTGTGGCCTTATGAACTCCCCTTCCCTTTACACTGGGCATGTTTTCTTTCCTCCTGGCCCAAGGGAGACCAGACCACCCCTCTGACTGAAGCAGGGGAGGGGTGCCAGGCATGCAAGTCTGCCTCTGATCCTGCGCGGATGAGGCTGGTGTGGATGGGGGTGGGCAGGTTTCTTTCTCCTGACACCTTCTTTCCGGCCACTGCTGCCTAAAACCCCATTTTCACAGACTCAGACGATGTTGGGAATGAGAGGCACTGCAGAGGTCTGACTGTCCTTCTGATGCATAACTCTTGAGAGCAGGCCAGGATGGTGGCCTGATTTCTCTTTGAATACCTCCAGGGACAGGAAGCTCACTACCGTTAAAGATAACCTATGGGTGTTTTAGAAGTTCTGCTTATGCCATCCAGGAGAGTCCCAGCTGTTTTTAGGGTTTTACTGCCAGGTGGAACTAGTGGTAAAGAATCCACCTGCCAGTGCAAGAGACGTAAGTGATGCGGGTTCGATCCTTGGGTTGGGAAGATTCCCCGGAGGAGGAAATGGCAACCCACCCCAGTGTTCTTGCCTGGAGAACCCCACGGACAGAGGAGCCTGGAGGGCTGCAGTCCATGGGGTCGCACAGAGTCAGACATGACTGAAAGGACTTAGCATGCACACACACTTATATCAGAGGAAACAGAAGCGGGTAAAGAGAGTAACAGACACGTGATGCAGGCTGTCACTACCGTGGCTTCTGCTCAGTCTTTCCTATCTTGCTCTCAGAGAAGAGCTGAGAAGGCTCACCCTCCGTTCCCTCCCCAGCCTGGAGCTCATTAAACTTCCCGTCAGATCAAGTGCTTCCCAGGGCTTCCCTCCCTGGCAAGCCCTGCCCTTGGTGGTCACCCGAATTAACCTTCCAGGCTGTCTCTGCCATCACCCTGGGCCCCTGTTCCACACCAGGTGCTCTTCTGTCTCTGAGGCGCGGCTTTCTCTCAAAACTAGCTTTGTTGTTGTTGTTCAGCTGCTCACTTGTGTCCGACTCTTTGCGACCCCATGGACTGCAGCACGCCAGGCTCCCCTGTCCTTCGCCATCTCCCAGACCTTGCTCAAATTCATGTCCATTGAGTCGGCGATGCCATCTGACCATCTCATCCTCTGTCATCCCCTTCTCCTCCAAAAGGCTAAACTAGCTTAGCTGTCCAAATTTGCATCTCTCCCGGGACCCCCAGCTGACCCACCCCCTCCGCTCTGTCCTCTATCAGAAGGCTGTGGGCTTCCAGACTGGACCCTTCACTTCCAGGGGCTGGGAAGACCTCTGGGCTCTGAGGAGACTGGGAGGCAGAAGATGGAGGAGGCTGGGCCCCATGAGCTAGGCCTCTTAATAAGTCCTTTGAGGACTTCCCTGGGAGTCCGATGGTTAAGACTTTGCACTTCTACTGCAGGGGGCACAGGTTTGATCCTTGGTCAGGGAACTAAGATCCTGCATGCCACATGGCATGGCCAAAAAATTAAAAAAAAAAAGCCAAAAAGAAAAAGTCCCTTGTCCTGTCCAGGAAACATGGTCTTCCTCCCCACCTGACCCTACCCCATCCCCACCTCATCCCCATCCTGGTGAAGCCCTGCCATCCTCTCCCACCACTGCACCTAGGTGGCTGGCCCATTTCTTGTCCTGCCTACACCACCCTGCCAAAATCCTCAATGTGTTTACTGCACTGAAAAACAAACTTAAAAAATTGCACTGATAATGCGTGCTATTGTAGAAGAATTAGAAGATATAGGTACATGTAAAGAAGATAAAAGTCATCCACAGTCTACTGCCCAGAGATAACCACTGTTGAAGTTTTGGGTGTATATCCTTCCAGACTTATATAAAGATATTTTTCTTCCTGCAAGAATGGCATCGTAGCATACATATTATTTTGCAACCTGCCTTTTCACTTGAAATATACGTGAACATTCTTCCCACGTCAATAAATATCCTCCCCAGCGCTGTGGTTTATGTCTGCACAGTGTTCTGAGCGTGCACGGGTCACCACTGGGGATTTAATTCTCAGAGTGCTGGGGCGACGGCCTTCCCCTCCCCAGCGTGTGCCATGCGCCCTCCTCCCTGATCTGCTGGCAACTGCCCCGCTGCCCTCTGGCTTCCCCTTTGCCCCATTTCCAGGAGCTCGGCCAAGACTTGGTTTGGGACGCCGCCTTCTTCTTTCTGCCTCCTCCCTCTCATGCGGCCTCTCATCCTTCTTGCCTCCTCTATCAGCGCTGCTGTTCAGGGGGGCTGGTCTGGGTTCTGCCGCTCTCCTGGTGGTTCTGGCAGAGAGTAGGGGCTAAGTGCTATTGGAACTTCCAGTTAATAGAATTTCTTTTTTTTTTTTTAATTTTAAATTTCTTTATTTATTTTTATTGAAGGATAATTGCTTTACAGTATTGTGCTGGTTTCTGCCAAACACCAACAACAGTCAGTCATAGGGACACATATGCCCCCTCCTTCTTGACCCTTCCTGCCACCTCCCTCCCATCCTACTCCTCTAGCTTGTCACAGAGCCCTGGTTTGAGTTCCCTGAGTCATACAGCAATTTCCCATTGACTATCTAGTCAACAGAATGTCCTATTTCCCCATCCTTAAGTATTTGTATGTTCAAATTGTCCCTGTCTTTCAAAGGCTCAGATCAGAAGCCACCTCCTTCAGGAAGCCTTCTCTCTCCTGATACCCACAATATTTTGTCTTTACTCTTATCTGGGCTCTGCTGCTTACTAGCAGTGTGACCTTGGGCAATTTGCTGAACCTCTTTGAGTCTCAGTTTCTTCATCTGTAAAATGGGGATCATACTAGCATCTCTGTCATAAGGGTTGCCTGGTAGACAGTCGGTGCTCCATCACTACTATCTGTTAGTATTATTACAAATCTCAGCTTCTCTACTAGACTGCAGGCTCCCTGAGAGTGGAGCCTGTGTCTTTCTCAGTTATCTCCTGGTCTCAGCTGTGCTCTCCCTCCCCAGGACCTAACGCAGGGCCTAGAACCTACATAGTGTCCATTGTTCGTCGCATGAATGAGTCCAAACTCAAATCCTGGTGTTCAGACAAGAAAACCAAGGCTCATAGAGGGGCCGTGATTTCCCAGGGTCACACAGCAAGCTGGTGGGGAAGCCGAGTGCCTTCTGGGCTACTGCCTCTCCCACTGAATCTTCTCTGCCTGGCTGGCTTCTGTACTGGCCGATCCTATCTTCTTTTAACAGCAGTTAAAAGTTCAGAGGTCTCACCCTGCCTCTGAACAGATCCATCTGAGGATCGCTTGACAGCAATGGATCCTCTTTCCAGAAAAGTGCAAGTGTGTCCAGAAATGTGGCAGGTGCTTTCAGACATCACCACGTCCCCTCGTTAGAACCCTTGAGTTAGAAGGTGCAGTCACGTTGTTCCCCCTGAGTCCTAAAGCAGGGTGATCGACCTGCCAAAGGGAGAGAGCTGGGGAGGCATGCTTTCTGTCATTAGGAGGGCCTGGACAGATTGGGGAGACATGTCCTGTCCTGAGGGAGCTCCTGGTCTGGTGGGGGAGGCAATGAGCACTCTCTGTGAGTTCCTGGGCCGTTTATGGAAAGAAGAGAGTAAACAATTACAGAATGACCTAAACACATCGGGGGGCTGAGAAGGGGCCCAAGTTAAAAGCCTGGGCAATAGATGAGCATAATCTTTTTTTTTTTAATATGTATTTATTTGGCTGCATTGGGTCTTAGTTGCAGCATGTAGGTCTTTGTGGCAGCGTGAAGGCTTCCTAGTTGTGGCAAGTGGGCTTAGTCACCCTGTAAACACGTGGGGTCTTAGTTCCTAGACTAGGGAGTGAACCTGTGTCCCCTGCATTGGAAGGTGAATTCTTACCCACTAGGCCACCAGGGAAGTCCTGATGAGCATAATCTGGGGAAACTTCCTGGAAAAGGGGTTGAGGCTGATTCAAAGCGAGATAAGACGTAGGAAAGTCAAAGGGAGGTGGTGGGGTGGGTGTGTGTGGGTGTGCACAGCCAGGAGTGGGTGCAAAACCAAACCCAGCCAAGTTGCCAAAGAGGACGAGATGCACCCACACATCTGCCCTGATTTACAGGGTTCACCTTTAGGAACATCTGGTTGTTTTCTCCCCTGACAAAGGAAAACAGTTTCAAACATAAATCCCGGAATGGCTTGGATGGGTTTTTTTCCACCCCCCCTTCTCCCTGATCGCAGGGCCTGAGGGGGTAGGAAACGTGTTGCCTCATGTTTATCACAGCCAAGCAGAGCTCAGGGTGGCAGGCCTGACAGCTCGGTCATGTGGAGGTGATATACCGAGGTTTGGGAGAGGGCCCTGGAGAGGAAACTTGGCATTCGTCCTTCAAACACAAAGTCACACTATTTATTTATTTATTTGCTGTACAAGGAAAGCTTGCTCACCGCTCACTGCGCTGTCTGGGCAGGAAGCTTGAGCACAGGGAAGGGGCAGGCTTGCCTCTCACCTGGGCATCTCCAAGAAAAAGAAGAGGAAGCCAGTGGCCCCTCTGTGGGTTAGGCCTTGGGGCTGAGCAGGCTGCTGACCCTGTTTTTTGCTGTCCTGTTTATTTTTTCTCCCCAGAACTGTTCTGTTGCTTTAAGGTTCTTCTGACTGTGGAATTCTGTGCTGCTGTAGGCTCATGATCGATGCTAGGGTCTTTGATTTAGGATTGGGGCAATCCAGAATGATTTCTTAACTCAAGAACTTTGAGATTTTTTGCTGTTTTTTTTTTTTTTTTTTAAATGAAGCACAAGTTCTGTAGGATCCCTTCACCCTGTAGAGATGAGAAACGAGCCATTTCTTTCCCACATCCTGGAGTCCCCTCTAGGAGAAGGCAAAGGGAAACCTTCTAGGGGGAAGATTTGTGGCTGAGAAGGGGGAAAACCCAACTGGACTTCATTCTTCTTCACTGTGCTTCTTGAGAGAGTAAAACCCATACCCAGACACTTTCTTTGCAGTTTTGAAATTCAGATTCATTGCGTGAGCCTTCCGTCCCTGGACCCATTTTTTTTTCTCCCTCTTTGTAACTCATCAAGTGAAAACTGAGAACGCCTGATCTCTCATCCTCTACCCTGGTTCCCATGGTTGGGATTGCTTATAGATTTCTGGTGCACTACAGTTATTTTTAAGTCCCCTACTCGAAAGGTTATGCGGAGCCTGGTGAGGGGGCCTTGGGAGGATCACTCATCTTATCGTTGAGCCAGCCTCATTGTGACAAAGTCCACTCCCTCTTGCTATTGTTCTTGTTGAGTCACTCAGTCATGTCTATCTTTTTTGGGACCCCATTGCCTGCCAGGCCCCTCTGTCCATGAGATTTCCCAGGCAAGAATACTGGAGCAGGTTGCCATTTCCTCCTCCAGGGGATCTTGCTATACATAGTACACCTCTTTTTCTATGCGTACTGTGAATCAGTTACTTCCTAAATCCTTTATTAAAAAGCCCATCATTTGAATACTTTGGGGAAAACAACTGTATGAGGCAAGAGGCCAGCTTTAGTTATAGTAACAGTAGCCTGTAAATCTTTAAAAATTTTTTATTTCTTTATTTTTGGCTGTGCTCGGTTGCTATGAGAGGCTTCTTATTGCTATGGCTTCTCTTGTTGCGGGGCATCGGCAATAGGGCATGGGGCTCAGTAGTTGTGGCACATGGGCTTAGTTGCCCTGCAGCATATGGAATTGTCCTGGACCAGGAATTGAACCCGTGTCCCTGGTGGCTCAGACAGTAAAGCATCTGCCTACAATGCGGGCAACCCGGGTTCGATCCCTGGGTTGGGAAGATACCCTGGAGAGGGAAATGGCAACCCACTCCAGTACTTTAGCCTGGAAAATCCCATGGACGGAGGATCCTGGTAGGCTACAGTCCATGGGGTTGCAAAGAGTCGGACACGACTGAAGGACTTTCACTTTCACTTTCTTTCCCCTGCATTGGAAGGTGGATTCTTAACCACTGGACCATCAAGGAAGTCTCACCTGCAAATCTTTAACGCCATAACACAAGGTTTACTTCTTACCTCTGCTGCAAAGTCCATTGGCTGTCTCCTCCAAGAGGCAATTTGGCAATCTGTGCTGCTCAGCTCTCAGCTCAATTCCTCATCTCCCCTCAAAGCTTCATGACCGCAGTATGAGAAGAGGCTGTGGGGCAACTTGAGCCAGCTCTTTGCTTTGCTCCGGAAGTGACACAGGTCACCTCTGCTCACAGCCCTGGGCCAGAACTGGTTATGTGGCCTCATCTAACTGCAAGAAAGCTGGGAATGTTCCCTGAGTACCACTGTCTCTGCCAATCTCCTCTCATACTTCCTCGCCCTCAGGCTGCCTGTGATGCCCCCAAGGAACTGGGCAGAACTCCCAATCACTCTAAAGAGAACCTGCCATGGAATAATCAAAGTACAGTAAGGTGGGTGGGAACTAGAAGGACCCTCAAGAGCCTCCACTTCCTCATTTTATAGGTGATTAAAGTGCAGCCTGGAGCCGTTCAGGGGCCAAGCCATGGTTGCACAGCAAGCCAGCGGCAGGGCTGGCTCCAGTCAGCATCCCCAGGGTCAATTTGTTCAGCACTCCTATCTCTACCCCATCTCGTGCCTGGTCGAAAGGGGCAGCTTGGGAGGGCAGTTGGAGGCCTGAGAGCTCCAACTTGGAAGGTCTCTGGGGCTGTGCAGCTCGGGGTCCTAGGGCTGAGTCCTCGCCGGCCTCCACCGTCTGACTCCATTCATCTGAGCAGGATGGCCAACTGGGCAGCACGCGCCATTATGCTGCCTTAACGACTGCTTTAGATACAGCGGTCGTGTGGCAGCTGCAATGGACGGCAGCCGTTGTAATTAGCAGGGAATATGGGGAAGGACAAATGTGAGGCTTTTCTAGTCAAGCAAACCTCAGAATTCAAATAACGCTGCTAATTGTGCGTCGCGTGCTTATTAACGTGACTTCAGTTAGTATTGCTAAACAACACATCCCCCTCTGAGGGTTTCTCTTTAGGGGCTGAGAATAAGGATGAAAGGAGTGAGCCCTCATTTATTGATGCCCTACTATGTCCACTACTCTAAGTCACTATTCTGACTTCTTTATGTGTCAACTCATTTTTTAAAAATTTATTTTTAACTTAAGGATAATCGCTTTACAGAATTGTGTTGGTTTCTGCCAAACATCAACATGAATCATTTTTTTTAAAAGCTCTCATCTTTTAAAATTAAAAAAAAATATTTATTTATTTTCATTTTGGCTGCTCTGGGTCTTCATTCTGGTACGCATGCCTTTCGCTGCAGTGCTCGGGCGGGCTTCTCTAGTTACGGTGCATGGAATTCTCTCTAGTTGTGGCGTGTGGGCCCCAGAGCATGCGGACTCAGTGATTGCTGTACTCGGGCTTAGTTGCTCCAGGGCATGTGGGGTCTTAGTTCCCTGGCCAGAAATCAAACTCACGTCCCTGGCACTGGAAAGCGGACTCTTAACCACTGGACCACTAGGAAGTCCCTCTGTCAATTCATTTGGTTCTCGCAGGAAACTGAGGCACCGGCCAGCGGGGATTTTGGTGTGAGGTCCTGTGAGGAAGCGGTCAATGCGCTTAACCCCTGTGCTCTGAAAACAAAACTGGGCCTTCCTGAAAGGCGAGGGTTTTGTTTCTGGCATCCTGGGGACCCCAGGAGAACAAAGAGAACTCCGGGGCTTCAGGAACTTGGATTTGAAAACATTACATCTTCATTTCCCCTAACATTTAACTGCAGTTGGGTACATTATTATTATGCAATTGAGTATAATATTATTTATTATGAATGTAGGCAACAAATCACAGCGGAATTAGCAGTACTGGGGCTTTGTCACCAATAGAAATCATAGGCGCTTTCTCATCATATCATAGTTGTTCACATATCTTGAAAACCAATTTTTTGCTCAGCCCTACTTCCTGCCACTAGGTCTCGTCATTTAATGCATTGATAAAGAGCCTCATATATTACTAGGAGCTCACATTTATTTTTAAAAATCTTCGGAAAGTAAGAACTATTTTTGCTGTAATTGGTTCCCTTTGCAGTTCTGTATACTTAGTTTTATGCTTTTAAACCCAAGATCCCATGGACTTTACCAGACTGCCAGAGGCGGCCACAGCACAAGGAAGGCCATGGACCCCTCTGAGAGGGTCTCCCTGAGCCCCCTTCAGTTGCTGCGGAATTCACTTCACTGAAGTGAGTGAGACCCTGGTGGACTCTGTTCCCATCATGTGTAGAGCTACTGGCAATTCCGAGAATGTGCCAAGTGCTTTCTTTTCCACACCTTTGTTCCCTCCGTGGCACCCCCATCCCATCACCGGGCTCCTTGGATTTATTCAAGATGCACCTCCCTCTGGGGAGGCCTCCCTAGTCTTCCTGGCCTCCTTTGCTTCCCCAGACCAGAGTAAGCTTCAGGATAGGATTTATCACGTTAGATTGACTTAAAAAAACTAACTATGATGAGCCCTTTGAAGAGGCAGGCTTTTGGAACCACGGGGTGATGGCGAGAAGCTTGGCTCTGGGATCCATTTTATCTGCTTAGCTTCCTCCTCTGGACGAAGATGTGGCTCTGTTAAGAGTCTAGAGTGTCTGTGAATTTTCTGAAATAAGAGCACAAAGATGGTCAGGGTCTAGGGTCTGGCTGGTGCCATAGACCCCTGGGCCGGAAAGCTCAGTGATGTGGCTGGAATGGGAGGGCCCTGCCTCTGTAAAGAAGGTCTCCGGGGGACTTCCCTCCTGGTCCAGTGGTTGGGAATCTGTCCCCCAGTGCATGTGGGTTCGATCCCTGATCAGGGAATTAAGATCCCACATGCCGTGGGTCACCTAAACCCCCATGCTGCATTTAGAGAGGCCCTTCTGCTGCTACTAGGAAAGCGTGTGTGCTCTAGAGACCTTGGGCTCCAAAGCAAGAGAAGCCCACACACCGTGATGAGAAGCCTGTGTACTGCTACCAAGACCCAGCACAGACAAAATAAAGGGGTTAGGGGGAAGGTCTCTAGTAACTGTGTGACCTTGGGGACCTCAAGGGTCAAGGTCTTATAGGGAGCTGAGGCAACTGCTTCTATTCTGGGCAGCAGTTCATGTTCCTCATAATAATGTGGGTGTTGATGACCCTTTCCTGCCAACCCACAGCCTGGGGAGATGCTGAGAACACCGCCTGCTCCAGTCGGGGCAGGCTGTCTCCCCAGCATGGTGCCTGGAAGAATGCATTTAATCCTTCTAATGCCCCTGGAGGGCTTCCCAGGTAACGCTAGTGGAAAAGAACCCGCCTGCCAAGGAAGGAGTTGGGGGTTAGATCCCTGGGTCGGGAAGATCCCCTGGAGGAGGGCATGGCACAGCGCTCCAGTATCCTTGCCTGGAGAATCCCTTGGACAGAGGAGCCTGGGGACTACAGTCCATAGGGTCACAGAGAGTCAGACAGGACTGAAGTGACTGAGCACGCACGCATGCACACACCCCCTAGAGGCAGCACTGTTATCTTGATTGTGCATGTAGGGAAAGAGAGGCGCAGAGAGGCTCAAGAGCTTCGGCCAAGATCACACAGCAGTGGATCCAGGAATAGAATCCTGGCGCTCTGATGCCACAGCCAGAACTCTGACACCAGACCTGTCACCTCATGTGTGAAACACACGCTCCAGAAGGCCCTGTATAATTCAGAAAGCTGCATAATTTAAGACAAATCCTGACAGAGGTTGGTAGGTGTTCCTGTTTATCTGCTAAAGTGGCGTTGCCGCGTGGCGAGCGTGCAAATGTAGTTTACAATTCACTGCCAGCTTCAACGTCCTTCATGGTTAGAAAAAATGTTTGGGATACACATTATTTCAAATTTTGCATATAAAGTGAGACTTTATTAATCTCTTTATATCATGGCGTCAAATTCATATACTGCAAAACCTCATAAAACATGAGGACACCAGGCGGAGGAACTTGAATTCTAATCTGTCAGGGGAGACTGGGCTGTGGGCGGCTCCAGGGTAGGTGTGTCTGTATTCACCCCTGTCCCCACGGTGCCTGGCACCCAGATGGCGCTCAGCAGAGGGCTGTTGGATGAACACAGTCTGGTTCAAAGCAATGCAGTTCTGTTGGTTATGATTTATTTTTTGGAGAGGAGCTACCTTCGTGGTTATAGTTCTTTTTTTTAAAAAAAATGTTCTTTTAATTTGCCATGATAAGCATGGCATGTGGGATCTTAGTTCCCCAAACAGGGATCGAACCTGCATCCCCTATACTGGGAGTGTAAAGTCTTAACCACTGGACTGCCAGAGAAGTCCCTATACTGCTTTTTTCTTTTTTCAGTTAGGTCTTCTTTAATTTCTCTGAACCCCATACTTCTTAATAGTTCATCCTGTATTTACCACCTTCTTTTTCTTCCTTAAAAATAGGGAAAGACGTCAATAACTGATAATCATGAAAAGGAGTGGGGACAGGGAAAAACGAAAGGATGTGCCTTAGGGCATGTGTGCCATCCCAAAGAACGGTTCTGTGTGCTCAGGGCATGGGCGTGGCTTATGTATCAGCCAGGTTATCTGCAGCAATGGAAACTCTGGAAACTAATGAAATGAGAATGTAAATTTCACAGGGCCTCCCTAGATCCTAAGGAGGTGGGCAGGCTAGTCTCGGGGACAGCAGGAACCCAGGAGCACCCATGGAGCAAGAAGAGGACAGATAGCTGCCCCCTGCAGGCCAACCCAGTCAGGATGCTCCCCCAGAGGGGACTCTCCACCCTTGCCCCCAGCACACATAGTCGGGGGCTTCCCAACCGCGAGGTTAAGCTAAGGGGAAGGGGGTGTGGGTGCTGCTGTGCAAAGGAGACATGTGTCCACCACTCGCATCATCAAACAATCAGCCTGGAGGAGACCACGAGGGTCATCTAATCCCTCCTGGTGTCACCGCTGAGGGATTTGAGGCCTTGGCCTCACTTCTGGTTAGTGACAGAATCAGGACCTCAGCCTCCACTCCTGGGTGCTCTGCCCAGAGAAGGGGCAGAAATGTTTTAACACCATAAAGGGCCTTCAAAGCACCATCAGTCTTAATCACGATGGATCAAAGGCCCTCCTGCCAATATGCCTCGATGGGGTTTCCCTCCGTCTCACCCTGGTTCTCTCTTAATCTAGAGAATGTAGTGTTTGGAGTGGCCCTGAGGTCCTGGGTTAGACTCCTGATCAACCCTTGGGGTGGCGGATGGATGGCACTGTCACAGATGGATGGGGTTGGGGGTTGTGGCTCAGGGGATACAGCCACAGGGGCCTCTAGCCAAGGCCACCCCTGCCAGTCTTCCAGGTGGGCCAGAATTAAGATGAGAGGGAAGCCCTAACGGAAAAAATAAGAGGAGGCATCTCAGAAATGTATAAATCCTGCCTTGGTGTGGGAAGGGCTTTGGGGGGCAAATCCTGACAGAGGTTGGTAGGTGTTCCGGTTCATCTGCTAAAGTGGCGTTGCCATGTGGAGAGTGTGCAAACTTAGTCCACAATTCACTGCCAGCTTCAACACCCTTCATGTTTAAAAAAATGTTTGGGATACACATTATTTCAAATTTTGCCTATGAAGTGAGACTTTATTAATCTCTTTATATCATGGTGTCAAATTCACATAATGCAAAAATCCTCATAAAACCCAAGGACACTGGGCTGAGGAACTTGAATTCTAATCTGTCAAGGGAGGCTGGGCTGTGGGTGGCTCCAGGGAAGGCGTGTCCATATGCATGCATGCCCCCATATGGATACACGAATCCAAGATAACTTTTACCTCCAGAAGCATAGAGCCACTGCTTGCTCGCCAATTCACTGGGCTGTATCCTGGGTCGGGGTGGGCGAAGGAGAGGGAAACATCCACTGCACGCCAGCCCTCTCAGTTAGGCGGTTGTTGTTCACCCGCTAAGTTGCGTCCGACTCTTTGCGACTCCATGGTCTGCAGCCTGCCAGGCTCCCCTGTCCTTCACTGTCTCCCGCAGTTTGCTCAAATTCATGTCCATTGAGTCAGTGGTGCTATCTAACCATCTCATCCTCTGCTGGCCCCTTCTCCTTTTACCTTCAGTCTTTCCCAGCATCAGGGGCTTTTCCAGTGAGTCAGCTCTTTGCATTGGGTGGCCAAAGTATTGGGGCTTTAGCTTCAGCATCGGTCCTTCTAATGAATATTCAGAGTGGATTTCCTTTAGGATTGACTGGCTTGATCTCCTTGTAGTCCAAGAGGCTCTCAAGAGTCTTCTCCAGCACCACAGTTTGAAAACATCAATTCTTTGGCGCTCAGCCTTCTTTATGGTCCAACGCTCACATCCATATGTGACTACTGGAAAAACCATAGTTTTGACTATACAGAACTTTGTTGGTAATCCCATTTAATCCGATATTTGTACCAGTCTCATGAGTCAGCTATGATGGTGTGACATTACAGGTGAGGAAGCCAAGGCTCAGGCAGGTTAGGTGAACTGTGAAGCTCCCAGCTGAGAAAAGTAGAGCTCAGGGCTGGCCCAGTGACCCCGGTTCAGCTGGTCCTCAAGCAGGTATGTGCCCAAGTCAGGGTTCTCCAGAGAAATGGAACCAATAGGATGGAGATATATTTTATTATGTATAGTAAGTGAATAAATAAATAATACGCTTATTTATGTTGAGGAATTGGCTTATGCAGTTATGGAGGCTGAGGTCTGCAGTTGGCAAGATGGAGAGAGGAGAGCTGTTGGTGCAGTTGAAGACCAAGTTCAAAAGCCTGAGAACCAGGAGAACTGTGTGTGAGCTCTAGTCTGAGAGCTGCCAGGTTTGAGACCCACAAAAGAGCTAATGTTTTGAGTCCGAAGGTGGGAAAAACCAATGTCGCAGCTTGAGTAGTCAGGCAGGAAGAGTTCCCTCTTACTCCGTCTTTTTGTTCTATTCAGCCCTTTAACTGATGGGATGGGCTTCCCCAATGGCTCAGCGGGTAAAGAATCCACCTGCAATGCAGGAGACACAGGAGATGCAGGTTTGATCCCTGGGTCAGGAAGATCCCCTGGAGGAGGAAATGGTAACCCACTCCAGTATTCTTGCCTGGGAAATCCCATGGACAGAGGAGCCTGGCAAGGCTCCTACAGTCCTTGGAGTCACAAAGAGTCAGACAGTGTGAGCGACTAAGCACAAGCAGAATGGATTGGGTGAGACCCACAAGCATTAGGGAGTGTGTTAGTTGCTCAGTCAGTGTCTGACTGCAACCCATGGACTGTAGCCCTCTAGACCTTGTCCTCTTGTCCATGGGATTCTCCAGGCAAGAATACTGGAATGGGTAGCCATTACCTTCTCCAGGGGTTCTACATGACTCACGGATTGAAGCCAGGTCTCTTGTATTGCAGGCAGATTCTTTAGTCTGAGCCACTTGGGGAGCCCCCACATTAGGGAGGGCTGTCTGCTTTATTCAGTCTACCAATTCAAATGTTAATCTCATCCAGTAACACTCTCACAGACACACCCAGAGTAACCCTGGATGAAATGTCTGGAAGTGCTATGGCCCAGTCAAGTTGACTTACAAAATTAACGATAACAGTGGGGCTCCAGGAGAAGTTAGGGGAAGAGGGCTTCAGTTCAGTTCACTCGCTCAGTTGTGTCTGACTCTTTGCGACCCCATGGACTGCAGCATGCCAGGCTTCCCTGTCCATCACCAACTTTCGGAGCTTACTCAAACTCATGTCCATTGAGTCAGTGATGCCATCCAACCATCTCATCCTCTGTCATCCCCTTCTCCTCCTGCCTTCAGGCTTTCCCAGCTTTCCCAGGGTCTTTTCCCAATGACTCAGTTCTTCGCATCAGGTGGCCAAAGTATTTGAGTTTCAGCTTCAACATCAGTCCTACCAATGAACACCCAGGACTGATTTCTTTTAACATGGACTGGTTGGATCTCCTTGCAGTCCCAGGGACTCTCAAGAGTCTTCTCTAACACCTCAGTTCAAAAGCATCAATTCTTCAGCGCTCAGCTTTCTTTATAGTCCAACTCTCACATCCATACATGACCACTGGAAAAACCATAGCTTTGACTAGATGGATCTTTGTTGGCAAAGTAATGTCTCTGCTTTTTAATATGCTGTCAGGTTGGTAATAACTTTTCTTCCAAGGAGCAAGTGTCTTTTAATTTCATGGCTGCAGTCACCATCTGCAGTGATTTTGGAGCCCTCATAAGTAAAGTCTCTGTTTCCATTGTTTCCACTTCTATTTGCCATGAAGTGATGGGACCGGATGTCATGATCTTAGTTTTTTGAATGTTGAGTTTTAAGCCAACTTTTTCACTCTCCTTTTTCACTTTCATCAAGAGGTTCTTCAGTTCCTCTTTGCTTTCTGTCATAAGGGTTGTGTCATCTGCATATCTGAGGTTATTGATATATCTACTGGCAATCTTGATTCCAGCTTGTGCTTCATCCAGCCTGGCATTTTGCACATTCTTTGGGATTGGAATGAAAACTGACTTTTTCCAGTCCTGTGGCCACTGCTGAGTTTTCCAAATTTGCTGGCATATTGAGTGCAGCACTTTCATAGCATCATCTTTTAGGATTTGAAATAGCTCCACTGGAATTCCATCACCTCAACTAGCTTTGTTTGTAGTGATGCTTCCTAAGGCCCACTTGACTTCACATTCCAGAATGTCTGGCTCTAGGTGAGTGATCACACCATTGTGATTAACTGGGTTATGAAGATCTTTTTTGTACAGTTCTTCTGTTTTCTTGCCACCTCTTCTTAATATCTTCTGCTTCTGTTAGATCCATACCATTTCTGTCCTTTATTGTGCCCGTCTTTGCATGAAATGTTCCCTTGGTATCTCTAATTTTCTTGAAGAGATCTCTAGTCTTTCCCATTCTATTGTTTTCTTCTATTTCTTTGCACTGATCACTGAAGAAGGCTTTATTTCTCCTTGCTATTCTTTAGAACTCTGCATTCAAATGGGTGTACCTTTCCTTTTCTCCTTTACCTTTAGCTTCTCTTCTTTTCTCAGCTATTTGTTAGGCACCCTCAGACAACCATTTTGCCCTTTTGCATTTCTTTTTCTTGAAGATGGTCTTGATCATTGCCTCCCATACAATGTCACGAACCTCCATCCATAGTTCTTCAGGCGCTCTGTCTATCAGATCTAATCCCTTGTATCTGTTTGTCACTTCCACTGTATAATTGTCAGGGATTTGATTTAGGTCATATATGAATGGTCTAGGGGTTTCCCCTACTTTCTTCAATTTAAGTCTGAATTTTGCTGGAAGAGGTCTTAGACCCCATTAAATTACATCTCTGCAGAGAACTTATTTTGGGGGAGTGAGTCAGTGAGAGAGAAGGGGGCACAACCTTTTTCTCTCCCCTTGTGGAGAAGGACAGTTACCCATTCCCAATGCACAGATAAGCCAGCCTCATAGGTGGAAGCCAGAGAAACCCCACTGAAGATTAGTTCCCAATAGGCGCCTGTCTGGGGCTGAGTTCTTACAGCCAGAAATATGAGCCAAGGCTCTTGGAGAGGAGTCAGCTGGGGACCCATCATTTCTTCTCCTGGGGCTGCACCAAGCCTGCAGCCCTTGTTTCCATCACCTGGCAGTGTTGTCATAGGCCCGGTGTCAGATTGGGAGCTGAGCCAGAAACTGGTTTCTGGGAAAAGAGACTGCAGGATTCCTTTATGTGTTCTCTCCTCTTCCTCAGTAAGAACCTGACACGTGGCCACCTGGAACAAAGACTACATTTCCCAGGTTCCCTTGCAGCAAGGTATGGCCATGTGACCAAGTTCTAGCCAAAGGAATGTACGATTTCTAGTAAGTGTACATACAAGGAGGGGTGGCGTCTGGTCACCCTATTCTTCGTTTCATGTGGGCTGCGGTGCAGAGGTACTGACTGGTTGTGGGGCAGCCACGGTGGACCATGAGGTGGACTTAGGAGAGAGGCTGTGCAGCAATAAGGCAAATGGAGCTTGAGTTCCTGACACTGAAGGCACCACTGGAAAGTTACAGCTCAACCCAATCCTGCTTCTGCAGTTCCTCCTATGCTGTGTGACTGGGGCAGTGGCTCAGCCTCTCTGGGCCTCTGCTGGTTGTTGATAGTGATAGCTGCCCATGGTGTGACCTCCCATGCAAGAGGTCAAGGATGGGTAGGATAATAAGGAGATTTCAGCTCTAAGGAGACAGAACACAGGGAAGCCTGGGGTCTTGGTCCTTGTTGTAGGGAGGACTCATCACTCATTGTTTGGGAAGAAGTTGGTGCGGTGAAAGGAGACATAGCCAGGGAAGAGTCAGCTCTTGGTTTTGCTACTCACCAGTCAGGTGACCTCGGGCAAGCTGGTTTCTCTGAACCTCAGTGTTCTAATCTGTAAAATGGGGACATGATACTTCCTTCACAGATTGTTTGAGAATCAGAGACAACATTTACAAAGGGCCTGTGTGATGAGGGACTCTGTGAGTGATAGCTGGAATTTCTATCATGGGTTTGGGGGTCCAGTGACCTAGATTATTGTATGTGCCTTTGTGATCAAGGGCAAATCATGGAACTTTCCAGACTTCCATGGACTCAGTTGTAAAATGAGGAGAGGTTCTTTCTGGTCTTGATATTCACACCAGTCCTCCTTGCCCTCATTTTACAGATCATAAAACTGAGGCTTATGTGGCAGAGCGAGCTAGGTGTGTTCCCCCTCCACTGTGCGGCGAATTGGTTGCTCCCACAGGCTTGCATTTCCTAGACTGTTTCTCCCTGACGGGATGTGACTTGTGTGCCACTCCTGGGCCAAGGTGGTTAAAGCATCCAGCCTCTCTCTCCCACTTGCTGGCCACACGTCTAGGCCCAGGGCGACCTTGGCAGCTGCCTGTTGAGGACTCACAGCTGTCAATGATTGTGGGGAGCACTGTGCACTCATATGGTTAGTGCTGCTTTGGACTTTATTGAGCAAGAGGAGCACTTCCCTGAGATTTCAGGTTTACCTGTTGTGGCAGCTAGTGTTAGCTTTTTTTTTTTTTTCTGTGTCACTTGGCATGTGGGATCCTAGTTCCCCAAACAGATATAGAACCTGGGCCCCTGCACTGGAAGCGCAGACTCTTAACCACTGGACCGCCAAGGAAGTCCCCAGTGAGTGTTATAACGAATACACCCAAGAGGTACAACGGCTTGCCCAGAATCTATGCGTCCTCTCCTATTCTCGATGGCATCCCATGTGACAGTCTAGTCTTCTCAATTAGTTTGCCGAGTCCTTTAGGGTCAGGACAATGGCTCACGGTCCTGCAGGCTCGTGACACCCAGCACTGGTTGCCTCTCATCCACTCCTTGTGGATGACCTGCAGGAACCAGCACCTGCTAATAAAGACATGTTGACTTGAACTGAGCCTTGATTTGAACAGGGCACCTGTCTGTATCCTACCAGGCTGAGAACTGACCCCCACACATCAGCTCTCCCATATCCCTAGCGTCCTCGGGATGTAAGCTCCCCAACGCAATAGGCAAGGGAGCAGTGGAGCTAAACTCTTGAAAGAGGGAAGGCTGAGCAGGGCGAGAGCCCAGGGCAAATGGCTTCCCAGGTGGCTCAGGGGTAAAGAATCAGCCTGCAATGAAGGAGACCTCGGTTCAATCCTTGGGTTGGGAAAGTTCCCTGGAGGAGCAGATGGCAACCCAGTCCAGTATTCTTGCCTGAAAAATTCCATGGACAGAGGAGCCTGGCAGGCTGCAGCCCAGGGGGTAGCAAAGAGTCAGACATGACTGAGCGACTGAGCATGCACACATGCAAGGGCAGGCAAGCCTGGGAAAGGCATCTGTGAATCAGGGGCAGTGATACTTTGTGGAATAGAGGCTGGAGGTATACACTGTGACTAGAGCCCTGATCTGAGTTCAGCTCTGCCCCCAACTTGCGTGTGACCCCTCAGAAGGCCAAGGTCGCTGGAGCATTGGTGATGGGAGCAGAGATGGGAACCCAGGCTCATCTGCTCCAGCCACAGATGGGCTCTTTCTGGAAACACTGCTGCTTTCTTTCTCTTCCCTGGAAGCCTGGGTATCTCTGATTAGGATGCTAATGGAGGGAGGGGGCCAAGGAAGTGAGGGAGCTGTGGAGCAGGAGAAACACCCAGGGACCAGGGAGCCAGTGGCTAATTAAAGGCTCCATGTCAAAGAGGAATGCCAAGTAGGTAATTTCCATGCCATTTGAATAATGGGAAAACGTTTACCATTTCTCAAGTTTGCTTGTTGAAAAGAGCGAGGGGAAAAAGAAAGGAGAGGGAGCAGATGATGGCTGGAGGGGCCTTCACATGCTGCTGGGGAAGATGGGGGCTGCATGGGGAGCAGAATTGCTCCAGGGAGGAGGGGGCAGGAAACAGAGGAGGGCAAGTTTCGGTGTTCCTCCCGCAAGGTCCTGCGAAGCTCCTTGGGCTCGGAAGCTCCGGGAGAGGGCAGTCAGGCAGAGCGGTGGTGATGTCTTAGAAGAGGGAAGCAAAGCCCTCCTTACGGGTTTATCGCACTTCACAGTTTATGTCCTCTGTCCCAGGGGATCGCCCTGACAGGCTGGGAAGTGAACGGGGAAGGGGAGAATGATTATTCCTATTTTAGGGGTGAATAACTGAGCCCCAGAGAATGAGGGTGAATTGCTCAAGGACACATTTGTTTATTTATTCATTCGTTAATTCAACAAAACAGTTTATTGGGGAAAGACAGCATGCCAAGCCCAGAGCCCTGTGATGAAGGCTTGTGGATGAGAAAGGCAGAGCCCTGCTCTCAGAGAGAGAGAGAGAGAGATGGAGAGGTGAACCGTACATCACTAGGTGCTGTGGGTACCAGGGGCAGGCTTAAGAGTGAGCCCACCTGCCTGAGACAGTTGGGTGCTTCCCAGAGGACCAGCCATTATGCTGAGGTTTCAGGCCAGAGTCTGCCAGGTGACTAACAAGAAGGGCTCCCTGCTCCATATGAGGGGGCAGCATAGGCCAGGGTATGGGGTCCCCAGAGGGCTCTTCTTGTCCAGGGAACAGTGAGAGGCCCAGCGTGAGAGGACAGTAGGGATTGTGGGGCCGGGATGCGGCAGGGCTGGGAGATGGGGCTGGAGGGCTTGGTGGGAAAGGCAAGAGACCACGGCCAGGACCGAAGTAGTGGGGGGTCCTCACACCTTGTGAAGGTGCATGGGCTTGATCTTCAGGCTGTGGGGCCCTAGGCACCCTCAGGATCTTCAGGCCGTGGCTGAGGAGGCGTTGGTGGGACACAGATCATTCGATGGTCACAACCGCTGCTAGAAATCACTGCTACTCTTTGCTGAAAACCAACCCTCACCACCCAGCCTCCCATCTCAGTACCCTGAACTCCTTCAAGTCCTGGGGGCCTGAATAGAAAGCCAAGCTGTGGGGTGGGGAGGGGGTTCCCTGCTGCTCTGGCCTGTTCCTTCTTGGGTCAGTTACCTGTCCATATACGACAATTATCCTAAAACTCAGTGGTGGGCTTCCCTGGTGGTCCGGTGGTTAAGAATTGCAGCAGAAGTGATTGTCCTTGCAGCGATGCAAGGGATACTGGTTCGATCCCTGGTTCGGGAAGATCCCACATGCCTCGAAACAACTAAGCCTGTGTGCCACAACGACTGAGCCAATGCTCTAGAGCCCAGGAGCCCCAACTTCTGAAGCCTGCGTGCCTAGAGCCCGTGCTTCACAGCAAGAGAAGCCACTGGAATGAGAAGCTTGTGCCCTGCAATGAAGAGTAGCCCCGCTCACTGCAACTAGAGTCTGTATGCAGCAACAGAGACCCAGTGCAACCCAAAATAAATAAGTAAATCTTAGGGGGGAAAACAACCAACCAACCACAGTGACTTAAAAAACAAACAAACATTTATTGTCTCTCAGTTTGTCTGGGTTAGGTATTTGGGAACAGCTTAGCTGAGACTCAGCTTCTGGTCCTGAGTTCATTTTAGTCAAGATGCTGTCCTGGGGCTGCAGCCATCCGAGGGCTTGATGGGCTGCAGTGCCTACCTGCAGAGGCCCTGTTCCCAGAGGGCTCGTTCTCAGGCCTGGCCAGTTCAGCTCGCGTGGCCGCGAGGCCTCGGCTCCTTAGCACACGGACTTCTTGGGGAAGCGGTGCTGTTGGAGCATCTTCACAGCGTGGTGGCTGGCTGGACGTGGCCACGTCTTCAATGACCCAGCTTTGAAGTCACAGCAGGTCATTTTGTCACATCTACTTTGCCACATAACCTGGGAGGGGACTGCATGAGGGAGTGAATCTCAGGAGGCGAGGATCACTGGGCTCCATCTCGGAGGCCGCACACCACACCACCCTCCAGGGAAAAGCCCAGAGCAGTCCCATGGCAGGACTAAGAAAGCTGGGCTTCCCCAGAGAAGGTGGGCAGGGCCTTCCCAGGCTGTCAGGATGGGGCAGGTCTCAATCGGCCCTGTGTCCACCCTACGATGTGGCCCTGAGCAGTCTCCCACGTTCCCCGGGCCTCTGACAGCCACGTCTCTGTGATGGGGGAAGAACTTGCTGGGCTTTGCAGGGCTGGGAAAGCAGCAGATCCAATTTCTGAAGGATGGATGATGACTGCACACTGTGGAGCCCCCCCTCCCCCTTCTCATCCTAATCCCATTTCTTCACACAGTCAGATAATCAGTTTTCCCAATAGTCTTTGCAGCCATCAGTTTGCATAACTACCCAAATAAGCACCATTCTTTCTCTAAGCTAACTCTCGGCTCTAAATCTCCAACTGGTTTCTGTGCGGTTAAAGCAGTGTGGGGCTTCCCTTTCCTCCCCACAGGGCCACCGGCCTCCCTGGATGGTTTGGCGCCAAGGCAAGTTCCTATATCAGCTCTGTTCACCTCCCTGACATTACCCTGAGCTCTGGGTGACCTCGGGACAGGTCAGCTCTCCTCTTGTTTCCTTCTCAGCTTCCCTTTGGTGATGGGTGAGGGCTTGGTGGGGAGGGGGTCAGGATGTCAGAGCCAGAAGGGACCCTGGGGACATTTTACAGGTAAAACTCAGAGAGGGCCAGTGAGAACCCAAGATCACACAGCAACACTGGGCTAAGAACAAGTTCTCTGAATTTCCATGCAGAACTATTTCTGTTCTCACTGTTGAACACACCCAGGAGGTGCTCTGACTGGTTATTCCAGATGGGCCCTGGGCCAACACAGCTTTTACAACCCCATCTCCGAGACAGGCAAAGCAGGAGCCGGGGTGGCATGGTGCAAGAGAGCTGTCAGAGTGGACCAGCTAGACTCACGCTTCATCGGCACACTGGAGGTGGGTGTTTACAGGAGAAGAATAAGCAGTGGACCAAACCTTCAAAGACAATAAATAGGTCAGGAAATGATCAGAAAGCTGGTGGAGCACAACCTAGATGCCATGCACCTGGGGGCCTGTGAGGACCTGGAAGTTTGGCTGAAATCTGAGAGGGTCCTGTGAGGTTGAGGGATGGGCTCCCAGAGGGGGGACTCAGATGGGCCCAGCCAGGAGGGGACCGAGAGGCATGGAGCTTCTCAGGGGGCCACCAGCCGCCTCTCCCCTCCCCTGTTGCTGCCTTCCTCTGTGCTTTCAGCAGAGTGGGGGCCCCGGCTCTCTCTGGCCTGGACCACACATCTGCCCTGCAGCCGCTAGCCGACGCTTCCTGTGGTCCTGTAGGGTGGCCTCGATGAGGCTTCCTATTGTCCCTTGACTTCCCTCGCTGCCCAGGACAAGTCCGCTTCTGGTCAGTTGACTCAGTGATCTCTAAGTCTTCATTTCTGATCATTCCTCTCCCATAACATTGTCTTTCATTGTGAGCTCAAAAAGGCAAACTCATTTCCATCTTAGCTTGAGTAAACCTTAGTCTCAATGAAAAAAAAATCTTCTAGTATTAGGAAAATATCATCCCAGGCGTCCAAGAGTAAAAGGCTTCTGAATTATTCAAAGACTAAATTTCTCTCTTCCCAGACTCGAAGCTCCCCAAGGGCAGGGCGGCGTCTGTTTCACTGGATGGCTAGACGAGGGCAGGAAGTCAAGTGTGTTGAGGGCCTGTTTCTGCCAGGCATTGCGCCTTTGTGTGTAGCTGAATGTTCCTGCTGCGGGAGAATTTCATAACCAAGGAGTCTGAAGGCCAGAGAGGGGAGGCACTTGCTTCGGGTCACGCAGCCAGAATGTGGCAGAGATGGGCTTGGGTCACGGCGAAGTCTTAGTGCTTTTCCTACACTGTCTTCAAAGTGGAGTCCTGTGCCCACCCCAAGCTCTGCAGTTAGTGGTCTTGCCAAGATCCTCAAGGAGTTGGTGAGAAGTAGGGCCTCTAAGGCAGCCAGATTTGTCACCTGCGGGTGGCTGGGTTAAAGATTCTCTTTAACTAACACTAATTGGGGAGAAAGAACACCGACATCTTTATTGCCTGTCTTGGTTGCTTGGCCTGACAAAAGGGCTTTGTCTTTGTTGGCTCAATGACAGCATCTTGTCACACCCTTCCTGCCTCCTCCAGCCTGCCTCCTTTTTAGGGCTTGTATGAAGTAGGACTCCCCTTATTCTCTGTTGCCATTTCATGCAGAGCCACAGACAAGAGACCAGCCACCAATTAACTTGAACAAGTTGTTTAACCTCTCTGGGTCTCAATTTCTCCACCTGCAGAGTGGGGGTAAAAGTTGGATCGGCTAAGTTTTTGTGATGACTTCTTCCCACCTTGGCAGTTGGCATTTGGAAAGCTGAGGTCAGGGCCACTTCTGGACTCATGCTGCAGAGACGGGGGATCTCTCCAAGCAGAGGCAAGTTTATCCAGTCCTAGGCTTCCCTGATGGCTCAGCCAGTAAAGAATCTGCCTGCAATGCAGAAGACCCGGATTCGATCTCTGGGTTGGGCAGACCCCCCTGGAGAAGGAAATGGCAACCCACTCCAGCATTCTTGCCTGGGAAATCCCATGGACAGACGAGCCTGGCGGGCTACAGTCCATGGGGTCTCAAGAGTCAGATATGACTTACTGACTAAACCACCACCATATTAATGTTAGTGGGAGATGCCATTTGCATGTAATTTGCACTTTCCTTTATTGTCAAAATGCTCTGACATCCCCACCCTGACTTCTTCCTTCCTGTCCCACTCCCTCCCACCAGCTGCCTTCTATCTCCCCGCCCCCTCACCCTATGTCAACCCTGACCCTGTCTTGCTGGGCTGCCTTGCTCCAGAAGGATGACTGAGTTGGCTGAGCTGCAGTCCATGCTGGCCTTTACAGTTTGACTCAGCCAGCCTGGCAGTATCCGTGACGTGCTCCGAGCTGTGCGGTGTGACTGTTCTATTCAACTCAGAGAGGCTGAGCAAGATGTCCCAAGTTCCAGAGTGAAGCGGCAGAGTCAGCATTCAACCCCCATCTGCCTGCCTCTAGAACTGTGCTCTCCTCACTGACCTGGGCTGTCCATCTGTTTGGGAATGTGAGACAGGGCAAGAGAAATGGCCTGGGTAGAGATGATGATGGTGGTGATGAAAATAATATTTAAGACCTCGTCTCAGAGTACAGTCCACGGACCAGGAGCGTGAGGATCACTGGGAGCTTGTTAGAAACCAGGCCATGCTGCAGTCCTACTGAGTCAGGATCTGCGTTTGATCAGGAACCCCCGGGGACTGTGAGCACACTCGAGGCAGAGAAGCACTGCTCTAGAACTCTGCCTGCCGCATTGGCCTCCAGCTTCCAGAACTTCTCGATGTTTCTGGATACTAGAGCCAGAAGAGCCCTGAGACATCTTTAGGGCTGGTTGTTTTGTGAAAGGTGTGCTTTAGAGCACTGGTCCTTAGCAGTCTCTCTGAGGCTCCTCTGGTTCAGGCAGGGCTCCGGCTGCCTTGCTTGCTTGAACACCTTCCACTGAATTAGGTTTATAAGCTTGTCATGGAGTGTAATTTCACTGGAGTGGGGTGAGATTGTTAGGGTCTGTTGACTAAAAAATTTAAAAAAAAATGCACAATTGCACTTGTCTCACACGCTAGTAAAGTAATGCTTAAAATTCTCCAAGCCAGGCTTCAACAGTACATGAACCGCGAACTTCCAGATGTTCAAGTTGGATTTAGAAAAGGCAGAGGAACCAGAGATCAAATTGCCAACATCCGTTGGATCATCAAAAAAGCAAGAGAGCTCCAGAAAAACATCTACTTCTGTTTTACTGACTACGGCAAAGCCTTTGACTGTGTGGACCACAAAAAACTCTGGAAAATTCTGAAAGAGATGGGAATACCAGACCACCTGTCCTGCCTCTTGAGAAATTTGTATGCAGGTCAGGAAGCAACAGTTAAAACTGGACATGGAACAACAGACGAATCGGGAAAGGAGTACATCAAGGCTGTATATTGTCACCCTGCTTATTTAACTTCTATGCAGCATACATCATGAGAAATGCCAGGTTGGATGAAGCACAAGCTGGAATTAAGATTGCCAGGAGAAATATCAATAACCTCAGATATGCAGATGACACCACCCGCATGGCAGAAAGTGATGAAGAACTAAAGAGTCTCTTATGAAAGTGAAAGAGGAGAGTGAAAACTCAACATTCAGAAAACAAAGATCATGGGATGCAGTCCTATCACTTCACGACAAATAGATGGGGAAACAGTGGAAATAGGGGAAGATTTTATATTTTTGGGCTCCAAAATCACTCAGATGGTGACTGCAGCCATGAAGTTAAAAGATGCTTGCTCCTTGGAAGAAAAGTTATGACCAACCTAGACAACATGTTAAAAAGCAGAGATATTAGTTTGCTATCAAAAGTCCATCTAGTCAAAGCTATAGTTTTTTCCAGTAGTCATGTATGGATGTGAGAGTTGGACTATAAAGAAGGCTGAGCACCAAAGAATTGATGCTTTCAAATTGTGGGGCTGGAGAAGACTCTTGAGAGTCCCTTGGACTGCAAGGATCTCAAACCAGTAAATCCTAAAGGAAATCAACCCTGAATATTCATTGGAAGGACTGGTGCTGAAGCTGAAGCTCCAATACTTTGGCCACGTGATGTGAAAAGCCGAGTCATTGGAAAAAGACCCTGATGCTGGGAAAGACTGAAGGCAAAAGAAGAAGGGGGTGGCAGAGGATGAGATGGTTAGATATCATCAACGACTCAATGGACATGAATTTCAGCAAATGCCAGGAGATAGTGGAGGACAGAGGAGCCTGGTGTGCTATAGTCCATGGGGTTGCAAATAGTTGGGCAGAACTGAGTGACTGAACTTATAGCTGTTTAACAGTGCTGTGATAAGTTTCAGGTGGACAGCAAAGGGACTCAGCCATATATACATATATAGTATCCATCTCCCCCCAACTCCCCTCCCATCCAGGCTGCCACATAGCTTTGAGCAGGACCTGCTATACAGCAGGTCCTTGTTGGTTATTTATGTTAACTATAGCTGTGTATGTGTTGATCTCAAACTCCCTAACTATCCCTTCCCCCCATCCTTCCCTCTGGCAACCCTAAGTTTGCTCTCTGTGAGTCTTAAACATGCGTTATTCTATCATTCTGTTTCACAAGTGAGAAACTCATACTCAGAGAGATGCAGGGACCTGCCCCAAATCACACAGAACCTGGGACCAGAATCCAGCTCTATCATTTAGGAGTGTTTTTGACTGTGAGTAGCAGCAAAGTTGACCTACAGAGGCTGATGTGAGTAAAGAATTTGTTTCTTGCAACAAGGAGCTCACGTATAGACTGCTGAGGGCTGTACCATGGTCCAGAATCTTCCTGTTTTCCATTTTACCCTCTGTGGACACTCCTTTACATGCCCCCCACCTGCCTTCACCCCCAAGGCTGGGGCTTTTATTTTCACGGCACAAGATGGCTGCTACTGCTCCATACATTACATCCATGTTCCTGGTGGAAAGAAGAGGGGAGGATGAATGGGTAGAGGGCATTCTAGTTAGTTTTGTCTTCGAATAAATCAGGGAAGGATGCCTTTCTTTGAGCCTTCTGCCTATTGTTTTAGGCCAGAACCAGGTTACACGGCCGCTCCTAGCTGGAAGATAGCCAGGAGAGAGAGTGGGGAATGGGTTTGGGTTAAAACATCTGATGGTGAATCTCTCCTTACATAGGGATCCTACCCTGGTATCCTGAGATTCTTCAGGGTCCCAGAATTGCAACTTTTAAGGTGGAGTGGGATGTATTTGAATTAGAGAGACACCTGCTCAAATCTTGGGGCTTAAATCTCCCACCATCGTAATGGTCCTTTATGTGGCCCATTTGGTTTGGGGGCATGAGTTTTGCTCAACAAAGACCTACATACTTGGGGGCTCGGGGACAGAGGAGTTGGATTAGAACAAAACCCGCAAGGGCTAATTCTAATTCTCTGACTATCTTCACTGCTCACAGCCCCTAATGAAAACATGTGTAAGAAACCCGCAGGGTTAATTTTGCTGAAAAAAAATTCCAATAAAGCTCCATTAGATTTTTGCGTTAAATTAATGTAATGGATGCTTAAAAGCCATGCTAATTAGGCTTTGTTATTAACAGGAATGTCAGGTGGATGGGATCTGGCCGGGAGCTGACATTGTTTTTTTGGGGGGGCCACCTATGGGAGATGAATTTGTCAGCGGTCTGAAGGTATCACACCATCTGGCCTTAGCAACCCAGCTCCCACTCACTGGGGGATGTCTTTAGTCATTTAAATTCATTTACCCGGGACTGGAATATTCTCTTCACCAAGATGACAGATGACAAACTCCAATTTCTGTTGGTTTTTATTTTTTGACATTTCCAAATTTCCATCCTAATTTTCTGCTGGGAACATAGCTCTGATAGGTCACTCCCTTGCTTATAAGAGGCTTCCCTTGGGGCTCAGTGGGTAAAGAATCTGCCTGTAATGCGGAAGACCTGGGTTCGATCCCTGGGTTAGGAAGATGTCCTGGAGAAGGAAATGGGTACCCACTCCAGTATTCTGGCCTGGAGAATTCCATGGACCTATATAGTCCATGGGGTTGCAAAGAGTCAGACACGAACTGAGTGACTTTCACTTTCACTTTGCTCGTAAACCTTTGATATCTCCCTATTGCCTAGCAGATAAGTCTGGAGACCCTGATGTGGTATTCAAAGCCTTTGGGGATTTAGCCCTAATTAACTTTTCTGGGCACCACATTCCTCTCTGTGTGTACAGAGGGCTGGCTTCTCCCTGAACTGGGCCTTTCCAATTCCTCTTGACTTTGGCTTCAACCCCTATAACCGGTCATCTCAGCCATCCAACAACTTATGTTATTTCGTCCATCTCACAGGTGGGGAAACAGCCTCAGGCTGTCAGACCCTTGACCACTCAGACTCCCTTTCATAACACACGAGGCATGCTTTGGGTGCTCAGAAAATTCCCACCTCCCACTTTTCTCCCTTTGTGTCAACTGAGGCCAGGTAGGATATCTTTGGTGTGGCTACTTGTCCTGTACCAGGGCTTGGGACTTGGAATTTCCAAATGCCACAAGGGGAGACTTCCCTGGTGGTCCAGTGGTAAAGAATCCACTTTCCGACGTAGGGAATATAAGTTCGATTCCTGGTCAGGGAACTGCAATCCCACATGCCATGGGGAAGAGCCAATGCAGCAAAAACAAAAAACCCCACAAAAAAACAAAAACAAAAATAAATACCACATGGCATTTGGGAAGCATCTCTGTTTGAGAAAGGGGAGATGTACAAAGCAGGATGAACAAGAGAAGGGCAGGCCTGGGCCCCCGCTCTCCCCATCATCCTAGGCTGTCTGGGCCTGACCATGTGTGGGCACTGGAGCGGGTTTGCGTGCTGCAGGGAGACATTGACCCCCTGACCCCAGGCTCATCTACCTGTTTGTAGGGGAGAAAACCTAGACTACTTGGCTCCAGACAGTCTGGACGTGGGCGCCTGCGGTAGGAAGGAGTTGGTCGTGAAACAGCTGCTCAGCACATGGGGCCCTGGGGCCTCTGGGAAGTTGCAGGTCAGAGGTGGGCTGGGGGAGCGCCAGCCCCTCAGGAAGCTGAGCCTCAGTGAGTCACCCGTGTTCCCGGGGGACCAGGGTCACTTTCCATCTGTCCCGTTCCTGCATCACAGACTGTGTCTGCTCCGGACAATCAAGCACCTACACCTCTCCTCCAGGGGCACCGGCCTTTCCAAATCTGAACTAGGACAGGAGAGAGGTCATTTAAGCCGCTTCTTTCTTTTTTCTTTGGGCTCTGTCACATCTCTGTCTAATCCATAGGGTTGGCCTCTCCCCCCCAGGACGTGAGTTAGATTTTTTTCTCTTTGAGGTCACCACCAGACAGGCCCCCAGGTTTGGGGCGAATTCCATGGCATCTACATTGCCTGACTGACCTAAGATGGGAGTGAACAGGCCTCCCCTCCTTTACACAATGGCAAGCTCCCCCAGGCTGAGCCTGCCAGCAGCATTGCCTGAAATGCAAATCTGCAGTGACCATCAGGAGGTGGCCCAGCTCCGGTGCAATGTCATCGGGGATAGGAGGAAAGAGACCCGGGCCTTCGCTTGCTGGCTCCAGGTATAGTCCCCCCACCCCACACCCCCCACTCCCTGCAACTCTTCTTTCTTTTTTTCTTTTTCTTCTTTTTTTTCAACTCTTCTTTCTTAACGAAGGCCACGTGGCCTCACGGAATTTGCCTCTGAGCCTTTGTGTGTGACAGGTGGCACCCAGATGGGACCTACCTTGCCTGACATCCTTCTCCCCGAACTTTCTTTCAATGCCTGGGTAACCTCTCTGCCTCACCAATCCTGTCCAGATGGCAGGAAGGAAGTTCTGGCAAAGGTGCGTGAACCCAGTTGCCCAGGGTCTAAAAGAACTGAAGAGTGTGTGTAGGGGAGGCGGGGGAGGGAAGGGAGAGAGGCAGAGAGCGTGCTGGGAACCCTGAAGCAGGGGAACGAATGGCCAGCCTGTGCAGGGATGGAGGGGAAGGAGAGGCTTGGAGCCCCAGGATATGCGCTGTCCAGCCTGGCCCAAGCCATCTGTACCACACTTCAGTGCTGGCACTGAGCCCCGGTGGGCACAGTTCTGAGCACCCTCTCAGCAAGGGTGGCCTGTGGGTTCAGCCCACTGCCTGGGGTCACTCGGGTCTCTACTCCTTGGTGCATTACTCATGGTTTGTGAGGTCATCAAACAGGAAGTGTAGGTAACAGGAATGAAGGAGACAGCACCATTGGGAATGCAGGGAAACCTTGGCCTTTTTGGCCTGGGATGTGGGAGAGAGGACCAAAGGCCAAAGGGTCTCCAGAGGGATGTGCCTATTCTGAATTAATTAAAGGCCAGGCCGCTGCGGAGACGAACGCTTCCCTTGGCTCCTCCTGGCCGCCCGCACAGGAGGAGGCAACAGGGATTTGGAAAGAGAGATGAGGAAGGAGGACTGTGCTTACTGCCTAGACCACAGGGGATAAGACTCTTCACGTGGCCAGTGGGATAGGAATTCTAAAGTTTCCATCCATTGTCTTCCCAACAGCCCTCTCTCTCCCTTGCTTCTTTCTTGCTATCAGAATTCAGATACTAGCAGCCATGTTTTTCAGGGGAGTCTGGGATCCCTCCTGCCCCAGGAGTGAATCCTGATTATTCTAAGCAAAATGTGATAATCTCATTTTCTTTGCTGGCGATTACTCGTGCACAGGCGTGTTGTGCAATTCTGGACAGTGACAACTAAGGGGAGACAGGGTGCCTTTTGTGAAAGGCTTTCCAAGATCTGAAAAACTGACTTGCTAGAAGAAGCAGCTACCTACCACCCTTGGTTGTTGTTTGGTGAGGATGTGATGGCTGGAGCTCTGGCAGCCATACTGAGGTCACAAGGGAAAGGTGACTAGAAAGAGAAAAAGAACCTGGGTCTTAACCAAACTTGGAATTGTCTTACTTCTGGCCTTCTGTTATAAGAAATAATGAACTCTTCATTTTTAAAATCACTCATAATTGAATTTTCTATTGATTGTTGCTGACAGCAGCCAAACTTATCAAATTTCTGAAGTCGGGATGAAATGATTCAAGTTGTCTGCTATGAGTCACTTCTTGAGGGCAATTAAAGGGTCTCTGAACTCACTGGAACCTATTTTTTCTGGAACTGCCCCCTTTCCCTTTGGGTAAAAGTTATTGAAGCATCTGGGTTTGGGGTTCAGAAGAACTGGGATCAAATCCTACACTTTTATGTGGGCACTTTATGACTTTATGTTAATTATTTAAACCAGGCATTGGCAAAGTGTTTCTGTAAAGGGCCAGAGAGTAATTGTTTTAGACTTGATGGGCCACATGGTCACTGTTGCAACTATTCAGCTCTGTTGTTTTAGTTTGAAAGCAAACTGTGGATAACAAAGAAGTAAATGAACATGGCTGTGTTCCAATAAAACTTTATTTACAAAACAAGTGGCAGGTCACATCTGGCCTACAGGCTGATAAATCAACCCTGGGTCAAACTCTGAGTCTCAGCTTCCTCATGAGAAAATGAGGTTAATAGTTCTTTCATCTTGGGGCAAATCTAAGCATCAAAAGAGTTGACTTAAAACTGTTGCTACATAAAGTTTAATTTACATGTGGGCCCTCTTTCTTCCGAGAACCAAAAGTCCTGGTGTTCAGGCATGGAGAAGTGCTTGACTCTACTACTTGCTAAAGCTGTGTGACTTTGGGAAAGTCACCTAACTTCTCTGAGCACCACGTTTCCCCTCTTAAAGTGGGGATGCTAAAACCTACTTCACACAGGGAGGCAAGGATGAAGTGAATACTGTGTGTGAGGTGCTGCACAGACTGGATGTCATGAAGGAGCGAAGCCTCCGTTTGCTGGCCCATCTCACCCAACCTGTGTCTTGACAGTGGGTAAATTTTGGTTTCCTCCTTCACTTCCCATGGGCCCTGAAGCCCTGGGGAGATGGCCAACCCCCCTACCCCTGTCGTGCACTCTCTCCACCCCGATCTTCCCTCCCCCAGGGCCCTCCCCACCACACCGGCTTCCCCATTTAACAGAAGGAGTAATTAACAATGTTAATTCTAATCTCATTTGCTAATGAAGGCAGTCTAATTGCACCATAATTGGCAGCAGCAGCAGCAGAAACACACAAAATAAACCCTGCGTGTGTAATTCGGTTTAACTTCTTTATAATTACCTTGTAGGCTGGGACCTGGTGGTTGGGGGTGGGGTGGGAGGTTGAGGAGTTAGGAGGGAGGGAGGCAAGACCCGAGGGTGGGAGAAAGGGTGAGTGAGCCTTTCCCTGTCCCATGTTTGATTATCCCCAGGCCTCAGAGATGAACTTCCTCCCCCTCCCTTCCCATTTCCACCTTTGGGCCGTCCTGGTAGACCTATTCTATAGGTTGGGTTGCACATCTTTTTTAGAACATCTTCCAAAAGTGCCTCCATGAGTCTGGAGTCCAGCCCATCTTTCCATCCTCAGCTCACAGCCTTGACTCCATTTTCCAGCCCAGCAGAACAGTCCTGCTTATGCGCAGGCAGGGTCTTCCGTTTGGAATGCCAGGCCCACCCCATTTCATCCCCCTGGAGAAAACCCCTCCCTTTAAGGCCCTGTGGGTGCGGAGTCGGGATACCTTCCCTGACCCCCAGAGCCTGACATGCACTCCTTTTTCACGTCACCTGGCACAGACCTGCCTTGAATCACACATCCCAGTGTTTCACACGCGCCTGTTTTCTGTTGACATGCTTCCCCTGTTACCAGATTGTTCCTTTGTTTAAGTACACTCGGTGCCTGGTGCAGAATAAACACTTGATTCTATTTTGGTAGAATGCTTAAATGAGAGATAGGTGACCTTGGAGAAGGTTCTGGAAGCATATGGCCAGGAATGTTAAAGAGACTGGTCTCTGGTCCTGGTCTCTAGCTAACTTGCTGTGTGACCCAAGGCGCCTCTCTGTACAGTGAGAGGCTCATACTCCATCATCTTTCATTTTCTGCCTGTTTTCAATGTCCAGGACTTTTTGAATTTTCATGGTTGAAATTCTTTCTCCCTTCCAAAATGAATGAATGAATAAATAAAGGCAGCTAACACGGTACCATCAATTCTGGGCCATCTTTTCCCCTAGAAGTGAGGTTCCCACTAAAACTTCTTATGCTGTCTTCTCCTTCACCAGATAACCTCACTCTGATGTTGACGATTCTGAATAAATAAGTAAACATCTTCTCTGAACCCTAATATAATGTCTCCCACTTCTCATTCGAGTAAGCCATGCCTTAATCGCTTCCCCTGCCCAGTTCTGGAGACAAATGAGTGCCCAAGGTATTTGCTCTGCTTATATATACAGCCATTTCCATAGCAACCAGCTGTGCTTTAGGGTGAGCCACAAACAGCTTTCGGTTAAGGGGTGGTAGGTGAAGAAATTTAGCATCTTAGGGGCTTAAGAAAGCACTTTAGAAGAAGCGTGCTTCTCCTAAGCCTGGAGTCCCTACACGCTGTTCTCCGGGTGTCCATCACCCGGGCCCTTGGCTTCATTTTTTCTCTGCAGGCATTCCTTGTGGAGCCCTCCAGGCTTCTCCTTTAACACTCACTTGCGTAGCTGCAATCCTGGCGTTTCTCTACCACTACCTCGAAACCTCCACGCTTCTCTTCTGTCTGTGTTATCACATTTCCTGGATCCCACACCTTGGTTTATAGTTTTATTTTGGTGGTGCCTGGGAGATAAAATTTCGGAGACAGCTTAGGAGAAATTTAATGCCAGGCAGCTTCCTGATCTTTCGTATGTGACCAGATTTTTTTTTTTCCTTTCCTCTCTGGTGGCTTTAATATCTTTTCTTCATCCTTGGAGTTCTGAAATTTGCCCACGAAGCACCTTGGTATCAGGGGACCCATTAATCTGGAAACTGATATCCTTCAGTGCTAAAACATTTGCTCATATTCTGTGATAATTGTCTTACTTCGATTTCTTTCTCTTTCTGGATCGCTTATTAATTACATTGTTGCACCTCCTGGACTGATTGAATTTTTTTTTTAAATCATTTTCACTTAAAAAAAAATTCTTATTCCTTTTGTTCTACTTTCTAGGAGATTTCCTCAGTGTTATCCACCAATACCACGGTGGAATTTTCTCTTTCTTTCTCTAATTCCCAGAATTCTTTTTTTTTTTTTTTCTGGATGTTCTTACAAAAAATTTTTTTAAAAAAATAGGAGCCTATTCTTTTTTCACAGATGCACTATCTTCTCTTATTTCTCCAAGGATAATTATAGGTTTTGAGATATCCTGCTTGTTCCTAAATTGCTTCTGCTTTATCTGAGCCCCTTTCCCCCAGATTTTTTTTTGTTTGTTTTGGCCTTCCTATTTTGTATTGGATGCTCTGGCTGCCTGGAAACTTTGTGTGCCTGGGCTTGTATGCGTGTGTGTGGGCTCAGTCACAAAACAGCATCTGACTCTTTGCGACCCTGTGGACCGTAGCCCGTCAGGCTCCTCTGTCCATGGGATTCTCCAGGCAAGAATAGTGGAGTGGGTTGCCATTTCCTTCTGCAGGGGATCTTCCCGACCCAGGGATAAAACCCAGGTCTCCTGGATCTCCTACACTGGCAGGCGGACTCTTTACCACTGAGCCGCCTGGGAAGCCACATACATGGGCCTGGTGTGAGGGAAAATGGCGGAAGTGGCAAAAGGGTGCAGGTGTTTGGGGGACGCTAGCTCTCGGTCTGTCCTTGGTCTGCACTGCTTTATCCATTAGAGAGGAATGCTTTGAGCTCGGGCTTGGTGGTAGAGGCTGGGCTGCCAATGTTCAGGAAACTGAGTGGGGGAAGAAGGTGTGTAGACCTTTACTTGACAGTCACCTCTGTCTTCCATCAGCATCTTGCTCACAATGAGGGCCTGTGTTCTGGAGTTTAGAGCTGTCCAGACCCATCGTTCTTCTCTCTTATGCTGGGGGCGGGGGAGGGGGGGTACGGATGGTGTCTGGGTGGTCTGATGACTTCATATGCAGACATTCAGCCAATGCTTCCAGTTTTAGCCTGACTGGAACCCCATTTTTAAATCTGATGTCTTTATTGAATTTGTTACAATACTGTTTCTGTTTTATGTTTGTTTGTTTTTTCTTTTTTTTGCCATGAAGCATTTGGGATCTTAGCTACCTGACGAGGGATCAAGCCAGTACCCCCGGCATTGGAAAGCAAAGTCATAACCGCTGGACCAGGGAAGTCCAGAACCCCACTTTCAGAAGCAGCTGTGTCCCTAGTTCTGGAGGCTTTCTGGGCTTCTGCATCAGGAGGCAGCCAGGCCCTGGGATTCTCCCACTGCCCACTGAGGTTTCAGGCTTCTCGGGCCTTGAGAGTCAGTCCGTACTCACCCATCGGCTCCTTGGCCTCACCAACATCACTGCCTCCTCTCCTGTTCTCTTTGTCTTGTTTATGTCTTAACAAAATCCCTTAGTCATTTCAGTGCCCGCTTGGGAGGAAGGGAGGTGAAGGGTGACCTCTCTGTGTGTGCAGAGCATTTTGGAGGGTACAGAACCCATCCACATCCCTCCTCTCACTCTATCTCCCCGAGAGCCTACTGGGCTGGGCGGGGAGGGAGGTTTTCTCTGCCACATGTAACCAGAACTCCCAACATGATTCCTTAAGCAGCGTTTAAACAAAAATGAACAAGTGTTGGAAGCAGAAGTGAGAGGTGGTTTCACTGCCATCGCCCTGACTTCCCCATGCTCCCCACGTGGAATTTAATGAGAAGTGAAATGCCATTGGCAACGCTGGCCCGGTGGGAAGAGGAATTTGGAATCAGGGCGGCTAGAAACAGCCTGGGTCCAGGGCACCTGAAGTAAAATTGCTTTGATGTAGTAACTGATGATGTGAAAATTAAAAGTTGAAAATCAAAGGCAGAGCCTGATGGTGGGAGGCACTGAGGGAGGCCTTTGGGACTCCTCTCTCCCCTCAACTCCTGTTTTTCTTTTCAAGCTTAACGTTTCTGCTTGTTGGCATGAATTTGCATGTGTGTGTGTGTGTGTGTGTGTGTGCACCTGTCCATATCTGTATTTAGATGCATCTGTGTGTGTGCATTTGTGCATCCAGGCACGTGAGCATGCATGTGTACATGCATCCATGTGTGTGCACATGTGTCTGTGTTTGTGGGTGTGTTGGGCAGGAGTGACAGTCTGTGAGCTTCAACTTGGCAAAGTGAAAGAGCAAAAGATGTAGAATTGGATTCAAGGACACCCACATTCATTGCATCTCAGGCGCTGTCTTGCTTTCTCTGAGTCTCTGTTCTCTTACCTGTAAAATGAGGTTCATGATGTCAAAGCTGGATGCCATATTTTTTAAAAAAGTATTTTTGGCTGCACTGGGTCTTCCTTGCTGTGCACAGGCTTTTCGCTAGTTGCGGCGAGCCGGGGCTACTCTCTAGCTGTGGTGCTCGGGCTTCTCATTGCAGTGGCTTCTCTAGTGGCAGAGCACGGGCTCTGGGGCGGTTGGGCTTCAGGAGCGCTGGCTCCTGGGCTCTTGAGCCTAGGCTCAGTACTTGTGGCACGTGGGCTGAGTGGCCCCATGGTGTGTGTGGTCTCCCTGGACCTCCCATGTCCCCTGCACTGACAGGCAGATTCTTAACCACTGGACCAGCCGGGGAGTCCTGGGATACCACCACATTTGGGGAGAGGGGTTGTGAGAGTTCTTGGAGTGCCAAGGATCATGCAAATGTCATTCATTCATTCATTTATCCTCTCATTCACCTGAGACACCCTTATTGGGCATTGCCTAACAGGTGCCCTGTTCGGAGGAATACACTTTATCTCGGAGGAAACAAAAACAGACACCTAGATACTCTGTGCAGAGAGCCTGGATAGGCACTCAGGGGGCACTGGCCCCAGCTAGGAGGAGGAGGCCCCTTAGAGATAAAGGTGGCAAGTAGGGGGTGTGAGGAATTGATATTGAGCGGAGAAACGGAGGTAGGAGGCCTGCGTTAGACCCCCTCAGGACAGAAGGACAGAGCACAGGTGCGGATGTGAGAGTGTGATATATTTGTTGATCGGGTGGGAAGTCAGACTCAAAGTACTAGACACCATGACGCTCTGGTTCACGACCAGCCCTCCCACTGGAGGGGGCGGCTCTGGGGAAGTTCTGGGGAAGTGTTCACTCCAATATTCATTCATGTATTCATTCTTTGATCTAACAAGCATTGTTGAAGCTCCCAGGGCTTCTCTGGTGGCTCAGATGGTAAAAAAGCTGCTTGCAGTGCGGGAGACCCAGGTTTGATCCCTGGGTCAGGAAGATCCTCTGGAGAAGGGAATGGCAACCTACTCCAGTATTCTTGCCTGGAGAATCCCATGGACAAAGGAACCTGGCGGGTTACAGTCCATGGGACCACAGAGAGTTGGACATGACTGAGCGACTAACCCACACACACACATGTTCCCACTCTGCTGGTCCAGCTGTGGGCTCTGGAGATGCAGCAGCAGTTCCACCTGCTGGAGCCCAAAGCCACAAGCGGGGGTCCTGGTAGCAACCTCACCCCCAGGCACACCCTCCAACTAGGGATGGCCACGGGGGTTCTCCCAGAACAATGTCATTGTAGAATTTTATGCTGTTTTTTTTTTCCCCTTCCAGAGGAACATCTGCCAATGACTTTTATGATGCTGAATAAAGAAGACTTTTTTTTTTCCCCTTTAGATATTTTTATTTCACCTTTAAAGGATGTACAGTAAGGGTGAGAACATCACGATGAAATCTCTGCAGTAAATAACTCTTGGATCCCTTTCTCATGCCAGCAGAAGGACAAAAGGACGAGGCAGCTGGAGAGGGCCGCCTTGCTTTCCTTATCCTCGCAGCTAAACGACCAGCAGCTGGGGACAGTCTGCCCCCACTGCTCTGGAGAGGGGTGGCAGGCCCTCCCTGTGTCCCCTGGGGCCCTGTGTGGCCCTCGCCTTGGTCATCTACTGTGTGTGCCACGCTGTGCTAGGCACTTCACATTGGCTTTAGCACTGCGGGAGGACTCTGTGGTCAGGACTCTGGATCCGATCTGCTCGACTTTGGCTCCTGCCTCTGCCACCTGCGGACTGCGTGTGAGACCTTGGCCAAGTTCTCTGACCCCTTTGTGCCTCAGTTTCCTCATCCAAAAAATGGGAATAACAACAGTGCTGACCCACTGGCTTCCCTGGCGACTCAGACGGTAAAGCGTCTGCCTGCAGTGCAGGAGACCTGGGTTCGATCGCTGGGTTGGGTAGATATCCTGGAGAAGGAAATGGCAACCCACTCCAGTACTCTTCCCTGGAAAATCCCATGGACAGAGGAGCCTGGTAGGCTGCGGTCCACGGGGTCGCAAAGAGTTGGACACGACTGAGCGCCTTCACTTTCCTTTCCTGACCCACTAGAGTCACTGGGATGAATAAACTCACGCAGGGAAGGCACAGAGAAGAGGGTCTGAGATATCGGAAAGTGTCACTAAAACTTGGCTTTTATTATAATTTCATCTTTTCGTCAGCTGAGCTGGCCCTGGCTGTACCTGTCTTCTTGCTCAGGTGAAGGGTATCCGGCCTCTGGTGTGAGGCGATGAGGAAGGGGAAGTTGAGTGGCCTGCCCAAGGTCACTGGTGGGAGAGCAGGGGTCAGTGGCGCTGAGGGAGAAGTCCTCTCCTATAAAAACCAGCCTCCAGGAGGCTTGTGCCACCCCTGAAAAGTCCCCTCCAGAGGAATCATTCTGAGACTTTCCTCTTGCGGCTGGAATGCAGAGCAGAAAGTGGCGGGTGCTGTCCCCTAGGCCAGAGGTGCCCCAGCGTGGAGCCAGGGTCTGCACTCAGCCGTCTCCACTGACTCCTGATTCCGGCTTCACCTCCTTTGTGGGAAAGCTTTCGAGCATGGATCCATCTCTTTGGGACCCTCGGGAGTCTGTCCCTTGCCCCCAGTCTAGGAGGGGAGGGCTTCCTGGTCATAACTAGTGGAGGTCCGAACCCTTGACGCTGGGCTGCCCCACGTGCCCCACGCTGGGTTGGGATGATGGGTCCAGGATGACGCCCGCTCGGGGGCTCTGCTGGACTGAGAGACGCCAACCGTGACCGTTTTTAATGAAGCTGTCAGCTGGGCCACCGGGGCACAGGGAGCAGACTGGGCAGAAAATTATCAGTTTAAACAGACAATGAGTCAAAGGCTTGGTGGAGTGAGGGCTTGGGGGACAGCAGGGCAGCATTAGAGAAATCTGGAGAGCAGACCAAGGCACAGACAGGCTCAGCTCGATGGTCCACACCCACCCCACCGGCTGCAGGGGGCTTCCCTGCGGCACTCAGGCCAGGGCAGCAAACCATCCTCAGCCTCAGCTCTGTGCCAGGAACTGAGCTACTGCGGGGAATCAAGACAGGAGACACATGCCTGCTCTCAAGAAGCTCAGTCTGAAGACAGAGGAGGATGTTTAAGTTTGGTTAATTACACCATCGTCTGAAATTGGCCATGAGAAAAGCAGATAAGCAGGCCAATTCTGAAATTTGATGGCCTGAGTTTCAATCTTGACTCAACTCCTCCTAGCTTTAAGATCCTATGTGGGTTACTTACCCTCTCATTGCCTCAGTTTTCCCAGCTGTAAAATGGGTTGGACCATAACAGAACTATGATGATTATTGTTGTATAACAAACTCCCCAAACTGGTGACATGAAACAGCCACCATTTTATTACATGTCAGCAGGTACTGTGGTCGGGGTACAGTGGGGATGGCCTCTGTCTGCTCCACAATCTGGTGCCTCGGCTGGAAGACTTCAATGTCTAGGGGTGACAGAGTGGCTGGGGCTGGAATCATCCGTCACTCTCCTGTGACTCCAAGGCACAGCTTGGACCAGGGACCAGAGCCGCTAGTGGCCTGTGTGTGGGTCTTGGACTTCTCATGGCATGGTGGGCTCGGAAAAGGGAGCATTGTGAGAGAGGGAACGTCTGGAAAGCAAGAGACCAAGGTGGAAGCTGCCGATCTTTTATCACTTGGTCTGTAAAGTCACATCACATCACTGTGCTGCACTGAGGTGGCCACAACCTACTTGGGCTTAAGGAGAGGGGACAGTTTTAAAAAGATCATTCTGCTCATAGCATTGGATAATTAAATGAGGCACGTGGAGGGTCTAGGACAATGATTGTAAGCTCTCAATCAATGTGAAGTGTTATAATTAGTGCTGCTGCAGGGAGGAGGTGGTAAAGATGGAGGGAAGAGGGTTTTGAAGGATAAATAGGAGTTTGCTACATACCACTTAGGGAATAGGGCTTCCCTGGTGGCTCAGTTGGTAAAGAATCCGCCTGCAGTGCAGGAGACCCAGGTACGATCCCTGGGTGTGGAAGATCCCCTGGAGAAGGAAATGGCAACCTGCTCCAGTATTCTTGCCTGGAAAATCCCATGGACAGAGGAGCCTGGTGGGCTATAGTCCATGGGGGTCACACGAGGCGGATATGACTTAGTGACTAAACCACTACCACCTAGGGAATACAATTCAGGTAGAGAAAAGAGCTTAGACCAAATCAAAGGAGGCTTGAAACAATGGTGTCTTCAGGGAAATCCTGGGAAGTCCGGTAGGGTTGCAGCATTGAAGGAAAGGAAGAGAATGGCTAAGGTCATGCTGGAGGGGTGGCAGGGTGACAGGGGCCAAAGCAGCGTCCTGTGGGCCCAGGCAGAGGCTCTGTCAGTCTCTAAAGCATGGTGTGAGGACGGAAGTGGTCTTCTCCCCAAGACAGGGTGCTGCCCGGGCAGCCAGTGGCCCCGGCTGCTTGTCCTAGCTCTGCTGCTTTCTAGCTGAGCGGCCCTGGGCATTCCCTTCCTGGGGCTCGGCTTTCCGTCTTTGTGCAGAGAAAGAGTCTTGTGAATCTATGATTTGTTGGGTGGCCACGTTACATGTAACAGCAGAATGAGAGAGAGGATTTGGGGCTGGAGATTAACAGCTAGCAGAGTAGACCAAGTGGGCTGAGAGGTGGGCGCTGGAGCAAGCATCTCAGAGCCACCAACTCCGTGACCTTGCGGGGGCCACTTGTCCTCCCTGTACCTCTGCTCCTCGTTAGGAATGGGGATCCGAGAAGAGAATGCACTCCAAGTGCAGAGCATAGCGTGGTACTCACACAAAGCCTCCAAGAGTGTTAGTCATTAGCATCTGTTAAGAGCCCACCAAACGCTGGGTATCTTATTTACATAAAAATTTCAGCTCATCAAATCATCCCAACAAGCCCAAGAGGCGGTGTGGCAGAGGCAAGACCACAGGCTCCCAAGACCCTGTTTCCTTTCCCTCCTGGACACAGTCTGACCTGCAGTGGGGCCAGGTAACCTCAACCAACCTGTTGGAGTGTGACTAACGTCATGCATGCTGCCTCTTCCAGGCTGGCCCCTTAGGGCCCTTTCGGGAGGCTCCGTGTGTTCTCTTTTTCTTCTGCTGGTTAGCTGTGGAGGCACGGGAAGCAGTGGTTCTCAAGTGGGGTAATTTTGTTCCCCTCTCCCTGGGGACATTTGACAATATTCAGAGACATTTCTGGTTGTCACAACTTGGGGGCATGCTCCTGGTATCTAGTGGATAGAGGCCAAGGAGGCTGAAAAAGAAGCACAGGATAGCCCCTGCAACAAAGAATTAGCCATCCCAAATGTCAGTGGTGCAAAAACCCTGGTCTAGAGAGTCCCAGAGCCCTGGGATAGTCTGAAGAGCCTGTGTCCTTGAATAACTGTATGGAGTGCAACTCTCCTTGCCCTCAGGTATTACTATTAGACTAGAAGTAAAATATATGTCTTTAAACCACCTGAGATTTGGGGGATTCTTTTTTGGAACAGTTGGCCTGCCTTGCTATTGTTATGCCCATTTCATTGATGAGGCAACTGAGGTACAAGGTCACAGAACCTGTAACTGGCAAAGTGTGGGTTTGAGCCCGGGTTTGCCTGGCTGTAATACCTGTGTTTGCCTCAGAATCAGGGCAGCGTCTTTTCAGCTCTCAGCTCTAAGGAGAAGCCTTGTCATCACTTCTGTCCCCTCTCCCTGCTTCCCTCCGGGGATTTTTAGGCAGCAGCAGCTGCAGAACAAGTCATCAACTTGCTGCCAGGACTCTCCTGCTCCTCCTGCCATTGGGTGAAGCAGGCTCCTCAGAACCAGCTGATGGTGTCCCTTCTGGCCCCTTCTCCAGGCAGCCCAGGTTCTGTGACAGCCGTACCCCCTTTAAAAAGAGCCGGTGCACACCCCCTGCAGGTACCTACCTTCCTCTGCAAAGAGCCTCTCCCATCACACTCTGCTCTCCTAAGCCAGCCCCCACCAGCTGCAGGTTTGAATTTCCGGGCAGGTGTCTGGAGGCATCTCGGCTCCGTGTTAATTTCCTGGCTTGGCTTCCTGAAAGGGAGAGGGCTCAGAGGTGGCTGCCTGGTGCGATGAGGAGATAGCCCTGTCGGCTCTGGCTTCCTGCCTGTCTGCAGGGGCACCGGTGCCCATTAGCCTGACGGAGGAAGCTGTCCTTACAGGGCCACCACACAGGGGGAGTTGGGGTGCGGGCTGCAGGTGGGCTGCGGAGCCTCATGGGGGAAAAGCCTGTGTTCAAGCCTCTAAGAACTGTGTGTCTGAATGTGTCTGGTGGTGTCTTACCTTTGCCTGTGACTTCAAGAGGGCTTCCCAGGTGGCTCAGTGGTAAAAAAAAAAATCTGCCTGCCAAGCAAGAGACACGGGTTTGATCCCTGGGTTGGGAAGATTCCTGGGAAGAGGAAATGGCAACCCACTCTAGTATTCTTGCCAGGAAAATTCCATGGACAGAGTAGCCTAGCGGGCTACAATCCATGGGATCGTCAAGAGTCAGATGCTACTGGGCATCTGAGCACGCATGCATGATTTCAAGAGTTGTAGGAGCTGCTAACAGGTCATTTGACATGGAGGATTTTCCTGTGTCCGCAGAGGTTAGAATTCTTTCAACACATTTCAGGGACGGAGCCCCTCCCTTATTTATGTAACTTACAGCGATGAACTCAAGCCTGTACCAGTGCTCCGGTGGGTGGGAAGTCTTTCCTCCCGTCTGCTCCACATCCCTCTTGTTGCAAGCTGGACCCAGGGTCTCTATTTTGTGAAAATAGATGACGTTTTTTTTTTTTTTTTTTTTTTTGCCTCCCTGATGTAAGCCCTTCAAGTATCTGAACAGAAACTGAGCGCCTCTCTGAAAATCCTTCCCAGATTCTCTTTTGCAGACCAAGCAAGCCCACCTCCCCTAACCTTTTTCCCATAGATGAGGAGGGCCACTGGGAAAACAGTAGGAAAAAACGTGTCTCCAAGTTTCCTCTCCTTATTTGAGGTTCTCCTCTTCTCCTTTAAAAGTCCCCGTGAACACAGAAAAAGCACAGGCTTTGGGGTGTGCTTTCCAACTCATGGGTGGTCATTTATGAGCTGGGCAACTTCAGCCAAGTGACTTAACCTCTCTGAGCGAAGCTAAGTTCTGTGCTTTGCAACGAGCAAGTCACAGAGCAGATGCTCAGTAGGTGGCTCTCTCCCACCCACTCTGGGAATCAGGCATTCCTGCTTGCACCCAACCTCTCTCCTATTTCCTTTCTGGCCCTTGGCTGCTGCCATGAATCTGATCTGCTGGGTGCCAGGTGGGCATTGACCAAGAGGGTGGGGAAATTAACTAGATCCCACAGAGGGATCCCAGGTACCAACTGCAGGGCAGGTGAACACAGCAGAAGGCTTTCCCCATTGCCCCTGCCCTGGAATCTGCTTTCCACCCCCTGGTCATCAAGCCACTCTCTTAGCCCCTCTGCTGTGGGTTTCTGTTGGTCCTGACATCTCCTCTGTTGAAAGGCTGACCACAGCCCTGCTGTCGTCAGAAGTGATATGCTTTGGGATCACTTGACTGCCCTACAGCCAGAAGCTCCTTCCTGGGTTTTTAGAATCTTAGAGGGTTGTGGCCATAATCAGATAGGGAACCAGACTCAGAGTGGGGCCATGATCTGCCCACAGCCTCCACCAACATGAGGTGAGACCAGGCGTCCTGCCTCTGGTCTGGGGCCGTCTCCACCGTGTTAGTTAGAAGTGGAGCCCAACTGTGACTCTCACTCCTTGGGAGGCAGGAGATGCAAAGGTCCCCAAACAGAGCTGGGGCATAAGGGTGCTGTCTCAAGTGCTGCCGCTCTCTTTTCCTGGAGGAGAAGGGGGACCGCCCAGGCTTCTCTGAGCAAAGGAGCCCTCAGGAGGATGGCAGCTCGTTTTCCTGAGGCTGGGGAAGCATTAAGTTTTTGTATCTGTGAGCAGCCTTTCAGATTGGCTGCTGCCACCTCTGTCAGTTACATAAATCCTCATGGAGACAAGAAGCAATTAGGACCGAAGACAGAGAGAGAGGAGAGGGAGAGAGAGAGAGGAGAGATTCAGGGGGAGACAGAAAGAAAGTCAGAGAAAGAGAGGGAGTGATGGTAGGACACAGAGACAGACGCACAGACAGAGAGCAAGACAGATGGAGACGCAACAGAGATTCAGAGGAGAGAAGGCGGGGGAGGAGACACGGAAAGCGAGGGTGAGGCAGAGAGCACGCAGAGATGAGCAGAGTGAGTCAGAGAGGGCAAGAGACAGAGAGATGCTCGAAGTGACAGAGAAGGAGGAGGGGAGAGCAGAGATGGACAGACAGACACACGAACCACACACATGGAGACACGAAGGGAGGCTGAGTTAGAGAAATTGAATTGAGTGAAAAAAGAAAAAGAAACACAAGGATAGATATAAAGCAAGCAGGGGGATCTAGAGAGATGAGTGTTATTTCTGCAAAATGTAGAATATTTTTTGTTGTTGTTGCTTGAATCTTAATTCCCTGGCCAGAGATTGAACCCAGGCCCTTGGCAGAGAAAATGCTGAGTCCTAACCACTGGGCCGCCAGGAGAGTCTCAAAATGTAGAGTGTTAATCTGGTTTGGGAATGAAAGGGAAGATGGGGGTGTTTGTTCTCTGAATCTTGAAATAATCAACTTGGGTGGGGGAGAGTTTAAGGATCAGAAGAAACTGCATAGAAGTCTACACTTCCACACACACTTGAGCTGTGCAAAACCCCATGAGGCGGGACGGGCGGGGACCATCGTCACTCACATTCTCACGATAGAAAAGCAGAGGGTTGGTTAGTGACTCCCTGGGACCCCAGGCACCGAGATGGGCCTCACTCAAGAGCTCGCTCACGGCCCTGGTGATCTCGACAGTACTGGAGAGGGCTCAGCCCAGAAGCCAGAGGCTGTTCTGGATTCTGCCCTGGGGTTGGGGCTGGGGGCTGCCATCACAGTGAATTCCTAACTCATGCCAGCCTTGCATAGCAGGGGCACCTGTGGCTGGCACTCACCTCCTCCCTTGTGTGAGTGAGCTCTAACTGTGGGTGGTTTTGAGCATGGAGTGCTCAGAATGAATTGGGTGCCTCACCTCTTCCTAAAATACCCAGCCACGATTTGATATCTGCCTTTTTAAAAAAAAAGTTAATTTATTTTAATCGGAGGCTAATTACTTTACGATATTGTAGTGGTTTTTGCCATACACTGACATGAATCAGCCATGGGTGTACATGTGTCCCCCATCCTGAACCCCTCTCCCACCTCCCTCCCCATCCCATCCCTCTGGGTTGTCCCAGTGCACCGGCTTTGAGTGCCCTGTTTCATGCATCAAACCTGGACTGGCGATCTATTTCACATATGATAATATACATGTTTCAATGCTATTCTCTCAAATCATCCCACCCTCGCCTTCTCCCACAGAGTCCAAAAGTCTGTTCTTTATATCTGTGTCTCTTTTGCTGTCTTGCATATAGGGTCATTGTTACCATCTTTCTAAATTCCATATAATTTCATTAATATATTGTTTTGATGTTTTTCTTTCTGACTTACTTCACTCTGTATAATAGGCTCCAGTTTCATCCACCTCATTAGAACTGATTCAAATGCATTCTTTTTAAGGACTGAGTAATATTCCAGGAATCAGCAAACTAAAATGGACTGGAATGGGTGAATTTAACTCAGATGACCATTATATCTACTACTGCAGGCAGGAATCCCTTAGAAGAAATGGAGTAGCCATCATGGTCAAGGAGAGAGTCCGAAATGCAGTACTTGGATGCAATCTCAAAAATGACAGAATGATCTCTGTTTGTTTCCAAAGCAAACCATTCGTATCACAGTAATCCAAATCTTTATTTTTTGGGCTCCAAAATCACTGCAGATGGTGACTGCAGCCATGAAATTAAAAGACGCTTAATTGCTTGGAAGAAAAGTTATGACCAACCTAGATAGCATATTGAAAAGCAGAGACATTACTTTGCCAACAAAGGCCCGTCTAGTCAAGGCTATGGTTTTTCCAGTCATGTATGGATGTGAAAGTTGGACTGTGAAGAAAGCTGAGCGCCGAAGAATTGATACTTTTGAACTGTGGTGTTGGAGAAGACTCTTGAGAGTCCCTTGGACTGCAAGGAGATCCAACCAGTCCATTCTAAAGGAGATCAGCCCTGGGTGTTCTTTGGAAGGAATGATGCTAAAGCTGAAACTCCAGTACTTTGGCCACCTCATGTGAAGAGTTGACTCATTGGAAAAGACTCTAATGCTGGGAGGGATTGGAGGCAGGAGGAGAAGGGGACAACAGAGGATGAGATGGCTGGATGGCATCACCGACTCGATGGACGTGAGTTTGAGTAAACTCTGGGAGATGGTGATGGACAGGGAGGCCTGGCATGCTGCGATTCATGGGGTCGCAAAGAGTCAGACATTACTGAGTGACTGAACTGAACTGAACTGAACTGAATCCAAGTCTATGCCCCAACCAGTAACTCTGAAGAAGCTGAACGATTCTATGAAGACCTACAAGACCTTTTAGAACTAACCCCCCAAAAAGATATCCTTTTCATTATAGGAGACTGGAATGCAAAAGTAGGAAGTCAAGAAACACCTGGAGTAACAGGCAAATTTGGCCTTGGAATACAGAATGAAGCAGGGCAAAGGCTAATAGAGTTTTGCCAAGAGAACACACTGGTCATAGCAAACACCCTCTTCCAACAACACAAGAGAAGACTCTACACATGGACATCACCAGATGGTCAACACCAAAATCAGATTGATTATATTCTTTGCAGCCAAAGATGGAGAAGCTCTATACAGTCAGCAAAAACAAGACCGGGAGCTGACTGTGGCTCAGATCATGAACTCCTTATTGCCAAATTCAGACTGAAATTGAAGAAAGTGGGGAAAACCACTAGACCATTCAGGTATGACCTAAATCCAATCTCTTATGATTATACAGTGGAAGTGAGAGATAGATTTAAGGGACTAGATCTGATAGACAGAGTACCTGATGAACTATGGGCGGAGGTTTGTGACATTGTACAGGAGACAGGGATCAAGACCATCCCCTAGAAAAAGAAATGTAAAAAAGCAAAATGGCTGTCTGGGGAGGTCTTACAAATAGCTGTGAAAAGAAGAGAAGTGAAAAGCAAAGGAGAAAAGGAAAAATATACCCATTTGAATGTAGAGTTCCAAAGAGAGCAAGGAGAGATAAGAAAGCCTTCCTCAGTGATAAATGCAAAGAAATAGAGGAAAACAACAGAATGGGAAAGACTAGAGATCTCTTCAAGAAAATTAGAGATACCAAGGGAACATTTCATGCAAAGATGGGGTCCATAAAGGACAGAAATGGTATGGACCTAACAGAAGCAGAAGATATTAAGAAGAGGTGGCAAGAATACACAGAAGAACTGTACAAAAAAGATCTTCACGACCCAGATAATCACAATGGTGTGATCACTCACCTAGAGCCAGACATTCTGGAATGTGAAGTCAAGTAGGCCTTAGGAAGCATCACTGAACAAAGCTAGTGGAGGTGATGGAATCCCAGTTGAGCTATTTCAAATCCTGAAAGATGATGCTGTGAAAGTGCTGCACTCAATATGCCAGCAAATTTGGAAAACTCAGCAGTGGCCACAGGACTGAAAAAGCTCAGTTTTCATTCTAATCCCAAAGAAAGGTGATGCCAAAGAATGCTCAAACTACCACACAATTGCACTCATCTCACACGCTAGTAAAGTAATGCTCAAAATTCTCCAAGCCAGGCTTCAGCAGTATGTGAACCGTGAATTTCCTGATGTTCAAGCTGGTTTTAGAAAAGGCAGAGGAACCAGACATCAAATTGCCAACATCCGCGGAATCATGGAAAAAGCAAGAGAGTTCCAGAAAAACATCTATTTCTGCTTCATTGACTATGCCAAAGCCTTTGACTGTGTGGATCACAAGAAACTGTGGAAAATTCTGAAAGAGCTGGGAATACCAGACCACCTGACCTGCCTCTTGAGAAACCTGTATGCAGGTCAGGAAGCAACAGTTAGAACTGGACATGGAACAACAGACTGGTTCCACATAGGCAAAGGAGTACATCAAGGCTGTATATTGTCACTCTGCTTATTTAACTTATATGCAGAGTACATCATGAGAAACGCTGGGGTGGAAGAAGCACAAGCTGGAATCAAGACTGCTGAGAGAAATATCAATAACCTCAGATATGCAGATGACACCACCCTTATGGCAGAAAGCGAAGAAGAACTAAAGAGCCTCTTGATGAAAGTGAAAGAGGAGAGTGAAAAAGTTGGCTTAAAGCTTAACCATTCAGAAAACTAAGATCATGGTATCCAGTGCCATCACTTCATGGTAAATAGATGGGGAAACAGAAACAGTTGCTGACTTTATTTTTTGGGTTCCAAAATCACTGCAGATGGTGACTGCAGCCATGAAATTAAAAGAGCCTTTCTCCTTGGAAGGAAAGTTATGACTAACCTAGACAGCATATTCAAAAGCAGAGACATTACTTTGCCAACAAAGGTCCGTCTAGTCAAGGCTATGGTTTTTCCAGTGGTCATATATGGATGTGAGAGTTGGACTATAAAGAAAGCTAAGAGCTAAAGAATTGATACTTTTGAATTGTGGTGTTGCAGAAGACTCTTGAGAGTCCCTTGGACTGTAAGGAGATCCAACCAGTCCATCCTAAAGGAGATCAGTCCTGGGTGTTCATTGGAAGGACTGATGTTGAAGCTGAAACTCCGATACTTTTGTATCCCCACCTGATGTGAGGAGCTGACTCATTTGAAAAGACCCTTATGCTGGGAAAAATTGAGGGTAGGAGAAGGGGATGACAGAGGATGAGATGGTTGGATGGCATCACTGATTTAATGGACATGAGTTTGAGTGAACTCCGGGAGTTGGTGATGGACAGGGAAGCCTGGCGTGCTGTAGTTCATGAGGTCACAAAGAGTTGGACATGACTGAGCAGCTGAACTAAACTGAACTGAATATTCCATTCTGCATACGTACCACAACTTTATTATCCATTCATCTGCCGATGGACATCTGGGTTGCTTCCATGTCCTAGCTATTGTAAACAGTGCTGCGATGATACCTGCCTTTGTCTGAGATGACACAAGCTTCCCCGATGGCCCGTCAGGTAAAGGGAAGACACGATGCAGGAGACACACGAGATGCAGGTTCTATCCCTGGGTGGGGACGATCCCCTGGAGAAGGAAGTGGCCATCCACTCCAGTGTTCTTGCCTGGAGAATATCCCATGGACAGAGAATCTCATGGACAGAGAAGCCTGGCAGGTTACAGTCCATGGGGTTACACAGAGTCAGACACGACTGAGCACAGGGCTCATGCTGAGGCACAGCTGACTGTGTGTGTCTGTCCTCTTCATCAGACCACGTGCTCAAGCACTGAAGGACTATAAGGACTTTGTCTTAGATGAGATGTTTAGGACCTCAGCGACTGAGAAGAGGAAACTTCCCTCCTTTTCCTCCCAGCCCTGCCAACGTCCCCCCCGCACCTTTTTTTTAAAAAAAAAATGCATGCGTGCTAAGTTGCTTCAGTCCTGTTTGACTCTTTGCAACACTACAGACAGTCCCGCCAGGGTCCTCTGTCCATGGGATTCTCCAGGCAAGAATACCAGAATGGATTGCCATGCCCTCCTCCAGGGGATCTTCCCGACCCAGGGATCGAACCCACGTCTCTTATATCTCCTGTATTGGCAGGCAGGCTCTTTACCACTAGCGCCCACCTGGAAAGCCACCTGGCAGGTGACATCTGAGTAAAGATCTGAAAGGGGGAGGGGCGTGTGAATATCTTGCCTGTGTAAAGGCCCTGAGGCGGGAGCAGGCCTGGCAGGGGTGAGGACGAGCAGGGGCGCCGTGTGGCTGGAGCAGGAAGGATGCAGGGGAGAGTGGTAGGCGGTGAGGCAGAGGGACTGGGAGGAGCAGAGCATGTCGGGCCTGGAGGGCCTTAGTCGCGACTTCGGCTTTTACCCCGCGTGAGAGGGACGCATTGGAGGGTTTAGAGCAGAGCAGTGCCCAGACCTGACTTCAGTTTTCATGGATGCCCTGACGGCTGGGTTGAGCCCTGTGTGAGGAGGGTGGGAGCAGAAGCAGGGAGACCGTTTTTGACATGAGCCAGCTTGCGTGAGTTCCCAGATGAAAAGGCGTGGATCCTGCTCTCAGAGCATGCTGTACTCGGCAGAAGGGGTGGGAGTCACGGGGACAGCTGACCTTCACCTCCACGCTGTGCACCCCAGAGGGAAGAAAGCCGGAGTCTGCAAACCCAGCTTCTGAATTAGACAGAGGAGGGGAGGGCAAGACAAGCAATTCTGTCAAGTATATATTAGATGCTGATGCTGTTCAGACCAATGCCATTTAATTTAAACCATCACACCAGCTTATGAGGTATTTTTCCCTTTTTCTAGGCAAGGCCCCTGAGGCTTAGGTACTTACGGAGCTTTGACTAAGCTTTCATAGAAATGTGGGGGCCTCTGGATCCAGACAGAGTGGGTCTACCTGGAAAGGCCTGACAAGTGCCTCCTCCCTCATCCCCACACCTGAGGAGCCCCAGGGCCCTTGATTCCTCCTAAGTGTTGTGGCTCCCATCATTCCTCTCTGTAGAGGCTCCCTTTAATCCTTGAGTGAGTGAGTCGCGCTTTTTTCTACCTCAGAGGCAACTACAGGCTGTCCCTCTAAGAACACGCCTCTCCAATCCCCTTCTGCAGGCAAACCCCCTCACCTCTCAGGTCTCAGATACCAAGCTGCTTTCTTGAGGTGTGTGAGGGTGCCTCCCCCGATCCCTGGATGAGGTCAGCCTCCTGATCACTGTGTCTTATTTAGAAACTCAAGATGCTTCTGTCAGTGCTCGTCCTGGGGCCAAAGACGGGAAAAGGAGAAGGTGGGAGAGATGCTCGATGGAGGAAGTGGGGTGGGAGGCGTCGGGGGTCGGGAAGGGTCCCGGATGGGCTGCTCCTGCAGGATGGGGAAGAGTAGGGCCAAGGACAGATGGCGGGCCAGGGGGAAGGCGCCTGGAGGATGCTGTGCCCCGGACTCAACACAGTACAGTGTCTCTTGTTCCCTTCTCATCCTCCTTCTCTGCCTCCAGGAGTAGGGCAGGGGAGGAAGCCAGAGACGTGGGGCCCTGGGAAAGTGAGGTGTTTATTCCCAAGAGCACAGTGGGTGGGGGCTGGCTTCGGGAAGAAACCCTAGCACCCATCTCCCAGCTGGACCGTCTCTTTTGTCAAGCCCTTTTGCGCAGGAAGCACCCAGCCCTGAGGACCCCTCTTTTCCCTCCCCTGCTCACACCCTTCCCAGCGGCTGGAGAGAAGGAAGGACCTGCCCAGGCTGGGGTCTGGACCCTGCTGCCTCTCTGCTACTAAGGCAAGAGGATTGGGCAGTTCCTTTCGCTCATTTCCCTCTGCTTTCACTCTCCAATCGGTCCCCAGAGCTCCCAGCTCTCCCGGCGGGCCTGTCTCATCTAGGGCCGTGAGGCTGAGGGCTGCTGGGGCCTGGTGGGGCCGTCGCTGCTGGAGACGGCGAATGAGAGTGACAGTGAGTGACTTCCAAGCAGCTGGTGATGCCCTTCCTTCTCCTCTGGGGAATCTCACCTTCAAAGCAGACTTGGAAATGGAACGTGACCCTGGCGCCCTGCTCAAGACAAAGAAGACCTCAGGCCAAATGAGATCACGGAGCAGGCTTGAAAGAAGTCAAATTCCCTTTTCTTCCCTTTCTACCTCACTCTGAGTCTCCTGCGTTCAGTGTGTGGGGCCCTCTAAGTTTTGAAGGCATTTGCTTTGTTTCACTTAATCCTAGAAGACGAGGGTGTCTCGGGGACCAGGGGAGGGAGACAGTGGTTGTAGGTAACGAGGAAGTTCAGTGTTGGTGAAAGACGGTGTTTTTCTGGCTTGGTCTCAGGCGCTTTGGTTTTACTTTCCTTTTGCTGGGAGAAGATCTGGTCATCCTTATTATTTCTGTTTCTTCATTTTCCATCTGAGATCGTTCCAGTCGGTGCTGGCTGCTTTATAGCAAGCACGAGAGTGGCAAAGTAGAAAGGACACAGGCTAGGAGCTGGGAGACTGGACTTTGCCTTGAAAAGCTGTGTGATCTTTCGAACTCACTTGTCCTCTAGGGTTCCTGCATTTGTAGGGCCAGGTTTGATCAGAAGACCTCAGGCCCCTGGGTGGACAGTGGCAGATGGATGTGGCCAGATCCTCTGGAAAGTAATTCTGGATTCTGGGGGATGTGAGACCTCTGGCTGCTCCCAGGCCCTGCGTGTCTGCTGTCTTCTCCAGGTGGGGAGCTCCAGGCTGCCTTCCCCCTGTCTGGCTCATCTTCCCAGCCTGGGCGTCCTCAGTGAGGTCTTGACCCCTCCATCCGTTTCTCACTGCCTGATGGGAATTTCCCTCTGATGCAGTGATGGCCTCCATGAATCTCAGCTCCTCAGCTGGGACCCCTTCATTTAGCAGATGTGAAGCTGCTCATCCTTGCCTGTCTCTTCCTGACCCCCTGGCAGGGGATATGTGCGGGAACTGATGGGAATGTCAGATTTGAAGAAGGATGCTTCTGTCCTAGACTGGGATGTCCCTGCTCTGTGGTGGGGAGACGGGATCCCCTGGGGGAAGCAGGATGGGAGGGACACAGTCTGTGTTTATTCCTCCTGGGTGGGTGGTAGGACGGAGCACCGGGGGTGAAGCTAGGGCACCAGTCCTGGCTTAGTTTCTACCTCACTCTGAGCATCTCTCTCTCTGGGCCTCAGTCTCTCCATCTGTAAAATGAGAGGGCTGGATGACTTCAACTGTTTTCAAATGATGGTTCTTGGGCAGCTGCATCAGAGTCAGCAGCCTGCTTCTTAAAAGTGCGGAGGACGGGTGCCCCCTGGAGACCTGCAGCATCCAAACCTCTGGTCAAGGGCCTGGGAATTGTATTTTAGTAAATCCCACCGGATGATTCTGACCCATGTGAAGTCTGACCGTGGCTGGAGCAGATGAGCCCAGGGGTCTCTGGCAGGTGTGTACCCCAGCCCATCTCCTTCATGCCTTGGCGTGTGAGTGAGTGCTTGGGGTCATGTGCGTGTGTCACGTTGGGTGAAGTCCTGTAGGAGGATCTAGGGAGGTTCTTCTCTCCCTTAAAAAAATGTCATTGGGACTTCCCTGGTGGTCCCATGGTTAAGAATCCACTTTTGCAAAGCAGGGGATGCAGGTTCGATCCCTGGTTGGGGAACTAAGATCCCACATGCCACAGAGCAACTAAACAATAGAAAGTCCATGTGCCTCAATGAAAGATCCTACATGCTGCAACTAAGACTCAATGCAGCCTATATATATACATATACACACTGTCAGAGCTCTTTATTTTCTTTAATCAGAAAAGTAAGCCCCACATTTTGAGCAGGAAAACCCTAGAGGGGTGCTTCCCTCATTGCTCAGTTGGTAAATAATCTGCCTGCGATGCAGGAAACCCCGGTTCGATCACTGGGTTGGGAATATCCCCTAGAGAAGGGAAAGGCTACCCACTCCAGTATTCTGGTCTGGAGAAGGACTATAAGTCCATGGGGTTGCAAGGAGTTGGGCACGACTGAGCAACTTTCTCTTTCTTTCAGACCCTAGGGGAGAACCAGCTGCCTCACCTAGAGAAGAGACTATCCAGAAGGCAACAGTCACTCCTTCTGGTGACGCTGAGGGAGTGGGAGAGGCCTTGCTCTGTGCGACCCTGGAGGCAGATCCAGGGCTACGGGTGAACGCTGGAGGAAGGAAGTGCTTCCTCACAGGCAGGGCTCTGCAGGCCGCCTTTGGTGGTGGTGGTGGTGGTGAGCCCCTCGTCAGCAGGGAAAGCATGGGTTGATGGGGTGTGTGCTCTCCTGGGGAAAGTGAGGTGGAAGAGCCTCAAGCAGCTGGTGGATTTGAAGACATTTATGAAGGCTCCTTTCAGGTCAGAACTGCTAGGACCCCATAAAAGTCAGGTAGCTTTGCCTGCCCAGGATTTAAAGCAATGTGTGCACACGTGTGCTCACACATGTACAAACAGCCACTTGTGTGTGCAAACCTCCTATGTCCAGGCACACACGAGTGTGTGTTTGCCTGCATGACACTCAGGCCTTCTCACAGGCAGTGAGTGCACATGGGCACACAGCAGGGACATGTGCGTCAACTCACATGGACGGGCTGTGGTTCACACACCGCATTCTTCTCACTCAGTCTCTTCCCTCTGGCTGTCTGTGTGCCCACCGCCACCCCCCCAACAAAGAGCCCGGGGCCTCCCTGTGCAGCTTTCAGGCTGGTCTCCAGCATCAGAGTCTTGTTTAATCTCCATTAGCTCTCTTATTTCCGGCACCAAATTAAAAGTGTGACCAAAAGTTAATTATTCTAATTCAATTTGGCCCTCATGCGGCGCCCATGATGATGGGAGGCCCTGGTGGAGGTGGGCTGGGCGTGGGCAGGAGAGGAGACCTCAGGATTGCGTACAGCTTAATGATTCTTTCAGGAAAACATCTTTTCTCTCTGTTTCCCAGTCACTCCCCCAGACCCAGCCTCCAGATCTCCTAGAAATCGCAGGGTGCTTTTGGGAGCTTGGCTTTGGGAAATAGTTGAGATAGCAGGCCAGAGCAGAGGTTGGAAGGGTGTGTGTGTGTGTCTGAATGCACGCACACACACACATGTGGAAGCTGATGGAGAACACAGCCCAGACTCTCACGTCAAGAAGCCTCTGGAGAGCCGAGCCGGAGCTTCTTTCTCGTGAGGTTATGCTAAAGGTCCCCACTGAGCCTTCCTCCTCAGTTGAAGCCAAGAGAGATGAAGATTTCTGCCTTTGCTGGATGCTTGGGAGCAGCTGGCCCTCCTCTCGTCCAGCTCAAATTGCTTTCCAGGTCAGTCTCCTCCTCCTGTCTGCACTCCCTGTGCAGCCTAGTCTATTCATTCCCCACCCCTCTCTCCCACTCAGGAAGGTCGCTTTCCCTAGCAACCAGGTTGGGACTTCCCTCGTGGTCCAGTGGTTAAGAACCCACACTCCCACTGCAGGGGGCATGGGTTCGATCTCTGGTCAGGGAACTAAGGTCCCGCATGCTGCAGGGTTTGGCCAAAACAACAATAACAATCACACACACACACACACACACAAACCCCCCCACCAAAACCCTCCCAAACCCTAGTAACCAGGTCTTCCACAAACTCAGAGTCTTTTTCCCACATTTGGTCATACGGTCCTTGTTGGGAGCTGGGGCTGAGATGAATAGGAGTGAGTCTGAAGGAGAAATAGAATTTTGCCCTGAGGACTTTCTGTCTCATTCAAGAATCCAGCCTGAGCCTTTGTAAGATCCAGGACTGATGGAGGAGGCAGCATCTTAGTGGGAAATGATAGATTGACAATCACAGACTCCAAGGTCTTGAAGATAGCCTCAAAGGATGAAGCTGATGTCAAGATGCTAGCTGATGTTCGAGTGGCTTCTATGGCATTCCTGCCTATTTGCACAGCCCCTGGGACTGCAGGTCACTACCTCCCAAGGTCTCCCACTGCCCACACCTTCCTGCGTGTTGAGCTTGGATCTGCATCCCTGTAACTTTCCTCCCATTGGTCCTATAGCTGCTCTCTGGGGTCGTACAGGAGACCCCAGACAGTCATAAAGTGTGTGTGCTTTAGTCGCTCAGTCATGTCTGACTTTTTGTGACCCCATTGACCCGTCAGGCTCCTGTGTCCATGAAATTCTCCAGGCGAGAATGCTGGATTTGAGGATAATGTATAATGTCCTCCACTGGACCTTCCCCTTCTCCAGGACAGCAGTTCTGCAGCCGTCCCCTTGTGGTGGGGTTGTGAGTCCATATGTAGAGGTCGGAGTGGGTCGTAACTGCTATGACCCACCAAGCGCAAATCCCAGTGGCTTCCCTCACGGGACAGGGGTTGACTTCTTTCTCGTGTAACTAACTGTCCAGCACAGGCTTTCAACCTTCAGGGCTGTAATTCCACATCCCCTTTCCTGGCATCTTAGGTTCTGCCCTCCCATAAGACCGTCAAGTTCTCACCCTTAGCCAGTGAGTGGGTCATGTCTGGGTGATGCACATCACTCTTGCCCACACTCCACTGGCCAGAACTCAGTCACGTGACTGCCCCCGACCACAAGGGAGGCTGGAAAATATGGTCTGGTTGTGAGTCCAGCAGGAGACGGGAAATGCTTTGGTGAACTAGCTGGTTTGGCCCCTACCATACCATCCTTAGCTCACCCTCCTACAAACCTATTCCAGCTTGCCCAGGCCCCTCTTAAGTGTGACACTTAGACATTAAAAACGAAAAGGCAAAAAAAAAAAAAAAAAGTGGAGTAGCTGTAACCTGAACCAGGTAGCACATGACAGCTTATAGTTTCCGGAGCATCTTGCATGTTCTAAATGATGACGCACTGGAACCAGCTCAAGCTGACTCCTGAAAGCCAGTTTAGCACATTTCTTCCCAGCTCTGTTCTCAGTGACGCCGCACTGGTAGCTGGAAATGGTCCATGATGGGACTGTTGAAATCTAGGAAATGGGCACATGTCACAATGAAAGGTTCCCTCTTCCCTCAGCCTGGTGGTCAGCACCCAGCCCTCCAGCTTTGCCTCTTGTGTTGCAGGAGCCTCACTAAATCCTTACAGGTAGACTTTGTTATTTCCAGTGTTTATGGAACTGAGGTCCTGAGGCTGGCCCTCGTGGCATAGCTTGCACACTAGAAAGCTGGGATTCTGATTTCAAAGCTTTTTTTTGAACCTGCACAGAGAGGGACAGACACTGACTACCCTGTTCTGGACACATACACTTCTTTCTTTTTTATGCCTAAATAAGGTCATTTTATACTGGCAACCCATTTTCTTTTTAAAAGGTATTTATTTCTGGCTGTGCTGGGTCTTCGTTGCTGCTTGGGCTTTATTCTAGTCGTGGCGAGCTGGGGCTCGGGCTCTAGGGTGCGTGGGTTTCAGGAGTTGGGGCACCCGGGCTTAGCTGTTCTGAGGCACGTGCGATCTTCCTGGACCAGGGATCAAACCTGCGTCTCCTGCACTGACAGGTGAATTCTTTACCATGGAGCCACCAGGGAAGCCCCAGTTCTTCCTGATTCCTTCAGCTGGTTGCTTTGTGCAGAAGAGGGGACCCCAGTCTCAGCTGCTGGCATTGTGGCCGGGGCGCTGTGCCGCCTCCCTTGGACTGGCCACTCCTCACACCAGCTCCCAGTCTTTGTTCTGGAAAGCATGTGGCACACAGTGGGGGTTACAGAAACTGGATCTAGTGGGCCCTGTCCTGGGGGAGCCTCCAGTCCATGAGGGAGAACAGAGCTTTCCTTGACATATCCCCAGTCTGATGGAGGGGGTAAAGTCTTGCGGGGGAGGTGCCCCAATCTAGAGAGGGGTAAAAGGCCCCCACTCACAGAGACCCCGTCTGAAGACAAGAGTGGCCTCTGTCCTTTGGGAGCTCACAGGTCTGTGATTAAGTTCTTCCCCATAAGGACCTCCTAATCCGACCGGGAAGGACTTAGATCCAGCGCCCTCATCACTGTGTGTTGGTGTGTGGGGGAGGGCTGGCTGGGAGGCACGGGAGAGGAAGTTGTTGGTTGGCAGGGGCTGCTGATGGTATGCTCTGCCCCAGCAGCCAAGAGCTAATGGGTGCGTACATCCCACCATAATATCTTCTCTGAGAGCCCAAGGACATGGGGACAAGTCAGAGGAAGTAAATGCTCCACAAAAGGGATGCCCAGTGTTTTGGGGGGGCCCCCTTCTGTCCCCTGGAGGCTGAGCCTTCATTCTTCTGGCTCCGGAGTGCACATCCTGGCTGCAGGGCCAGGAAGGGAGTGGGCGGGGATGCCAGCAAGAGGGGTGCTGGGCCTTTGGACACTTCCCACTGGCATCCTGTGCCCCAGCATAGCAGGTGCTGGGGTGTGATCACTAGGAGCACTCATCCGTAGCATGCATTAGAGGAAAAGCTAGGAAAGTGAGTTTTGTTCTTGATCCAATTAGGGTAAATACCAGGGATGGTGGGTTGGTGTGTCTGGTACTCACTGGCTCATCCAGCCATTCAACTGGGCGTTCTGACTCACTGTATCACTCGAGTGAAGCAATAGGCAGCCTGTGGGGCTAATGGATGAATCAGGAAGGAAAGTGAGTGGTGCCTGGCAGGGGAGAATCTCTGGCATGAATGAGAGGTGGGCTGACTTTGTCTTTCACTAGATGACCCTACCCTGGCCTGCTTACTGGGCAGCAGGTTTCTAGATCCCAACCAAGAGGATGGAATTTGGCAGAGTTTTTCAAAGCCCTTGACAGTTGGGCTGGGTTTATGTTTTCTGATAATCCTTTTTCCTTATAGGCTTTCTCTTCTCACTCTTCCTTCTTTTCTTTCTCTTCTCCATTTCTAGGGGTTATAAAAATGGCAAGGAATGGACAGGACGAAATGCCAGCAAAGGATTTAGCATTGTTGTTCAGTCGCTAAGTCATGTCTGACTCTTTGTGACCCCATGGACTGCAGCACGCCAGGCTTCCTTGTCCTTTACTGTCTCCCAGAGTTTTCTCGTACTCATGTCTGTTGAGTCAGTGATGCCATCCAACCATCTCATCCTCTGTCACTCCCCTCTCCTCCTGCCCTCAATCTTTCCCAACTTCAGAATCTTTTTCAATATGTTGGCTTTTCACATCAGGTGGCCAAAGTATAAGTCAAAAGGAGAAGGCAAGGGGAATGGACCGTCCTTGCTGGACGAGGGTGGGGGAGACTGTGGTGATTCCACTGTTTTATCTCCAGTACCCAGCACAGTGCCCAGCACGGAGCAGGTGTTCAGTAAATCCATGCCGAGTGAATGAATGGCATTGGCCCACAGTCAACTGAAGGCAATTGAGGGATAGAATGGCGTGATCCGACATTTATCAAGTACCCTTGGAGGAAAGGATTTGGATTTGGGACTCCTTGCCCTGGAGGAGCTCACTGTCTGGTTGGAGAGCGAATTCCCTCGTGCGTGAAGAATTGTAACACAACTTATTTGAGAAATAGCACAGACTTCTAAGGGGCTCCATAGTAAGGAGTGTATTATCGTGGAATTAATTAGAAGATTCTTGAAGAAAGTTGGGCTCTGATTTGGACCGATAGAGGGGAACTGGGAGGGCATTCTTGGTAAGAGGAGCAGCCAGAGCAGGGAGTGATAGGTGTCTGCTGGAAGGGGGAACGTCATATTTAATAAGATCCTAGAACTCAAAAGAGCCTTCAGGTTTCTTTAATATCAGCAATACGAGGCTCAGAAGGGGTAAATAAGAAGCCCAAGTTCACACAGCAGATGCTCAGAGGACCAGAACCTTCTGGCTGTCAGTCCAGCGCTCTTTCCTCTGTACCATTCCATGAGCTCCCCTTGCAGGCCGAGCATAGAGCACAGACATGACAAATACAACCATGACGTGTCAGCGAAGCAGAAAGAACCAATAAACTTTTGTGCACTTTCTGGCCTTTGCATCATTCGAAATGTCTTGCATCTTAACTTCATTGTGGAAGCACTAGAAAGATACCAGGCATCCTGGGATGGTGTGTGTATGTGTGTGTGTGTGTGTGTGTGTGTGTGTGTGTGTGTGTGATGGATCGATGGCTTGGCTGGGCGCAGAGTTCTGACTGTTTGCTATTGGTAACCCTGGGCACCTGTCTGCTTGGCTTTGACCTTGACCGTGGAGATTGGTAGTGAGCCCAGGGCAGGATCACCTGCTCCCACTCTGGCATATAAGAACTTGGCTGGAGCTCTTTATTTGACCCACCAAACTTTTCTTCTTTTGTGGTTCAAGTCCTCCCTGTCATGGCTTTGGGGAGAGTTTTGCTTTTCCTTCAACTGACTCCCTGCTGGCCCCAGACTTGGCAGTGTTTACACCAAGCTTCTCGGGGCTGATTCTGGCTTTGTTTCTGGGACTTCTGCTGTTTAAAAAGAAAAAGAACAAAGCTGTGCTTTTACTTCCAGGGAGTGAGTATAATTTGCCAGTATCTCCAAAAAGATAGTACTGTGCAGAGTGGTAAGGAATAGACTACGGAAGAGTGAAGGTGTTAGTTGTTCAGCTGTATCCGACTCTTTGAGACCCTGTGAATGGTAATCCACCAGGCTCCTCTGTCCGTGGAATTCTCCAGGCAAGAATACTGGGGAGGTTTGCCATTTCTTTCTCCAGGGGATCTTCCCAACCCAGGAATCAAACCCGGCTCTCCTGCATTGCAGGCAGACTACAGGAGCACTGCTAACTTCCCCTGATAGCGTAGGAAAAATACCAGTGTCCAATCCTGCCACTGACTGTTGGTGTGACCCCCTTCTCTGAGCCTCAGTTTCATCCCTGTGAATGTGAGAGAATTAGACTAGTTATCTCTAAAGTGCACTTGATTTTAGCCATCTAGAATTCCATATTTATGTCTCAATTTCTCCCTTGGTCAGAGATATTTATTGAAAACCCCTGTTGTACAAACACCCACCTCTCCCTTCTCCCCACTGCTCTACCCAAAATGACTTAAAGCACAGTTGCAAAGAAGAGTATCTCATTGCACATCTCAAGAGGGACTGTTAGTGTTAGCCTCAGCATCTTGGTTAAGGTCATGGGCTCTGGAGGACCTCTCTGGTTGGAATTCTAGCTCTACCACTTACTATCTGTGTAACCTTGGGCTCATTCCATAGTCTGCCTGGACCTCAGTTTCCTTACTGTACTGGGTGTTGAGTACATGAGGTAGTCTAGATAAGATGCCTAGCATCCATCTTCACACATAGGAAGCTCTCAATGAATGTTAGCGATTATTGTAAATTATGATGACTGCTTTGCTATATATCTCAGCACTCTCCTGCCTAAAATTTTTTATCTCCACCCCCTCTGTTGCCATAACTACCATCCTGACCACATAGTATAGCTCATAGAGTTCCCTTTGACATGGGTCCTGACTGCACTTTAAAAAAATTTGTTTATTTTTGGCTGTGCTGGGTCTTCCTTGCTGCTTGAAAGCCTTATCTAGTTGCCGTGAGTGGGGGCTACTCTCCAGTTGCGATGCTCGGGCTTCTCATTGTTGTGACTTTTGTTGCAGAGCATGGGCTCTAGGGCACCAAGGCTCAGTAGATGAGGCGCATGGATTTTGTCACCCTGCAGCGTGTGGAATCTTCCTGGACCATGGATCGAACCCATGTCCCCTGCGTTGGCATGTGGATCCTTAACCATTGGACCACCAGGGAAGTCTCGAACTGCATTTTGAGTTCTCAATCCCTCCTTCTTCCAAAAACCATGAAACATTCACTTTCCTAGGAATACTCAACTGCTTAACAATTCTCTGAAATCATGAAACTGATTCACTCTCAGAAGTCTTTGTACAACAAATATCTTTGCCAGGAATGTCTGCTTTTATCTTAATGTCAACCTGACTTCAATGCCCCCTTATCTGTGACGATTTCTCTAACCTTTCAGGCAGGGACAAGCACTTTCTTTGGGGGAAATCATGTACCCAGAACACACTAACACTGATGGATTCTTTGAAACGGAGAGTATTCACTTTACTAATCTGCCATCTTTCCTGTGAGTCACCTGAGAGTGGAGATTTCAGTTTTATTTCCATCCCTGTTGTCTAACACTTTACCTGAGTTAACTCTGCTTCTGACCAAACCGTTTCTCCATCCTACACAGAACATAGACTTTGATGCTCAATGAGATTCTCTGAGCTGCATATGAAACACTGGAAGTGGATGTTGGGTATGTCAAATGCAAGGGACAGGCTGAATGGTCCTGAGGGTGGGAATACAGGGATGATCTGAGAAGGTTTACTGAAAAGGTGAGTCTTGAGCTGGTTTTGGAAGCTGGTTCAAGATCTCCTTCATGGGAACAGGTACCTCTGGGGGCCTGGTACCAGGTATCTCAGGCCCCACTTAGGACCAAAGAGTATCTGCTCAACTAATCTCCACTCCCAGTCTAGGCTCCACCACCACCTCTTTGCTCGAGCCTGTTAGCTGGGCATCACCTAGAGTTCTCTTTTTCTCTTACCACATAATATGCTCCCACAGACACCAAGCCATAGATTTAACCTCAAAAGTATCTCCAATTCATTCACTTCTCTCATTCATTCATTTCTACTGTACCACTCCAGGCCAAGCTATCCTTTGCCTGGATTCTTGCAATAACTTTCTAACTGATGTGTCTGTATTCACTCTACAGCCCTATGTCAGTTAGAATTTACAGTGTAAGACAGACTTAAAATTATACGGAAAAGTCTTCAGGTGAGTAGTTCAGAGCTAGATAATAGTGCTCCATGGCACTATCAGGTACTGAAGCTCCTTTTTATTTCAGTGCTCTGCTGATTTCACGATGCCACCTCATGGACCAAAATAGCTGCCACAGCTCCAGCTATTACATCTGCAATCCAGCCAGCAAGGAGGAGGACATTTCCTTTAAGGACACTTCCTAGACAATACACCAACCATTTCCACTCCTATCCCATTGGCCAAAACTGAGTCACGTGGCCACACGTAGATGCAAGAGAGACTTGGGCCCCAGTCATATGCCTGTTGACAAACCAGAGGCACTGAGGAAGGTGAGTGGTGGTATTGGGGACAGTTAGTGGCTTTTTACCACAGAGCTATACAATAAATTCATCATCATTTCATTCCCCTGCTTAAAACCCTTACATGGTGTTCACATTCTCTCAGGGTGAAATTCAAAATCTTAACACAGCCTGTGAGAGTCTTCCTGAATCAGAGATTATCCCTTCTGTCTCAAGTCTTTCCCCCTCAAGTCCTTCAGAAAACATCTTTCTCTTTGTCAGGCTTTGGCACACGCTGTTTCTGCTGTCAGAAACATTATTTGTTGCAGATGCTTATTATTATTATTATTTCATGTCATACCCCTTCAGCCCAGCTGGTATCAGTGTAGCTGTCCTGGACTGGTCCAGTGAAATGAAGTCGCTCAGCTGTGTCTGACTCTTTGCTTCCCCATGGACTGTAGCCCGCCAGGCTCCTCTCTTCATGGGATTTCCCAGGCAAGAATACTGGAATGGGTTGCCACTTCCTTCTCCAGAGGATCTTCCCGACCCAGGGATCGAAACCGGGTCTCCAGCGTTGTAGGCAATGCCTTACCGTCTGAGACACCAGGGAAGTCTGACTCTTCCATGTATCCCTTTATTGCCCCATCTCAAACATGGGCTGCATTCCCTTCCTGTTTTTCTGATACTGGCCTCTCTCTGAACCCAAGGGAATCACTGAGCCTCCACGCAGGCACAGTCGAATGGAGAGGAAGGGCAGTTGGCATCAGTGGGGGCACTAGTAGGGGCTAGGAGTCAGTGAACTCAGTCCGACCTCCAGCCTAGAGAAACAATTCTAAAGTATATTCCGCACGGTCTTATATACCATGGGAGGGTCCCAGCAGGTTGGAGCCTCAGTTGTTTACACTGAAACTAGCTCAAACAAGCACCTTTGTTGTTTTCCCTCTTTTCTTCTTGTCTCACTGTCCCTACTCCTTACTCTGGTTTCTAGGAATCATCTCGCAAGTAAACAGCGTGCCCGCACAGTCAATCAGTCGTCTCTGACTCTTTGCTTCCCCATGGACAGTAGTCCTCCAGGTGCCTCTGTCCATGGGATTTTCCTGGAAAGAAGACTGGAGTGGGTTGCTGTGCCCCACTCCAGAGGATCTTCCTGACCCAGGGATTGAATGTGTGTGTCCTGCATTGCAGGCAGATTCTTTACCGCTAAGCCCCTGGGGAAGCCTCTCCCCTGCCTGCAAGTAAACCGCCTGTACCTAATACCTTGTCTCAAGTTCTGCTTTTAGGGGAATCCCAAGATTGACAGTTGATACTAGAAGCGGCCTAGAGAATACATCTTCCGCATGAGATTCTGGAACATTCCTTACCACTGCAGGCGGCTAGTGGGGGTGTAATAACCTCTGATGTACTGAAGGATCTCAATTCCTGAGACTCTCACTGAGTGGACTGGGCGAGGCACAGTTAGAGGGCAGACAATGCCGGAACCCAGGCCTGGGAGTTAATGATAAGGGAGCAGGGCTGCAAAGGAGCCTGAATGTGCAATCTCCGCAGGACTCCTTGGCTCAAGTCAGGTCTGAAAGAGGAATGGGACCCTGAGGATGAGACGAAGATGTTCAGTGATGCACCTGAGGACCCTGAACTCCCAGCTTCCCTGAACCTTCTTGACGGAGAGCCGCAGTCCCCTCCCCCTTGTCGGAGTGGATCAGCATCTCCTTTTGCCTGAAGGCAACTGCTTGGAAGGTGATTCTTGTCCAACCTCAAGATCTACCCTCCGCCTCCACCCAGATCAATAACTGAAGATGGATCTTAGCCTAGCTGAAGGGAAGACACATAACTCCTCTTATGGGAGGAAATAGCTTATTCACTGAAACAGTTGCAGGAGGATCTAGCTGATACACAAGAGTAGAAACTGGGAAATCTGTATGGAAGTGGAATTTGAGGGTTAAGACTTGGAGTGGGGTGGAATATACGCTGGAAACAGATTTATTGACATGGGGACACTCTCCCATGACTCAGGATTTAATGTTCTGGCAAGGCCTCCTGGAGCCAGTCCTGGCATGCTACTGCAAAGGCCCCTTGAGGATGTCAGAATGGCCTTGGCAGAGCACTGAGGATGGAGTCAGAAGACTCAGAGACGTGGCTGTGTTAGAATGGATTTATTACATGAAACCAAGAAACCCACCGCCTAAATCCATGTGCTCTGGGAGGGCCAATAGGACACACCATTTTTAAAACAATAATTTTTTAATTTTTTGGCCACACCGTGTGGCATGCAGGATCTTTGTTTCCCAACCAGAAATCGAGCCTGTGTGTCCTGCAGAGGGAGCACGGAGTCTTAACCACTGGATCTCCAGGGAAGTCCGAGGACACTCACCATTAAATCCACCAGGAATGTATGAGTGAGGGGGTTTCCAGCATCACTGAGCAGGCGGCTGTCCTCTGAAGGCTAGAGCTAACAGTAGCGGGTGTAGCCATGGAACTGAGTTCCCTTGTGTCAGTAGGGACAAGAAGGTTCTGGACTAGCTGAGGTCTGCATGTGGACATAATTATCATACAGAGAAGCAAGATGAGCGTGGCCACTAGGGTGCCTCCAAGCTCAGGGAACTGTGGTGATTGGCAATACACCATTTTGTTCCTGCGGATGAGGTAGATAGTGGCCAAGTAGGGGATTCTATGACTTGTACGAAGGGGAGGAAAAAAAAAAAACCTGATGGCTGATATTAGCCACTGCAATAGGAAATCATGATTTTTTACCCACTTTCCAGTTCTGAGCTGGTTCTTAAACCCAGAGCCCATAACTGATGGAAAGACCAAGTCCTCTAGAGGAAGAACTTGCATTGCCTCCACAGCATAAACAATATTTCCTTAATCTTTTCCTAAAGAAAGACGAATAGCTAGACCTTTTGAGGGCTATTGGATGCAAGGTCTGACCTATCACTGATGTTAGGGAACCTATAACACCTTCAAAGTTCCCCAGTTTAGACTCAGGGTATGTGAAAGCCAGCTGATAAATGGGGTCCTGACTGTTCACTTTACAGTACCTCTAATTGGTTCATAGACTCTTCTTGCAGACATTTCTCTACCCTTGTGTGCATTATGGGGATGGATGTACTTAGATGTACTTAGATGTTGGCAGAACACTCACATTGGTGCCCTTACTATGGAGCAAGAGTTTTTATGGTAAGAGAGCCAGATGGAATCTTTCTGGAACTCCCCCAATTTCCCCCGCCCCGTAACCATGACAGAAAGTCAAGAGCTAGGCAGTTGGAATTGCAGAGGTTAGTGCCACCCTCAAAGATCTAAGGGACTTCCCCAGTGGCTCAGATGGTAAAGAATTAGCCTGCAATACAAGAGACTCAGGTTTGATCCCTGGGTAGGGAAGATACCCTGGAAAAGGGAATGGCAACCCACTCCAGTATTCTTGCCTGGAGAATTCTGTGGACAGAGGAGCTTGGTGGGCTACAGTCCATGGGATCACAGAGTCGGACACGACAGCAAATAAACACGAAAAGATCTAAAACATGGCCTAGAGGGGGTGGGATGAGGCGGGTGATCAGGAGGAAGCTCAGAAAGGAAGGAATCTATGTATACTTACAGCTGATTCATGTTGTACAGCAGAACCTAACACAACATTGTAAAGCAATTATCCTCCGATTAAAAGTAAATAATAATAAAAAAGAAAGGGTTGTGGTCTCCATTGTATCCCTGTTCAGTTCACCCGTGTGGCCTCCTCATTCGGTTTATTGTTCCTATTTTCAATACTTCTGTTAGTATTGCAATTTGAGGGGTTAAAGTGTGCCCGATTTATCAGCTTGGGATCCCACAAATACATCATCTCAGACCGGGAGACTCATTTCATGGTGAAGGGTCAGCATGGCTATGAGACATATAATGCACTACTATATAACTCACCGTTCGGAAGCAGCTGGTCTGACTAAATACTGGAATAGTCTATTAGAGGTTTAAGGAAGGTGCCAGTTTGTGAAAGACACTTTGTAGGCTTGTGGTACTGCCTTCCAGGATGAGGTATATGTATTGACTCAACAGCTAATATATGGTGCTGTGTTTCCCAAAGCTAGGATACACGTGTCTGGAAAACAAGGGGTGGAAGTAGACTCGGGTCCACTTGCCATCATGTCTGAGCTTCCCTGGTGGCTCAGTGGTAAAGAGTCTGGCTGCCATGCAGAAGATGAGGGTTCTATCCTCGGGTTGAGAAGATCCCCTGAAGAAGGAAATGGCTACCCACTCCAGTATTCTTGCCTGGGAAATTCTGTGGACAGAGGAGCCTCGTGGGCTACAGTTCATGGGGTCGCACAAGAGTCAGACATGACTTAGCAACTAAATGACAACAACAAGAATCATCATCTCTAGTGATGTTCACAGAGAATGTGTGCTTTCTGTTGCCACGACTCTAGGCTTTAGTGCAGGAAAGGTACTGGTTCTACCAGCAGATGCTGCAGGACTCCACTCTGGGCAACACTGTGAGTGACCTGGTCACGCTGGGTTCTTCATGTCAGTGGAATAGCAAGCAAAGAGAGAGGGGGGTAACTGACCATGATTTCCACAAAGAGCGGGGGTTACCACTGCCCAGTGAGGGCAAGGAGGACTCAGTCTGGAGCTCAAGGATTCATTGGGACAGGCATGATATTGCCATGCCTGATGGTGCTACTGAATGGGTGGCTGCAGCAGCACTGCCTGAGGAAGGTAAGCAAAGCAAGAGCACCCTTCTTGAGGAGAAAGCAACCGACGCAGGCCAGCTGAAGGACTGACTGAAGGTGAAGGAAAAGCGGTACCAGTGGTAAAGGATATAATTTGTGAATATCGGTTGTAGCCTCAGGACCTGTTGTGGCAGTTGGTATCATACCTTGACCCACTAGCTGTCCTGCCTGAATAATTTTACTTAAACCACTCCAGGATTCTTGCCTGGAGGATCCCCATGGACAGAGGAGCCTGGTGGGCTGCAGTCCATGGGGTCGCAAAGAGTTGGACAGGACTGAGGAAGTATAAATGGTCTCTGGGCTTCCCTGGTGGCTCAGATGGTAAAGAATCCACCTGCAATGTGGAAGACCTGGGCTCGATCCCTAGGTGGGAAAGATCCCCTGGAGAGGGCATAGCAACCCACTGCAGTATTCCTACCTGGAGAATCACCATGGACAGAGGAGCCTGGCAGGCGATAGTCCATGGGGTCGCAAAGAGTCAGACATGACTGAGCAACTAAGCACAAAATGAGCAGATCTGAGCACTGCAAGGGGTGGGCTGTAGCGGACCCTTTCTGTGCCCCCTGCCTCATTCCCTTAGCTGGCCTGATTTCAGGGCAGCTCCAGTGAACAAATCTGAGCCTGTCGCCAGCATCCCATCGCAAGCATACACAGGAGCGTCTCTCTGCTTTTCTGACTCAGGGCTTTCCCTAAAGCCAGAGGTATGCTCAATTCACACATGTGCAGCATGGGAAGTGCGGGAAATGAATCCCTCTGGGGACTACCTTCAAACAACGGGGGACAGGAGTCAGGTGAATGCTCCAGCCTCCTTCCTTCAAAAGGATAGTTCTGAGGTTCATTCTGCATGGTTATTCAGACAGCCCTGAGTTTTCTGTAGAAATAACTAGGTCAATAATCTCCTCTTGATTGGTTTTCTCTCTTTGCCCGCCTCACACCCCCTACTCCCTTGCTCTAGTTCCCTGAGATTATCTCCCAGACATAATACCTGCTCACAGGACCTTGTTTCAGGCTCTGTTTTGAGAGGAAGCCAAGCTAAGATATTGATTTCCCCCTTTAAGCTTATTAATCCTATTCAGATTTTTCATCTGTATCATTTCCTCCCCAATTCTTCCCTGACCACCAGGTCCAGGTAAGGGACCTCTCTTGTTATGGCTACACTTCCAACACCAAATAGTGCGCCTTGTCTATAAAAGGCTCTCAGCAAATATTTGTTGAACAAATGGCTCCCCCAGTGGACTCTGCCCAGCGGGAGAAGAGTCACTGGAGACAATTGTGAGCCTTGCCACCCTCTGATGCGATGCTGCAATCTCTGAAGACGCCAGTGCCGGCTCCCTCCGTGGGACAGAAGTCCATTATCTGCTCGTATCAGACTCTAATACACCTCAGCGAGGGGCCTGGGTAACCAGGCTGGATAAGTGCTGCGCGGAACACCACCTCCCCCACCCCCTCCGCTCCCCTTCCCCCCCGCCAGCCACATTAAGTGAGTAAGTAATGAGAATGGCTAGAAATTGAATTTTATGAAAAAGTAATCTGCAGCTTAGAGAACAAGCAGGGAGGAAAGGGGAGGGATTTGATGAGATGGGGGGGGGGGGGATGATTTTAAGGGCTTTCAGAGGGAATGAAGGAACATGGGAACCGACAGGGAGAGTCAGGCAGGAGAGTCATTCAATTAGGGAGGCTGAGATGGTGGCGGGATTTTGTCCCCTTCTGTTCTCTTCTTCTCCCCCCCCCCCATCCTTTCCATTTCGTCCTTGGGTATTTTGTCTCTGTGTTTGTGGGGTGGAGGGGAGGGGGACTAAGACAGATACAGTAGCAGGGGGGTGAGCAAAAGACACTCAGACCACAGAATAAATTACCCCGCCTGCGAGTCAGAGAATATTGGCATCAGGAAGGAACAAGGAGGGGTGGTGTGAGGCTGGAGGAGATGAGGGCATGGATGAGGACCTGAAGTGCTAGCGTGGTCACGACCCACTTCATCCCATTTTGACCTCCTTGATGGCCTCCTTGGTAGTCATGGGCCAGTCGTGATGGGTGAGCCTCACTGTTGTATGAGTCAAAGTAGGGAGTCTGGATACATGTTACAGAGAGGAGAGTGTGCTGGTCACGGGTCCAGTAATGTGTGACCCCCTCACTGGGTGTGTCTATGAGCGGTCACATTACATCCCAAGGGCAACTTCACAGGTTCCCATTTTCAAGATGAGTTGAGTGAGCCCCATAGGGATTAGGTGAATTCCCTGGGACTCACAGCTGGTGAGATAACAGATCCACTCCCCGAAGTTGCCTGGATATAGAACAGAAACCGTGATGACCAAAGTCTGTGATGACCAATGCGTCTGCTTGTGATTCAAAGGTGGTGGGGCTTCTCTGGTGGTCCAGCGGTAAAGAACCTGCCTGCCAATGCAGAGGACACGGGTTTGATCCCTGGTCCGGAACAGTCCCACAGGCTGCAGGTAACTAAGCCTGGGGGCCACGATTACCGAGCCTGTGTTCTAGAGCCCGTGCTCTGCAACAAGAGAAGCCACTGACATGAAAAGCCCATGCACAGTGACAAAGACCCGGCACAGCCCCAAACAGACAAATAAATGATAAAAAGAAGGCGATGCACTTAGGGACGTGATTTGGACGGGGCAGACCTGTGCCCCGGGTGCATTGCCCACCGTGAGCCAGCCATCCTCACACGCCTGTACACACCTCAGCTGCCTCCCCGCAGCTGCCCTACCTTTGTGGGTTCTCACGAGCCCCCCCTCCTCCCCAGGCCCCCTCCCTGGGCTCCAAGCTTCCCATTCACACACCCACATGCCCCTGCTCCCCACCGCCATTTGCAAACAGCTAAGTGGAGCTCAGCTTGAGCTCGATGCTTGGTGATGATGAGTTTCCCAGCAGGGGAAGGGTTTGCTTTGCAGAGACAAATACCAAACCAGCCACATTAAATCTTCCTGCTCATCCACACTCAAAGATGCAAGGAGGCCCAGACAGCAGTCTTCGGGAAAGCAGCAACGGGGTAGAGTCAGAGCAAACAGAAACCCCAGGGGGTTAAATGGAGCAATAGAGATGGTGGAGCAGGGCTGATGGGATAATGGAGGTGGCTATGTGTGTGGCCATTAACAGGCAGATGAAATGACAGACCACGGAGGGAAGAGGAGGCTGGATTGGGAAGCAGAGGAGGTGGGTTCCAGCCCTAGGTCTGCCCCAATCATGGGATGATTTTAGCTTCAGAATCTTCACTCAACTTTTTTTTTTTTTATTGAGAAGGGGAGGATTGGATTACTTTTAACTTCAGCTAAACTGGAGTTTAACTAGGCAACAGAGTCATGAGCCTACTGCAGGAAAGAGACTATATTTCAGCGCAGTTCCTGCAGACAAAAGGGGCTCTGTGATCTATTCATTCAACAACTGTGTAACCAAGCCTTATGCTAAAGGGTGGATATTTAGAGGTGAGTAAAACTCATCTGAACCCTGCCCCCTAGGGCTCCTGTGCCAGTGGGGAAGGAGACATTTAATAATCCCACAAATGCCTGAGTCATTACAGGCACAACTGGTGCTATCAAGGGAAAGGGGTGAGGTGCTGGGAGGTCGCACTGTATGGAGATTTCATTTGGATTCTAAGTTTGGGGCAGTCCTTCCGGAGAAAGTGACGTTGAAGCTGAGATCTGAAGCGTGAGGCGCCATAGAGCCTGGAAGCCGTAAGTCCTGAGCCCAAGAGCTGCGACTATTGAAGCCCTCATGCCTTAGAGCTGGTGCTCCCCAACAAGAGACGCCACGGCAAGGAGAAGCCTGTGTGCCGCAGCTAGAGAGTAGGCCCCGATCGCTGCAACTAGAGAAAAGCCTCTGTAGCAACGAAGACCCAGCACAGCCAAAATTTATTTATTATATAGAATAATAATTAAAAAAAAAAGAATACTGGAGTGGGTTGCCATTCTCTTCTCCAGGGGATCATCCCGACCCAGGGATCAAAATCAGGTCTCCCCCATTGCAGGCAGATTCTTTACCATCTGAGCCACCAGGGAAGCCCCGTTGTAGAAGTATTGCCAAACAATTAAATTAAAGCCTCCCCCCCCCCCCATCTTGTGAACCATAAAAAAACACATCGGTGGGGCCAGTGAGCCTCCAGTGTGCAAAGTCTCCCCTCATCTGATAGACGGGTAACTGGGTCTAGAGAAAGCAGGCACCTTGCCCAGGGAATCAGGGGATGCACCTTACCAGGGGCTAGAATTCACACCCTCTAACCGGGAATGTTCAGGGTGTGCTAGACCCAGTTATACACAGACGTATTCAGAAGGCATGGACCTGGCCGAGCTCATGGTCTAGGGGGAGCAGGCCCAGCCTCCCCCCGAGACACAGTGTGACAGCTGTTAGAGGCTGGCCCTAAAAAAGCTCAGGAGAGGCACCCCAGAGGCACCCCAGAGCTTCTGGCACAAAAATACCCACGGGGTGGAGCTATTCAAAGAGCTTTCTGGTTTTCTGTGGGCCCTAACAGGCCAAAGGCTTTCTGGTGCTCAGGACCCAGCCTCTGAGGGGAGTCTCTGTGGGGACAGGGGGTCCTGAGGACCAGCACCACTCCTCACTGGAGCCCTGGACGCGGGAGCACAGGCGGGGCCTCCTCAGTTTGCCGGGCAGAGGCACGGCCGCACCCACAATTTACGGCCCGCTCTCTGTTGCCTAATTGTGCTATCAGCGTTCGCTGTCGCAGGGCTAGGTTGAGGATGGATGGGAGCTGTTATGGGCCTAATGGCCACAGGAAAGTGTGTTGTTTACAGCGTTAAATAGCCGGGCCCACCCAGGCTTGGGGGCCACCCTCCAGGGTAGGAGCTCCATGCATCTAGGCTGTTGTTTTTTTAAGATTTATTTATTAATTTTAATTTTTTTTGGCTGTGCTGGGTCTTTGTTCCTGCATGTGGGTTTTCTCTAGTTGCCATGAGCAGGGGCTACTCTTCATTGCATTGCAAGGATGTGTCATTGTGGTGGCTTCTCTTATTGCGGAGCACGGGCTGTAGGCGCGAGGGCTTCAGGAGTTGCAGCTCGTGGGCTCTAGAGCACAGGCTCAGCAGATGTGGCACCACAGCTTAGCTGCTCTGTGGCTCGGGGGATCTTCCCCGACCAGGGACTGAACCCGTGTGCCCTGCATTGGCAGGCAAACTCTTAACCCCTAGACTACCAGGGAAGCTCTAGGCTGGGTTTTGAGAGTGGCTTGGGAAGGGACTCTCCATGAACCCTCTGTCTGCTGCATTTCCTCTCCAATGTGGGAAGCAGAACTTTGTGCTGGAAGTATGGGTCGGGAGCTGGTCCTTTCCTTCGCCTCTCCCTGGGTCTCTGAGCCAGATGGAAGCTCCCAAAGGACAGAGTCTGTGCCCTAACAACCAGACTGGGGCTGCCAAGGCAAGGGCTTGTCTCCCCACAGGACTGGGAGACTCCCACTGGGTTAGGCTGTATACTTGTCATCCTACTGGGAGCATACTCAGGATAAAACTCGATCTCTCTCATCAGACTTGGGGCTGCATCTTAATGACATATCTTCCTCCACCAGCCTGTGATTTCTCTAAGAGTATGTGCTCTGTCTCCCTACCAGAGTTCCTGGGCATGAGGACTCCCTTCTTTGGTTCTTTACCTCCTTGAGCCTCAGCTTCCTCATCTGTAAAATGGACTCCCAATGCTCTTAGTTTCTTTCTTTTTTTCTTTTGTGGGAGGGAAAGGAGATCCAGCCTTGCTCTTCACAGCATGGTCTGCACACCAGCAGCACTGGGATCACCTGGGAGCGTGTCAGAAATGCAGAATCTCAGGCCTCAGCTCAGACCTAAAGAACCAGGATGTGATTTTGACAAAATTCCAGATGACTGCTTGTGCACACTGAAGTTTGAGAGAAGCTGATTTACAAGCCCGAGGATAATCGGAGAGCCTCAGTGCATTTTGTTTCTCCCTCACCCTCGTTTTGGTTTTCAGTGTCAGTGCAGAGGCGTTGTAGCCTGCATGAGCGGGTAGAGATAGGGACCAATCCCAGGGGCTAGTATTCAGTAGGCACTCAACAAATACTCGTTGAATCCAGGAAGGGGTCATTGCATCTGAGTTCTTTTGCAGCCACTCTGTTCGCTGGACTTTGACCTCTGCCGTGTCTCTCTTTCTCTCCAGATTTCCCCCCATCATGCCAGCTCCAGGGTGGAAGGGTTAACATCTAGGGGCCAGAAAAACTTCCATGTCATACTAGACAGTACCTGCTCAGGCCACATCACCTGGGGATTTGGTAGAGAAAGGGTAGTGGACAGGCATCATGCTGCTTCCAGAAAAGGGACTCCACGCTCCTGAACACGGTGTCAATCCGCTTTGTGGGGGCATTCAGGCCAGGTACCCATCTGCACCCTGTGTGGACTTGCTGTGCAACCCAGGGTAAGTGATTCTCCCTCTCTGGGGAAAAGGAGGGTAGCCCCTCTGAAATACGTGGGCTCAGAGGGCGTGCCTCCTGACCTCACACCCTACTTGAGTCCCATCTGCAGGGCCCCCGAGGAGGGAAGGCCAGCCTATGCCCGAGCGTTCCCAGGGTGAGGAGTGAGTTCTCTCCCTCACGGGGCAGCCTCTCCACCTGTGCACCACGTGCCAGGATTGCAGCGTCCCTGTATTTCACTTTGATTTGACTCGACAACCACAATCAAGGCAGAGGCTCTGAGAAGATAAGACATCATCCCTACTTTTAGGCAGCATTCGGGGGAGATGGGGCGAGTGACACCCCTCTAACTCAGGGCAGAGCGTGATTACCGATTTGATAAAGAGGTCCATGATCTGGGGACAGGACCGTTATTGTAGGTGTGGAGGACTCAGGGACATTGCATGCAGAGGCGGGCATTTGAATTGGGCTGTGAAGACTGGGTAGGATTTCAGTGGATGTATCATCCTTCTTGGTTGCCCCTTGAGTCCACTGGTCCTCACCGTGCTCACTGCCCCACTGTGGTTCCAGCCTCAGCCCTTCTCGCGTGGACCAAGGCCCCCGAACACTTGCCACCACTCTGTCACTTCTGTCAGCCATCTAGCCAGCCCTCGCTCATGCCAGGGCGAGTGTTTGCTCACACTCACCAGTGGCCGTGCTGCACACCCCTTGGCACAGTGAGACCCCGAGGTTCTGCGTCTCACTATGACTCTATTCCTCACAATCCAGCAACTGCAGACTGCTCCTAGTTCCCCATGTGGGCGTTTTCTTTATGGCTGAACCACAGCACATGCTAATTCCTTTGCTGCAAACAACCTTCTCCCAGCTACTTATCCACCTGCTGAACTTCTCTTTATCTTCCGGGACCCAACCCCGTGCTTCAGGGGTCCTTTGGAGCCCTTCCTCTACCATCGCACCCACCACGCTACATTTTAATTACTTGTCAGGGAGACAGCCTTCCTTTGCTACACCAGGCAGGAGCTTGTTAATCTCATCCTAGTCAGTGCTTTATTGGCAGCGCCAGCAGTGGACACTTGATGCATGCAGAATGACCAGATAATGAAGTTACTAAGTGGTGTTTAGTAACACAGCCTGGGCATAGGCGTAGAGAGGGGACACCCTGTGCTACAATGGGAGGAGACATGGGAGGTGGGCTACATACAGTAAGTGGAGGCTGCAAACCTCTGGGTCGTTATCCTACCTGCTTACTAAGTGGTGTTTAGTAACACAGCCTGGGCATAGGCGTACAGAGGGGACACCCTGTGCTACAATGGGAGGAGACATAGGAGGTGGGCTTACATACAGTAAGTGGAGGCTGCAAACCTCTGGGTCGTCATCCTACCTGCTAGGGAGGGAACTCTAGGCCCTGGGTCCTAGGCTGGGCGCTGGGGGCTGCAGGGAGAGACCAGGAGCCTGCCCGGGATCTGCCAGGCTGTTTAGATTTTGCCTTCCTCATTAAGATTTGTCCCCAGAGATGAAGGGGTGGAGGGATGACTTAGGGGCAGCAGCTCTCAGATGCGCCTTATCTAGCACAGGGTGCCCGCCGGCTGCCCGTATATCAGGGGCATGTCATCTTGTTGCTCGCTGGAAAAGGAAGTGCGGGAGATAATTGTGCCTCCTCGTGAAGAAATATGGGCGGGGGCAGCAGCATCTTTCTTCCAGCTTTGGGAGAGAGGAGAGATGTCTACTCAGCATCCTTCGCCAGAGTGGGGTGGGGTGGGGAAGAGTATTTAACCCTTTTCCCTTAAATGCTCTCTGCAAAGTCAGTTTCCAAAGGTGAATAACGCCCAAGCAGTTTGGAATCCTTCAAAGAGGCTGGTTGGGGCTAAGAGGAGAGGTAGAGGATCCATAGAGGTTCAAGGGGGCAGTGGGCAACTTGGGAACAAACATCAGTGTAAAGACTCGTCCTGGTGTCCATCTTAGTCTTTCACATCTATCCCAGTGTCTTTCTAGATTCTCCAGTTTCACATTCCGAGGTATCTCCGGGCACCTCTTCCTCTTTCACCCAGGGGGAATCTGACCCCTGGTCCAAGGCCGGAGGCTGGCTCGGCAAGTACAGGAAGGCCTCTTTCTCTGGACCAGACAGCTGTCCCTCCCCATCACTCGATTAGCTTGATTTCCAAACGAGCTTAATCATACCATCCTCCTTCATGGCCCCAATCTGCAATTTCCACTAATTAATGATTGCAAATTGCTGAGTAACGAACCACTCGATGGTGCAGCTATTATTAATGGCTGGGAGTGGACCTAGATTGGAGTTTGAGGGAGAGGGGGCATTAGCCTTGTGTTGAGGGAAATGTATGCTGGGGACAGGGCTGGCCACTCGCCGGGAGGGTAGAGTGAAGGCGTGATGACCCCGGCTCCTAGCTGCCCATCACCAGCCTGGGTGACAGGAAGGCTTGAGGTTAAATGACACAACCCTGGTGGTGGTCCTGGGATCCTGGATGCCACCAGTGAGGAAGGTGGTGGTCTAAGCTATCTCTAGAAATGGCAGATTGGGAGACCGCCTAGAGCATGGCCAGCTGGAGCTGTAGAGTGATACAGTAAGACAGCTGGTGATGGCTGGGAGAACAAGGCTGGGCCACCAGCACATGCTGGGAACAGATTTCAGGTGCTCAGAGCTGGCCCAGCCATGCAGAAACACCCACAAAGCAGCTGGGCTCCAAGGCAGCCTGCATTATGGGCTTCACCGGGACGTGCCTATGGGCTTACTGGCGGACAAGGGAATGGCCTAGTTTATTCTGCCTGGGAGAAGCTTGCAAGCCTTATGAAGAAAGCATTATCTAAGTAGGAACTCTGAGGCTAAGAAACACCTAACTCGTGGTGAATGAGAGAAGGACGCTTCAGGAGGAGCTTCAACAGAGCAGCAGACGCGAGCGTGCTGCGGCGGCAGTGAGAGGTCCGGCAGCGCTGGTGGGTGGGATGGGGTGGGGTGGGTTTGTAAGAGCTCTGGAGCATGATCTGGTTGCAAGCAGCCAGCCTGGAGCCTGGGCTTCCCTGGTGGCTCACATGGTAAAGAATCTACCTGCCATGCTGGAGACCTGGGTTCCGTATCTGCATTGGGAAGATCCCCTGGAGGAGGGCATGGCAACCCACTCCAATATTCTTGCCTGGAGAATCCCCGTGGACAGAGGAACCTGGAGGGCTGCAGTCCATGGGGTTGCAAAGACTCAAATATGACTCAGCGACTAAGCACAGCCTGGAGCCTGGGGTTGTGGTCAAGAGTGTAGGCTCGAGTCAGACTCATCCACTTAGGAACTGTGCTCTGGGCATGTGGCTTAGCTTTCTCTGAGCCTCATTGTCCTCATCTGTAAACTCATTACTCACCTTACAATAAAAATTGCTCTGAGTAGCAAATGAATGAATATAGATTAAGTGCTTAGAGTGGTGCCTGTTGGACTTCCCTGGTGGTCCTGTGGTTAAGAATCCACCTGCCAATGCAGGGGACTCAGGTTTAATCCCTGGTCTGGGAAGGTTTCACTTGCCGAGGGGCAACCAAGCGTGTGCACAATTACTGAAGCAGGTGAGCCTAGAGCCCCGGCTCCACAAGAGAAGCCCGTGCACTGCAGTGAAGAGTAGCCCCCGTTTACCGCAACTAGAGAAAGCCTGCTTGCAGCATCGAATACCCAGTGTTGCCAACAATAAAAAGAAAAGAAAAGTGCCTGTCATGGAGAAGGTACCCTACGGATGCTAGCCATCACTGTTACAAGTGCCCTGTGGCACCCAAGCACGACTTTCCGAGGGCGAAAGATGTGATCAGAGGAACCAGGGATGGCACCTGAAGGGCATCCAGAGATGGGATATTTGGGATTTTCTCAATGATTGGGGGCTCCTCCCGATGTTGATGAGGAGGGGCCTGGGGTGGTAAATATCTTTGAATACACAGGACTTCCCAACCAACGAAGAACCGCTTTCCCCAGCATGCCCGTGGTACCTCCGTGGGAAACGCAGCTCGGATGGCTAGGTGTGGCTCTGGGTGTAGTTGGCTTGGAAAGGATGGAGGTCAGCGTCAGCCCGCAGTGCACTGCGTGCCATGAGCTGAGCAGGCTGTCTAGCCACACAGACTTGCCCATGTCACCCTTTCTTCCTTCTTTTCTCCCTCCCTCCGTCTTTTCTTTCCTTTCCTTCTTCCTTTCTTCTGTCTTTTCCCAATACTGTCAAATTCCAGGGATAAAATGGTACACAGGTCAGCATCTCAGGGAGCTTACAGTCTAGAGGGAGAGTCGGATCAAAGGGCAGTGATGGGAAGTGCAGGGTGGGAAAATTTAAAGGACATCTAACCGAGGTCTGGGCTCTGAGTTAAGACATTTGGGCTGCAAGGAGCAGAGATGTTCACCTGAGTTTCCTCAACAAATGGAACATATCTGTAAAGCTACAATAGCAAGATTGACGGGAAGGAATCCTGTGAGATGTTCAAGATTCAGTAGTCATTGGATCTGGGAAAAATTCAGGGTCCAGGGATCTGGTTTCCTTGTTCCCCTCTCAGAATCGAGTGTTGCTTGGCTCCTCTGCTGAGCGTATGAATGTGGCTCAGTTGTGTGCCATATGGAGGCTTCTCTCTGGGTCTGCTTCTGCTATCAACAGCTTCCTTCCTTTCTCAACATCTGAATGCCTCACAGTTTCTACTTACTCATAACTTTTAAGTCACTCCTGCTCTCTGGCAGCCTCATGGCCTGACAAACTTTGTGTGTATTTTCCAACTCAAATTCTGCAAGAAGAACCTGACTGGCCATGTCCAGCCCTTTAAGGGAGGGCCTTCCCGGGCTGGCCACCTTGAGAAGAGCCCTTGCTTGGTTTTCGAATGGCCCATGACCTGACTATGTGGCATATGCCTGACTCAGCACAGTGAGCTTCATTGCCTTGCCCAAGATAGGGGGGCTTTGTTTTAGACCCACACCCTTCCTCCCGAAGCAGCCCAGCAGGATCCTACAACCACACACCTGGCGCTGAGTGCCTTCCTCTCTTTCCAAGAATGATGCTGAGCCAGACAGTCAGCATGAAGAGGCAAATTCAGACAGCCACGTAAAGAGCCCCCCTCCACACTTCCATTTCCCTACAACGTAGCCAATTCCTGCTGTCTCTGGTCCAGAAATTCTGGATTGTTCTGGCCATGTTTAGCCATAATTCAACTGGCACAAAAGCCTGAAGAAATGGGACATGTCACAAATTTCCAAGTACCCTGTTTATCCCCCGTGGGGCTCTTTCCTTCCCTGATATGTGATGTGGCAGAAAATACAGCCTTTGTGATCAAGAAGCGGCTCCATCCTTTATCAGAATGGAGTCAGGTCGGCTCTTTGAGGCTCAGTTTCTCCATCTGTAAAAGGGAGATCCCAGAATGGCCATCCAAGGTTACTCCTGAGGGACTGGCTCCTGGAGTTACTATTATTCCCTCCTCGGCTTAAGGCCAGGGGTTCTCCTCAGTCTGACATGGAGGTCATGGCAGTGGAGGTGGGGATGTAACCAGAAGCCCTCGGGAGGCTATGATCCTCCCAGCCTCACAGCCCTGAATTTTGAAATGATTAAGGAGGGGGAAGGGGCTGAAGAGCAAGGAAGTTGCTGCTAAGTCACTTCAGTCCGACTCTTGGTGACCCCATGGCCTATATAGCCCTCCAGGCTCCTCTGTCCATGGGATTCTCTGGGTGAGAATACTGGAGTGGGTTGCCACGCCCTCCTCCAGGAAGGAGATGCATTTATCTCTCCTTCGCTGCTTCCCTTATATTTCCCCCTGCTCTTCTGTGTTTCTCACTCAGCTCAGCCAAGGGCCCGTCACCCCCCTCTGCACCCCCACCCCAATTCCGCTGCAAATGCGATGCCTACTCTGCTCTGCAGGCTGCCTATCTCTGCACACCAGCTTCTGCATGGAAGGATTTTCTTCGTTCCTCCTGGGCCTGGAACCAGCTACGCTTCTGATTTCCCTCAAAAGCACTCCCATGGAGCTGCGTACTCACTGTCTCCTTCCCATCACTTTCTCTTCATCTCTCTGGGGCTTTTCTCTACTTCTCTCACCTTTGGGTCCATTTCTATTAGGACTCATGGCCAAAGTGCCTCCATGGATGCAATTTTCACTTCTGCTAAAGTCTCCAGGAGATGTGTGGACAGTGAAGAACTTCCTGACATCTCATGTCTCCAAAGCAGTTTGTTAACCATCCTTCTGAAAGGAAGGCAGATGCTGATTCGCACACATGTCTGCAGGGTTGCTGGGGGCGGGGGTGGGGGGAGGGCAGCAATGAAGCAGAACTCAGTGGGAGTTAGGACTCCGGTGGATCCGAAGGCAGTATTGTTCTCCCATGGTTAATTCTCCTCCATTGCTATTGGATAACTTAAACATCTTTAAGAAAAACTTTGATGCTGAACAACTCTCAGGGGAAAAGAACCCAGCCCAGGTGAACAATAAGCCACTTTTCTCTCTCCTGTCTCCTCCAGCCTCTGTTGATACACACTCTTCTTTGCCTGGTGGTAGCCAGCCTGAGAAGACATCTCCTTTTTCTGCTTAACGGTATTTTATGTGAAGGTTGTTTTGTATCCACTTAGTGTACAGGGCTGTCATTTTTAATAACCACGGCACATTAATACGACCACCGTTTGTTTACTGCTATTGTTGGGCATTTGGACGGTGGCCAAATTTTCAATCTTGCAAATAGCGTTGCCATGAACATCTTTGTCAAACTCCCTTTTTTCTTTCCCTTTAGATTATTTCCCAAGGGTTGATCCCGCAGGAGAATTACCAGGTCAGAGGACACGAACACACTGCAGATTGCTTTTCCTGAGAACCGACTTGAGCTGTGGCTCTGCCACCAGCACGTGCAGGGATGGGGCCGCGCTGGGGGGACCAGGGCTTCTGCCTCTGGGGACTAGGGTCAGCTGACCCTAGTCACATTTGCTGTGTGACCTTGGGTAAGTCAGCTCCCCTCACTGGACTTGGATTTTCTTCTCTGGAAAATGAAGGGGTTGGGCAGGATGATGTGTGTCGGGGAGCACACCAGACCACTCAACTGTGGCTTGATTTGATTGGTGGATGCCGGGGGCTCAGCCTCATTGGGTTTGAGATCCTTTTCTCACCTGTGAGGACAATGTGGGGATGACCTCCTGTTGGTATTTCAGATGGATGGTCTTGTGAGTATATGTGTTCGGGGTGGGGGCTGGTGCTGGGAAGGTCAGCCGGGCCCCTACGCAGTGACTGTCTGAAGCAACCAGCTACTCAGCTGTACTAGCTGTTTACATTGGCATCCAGGGTTGACATCCGTGCTAGACTGGTCATTGTTATTGGTGTTCAGTCATGTCTGATTCTTTGCAATCCCATGGACTGCAACACACCAGGCTTCCCTATCCTCCACCAACTCCTGGAGTTCACTCAAACTCATGTCCATTGAGTTGATGATGCCATCCAACCATCTCATCCTCTGTCGCCCTCTTCTCCTCCTGCACTCAATCTTTCCCATCATCAAGGTCTTTTCCAAGGAGTTGATTCTTTGCATCAGGTGGCCAAAGTATTGGAGTTTCAGCTTCAGCATCAGTCCTTTCAATGAATATTGTTTTGCATGTCATTCCTGAACATACAGGAAATGTTTGAGAGACAGAGCTGGGTTTGAATCCAAACTTGACTCTTGTTGGCTTTGTGGGATTTGAGCAGATGACTTGACATCTTGGAACTTCAGTTTCTTCACCTGTAAAACAAGAATAAAGATACCCACTGTAAGGTTGTACCAGAGAGTTAATGAGATAATGCATGAAAAACAGTATGACAGTGACTGGCTGGCTGGAACTCTCAATATTTATAATATTTCCCAAAGACCCGGTGCCCTCCTCAGTCTGGTGTGATGCTTCTCAAGCAGGATGTCCACAACCCAAGTTATTGCTGCCTTCTCTCTAGTGAGGATAAACTGGGCGGGGTCCTGCCAGATGCCTGGGAAGGGCCTTATGATCCTCAGGGTGGAGCCCAATCCTGGCCATCTCTGGATTCTGTTCACCATGGGCCCCGAGCAGAGCTGACCACAGGCACCCTCCTGCCAATGCCCCTTCCCTCTGTGCTCACTGACCCCTTGTGGACCCTCTGGGCTCTTGTGGCAGTTGGTAGAGTCAGAGACCAGCAGGCCAGCCAGTGTAAAGGCAGCCTGTGCCAGATTCTCTCATCTCTGACTTCAATCCCAGCCTTTGATCTGCGTTCCCTCCACACCTCCTCAGAGTTCCTGAAGCCTTTCCCGAAACCTCCAGTTGTAAGAGCTGGGATCCTTTGGAAGGCCCTGAGCCAAAGGAGTACGTCAAGGCTGTATATTGTCACCCTGCTTATTTGACTTCTATGCAGAATACGTCATGAGAAACGCTGGGCTGGAAGAAGCACAAGCTGGGATCAAGATTGCTGAGAGAAATATCAATAACCTCAGATAGGCAGATGACACCACTCTTATGGCAGAAGGCGAAGAGGAACTAAAAAGCCTCTTGATGAAAGTGAAAGAGGAGAGTGAAAAAGCTGGCTTAAAGCTCAACATTTAGAAAACGAAGATCATGGCATCTGGTCCCATCACTTCATGGGAAATAGATGGGGAAATAGTGTCAGACTTTATTTTTGGGGGCTCCAAAATCACTGCAGATGGTGATTGCAGCCATGAAATTAAAAGACGCTTACTCCTTGGAAGGAAAGTTATGACCAACCTAGATAGCATATTAAAAAGCAGAGATATTACTTTGCCAACAAAAATCTGTCTAGTCAAGGCTATGGTTTTTCCAGTGGTCATATATGGATGTGAGAGTTGGACTGTGAAGAAAGCTGAGCACTGAAGAATTGATGTTTTTGAACTGTGGTGCTGGAGAAGACTCTTGAGAGTCCCTTGGACTGCAAGGAGATCCAACCAGTCCATCCTAAAGGACACCAGTCCTGGGTGTTCATTGGAAGGACTGATGCTGAAGCTGAAACTCCAGTACTTTGGCCACCTCATGCGAAGAGCTGACTTATTGGAAAAGACCCTGATGCTAGGAGGGATTGGGGGCAGGAGGAGAAGGGGACGACAGAGGATGAGATGGTTGGATGACTCGATGCACATGAGTTTGGGTGAACTCCGGGAGTTGGTGATGGACAGGGAGGCCTGGCATGCTGTGATTCATGGGGTTGCAAAGAGTCGGACATGACTGAGTGACTGAACTGAATTTAACTGAACTGAACCTACCCTCAGAGCCAAGCCCCTGCCGCTGTGACCTGTCCCTCCCTCCTGCCTTGGCCATGGGCCCACAGCTAGCTCTGCTGGGCTCAGCTGCTGGGGCTTTCCCCTGCGTTCATTGCAGAAGGCGGATTTTCCCAGAATGCTTGCACACCAGAACCGCTCTCCCTCCCTGCCCCTGCCAGGGGATTGTCTGCCTGAGAGAAACTGGTGGGAGAGCCTTCTGGGGGTGGCCCACCCACTGGGAGAAGAGGCCAGGTCCCCAGGGCCAAGAAGCTTTCAGGCCCGCAGGTTTGACAAGGGTGATGGCTTCACTCTGGACGGTAAACCATGGGAGGGGCTGGGGGAGGTGAGTGAGGAGGAGCAGGGGGACTTTTGGGTCTGGGGGCAGCAGAGGGTTTTACCAACTTCTTGGTGAGTTCCAAAAGCATGGGCAGCCCCCTCCCATGCTGTTTTGATGCCCAGACAAGGGGACACACACCAGGAACTATGCTAAGTCCACAGATGGGTACCAATGGGGCCACCAGAGGCATTGTGCCTGCCCTTCCTATTCAGGGATGGGCCATGAGGTCTTAGGGCTGAGGTCCGCAGGAGGGCCCAATGCAGACACCCACTTCCCACCTGCCAGGCTCCCTCGTGAGATGGGCAGACCCCCTGGTGGGCGGCAGCCGCAGGAGAAAACAGCAGGGTTTTTTCTCAATCTCCCCTGAAGCCTAAGCCTTCCCAATCAATCTCTTGGCACATGCTTCCTCCTTCAGGAACGGGGAGAACGTAAAAGAAGCATTTGCCCCAGTTCCGCCCTGTCCTCTCCACCCTCCTTGTTGGATTACGGCAGCGGGAGCCCTGTGGAAGGGCGGCCGAGCTGCCCAGCTGCCACAGCCTTGTGCCCTTTGTGATTTAGTCTGTCCATCTGTAATATGGGGATAGGAAGACACCTGGGTGCTTGGCTCTCCCAGGGGCAATGTGGTCCTCGCTTCTGTAGTCGGGCTGGCTGTTTCTGTTGGGAGAGGAGGGAGCAGAGCCCCTTCACCCAGAGACCCGAGGTTCTTCTTCTGACAGTGAGCCCAAGACAGTAGACTCCCATTCCTAAAAAAACGTCTTCCCAAGTCATGGAGACAATGCAATTAGCAGCCTCTTTGTTCAGGGTGTTAATTAACTTGTTTCTTCCAAACACACCTTCTTCCAGGTACAGCCCATCATCTCTGGGGTGCTGGCAGGGGGAAGGCAATTAGATCCTCGTTACTGTGCAATTAATTATGGCTTGAAAACTGCTCGAGGAGGCTGGGAGGAATTCCTCGACAGTGTCAGCCCCAGGAAGAGGCCTGGTTTAGGAGTAGGACTGAGCTGAGCCTAGATTGGAGGACGGGAGAAATGGCTGTGGAACCCAGTTCAGGGCATTGCAGAAAGGCAGATCTGGGCACCTCCTTTCCCTGCTCTAGAACTTTCACTGGCTTGCTGGTCCCTATCGAGTGAAGATTAAACTCTCTACTTGACTATTCAAGGCCATCTATTATCTGGCCTACTTCACCTTGGCACGTCATCATTGCAAATACCTGTTCCTCCCTGGAGACTTTTCCTGAGGGCAAGAGGGTCTTAGAGAGAGTAAGGGGACTTCCCTGGTGGTCCAGTGGTTAAGAAGCTGCCTGCAATGCTGGGGACATGAGTTCGATCCCTTGTCTGGGAAGATTCCATACGCTGTGAGGCAAATAAGCCTGTGTACCATAACTACTGAAGCCTATGTGACCTAGAGTCTGTGCTCTGCAACAAGAGAAGCCACCACAGTGAGAAGCCCATGCGCTGCAACTAGAGAATAGCCTCAGCTTGCTGCAACTAGAGAAAGCCTGGGTGCAGAAAGGAAGACCCAGCAAAGCCAAAAATAAATGTTTAGTAGCTAAGTTGTGACTGACTTTTCATGACTCCACGGACTGCAGCACACCAGGCTTCCCTGTCCCTCACCATCTCCCAGAGTTTGCAGAAGTTCTTGTCCATTGAGTCAGTGATGCCATCCAACCATCTCATCCTCTATCATCCCCTTCTCCTCCCGCCTTCAATCTTTCCCAGCACTAGGGTCTTTTCCAGTGAGTCAGCTCTTCACATCAGGTGGCCAAAGTGTTGGAACTTCAGCTTCGGCATCAGTCCTTCCAATGAATATTCAGGGTCGATTTCCTTTAGGATTGACTAGTTTGATCTCCTTGGAGTCCAAGAGACTTTCAAGAGTCTTCTCTAGCACCACAGTTTGAAAGCATCAATTCCTTAGTGGTCTGCCTTCTTTATGGTCCAGCTCTATTTATTTAATAAATAAATATTTTAAGAAAAGAAAGAAAGAGAGAGTAAGAGTTTTGGACTCAGATAAACTTGATCTCAACTAACTAACCTCCTAGAGCTTCAGTCGCTCCCCTCCCTGCCCCCAGTGCAAGGACAGCCCCGAAGCCTGCCTTAAAGATAATGTGTGTCAAGCGCCCAGCCTGGATGAGTCTCCTTTGCACCCACTCCGTGCTCAAGTCGTGGTCACCAGCTAGCCTTTGCCTCTGTGGTAATAATGAGCGTGCCTCACACAGGGCCTGCGGTTTTCTAACTAGTTCCCATCCTAGGTCCTTCTGTGTCCTTCACCTCGATCCTCGGAGGTGGCCAGTGGCACCCTGGACTCAACCTCAGAGATGGTGGTGGTGGTTCCCAGGTGGTTCTGTGGGGGCAGTACTGCCCCCATGGGGCATTTTGGACCACAGCCCTGTAGTGAGGGCTCCCTGGCATCTAGCGGACAGGATCGAAGATTCCAGATGTCACGTATGTGAAACACCTGTGTATACTTGCTGGCAATACAACTTAACTTGGTGTTACTTATGTTTCTGCTATTTGGGGGCCTGAGTTTATATATTTATAAATGTGTTATATGTATGTGTGTGTGTGTGTGTGTGTGTGCACGCGCAGAAATATACAACATTTGCCAGGAATGCAGCCACCAAGAAAATGGAAGGAAGATTGGATTTTGTTTTGATGAGTGCTCTACTGAGAACCATCGGCCAGTTGGACAACTACGCAGTGGACAGCTACGCTGGTCCTGGTATCTGAGTCCCGAAAAGAGCCGCTGACCTGCCAGCGTTTGTCACTTTGTCCTCATGATGTGCTCAGCTGCGAGAGTAAGGCCGCTTCAGGCATCTTCGTGGCTGGTCGTGCTCAAGCATTCATACACAGCAACGTGTATTATTTCATGATAATCTTTCCCCTCATTTATTCTTTGTTTAGATGACAAATATGTCATATTCTCTGAATTTCATTTCAAGAGGGCATTCCAAATTGTTTGTTACAGACAGCGATGCTGATAAACGCGAGACTAGCCCAGCTGGAAGAACCCCTGGTCGGGCCCCTCCCTGCGTGGTCAGTATGGGGGGCTCGGGGGGCGGTCGTGGGGCTGCTGGGGGCCAGGCTGTTGTTTCCGATGCCCACCCGCTGCACCCGTACTGCTCCGTGTGTGGGTCTGTGTGTATGTACACGTGACTGCCACCTGAGGGCTTTCTGGAGTGTGTGTTCCAAGGTGAGCCAGGCAGTCTCTCCTCCTGACGGCAGGAACGTGAAGATGCCCACCCAGCCCTGTGGCACACCTGCTTCCGGGGGTACCTGAGCGAGCCAGGCTGCCAGCTGCTCCTACTCATGGCCTCAGTCTTTCAAACAAGAGGGAAGCTTGTGTGCAGCTTCAGGGGGCGCCCACTTCCCAGCCTCGCTGGGGGCAGTCTGAGAGGTGACAGCCATTCCAGCTTTATGGAAAGCCTCCCACCCCGCCTGCTCCCACCAGCTGCCCTTCCCCTGGCCACCTGGCCCACGCCCCTATTCCTGTCACACCCCTCCAGTCCCCAGGTCCTCTCTGGATGAGCCCTTTAGCCAGAAGAGGCATCATCAGGGCTTGGGTTTAAGCTGAGCTGAACAGGAGCAGCCCCACCCCCACCCACCGCGTCCAACCCTGGGTGCCTCCCTTCCCTCCATGGGCCTGCCTTTCCCCATCTGTCCAGGTGTTCCTCTCTCCCTCACGCTTCTCCAGGCTACAGCATTGGTTCCCAATCTCACGTCTTCCTCCCATGTCCTTCTCCCTTCTCTTGGGCTCCCTGCAGAGCACGGAGTGAATTAATTAGAGTGAATAAAGGGCTTCCGGAGGCATATTGCTTCTTTTCCCCACCCCAGGCCAGCCCCTACCCTGCCACTCCATCTCCCAGGCTGTGCTTGCCTCCTGATACGGGAAGCTAAGTCCCAGATGGCAGTGCCCACCTCTGGGCGTGCAGGGCTCTCATCATCCCACAGCTGATTAGCTGGTGGCTCCAGGTGATGACTTTAGGGGGTGTGGGTGGGGCTGGCCGCCTTGCTGCTTCTCTGTTTTTCGGTCTCCAAACAGTGAAGAGTCTGTCTTAGGATTAGGGAGGACAGGGCGCCAGGGCTGTACTGGGAAATGCTAGGAATATTAGTGGCATTCTTCTCCTTCTCCACCTTCTCACTTCTTCTTGTGTGTTCCTGTGTGTGTGCATGGGTCTGTGTGTGTGTGTTTACGGACAGGCTAAACTAGGTCTCCTTGGAAGGGAAGTTATGACCAACCTAGACAGCATATTAAAATGCAGAGACATTACTTTGCCAACAAAGGTCCATCTAGTCAAAGCTATGGTATTTCAGTAGTCAAGTATGGATGTGAGAGTTGGACTAGGAAGAAAGCTGAGTGCCCAAGAATTGATGTTTTGAACTGTGGTGTTGGAGAAGACTCTTGAGAGTCCCTTGGATTGCAAAGAGATCCAACCAGTCCATCCTAAAGGAAATCAGTCCTGAATATTCATTGGAAAGACTGATGCTGAAGCTGAAACTCCAATACTTTGGCCACCTGATGTGAAGAACTGAAGTCACAAGAACTGTGACTCATTTGAAAAGACCCTGATGCTGGGAAAGATTGAAGGCAGGAGGAGAAGGGGACGACAGAGGATGAGATGGTTGTATGGCATCACCGACTCAATGGACATGAGTTTGGGTGAACTCCAGGAGTTGGTGATGGACAGGGAGGCCTGGTGTGCTGTAGTCCATGGGGTCACAAAGAGTTGGACACGACTGAGCGACTGAACTGAACTGAAACTAGGGTGGGCAAACTAGCCTGATGTGCTGTGTCCTTGGGTGTGGTCAGGGATGCTCCTGAGTGTCCTTATCTGTAACTGGGTGCCATGAGATCGGGATGGGAGGGATTTACCCAACTGCCCGTGGATGAAGAACTCAAGCTCCTTCTCAGGCCTGGGCCTGCACTCGTTTGGAGCCCTGTCTCGTGGCCCGTCATTTGGGTTGGACCAGCCAAGGCAGGAGGGTCTCCTCCTATGCCTGGGGCTTCTGGGCCTGAGTCTGTCAGTTACAAGGCCTTCCAGTCTGTAACCTGGTGGCCTTGTCCTAATCAGCGCATCTCTCCTCAGCCAGCCGCTTCCTCTCCAAATAGTGGGGCGTCCTGCTCTGTTGTTGTGGGGCCTGGGGCTGGTGGTCTGGGAGTGATGGAGCAGTTTGGGGTGGCTGATCACAGCTGGCTTACCTGAGGCAGGGGCTCTAGGCTGCTGGGTGCTGCTGCCCTAATCCTGTTCATAGATGGCTCCAGAGATGAGCTTCATTTTCAGTGGACCACTGGCCTTCCAGGTTTAGTGAAACACTTCTCCATGTGTTTCCATCTGAAATAGCCTCTCTTGTTCACTCCTCAGAGGCAACAGGAGAGAATTCCAGGGGGAGGCCCTTCCTGCTTTCTGAAGCTGAGAGGCTGGGGGAGTCTTCCATTTAACTATTGGGCCAGTACTGAAGGACGTGTGTGCATGCTGCTGTGTGCTATGCTTAGTCGCTCAGTTGGGTCGCTTCTTTTTGGACCCCATGGTCTGCAGCGCTCCCCCACCCCCCGCCCCCTCCTGACCCCACTCAGGTTCCTCTGTCCGTGGGATTCTCCAGGCAAGAATACTGGAGTGGGTTGCCACACCCTCCTCCAGGGGATCTTCCTGACCCAAGGATCAAACCTGTGTCTCTTATGTCTCCTGTATGGGCAGGTGGCTTCTTTACCAGTAGTGCTACCTGAGAAGCCCCATATCGAAGGGCATATACTTGTAAAAAATTATCTGTGGTTGAAATTCCAATTTAGCTGGGCATCCTGCGTTTTCTTTCCTAAACCTGGAAGGCCACGTGGCCCCCTGAAAATGGGGCAAACTAGAGTGATGTGCTTTGCCCTTGGGTGCAGCTGGCTGTGCTCCTGAGTGTTCTCATGTGTAACTGGGCACCGTGAGGACAAAGCGAGAGGGTGAAGAAGACCAGGAGTTTCAAGGCTTGATCTGACAGCCTCCCAGCCTCCTCTTCTGCTCCTTGTGTATCCCATGAGCTCTAAGAAGGTCTGGGCTGATGAGGTCTTTAGGAGTCATATAGCTTTCCACGCCGCAGCTGATCTCTGTTCCTGGAAGGATGGCTTCCGCAAGCTGGGTTCAGGTGTCTGAGTGGTTGATAAATGGTGAGGTGACTGCAGGGCTCCACTGGGAAGGGAAGGGTGGATCTGGTCCACCGTCTCCATTGCGCCGAGGAGGCCGCGGAGGCAAGGCCATGCCGTGAGCTACGGCTTCCAAGCCAGACTGGACCTGTGTCCCCAGGGTGAACCATAGAGGTCGGTCCCATGAAGAACTGAATATGGGAGGGCCTGCTTGTTTTAACAGGACTTCTTTGTGCCATCCATGCCCTTCTGCTGGCATTAGAGCCAGGTGGAGTCACTGGTGGTATGGAAAGATGAGGCGTCTGGGTCCATGAGGCCAGGGCTGTGCAAAAGTGCAAACCCTTCCACATCTCCCCCTCCCCAGCCTGGATCTGCTGCATGTGGGAGTCCCTCCCTCACTGTCTTGTGACTAGCTCCCGCCACGAGGTCTTGTCTATACCATTGTCCCCTCCTTTCTTCCCAGCCCTCTCTCGTCTTTAAATCCTGTACAGGGCATGTCAGAGCTCAACTGTCCATCTCCAGTGACTAGTGCATTGCACATAGTAGGTGCTCACTAAGTAGCTGCAGGATAGGTGCATGGATGGATGAAAGGACGCCTGAGTTAGTGTCGGGAGACTTGGATTCAGGGTTTGGCTTGACCCCTACATGGCTGTGTGGCTTAGGACAAGTCACTTAGCCTTTCTGGGCCTCTGTTGTCTACTCCCTAAAGCTGTTAACAGATGGAATGAGACAACAAAGATGACTTATTCCCTTATTAATGGAGTCTCTTTGGCCCTAAATCCTTAGGATGTTTTCTTCCTTTTACCTAACTGCATGTAACCACAGGAGAACTTGTGGCCACAATTTATGTGTGCCTTGTCTTCCAAGAAGTGCAGGGTCCAGAGAGTCTTCCACAGTCCACGATGACCACCCATCCACTGCAGTTCCCCATCAGTACCTCCAGCCCTGCCTTCTCTCCTAAGCTATTCTAAAGCCTGTCCATCCTTTACCCGAAATTCAAGATGACAGAATCCAAACTCTACATCCTTTCTCCAAGCTTGCTCTGTCTTCCTTCTTCTCAATGAATGGCCCCATCACTCACCCAGTAGCCCTGTCAGGAACCCAGGGGTCAAATTTTCCTCTCTGTCTCCATCACACACAGTCACCAAGTCCTGTTGACTTCACTTCCTCATCTTTTCTCCAACTGGGCCATGGCCTCTGCTCCATCCCCCAGACCTCAGCCACGGCCTCCTGTCTGTGGCACTAACTCCTCCGGCCTCATTCTGAAAGTTACTTCTGATTCCATCACTTCCTCATTTAGAATCCTTCAGCGTCTCCCTGTGTTTCCCAGGATCACGTCCAAACCCATTCACTGAGACTTACGTACAACTCAGTATGTTCTGGCCCCTGCCTACCTCTCCAGCCTCGGCTTTCAGCATCTTCACCCACTGAAGACTCCTGACCCCACTGTTCTGAATGAACTGTCTGCCGTCTCAGGGATTTGCTGTTCACTTTCCCATCCCTGGACATTTGCACGTGCTGCTCCCCGACTCTTTCCTTGGCTGGCCTCTATTCAAACTTCAGGTCTCTGATTTCTAGAAACTTTTCTTGACTTCCTGAAGCCCACACTCTCAAGACTTGATCAGGTGCTCCTTCTGTGAAAGTCAACAATGTCATGCTCTTATCATGACCTTTTCATGTCTTGTTACCAACACTCGCCACAGTGTCATCACTTCCCATGTGTCTTTTTTTTAAATTAATTTTTATTGGGAGTATAGTTGCTTTACAATGTTGTGTTAATTTCTATTGTGCAGTAAAGTGAATCAGCTATATGTACACATATGTATGTGTGTGTGTGCTCAGTCGTATTTGACTCTTTGTGACCCCATGCACTCTAGCCTGCCAGGCAGCTCTGTCCATGGAATTTTCCAGGTAAGAATACTGGGGTTGGTCACCATTAACTATTCCATGGGATCTTCCCAACCCAGGGATTGAATCTGTGTTTCTTGTGTCTCCCACATTGGCAGGCAGATTCTTTACCACTAGTGCCACCTGGGAAGCTCCATACATATACATGTATCTCCTCTTTTTTGGATTTCCTTTCCAGCTAGGTCACCACAGAGCACTGAGTAGGGTTCCCTGTGCTATACAGTAGGTTCCCATTAGTTATCTGCTTTATACACAGTATCAATGGTGCATATATATCAATCCTAATTTCCCAGTGCATCCCACCCACACCCCCTGCCTCACGTCCTGTGTGTCTTTCCCAAGCTGTGGGTTCCTGGAAGATACGTTGCCTGATTTGTGTCCTCAGCATCTGTGAGACACGAGGTAGTCAGAGACAGTAGAGCACAGGGCACAGGAATCCAAACTTCAGCTGAGCCCCATCCGATACACATCTGCAGGTGGTCATTGACCACGTGCAGTGTTGAGCGTCCACACTGAGAAGTGCTGTGAGTCTGAAATACACACAGGGTCTCAGAAGCTTGAAAACAAGACTGAAACAACATCTCATTAATACTTTTTTATATTGGTTATGTGTTGGTACGATAGTTTTTTGGATATATTGGGTTAAGTAAAATATCTTATTAAAATTAATCTCACCTATTTATTTTTACTCTTAAAGTAGGATATTTAGAAAATGTAAAACTATACACACAGCTCCCTTTACATTTCTCTTGACAGCTTGCCTTGAACTAGACACCTAGATTCAGATACCCACTCCATTACTCCTTGGCCATACGACCTTCAGCAAGATGCTCAGTTGCTCTGTGCCTCAGTTTTCCCACCTCTAAAATGAGGACAGTATTAGAATCCTCTGCATTTAAGGTTGTTATGACTATTAAATGAGTTAGCTTGTGCTTTGCAGCTAGGAGGGGCACTCTTTCTGCCCCCTTCTGATGTCTGTGTCAGAAATTTTCTCTTTTATACTTCAATAAAACTTTATTACACAAATGCTCTGAGTGATCAAGCCTCGTCACTGTCCCAGGATTGAATTCTTCTCCTTCAGAGGCCAAGAATCCCGGCATCTTTTGTAGTTCAGCAGCAACCTTTCATCTTGGGGGCTCATCTGGGTTTCTTTAGGACAAGGTAAGGATGCTTGGAGCTCTAGTTCTTTGTTCTCCTAGCAAACGTGTTTTCTGCTGTACTTTACTAACTCTACAGTGTGCTTGTGTGAATGAATGACACTCCCTGAGTGAAGCAAGTGAGGAGCCCTGCTCTGCAGTTCTTCAGTGACCTCACACGGCTTATGGCAGAAACCCTGTCAGGGATTTATATCGACCTGCCAATGGACTTCCCTGGTGGCTCAGATGGTAAAGCGTCTGCCTACAATATGGAAGAGCAGGGTTCAATCCCTGGGTTGGGAAGATCTCTTGGAGAAGGAAATGGCAACCCACTCCAGTACTCTTGCCTGGAAAAGCCCATTGATGGAGGAGCCTGGTAGGCTACAGTCCATGGGGTCCCAAAGAGTTGGACATGACTGAGCGACTTCATTTTCACTTTCACTCACTTTCACTTTGCAGCTAGGAAGCCTAGTATAAATATTAACCGTCATTCTGATTAGTTACTCAATTAATATTTGTTGAAGAAAGCATTGAATTTCTGAATCCTAACCTCCTTACCCCACCCCATCCCTGCAGCTATGGCTTATCTGTCATTCAACATTTATTCGACAAATATTTATTGAGAAACCGCAATGAGTCAGGCATGGTGATCGACAATGCAGGCAAGGAGGAACATTTAATCAATTAATTAATTCAGCGAATCTTTGTGGAGCGTATCTTTTGTGCCAGATGCCAGCTGGGCTTTGGGATACACAGAGGCTGAATGTGGCTGTCTGGGGTCCTTGGGCACATGGGGGAGACAGATCTTAGCGAGGTCATGGCCTCACTGTGGGCCACACGCTGGGATGGTGGATGTGCAGGGTGATGGAGGTGACGGGGCTGGGTGGGTGTCATGAGAAGCTTCCTGGAGGGGGTGGCTGATGCATGAGCAGGGTCGGGCCAGGCAGAGGGAGGCCATGCCTGGGAGAGGAGAGACATTTCCTCCATCATCCATCAGACGCCAAGCAGAGAGAAAGCAGGGTCACAAAACTTAACCTGAGACGGGCAGCCACATCAATATCAGTCGAGGCGGCTGTTTGTTCTTAAGTGGACCAGCCAGCTGGTTGATTGAATTTTTCACTCATCATTAGGAGGTGGAACCGAATCTAGAAAACACAGCTCTCTTGCCAGGAGCCTCGGCATCCTCCGGCTTGAATTTGGACCCCCAGATGGCCACACCCCTCCAGCACCACCACCCCCCCATCCCTTGCCCCCAAACACTAGAGCCAGGCTCCTCAGCCATTTAGTGCACAGGTGGTAAGTTAAAAGCAGTTTAGTGATAATTCCACCTCCACACTGAAGACTTCCAGAGACTGTTAATGAATTTAAATGCTGGGGATTTTCTCTGATGCCTCATTGCATATGCTTGTTACATTAAGATGCTAATGAGGGATCTGTTGGATGGAGGTGCTGGAGCTGGACCAGGGACCAGGCTCAGTGGCCTGGGTGGGGCTGCAGGCTGGTCAGGCAGTTCTCTCATTTCTCATCGGTGCTTAATCAGTGAACTCTCCACACAGGTTAACCGGCCTTGTCTTCCCTGGGGACTGAGACTCAGCTGGCGCTGGGTCGGCTGGCTCCCAGAAGCCTCTCCAAATCAGAAGGCTAATGGGCGCAGACCTTATTATGCAAACAGGGAAGTCATTGTAGGGGTTCCTTGAGGCTCTACCCAGGGGTTCTGGCTTCCTTGGAGACTGAGCAAGAGCTTCTCAGGTGGTACTAGTGGTAAAGAACCCACCTGCCAATGCAGGAGACATGAGACATGGGTTTGATCCCTGGGTCAGGAAGATCCCCTGGAGGAGGACGTGGCAACCCACTCCAGTATTCTTGGCTGGAGAATCCCATGGACAGAGGAGCCTGGTGGGCTGCAGTCCATAGGGTCAGAAAGAGTCGGACACGACTGAAACGACTTAGTATACACGCACCAGGGAAAGGCTCAGAACATGTGCCCACGTTCTCAGGAGGCTTCCATCTTGAAGGGAAGCACTGACTGTCATCTGTCCCATCACTTGGGATGGAGGATGGAGGAAGGAGTAGAGGAGGGAGGGGGAGACGGGGGACCGAGACAGGGGGTGCAGGAGGATGGGAGGATTGAGAGAGAGACGGTTACCCTGGTGCTGCGGGGCAGAGGTGCTTCGAGGCTGGGGGTTAGCCAGGTCGACACTTGGCACTGCCCTTGGGGACAGCATGAGAGGCCCAGAGTCCCCGTGGAGGTGGGAAGCAGGAATCGGGGATGGTGTCTTCTCCTTTTCACAGAAGCCAAAAAGGCAGGCGAGAAAGAGGCGAGAGACCCAGGAGGATGCAGAGCCGCGACGCGGCGGAGCAGGCCGACTTCCGGGGCCAGACAGCCTGGCTCCGACGCCATCTTGCCTCTGCCCCTCGCAGACTGTGTGACCTTGAGCCATAGGTGTCTCAAGGACTCAGTTTCCCCATTGTAAACAGCCCCCGCCTAATTTCAGTTTTAGTTGCCAATCATACCTCAATAAAGCTGAAAGAACTGTAGGAAAGATAAAGGACGAAATGAGACCGTGCAGGTTCGATGTCCGGCGTGAGGAAGCACTTAAGTGTCTCAGAATGATTCCTCTTCCTGGCCAACATGGCCGACGTCCTCCCTGACGGGTCTGCAGGTTCTGCTTCCCAAGAAGAGGTTGGGAGGGAGGGACGCAGAGAGCCAGGGGCCCTGCCCGGAGGTGCTGTGTGCAAGGCAGAGGCGGCGGCCTCCTCCCGCCCTGCCCGCTCCCCGCCCCCCCGGAAACCACTTCCTTCGGCTTCCTGCAAATCCACTGACAATTTTGTAAATTTGCTTAAGGATTAAATTAATAAGCTGCTCTTCCTTGGCTCCCGCAGCTGTACAAACTGGCGCTCCTGCGCCCTGGGAACCGCCTTCTGAGGCGGCGTCTGGAGGAAGAGAAGCCATTTCCCAGTTTCCGTCCTCCTCTGGGGGCCCCCAGGATTGACCCCCGTCCCTCCTTGTGCGTATACGCTGCCCTCCCAGCACTGGCGTCTGCAGACCGCGGGGGACCCTCTTGCCCTGTGAGCCTTTCTAAAACAATTTTTTTTTTACTGGACTCCAGTTGATTCACAATTTTGTGTTAGTTTCTGTTGTACAGCACAGTGACTCAGTTATACACATACAAACATCTACTCTTTTTTTCAGATCCTTTCCCTATATAGGCCATTATAGAATATTCAGTAGAGTTCCTTGTGCCATGCAGTGCAAAAGTGAAAGTGTTAGTACCTCAGTCCTGTCCGACTCTTTGTGACCCCGTGGACTGTAGCCAGCTGGGCTTGTCTGTCCGTGGAATTCTCCAGGCAAGAATACTGGAGTGGGTAGCCACTCCCTTTTCCAGATCTTCCCAACCCAGGGATCGAACCTGGCTTCCCACATTGCAGGCAGATTCTAGGTTCTTCAGTTTGGTTCGGTTGGGTTCAGTTCAGTCGCTCAGTCGTGTCCGACTCTCTGCGACCCCATGAATGCAGCAGGCCAGGCCTCCCTGTCCATCACCAACTCCCAGAGTTTACTCAAACTCACGTCCATCGAGTCTAGGTTCTTATTAGTTATCTATTCTATATATAGTTGTGTATGTATGTCAATTCCCATGTCCCAATTTATCTCTGCCTCCCTTTACCCTCTGATAACCGTAAGTTTGTTTTCGTCATTGTATGAGCCTTTGCGAGTCCCTATCTGTGTGTTTGTCTTCCTCGCTCAGACTGGGTTCTTGACCTCAGAACTCTGCCTCCCCCATCAGACTGGGAATTCCTCCAGGTGAGGTCTGTGTCTCCCCTGTCAGATTGCACTTCTCAAACGGGAGCTTCCACACCTCCCAACAGGTAGGTTTGGGTCCCAGGACCCCTGCCCACCTGTCAGGCTTTTCTGAATGGGGAGAAGATGAGGGGGAGAAGAAGGTGAGCTGGCAGGGCTCCTAGGCCACCTCGTTCTGGAAATTCTAGACAGGAGGATCGTGGGGGTTGAATGTGTGTTCTATCCACACTGCCCTTCCTCCACGTTTAGGGCTGACCACTCCCAGGGGAACACAGAGTGACATCACGGGTGGAATGGGGTGTGCGAGGGCTCTCCAGGATGGACAGATGCCTCCCACAACCTCAAGATGGCCCCCGTGTGCTGCCTCCAGCCCCCAGTACCTGCTTGCGGGGCGGAGGCGTTCATGGCCTCAGTGGCCCACCTCTCTGGTACCACCAGGGCCTGGGCTGCCTCAGGTCCTCAGTCTCCTCTCTCCCTTGCCCAACACCAGGCCTTTCCCAGCCCAGATGGGGGTCCTCCTGGGTCGCTGAGCTCTGGAAGCTGGGGCTGGAATGGAAGGCACCAGCGGTCGGGAATGGAGAAGGAGGCCCCCGCACGAGGCTGAGGCCATGGCTGTGCACCCCCCGGGACCCTTCCATCTCTCCTGTCTCTGCCTTCTGCTCCTTCTGCTTCTTGCCACTGCATGAGCCCCCTGTGGAGTAATTGGAGCTGGAGAAATGCCTGCATCCATCCTGCGGCCGCTGTGCTCTGAGCCTTTGATTAAGGGTCAGCAGGTTAAATGGTTGCCATTCAGCATGCAGGTGGGGCTGGGGGCTGCCTGACTCCTCTCCTCCCCCCAACCTCTCCTCCCCTAGCTCTGCTGGGAGAACAGCAATGAGATGAGGCTGTCCGGAGGCAGGGAAGAGAGTAAGTGGGGCCCAGAGTTGGTCTATGACTTACCAAACCTCCCTTGCCCCAACCCTGTTTCTGTACACTAGGGACACCCGAGCTAGGGCACCCTAGCCACTCCCAGGAATCCTCAAGCTTCAGGAGACTCACAGGAACCAGAGCTAAACCATTCTGTAGAAGTTCTGATGGTGAGTATGCAGGCTGTGCTTACATGCTTCCAGGGATGGGGAGCTCACTCCCTATCCACCCAGCTCTTTTGTTCCAGTGTGGGACATTTCTATTAAAAGTTCTTTCTTATATCAAACTAGAATCTATCTTTTGATAACAATTCCTTCCCGGCCTTTTTTTCTGGCCTTTGAAGACGTGCAGACTAAGGCATGTCACTTTTCTGTAACTAGCCTTCCAGTATTTTAAGGCTGAAGTGTTTGCTCCCTCTGGAGAGCGTCCTCTCTTTGCTGTCCAGACGTCTCACCTGGCCTGTTGCCCTCCTTTAGATGCTTCCATCGGCTTTGGAGTCAAAAGCCCTTGGTCCCTGCTCTGCCACGTAGCAATGTGGTGCTCTTGGGCATAGCGGCTTATGTCCCTGAGACTCAGTCTTCAGATCTGTAAAATGGGAACAGATTGAGTGAGAATGGGTATAGAGTGTCTAGCTAGTGCCTGCCACAGAGCAGGTCTGCAAGTCTCCAGGGTCCCTTCCTCTCCTTTATCGAGGAAGTCTCCTTCTCCCGATCCCCGGCCTTCCTTAGAAGGCCGGTCAGCCCCTCTTATGCCCCTGTCCCAGGAGTCTTCTCTCCGTCTCTCCTCTTCCATCTGCCGGCAAGGGAGGCACGCCTGTGCTAGGGGGAAAAATGGTCCTGGTGATGAGTTTTTCCTGCCATTGTACTCCCTTCTGCCGCTGCAGTGGGGTGTCCATTTTCTCTGGCCGAGGCCTCCTGGAGAGAATTCTCTGAGAACTGCCGGCTGTCTCTGTCTCCCATCCTCTGTTCCTTTTCTGCTCCAGTAGTCCCCGGCCACCACCCAGGGTTCGGCAGGCACAGGGCACACTGCGGGGGCCCTATTTCAAGACTTTGTGCTTCCAGAGGAGGTTTTAATTATCCCTGGAGACACATCTGAATTACAGACCCCCACAGGCGTGCACGCACTGTTTATGTTCTGCCTTCGGTAATTGTATCTTTGGTGAACTATGCAGTCTTGTGGAAAAATACAAGTCTGGCGGTGGAACGAGAGATGCTGAGAAGGTCTCGGCTGCCTCCCAGCCTGTGTGTCCCATGAGCTACCCGCCCAAATCTGCCCCAGCGGCTGGGGTGCGGCGGGGTGCTTTAGTTTAGTTTCCAAAGCACTTTCTCGCGAGGCTTCCATCTTCTGCTGTCAATGTGGAACTCACCCCCTAAAAAAGCAGACCCAAGTGGAAGATTGCTTAATGATCACACCCTTCCTGTCCTGGCCCGCACACCGTTCACTGCAACTCCCATCCATACAAGTCTGTTTCCCCAAACCTGGGTGGCCTAAATTGCCTTGACCTACAGGATGCAGGGCAAAGGGTGTTTGTGATTCGGGGCCTCGGGAGGTTTGCAGCCTTCTCCTTTGCTGTCTGGGGGTACTGTCCCACGGGGTCATGCGCGGAAGTCAGTCCAGCTACTGCAGGATGGGAAGTCACGAGGGGAAGGATGGAGTCTCCCTGGTCAAGGGCCAGTACCACCTGCCCGATACGTGGATGAGGCCATCTTCGACCCTCCAGCTGAACGTAGCTGAGAGGTTCAGCCATCCCTCACAGGAACCACCCACCCATCCACAGAATCGGGAGAAATAAGAAATGGTTGCTGTTACCAGCCATTTGGGGATGGTTTGTAATGTAGCTGTAGTACCTGAAGTGGAGTCTGGTGCAAGTGCTGTGTTTGTGGGGGTCATGGCGGGAAGCCTTGAGAAGTAAGGAAGTGAGACCGGGGAGGGGGAACCAGGCGGGGTGTGTTCATGCAGGGTGGGAGCGCTTAGACTCACGAGGACCCTCTGAGACACTGTGCCCAGTGTCCTCCGGATCCACCCCATTGAACAGGGAGGAAGGTGGGGGTTATCCCCAGACGTGGTGGGTTTACTCCCTGGCTTGGGATGTAAGCCCTTTACCTTGAGGCTTCCCTGTGCATGGGCTGGCACCCCCTGCGGACAGAGAATTCCCGCAGGCTGTGGCTTAGGAAGAAGTTGGCCTGCCCATCTGGAGGTGGCCTCTGGGCCTGGCTGAGGGGATGTGGGTGGGCTGTGACCCCAGCTACTGGAGCAATAAATCTTCACTGAGCACCCATCATTTCCTCAGCTCCTTCTAGGTTCTGGGAGCATACTGATGGACAGGACAAGTTCATCCACCCTCTGGTGGTTCATAGTCTGGAGAAAGAGACAAACAAATGAGAACATACGATACTTCTCCTCTGTCTGACTTATTTCACTCAGAATGACAATCTCTAGATCCACATGATCTCCCTTATACATAGACTCTAAAAAGAAATGGTACAGACGAACTCATTCACAAAACAGAAAGAGACTCACAGACTTAAGAGAATGAACTTATGGTAGCCGGTGGGAGGGATGAGGGGAAGGGAGAGTTAGGGAGTTTGGGATGGACGTGTACACATTACTATATTTAAAGTAGATAACCACAAGGACCTACTGTATAGCACATGGAACTCTGCTCAATGTTATGTGGCAGCCTGGTTGGGAGGGGAGTTTGGGGGAGAGTGAATACATGGATATGTATGGCTGAATTGCTGAACTGCTCTGCACCTATCATGATATTGAAACTATCATGATATTGAAAATTTTTTAAAATTGAGACTGAATGAGAATAGAAAGTCTCCATGGGAACAGTGCTGTCCCTGAGGGAGAGTTTTGGGAATAAATGGGGGCAATTTGATGGTCACAGTTACTATAGAGGGTGTTGCTGGCATTGATGGGAAGGGCCAGGGATTCCTAAACTCTTACAAATCACATGGGATAGTCCTGCATAACCAAGAGTCATCCCACGTCCTGCATGGCTTTCAGATATCCTGGTTGACATTTAAGTGGGTGAAAACCTGTTTATAATTACTTGAGTCTGGAACCTAACTCCGTTTTATATATAAACAGAAAGCATTTGTGTCACAGATTTAATACACTCTGAATTTCCAGGAATACAACTACCGTGTAAATTGAAGGGAGATTGTATTTTGTTCTGTTGGAAACATTACCAGGAGTTATTCATCACTTTTGGAAAATCACATTTCCGATGGCAACGCTCTTTGTGGTATTTGAGTCCCAGATACAACCCGCGAGCGTCAGGCAGCCTTTGAGGTTGCGGCCTTTGCACTGATTCGGCGTGTGGGTGCGAGTTCTGACTTCTTCATTCTTGAGTAGTTGAACCTGAGCATTTACATATTGAAATATGTATTTTATTAGGAATGTTCTTTATTTTACTTTTATATTATAGTTAAGGCATTATGTTGATATATTTTCAAACGATGTGTCTAGGTAGGTTATACAGTCTATGAATTTCATTTCAGGATTGTAAGAGAGCCATTGTGAGCTATTTGTTATAAAAATGGGGACTCTGATAAGGCCGAGAACTAAAGGAGCATTTCAAGCTCACAGCACTGCAAACCTGGAGCTTGGGAAAACCGAAGAAGGGGAGTGGGCTCCTGGGGAGGGCAAGGATGGGGGAAGACTTCACCAGGGAGGTGACATGTCAGCAGGCCCCAAAGGATGAACCCACGGAGCTCCCAGTTCTGAAGGGTGGACGGGCAAGGACTCAGCGAGCTCTCAGTACATGTCGGTTGCATGAATGAATATTTATGTTGTTTCACAAATGAACAACTTGTAGACTGAAAATTGGAGAGGTCAACCAAGCTTGATTCACCAAGATCCTAGGCTCTAAAGTCACTGAGCGATCACATGTTCACATAGCGAAGGTTTTGGCGCCCCTGCTCCATATCGAGGGCGTATGAGCCCCGCCAGCCAACAGCTGTGTACTGAGCATCTACAAGGTGTCAATACTGGGGCCATAAGGGAGGATAAGACAAGGCTTCTCACTGTGGAGGAGACAGAAAATCAACATGGAAATCGGGATTTCTCAGCCTTAACACTACGAATGTTTTGGGCTAGAAATCTCTTTGTTGAGGGGAAGCTGCCCTGTGTATTTGAGGGTGTTTACAGCAGGAAACGGGGAAGAGTTTCCTCTGTCATCATTGTCATTGCCGCTACTTCTGATTACATGACCCCTCCACATGCCAAGCGCTGCTCTTTACATGTGTTGACACCTTTTATCCTCTCAACCACCCTCTAAGGCGATGTGATTCTTTCCTTCATTTTCCAAATGGGGAAACTGAGACCCAGAGAAAACAGAATGAGCAAAGTTCTTGAGCTTGGCATGGTTTATGGGCTGAATGATGGTCAGCGTGGCTGGAGCCAAATAAACATGGGACAGTGGTGGGAAGGCATTGGGGGCTAGGAGACAGGGCATACGGGTCTTGGAGGCTGTGGGCACCATGGTGGGGAGCTGCATCCCTGCTCCTCTGTGGCTAGGAAAGTGGGCAACTGAGAGCTCTCAGCTGAACCCTTTGCGAGGTATTGTGGTCAGTGGAAGAGAGCTGTCTGGTCCAATCAGGGAAGCGTCCCGGGTCTGGGAAAGCCATCCCACAGCCAGGACAGGCTGGTACAGGCGGCAAGGCTTGACTGCCTGCCTGGGATGTCTTGGAAGGACCAACCTACTCCACAGCTCCTGTGGGATCAGCTGAGGCCTCTGTTACAACCATATCCAAGAGTTTGGGGGGCACTTATGGAGGGATGGCTGGAGGGCTGATCCGTGGAATCCAGGGCTCTTAAGGGGGACAGCATCAAGGTGACGGATCCGAGAAAGTGGAAGGGGCCTCAGTGAGGTCAGCGCTCCTAGGATGGGGGTGCCACAGTGGGTGAGTTGGAAGGAGAGGGGTGATGGGCAGAGTGTTTTCAGAGATATTTACAATCAAGATTTCAACAGAGGTGAAGACATGCTGATGCAGGGTATAGAGAACGAGCACGTGGCAGGATAGAGGAAGGAGATCACAAAGAATAGAGAGGCCAGTATACTGACGGAACCGTCTTCATGGATGCTGATGAGTGACGGGAGTTTGATGGAGAAGGCTGTGTGGTGAGTGCTCAGCTCATCAGCGAGTGTGGTCTGTTGCTGTTGTTGTTCAAGATATCTTTGTGTTTTTCAGTCGCTACACCACTCTAATGGCAGAAAGCGAAGAGGAACTAAAGAGCCTCTTGATGAAGGTGAAAGAGGAGAATGAAAAAACTGGCTTAAAACTCAACATCCAGAAAACAAAGATCATGGCATCCGGTCCCATCACTTCATGACAAAATAAATGGGGAACAAATGGTAACTGCGACAGATTCATTTTCTCGGGCTCCAAAATCACTGTGGACAGTGACTGCAGCCACGAAATTAAAGGATGCTGGCTCCTTGGGGAAAAAAGCTATGACAAACCTAGACAGCGTATTAAAAAGCAGAGACATCACTTTGCCCACAAAGGTCTGTCTAGTCAAAGCTATGGTTTTTCCAGTAGTCATGTATAGATGTGAGAGTTAGACTATAAAGAAGTCTGAGTGCTGAGGAATTGATGCTTTCGAACTGTGATGTTGGAGAAGACGCTTGAGAGTCGATGACTGCAACTAGCAGGGAGCAGGCGGTAGGGATCTGATGCCGAGCCTTTCAAAAATGTTAAAGGAAGATGCCAGGGAAATTGCTGGCAAGTGAAACTGACGAGCAAGGAGTGTGAAAAAAAAATAGATGCTGTTTGAAAGGGCTGTAGGAGAACCTGTGTTCTCAGAGGGGAACCAGTCCTCAAGCAAGAAGGGGAGGGAACCTTCAGAGAAAGTTGAGGAGTGGGTGCATTTGCCAATGACCAATGGGGATCTGGCTTCCCTGATAGCTCAGTTGGTAAAGAATCCACCTGCAATGCAGGAGACCCCGGTTCAGTTCCTGGGTCGGGAAGATCTGCTGGAGAAGGGATAGGCTACCCACTCTAGTATTCTAGGGCTTCCCTTGTGGCTCAGCTGGTAAAGAATCCACCTGCAATATGGGAGACCTGGCTTCGATCCCTGGGTTGGGAAGATGCCCTGGAGAAGGGAAAGGCTAACCTCTCCAGTATTCTGGCCTGGAGAATGCCATGGACTGTATAGTTCATGGGGGTCACAAAGAGTTGGACATGACTGAGTGACTTTCACGTCCATGTCCACGTCAGTGGGGATCCAGAGGGGTGGGAGTGTGGGAAGTGGTGGGAGATAGGGCCTGGCTGGGGGGTGTGCAGGACAATAGTGGGATAAGCCCTGGAGACAAAGAGTGGGGGTGTAGGAGGCCTGGATCCAGCTGGGAACAGACTGCATGATCAGGGGATGATGAGTGGGGTGGGAAAGGAGGGGGGTGGGACCTCTGGTGGGGTTGGTCCTGGAGGCCCAGGTAGCTGCCCTGACATGTAATAGGGGGTCTGGGAATCTGGGGGATGGGAGCAGCCTGTTAGGCTGGTTTAGGGAGGCTTGTGGGAGGGGGTCCTTGGAGGGCTGTGGCAGCTGGGAGTCACATATCTTTTCTCTCTGCCTGAAACTGGGTTTTCTCCAGGAACTCTGATAACCCTGCACCCCTATGGAGAGGAAGTGCGTGGCTTTTCGCTGGCTTGCTACCTACTGACCTACTGCCAGTCTGTCTCCTCCTGGCTTGAGGGTTTCAGGCTCCCCCTGGAAAGGGCTGACCTGCAAGGTGCTCAACAGAGAAGAGCTGGCCTCCCCGGGCAGCGGACTGTGTGTCCAGCACTGAGTCGTGAGAGAGGAAGCGGGTCCCTGCTGCATGGTTTGCTCATTGATCTGCAGGTGATGGGAGTCATGAGAGAAGAAATGAGGATCACTTGGTCAGATTGCATTCTAGAAGGTTCACCTCAACAGCGTATGTGCGTGAGGGAAGGGACGCAGTGGAGGAGGGTCCCAGTTCGAAGACTGACTCCAGTGCTAGGAGGCTTTCGGCTCCACCCAGTGGGTGCTCCTTGCTCCATACGGGTGGGGGCCAGGGAAGGGGGCCCTCTCCTTGCTAAGCGGCTTCGTGGCTCCCAACCTGGAGGCTCCCTCCCAGCAGCCCCTGCCCCCCAGGGAAGGCTTGGGAGGCAGGGGGTGGGCCATTGTTGTCCTCTTCAACACTCTTGGAATCCTGGGGCTCCAGCTCTGGTTTTGAGATGAAAGAGAAATGGGGAGGATTGCTGGGGAGCAGGTCTCTGATTCAGTCCCTGGAGTCCAGAGCCAAGCTTGCTGGGGGCCCTTCTGTCCAGGCTCCAAGCCTTCCTAGTGTCCCGTAACCCCCAGGGGGGGAGCCAGTTTGACTGATTCTATTTCTGTCCTGCACAGACAGAGGCCTCTGGGTGCACACAGCTTTGCTTGGGTCTGACAGGGGTGGGGTGGGATGCTCCCCAGCGGTAGACCTCCCCGGTGGTCAGTTTCTCCATGACCCCAAGCTCTCCCTGCTTTCATGGCTGAAGGGTGAGAGCCAGGCAACAGAGCTTCTCCCTCTGACCCTGGACTTAGGGGTCGCTCTGTCCTCCAAGTCCACTTCCTACTCAGAATGGAGGGCCGGGTGAGTGCAGCGAAGGCGTGGCCCCCTGGCCCGGGTCTTAATCTCAGTTCTGCTGTCAGTCTTGTTGACGCCGTGCTCATCTGTCCCAGGCAGGAGTCATGTCATCGATGTCCATTGCTGGGTACCTCACTGCAGTGCCAGGAGGGGAAAGTTGCTCAGGCGTGTCCGACTCTTTTCAAGACTCTTCTCTGTCCGTGGAATTCTCCAGGCAAGAATACTAGAGTGGGGAGCCATTCCCTTCTCCTTGGGGATCTTTTTAACCCAGGGATCAAACCCAGTCTCCTGTATTACAGACAGAGTCTTTACCATCTGAGCCACCAGGGAAGCCCAGAAGGTGGGCTTTATTTATGCCCACTTCACAGATAAGGAGCTTGGGGGCACAGAGTGGTGAACTGAGTTTTCCGAGGCCACATAAGTAGTAAGTGAAATTGGTAAGTCTGTTTCAAAAGAGACTCTTTTGGTTCCAAATCTTGTTTCTGCTGCCCGTGGCCTTGGTACCCCCTAACTGATCGATGGAGGAGTTTGGACTATTAAGCAAGAAATTTCCTCCCTGATCTAGGTTTTAGGGTATCTCAGGGGAGTGACAGATTTGGGAGCAGAGCTTGTCATGGGGGAATGGAGTCGGGGGCATGAAGGGGTGGGAGATGCTTTCGAGTCGGGTCCCCCATACTCACATTCAACTCTTGCTGTGTATTTCAGATGAGTTTATTTCTCCTGTTTCACAGGCCCCCGACAGGTTCCAAAGAGACTGTTCAACCTGTAACTTTAAACTTAGTCCTACAACCAGACCTCACCATCTGCAGCATGTTATGAATTAATTAAAAATGAACCTGTAATTATCTTGTTAATAGAGTGATCATATTAAATACATTGTAATTTTTGTGTTAAAGCTTTAAATTGTTAAATGTGAAGTTGTAATATATACCATACCTTTTGTAAGCTGAATTTGGCAAAATCTCATTGTTTGAACACACTGGGAACCTCGCATAATGGAGTGGCTTCTGAGGGGCCCCATGTCACAGGCTCTTTCTCAGAGCCCAGTCAGAACAGTGGCCTGAGAAGGAGGCAGCCTCTGTATTTATTTCCCAGCTTTCTCTTTATTTATTTATTTTTCCTTGTAAAGTGCTGCGTATTATCCAAGCTTGAAGTCCACAAGCGGTCAAAAAGCCTGCAAACTCAAAGCCGAAGGCAATCAGAAAGCAGGACAGATGCCGTGACTTCTCACGTTTTCTAGGGAGTCTTAGGCAGGGCTCAGAGGTCAGTGTGGTGGGGACATGTGGTCAGTCAATGGGACTCCTGGACATGTAGGGCTGGAGAGTCAGTGCATGTGAGTGTGTGGGGGCACCCATGTAGGAATGGGCTGGAAATGGGGAAGAGCTGGGGATGATCACCATGTACTTGGGTGGTCAGCACCCAGGACAGTCGGGGAGGGCTTCCTGGAGGAGGTGGCATTCTTTTTCCAAGCTGATCCAGAATCTAGTACAGAGCTGAAGTCCCTCCTCTATTCTCCTCTCCTCAGCCACGGGGCACCCATCTTCCATCTCATCTTCCTCTGGAGAGTGTTTTACCCCCAGAAGAACTGAGTTAGCCCTGCTCCCACCCTCTCCTAGCTCCTATCCCCTGAGACACAGATAGCCTCATGAAAAAATAAGCTTCATTTGAAGGCCAGGACCCTAGACTAGCAGAGCTGTTAGGGACCTAAGCAACCACCTTGCCACAGTCCCTCTGCCCCCATTATACAGATGAGGAAAACTGAGGCTTAGAGTAGATCCATGACTATCTGCTATGTCCCCCATGCTCCATTTACTTAGTATCTTGGAGCAGTTGGTAGGGAGAGTATAGGATGGGCGGGATGGAGGGCACGAAGTGGGGACATCCACATTTTCTTGGCGTTCTAGGACTCCAGTAGCAACGCTTGTGGAGTGCTGGCTATTATACCACACCCACACCCCCAAATCTATTTCTTGTGCTCCATTGTGCTGCAGACCAGCTCTCAGGAAAATTGAAACAGTGCTGAGAGAGTGGACATGACCTCAGGGAGCATCCTCACTCCACTCACCACTGTCCCTACCTCCCAGCCCCACTTTATTTTCAGAAGAGAAAACTGGGATCAGAGAGGGGCAGTGACAGCAAGTCCCAGGAGCCCTAGTTTGCACTGAGTGACTTCGCTCTTTCTGTCTTTCCCCACTGGCACTGTCCCAGCTCCTTCTGTCCAGCTGCCTCCCAGCCTCTGCCTCCCTGTCCACACACCTGCTTGGCCTCCCGTCTACTCCATCAATTCCTCTCCTTTCTGTTTTTTTTTTTTTTATTTGGGCTGTGCTGGGTCTTTGTTGCTGCTCGTGGACTTTCTCTAGTTGCAACGCCCACGTTTCTCATTGTGGTGGCTTCTCTAGTTGCAGAGCACAGGATCTAGGGCCTGAAGCCTTCTGTAGTTGCAGCTCAGGGGCTCTAGAGAGCAGGTTCAGTAGTTGTGGCTCATGAACTTTGTTGCCCTCGGCGGGTGGAATCTTCCCTGACCAGGGATTGAACCCATGTCCCCTGCATTAGCAGGCAGATTCTTCATCACTGAGCCACAAGGGAAGTCCTTCTCTGTCTTTTGAACAAAAAAAGTGGCTCCCTAGGTGCCAGCCAAGCCCCAGGGACCGTGATAAGATCCACTATATGGCATTTGACAGTTTAGGGATTCCCTTGTGGCTCAGACGGTAAAGAGTCTGCCTGCAATGTGGGAAACCAGGGTTCAATCCCTGGGTCCGGAAGATCCCCTGGAGAAGGAAATGGCAACCCACTCCAGTATTCTTGCCTGGAGAATCCCATGGATGGAGGAGCCTGGTAGGCTTCAGCCCATAGGGTCACAAAGAGTCAGACATGACTGAGCGACTTCACTCAGAGTCTGTAGCTATATTCTCAACTAGCTTTTTATAACCATGCAGTTGGTTCAGATGGTAAAGAATCTGTCTGCAATGCAGAGGACCAGGGTGTGATCCCTTGGTCAGGAAGATCCCCTGGAGAAGGAAATGGCAACCCACTTCTGTATTCTTGCCTGGAGAATTCCTCGGACAGAGGAGCCTGGTGGGCTACAGTCCATGGGGTTGCGAAGAGTCGGACATGACTGAGCGACCAACACACGCTGTAGCCATGTTCTCAGCTAGCTTTTTATAACCATGCTGTATGTCAAGTACTGTCACTGTCTCCACTTAACCAACCAGAGAACGTAGGGGCAGCATTAACCCTGCACAAAACTTAGAGCAGTTTTGGAACTGGAGGAGGTGTAGGGCCCTGGCTGTGGGGCTGAATGACCTGGGTTTGAGTCCAGGCTGTGCCATGTCCTGGCTGTGCAGGGACTAGTCTCTTCCCTCCCCAGACACTTAACCTGTACAGGAGAGATAGTTACTGTTGTTCCCATGGGGTTAAATGAGTTGATTCATTTCTCGTGCACAGGAGGACCTGACAAAGGAAAAATTGCAGGAATATTCAGCCTCATCAATACGACGATTCTGAGGACTCCTCTGCCTGCACTCCTGCCTGGGTGGCATTTTCTATTCCTGGCAGGGGAGGGATTGATTTGCATCAGTTCCCCCCTCCAATCCCTATTTTGCGCAAATGTGAGAAGGGCAGTGGGAGGTGACCAGCCACCCCTTTATGCTTCATGTTGGACCAGCAACCGCCCCTGACTGCGTGAACTGGAGGAAGTCACATTCTCTGAGTCTCAGTTTTTTCATCTGTGAACTGGGGAGAGAGCTCACAGTGCTGCTGTGAAGATCTAATAAGAATGGGTGCACAACGTTTTTGTTGTTGATCAGTCGCCAACTTGTGTCTGATTCTTTGCAACCCCGTGGACTGCAGCACACCAGGTCTCTCCCCCCTCACCATCTCCCAGCGATTGCCCAAGTTCATGTCCATTGAATTGGTGATGTCATCCAACCATCTCATCCTCTGTCATCCTTGTCTCCTCCTGCCCTCAATCTTTCCCAACAGCAGGTTCTTTTTCAATGAGTCGGCTCTTCCCATCAGGTGGCCAAAGTATTGAAGCTTCAGCTTCAGCTTCAGTCCTTCCAATGAGTATTCAGGGTTGATTTCCTTTAGGATTGACGGGTTTGATCTCCTTGCTGTCTCAGGGACTCTCAAGAGTCTTCTCCAGCACCACAGTTTGAAAGCGTCATTTCTTCGGTGCTCTGTCTTCTTGAGGGTCCTTCTCTCACATCCGTACATCCCCATTAATAATATTTGCAGTGTGATAACTGACTGGCAGGTGAGTGATGTGTCTGAAAGGGAAGGAGTGGTCCCCACTGGAGGGCTGCCTGGAGGCAGGAGGTCCCAGCTCCCAGGCCCCACGTGAGCTTAGACACCACTGGTCCCTGGGCCAGGCCCACATCAAGGAAGCACTGGGCTTCTCCCTGTGTTGATCCCTGGCTCAGCTGAGGTCACAGCCCCAGGAGTGGCCGCCATCCGTGCCCCAAACTGGCAGGGCTGGTGGGGAACACATGCAGAGGAGTCTTAAATCACAGCCCCGCTAACTGGGTTTTAAGTATCATTTGCTTCTATTAATAAGTACTCCTGTTTTTCAGAAGGCGGAGGGATGCCGATGGTGCATGGTGAGCGGTTCATCATGTTTAAACCTTCCCTGCCCTCCCCTCTGCCTTCCTCCCTCGCTCATCCCTCCCTCCCTCCTCCTCCTCCACCTAATGTCCTGCAGCTGTGGAAACCCTGGCTCAGTCCAGGGCTGTGTGCAGGCTAGGGATTGAGCTGGGGGAGGTGGAAGAAGGGTCAGGAAGCTTCCTCTGGAGGCGCTGGAAGAAGCTTCTTTGCCTCTCCACCTCCCTCCCCCGCTTCTTTCACTCATTCATTCATCTCTTCGTTCATTCACTCACTTGTCCATCCACAGCCACCTCCCCCCCACCCCCATCATTCCTTCCGCATTCATCAAACACCCGCTAGATGTCAGGCTGGGATCTGGCTCCTGGGATGCCATCGGACAGTCAAGTGCCCGTGCTGACCGTTCAAGGTCCTGGTGACCTGCCCGGCAACTCTGGGAGCCAGGAGTCCAGGTGCAAGCCCAAATCTGAGCTCTTTCTCCCACAACCACCCTTCCCTGACCATTCTGCCTCCACAATGTCATTGGGGTCATCTGCTGTCCCTCCCTGTTCCCTCCCCTGGCCTACTTCAGGCCTCACTGTCTTTCTGATGGCCTCCTAACTGGCTTCTCCCTCCTCATTTGTCTTGGATATTAATGATCCTGTCTGGCGGGGTCACTGTCCTACTCAAAATGCCCCAGTGAGTCCCCATTTTTGGCTAAATGAAGCCCACACTTCTCATCCTGGCGTGCAAGGCCGATGACTTGTTGCCTCTACTGACTTCTCCGTCTTGTCTTTTCCATTCATGCACACTATGGAAATAGGTCCATTTCCTCCTGGCCAGTCATGCCCCTGGACTTCCCATCTCAAAGTTCACTTACACATTGCCCTCTGCTTGTGTTGCCCACCATGCGCTGACCACACTGTGTCCACATGGACAGATCTTACCTATATTAAGGCCCTGTTTCAGTGCTCTTTGCCCCATCACGCTTTCCTGGTCCTTTCCCTCCCCAAGCTGGAGTCACCTCTCCTTCCCCTGGGCTGCAGAGCACGCCACCTGAGCATCTATTAGGACCCTCACAGTCTGCAGCATGGAATTTATAGACATGTCTTGGGGTTCCTTGAGGTGAGTACCATGGTTTGCCGTCTCTGCATCCCCAGAGTCCTTGCACAGAACCATACGTGTCCCTGGTCCTTCATTATCTCCCCGTGCTCTTTCACTGGCTCGAGATGCTCCTGCCCTGGAAAGGTGACCTCAGAGACTGGACTTAGAGGCAGTGCAGCAGGTGACTAGTGGCACTGGCTCTGGGCAGACAGAACTAGGCCAAGACCAGTTTGGTGACGTTGGGTGATTTACTTCTCCAACCAGTTTCCCCATCTGTGTGAGGGCAGATATTGATAGTAGGTGATGTCACTGGGTTATTGATAATATGGAATTAAATATATAGGGGCCCCTAATCACAGCACCTAGCACTCTGGATAAAAGACCACTCCTGGTTACCGGATCTAGTTCCATCATTACCAGCTGTGTGATTTCAGGAAATGAATTAACTTTCTCCAGACTTGATTTTCTCATCTATAAAATGTGGACAATCCCTCCTGGCTTGGCTGGGGATGTTACTGAGAAGATTAGATGAGATAATAGATGTTTTGTGAGTTGATGGCTGTGAATGGCAGAATCCCAGCTTTACTGTTTAATGAAAACACGGGAATTTCATTTTTCCACATAACCCAGTCATAGGAGAACCAGTGGACCTGGGCAACCTCTTTTCAACTCTCATCTCTGTCTTTCTGTGCATATAACTTCACCCTTGTCAGTGAGAAAAGCTGGTGCTGGGCCACCCACGCTCTGACCTCATGAGTGAAGAGGAAAGAGTCCCTTCCAGTCCCCCAGAGAAAAATCCTGGGAAAGGCTCTGATTGGACCAGCCTGGTCACATGACCATCCGCACAGCAGGAAGAGGAAGGAAAACTCAGCGGGATTGGACTGGGGGGTGCAGTTCTCTAAGTGAAGGAGAAGCCATTACTAGATAAAGGGGACAGAGTATTGGGCAGACAAGTGGAATGGATGTCCCCCGCAGCTGTGAAAGCACTTCATTCATCCATCCAAGGCACATTAACTGAGCACTTCCTGTGTATCTTGGCTCAGACGGTAAAGAATCTGCCTGCAATGCAGAGGACCCAGGTTTGATTCCTGGGTCGGGAAGATCCCCTGGAGGAGGACATGGCAACCCACTCCAGTATTCTTGTCTGGGAAATCCCATGGACAGAGGAGCCTGGCGGGCTACAGTTGCAGGGTCAGAGACAACTGAGTGACTACACACACTCTGCAGATCTAAGGTGGCATTATTTCTATTCTTACTAACATGACTGACAGTGTTTGTGAGACTGGGAGTCAGGGGAGATGGGAAAGAAGGAAGTGGAGATCAGAACGGGAGATCACAGAGACCAGGAAAGAGAGCGACCGTTCTGTTGGTGACAGGTTATTTTGTGTACTTTTGCATGTCATCTTTGCAATATTCTTTCAAAGGAGGAAATATAATCTGCATTTTAGATTTGAAGAAAGGGAACCTTGGAGAGGAAAATATGACACCCAGAGGTTCACATGACTAGAATGCTGGGATTTGAACCCGGGTTTGTCCAGGTGGTTTGAATGCTTTTTGCTCCATCCCATGGAGTGGCAGGGGGTGGCCAGTCAGCCCTTGCCTTAGAAGCCAGTCTTTCTTCCTTCCTCCATTCTATGAAGCAGAGTGTGCCTGGGAAGAGGCTGCGGCTGGCAGCTGGGAGGCTCAGGCGTGGAATGAGGAAGTGGCCAAAAGAGAAGATAATTCAGGAGGCAGGACTAAAAGGGACAGAGGCTCGCAGGGGTGTGTGTGAGGAGCCTGGTCCCCCTCCCTCTCCCGTCTCACCCTTTCTCCTCTTCAACCCAACTCCAAGTGACAGATTTATTAGTTTTAATTAACAGCCCCAATGCTGGGAAAACATCCAAATTCCAGCTCTCGGCATTGCTGGGTTTCCACGGTAAGGGGAGTGAGGGGGTGATGCCAGGAATAGTAATGAGTGGGGGTGGGACAGCTGGGGAGGTGCCCCCCTTGCCTGGGCCTGCTTGGGCACTGCCCTCCACTGCCCACCCCCACCCCTCTTCATCTGGCTCCAGCTTGACCCGGCCTTGCTGGAACTAAAGCTGGGTTGGCCTTGGGGAAAGGGGGGAGGCCCAGCCCAGCGCGGGGTCATGGGGTTTGGAGCACTTGGCTCTGGTCTCACCTCCCTGGCTGTGTGACCTTGGCTAAGCCACTTGACTTCTCTGGGATTACTGTGGAATTCATATGTAAAATGAAGAAGATGATTTCAAAGCCCTCTAGGGGGCTGTAGCTTGTGATTCTAAATTTCTTCCAGATCTAACTGCGCGCTTTCCCATTCCTCCTTCAGGGAGACCCCTTACATTCCTCTACTGGACTCTGCTGTCTTAGAGAGGTCTTCCGCTTTGGAATCTCCACTTCCAACCCAGGTCCAGTGCCGTCTCTTGGAGTCCCGAGCACTCCCTCTTTTGAGGTCTGTCAATCTTGGGCTTGACCTTGGCTCCATCAGTCCTGACTGGGTCGAGGATCTCAGGCAAGAATGAGCTTCTTTTTCCTCATTGCATGTTAGGGGTGGCAATGCCTGTTTCCAGGTGTGCGTGCATGGGTTGGGGTAGACTTGGTGGAGATGCAGTGAGATAAGGAAATCAGTCCTGAATATTCATTGGAAGGACTGATGCTGAAGCTCCAATACTTTGGCCCCCTGATGTGAAGAACTAACTCTTTGGAAAAGACCCAGATGCTGGGAAAGATTGAAGGTGGGAGGAGAAGGGAACGACAGAGGATGAGATGGTTGGATGGCATCACCGACTCGATGGACACAAATTTAAGGAGGCTCCAGGAGTTGATGATGGATAGGGAAGCCTGGCGTGCTGCAGTCCATGGGATCGCCAAGAGTCGGACACAGCTGAGCGACTGAAGTGAACTGACTGAATGCCAGTACAGCGCCTCTGTACTGGTCATCATGGAGCCCACCATGACCACACAAGGCTGGGAGCCACCCACGGGTGCTTTCCTTTCGGGGTCTGCTTGGAGCGAAGCGCAGAGGGAGGGGCTGCTGTAATTGGTGATGACCAGCAGCCGCTGGAGCAGGAAACCTGGGTCCCCAGCAGAGGCTGGTTTGTAGGGGGCTCTTTACGTCCCCATTTGACCCTTCCCCTGCCGTGTAAGCTCCTTATCCTCGGGTTGGGGCTCTCTCATACTGTGCTGAGATTGTGCAAAATTATTCAACTAAAATCGTCCAGCTGGAAAGGCAACTGAGCAATCACGGTTTACTGCTGAGAAGCCCTAACCTTAACGTAGGCTGGGAAACAGGAGCTCAGCGGGGCTGACAAGCTGGCTGGTTTCAGTCTTAGGAGCCCCAGCACCTCTCCCCCAGCACATGCGGTCAGCAGTGAGTCCCGGGAGTCCAGTGACCAGGCAATCTGAGCCCCTCTCCTCGGCATCAGGCCTTGCAGGTGACTTCAGCCAGGGCCCCTGTTTTGCCGGCTGGAGTGGCTGGTACGAGCAAAGGAGTTTGGAGCTGACCGCCATTGTTCTCGGGCTTGGAGAAGCGTTTTCCCTTCTGCGTCTGGAGGGTAATGGGGAAGGGAGACAGAGGAGGAAGTGAGGGTCAAGGGTGGGAGAGCAGGAAGCGGGAGGGGAGTAGGGGTGCAGGAAGAGAGCCAGGAATGAAAGCAGCACCCTATCAGGGTGTGTCCAGGTTCCTTCTGACCCCTGCCCCGCACCCCTGCACGCACACGCTCATCCAGGGGAAATTGCTCCTGTTGAGTTAGGATTCTCGACTGCTGTGGCTGAATGGCTTCAATCCTCTATTTTCAGATGAAGAAACTGAGGCTCCAGAGGGGGCGGGGGGAACTGGAAACATGCCTCTTGCCTTCCAGTTGAGTGTCTTCATTCTCTTAAATTCCTAGATGAGTGAGCTTAGTACAGAACAGGAGGAAAAAAAAAAAAAAAGGCAAACGCTCCCATCAGGGTCAGGATGTGGTTCCCCTGAGCGGGAAGTGAGAAGACGCCTGTGAGGATGGAGACTTCTGGCAAAGTCCTAGGTCCTGGGTCCGGGAGATGGTTTCCTGGGTGTTCACTTTAGATAACTCGTTAAGCTCTACAGGTATGGGTTATTCACTTTAGGGTACTTGTGCTATGTTTCACAATAAAAAAGGTTTAAAAACCCTAATAAATCTTGCTGAAATCAATTACACATACAAAAGAAAGCTAAAGAGGCCTCGGGAGGCCTGAGGAGGTCCCTGTCCACGTTTCCAGCCCTGGCAGGTGCTCTGTGCTGCAGCTGCCTCCCCTGGGAAATGGGTACCGACATCCCCACCCCTCCCTTCTGCAGGGAAGTGAGTCTGGGGTTGCGGAGGGGCAGAACATCCCCTAAGGGCCCCTATTCTGTTCCAGGAGGGTGATGGGCTTTGTGGCTCCTGGGCTAAGGTTGGGGTGAGGATTCTGTGACGATGTGGTTGTAAATGCTGTCTCTGGCCTCACCTTCAAGGCCATGTCCAGTCTGTGAATTGTTGTTGCTGTTCAGTTGCTAAAGCCGTGTCTGACTCTGCAACGCTATGACCTGAAGCATGCCAGGCTTCCCTGTCCTTCACTGTCTCCCTGAGTTTGCTCAAACACATGTCTACTGAGTCAGTGACACCATCCAACCATCTAATCCTCTGTTGCCTCCTTCTCCTCTTGCCCTCAATCTTTCCCAGCATCAGGGTCTTTTCCAAAGAGTTGATTTTTCGCATCAGGTGGCCAAAGTATTGGAGCTTCAGCTTCGGCACCAGTCCTTCCAAAGAAGGACTATGAACTGACCCCACTTCTAAACTTCAGGGCAGTGGTTACTGGGAGTCAGGTAGCCAGGGTCTCTTCTGAGTTCTACTTTCCTTTTCTATAAAATGGGTGAATTGAGGGGAAGCAAAATATATCTTTGGGAGTAGTTTCCTAAAACACAGATATTCTGTTCTCCAAGGAGAAGTGTGGCACCCAAAGGCTCAGGGAGGTCATCTGATCTTCCCAAGGCCACACGGAATTTAGTTCCTGTTCCCAGTACTTCCCAGGTGGCGCTAGTGGTAAAGAACCTCCCTGCCAATGCAGGAGACATGAGATTCGGGTTGGATCCCTGGGTGGGGAAGATCCCCTGGAGGAGGAAATGGCAACCCACTCCAGTATTTGTGCCTGGAGAATCCCATGGACAGAGGAGCCTGGTTAGCTCCAGTCCATGGGGTTGCAAAGAGCTGGACACGACTGAAGCGACTGGCATGCCTGTGATACCTCTCACATAGGAATACCTCCTCCATCCTCCCCTCCCCCCTCTTGCCCTCAGCCTGAACCCTGGCAGGGCAAACGTCCAGGCTCTGCCTGAGAAACTGCTCTCCTCTCAGCTGTCCCTGGTGATACAGGGCTGGCCCTGAGCACTTGTGACTTTTAAGTTTCCTGAGATTTAAGGCCTGGCTGGCTGGTGGCCTCCACCTCCCCAGGCTGTGGGCGGGAGGGGTGGGTATGATTCATCTCTTCTTTCCTGGTGCTTAATAAGAACATGGCTATAAATGTAACTGGGCCGTTTACGAGCACTGCTGGTGGGCTGGCTCCGGAAGTCAGCCTCGCGGTTGGTTCCTGGCCCTCTCAGAGCCGGCCTGGTCCGGCCTGTGTGCCTCTCCCTGCAGAAGCAAAAGGGTGTTCTCTCCCCAGGCCCCCCACCCTGGGAACCTGGAAGCCTCGTGCAGCAGGGGTGGGAGAGATGGGGCAGCCTTGCTGGGATATTATTTCAATTATTGTTATTAATGCATTCAGTGTTTGCTAGGCACCTACCCTATGTCCGTTAGGCATGACTCTAGGGGCTGGGGACACGGTGACAGGTCATTTCCAGTCCCAGCCTGAAGGAGCTGGCTGTGTCTGGCAGAGACTCACGAGAGGGCAGCTAGTGACAACTCTTTTGAGAAACAGCCATCAGCTGGGCTCTAAGCATTGTGTGGGGCCCTCACCTGCTGTGCAACAGCAGGGCTGGAAAGATTTCCTGCAGGAGATGATGAGCTGAGATGAAGGTGAAGGTGTTGCTGTTTAGTTGTTCAGTTGTGTCTGACTCTTTGTGACCCCGTGGACTATAGCCCTCCAGGCTCCTCCGTCCACGGGATTTCCTAAAATACTGGAGTGGGTTGCCATTTCCTCCTCCAGAGAGTCTTCCCCACCCAGGGATAGAACCCGAGTCTCCTGAATTGGTAGGTGGATTCTTTACTGCTGAGCCACCTGGGAAGGCCAGAGGTGGGGGAAGGGGTGTCCAGCGCAGGTGGGGAGACAGGTGTTCCAGGCAGAGCCAGCACGTTGAGAGGATGAAGGTTTAGGGACAATCGGAGAAGGGGCATCAGCGAGCCTGGAGCTTGGTTGTACTTGGGAAGGGAGGTCGTTGATTGGGAGGCCGCGAAGGCAGGGTCACACCTGGGAACCTGGGCTGCATCTTAGGACCATCGTGGCCCCGAAAGAGCTGTGGGAAAGGATAGGGATTGGGAGAGGTTCAAACAAGGGTCCCAGAGAGGTCACTCGATACCGGATATAGAGTCACCTTCCGCTCTCCATCAGAGGGTGTCACCCTCTTTTTGCTCATAATCTTCCAAGCTCTGCTTACAACAAGCCCTGTGTCCTCACATGGTCCGCGGGGCTGAGGGAGACCTGGTCCTGCTCTCTTGTTCTTCTCCATCAGGCTGGGTGACGGTTGCTTGAACCCCGGAGCCTGCCCCCACCGTAGAGGCTTTGTCTTTGCCAGTCCTCTGCCCCTCTTTGCTCAGGAATCTGTTCAGAGGTCATCTTTTCAAAAATCCCCCCACCAACCCTCCTTCTGGAACCCTTCACTCTGCTTTCTTTTTCTCCAAAACACAGAGACAGGAATGCCCTCTGGCTCTGATCACAGCACAGACCTGGCCTGTACCTCACCTTCAAATGTTTGCGGATTGAGTGATGGATGGTGGTCAGGCCAAGGCCAGGGCAAGGAGGTCTCCACGGAGGTTGTCAGTCTCTCTGGGGGCGGCCAGGCCTCAGGAGGCTCCTTCTCTCTGATGGGTTCTGGCAGAGGTGAGTTCTGCAATGATGTCCTCTCCTTGTCTGCATGCATGCGTGCGCATGCATGCACACACACTCACACACACACACACACACACACACACACACACACGCCTCCCTGCCTCCGCACACACTGTAAAAACTGCTTTACTGCTTTGCCTCGTTTGATCTTCACAACTCCCCTCTTTTCATGTGGGTAAAGTGAAGATGATGCTCTTCTTAGAGCTATCTTGAGGATTAAATGAGTTAATATTTGCAAAATGCTTAGATCAGTGGCTGGAAGACAGTAAACCCTCCAATATCTGCTTTCGGTTATTTTTACGGCCCGGGAGGGATGAAGTAACTCATCCAAGGTCACACAGCTAAGGTGTGGCGATGGGAGCAGCTCGTACCCCGGTCTCCTGACTCTTCAGCCAGTGGCCTTTCCACTTAGCCTCCTTGCTGCTCCCTGGAAGTCCCTTCCCTCTCCCTCCCCTACCCTGGCAATTGGTTGTGGCTATGCTTGTCTCAAGCTGGACATCACTGAGGGCTTGGCCAATCCACAGAGGATCCCCCCATCAAACACACCCCAGGACCTGAAGGAGGGAGTGCTAAGTCTCCAGCCCCGGTTCTGTAAAGCCTGGCAACTGCGTAAACCCACAGAGGATGGGGAGAGAGGTAATGAGTCAAATCCTTAGGTCTCTGCTTTGAATACGAGGACTGACTGCTCCCTGCCGACTCAGCAGGCAGACCTGGGAGCCAGCCCACTCCACTGCCCCACTGACCACCCTCCACTCCTCCCAGTTCCTGCCCTCTGCCAGGTTTCCTCCCAGGCTCGCTCCATTTCACCGAGGGGCAGCTTGAGGTCTAGTGAGGACCCCTTGCTGGGGGCCACCTAGTCAGCCGGCAGGCGAAGCAGTGAGTTCCCCAGCTGGCTGTGCTGATATCTGGCCGTGCAACCTTGAACAGGTTTCTGAACCTCTCTGAGCCCCATTTTCTTCATCTGAAAAATAGGAAGAATAATTTCCACCACACCGGCTTCTTTAGTGTCATCTTTTGAAGCTAGAATGAGACAACTGGCATCAGTCACCTGCGCAGTGCCTGGCACTAATAGATGCTCTGTGTGTGTGAGTTCCCTCTCTTTCTACTTTTCTCACAAATCCAAAAGAGACAGGTGAGCTGGGGGGTGCGGCGGAAAGCGAAACAAAGCAGAAAGGCCATTGAAAGAGCCAGCCTCCGGGAGCCCCTCCTTCGTTGCAGATGCAGGTCCAGACCACGCTATCACTGCGTAACCAATTTTGCAGGGGGAAAAAAAATCAAAGGATAGCTACAAATGAAAACCAAACAGAGCAAAACCAATACTCATTTATCTAGAACTAGTTTGCTGTCAGATGAAGGGCCAGTCTCTCTGCCTGAGGACCTGTCGATTCCAACTGCACAGAAAGAAGACAGGCAAGGGATGCACTGTCTTCCTGAGCCTCAGGCAGTGGGGGAGAGGAAGAGAAGGCATGGGATTCAGCCAAAGAAGCAAGACCAGAGGCCCCCGCCAGCCTGGATGGTAGAGGTTTGGGCAGCACCTGGTGATCACCGTGTGATCTTCCCTCATGTGTCTGGGGAGCTTTGTTCAGTTTGCAAAGACATTTCTGATTCTGCCCAAAGGCCCAGGAAGGTCCAGAGAAGCAGACCTTCTGGTTGAGGCGTGAATCCCAGGGCGGGGCTGCCATGAACTGTTTCGTAGGTTGAACACACCACAAAGACTCCTAGCCAAGAGGGCAAGTGGGAGCTGAAATGTTAACATGCTTTACCAGAAAAAGAGGTACTTTATCTTTGGATGAGGCTGGGAAGCTTCTTACACTGGGACTGAGACTGCTTGGATTCAGGAGGGTATGGGGAGGGAGGGAAAAGCTTCTTCAAATCAGCCCAGGGGCCTGGATGTTTTAAGAACTTGTCATATTGCATTCTCATCTGTTTCTCTTACTAGAACTGTGAGTTCCTTCAAGGCAAAGCAATGTCCTCATTTCTTGGAATTGTCCACATTTATCCCAGAAATGGGCTCTTGGTAATTGTTGAATGAATGAATGAATCTGCAATGGAAAAGAGGGAAGGAATAGGGAGAGATGAGGGAGAGTGCAGGAGGAGGAAGTGTTGAGAAGGAGAGAAGAGGGGGAAACGGTTATGAAGAACTAGGGAAAACTAGTTGATGAATGAAAAGCAGATCCCACAGAAGGGCAGGGGCCAGGCTGGAGGGATGGAGAGTGAGGCTGAGAAGATTCAAAGGGAGGGAGCAGGGCTGGGGTGGAGACTGAGGAGCCTAGAAACCTGAGAGGCCTGGGGTGGTAGGAAGTTTGAGGTTTGAGGTCCCTGCCTCTGATCCTGAGGTCACTGCCTGAGCTCCTGATGAGTCTCATTTATCAGCAAGCTTAGGATATTGTTTGCAATCCTGACCTAGGCCACGAGCTCTCAGTAACTCTCTTCATGGGTTATTGATGAGGAAACAGGTGACAGAAGGTGCTGTATCCTGGGACATCATTCTTAGCAACACTACCTGTGCTGTTTCTGCTTTTAAAGCAGCTGAAAACTTGGTAACTGAAGCCCTGGGGGGCCCTGGTCTGATAGGGTGATATGGACTACCCTTCTCATCTCTTGGAGTCAAGACATTTTATAACCAGCTCAGGGCTCTTTGCTGGGTCTCATGAGGCTTCCTGGAAAAGGTCAGTTTTCATTCCACTTCCAGAGAAAGGCAATGCCAAAGAATGCCCAAACTACTGCACAATTGCACTCATCTCACACACTAGTAAAGTAATGCTCAAAATTCTCCAAGCCAGGCTTCAACAGTACGTGAATCGTGAACTTCCAGATGTTCAAGCTGGTTTTAGAAAAGGCAGAGGAACCAGAGATCAAGTTGCCAACATCCGATGGATCATGGAAAAAGCAAGAGAGTTCCAGAAAAACATCTATTTCTGCTTTATTGACTATCCCAAAGCCTTTGACTGTGTGGATCACAATAAACTGTGGAAAATTTTGAAGGAGATAGGAATACCAGACCACCTGACCTGCCTCTTGAGAAACCTGTATGCAGGTCAGGAAGCAACAGTTAGAACTGGACATGGAAAAATTGGTTCCAAATAGGAAAAGGAGTACGTCAAGGCTATATGTTGTCACCCTGCTGATTTAACCTCTATGCAGAGTACATCATGAAAAACACTGGACTGGATGAAGCACAAGCTAGAATCAAGATTGCTGAGAGGAATATCAATAACCTCAGATATGCAGATGACACCATCCTTATGGCAGAAAGCGAAGAACTAAAGAGCCTCTTGATGAAAGTGAAAGAGGAGAGTTAAAAAGTTGGCTTAAAGCTCAACATTCAGAAAACGAAGATCATGGCATCCGGTCCCATCACTTCATGGGAAATAGATGGGGAAACAGTGTCAGACTATTTTTGGGGGCTCCAAAATCACTGCAGATGGTGTCTGCAGCTGTGAAATTAAAAGATGCTTACTCCTTGGAAGGAAAGTTATGACCAACCTAGACAGCATATTCAAAAGCAGAGACATTACTTTGCCAGTAAGGTCCATCTAGTCAAGGCTATGGTTTTTCCAGTAGTCATGTATGGATATGAGAGTTGGACTAGGAAGAAAGCTGAGCACCAAAGAATTGATGCTTTTGAACTGTGGTGTTGGAGAAGACTCTGGAGAGTCCCTTGGACTGCAAGGAGATCTAACCAGTCCACCCTAAAGGAAATCAGTCTTGAATATTCATTGGAAAGACTGATGCTGAAACTCCAATACTTGGCCACTTGATGCAAAGAACTGACTCATTGGAAAAAACCCTGATGCTGGGAAAGATTGAAGGCAGGAGGAGAAGGGGACGACAGAGGATCAGATCGTTGGATGGAATCACCGACTCAATGGACATGAGTCTGAGTAAATTCTGGGAGTTATTGATGAACAGGGAAGCCTGGAGTGCTGCAGTCCATGGGGTTGCGAAGAGTTGGACACGACTGAGCCACTGAACTGAACTGATGGGGCTTCCTATAGGGACAGATTGGAACCAGGGTGTGTAGTTATGTTCATGCTTTTGGCCCAGGCTGCCTGGGGTGGGGTGGGGGGTAGGGATTCTGGCTCTGCCAGTCACTTACTGAGTGACCATGAAGAAGTTATTTATAATATATATGATTTAATTCCTAGAGCAACCACAAAAAAGCTATAAAAAGAGATCTTGTAAAACGTATAATAGATAAATTTAAATGAAATACAAAAAATGATTACCTAAACTAAAATATGTCAGAAAAGGAGGAAGTAGAGAAACAAGTAACAGAAGAATAGAGGGATTAAACAGGAAACTGATAAAGTGGTAGATCTAAATCCAGACATGTCAGTAATTATATTAAATGTAAATGATCTCTGTCGTTGTTCTTTAGTCGCTAAGTCACACCCAACTCTTTCGCAACACCATGGACCCATCAGGCTTCTCTGTCCATGGGATTCTCCAGGAAAGAATACTGGAGTGGGCTGCCATGCCCTCCTCCGGGGATCTTCCCAAACCAGGGATTGAACTCACGTCTCCTGCATTGCAGGTGGACTCTTTGCCCACGAGCTACCTGGGAAGCCACATGATATCTACAAGACACGTCAAATATATCGATATAAATAGGTTAAAAGTAAAAGGGTGGAGAAATATATACTATGCATACATTAATTTAAAAAAAAAAAGCTGCATGGCTCTGTTAAGACAAGATGAAATAGACTTCAGAGCAAAGAAATTAATAGGGATAAAGTGGGTTTTTACATAATGATAAAAGAATTAATTCACAAAGAAGACAAAAAATCTAATGTGGATTCACTTAACATCAGAGGAAAAATTGACAGAACTAGAAGGAGAAATAGACAAACCCATAATTAAAACTGGAAACATTAACACTCCTTTTTCAGGTTTTGAAAGAACTAATAGACAAAAACATCAGCAAAAATGAACAACATGATCCATCAACTGAATGTAATAGTTATTTGCAGAACAACCCAAGTAAAGTAGACTGTACATTCTTTTCAGGTGCATAGAACATTCACTAAGATAGGCAGGATGCTGGGTCATAAAACAAATATTAATAGCATTAAATGGAAATTATGCAAAACATGTTCTCTTACCATAATGAAATTAAACTAGATATCAATAATGAAGAGATAACAGGAAAATCTCCAGATACTTCGAATAAACAGCATACATCTTAATAATCCATGAGACAAATAAAAAGCCTCAAGGGAAATTAGAAAATATTTTGAAATGAATGAAAATGAAATCACAACATATCAAAATTTGTGGCATGTAATAAAGCAATAGTAAGAGGAAAATTTGTAGCATTAAGCAAATATATTGGGAAGGAAGAAAGATTTTAAATCTATAATGTTAGGTTCTCTCTGAAAAAACTAAAAAGGGAAGAGCAAATAGCTTCTAACAATATATAAAAAGAATAATACACTGTGACTAAGTAGAGTTTATTACATGAATGCCAAGCTGGTTAGATATTTGAAAATTCCTAAATAACAATCACTGTATTAACATTCTAAAGAAAAAAAACCCACATGATCACATTAACAAATGCAAAAAACACATTTAACAAAATAAAATATTGATTTATGATACAAACTCTCAGGAAAATAAGAATACAAAGGAACTTCCTCAACCTGATAAAAGATATCTATAAAAACCTACAACTAACATCATATTTGATGGTGAAATTAGACTGTTTTCTCTGAAGGATAAGCAACAATTCAAGAATGTCCACTCAGCACTGGAAGTTCTAAGCAATGCATTCAGGAAAGAAAAATAAATAAAGGCATGAAGATTGAAAAGTAATAAATAAAACTGTCTCTATTCAAGGACCAAATATTTGTCTATGTAGAAAGTTCCAAGTACCTACAAAAACAAAAACTCCTACAACTAAGGATACAAAATAAACACAGAAAATCAATCATATTTCTAAAAATGAGCAACAAATGCTTGGACACCAAAATTTAAAAACACCATCATTCATGATAATAGTTCCAAAAATATGAAATACTGATGCATAAATGTAATAAAATATGTAGAAGTTTAGCATGCTGAAAACTACAAAATGCTGATGAAAGAAATCAAAGAGGGCCTAAATAAATGGACAGACATATAATATGGATGTATTAGAAGATTAAAGATAATAAAAGAAAATATAAAAATAATTTTCTCCAAATGTATCTATTGATTTAATGCAATTTCAATGAAAATCGACTTGATTTTTTTGTAAATATAAATGAGCTGATTCTATAATTTATATGGAAAAGCAAAGGAAGTATTGATAGAATGCCAAAATAATTCTAAAAGAAGAATAAAGTTGAAGGACTTACACACAGTACCCAATTTTAAGACTTACTATAAAGCTTATCGGAGAAGGCAATGGTGACTCACTCCAGTACTCTTGCCTGGAAAATCCCATGGACAGAGAAGCCTGGTAGGCTGGAGTCCATGGGATCGCTGGGAGTCAGACACGACTGAATGACTTCCCTTTCACTTTTCACTTTCATGCATTCGAGAAGGAAATGGCAACCCACTCCAGTATTCTTGCCTGGAGGATCCCAGGGATGGGCGAGCCTGGTGGGCTGCCGTCTATGGGGTTGCACAGAGTTGGGCACGACTAAAGCGACTTAGCAGCAGCATAAAGCTTATACGGTAATCAAGGCAGTGTGGTAATGGCAAAAAGAAAGACATATATGCAAAGAAAAAAAGCATAAATCAATAGAAACAGACCTATACAAATAAATCATTTGACAAAAATGTGAAGGCAATTCAATGGAGAAAGGATAATTTTTTCCCCTGCAATAAATGGTATTGGAATAATTGGGTATCCATAGGTATAAAAGTGAACCTCACTCTAAGCTTCATATCTTGGAGAAAAATTCAGTCAAAATGGAGCATAGATCTAAATGTAAAATATAAACTATAAGATCTTTAGAAGAAATAAAGGAGAAAACTAGTGATTTGGGGCTAGGCAAAGAATTCTTTGATATGACACCAAAAGCGTTGTCTGTAAAATAAAAATTTGATAAATCAGAATTCATCAACATGAAAAACTCTTGCTAAGTGAAAGACACTTTTAAGACAAAATATTCGACTTAGAGAAAGTATTTTCAACTCACATATCTGATGAAGGGTTTGTAATATATGTATATTTCAAAGTTCAATAATAAAAAACCAAAAAATGTGGACTTCCCTGGAGGTCCAGGCATAAAGACTCTGTGCTTAACCAGGTAAGGGTTTGATCCCTGGTTGGGGAACAAAGATGCCACCTATCATGCAGCCAAAAGATGAAAGCAAAAAAACAAACAAAAAACCAACAACTCGGTTAAAAAATGGGCAAAGGAGAGAGAATACATAGAGGGCAAGCAAGAGCATGAAAAGATGTTTGACATCGGTAACCAGTATAGAATTACAAATTAAGACCACAATGATACACTATTTTGTATCTTCTATTAGATAGGTAACAGAATGACTAGGGCTTCCCCAGTGGCTCACCGGTAAAGAACCTGCCTGAAATACAGGACACAGAGGAGATGCAGATTCGATCCCTGAGTCAGGAAGATCCCCTGGAGAAGGGCGTCGCAACCCACTCCAGTATTCTTGCCTGGAGAATCCCATGGACAGAGGAGCCTGGTGGGCTACTGTCCATGGGGCCTCAAAGAGTCAGACATAGATGAAGCAGTTGAGCACAGCACAGCACAGCACAGCAATAGAATGGCTAAAGTAAAAAATACTGATAAAAGTAAGCGCTGGTGAAGAAAGGTAGAAACTGAAATTCTCATCATGGCTGGTGTGAATGCAAATGGTACAGTCTTTCTAGAAAACACTTTGGTAGTTTCCTTACTGAACATACACATCATCCAACCCAGCATTCCCACTCCTAGGTGTTTACCCTGGAGAAATGAAAAATGCACTCACACAAAAGCTTGCATTTGAATGTGAATAGCCGCTCTATTCCGGAGAAGGACATGCCAACCCACTCCAGTATTCTTGCCTAGAGAATCCTGTGGACAGAGGAGCCTGGTGGGCTGCTGTCCACGGGGTCCACACAGAGTCAGACACAACTGAAGCGACTTAGCATGCATGCATGCATGCATTGGAGAAGGAAATGGCAACCCAACTCCAGTGTTCTTGCCTGGAGAATCCCAGGGATGGAGGAGCCTGGTGGGCTGCCGTCTGTGGGGTCGCACAGAGTTGGACACGACTGAAGCGACTTAGCAGCAGCAGCAGCAGCTCTATTCATAGTCGCTCCAAACTGGAAACAACCCCATTGTCCTTTGGGGGATGAATGAATGTACTACATCCATACAATGAGATACGCCTCAGCAATAAGAACTATCGAGACATATAACACTTTGCATGAGTCTTGAAGGCATTATGCTGAGTAAAAAAAAAACATCAGTCTTACAAGGTCACATATTGTGCGATTCTATTTATATGACATTCTGGAAAGGGCAAAACTATAGTGATAGAGAACAGATTAGTGGTTGCCAAGGGAGAGGAGTGGGAAAAATACTTTAAAAAGGGGCAGTGTGAGGATTTTCTGGGGTGATGGAATTGCTCTGTAGTGGTGGGAACATGAATCTATGCATGTGTTAAAATTCAAAGAACTATAATCAAGCCAAAGCTAATTTTGTTCTATGTTAATGATATTAAAAAAAAAGACAGAGGAAGAAAAAAAAAAGAGCTAAAAGGGTGGCAACACTGCCCTGGCAGGCCAGCGTGCAGAGGCTCCAGGGATGGGAGACGTGGAATCACAGAGGGACAGGAAATCACAGGTCCAGCGCCCCTCCCCACACAGGCGGTCCTATACCAGAGCCAAGCCGTGGAGGAACTAGGTTTTATTGTCGTAAGGAAAACGGCTTCCTCTCTGATTACCACTTCTCATTTTCACCATCCATCTGGTCCAGCTCGGGGGCCCCAGGAAATCCAACATTATCTGATTTTACACTTTAAAAATATTCATTAAAAATATCATGGACATTTGTCTCCTGCATCTCAACTTCCTCTCAGGGAAACTTCTCCTGCTGTTCCAGCCACTATATCTTGTGTTAGAAACGAGGATGACATTAAAAAAAAAAACACACAACTTTTAATTTAATATTGGAATATAGTTGGTAAACAATGTTGCTATAGTTTCAGGTAGACAGCAAAGGGACTCAGCCATACACACACATGTATCCATTCTCCCCCAGACTCCCCTCCCATCCAGGCTGCCACATAACATCGAGCAGACTTCCCTGTGTCATGTCCTTGTTGGTTATCCATTTTATTATTTTTTAAAAATTTATCTATATATTTTGGGTGTTCTGGGTCTTTGTTGCTGCATGTGGGCTTTCTCTAGTTCCGGGGAGTGGGGGGGGGTACACTCTAGTTGCAGTGTGCAGGCTTCTCAGTGAGATGGCTACTCTTGTGGAGCACTGGCTCTCAGGCTCGCAGGTTTAGCTGCCTCGCCGTAGGTGGAATCTTCTAAGACCAGGGATCAAACCTGTGTCCCCTGCACCGGCAGGTGGATTCTTAACCACTGGACCACCAGGGAAATCCTGGTTTTTCATTTTAAATATAGCAGAGCGTGCATGTTGATCCCAGACTCTGGAGTGTACACTCCCAGAGTGTACATGTTGTCCCTTCAGGGTGACACGTTGATGCTTCCTTCCTTGTCCAATCTCTGTAAGTCAATTAGAAGTCCCTTCATCAATGTTGAATCTCCATTGCCATCTTCCCTCATTCAGGCCACAGTCCCTGCCGTCCTTGCTCTGGACTATGGTCACAGCCTCTCACTGCCCTCCCATCCTTTCTCTACAATGCAGCCAGGATGCTCTTTCTGAAGCATCAATTCCTCACCTTCCTGCTTAGAGATGCATGGGTCCTGCAGGGAAGCACAGCTTCCCTAGCCTGGCCTTGGGGGTGGGAGGGGGTGGTCTTGTCTGCTTTCAACCTCAGTTTCATTTCAGGCTCTGCAGCCAATGCTAGGAGTTTGCTAGCTTCTGCCAGCAAGTTTGAGTCCTTCTGCTAGGAGTTTGAGTCCCACACATTCTTTTCCTGCACTTTCCCTTTGCTTGGATTTCCATCCCCTTCATTTGGCTTCCCTGGTGGCTCAGATGGTGAAGAATCTGCCTGCAATGCAGGATACATGGGTTTGATCCCTGGGTTGAGAAGATCCCTTGGAGAAGGGAATGGCTACCCACTCTAGTATTCTTGCCTGGAGAATTCCATGGACAGGGGAGCCTGGTGGGCTACAGTCCATGGGATTGCAAAGAATCAGACACAACTGAGCAACTAACATTTTCACTTGGTTAGGTCTACTCTTTTTATTTTTCTGTTGATTTATTTTTGGCTTGTGGGACCTTACTTCCCCAACCAGGGATTGGACCTGCATCCTCTGCTTTAGACGCATGGAGGCTTAAACACTGGGCCACCAGGGAAGTCCGTCCCACTCTTTTTTCAGTCCCATCTGGTATATTTTTTCCTCCTTGGGGTTTTCCTTGACCGTGTCCTACCAAGGAGAGCCCAGAAAGTGCCTGACACTAAGCTTTGGGTGGCCAAGGCATCCATTTCACAAGACATCCATCATGAATAAACCCAGTGCCAGCTTACGACACAGCTGCTAACAAAACAATCAAGTAAGGAATTACATTTGCCCCACCCAGGAAAGGCTTTTGTTCAGAAAGCCCTGGGTAACCTAGGTAATGGACTGCTTGACTGGCCTTGCTTCTCCCTCCCCACACCCCAACTCCTGATCTTATGCTTCAGGTTACCCATAAAGAGCAACCCAGAAAACTCTGGATACCTCACACTTGGACCCTAATAAAGACATAGCTCCAGGTCTATACTCTTTCTCTCTCCACGGTATGGACCTCTGGTGTGCTGTACACCTTCCAAGATCAGTGACTGATATATCCCCAAAGTTCCCTGATGGTTTTTACTGAAGTGAGTGTCCTGGATGACAATGAGAACCACAAGTTCTGGTTCAGCCACAAAGTTGGCCCTGTGGGGTTAAGTGTCTGTGGGGCTTTCAAGGAATAAAATGGACCAGGTGGGTGCCTCAGGCATTCCTAGCTAATAGCATTTCCATCCATAGGCTGGAACTATCAACACACCACCTCTATCAGGGGCCCCTGGACCCTCTGTGCCTGCCTCCTTTACTTCATTTTTAGAGGGAGTCCCCTGGAGGAGGGCATGGCAACCCACTCCAGTATTCTTGCTGGAGAATCCCAAGGACAGAGGAGCCTGGCGGGCCATGATCCATAGGGTCACAAAGAGTTGGACATGACTGAAATGACTTAGCACACACGCACGAAGCAGTCTGTTAACATCTGAAGATGCTTTGGGAGCAGAGTCTGGTCTGGTCTTCCATTCTTCCCACAGCACATGCTGTGGCAGTACATGTTTATTGACTGAATGAGTAGCATCAGGTTCCTTTCTATGTTAATATTGGGAAGAGGTGAGTCTCAGGTGAGCTTCCACTACATCCATGCGAATACAAACACACACCCTCCAGAATTTGCCAGGCTCTGCCCGGTGACTGATGACTGATGACTCAGCATCTACATGGGAGGTGGGGAGAACATACCCATGCCCCTTCCCCACTGCAAAGCATCCATGGCTGTGTAGGAGGATCCAGGTTGGGTCAGAAGCCTGGAACGCGAGTGCTGGCTCACCCACCTTGACCTGGCAGAAGGCACTGCCTCTCTCCAGACCTGTTTTCCATCTTTCTAATGGGATGACTCGATGGACGTGAGTCTGAGTGAACTCTGGGAGTTGGTGATGGACAGGGAGGCCTGGCGTGCTGCAATTCACGGGGTCGCAAAGAGTTGGACATGACTGAGCGACTGAACTGAACTGAACTGAATGGGATGACTGGAACTTGCCTGGCCTGAGTCTCAGATGGCCTGGGACAGCAGATCTGAAAGCTGGGTGGGAACTTTCAGCCTGGATCAGTGTGATGACCCAGATGGTAGGCTCCGAATGGAAAATTCGTCAGTGATTAACTATCCACTCAAAATGCTCAGCCCAAACCGGACCAGATGAAGGAATGTTTATGGGATGGCTCAGTGTCCTCCCCTTTTCTCTCAGCCTGTCTTAATTGCAGAGTGGGCAGCTGCCATCTCCCGCTCCCCTACCCGAGTTTTGTTCAAACCCCTAATTTGTCAGTCAAAGAAGCAACAAAGCATTAGCAACGGGTGGAACGTGCCAGGCTGAAGTGTGGCTTTCGTTCAGCCTGGGGCCTGCGTGGTGAGGCGTGTGGAGTCATTGCTCTGCCCGAGGACCTAGAGAGGGGGGCGGGCCCTTCCCCGGTACCCCTTCCTTTTTGCACCCGGGCACAGGCTTCAGAACAGAGGTCAGCAACCTCACGGCACGCAGTGGGCTAATGCTTTTCTCTGATGGTTGCCATTAATAAAACATTACATCAAATTGGAGCTCGGAGGGGATAATTGGAGTTATTTATCACATCTACGGCCAGAGAGGGGATTGGCTCATGGGCACAGAGGCTGGTGACCAGGCACTAAGGGGTGAGAATCTGGGGAAGCCTGGGGGATGGTCCCCTGGGAAGAAGCGGGTGATCTAGATTTGAAGCCTCTGGCCCTCCCACCTGCCCCCGGGGTTTTAAGGACCATCTGTTTGGTCTAACTTACCTGGTGGCTCTGGAAACCCACTCCAGTACTCTTGCCTGGAAAATCCCATGGACTGAGGAGCCTGGTGGGCTGCAGTCCACGGGGTCACGAAGAGTTGGAGACGCCTGGGCGACTTCACTTTCATGCATTGGAGAAGGAAATGGCAACCCACTCCAGTGTTCTTACCTGGAGAATCCCAGGGACAGGGAAGCCCGGTGGGCTGCCGTCTACGGGGTTGCACAGAGTCAGACACGACTGAAGTGACTTAGCAGCTTAGCAGCAACTTGGCGGCTCAGTGGCTCTGACAATAAAAATCTTGCAATGCAGAAGACCGAGGTTCTATCCCTGGGTAGGGATGATCCCCTGGAGAAGGAAATGGCTACCTACTCCAGTATTCTCGCCTGGAAAATACCATGAACAAAGGAGCCTGTCGGGTGACAGTCCATGGGATCTCAAAGAGCAACTAATACTTTCTCCTTTGGTCTAAATGGAGGTTCTGAGGCCGGACTCTATTTCCAGATGGGAGATGTGGGAATCCTGGCTCTACCACTTACTACCTGGGTAAGCTCTCTAAATTTCTGAGGCTTAGTTTCCTTATCAGTAAAATGGAAATAATACTAATAGTTAACATCCAGGGCCTTTGTGAAGATTACCTGAGCAGGGACTTCCCTGGCAGACCAGTGGTGAACACTTTACCTTCCAATGCATGGGGGTGGGAGTTCGATCCCTGGTCAGGGAGCTAGGATCCCACATGCCTCATGGCCAAAAAACCAAAACATAAAACAGAAGGAATACTGTAACAAACTCAATAAAGACTTTTTAAATTTATTTTATATACTTTAAAAAATATATAAATTTATTTATTTTAATTGGAGGCTAATTACTTTATGATATTGTATTGGTTTTGCCATACATCAGCATGAATCTGCCACGGGTGTACAGGTGTTCCCCATGCTGAACCCCCCTCCCACCTCCCTCCCCATACCATCCCTCTAGGTCATCCCAGTGCACCAGCCCCAAGCATCCTGTATCATGCATCAAACCTGGACTGGCAATTCGTTTCATATATGATATTTTACATGTTTCAATGCCATTCTCTCAAATCATCCCACCCTCTCCCACAGAGTCCAAAAGACTGTTCTATACATCTGTGTCTCTTTTGCTGTCTCGCATACAGGGTTATCGTTACCATGTTTCTAAATTCCATATATATGCATTAGTATACAATATTGGTGTTTTTCTTTCTGGCTTACTTCACTCTGTATAATAGGCTCCAGTTTCATCCACCTCATTAGAACTGATTCCAATGTATTCTTTTTTAATGGCTGAGTAATGCGAAGAGTTGACTCATTGGAAAAGACTCTCATGCTGGAAGGGATTGGGGGCAGGAGGAGAAGGGGACGACAGAGGATGAGATGGTTGGATGGCATCACTGACTCGATGGACATGAGTCTGAGTGAACTCCGGGAGTTGGTGATGGACAGAGAGGCCTGGCGTGCTGCGATTCATGGGGTCGCAAAGAGTCGGACACGACTGAGCGACTGAACTGAACTAATACTCCATTGTATATATGTACCACAGCTTTCTTATCCATTCACCTGCTGATGGACATCTAGGTTGCTCCCATGTCCTGGCTATTATAAACAGTGCTGTGATGAACATTGGGGTACACGTGTCTCTTTCAATTCTGGTTTCCTTGGTGTGTATGCCCAGCAGTGGGATTGCTGGGTCATAAGGCAGTTTTATTTCCAGTTTTTTAAGGAATCTCCACACTGTTCTCCATAGTGGCTGTACTAGTTTGCATTCCCACCAACAGTGTAAGAGGGTTCCCTTTTCTCCACACCCTCTCCAGAATTTATTGCTTGTAGACTTTTGGATAGCAGCCATTCTGACTGGCGTGAAATGGTACCTCATAGTGGTTTTGATTTGCATTTCTCTGATAATGAGTGATGTTGAGCATCTTTTCATGTGTTTGTTAGCCATCTGTATGTCTTCTTTGGAGAAATGTCTGTTTAGAAAGGGTCCTTCCCTGGTGGCTCAGAAGGTAAAGAATCTGCCTGCAATGCAGGAGACTCAGATTCGATCTCTGGGTTGGGAAGATCCCCTGGAGGAGGGCATGGCAACACATTCCAGTACTCTTGCCTGGAGAATCCCATGGACAGAACAGGCTGGTGGGTACAATCCATGGGGTCACAAAGAGTTAGACACGACTGAGTAGGTAACACTTTCATTTTTCACTTTCCACATTTAAAAAAAGCAGTTACCTGAGCTAACACATTAAAAGTGCTTAGCAGTTACCTGGCACACAGGAAGGACTCAGGAAAATCAGTTGTTATTTTTTTAGTTTGGTTGGTTGAAGGGAGGGTAGGACAGTTGATCTGTGCCCCCACTCCCAAGTTGAAGGATCACAGTTACGGAGTGAGAAAGGCACCTGTTTCGTTCTCAAGCAGACCATCTGGGTACTTTCCAACCCTGACCACTCATCTCTGTCCTCACCATGAGACGGTGGACAGGTCACACCACCCCATGGACCCTATTTCCTACCTGCAAGATGGGCTACTCACAGTGCCTTCATTAGGGCTACTATTTAAGGGTCAACTGTGAAAGTTCAGTGATAGCTTCTAGCACAGTACTTATCACATGGTGGGACTCAATATATCCTAGGGCTCCTCCTGTCTCTCTTAGAAGAAAATTGCCTCCTACGTTAAGCAAAAGATGGACTCTGTCCAGGTATGAACAGGGACGAAAGATCAGCTGGACTCACATGGTGAATCTGACTCAGATTCAGCTGGATCTGGGGACTCAAATGATACCACCCATAGTAGCTTGCATTCCTGTCCCCAAATCTTAACCCTCTTTCTGCCCATGCCCTTGGTAATGGGACTCTGCAGTTCTTTCCACTTAATGGACAGAGTAGACTTCAGTTCCTTTGGATTCTGGGCTGTGCCATGTGACTTATTTTGGCCAATGGAATGGGGCAGAAGTGACAGTTCTGAGTTCAGTCTTGAAGACATGGAATGTTTCTCCTTGCTGTCTTGCACTTTTGCCATTCTTGTGACGAGAACTAACTAGGTGGCTGGCCCGTGGAGTAGGAAAGCCACATAAACCAGAAGCCACCCAGCTGCCACCGTCTACAACAGAGAGGCATCGCTGCGTCTGCCTCCAGTCAGCCAAACAGCAACTGACTTGTACCCTATAGAATTCCTGCAAGATTCCACAATCTCCTACAGAATTCCACAAGGTAAGTATGATCAGCCTATTTTATTTTACTCTTTTAGAGTTAAAAAAGAAAAGATTTGGTTTTGGTTATGCTGGGTCTTCGTTGCTGTGCGTGGGCTTTCTCTGCTTGTGGCGAGCAGGGGTTACTCTTTGTTGTGGTGTGTGGGCTTCTCACTGCGGTGGCTTCTCTTGTTTCAGCGCACAGGCTCTAGGCACGTGGGCTTCAGGAGTTGTGGTGCACAGGCTTTAGTTGCTCCAAGACACGTGGGATCTTCCCGCACCAGAGACTGAACCCCTGACCCGTGCATTGGCAGGTGGATTATCAACCATGAGACGACCAGGGAGGCCCTTTTTAGAGATTTTAAAAAATGTATTTAAGTTTTTAATTAATATTATTTATTTTGGGCTGTGTTGGGTCTTCACTGCTGTGCACGGGCTTCTCACTGCCATGGCTTCTCTTGTGGAGCAGGGGCTCTGGGCATGTGGGCCTCAGCAGTTGTGGCTTGTGGGCTCAATAGTTGTGGCATATCAGCTTAGCTGCCGCAGGGCATGTGGGATCTTCCCACATCAGGGATCGAACCTGTGTCCCCTGCATTGGCAGGCAGATGCTTAACCACTGGACCACCAGGGAAGTCTCTCATCCCACTTTATAGTTGAAGAACTGAAGTTTAGAGATGAAATGTCTTTCTGACCCTAGAACCTTCATTTTGGACCACAGCCCCAGAAGACTGCCTGGAGACCATGTCCCCAACACATGGAAGCTTGTCTCCTTCCAGATCTTTCCTACTCTGTCTATGGCCCTTAAGAAAAATGGTGGATGGCACACAGCCACTGGTTTATAAATGTTTCCTAAGAAGGACTGATGTTGAAGCTGAAACTCCAATACTTTGGCCACCTGATGCAAAGAACTTACTCATTTGAAAAGACCCTGATGCTGGGAAGGATTGAAGGCAGGAGGAGAAGGGGATGGCAGAGGATGAGATGGTTGGATGGCATCACCAACTCAATGGACATGAGTGTGAGTAAACTCCGGGAGCTGGTGATGGACAAGGGAGGCCTGGCGTGCTGTGATCCATGGGGCCACAAAGAGCTGGACACGACTGAGCGACTGAACTGCAGTGAACCAGTTTCTTGCCTTGTCTGGTAGCCTGTACCCTGTGTAGGTGGGGACCTCCCAGGCCTCACACTAGTGTCAGGCACTCTGGAGGTCACAGCATAGTGGGAGGAAGGTCCCAGGGTGGGCAGTGGCTGTAGAGTCAGCAGCCCCTCACTTGTTCTCCTCTGAATCTCGTCTTCCCCTTGGTGACTTTGGCCCATCCCTGTACTCTTGGTCCCACAGCTAGAAGCATAGGCACTGCCACTCCCCCCTTCACCCTGCAGGCCCCGGTCACTCGGCCTTTCTCATGCTTCCCTCAGAAAGCCAAGCTTCTCCCCTCGTCCGGGTCTTCACCCAAGCTGTTCCCTCTGCCTGGAAGTCCTTCTCACACCTCAGATCTTCACAGGACCAACTCCTTGAAAGTCTCAGCTCCCCTGCTGCCTTCTCTCAATGCTCCTCCCTCTGATCATGCTGCCAAAATCCCTCACCTCTCCTGTCCCCCCATCACTTCATTGTCTCCATAATGAGATTACTGCCAGGCATCATCGTGCTTATTTGCTCATTTGCCAGTCTTCCCACTGTTCTGTCCCCAGCATCTAGGACAGTTTTAGGTGCTCAATGAATAACATTCGATGCGACTTCCCTGGTGGTCCAGTGGCTAAGACTCCACGCTCCCAGTGCAGGGGGCCTGGGTTTGATCCCTGGTCAGAGAACGAGATCCCACATGCTGCAACTAAGATGGAAGACCCTCTGTGCCACAACAAAGACAAACAAACAAACAAAAAAGCCCAAAGAACAATTGAGACAAGAAATGGATGAAGGATGCTTTAGGGTGAGGGGCAACAGGAAGTGGGGGTGGGGCAGGTCTTCTTTTGGGGCGCTCCGTGTCTTGACGGAGTTTTGGCCATTGATTGTCAAGGCTGTTCACCTTTAGGGGTGCTAAGAAGCAGATGGGCTGGTGTGGACACAGCCGATAAGAAATGTGGCCGGAACAAGGGACCCTGATCAGGCCCCCCACGCCAGGGAGATCCCAGGAGAAACTGTTCATTTTTCAGGAAGCTTCTCTCTGAGGCTCCCCTGGTACCCACCATTCTCTCAGGGCTCCTTGGCTCCTAAGGGGGAGCCAGCCTGGGCCAGACTGGCTGATTTCCACTTTACTATATTATGATGACTTCCCCCTCCTCCCCAGAATGATTAGGCCTTAATAAATAACATTTCTCTCTGATATTGTGCCATCATTAATTCTGCTTAGCTCTCCTCGGAGAAAATTTTGTGGAAACATTCTCAGTGCTGCTATTTAAAGCTAAATTAATTCGGCTGATTATTTCTGTCCAAGTAGATTTGTGCCCAGGCGGCCCCGGCCAGCACTGGAGGGAAGTAGGGTAGATTCTCAGGCCCCTCCCTCGAGGCCTTGAGCAGAGTCCCTGCTGGCCCCTTGCTCAGCAGAGCTTAAGCTGAAGTCCACCCTGGTAGGGGAGGATGGAGCAAAGGGGCCTGGAGCCTGGGTATGGGGTGGGTACAAGTTCTCCCAGCCTCCCCTAAAGCAAAGGTGATATTGGGAGGACCCTTCAGCTCTTCAGGGCTCCATTGGTAAAGAATCTGCCTGCAATGCAGGAGACCTGGGTTTGATCCCTGGGTCAGGAAGATCCCCTGAGGAGGAAATGGCAACCGACTCCAGTATTCTTGCCTGGGAAAATCCATGAACAGAGGAGCCTGGCAGGCTATAGTCCTTGGGGTCACAAGAGTCAGACATGACTGAACGACTAAGCCACCACGACCACCTTCAGCTCTTCTTTGCGTCCCTCCACTCACAAAGGCACTCACAGGCGCAGCGTCCTTTGTTGTTGTCATTGTTTAGTTGCTAAGACGTGTCTGCCTCTTTTGTGATCTCCTGGACTGCAGCCCACCAGGCTCCTCTGTCCATGAGATTTCCCAAGCAAGAATACTGGAGTGGGGTACCATTTCCTTCTCCAGGGGGTCTTCCCGACCCAGGGATTGAACCTACATCTGTTGCATTGGTAGGCTGATTCTTTACCACTGAGCCACCAAGAATGCTGGCAGCATCCTTAGGGAAGTCACAGAGGTAATGCTGGGCTTCACAGGAGAAGATGTACCAGGCTGGGGTCCTACGTAATGAAGATGGATTCAGTGTAACCCCCTAGATGTCTATGTACCAATTTTGGGATCTATTTTAAAAAATCAGGATTCTGAACCTCCCTGGAGGCCTTTATGCAGCCACAGTGGGTTCTATGGTGCAATAAGTTTGGCAAGCAGGGGTCAGGCCGACAGCAGGGTCCTGAGCCCCAGAGCAGGTGTCCAAGTCAACCATCCTGCCGTAACGATGCCCAGTTCTCTCTAATGGGGCAGGGCTGTGGAGAGCCCAGCAGGTTTCTCTGTAACAAAGCAGGATTCTGCAAATGTGGATTTCTACAAAATTTCCGAGGGGTCAGCACAACCGAGCATGTTTCTAAAGAAAACGGCAGGAGTCTGTGTAGCCGGGCAAGTTTCTGTATAACCAACCAGGGAGATGGAGAATAGAAGTGGTCCTTGTATATCAGTATTAGAATCTGTTTGTGGAAAAGCCAGGAGCCGAGTTCTGTGAAGCCGCGTGGGGTTCTATAGAACCAGGTGGAATTCTGTATAGGAGGCCAGGCATCTGGGTCCATGAAGAGGGCTGTGTAACAAGCACAGGGGTTTCAGATAATGGCAAGTTTATGTCTTTGGAGGTCAGAAAGCAGACTTCTGTCTGGCAAAGAGGGGCTCTGTATAAAGGGTGAGATCTGGATAAAGTAGGGCTCCTCTGCAAGGTCACAATCCTGAATTACAAAACAGACCTGTCTGTGTGTTATCTGCGAAGTATGGGGTCCTGGGTGACAGAACAAGGCACACACGCCTTAGGTGACCTGACACAGGTCAGGTCCCTGCAGCCTAGCTGCAAGGGAGACTGACAGTGTGATTATTTGACATTTTTAGTGCCTCAGATGGGAAGCTGGTCTGGCTAGTAAAGTAGGGGCCTCCTTGAACATAGGAAGGGGATTCTCATTTTGGACAGCCAAAAGGAATGACATATTTCCATTACTCCTGGCTTCCATCGTGCTGAAGTCTTCCCAACCACAGGGCCTTTGCTTGTGCTGTTTTCTCTGCTCATTCCCCTCTCTACCCTATTTGCCACCTCTGATTTACTGGTAAGCCCCCCCCCCCCCGACACACACACAGTCTAGGTCTACATTCCAACATCATCGAGTCCTGGAGGCTCGCCCTGCCCCTCCTCACAGCCTCTCTATTGGCTTAGATAGCATCTGACTCTTTTCCTTCCGTATCACATCATGTGCTTACGTATTTGAGTGTTTGTCCATCTCCTTTCCAAAGGTTTTGGCCAGCCCTGTGCCTAGACCTGGGCTTCATCTCCTTAAGAGAGTATGCATGCATGCTAAGTCACTTCAGTTGTGTCTGGCTTTTTGAGACCCTATGGACTGTAGCCTGCCAGGCTCACTGTCCATGGGATTCTCCAGGCAAGGATACTGGAGTGAGTTGCCATGCTGTCCTCCAGGGGATCTTTCTGACCCCCGACTCAGGGATCAAACCCACGTCTCTTATGTCTCCTGCATTGGCAGGCGTGTTCTTTACCACTAGCACCACCTGGGAAACCCTCATTGCCTTAGAGAGGTGGTCCCTAAGTCCCCACCTCCAGCCCCCAAGTCTACCCTGCATGGAGGTCGTGCACACCTCTCAACTCTGTGGGTCCCAGACTGGGCTCCTCCCCTCCCTGCCCCTCCCCTCATCTCCCCGTCATGCCCTGTAGCCAGCTCTATCTCAGCCAGTCTTCTCATCTTCCAAACAAGACCTCTTGAGGTCGTCACACACTTCTCCATCTTCATCACACTCCCCACTAACCCAGACTTCTCATCCTTGAAGTCCCACCAGTCCTTTCTCACCTGTACCCTCAGGTTTCATCGGAGCCATGTGCTTGCGTGCGCACATCACTTTACTTGTGTGCAAAAACCTGTCTCCTTGTGCTTTTTACACTTCTCACAGTCAAGGTGCAGTGAAAACTGTGGTGACTCAGGAAAAACAGTCTGACTTCACCTGGGATGCTTCTGCTGCTGCTGTACCGCAAGCCTCAGACAAGAGCGGCTCGAACAACAGCAAACCTGCTTTCTTTCTTTCATCTCATGTTTATAGGCTGGGTCTCTCAGTGTTGGGGATCCCTTCTGTCTGACCATTGCACCTTCCTCCGGGTGCTGCCCTCCTTGGCATGGGCAAGATGACACACCAGCATGTCCACTGGGTCCGCTTTCCAGCCAGTTGGAAGGGAGTGGGGAGCAGGGGAGCTGGAGGGCCCCCAGTCACTTTTTGGCAGAGCACAGCCACTTCTCACACGTGTGGACTGAGCTGCAAGGGAGGCTGGGAAATGTAGTTGATCCTGGAGGACCGTGAGCCCAGCTAAAACCCTAAGTTCCATCCATCACTCAGGGATGAGGGAGAGACAACCAGCCATCCCTTCTGCACAGATTTAAAGAACTAAAATAACAGACCCTGAAACAGGCATTTACTGAGCCCCTGGAGGCACGTGCTCTCATTTGAGCCTTGTGGCAACATTACAGGCAGCTGCCATCACCCCCTCTTCTCAGAGGGGAAAACCAGGGGGAGGAGGGGGTGTTGAATGATTCACTCAAGATCACAAAGCTAAAAGTGACAAGATGGGGTCCACAGACATGGCCCTTAAGGTCAGAACCCAGGACTTGCCCATCACATCCCTCGAAGGAGATATCCCAAGGAGGGAAGGGCATTGTCAGTTTTCTTCACGGCTCTATTCTTAGCGCTTCCAACAGGAGGGGCCGAATTATTAATATTTCTGGAATGAGTGAATTTCTGTTTTTTTTTCTGTTGGCACCTCAACCTAAGAGGAGGGGCTTCCATTTTTTCTTGCCCTGTGGGAATGTGCCAATCCGGTCTCCATTTCTTTACTTTTTCCCTCCCAGTGGGGGTGCCCGCCATTGCAACTTTGATTTCCTTGGTGAATCTGGTTTTCAAGGGTGAGAACTAGGCCAAAAAGACTTCTTGCTGTGTTGTCCCCTGGCTCTCAGACTGTGTCTGCCTCTCCCTGGAAGTTCGAGGCTGAGTAATCCAGAGGGAGGCTGTGCCTCTCCGATCAGTTTCCTCCTGGATGTAACGTTAATAGCTAACATTCATCAGTCCCTTACCATGCGCTCCTTGTTCTTAGTGTAGTGTTAGTTGCTCAGTTGTGTCTGCTTCTTTGCAACTCCGTGGAGCCCTGCAGGCTCCTCTGTCCATGGGATTCTCCAGGCAAGAATACTGGAGTGGGTTGCCATTTCTTTCTCCAGGGGATCTTCCCGACCCAGGGATCGAACCCGGGCCTCCCGCATTGCAGACAGTTTCTTTACCGTCTGAGCCACAAGGGAAGCCCTGTTCTAGATGCTTTAAACGTACCACCTTTCTTTCTGACCCTGTCCTTTGATTCAGGCACCTTTGTTAGTTCTATTTTGCAGACAAGGAAATTGAGGCACAGAGAGGTTAAATAACCTGCCCAAGATCACACAGCAAATGATGGAGCCGGGATAAAGCCCAATCACACACCTGTGACTGTGACAGGTAACTTTGTACAATTTTTTGTGCTTTGATTTATTTAGTTTTGGCTGGGTGTTTGCTGCTTTGCTCGGGCTTTCCCTTGTTGTGCTGAGTGGGGGCTACTCTTCGTCGCGGCGCCCAGGCTCCTCGCTGTGCTGATTTCTCTTGTTCCTGAGCACAGCCTCTGGGTGTGACGGCTCAGCAGTTGTGGCATACGGGCTGAGATGCTCTTCAGCATGTGGACCCTTTCCAGACCAGGGGTTGAACCCATGTCCCCTGTATTGGCAGGTGGGTTCCTAGCTACTGCACCACCAGAGAAGTCCAACTTTATGCAATTGACAAGATCTGATTGTAGCTCTGTATTTTGACTCATTGCAAAGCCCATTTTTTCCAATAGGAAGACTGAGGCTCAGACAGCTAGGGATGCTCCCCTATGGCCCAGTTTGCAGCCCAGCCTCTCCAGGGCTCCAGGCGCTCTCTAAATGGTGGAGGTTTGCAGGGGACTCTATCCCTGAGGTCCTCTGGCTCAGAAGGCAGGGCTCACGTTCTTCCAGAAGTGATCCAGGCCCAGGGCGGGCCTCCTTTCCTTCCAGATGTTGCAGCTGTGTGTGTGTGTGTTGGGGGGTTAGTGTAGGGCGGTGAATGGTGGGTGTTGAATGGTGGAAGAAGGCTGTTTATTTACAATGTGACAATTCTGATGTATTTGCCAGGGGGAAAAACACCCTAGCAGCACACAATTAAATTAAAAGACCGGCGGTTGTGGGCGAAGCTCGTCTACAGCTGACTTAGAACCAAATGGAGTGGAGAAAAACAACATAAATTGCAGAGGCTCCGGTTCCTTAGCCAGGCAAGTCGCCCTGCAGCTCTTGGATGGTGCTCTGGCAGTGGGGCAGGGCGGGACGGGGGCGGGGGCAGAGGAAATGAAGCTTGCCCAGGTGAGCACCCTGGCTAGGACCCAGCTTAGGGTGGGTGGTGGGGTGCTGGAGGGAGCTCTATGTGTATTGGCTTTCGGGCTGTGATAGGCCTCCCTGGCGCATTGTGGAGGCTCCTCTGTGTTCTTACTGAACTTCTCCATCTCCTCCCTCCTGTCTAGGAGGGTGACTATAATCGTGAGCTTCTTCTGTCTCCTTCCTCTCTTCAGCCAGTTACTAACCAGGCCCTGTGGGTTTGGCTCTAGCATCTCTGTTCTCTCCATACCTTACCTTCTCCCCTCGGCTCACTGGGATGCCCATCCTGTATCTTGTTTGAAACATGGCAGCAGCCCCTCCCTGGCCTCCCTGCCTCCGAGTTTGCCCAATTAGACCTGTTCCACAATCAGCTTTTATTCGCCTTCCTGTACTGATCCCAGGTTCTTTACTATATCATTCAAAACCCTCGTATTCATCAGGCTTCTGTTACGATGATGCTGTATAATAAACAGTCCCCCAAACCTCAATGGCTTACAACCACAAACCCTTGTTTTTCTCATTCCAGAGTCTTCGGGTTGTCTGGGGCAGCTGTCTTAAGCTGCAGGCTGGATTCAGGTCTGTGACTTATGGCTCTTGTTCTGGGACCAGCAACTACCCAAACCAAGCTCTTTCCATGCCAGATGGCGGAAACACAAGTGCCAAGCTGACCCTCAGAACGAGATTAAAGTCTCTGGGCATAGCAAGTCCACTAACACTTCATCAGCCAAAGCAAGTTGCGTGGCTAAGCCCAATGGTGGCAGAGAAATATACTCTGCTTCCTCTAATAGGAGCAGGCGAGCTCCATGACAAAAGGAAAAGATATGTAATTCTATTACAAGGAGGAACTGAAGAACTGGGGATAATAAAGCAATTTGCCACAGTCCTTTACAATTGTGGTTCTTGAAATTATAGGCCCTGGACTATTAAGAATCATCACCATCACTTGCATCCCACCCACCCCAGACCTACTGAATCAGAAACTCTGGGGGTGAGGCAGGCTCTAGTTTGAGAGCCACAGATTGTTCAACCAGGCTGCCCCTCTCTTTATCTCTCAGTGCCACAAACTATGTCCCTTCCCGGAGCCTGTATTTTCTCTTCCTGCCAGAATGCTCCTCCCCACCTCCCTGCTCCACTTGGCAAATTCATGTTTATTTTTCCAGGCTGGAGCCACAGGGCCCCTCCTCCCAGGAGCCTCTCCACCCCACCCCCACCCAGGCAGACTCAATCATTCCCTCATCCGCATTTCCTCAGGATTCGTGCAGGCACATTCAATCTGTAGGCACCAGATTGTGTGACACCTCAGTGTTTGGGACAGGGGATTCCCCCGGGAGCGGGGGGCAGGACTGTGTCTTATTGGCCATTCCTTCCCCAGCACGTTGCCCATGCCTGACACGTGGTTAGCACTCGATAATGTTCGCTGATTTTGTTGCTGATTTTCAGGGACTGTTGCCAGGCTGAGCGGACACTACTATTTCTGCTTTCGGAATCCAGCCTTCCCGGAATGTTCGGTGAGGAAGATAGATGGAGGGGTAGTGGGTGAGAGTGGGGCAGGGTAGCCCAGGCTGGGAACTGCTCAGACTCGAGGTGTGAGTGGGGGAGAGGCCCTGGGTCCCTGGATTGGGCCAGAAGCAGATGAGAAGAACATCTGGTGCTCAGACGCCCGGCAGCTGTCCTTGTTTGTAGCAAAGCTGGTAAAGGCTCATCCAGGGACTCTGAAGGGCTAAGGAAACTCTGTTTGACTGTGTATCAGATATTGGACAAGTGGACCAACCATCAGGGGATGGTGGGTCTTGGGGACCTGGGGGATCCACCTGGGGGATCGTGGGCAGAGCTATCGCCCCCATCGGAGTAGGAGCGCGTCTGAGTCAGGTCTGCATCTCCTCTGTCAGGCTGGGGCTCCTGGGAAGCATGAATTGTCTCTGCCCCTTCAGACCAGGGGAAACCTGCTTCTCCAGTTGGGCTGTGTCTTTCCCAGCAAACTGAAGGCTCTGGTGCCAGGACCGGGTCTTTCCTACAGGCCTTGGGCACCCCTGGGATGGGGCAGGGCTTCTGTCATTTTCAGTGCATGGGTAGATGCCCCTCTGCTCCAGAGAAAGAAGCAAAGCATCCTCAATTCTCCTTCCTTCCTCTGCGATGGTCTTAGTTGTAGCCTGTGAGACCTTTGATTTTCATTGTGGCATGCAGGATATTTAGTTGCAGCATGTGGGATCTAATTCCCTGGCCAGGGATCAAACCCAGACCCCCTGCACTGGGAGCGTGGAGTCTTAGCCCCCGGACCACCAGGGAGGTCCCTCAATTCACTTTCTATAGATGAGATCCTCATAAGGGTCCCTAGGCCTTCAATCCTGACGGGCCTCTGGAGGAACTTTTTCCTCCCTTCCCGAAACACCCTGAGAATGAGCAGTCAACCCAAGGAGGAAGAGATTTCGGTACTCACGTGGAGGGAGGAGCTGGGGGGTTGGGGGCCAGGGAGGAGGGCAGGTGCAATAGGCCAAGGAGAGCCTTGGAGCCCTTCAGGCCTGACAGGTACACTTCCAGGGAAATTGAATATGTACATTTCAGCTTCATTTGCAGTTAACACATCTGGTTAGCAGTGTGCAGGAGGCTTTTGATGTTTGCGTCTTGGTGCCCAAACCTTTTTAAGCCTCTTTTCTTTGAAGCCAGGGAGATTTGTGTTTCTGCCAAGGAGTAGACAGACTTGCATATCCTCCAGTGCCTCAGTCTTTGGAGACCTGGCTCCTTAAGGGCCCTGGGAGGCTGGGGACCCTAGTTTTTCATTCAGGACTTAGTATGTGAAAACTTTTGGAAAATTGCCTTTGATAGAAGGGGATGGGGAGAAACCTGGTAGATTTCAGAATGGGACTCACCAGGCTCACCTTTCTAAGGAGCCAGGCAAGGCGGTTGCCTTCCTTCAAAGCTTCTGGAGTGGTTTTTGTGGACTTCCCTGGTGGTCCAGTGGCTAAGACTACGCATTCCCAGTGCAGGAGGCCCAGGTTTGATCCCTGGTCAGGGAACTAGGTCCCACATGCTGCAACTGAGAGTTCATACGCCACAGCTAGAGGTCCGACATGCTGCAATGAAGATCAAAGATCCCTCATGCTGCAACTAAGACCCGGCACAGAGAAATAAACAAACAAATGGAAGAATGGCTTTTGCTTCCCCAGGATTTCATCAACCTCCCTATCTTCCCACCCACTTCTAAAGTCATCCTTTAAAGTGGTGGGATTATTCGTAATGTGGGCAACTGATGATTTCGCAATCTCATGGAAAAGTATGAATAAAGCACCTTCAGAAGGCTGGCTATTTTCACTGATTTGGAATCCTCTGCAGAGTAACAACAATCTCGCTGTGCAAAGGCAGCGCGAGTTGAAGAGCGTCCTTTTGGAAGATTTGTGCCCCAGAGCCCTCTGTATAGAACATTTGCAGGAGACACAGGAAAATACCTTGGACCCTTCTTTCCAGGCCCGCTGCCTCTGCCCCCAGCCCCCAATCTCGCCCTATCCCTTCCCCAACTCCTCTTGAGCCCCTGGAAGGAGAAGTACCACTTCTGTCCCTGACCTGTGGGGAGGGGGCTGGTGGGCAGTAGCTACTGCCATTCCTCTGATTGGAGCACTGGGGTCTTCATGGGAGGGGGAGGTGAGGGTCTCTCGCCCTGCTCACCGGCCGGGCCCTATGGACACTGGCATTCAGAGGGGCTCTTTGAGGGCTGGATGGCTTTTGGAGCTTCAGCAAGGTCTGGGGCGTCTATGCACTGCTCCCCAGATCAGACATCTCCATGACATCCTCATAAGGGTTCCTCTGCCTTCAGCCCTGACGGGTCTCTGGAGGAGCTTTTTCCTACAGCTCTAAGAGGCTCCAACCCAGTTTGGTGCTTTGAGCTCTGGGTGGGGGTGGAGTCTGAGCCTAGTGAAGGTCCCCTAGTGAAGATCTGAGGATGGAGGGAAGCAGCATTTCCATGGAAACGGGACCCTCGTGGTGGTGGGAGACCCACTGTGGGTCTGGCAGAGGCCCCTTCTGATGGAGAAGGCATGGCTCTTCATGGGGGAGGAGAGGGTATCTTGGGTACACCCTGGTGTCACAGACAGGAGCAACTGGCGACCTGGGCCTGAGAGTTGCGGGGTAGCCCCCCTCTTCATTGCTTCACGGTGACTCAGGTGGGCAGGGCGAGCGGAAGAAGGGGCCAGCTGGCTCTTCGGGGGTCTGAGCAATAGACGAACATGATCTGCAGGATGTCTTGGGTTTGAACCATGAGTTGATAGAGCTTCAAGAGTGTCCAGTTGGACTTCCCTGACAGTCCAGGAGTTAAGACTCCATGCTTCCAATGCAAGGGGTGCAGGTTTGATCCTTGGTCAGGAAACTTAAGATCCCACACATGCTGCACAGCATGGCCAAAAAAAAAAAGAAAAAGGTTTCTCCAGTCAAGCGCCTTTGACCCAGGGGTTGGCATCCTGCATGGTCGTGGCAGAACCAGGATTGGAACTTGGGTCCTTTTCTCTTGGGTTAGTGTCTTAGCCCTTCCCATGACAGGTTGAACTTGACGAAGAACTTCTTGCCTCTGATTGTTGTCACAAACGCAGAGGAAGCTCGGAGCTGGCCTGGGGAGAGCTCTCAGGCTGCTTACCCGCCAAGGGCAGCTTGAGAGTTCCAGCTGAGCCCTGGCCTCCAGCCCGAGTACCCACTGGGTCTCAGTAGAGGTTTCCTGTGACTGAAAGGGCAGCCTGGGAACAGCAGGCCTCAGTGGAGAACCGAGGTCACAGTAGGAGGGGGCACCTGGCCCCAGCCCCCTGCTTAAGAATAGACATGGAGTCATTATCCAGCGAACAACCCTCCTCCTCCTGGGAGATGAGATTCCCCTCCTCCCCTCCGGTGCCTTCAGTCACCTCCCCTGAATGGGAGCGGAAATTTGCAGCGGGCGTCAAACCCACGCAGGTGGGAGCTGACAGCGCTGCCTCCCAGCCTGCCCCCGCCACCGCTCCCGGTGGAGCCTCTTTCCAGGTGCTCAGAGGCACCTGGGCTGGGGATGGGGGCTGCGCTTCATCCTCACCAACTCTGACCTGGATGGGGGAGGAGGCGGGGGCTCCAAGAGATGGGGAGGGTGTTAGGGTCCCCGTCCTGGGCACTTTGGACCCTGGCCATGCCACTCACTCACCCTGAGATCTGGGCTTCAGGGTCGAACAGGACAGTGATGCTCTCATTTAACACAGGTGTGCGTGAGACGGCCTGTGGAATGCTTGGCCCCCGCTAAGCTCTTTGTCACAGTGATGAACCTCCTCTGTCCCTGGAAGGCCATCTTCTCCATATGCTGTGTCATCTCACCCCCCTGCAAACCCTGAGAAATAATTACCCACTGGACTAAGGCAGCATTAATCCAGTCATTCCTGCATCCTCAATACCCACTGGTTGGGGCTGGCTCAAAGGCCCAGGCTTCTCAAATGGTACCCCCTTCCAAGACTGTGGGGAGAGGCGCTCCCACAAGGGGAGGGTGGCAGGGGGTGAGTCTTCTTGTCTCAGCCGCCCTCCTCCCATGGGCTGGTGGGCTTGGTTATGTCCCTGCTCCACTCTGCACGCCAGCTTCTCCACCTGCCAAATGCAGGGAAGGTTGGTTGAAAGGATCCCAAATGGTCATCTTAGAGGCAAAACCGGTGGACTCTTTGAGTCTTTCGTGGGGAGTCCCTGCAGTGACAGAGCAGAGGAACCCTTGACTCCCAGAGGTCAGGAAGGAGGGATCCAGGAAGTGATGGAGGTTGACTGCTGCTGGAGCCCACCTCTGTGGGCTTAATCTGCTGGATAATTGCCAGAAGGCCATGTGCCCCGCCCCATCGGGAGTGGTCCACGTGGCTGCGGGCACATCCTGCAGGGGACATTCAGCTCGAGTCTCCCACTCAGTGCAACGCCACAGGAAAAGACACAGCTCAGGGGCCAGGGAGATCTGGCTTTAAATCCTGATTCTGCTACTTCCAGGCTGTGTAGCTTTGGACAAGTCTCTTCTCTTCTGCAGGGCTCATTTGCAGTCTAGTGGGGCCAAAAGTGCCTTCCTCTCAGGGCTTTTTAAAGACTAAATGCAGCCCCGGGTGTGGACAGAACCCCCTCCTCCTGCAGGCACGGCTGCTTCTCAGTGGGGTTAATCCCCTCCCTTCTCCTTGGCCACTACCGCTTAGAGCCTGCACCCCAATCTCCAGGTGGCGGGGGTAGGGGATGGCCACTTGGGTGGGGGTCACACTCTGCCCGTCTCCCCAGGCCCCATGCCCTCCCGCCCTGACCCTCCGACTCAGTGCCTCAGCCACCAGTACATGCCCGTCACAGTGCCCTTTCCAAGTAAGCCCCGAAGGTCAGATTCGGTGAAAAAGTCATTTTGGGAAATTTCCATTTCTTGGTAGATGTTTACCCGGGGACACAATGAATGAGGCATTGACAGGGAGCCGAGTTCCAGGAAGCAGGATGAGGAAGTGGGGGCCATAGCTGCAGAGCAGCTCGAGGAGAAGGACTGCAGACTGGTGGGGCTGCTTCAGGAGGCCTGGCTCCCAGAGCTGAGTGCCAGCGCCCCACCCCAGCTCCCCCTCCACCGTGGGGGTGACAGGTGAGGAGGACAAACCAGGCTTCAGAGCCAGGCTGCCCCAGCATGAATCCCAGCTCTGCCCCTCACGAGCTGTGTGGCCTTAGCAGATGAACTGAAGCTCTCTGAATCTCAGTGTCCTCACTTGCAAGGCGGGGACCGCCACAGTCCTCTTGTTAGGGGAAGCACACTGACCGAGACCGCCGACCCTGGCCAGGCACCATAGTAACCATTGGCATGAGTTGTTTTATGACAGGAGATCCTGGTAAGGAATACGGAACTAATAAGCCACCACCAACCGGAAGAGTTCGGGAAAGGCCAAAAGGAGACACCGCGTGTCTGTCCACTTCCCAGAATCCCCCTCGCTAGCATCCATCTTGGCTGAGCGATGCGTGCACCACCAGGAAAGACTTTGAATTAGAATGATTGGCCAAAGATAACCCAGAAACTAATCCCATCACCATAAAACCCGAGACTGTGAGCCACGTGGCAGAGCAGTTCTCCTGGGTTCCCTTACCCTACTGCTCTCCACCCGGGTGCCCTTTCCCAATAAAATCTCTTACTTTGTCAGCACATGTGTCTCCTCAGACAATTCATTTCCGAGTGTTAGACAAGAGCCCAGTTTCGGGCGCTGGAAGGGGTCCCCCTTCCTGCAACACTCTGAGCGCACGGAGGTGCTGCTAACATGAGGCGATGTGTGTGAATACTCCTAGCAGAGAGCCTGATTCACTATGGGAGCTTAATAATTACTTGCTGATTCTATTGTGATGTATTTGTTGAACTCCAATTAAAGGCAGTTTACTGTGTTTGATTCTGAGAACCCAACAAAGAATACGATCCAGTTCTTCCTCTTTAGGACCTCACAGTTTGCAGGCGGGGCCTCCCCTCCCTCCTCTTCCTCCTTCCCTTCCTGCTTCCCTGGGAGGCTGCAGGTGGGGCTGGGGAAGACCTGAAGAAACTCAGGAGGGCTCAGGCTGGTAGATGTTTAAAAGAGGATCTTCCCAGGTCCAGGGTTTATAAGCTGGTGGTCCAGGGTCCCTGATCTCCCGTCCTTGCCCTCTCTTCTCAGTTGAGTGATGCCTCTCTCTAGGGCTGTGTACCAAACCCCTTCTGTCCTGAGCCCAGTTGAAAATGGGTGAAATTCTGGGCTCATGGGGAACCTGAATCTCACTCCCAGCACCTTTTGCCCCATTCCTTTCTGCCATCCGGAACCCTCACTTTATTCCCTCAACTGAGCAGAACTCAGGGTCAGGCTAAAAGAAAACAGATTTTTAAAAAGAACAGGAACAGGTCGGGCTGCCCAGGCAGTCTGAGTCAGGTTGGACCTGAGACTGCGCAGCGCCTGGGGCAGCGGGTACTGCCCAGCCAGTGCTCTGGAAGGCTGGGGAAGGGGGCCGGCCTGCAGAATGACCCAGAGCCCCTCGCAGCCTTGAGCATGTGGGTCCTCACTGGCCCTCTGCTTCGTCATCTGCAAAGCTCGGGGAGTGTGATGTTACTGGGCTCCCACTGGCTGAAACCTTTGCACCCCCATTTCCCGTCCACAGCAGTTCCAGTTCCTGGTGGAACAGCTGAGTTCTCCTGGCTCTGAAGAAAGGGGCTGGGGAAACTGGGGTGACTCCCTCATAGAGGGGTGCTAGGGTCTCCATCTCCAAGAGCCAGAGAACAGGGTCTCCAAGGCTCCTGCATACCTGAGCCCTGACCTGAAATCTGGGGTGTAAGTGTGCTGCTGTGCACCTCGATTTTCTTGAAACAGAAAGATGAGATGGCTTTGTGACGTGGGCGCTGCCCACCGTCCTGGCATTCTCTTGGGAGACACGGCGCTTGTTCCCGTGGCCTGTGTTGCTTGGACTGTCTGGGACACTCCCTATGGGAAAGGCCATGAGAGCTACCAGGAGACCCAGGAGGAGCTGACCAAGTGCTCCGGGCACTATGCTCGGCCGGTTCTTCTAGCCACATCCTGGTCCCCGTGGGATGAGGGCTGCAGCGGGAAGCCGGCAGGGCCACGAGCCCCCAGTGGTGCCCTGGAAAGAGGGCAGAGCTCTGCTGGCCCTTCCTCTCTTTCCATGACCCAGGGACCCTCCTGACACCCCCTGCCTTCACCCTCACCCTCTCCAGGCATGCTTCTGCCCCTCTCTGCTAGAGACTCTCCGGGGCTCGCCTTATCCTCACAATGACATTCAAACACTCACGTGACATTTGAGGCCGTTCACCATCCGCCCCCTGCCCGTCTTTCCAGCCTTGGTCTCCCTGCTCCCCCTTTCCCAGTCCCTACTCCAACCGCACCACCATTCTGCAAATGTAACTTGCTGCCTCCTTCTTGCCTCTCTACCTTCGCATATGCTGTTTCAGGGAGTGCCTTTCTCTCCCTGGCCAGCGTCTTAATCAAACTTCGGCTCAGGTGTTACTGACTCAGGAAAAGCTCCACCACCACCCCCGGTCCCCCGCCCCCAGGCTGCTTTGGCTCCCATCCAGGACAGGTCACAGTGTCACATTGTCCCTTCATGGGTTTCCACAACTCCTTAGTCTGTGAGGCCCACAAAGCGAGAATTACTATTTTTATTAAATCTTTTGTTCCCAGGGCCAAGAACAAAGCTTGGCAGAGTGTAAATGTCAACAAATAATTGTTGAGGGTCGATGGAAGGTGCAAGCTGTCTGAACTCCACTAGGATGAAGAGGAATTAATAAGTAGTATGCTTATTGAGTGTTTAGGGGCTTCCCTGGTGGCTCAGATGGTAAAGAATCTGCCTGCAATGCAGGAGACCCAGGTTCAATCCCTGGGTCAGGAAGATGCCCCCAGAGAAGGGAATGGCAATCCACTTCAGTGTTCTTGCCTAGACAATTCCATGGACAGAGGAGCGTGGTGGGCTACAGTCCATGGGGATGCAAAGAGTCGAACACAACTGAAAGATTAATACTTTCATTTTCACTTCATTGTGTGTTTAATGTATGCCAGGCACTTTAATAACAAGAGTTGACGTGTATTGTGTTTCTACTCTATAGAGTAGACATAGTTATTCCTCACAAGAACAAGGAGAGGCAGGTACTTCTATTAGCCCTCTTTTGCACAGATGAAGAAACTGAGGCACAGGGAGAGCCCAACATTTTTGATATTGACCAGGTGAAGTTGTCTACTCCAGACCCAAACTCTTTCTTTTTTTAAATTAATTAAGTAATTTGTCTGTGCCGGGTCTTACCTGAAGCATACAGAATCTGCTTCTTTGACCAGGGATCAAACCCGGGTCCCCTGCATGGGGAACATGGACTTTTTAGTCACTGGATCACCAGGGAGGTCCCTCCAGAGCCCAGACTCTTAACCCTGCTATCGGCCACCCTTCTCCAGACAGAGTAGCGACTACAAGACCCACAGTGGTCCTGACAAATCTCTGTCATTGTCTCTTTAGGTAGCGAGCAAGGAGATGTTGGCTGGATTCCCCACTCCTGATGGAGGGCCGTCTCTCTTGCCTGGTTCTCCCTCTTTACTTCCCCCTCAGAAAGAGGGGAAGGGACTGTCTCTGGTCGGACCCCGCCCATTCTCAGCACTGTTTCCAGGCAACCTGTTTCCTGGGCAGTGCCCCCTGCTGCAGTTGTGTTGCCATGGTGACTGTAGTGGGTACAGGTGCATCAAGATGGTGAAGGAAACAGCTCTACTTCCTAACTGGCCCTGAGTCCCCCTCTAAGAGAGAGCCAGTGGTGTGCAGACAGGTCCTCTGACATGCAGCGCTCACTGGGCGTGAAGACAGGGTTAGGCCTCTGGTCGGAGAGCGGGGCAGAGACTGGGGAAGGGTAGGAGGGCAGGAGCAGGGCCCAGAGTCCAACTCACTTGAAAGTAAAACACTCCCCTTGAAATTTCTGGCTTCAGAATCCACAGCATGAGAGCATCAGCTACTAACCTCTGGCTGCTTCTTTTTAGAGCAACAAGGAATTGGGAATTTTGTGTTCTTCAAGGGAGGAGCCATATTTTCTTTTCCTTTTTAATGTGAAAAATATATTAAAAATACCCACTGTAAAAAATTACCTCCATCCCACTATGGAAAACTGCACAAAAATAAAACTGCTCCCCTCATCATTAAGTCTTATCACTCAGAAGTTTCACAAACTATGAAGAAAAAGAAAAGAAAAGAAAAATGGTGTGCTCAGTCATGTCTGTCTCTTTGCAACCCCATGGACTGCAGCCCTCTAGGCTCATCTGTCCATGGGATTTTCCAGGCAAGAATGCTGGAGTGGGGAGCCATTTCCTACTCCAGGAGATCTTCCTGACCCAGGGATCGAACTTGTGTCTCTTGTGTCTCCTGCATTGGCAGGTGGATTCTTTACCACTGAACCACTTGTGAAATCCTACAAACTATTGAACCACTTATGAAATCTACTCACTGATTTTTCTGTGCTTATACAGATCTGTCTCTGTATATTCATACATGTAACAATATATTGTATTAAATTGGAATCATACTCTACAAATTAGTTTATGTCTTGCTTTTTAAAAGATGAATATTTGTAGCAACAAATGGGCTACAGCCTATTGATTTATTTAGTTTGGCTGTGCTGGGTCTTTGTTGTTTCATGTGGGCTTTCTCTAGTTGCTACGGGTAGGGACTACTCTCCTGGGTCAGGAAGATCCGCTGGAGAAGGGATAGTCTACCCACTCTAGTATTCTTGGGCTTCCCTTGTGGCTCAGCTGGTAAAGAATCCACCTGCAATGCAGGAGACCAGGGTTCGATCCCTGGGTTGGGAGGATCCCCTGGGGAAGGGAAAGGCTGCCCACTCCAGTATTCTGGCCTGGAGAATTCCATGGACTGTGTAGTCCGTGGGGGTTGCAAGGAGTTGGACATGACTAAGTGACTTTCACTTTCCATGCATGGGCTTCTCATTGTGGGGGCTTCTCTTGTTGCGGAGCACAGGCTCTAGGTGAATGGGCTTCGATAGTTGGAGCACGTGGGCTTAGTATGCACTGCAGCATGGGGAATCTTCACAGACCAGGGATCAAACCCATGTCCCCTGCATTGGCAATCAGATTTTTAACCACTGTACCACCAGGTAAGCCCCTACATCTTGCTTTTTAAACTTTGAGATATACACTGGAGATTTTCCATATCAGTAAGTATTGATCTATCTTATGTTGCTGAGAAGGGCAGAAGAAGAGGAGGCCTGAAGCGGGGGCAATCCTGAGAGGCTCCGCGGAGTGTGTATGTGTGTGTGGGGGGGTGGAACTCACCAACTTGCCTGAGAGGGGCAGGGAGGTGGTTACAAGCAAGACATGAAAACGGCACTTATCACTGCCATGCATGAGGCATGCTACTCCCATCATTGTATTGACCTCTCACGGGATCTGCAAAGGAGGACTGATCCCCCGCCATGTGTATCACAAAGGCAGAAGGGAGGCCCCAGCTCCCAATGCCAGGACGTGGAGTGACTTGATCCCAGACTGGCATCCTCCAAGCCTGTTGGGTTTCCCCTCCTCTGTCCAGTCCCTGGCATGCAGGACGTGGGAAACCCCCCATCCTTTCTCCAGCCACCACCACCCTCCCCTCCTTTGTCCTCTCCACGGCAGTCGGAGCCAGGTGGAGCTCTGCCCTCCACCGAGCACTTTGGAATTCATAAAAATGGTAATTTATTGAACAAGCCTGCAGAGAAGGGAAGTAATGAAAACCATAATATAAATTACGAGGCCATTGGTGTTATACGGCTGGAGCTAATGCTGTTAGTCCCCAGAAGGATGCAGAGAGCCTCCCCTGACTCCACCCTCTTTGGCTGAGTGTCTGCTCTGGGAGCCCCAAGAAGTGAGAGGTCAGCTGAATGTAGCTGAGGATCCCTGGGAGGGTGTGTGCCCGCCCTAAGCCTCAGTTTCCTCATCACTGCAGTGGAGTAACAATGGCACCTGCCATACCACGTGGTGCTCATCCAAGGACAGGGACCACACGTGCCGGGCTGTGCCTCTATTAGGGTGATTACCACAACCGTATTTCCTCAACTGGAAGACGCCCCCATTATCTTTCTAACATTTTCATTTTGCCATCATGAAGCATCCTATCATAATGGATTAATAATATAATATAGTAACACAGGTCTCCTTTTGCTTCTGAAAAGCTGTTAACTTGGATTTCACTTAAAATCAATAGCACCTTAGGACTGAAGAAGCCTCACATTATTATTGTTGTTATTTATTGTCACTGGATGCTGCTACCTACTCCTCACCATAAAAAGGAAAAGAACTCCTGGAAAAGGGAGGAGAAGGAGGCTGTGGGGACTCACGCCGCATGACCCTGAGTGTGTGATTTATTGTCTAGAGTGGCCAATGGTCTATTTTTTTTTTCCAAGATGGAGGCTGTGGGGCTCCATCAGTGATAAAGTGGGAAAGTCCTCGCAAATCCCAGGCTGGTTGGTCATCTTGCTGTCATCTCTGGGTTCTGACCCATTTCCTTCATCCATGGCGGGTAACAGCCACAAGGAGGGCCTGTTGATTTGTCAAAGTCAGGCAGCTTCCTTCCATCCAGGGTCCCCTTGATGAGGGTCCTGGTGCAGCCATGAGATCTCAACCTGAACAACCCCAAGGGTAGGGACCATTCGCATAAACCCCAGGCTTCTGCAGGCAGCTTGTCCTCTTGTTTTCCACTGTGGACAAAGGAACTGGCCAGGATCCTTCCTTGCATTTGTGGGGTTTCCTTCTCCTCTCCAGGAGGCAAAAATCACATCTCAAGTTGCAGATCCAAAAGACAAGGCCCAAAGAAGGAGCTATTCTTTCCTGCAGAAGGCCCTGCCCTGGCCTTCCACTCTATGGGAAGTGCAGGTAAAGATGGGGGTGGGGGGTGGTACCAGAGGAGACCTGGGGCTGCTCTCTGCTAATGGTCCTCCAAGTGGTGAGCTGGGACTTAGGCCCTTCTTTGGCCTTTTCCTGTGTGACCTTGGGCCAATCACATACCCTCTCTGGGTCTTAAGTTTTCACATTTGCAAAATGAAGAATTTGGGTTAATAAAGTGGTTTTTAAACCTGTCTACAGATCTGAACTACTTAAAGCGGTGGCTAAATACAGATCCCTGGGCCCCACCCCAGCCAGACCTAGCATCTCTGGGAGAGGGCTTAGGAATCTCTGTGTCAAACCAGCTTCCCACAAGCGCAGGGCTTGGCTATAGAACAAGGGAGGTTTTGTCTCCATTAAGTGACCTTTAGCTAGGTGACCTTGGGCAAGGCACTACTCAACCTCTCTGGATTTTAGTCTCCTCATCTATAAAAAACGGGGACACTCATTTCCTGGAAGGGCCAATGAGAGGATTAAATCAATGATCACTGCAGAAAAACTCCCGTTTCCTCCTTCTCCAACCGCACATCTCAAATGTCAGCCTGGTCCAGTCTTGGCCCTCCCTGTTTCCAACATCTCTGTCTCTAGAATTTGGAGGACCAGAGAGTGAGTGACAGAAGCAGGGTGGGCAGGGCAGGGGCTTGATGAGGAGGAGGAGGTGGGGGAGGAGGAGGCGAGCAGGACAGAGAGGAGGAGGTGGAGGTGGAGAAGGAGGGTCCTCTAGGGACTGAAATGTATCCCTCCATTCTGGAATGTGCCCGTTAATCAACTTAATGGGCCTCAGGCTGAACAAGGGCCTTAGAAGGTAGAAGACAGAGAGATGACTACGGAGGCTGTGAGTGCAGCACGTGGGCAGGGTCCTGGCAGAGCTGGGCTGACCGGGGGGGCCTGAGGAGGGTCCTTGTGGAAGCGTGGGTGCTGACTGATGGTCGAGAGTGTCATCATTTCCCTCCTAACCCTCTCTCCAGGCCACAGCCTGGCCCCTCTGGGATTTGGGAGGGGAAGTGAATTCCTCGAGGGAATTGGGAGCACCTGGCCATTAGCATCTGCTTTCTGACCCCTGACACAGCTTAGCAGCCTCTGAAATCCAGAGTGCTGGGCTAGAGAGAAGTTGGGGAAGCCCTCATAAGTGGGTCAAGGATCGTGGTCGCGGAGGTGGGCCTCTGGTGACTCTCAGAACCATCAATCAGTGGGGGCTCCAGGAATCTCCTGGCAGACAGCCACATCGATTCTCAGCCTCGATTACCGGTGCCAGCTCCCTGAGCAGAGAAGCTGCTGGCCTCCAGGGCACTAAGATGGGAAGGAGGACTGACAAGCTTCCCCCCATCTCTATCTCCTTTCTCCCTCTCTGAGCCACAGCCCGTGGAAAGGAATTCCAGCATGGTGAGTCTCTTGGTTCCCCACTCACCTTCCTAGCAGGGTGACTTCTCAGAAGTTGTTTCATTCTGAGCCTCAGTCTTTCCATCTGTAAAGTGGGGGTCTTGACACCCACCCTCCCAGCGATGAGAGAGAATTGTGAAAAAAAAAATGGGTGAAGGGCCCAGCATAGGGCAGATGTACATCTTGGTGATATGTGATCTGCCATCTCCCAGGTGGTGAGGGATTCAGTAAGGAGAACAGAGTGGCGGAGGGGAGGGGGGCAATGTGGGCAGGGGTGGAAGAAAGAAGACGGAGCTGGTGGCTAGGCAGTGTCCCAGCTTCTGGGCCTGCACAAGGATGGCCCCGAGGGCCCTTCTCAGGTGTAGGAGCTGTAGGAGCCTGGAGTGCAATGGAGATGGTAATTTGTATGTGTTTTACATGTGTTTTGCATATGACAAGATGCCCCAGAGTCTGTTCTCAGGCAGCCTTGGAGCAAGCTGGGAGCTTTCTCAGCTCGATGTGTTGTGTCACAGCTTGAAGGGGGCCTGGGTCGGTCCCTTTGGGGAACGAAGGCCAGAAGGGCCAGGGTATTTCCCCAAAGCCACACAGTGGATGAAGGGCAAAGTGAGAACAAGAATTGGGTCTCTGGTTCCTAGTCCTGTAGACATTTTCTACTACATGCTGATGATGGTGATGGCTTTGATGGTGATGTTGAGGTGATGGTGATGATGAAAATAGATAAATAAACACCAGGACACTTACCAAGAAGTTGCCTATTCAGGGCTCAGCTCTAAGTACTATATACATAACTCATTCAGCCCTCACACCAACTCAATGCGTTAGGTGTCACAATTTTTCCTGTTTGACTCTCAAGGGTTTTGAAAAACCAAGAGGTTTCGTGACTTTCCCAAAGCCGTAGAGCTGGATGTGGCAGAGCTGGGATTCAGACCTAGGCAGCGTGGTCCGGGGGGCATGATCTTGAGCACCATACCTGCACTGCAGATTCACAATGGAGCAAGCTGAGGGGAACTCCTTGCCCCGGGGCCTGGGCCTGGCCCCCACTTTTCAAGCTCCCCACCTCCAGCTCCCCCAGTACTGACCTCTGGCTGGGGGTCAGAGGGGCAGGGTCCAGAGAGGATTAAATGTTGATTGCCCTGAGAACATTGTCTCCCAGGTGTCAAGCCTGGAGCAGCCGGAGAGACAACTGCAGCAGGAGTCCCATTTGTTAATCTCGCGTTCGTTAATTTATTTTCCATCCTCAGAATTAGGACGAGCCTCTTGAACTCAATATGCAAATGCATGCAAAGCAAGATGAACAGGCATCTTTAAAGCCCTGACACATTTTTTTACCTCCTTGCATTAGTGGAATTGCAGTCAGTGGGTGGAGACGTGGCAGCGTGGGCAGATGCGGGGGAGGGGGTCCTAAGTCACTTTCCAAACCAAGTTCCTGTCCCCTGGCTCATCTGTCCCTCCCAGGGGCCCTCGGCCCTGCTAACATTCCCGTTTTACTTTGAAAGCCCGCCAGCCTCCTCTGTCCATGGAATTCTCCAGGCGAGAATACTGGGGTAGCTTGCCATTCCCTTTTCCAGGGGATCTTCCCAACTCGGATTGATCCTGGGTTTCCTGCATTGCAGGCAGATCCTCTACCAGCTGAGCCTCCAGGGAAGCCCCACTTCCAAAGCCATTGAGTCTCAAAGGTGTGAAGTGACATGCTCAAGATTACACAGGAAGGAAAGGGTGAAGCTCAAGCTTGGCTCTTTTGCTTCCAAATCCCATTTTCTTTTCTCTGCCTGCACGGGTGCCTCTTCTGCCTACGGCCTTACCGCCAACTTCTTTCCTGGCCCTTGTGTGATGGGGAATAGCCGCTCAGGTGGCCTGGCAGGGGCTGTGCGGGGCCAGCGGCCCTCAGCAAGGTGGCCTATGGGGAAGGACTTTTTGAGGCCCTCATCACCATGGCCACGTCCACCCCGCTGCTGCCTGCGGTTGGCCTTCCCTTGACCAGGAGATGGAGGGAGGCTCCCCCTCTGGCCTTCTCCCCCGTCTCCTGTCCCCCCGTGGGGCCCAGTGGAGTGAGTTATTGCTTGCCAGGTGTTCAGCAATCTCTCGGATCAGAGGCCTTGGCCTAATTGCTAGAAAAGCCTTCCTGGCTCCCCAGGAAGCAAAACCTGACAGATTTCCCAGCAGCAGTCACGTCGCTGGAGGGGGAAAGAGAGAGGGGATGACAAAGATAAGTGAGGCAGAGAGAGGAGAGAGAGAATCAGGGAGACAGAGGGAGACAGAGAGGCAGAGACGGAGAGGCAGAGAGAGACAGAGAGACAGAGACAGGGAGAGAGAGAGGCAGAGAGAGAGGCAGAGATGGAGAGGCAGAGAGAGACAGAGAGAGAGAGACAGGAGCAGAGAGAGACAAAGAGAGAATCAGAGAGACAGAGAGGCAGAGAGAGAGGCAGAGACAGAGAGAGACATAGAGAGAATTAGAGAAACAGAGAGGCAGAGATGCAGAGAGAGACAGAGAGATAGAGAGAAGTTAGTAGCATAGCAATAAGACTTCCAGTCTCTACAAAGGAAAACTCTCTTTCCTCCGGACCTCTCTGCCCTCTGCCCCTCTGTTCTCTCCCCCTCAGTCTACCATGAACCCCTGGTTCCAAGCCAGAATACTAGAGTGGGTAGCCGTTCCCTTCTCCAGGGGATCTTCCCAACCCAGGGATCGAACCTGCGTCTCCTGCATTGCAGGTGGATTCTTTACCAGCTGAGCCACAGGGGAAGCCCAAGAATCCTGGAGTGGGTAGACTGTCTCTTCTCCAGGTCATCTTCCCAACCCAGGAATCAAACCGGGGTCTCTTGCATTGCAGGAGGATTTTTCACCCACTGCGCTACCAGGGAAGCCCTCTTGAAGGATGGACCATTAGAAAGATTTAGGAACAGGGGTGGGACAGAGAGCTTCTGGGGAGGGGACGGAAATACAGAGGAAAAGGCACAGGCCTCCTGGGGAGAGGCAGAAAGCATCAGGAAATGCCGCCCCCCCCCCTTTTTTCTACTCTTTGGCCGCACCGTGCAACTTGTGGATCCTAGTTATCTGACCAGGACTGCACCCTGGCCCTCAGCAATGAGAGCTCAGAGTCCCAACCACTGGACTGCCTGGGGATTCCCAGCATCAGGGAATCTGAAGAGGAGACTTTGGGACACAAATTCATAAACAGGGGAAGGGACGGGGCAATGTTTCTGTATTCTCTAGACCAATCCCCAATGGGACTCTGAGGTTGGAAAGTCATCCTGGCCGTGTCCTTCTTCCCTGATTGGAGGGCCGCACCCCACCCCTGGCTCATCACCCGCCTGTGTCCTTAGAGACCCGTGTAATCGGGAGGCCAGGGAGCAGCACAGGGGTCCTGTAGACACACCTCGGCTGCCTCCCCGGGCGTCTCAAGCCCGGTCCCTGTACCCTTGGAGCGTGCTGGAGGCTGCAGCCTGTTGCTCAGGGAATTCCTCCCTGGCAGAAAGCTCGGCTGCAGCCTGGTGTTGAGGGAGAGGTACCCACCATCTGTTCTGTGAAGAAACAGACACCATTGGCTCAGCCAAGTCAAACAGCTTGGATAAATACAAGTTCACCCGGAATCACCAACAACCAGCTTCTCAGTGACCATCCAGGATCCTAGGCAGAGGGACCACCCAGCCCCACCCAGGGCAGCAGCTTGCCCACTCCCCCCAGGGCACCTGTTGCCCACCCCCATGATGCTTTCCTTCCACCCCTTTCCCCTTCATCAAGTTATTCTCCACCTCAGGTTTTATTGGGAAAGAGTGGGAGGGAATTTGAAAAATAAACATTTTAATGAGAAATCAATAAATAAGGGAGCAGGCCACTCTTTTCCCGTTTAATTTTTTAAAGGAAAAATTAATTTTCCCTTTGCCTAAGTACCTGTCACCTTAAATTAATGTCTCCGAGAGCGAAAATGATGGAGAAGTTGGGTCATTAGGCAAATTTTAATTAGAGGCTCAGATGTCCTTTACTAATAAGATGTTACATATATTTCATTCTGTTCTTGCCTCCTGACTGCCAGGACATCTTTGCAACACAACCGAGGCCCCTGGGGGACCAAGGAGATGGGACCTTAGGGAGATGGGGTTGGGGCAGGGAGGGGAAAGGAGGGTGGTTTTTTCCCTCATGGAGGGGGCTGGGCGAGGGAAGGGAATTGTGGACAGACACATTTCTGCATTTTTCCAGGTAGAGGGTTCACTCTAGGGCTTCAGACCAGCTTTTTCTCTTCCTGTGAGTATGTGTTTGTGTGTGTGTGTGTGAGAGAGAGAGTGTGTGTCTTTTGTGCAAAGGGTCAGTGCATCAGAGATAGCAGAGCAATTAAGAGGTTGGTTCTGGGGGATTTCCCTGGTGATCCAGTGGCTAGGACTCTGCACTCCCAATGAAGGGGGTGTGTGGGTTCAATCCCTGGTCAGGGAACTACATGCTGAACCTATATGCTGTAACTAAGAGTTCACATGCTGCAATTAAGACCCAGGACAGCAAAATGAGTAAATAAATAAGTGTGTGTGTGTGTGTGTGTGTGTGTGTGTGTGTGTGTGTGTGCGCGAGTGCTCAGTCACTCAGTCATGTCTGACTCTTTGTAACCTCATGGACTGTAGCCCCCCAAGCTCCTCTGTCTGTGGGCATTCCCAGGCAAGGAGACTGAAGTGGGTTGCCATTTCCTGCTCCAGAGGCTCTTAACCCAGGGATCAAAACTGCATTTCCTACATCTCCTGCATTGCAGGTGGATTCGTTCCTGCTGGAAAAATGCACAGGGTCTGAGAATGGGGCTGAGAGGGAACTCATACATATTAAGCGCCTGCTGTGTGCAGGCATCGTGCACAGCACTTTAAATAGCCAATCCATCAATTCTTTAATGGCTGTAGAGACGCCATCATTATCACCTTTTATAGATGGGAACATTGAGGTTAGGTAATTTACCTGAGGTCACATAGCTAGCAAGCTAACATTCCATCTAGGTCTGTCTGGTTTTCATTCCTCCCTTTGCAGATAAGCAGGTGGGCTAGTGGCAGGGCCCAGGAGGGTGTCAGAAAGTCCCGAGGCCCCTGAGGGAGGGAGCACCGATGGCTCAGAGGTCTCAGTGCTCTGAGTGGCTCTTGTGTCTTCAGATGAGGCCCTGCGCCTCTCTGGGCATCCATCTGCCCCTGTTGCACTGCATCAAATGAGCTCTGGTGGCTTCTCACGAGACCGGGTTTGGAGGACTCCCTGGAGAAGAGACATACTGCCAAGAATTGAGGGGCTGGGGTGGGGACCAGAGCCGAGTTGAAGCTGTCACTCCCCTTGACTCATAGACCCCAAGTTCATCTTTGGGGCATGAGGTACAAGCCGAGGTCAGAATCATTGTTGGGGCCATTACTCACCACGGCAACCCCTTAGCTGTCGCAGTCTCACTGGACCCAGCTTCCTGTGGAAAGGAAGGGAAATTGCACTCATTTTCCAGGAACAAAGAGGCCAGCTTGCTGACCTTGCTGGCTTCCTCCCACCTTGTTCTGATCCCTGCCTCTGCTTGGTTGTATTAGAACTTCTGCTGTCCCTCAGAGTGAAGTAGGGAGGCAGAGTTCAGAAGGGACTCAAGAAGCCTCCTTCCCCCACTTACTCTGGTGGAGGGAGTTGGGAGCACTCCGATGGTGGCAGGAAAGGAAAGGGCAGTTGTCCTGTAGGCTGGTGGGGAGAACAGATTTCTGATGGGGTTGAGAAGGAGTGGGGTGCAGAGGAAATCCAGGGGAAAGAGGATTCACTTCTTTGATCATCTGTTGTATATGAAGCTCTTCCACACATGCCATCTTGTTAAATCCTCACAATCCCCATCATCCCCAAGGAAACAGGCTCAGAGAGGTTAAGTGATTAGCCCAGGAGCACAGCATGTCAGGTGGCAGAGTCAGGGTTTAGATAGCAGCCCTGTCTGACTCCAGAGCCTTTTCGACTTTACCACGGTGCCTCTCTGTGGCTCAAGAGTTGGAAGTTCTGAGTTTCAGAGATGTATGTCAATGCTAAATTCCCAGATGAATTTCTCTGGGCCTTTATTTGTCCATCTGTAAAATGAGAAGATTCAGTCAGATGATTTCCAAAGTCCCTTTTAGCGCTGTCTTTCTGCACTGAAGAGGTGAGAGTTTGGGGGGCTCCCTCCCCAGCCTGAAGTTGAGAACCAAGAATAGCTTGGAGGGTTATCCAGGCATCTGGGCTGACCTTTGTCATTAGTGAATTAGAGTGGAGTCTTCATGCTGTGCAGGAAGTCATCATTACCACATTCAGACACCTAGTCCTTTGGCTACTGGTTCTAGCTCTGCAGGTATATGTCTGCCACCAGGAAAGGAGCCAGGAGACAGCTCATTCTCAGGGCTCCAGTGTGCAAGGAAGCCTGAATAAATTTCTCGGTGGCACAATAACTCCTCTTTCTTTGACCCCTCCTTCCAAGCCACAGAACCCAATTAGCGGCTTAGCACCAAAGTTCCCAGATGCATTCCAGATGCTTTCCTGCCATTGGATGCACTGAATAATGAAGATGTTTCTGGGGCTGGGATGTAGAGAACAGAAGGTAGGATGCGAACCTGTAAAAACGTAGCGAGAGATGTTTCAGACTCCTGGGTGATGCACTTCCCTTCATGCTTTTAGGAAGGTGTCTGGTTCCCGAAAAGACTCCTGGCCCGAGTATAATTTTCTTATAATTATTCCATTCCTTGGGGCTTACCCTAGCATCCTATGTATTGAGGCTCTGCTTGCTGGGGTCCTGTGGGAATATGAGCCCAATGACAGAGGCATAACTCCTAGTGGGAAGGTGTACCCAGCCCAAAGAGACACTGTGGCTGCCTCCCAGAGGGAATGCTTGGGCCAGTGAGGAAGACAGTCTGCTTGCCTTAGTGAAAGCTGGCCTAAAGAAGTTAAGGGGGCTGGAAGGGGAAAATATAAAGTTCAAGTGCAAAAAGATGACTGATGAAGAGTATTCAACTTGATGCTGGGGTAAAGAGGAAGGTCTCTGCCCTCAGGTGGACTTTTCTCTTGATGGGAGATGAGTCACTTGCAGGGAACCCAATAATATTGAATTGAGTGTGTGTGTGTGTGTGTAATTTCATGCCCAGGACAGGAACTCTTACTTTCTAAATTTGTTTGACAGAGACTATCACAAATAAACCTCGAGAAAAGGATTCTGTTGTCCTTTTCCTTATCATTTGGAGCAGAAAAGCTCAAATTGGGAACAGACATACAAACATCATCTACCTCTAGCAAGTTGAAGTTGTTGGAATTTGTATTTGCTGAGTTTGAAAAAAAGGTCTGGGAGTCATAAGAGCACACTTGGTCACTGTATGGCTTCAGAAGAGTCCTTCCTCCTCTCTGGGCCTCATCTTTCCCATCTGTAAAATGGTTAATTAAATTTAAAAAATCTCTCAGGTCTCTGCTAGCTCTTGACATTCTTGCTTTTGTTCTTGTTTTTCTTCCCTTTTGTGAGTCTTCTCAACCAATTTCCCCTTGGGAACAGGTTCCATGGTTCATGAAGGTCCATGGTTTTGAAGAACTTGGGGCCAATGGGAATCGCATATCTGAGCCCATTAGTCATAATGTTGCCCATTTGTCAGCCATCGAGTTTTGTGCACACCTGTGAAAGGCACTGTAAGCAGATCTAAGGGTGACAGGTGTCAAAGCACAGGGTTCAAGCCCTGTTTACAAGCAGCTTGTGTAAGCCTTAGTATACCTGTAACAAAATCAGGGCTGAAGAAGCTTCAGTTCAGTTCAGTCACTCAGTCGTGTCCGACTCTTTGCGACCCCATGAATCGCAGCAGGCCAGGCCTCCCTGTCCATCACCAACTCCCGGAGTTCACTCAGACTCACGTCCATCGAGTCAGTCATGCCATCCAGCCATCTCATCCTCTGTCGTCCCCTTCTCCTCCTGCTCCCAATCCCTCCCAGCATCAGAGTCTTTTCTAATGAGTCAACTCTTCGCATGAGGTGGCCAAAGTACTGGAGTTTCAGCTTTAGCATCAGTCCTTCCAAAGAACTCCCAGGACTGATCTCCTTTAGAATGGACTGGTTGGATCTCCTTGCAGTCCAAGGTACTCCCAAGAGTCTTCTCCAACACCACACTTCAAAAGCATCAATTCTTCGGTGCTCAGCTTTCTTCACAGTCCAACTCTCACATCCATACATGACCACTGGAAAAACCATAGCCTTGACTAAATGGACCTTTGTTGGCAAAGTAATGTCTCTGCTTTTGAATATGCTATCTAGGTTGATCATAACTTTCCTTCCAAGGAGAAAGCGTCTTTTAATTTCATGGCTTCAGACACCATCTGCAGTGATTTTGGAGCCCCCCAAAATAAAGTCTGACACTGTTTCCACTGTTTCCCCATCTATTTCCCATGAAGTGATGGGACCAGGTGCCATGATCTTCGTTTTCTGAATGTTGAGCTTTAAGCCAACTTTTTCACTCTCCACTTTCACTTTCATCAAGAGGCTTTTGAGTTCCTCTTCACTTTCCGCCACAAGGGTGGAGTCATCTGCATATCTGAGGTTATTGATATTTCTCCCGGCTTAGAGGACATCTATTCCAACTCTCTCACTTTATAGTGATGTCCACCACCTGGTTTCATTGGTGGTGGTTGTTGTTTAGTTGCCAAGTCGTGCCCAACTCTTCACGACCCCATGGACTGCAGCGTGGCAGGCTTCCCTGTCCCTCACCATCTCCCAGAGTTTGCTCAAGTTCATATCCGTGTTGCATTGATTAAAACTTCTATTAATGCCTATTTCCCCAAATACTCTCATCTTTATGGAGGAAGGGTTCATGAAGAATAACTATAGGGACATGGAACAGAAAAGGAACAGATTATTTACTTAAATGGCTCTTTCTTCTCCCCCACTGGATGAGTGTGAGTGATTCATTCCATGATATGACAATGATTGTTTTACCAATAACTAATATCCATGACTTTATGATCCCCCCCAAAGTCTTAAGAATGTTAGAACTGGTCTCAAAAATCCTACTTTCCTCTCTGGTCCTATCTTTAGAGTAGGGTAAGGATTTGAGCTTCAGTAATCTGAAATCAAAGGATCTTTGCCTTTTTGGGTTTCTGAGCAAATGTTCAAAGTCTCACTGTGTATCTGAGAAGAGTGAAGCACAGAAGGGAGGGCAGAAGAGACTCACCCTCCATTCACCGAGTCCTCATCATGCTTTGGGTGTTTTACACTTATTATTTCATTGCATCCACATAAGAATCCTGTGACAAAGGATGCTGTTATCATACATTTTACAGATGTGGAAGCAGAAATCTAGAAAGATTAAATATCTGGTCCAAACTCACCATTTAGCAAGTGATAGACTATAGTTTCCAGTTCAGAACTCATATTTCTTCCACTCCAAAATGAATGACAGATCCACAGGTAAGAAGAGAATGGACCTAAAAGAATCCCCCTAGGGAGTCCTATCACACCACCTATCATTTCCCATCCTTAGCCCTGTCTTGGCTGTAGCAGGTAAATACCAGATTTCCTCATAGAGCGAGTCCATCCTTCTCCCTTCTCTGGAGCATGGAGCTGCAGTGGGGCTTCTTCCTCTTTATCCTTGCCCTCCAACTATGCCTCTTGGGAGAGTTTTTTTGGTCACACTAAGTGGCTTTTCAGATTTTGAAATGTCCACACAACCCACTCTGCTCCACAAAGGCTGTTTAGTGGCTCCCTAGACTACTAAATCTTCTGCTGGGACCATCTTTGCTCACCCAATAGCTCCTGCTGATGCCATTAATTCTCTCTCCACTTCTCACCTCTACATCGTGAGTAAGGACTGTGTGAAGGGAAATGATGTGTTATGAGGAGGAGTCCTCAATGTGCTCAAAAGAAAACTCTTGGAAATGTTGTGAGTGTGATAGAATTGTCAACATTCCTTGAAACCAATAGAGTCAATTGTGAGACACAGGTTACAATTCTGTGTATTCTACAGCAGTGTAAAAACTGATAAAATGTCATGAAGAGAGGAAATAAAAGCAAAGGAAGATTGAACAGGAGTCACTGGAATCCTGGAGTTAGGGAGAAACAGTGAGAACCAAGTGTCACAAACATGAGTCAGCACCATGGACAGAGACAGAGCTTGTTACCTGCCGTCCTCCAGTTTCTCTTTGTTCAATGATGCTGTGTCTATGGCTAGGGTCAGGTCTTCCAGCTGGCAGGTCTTCCTCTCTTGACCTGTTTATCTGTCCCTGCTCTCCCTTTGCCTTAGCCTGGATATCTCCTGGGGCCGTGAACAACTGGCACTGCCCTGGCACACTGACAGGACAAACCTGTGACTTTCGAAGCCCAGGCCTCCAACACAGAGGGCATCTGGGCTGCTCAGGCCTCCTCCCCACAGGGTAGGTGACCTTCTTCTTTGATGGAGGAGCAGGTGGGTTGGTTTGGCTCTAGTGAGAAATTTTGCTGTGACAGGTGGCCTAGAGTGATTGGGCAGGAACCTTCTCCCTTCCCCCACATCCAGGAAACTCTGGCTTCAGGGTAGGATGAGAAAATTAAAACGAAGGTTTAGTATGGAATTACGGCCATAAAACCACAGGCTACAGGAACGCAACAGCTACAACCATAAACCTAGAGCCCATTCAATCATAGAATAGGTGCTTTTACACATTAAGTAGGAACATTTATGTACAGGTAACAGAGAATAACTCCTGATCTTCTGTTTGTAGCAATAACTGGACTTTTATGGGGTTTTTGTGACTGCTTAATTATGGTGAATGACAAAGAGGTCTGGAATGGGGAAGGTCAGGGCACATAAAACTGTGGCTAAGGTTGAATTTCATGGCCAAGGAAACAAAATGTGGTCAAAGTCAATTTGTCCATGTTTCTGCCTCCAGGAAGGATGTCCAGGTCAGATTGGTGGTGCTCACTTTAGAATTTAGGAAGCAGGATACTTTGAACTAGGCTTTGGGGTTTCCTTCCCCACCCCCATCCCAATCTTGGTTCAGTGGGTCATGGTCACTGACAGGATCAGGAACTTAACTCTGGGTTGGCCTTTGATCTTAGGCTCCTCTCTTCCTATCTGCTTTAATCTTTACACTTTAAAGGTCTCCCATAATCTGCCCAGGTCATAGGGTAGAGGAGTATTTATGGGGTAAGGCTCCTGCTGCTTCCTACATTCTAAAAAAGGCAAAGAGGTGCAGTTGATAGTTATCAGAAATAATTCTAACAGCTAATGATACTTTCTAATCTCTAACAAATATTCACTCAAAAATTGAGCTACTATGGTATGCCAGGATCTGGACACAAAGGTTATAAAGTGAATTCCTTTCTTTAAACGGTTCCCAGTCTGGTATGGGAGTTGTAAAGGTAACTCCACACTCTGTGATGTGTCCCACTCGGGTGTACTCAAAGTCTTGTAGTATGAACAGGTTGGAAAGTATTGTCAGCTTAATTTTGTAGAGAAGGCACTTGGATATTGGAGAGATTGTCTTAGGTGGTAGAACTGGGGCCAGAAATCAGGTCTCCTGACTCTAAAGCAGGACCATTAGCCTTTACCACGCTTGAGGTTCTAACTCAACCTAGCTAGAATACTTATCACTGCACATGGCTCTCTTTCCTCCTTTTTTGGTCTTTGAGAGGATCCTCAAGTGTAGGTCCCCACATGCCTTGAGATTACCTGGGTTTAGCCCATATTTCCTGAGTAACAGTGATAGCTGTTATTAAATGACATGTATTAAATACCAGTTGCAAGTACTGTTCTAAATGCTTCACACATATTAACTCATAATAGCTCTCTGAGGTTGGTACTATTATTATCTTCATTTTACAGATGGGGAAATTGAGGCACAGGGACGATAACTGACTTAACCAAAGTCCCATGGCTGGCAAATTGCAGACCAGGCAGCCCGTTCCAAAGTCTGTACTCTAACCACTATCCCACAGTGTCTTTCCTATGGAAAGAACACTGGAGATTTAGGTTCAAACTCTCATCTGTATTTACTTGCAATGTGACTTTGGATTAATCACTTAATTCCCCTGGGACTCAGTTTCCTTCACTGGTAAGTAATAACAGTAACTCACATTTATATGGTACTTTGCAATTTATAAAGAACTTTGTCAGGGACCAACTCATTTGATCCTCATGCGTGTCAGTGAAGAAGATGACAATCTTGATTTTATGCATGAGAAAACTCAGGACTCCAGGGTCTAGCCAAGGTCATATAGCTAGTATGTATTGGAATAAGACTTGGAACCCAGGCCTTGGTGGTTTCCTTGACTTGGAATATGTGGGTTTAGGACCAAATGTGCTCTAAGCATCCTGCAATCCCAGATCTTCTCTGGGCTGGGAAACCAAGAATCTGGGTTGGTCTTAGTTCAGGCTTCTACAACAGATGACCATAGACTTCCCTGGTGGTCCAGTGGCTATGAATCCATGCTCCCAATTTGGAAGGCCTGGGTTTGATCCCTGGTCAGGGAACTAGATTCCACATGCCGTAATTAATAAGAGTTTGCATGCTGCAATGAATGAACCCTCATGCTGCAACAAAGATTGAAGACCCCATGTGCCACAACTAAATGGGGGCATAGCCAAAATAAAGAAAAAATTTTAAAAATACTGCCATAGACTGGATGACTTACGAGCAATAGAAATTTATTTCTTATAGTTCTGGAGGCTAGTACTTTGGGATCAGTTTTCCAGCATGGTGAATCCTGGCAAGAGCCTTCTTCTGGGCTATACACTGCCTACTTATATCCTCACATAGTAGAAAGATGGGAGAGAAGTATCTGGGGTCTCTTTATAAGGGCACTAATCCCATTCATTAGGGTTCCACCTTCATGACTTAATTACCTCCCAAAGTTCCCACATCCTACCTAATACTATCATGGACCACAGCCTCATCTAACTCAATGAAACTAGACCATGCCGTGTGGGTTCACCCAAGATGGACGGGTCATGGTGGAGAGGTCTGACAGAATGTGGTCCACTGGAGAAGGGAATGGAAAACCACTTCAGTATTCTTGTCTTGAGAACCCCATGAACAGTATGAAAAGGCAAAAAGACAGGAGATTGAAAGGTGAACTCCCCAGGTTGGTAGGTACCCGATATGCTACTGGAGATCAGTGGGGAAATAACTCCAGAAAGAATGACAGGATGGAGTCAAAGCAAAAACAACACCCAGCTGTGGACGTGACTGGTGATAGAAGCAAGGTCCAATGTTGTAAAGAGCAATATTGTATAGGAACCTGGAATGTCAGGTCCATGAATCAAGGCAAATTGAAAGTGGTCAAACAGGAGATGGCAAGGTTGAACATCAACATTCTAGAAATCAGCGAACTAAGATGGATTGGAATGGGTGAATTTAACTCAGATGACCATTATATCTACTACTGTGGGCGGGAATCCTTAGAAGAAACGGAATAGCCATCATAGTCAACAAAAGAGTCCGAAATGCAGTACTTGGATGCAGTCTCAAAAATGGCAGAATGATCTCTGTTCATCTCCAATGCAAACCATTCAATATCATGGTAATCCTAAATCTATGCCCCAACCAGTAATGCTGAAGAAGCTGAACAGTCCTATGAAGACCTTCTAGAACTAACACCCAAAAAAGATGTCCTTTTCATTATAGGGGACTAGAATGCAAAAGTAGGAAGTCAACCTGGAGTAACAGGCAAATTGGCCTTGGAGTACAGAATGAAGCAGGGCAAAGGCTAATAGAGTTCTGCCAAGAGAACTCACTGGTCATAGCAAACACCCTCTTCCAACAACACAAGAGAAGATTCTACACATGGACATCACCAGACTGTCAACACTGAAATCAGATTGATTATATTCTTTGCAGCCAAAGATGGAGAAGCTCTATTCAGTCAGCAAAAACAAGACCAGGAGCTGACTGTGGCTCAGATCATGAACTCCTTATTGCCAAACTCAGACTTAATTGAAGAAAGTGGGGAAAACCAGTATACCATTCAGGTATGACCTAAATCAAACCCCTTATGACCATACAGTGGAAGTGAGAAATAGATTTAAGGGACTAGATCTGATAGACACAGTGCCTGATGAACTATGGAATGAGGTTTGTGACATTGTACAGGAGACAGGCATCAAGACCATCCCCAAGAAAAAGAAATGCAGAAAAGCAAAATGGCTGTCTGAGGATGCCTTACAAATAGCTGTGAAAAGAAGAGAAGCGAAAATCAAAGAAGAAAAGGAAAGATATACCCATTTGAATGCAGAGTTCCAAAGAATAGCAAGGAGAGAAGAAAGCCTTCCTCAGTGATCAATGCAAAGGAATAGAGGAAAACAACAGAATGGGAAAGACTAGAGATCTCTTCAAGAAAATTAGAGATACCAAGGGAACATTTCATGCAAAGGTGAGCTCAATAAAGGACTGAAATGGTAGGGACCTAACAGAAGCAGAAGATATTAAGAAGAGGTGGCAAGAATACACAGAAGAGCTGTACAAAAAAGATCTTCATGACCCAGATAATCACAATGGTGTGATCACTCACCTAGAGCCAGACATCCTGGAATGTGAAGTCAAGTGGGCCTTAGGAAACATCGCTACGAACAAAACTAGTGGAGGTGATGGAATTCCAGTTGAGCTATTTCAAATCCTAAAATATGATGCTGTGAAAGTGCTGCACTCAATATACCAGTAAATTTGGAAAACTCAGCAGTGGCCACAGGACTGGAAAAGGTCAGTTTTCATTCCAATCCCACAGAAAGGCAATGCGAAGGAATGTTCAAACTACCACACAAATGCACTCATCTCACACGCTAGTAAAGTAATGTTCAATATTCTCCAAGCCAGGCTTCAGCAATACGTGAACTGTGAACTTCCAGACGTTCAAGCTGGTTTTAGAAAAGGCAGAGGAACCAGAGATCAAATATCCAACATCCACTGGATCATGGAAAAAGCAAGAGAGTTCCAGAAAAACATCTATTTCTGCTTTATTGACTATGCCAAAGCCTTTGACTGTGTGGATCACAAGAAACTGTGGAAAATTCTGAAAGAGATGGGGATACCAGACCACCTGACCTGCCTCCTGAGAAACCTGTATGCAGGTCAGGAAGCAACAGTTAGAACTGGACATGGAACACCAGACTGGTTCCAAATCAGGAAAGGAGTACGTCAAGGCTGTATATTGTCACCCTGCTTATTTAACTTATATTCAGAGTACATCATGAGAAATGCTGGGCTGGAGGAAGCACAAGCAGGAATCAAAATAGCTGGGAGAAATATCAATAACCTCAGATACACAGATGGCAGCACCCTTGTGGCAGAAAGTGAAGAAGAACTAAAGAGCCTCTTGATGAAAGTGAAAGAGGAGAGTGAAAAAGTTGGCTCAAAGCTCAACATTCAGAAAATGAAGATCATGGCATCTGGTCCCATCACTTCATGGGAAATAGATGGGGAAACAGTGTCAGACTTTATTTTTTTGGGCTCCAAAATCACTGCAGATGGTGACTGCAGCCATGAAATTAAAAGACGCTTACTCCTTGGAAGGAAAGTTATGACCAACCTAGACAGCATATTAAAAAGCAGAGACATTACTTTGTCAACAAAGGTCCGTCTAGTCAAAGCTATGGTTTTTCCAGTAGTCATGTATGGATGTGAGAGTTGGACTATAAAGAAAGCTGAGTGTCAAAGAATTGATGCTTTTAAACTGTGGTGTTGGAGAAGACTGTTGAAAGTCCCTTGAACTGCAAGGAGATGCAACCAGTCCTTCCTTAAGGAGATCAGTCCTGGATGTTCATTGGAAGGACTCATGTTGAGGCTGAAACTCCAATACTTTGGCCACCTTATGCGAAGAGCTAACATTTGAGAAGACCCTGATGCTGGGGAAGATTGAGAGCAGGAGGAGAAGGGGATGACAGATGATGAGATGGTTGGATGGCATCACCGACTCAATGGACATGGGTTTGGGTAGACTCCTGCAGTTGGTGATGGATCAGGTGGCCTGTCGTGCTGCAGTTCATGGGGTTGCAAAGAGTCATACATGACTGAGTGGCTGAACTGAACTGAACAAATACTATCACAATGAGCGATAGGATTTCAGCATATGAATCTGGAATTTCAGTCCATAGCAGGGGTAATAGTGAGCTTTTAGTTTGGTGCCAGTTGAGGCTGGTGGAAGATGGCATCTACTCTGTACACTGCATCAGCTAGGCATATGAAGTTCTCCTTTGCAATCCCTCAGCAATCTTAAGGCTCCATGGGGGCCACCTGCAGACCATTCCTCTAACAGAACCTGTCTTTAGGGAACAGCCATGAAACCATCTCTTGACCGACTATCTCTTTCACAGCCTGAGCAACCACATCTTCCTTGCCCTTTCATTTTTTTCAGGGATCAACCCTGGGAATGGCCAACAAGCATGTCTGAGCTGAGGCTCTGCCCCCAGAGATGCAAAGGGAAAAAGGGCAAAAATATAAAATAAAGATTATGCAAAAGAATTACCCTGCATGTTTCTCCCATCTCCCTCATCTCCCCGTGTAAATTACCCTATTATTTTGCTCCCTTAGGACTCCTGATCAGCCTTATTTCTTCTTTTGAGCTAAAGTCATTCATGCAGTAAATTAGTTCTTTGCTTCGAAATAGCTCTGATTGTAGCAGTTGCTGCTACCACCAGCAGCAACACCACGTCCCCCGGACAGTTTCCAAAAAATAAAAAAGGAGAAAAGAAAGAAAAAGTCTTCAACAACTCTCCCTTCCTCCCACTCTATTCACTCACATGCACAGAGAGACATGGGGTGCCTATTTCCTGGGAAATGCTTTCTTATAAAGGCAAATAAATGCATGCTGAGAGGGACTGCAGATGAATCCTGAGTAACAACTGAGGATGGGACAGCGGGGATTATAGTCATCAAGACCAAGGGTCAGCAGCCTGAAAACTTCCACTCTGTTCTCCTTCATCAAACACCACATCTTGGGGGGACTTCCCTGGTGGCCCAGTGGTTAAGACTCCATGCCAAGACTCCATGTTGCTCCCAATGCACAGGCCCGGGTTCAATCCCTGGTCAGGGAACTAGATCCCACATGCCCTAACTAAAGATCCCAATGCAGCAACAAAGCCTAAGTGCAGTCAAATCAAACACACAAACAAAAAAACCAGTCTTGATTCACCATGGGTTACTGGGGAAGCAGTATAACACAGAGGTGAAGAACCCAGGTTTTGGGTTTGAGTCCTGGGTCTAGATACTTTTTAGCTGTGTAACCTTAGGGAAGTGTCTTAGACCTGAATATTTGTTTCCTTACCTCTGACATATCTCACTCCAGCCTCATGTAATCAGTTGCCTACTCAGGATCTCTTCTTAAACATCTAACAGGCAAACAATAGAGGGAGAGGACATATGTATACTTATGACTGATTCATGCTGATGTATGGAGAAACCAACACAACATTGTAAAGCAATTATCCTTCAGTTAAAAACAAATATATTTAAAAAGAAAATAAAAGAACAGGAGGGCTCACTTCGGCAGCACTCAAAAAAAAAAAAAAAAATCAGGAAAGAAAAAAATAATGGGCAGATAAACTCTTGGTCTTCCCCTTCCAAATCTGCTCCTATAGTCTCCCTTTCCCAGAAAATGTCAACTCCATTGATCCTTTGCTCAGGCTAAAGTTTTCAGTGTCATCCTTGACTCTGCTCTTCTCTCACACGCCAAGCTGTCTGTACATCCTAGTGACAATATTTACAGAAATGCAAATTACTTCTTACCACCTCCACTGCTACATTCCGGGCCAAGCCATCATCATTCCTGACCTGGTAACTTCAATAGTCTCCTAACTGATTTCCACGCTTCCCTCCTTGTGTCCAAAGTGGTTCTTTAAAAACATAAGTCAGTTCATGTCCCTTCAGAACTTTCCAATGGCTTTTGACTTAGAGTAAAAGCCAGCTATCTGCACAATCTGTGCCATGCCCCCAATATTGATATGATTGTAATTCATCCACGTTGCAGCGTATGTCACAACTTCATGGCTGAATAACACCCTATTGTGTGTGTATACCACGTTTTGCTTGTCCATTCACCCATCGATGAATGTATGGGTTGTTTCTACCTTTTGGCTACCGTGACTATTACAGCAATGAACACTGGCATACTATTATCTGTATCCCTGTTTTCAGTTCTTTTGGGTATACCAGAAGAGTATACCTAAGAGTGAAATTGCTGGGTCATACAGAAATTCTATGCTTAGTTTTTGGTTTTTCAACCAAACTGTTCTCCAGAGTCTATACCATTTTTACACTTCTACTTGAAATGCACAAAATTCTAATTTCCCCAAATCCTCACTGACACTTGTTGTTTATTATTATTATTATTAATACGATCTTTGTAGATGTGAACTGGTACCTCACTGAGGTACCGATACACATTTCCCTAATGATTTATGATGTTGAACATTTTTTCATGTATTTATTGGCCATGTGTATACATTCCTTGAAGAAAGGTCTCAATTCAGTTCAGTCATTCAGTCCTGTCCAACTCTTTGTGACCCCACGAATCGCATCACGCCAGGCCTCCCTGTCCATCACCAGCTCCTGGAGTTCACTCAAACTCACATCCATCAAGTCAGTGATGCCATCCAGCCATCCCATCCTCTGTCGTCCTCCTCCTGTCCCCAATCCCTCCCAGCATCAGAATCTTTTCCAATGAGTCAACTCTTCACATGAGGTGGCCAAAGTACTGGAGTTTCAGCTTTAGCATCATTCCTTCCAAAGAAATCCCAGGGCTGATCTCCTTCAGAATAGACTGCTTGGATCTTCTTGCAGTCCAAGGGACTCTCAAGAGTCTTCTCCAACACCACAGTTCAAAAGCATCAATTCTTCGGTGCTTAGCCTTCTTCACAGTCCAACTCTCGCATCCATACATGACCACAGGAAAAACCACAGCCTTGACTAGACGGACCTTTGTTGGCAGTGTAATGTCTCTGCTTTTGAATATGCTATCTAGGTTGGTCATGACTTTCCTTACAAGGAGTAAGTGAAAGTGAAGTCGCTCAGTTGTGTCCGACTCTTTGCAACCCATTGGACTGTAGCCTATCAGGCTCCTCTGTCCATGGGATTTTCCAGGCAAGAGTGCTGGAGTGGATTGCCATTTCCTTCTCCAGGGGATCTTCCCGACCCAGGAATCGAACCCGGGTCTCCCGCATTGCGGGCAGACGCTTTACCGTCTGAGCCAGCAGGGAAGCCACAACGAGTAGGCATCTTTTAATTTCATGGCTGCAGTCACCATCTGCAGTGATTTTGGAGCCCAGAAAAATAAAGTCTGACACTGTTTCCACTGTCTCCCCATCTATTTCCCATGAAGTGATGGGACCAGATGCCATGATCTTCGTTTTCTGAATGTTGAGCTTTAAGCCAAATTTTTCACTCTCCTCTTTCACTTTCATCAAGAGGCCTTTGAGTTCCTCTTCGCTTTCTGCCATAAGGGTGGTGTCATCTGCATATCTGAGGTTATTGATATTTCTCCCGGCAATCTTGATTCCAGCTTATGTTTCTTCCTGTCCAGCATTTCTCATGATGTACTCTGTATATAAGTTAAATAAGCGGGGTGACAATATACAGCCTTGACGTACTCCTTTTCCTATTTGGAACCAGTCTGTTTTTCCATGTCCAGTTCTAACTATTGCTTCCTGACCTGCATATAGGTTTCTCAAGAGGCAGGTCAGGTGGTCTGGTATTCCCAGCTCTTTCAGAATTTTCCACAGTTTCTTGTGATCCACACAGTCAAAGGCTTTGGCATAGTCAATAAAGCAGAAATAGATGTTTTTCTGGAACTCTCTTGCTTTTTCCATGATTCTGCAGATGTTGGCAATTTGATCTCTGGTTCCTCTGCCTTCTCTAAAACCAGCTTGAACATCAGGAAGTTCACGGTTCACGTAGTGCTGAAGCCTGGCTTGGAGGATTTTGAGCATTACTTTACTAGCGTGTGAGATGAGTGCAATTGTGTAGTAGTTTGAGCATTCTTTGGCATTGCCTTTCTTTGGGATTGGAATGAAAACTGACCTTTTCCAGTCCTGTGGCCACTGCTGAGTTGTCCAAATTTGCTGGCTTATTGAGTGTAGCACTTTCACAGCATCATCTTTCAGGATTTGAAATAGCTCAACTGGAATTCCATCACCTCCACTAGCTTTGTTCGTAGTGATGCTTTCTAAGGCCCACTTGACTTCACATTCCAGGATGTCTGGCTCTAGGTGAGTGATCACACCATCGTGATTATCTGGGTCATGAAGATCTTTTTTGTACAGTTCTTCTGTGTGTTCTTGCCACCTCTTCTTAATATCTTCTGCTTCTGTTAGGTCCATACCATTTCTGTCCTTTATCGAGCCCATCTTTGCATGAAATGTTCCCTTGGTATCTCTAATTTTCTTGAAGAGATCTCTAGTCTTTCCCATTCTGTTGTTTTCCTATTTCTTTGCATTGATCGCTGAGGAAGGCTTTCTTATCTCTTCTGGCTATTCTTTGGGACTCTGCATTCAGATGCTTATATCTTTCCTTTTCTCCTTTGCTTTTTGCTTCTCTTCTTTTCACAGCTATTTGTAAGGCCTCCCCAGACAGCCATTTTGCTTTTTTGCATTTCTTTTCCATGGGGATGGTCTTGATCCCTGTCTCCTGTACAATGTCACGAACCTCATTCCATAGTTCATCAGGCACTCTATCAGATCTAGGCCCTTAAATCTATTTCTCACTTCCACTGTATAATCATAAGGGATTTGATTTAGGTCATACCTGAATGGTCTAGTGGTTTTCCCTACTTTGTTCAATTTAAGTCTGAATTTGGAAATAAGGAGTTCATGATCTGAGCCACAGTCAGCTCCTGGTCTTATTTTTGTTGACTGAATAGAGCTTCTCCATCTTTGGCTGCAAAGAATATAATCAACCTGATTTCGGTGTTGACCATCTGGTGATGTCCATGTATAGAGTCTTCTCTTGTGTTGTTGAAAGAGGGTGTTTGTTATGACCAGTGCATTATCTTGGCAAAACTCTATTAGTCTTTGCCCTGCTTCATTCCGTATTCCAAGGCCAAATTTGCCTGTTACTCCATGTGTTTCTGGACTTCCTACTTTTGCATTCCAGTCCCCTATAATGAAAAGGACATCTTTTTTGGGTGTTAGTTCTAAAAGGTCTTGTAGGTCTTCATAGAACCATTCAACTTCAACTTCTTCAGCGTTACTGGTTGGGGCGTAGACTTGGATTACTGTGATATTGAATGGTTTGCCTTGGAAACGAACTGAGATCATTCTGTCGTTTTTGAGATTGCATCCAAGTACTGCATTTTGGACTCTTTTGTTGACTATGATGGCTACTCCATTTCTTCTGAGGGATTCCTGCCCGCAGTAGTAGATATAATGGTCATCTGAGTTAAATTCACCCATTCCAGTCCATTTTAGTTCGCTGATTCCTAGAATGTCAACATTCACTCTTGCCATCTCTTGTTTGACCACTTCCAATTTTCCTTGATTCATGGACCTGACATTCCAGGTTCCTATGCAATATTGCTCTTTACAGCATCAGACCCTTGCTTCTATCACCAGTCACATCCACAGCTGGGTATTGTTTTTGCTTTGGCTCCATCCCGTCATTCTTTCTGGAGTTATTTCTCCACTGATCTCCAGTAGCATATTGGCCACCTACAGACCTGGGGAGTTTCTCTTTCAGTATCCTATCATTTTGCATTTTCATGCTGTTCATGGGATTCTCAAGGCAAGAATACTGAAGTGGTTTGCCATTCCGTTCTCCAGTGGACCACATTCTGTCAGATCTCTCCACCATGACCCGCCCGTCTTGGGTTGCCCCACGGGCATGGCTTAGTTTCATTGAGTTAGACAAGGCTGTGGTCCTAGTGTGATTGGATTGACTAGTTTTCTGTGAGTATGGTTCAGTGCGTGCCCTCTGATGCCCTCTTGCAACACCTACCGTCTTACCTGGGTTTCTCTTACCTTGCTGCTTGCTGCTCTTTGCCTTGGTTTCAGTGAATCTGGGGGACTGGATGGGAGTATCACATAATTCTCTTATGTATGTTGACCCCAGAAATGCACTCAAGTCTCTTTTAGCAAAAGTTAGTTGTTTTGTACTGAAGAGACCCTTTATGTTATCTAGTCTGCTACTTCTGGAAGCAATACAAGAGGACATTTTGAAAAACTCTGACATAGAAAATGACACATTAGCTCTCATGGCCCAGTTTAATGGCCCTCTCTCCATTTCATCCAGAATAATAATAACAAGGAGTATCATGACAATAGAAGCTGAGTCACAGAGAAAATCTGGAAGTTCGTCAAGTTTACAGGGGTCAGAGGTATCTGTGGGTTGGGGGCAGGGACTAGGGAAGCTAGTTTGAAGGATGAGAGATCAATAGCTCTTGTAACCCATATAGCAGCCAAATTTGTCCCATTTCTCAGCCAGGTGTCTATTCTAGTGTCCCATATGTAGCACCTTGCAAATGTGTCTTCAGTTGCTAGGGAACTTACCCTTGTGAACCGAAATCATATTTAAGTTTAAGCTGCTTGTCTTTCTGTGTGTATAAGCATGAGAGACACACACATGCACACACACGCACGCACACACACACACACACACACACACACACACATAAAGGAGAGCGACTGGGGAAACATATTTTGGCTCTTCCCCTCTCTTCTCTTGCCTGTTCTTTTTCCTGGGGCCTCAGCATCACCCTCACTTTCTGGGTCTCTGGGTACACCCCTCCCTTAGTTCCTGTAAGCCCAGGTGTGTGGAGGTGGCTGTGATTCCTCCTGCCCAATAAGCTATTGAGATATGTGACCTCCTGCTGATGCCTGGGGGTGATGTTGCCCAGCTACAGTTGCTGGGGGAACCTCAAGTTAGAATTTCTTCACTTCAGGGTATATAAAGTCTCAATCACTCTGGTGAATTAATATCACTTTTCCCTGGCTAAATGTGAAACCATATAAGTGAATGTCTGCTTCTGGGATGATTGAAGTTAGAGCATTCTTGCTTGGATCCTGTCAATCACCCTTCCCTCCTCTCTGCTGAGTGTGTTCAAGCCGCAGAGCTCAAGTGGGAGTCTTGAAGGAAATAAAGAGAAATGACTGGCAGCCCTCTGAGCAGCTCCTATCAGGTGGCAGATACATCCAGAGAGGCCTTCTGGTCTGATGACAGAATTAGTCCCCATTAGTCTTCCACAGGCTGATGGAAGATACATAACTTCTAGCCTAAGGAAGCTCCTGGTATGATGGGAAAGATCTATGTCCTGCTTGAAGTAAGCTTCTGGACTGATGCGGAAGACCTAGTGCCTGCCCTGGAGAACCTCTGGTTCAAAGAGAAAGACACCCTCCCCTGGAAGATGGAAAACGTGATGAACCATGCTGTTCTCAGGTATCCTATTGGGTAGGATCAGGCTGGCTGGGGGTGGCTGTTGACTAGTATTGACATGTGTCCTTGAGAAAGTACACTGAGTGCCTTTCTTACAAATAAGGTCTATGAACCCCAGCTGAACCCTCACTGTCCCTGGAAAATGCTGACCACCCCTTCCCGAGCTCACCTCAAGGCTCTTCTGAGTTTTTCCCCGTTCTTGACAAGTCCTGCAACCCCTGTCTTGACTTCCCTATTGAAATTCTAAGCATAGAAAATTGGATAGAATGTTGAGTACTCACAATTGAGTCTTTGGCATAGAGATTCTACAATTGTTAACATTTTGCTGTATCTCTTTCATCAAATACCTCTCCATATATCTAGTATTCAATACATCTTATTTCTGGTATATTTTAAAGCAAAATGCAGGCCATCAGTATACTGCATTCCAGACACTTCAGCATGCATATAATTAAGTAGAATTAATATTTGCATGTGTTTTTTTGGTGCATATGTATGGGGGAGGGGTGTTACACTTACATGCGTGAAACTATAAAATGCACAAATCACAAGTGTATTTTCTGAGATTTCACAAATACTTTGTACGTGTAACCCCAATCCATATAAAGTTATGGAACATTTCTATCAGCTAGGAAATCTGTTCATACCCCCTTTCTAGTCAATCGCTGCTCTCATCCTGCAGAAGTAATCCATTTTTATTTTAAAAAAAAACTTTCTAAAATTTCACATAAATGGAATCAAATAATATGCACTCACATTTTTGAGGTCCATCCATTTACTTATTTTTGGCTGCGCTGGGTTTCTGTTGCTTTGTGTGGGCTTTCTCTAGCTGTGGCGAGTTGGGGCTACTCTTTGTTGCAGGGCATGGGCTTCTCACCGCGATGGCTTCTCCGTGGAGCGCAGGCTCTAGGTGAAAGTGCTTCAGTGGTTGTGGCTCCTGGGCTCTAGAGCACAGGCTCAGTAGTTGTGGTGCACAGGCTTAGTTGCTCCACAGCATGTGGAATCTTCCTGGACCAGGGATCGAACCAATGTCCCCTGCATTGGGTTCAAATCCACCACATCACCAGGGAAGTCCAAGATTCATTCATTTTGTTGCATGTGTTAATACTTTGTCCCTTTTGTATCATCAGGAAGTGGTTAACAATTTGTGTATCCATCTGTCTTCATGAGCAGTTTATTTGAGGTTGTTTTCCAGGGGTTACCATGAATAAAGTGGCCATGAATGTTCTTGTACACATCTTGTTGTGGACCTATGTCTTCCTTTCTTTTGGGTGAATGCCTGGAAGTGGAATTGCTGGGTCGTAGAACGGACATGCGTTCAGTCCACCTAACTTATTGTGAAAAGTCTGTTCAAACATCTACCCTTCTTTTTCCTGGGTTGGTCGTGTTTTATTTATTGCATTGGAGCTCTTTATATAGGAGAAGGCAATGGCACCCCACTCCAGTACTCTTGCCTGGAAAATCCTGTGGATGGAGGAGCCTGGTTGGCGGCAGTCCGTGGGGTCACTAAGAATCGGACATGACTGAGCGACTTCACTTTCACTTTTCACTTTCATGCATTGGAGAAGGAAATGGCAACCCACTCCAGTGTTCTTGCCTGGAGAATCCCAGGGACGGGGGAGCCTGGTGGGCTGCCCTCTATGGGGTCGCACAGAGTCGGACATGACTGAAGCGACTTAGTAGTAGTAGTAGTAGGGATTTTCTACAGAAACAATTATGCAGTTTTCGTATATAGTTTTACTTCTTCCTTTCTGATTTTTGTGCTTTTTATTCTTTTATCTTGTCTTGTTGCCCTAGCTAAAACCTCCAATGAAGTGTTAAATAGAGGTAGTGAAGTGGCCAGCAGCCTTGCTGTGTTCCTGACCTTAAGGGGAATGGCTATTAAACCACATTGAATATGATGTTAGCTGTAGGTTTTTCATAGATGTCCTTTCTCAGATTGAATAAATTCCTTCTCCTCCTAATTTTCTTTAAAACATATGAACAGGCATTGGGTTTTATAAAAACAATCATCTGGGTTTTCTTCTTTATTCTGTTAATACAGTGAATTATATTGAGTGTTCAGACAATTTTTCATTCTCAGGACAAACCTTGGTCATGATGTATTTTTATTTTTGTGTATTGCTGGATTTTACTTGCTTGTAATCTGTTAAGGATTTTTGACTTAAGTTTGTGGTGGATATTATTTTGTCATTTTCTGCCTCTTTTTGTAATTTCTCTGTCAGGTTTTAATATCACAGTTAATCTGGCATCATGAAACAACTTAGAAATATTCATCTTCCTCCATTTTCTGAGTTTGTGTAGGATTGACAATATTTATTTCTCTCATATTTGATGAAATTCATAGTGAAATCATCCATGTGGAAATTTTGTTTATGGGAAGATTTTTGACAAAAAATTCCCTTTATTTAATAGATATAGGGCTATTTATCTTTTTCTGTTTTATCTTGTGTCAGTTTTAGAAACTTGTATTTCTCAAGGAATGTATCCAGTTTGTTTAAGGTGTTTATGGTGTTCTTATTTACCTTTCTCATGTCTATAGGAAATGCAGTAATAGTCCCTCTTTTGTTCCTGATATTAGGAATTGTGTTTTTTTCCCTTGATAATCTAGCTTGGCTGGGCCCCTTAACCCTCCCTAGTTTTTTTGGTTTTAATGAATGTCCCTGCCTCTGACTTTTCTGGAAAGGCCATGGGTGGACTTCCTAGGCCTGTCAGTTCCCACCCCCTAAATCAAAGTGTTTTGCCTTTTTTTTTTTACTTTCTTCCTTCCCTCCTACCTTGAAGGAAGAATTGTCCTTGATTTTCTCCAGTCGAACTTTCCTCTTATATGTCTGATTCCAAACCCATACTGTAAACTCCTATCTTTTGCCCTTTCCGGTTACCACACCCCAATGTAACGCTCTTCTTGACCCTTCCCTCTTTCTGTATTATGATCCACACTGTTGTCCAGGCCATGGTCCCTTGAGGCATCTCCAGCCTCAATTCTGGATCTGATAGTCTTGAATATCAGAGAGACTTATAAGTCTAGGATGTGACATAGCTTTTCACTCACTGGTGTTTTTCTCACGCTTTCCTTTCAGACAGAGTATGTTTTCCCCTAGCTTCCTGGAAATCTACTCAATTGATGAGTACCTTGGCTTCCCTGGTGGCTCAGATGGTAAAGCATCTGTCTACAATGTGGGAGACCCGGGTTCAATCCCTGGGTTGGGAAGATCCCCTGGAGAAGGAAATGGCAATCCACTCCAGTACTATTGCCTGGAAAATCCCATGGACAGAGGAGCCTGGTAGGCTACAGTCCATGGGGTCACAAAGAGTTGGACATGACTGAGCGATTTCACTTTCTTTCTCACTCACTTTCTCCTTGAAGCCTGGTGAAATCAATCATTTCCTGGTTCAGCAGCTACTTGGACAGATAATGTGGGTAAAGCAGCTGTTACATGTCATTGCATGTATTTGGGATGTCTTTGCTACCCCCACTGATACTACAAAGTCCTTAGGGGCAGGAACCATGTCTGTTCATATTATTTTTTTCAGTATTTATTTATGTGGCTGCACAGGGTCTTAGTTGTGGCACGCAAGACCTTCAGTCTTTATCATGGCATGTGGGTCTTTAGTTGCAGTGTGTGGGATCTTGTGGGATCTAGTCCCCCAACCAGGGATAGAACTGCGGCCCCCTGCATTGGAAGCACGGAATCTTAGCCATTCTTTAGTCCTCATATTTTTTTCCATTAGTTTTTCTTGCTTTATTTTTCTCCCTTTTATTTTGGCATAAACATTTTTCCCCCCGCAAAAATCCTCAACAAAATACTAGCAATCTGAATCCAGCAATACACTAAAAGGATCATATACCATGATCAAGTGGGTTCATCCCAGGGAGGCAAGGATTTTTCAATATTGGCAAATCAATCGGTGCCATACAGAACACCAACAAATTGAAGAATAAAAGTCATATGATCATCTTGATAGATGCACTAAAAACTTCTGACAAAATTCAGCACCTATTTATGATGAAAAAAAAAAAAAGACTCTCCAGAAAGTGGGCATAGAGAGAACATACCTCAACATAATAAAGGCCATATACCACAAACCAACAGCTAGCACCATAGTCAACAGTGAAAAGCTGAAAACATTTCCTCTAAGATCAGGAACATGTCTGTTCAAATATATATTCTTACTGCCTAATGCACTGTAGGTGCTCAAGACACGTCTGCCAACTGAATAAGGAACATTTATGTTGTATGAAGATCAGGGGTCTCCACTCCTCCTTATTCCCACTGGCCTCTTTTCCTTCTGTTCTCTCAGTCCCCCTCCTTTCCCTACAAGTGTAGAGCCACTGGTGAGTCCTTCTTCTTCTCCATCACCAATTTTGTTGTTACCAGTTTGTTGCCAGCTTTGCTGTCTTGGGTCTTCCTTCAGGCTGCCTCCTTTCCTTTTTCTTCCTTTCAACCTCTGTCATCTCCACTAAATTTTGTAAGCGTCATTGTCTCACTCAGGAACCACTGTCTCTAAGTCAGTCTTTCAGCCCTAATAAGTACGAAGCGTTGGGGAGACAGCCAGAGTCGAGGACAAGGATGAGACAATGATGGTGATGGTAGCGCGTGGCTACCTCAATCCTAATCACAACTCAATCCTCACCATAACTCTAGGAGGTGAGCACTACTTCAGCCTCATTATACTGATGAGGAAATTGAGACTCAGAGAGATTAAGAAATTGGCCCACGATTACACAGTAAATGGCAGAGCAGAAGCCAACTGTCTTGGCCAAATCCAATCCAAACAGCTGGGGAGGGACTTCCTTAGAGGTCCAGTGGCTAAGACTCTGAGCTCTCAATGTAGAGGGGCTTGGGCTCAATCCTTGGTCAGGAAGCTAGATACCACATCCTGAAACTAAGAGTTCTCATGCCACACCAAGGATCGAAGATGGAAGATCCCGTGTGCCACAACAAAACCTCGGCCTGGCACATCCAAATAAATAGAATATTTTTTAAAAAGCCATGCATCTGGGGAGCTCCCATTTCATTGTAGGTTTACTAATTATAGAATACTAACAATAACCACTTATCAGATATTCAATATGGGCTAGGTACTGTACTAAGCATGTTAGTTACATTGCTTCGTTTAAATCCTTTCCAGAAAATCCTGCAAAGCAGGTGTCATGCCTCACATTTTACAGGTAAGGAAATAGAGGTTCAGAGAAAGTTAACTCGCTTAAGGTCACATGGCAAGTAAGATGCAGAACTGGGACCTGAGCCCAGGTCTGTCTGACTCCAAAGCACCTGCTTGTAACCATTATTCTTCTTTTGCCTCTGCTATTACAAGATACCAGAATTGAAAGAGCTGCCTTTGGAAGCCACCAGGCTCTATCTCCTGTTTTATGGGGAAGTCATCAGGAAGTCATCCTGAGAGCCACTGATGGGGAGCTCCCATTTCACTGTAGCTTTACTAATTATAGAATATTAATAATAACCACTTGTCAGATATTCAATATGGGCTAGGTACTGTACTAAGCACTTTAGGTACCTTGCTTCATTTTAACCCTTTCCAGAAAATCCTACAAAGCAGGTGTTATGCCTCACAGAGTCACTGATGGAGGATCTTCTCAGCCCAGTTTGAATACTTCCAGGGTTGGGGAGCTCACTCTTTCCTGGGGCAGCCCACCTGTGGTTAGACAGTGATGACTGCCAGAAAACTCTTTTTTTGTAAGGAGCCCAAGAAATCAGCTTCCCTCAGCTGCCCTAGCCTCAGCTGCCAGCGCCCTCTAGAACTGCCCATACCCCTCTCCCTTCAGGACAGACCCTGCATTCTCCTAGCTTTGCCAGAGGCAGAATTGAGTCAGATCCCTTGGGCCAGAGAGGGGCTGACCTGCCTGAGGCTGTGCCGTGGGGGTGGGGAGCCGGAAAGTCACAGGCATCCCTGGGGAAGAGATGTACAAATGTTCTGGGTCTTTCATCTTAAGTGGTTTCTGATGCGTCTGGCTGAGTGGTTGCCTGGAGCCACCCCGTTTAACATTCATGTAGATTCTGGGCTGGGCTATTGCAGGAGTAAATCACCCGTGTCTGCCTTCACCCCCCACCCAATTCCTATCCCCTCAAGACAAGTAGTTCCCTGGTCTCCATGGCAACAGGCTCATCTGTTTTACATGGCATCCCAGGCCAGGAGAAGTTCATTCTATCCCAACTCTGCTAAATTATGGGAAGAAGCAGGAGAAGGAGGAGGACGAGGGGACAGAGAGTGAGCCTCTGTAGTTCCTTCTGATCCCGCTTAGAACACTCAGAGCCGAAAGAGCCCTCACGTCCACTGGCCCAACGCTCTCATGTTGGATGCAGGAAACTCGCTTCAGAGAGGAAAACTGGTAGTCACACTGTATGCACATCAGTGACAGAGATGGGTCTAACAGGCAATGAAGAAACATTTGTTCAATGAAAGAATCATGGAATCCTCAAGAGTTAGAGACAGCTGACAGATGATTCCATCCAGTGCCCGAAAATGTCCAGAAATTATACTCTACAACAGATGGCCATCCAAACTCAGCTTGGGTGTTTGAACTGAGCTGTATTACTATCTGAGGGGCTTCTATTGCTGGGCAGTTTGAAGGCAGAAAGCTCCTTTACACACTGAGCGTAAGCCTGACCTCCTGTCCGTTACCCATCAGTTCAGATTCTGTCCTTTGGAGCCATGGAGATTCCAGTCCTGCACTTGCCCTGTGTGACTAGCTCTGGGGGAGGTATGAGAAAGGTAAGGGGGGTATGGGGGAGGTATGTGATCCCCCATCTGCAGGGGTGAAGTAATTGACCAGAGCCAGTTAAAGCCCAAGTGCTCTGGTCCTTGGATGGGGTGGGGGACAGTTGTCTCTTATCTCCTCTGGGTGCTTTCCATTCTCCTTCCATTTGGGAGATGGGGGCTAGCCCAGTCCATTTCCTGTCTGCACCATTTGTGGAGTTAGTTCTTGAGCCTGACCTCCCCTCTTCACCCCCAGAGCTATCGTCTCTCTAAGACAAGAAAGCAGTTCCTCTGTTCAACTTCAGGCCAAGGCCTTGTGGGTAGGTGAAGATGATGCCAGGTTCCATCTCCCCAACCCAGCCATTGACCACCGCCCCCCACCAGCTCCTCTATCATGGCTAGAAAAGCTCCCGTGATCCTAAATGGTGTGAAGCTGGAGAAATGCACAGGTTCAGAGTGTCTTCCATCTCCCTGCTGGTAGTGACTCTGCTCTATAATTTTTGGAAGGCCACTAAGCCCCTCAAACATTTCCCTTTTCCCTCAATGTCCCTTACGCCTTGTATTTCCTACAGGAAGTTCCACGGAGGTGGGTGGGGAGGATCTATGGAGTGGGCCGTGGGCACAGTGCCAAAAATGCGGTAGCCTTGGTGGAGAGGGCCAGAGGAATAAGGAGTGGCTGGGGAAGGTGACAGAGTTAGGGCTGAGAAGTGGGCACTATTTTACTTAAATTCCACCTCTCATTTCTTCCAATTAGTCTGAGAAGCCTCAGACCATCCTTTGGAGACCTCAGCACGAGCTGACAGCCATCGGATGGAGGGATGCCTGGATTCCCTCTGCTTTAACTAGGAGTTTACTTTCTACCCCAGGGGTTTAGCCAGTCAGTGCAAGCATGCAAATGAAGGAATCCTGAGTAGACTTTCCTCCAGCCATTCATCAGCTGAGTTACAACTTCGGCTCTCTGATTCGCCCAACAGAAGCGGGTGGGGGCTTGGGCGGTCAGGCTGTTTCTTTAATGGGCCAGTGGGCAGGGAAGAGAAAAAGCGCGTAGATAATTAGAACATACACACACCCTTTCAGTTCAGTTTGGAACACACTGCATCAACATTTTGCAACATGTTTGACATCATAATTGATTGACTTTTGCTCTTTGGAGGATATGAGAGATTGGAAGAGGGTTGAGAAGGGCAGACCAGGATAAACGTGGGATGGATAAGGGAACTACCTCCTCCCTCCATCCCCACCAGCTACACTTTCCCGCATTATATTTTGTCTTGTTTTTTATGGTGTCAACCCCCTCTCGTTTGCCCCCTATTTAGAGGTGTTCACCCAGACCTTTCCAACATTTTGCACCAAGGTCCCTGGGTGTGCCTGGAGCAGGGATGTGTGTGCACAGACCAGACATGAAGATGGATTGTTCCCAGCAATAAATATCGACTGATTCATAAATCTGGTTGCCAGATTCGATCACAGTCACTGCCTGTATTATCCAAGAGCAGGAAGATGCCAGCTAATTCTGTGCTGGGCCCGCCGATTCCCAGTGGAAGATGTTGAATAAACGTCAATGTCTCCTAGCCCTGTGCATCTTGGGGTTGTGTGAGGGGCTTGGGGAGAATGAATCCTTCCAGCCTTGGAGGAGGCAGGTGGCAAAGACTCAAGTGAACCGAGGGACAGACGGTTTCACAGGACAGGACTGTGGCCGCCTTCTCCCCCACCATCTCCGCCCCCCTCCCTCCCTTTAGCTTGAACCTGCCTCTACAGCAGCCACAGTCAGGCTGAGCCAGGTAATGCTGAGCATCTGGACGAAAAGCAGAATCAGCCAGCCCATCACCCAGATGTTTCTTCTAAATACCTAGAGCTTTGTGCAGAGAAAAATAAAACACTCTGACAATGATGATCTTTCACTTTTCATCCAGATGTTGGATGTCAAGTAAATACAGCCTGGGGGGGCTCTTAATTGCTCTTTCCTAGAATCTCCATATTAACTCAGGTCCCACAGCCCCTGTGAGGGATTTACTAGAAGGGAGAAGGCAGTTGTTCTTGCTGGCATATACCCCTTGGGTACCATGGGTCTGTGGCTGCCAGTTGACTCTGAATATGTTCTGCTAAAAATTTCTCTCGTCTCCCTCTCCCTCTCTGTCTCTGAATCCCCTCCATTCTCTCTCTCCCTCCCTTCTTTCCCTCCTCTTCCCTCTCTCTCTCTGTCTCTCTTTCTATTACACACACACACACACACACACACACACCCTCAGTGTTGGTCTAGACCCTCTGAATAGAAGCATATGCTGCGATGGAGAGAAACATGAGGCTATAATTACCGTGATAATTGGGACCACCCGATGGAAATTTCCCTCCTGCCCTGGCCTGCCTCCCACTGCCCTCCCTCACACTCTCTCGTTCACAGTTGGGTGATCTTACAGGTGCTTGGATGTGACAAGTGGTTGGTGTTTGGAAGCGGTTGATGTTTGCCGCTTCCAAACACCAACTCAGACTGTGGCCCAGGTGACGCTGGCTCCTGCCTTCAGAAAGCTGAAGACCTCATTCAAGGGCTGTGCAGGTATGCGCCAGATACTGTTGGAAACTCCAAGAATGGAACAAAATGGATGAAAGCCCTGCCCTCGCAAAGCTTGTTTTGGGACAGACAAACAAATGCACACATCCGTTAGAACAAAATATACTTGATGGCCATAGATATTAAGGAGAAAAGGCAAGAAAGGGTGGTCGGGCAACTGTGGGCTGACTTGCGATTCTAGATTGTGTTCCGGAGGAGAAGAGGTGAATCAGCGTGTGAGGTCTGGAGGAGGTGCAGGAAGAGGGAACTGCAATTGCGGAGGCCCAAGGGCAGAACTGGGCCTGGGGTACCTGAGGAATAGTGAGGTGGCAGATGTGGCTGGGAGGAGCAAGCACCGGGGACAGAACAGGGCATGAGGTCAGCGAGGTCACAGGTCATACAGGGCCCTGACGGTCATCTCAAGATAGTGGGCTTTCACTTGGATGAGCACCAGTCCCACGGAGAGTCCCCCTAAGACCCAAGTTCCAAGGAGAGAGAAGCTGCATTTTCCCACCTGCCAGAGCCTCCTCCCTCTCCCCCTCCTCCAGGACTTTCTGGAATGGGGACAAGTCCATCCTTGGCCCTGGCACGGCCTTGTTGTTGTTTAGTCGCTAAGTCATGTCTGACTCTTTTGTGACCCCATGGACTGTAAGCCTGCCAGCCTCCTCTATCCATGGAAGTTCCCAAGGAAGAATACTGGAGCGGGTTGCCATTTCCTACTCCAGGGGATCTTCCCCATCCAGGGATTGAGCCTGCGTCTTCTGTATCGGAAGGCAGATTCTTTACAGCTTCCATCTAACTTTACTTTGATGCCACCCAACCCCATGGTTGGGACCACGCCCCTCTTCTGGGTCATGTATCTGTCTTGGCCTGGGAATGTCTGGGAACACGCAGGCAGGGCCAGCTTCCAGGGGAAGAGAAGACAGGCCTGATCCCAGGTAAGCGTCTGATCTGCTCATGCTGCTGGCTGGCATGCACCCTGGTTGGCCATGAGGTCAACCACCTGCTGATTTGCATGGCCCCGGGCACTCCTGACAGACAGGATTTTCTTTTTTTTAATTAGTGGAAAGAATGGTCTTTCAGTCCTATTCTAATTCTGCCCCCCTGGCTCCTTCTCGGTGGTGGAACTCTAAAAAACCTAATTTGAGAGAAATATGGGGAAGACTGTGGAGTCTGGAGCCAGGCAGCTTCTGATCCCAGATCTATACTTTATACCTGCTGTGTGATCTTGAACAAGCTACTGGGTTCCTCTGAGCCTCAGTTTCATCATCTGTAGAGTGGGCACAATGGAATGTGCCCACATCCAGCCTCATGGGGTCATTGGGAAGGCTGGATGTGGCTGTGTGTGCAAAGGGCCTGGCACTTAGTGAACCTCCATGAACTTCGGGCTCTGTGATGACAGCAGCCAGACGAGGAGTAGACCCCGGGATCCTGGCCTCACCCGGAGCATCAGGGAGGCAGAGGCATCAAGGCCACTATTTCTTAGTGCCCAAGACCCTGCTTAGGTGCCAGGGGGCTCTAGAGGCAGCTGTGGTTCTAGTGCTGTCCCCCAGGGCCCAGTCGCCAGCTCTGTGGTCCTGCAGGGACTGTCCTCCTAATTGTGCTGGGCTGTGCAAGAGCTGGTTTTGGCTTTTGCCTTTTCTTGTACCGTGCTTAATCACTCAGTTGTGTCTGACTCTTTGCGACCCCATGGACTGTAGCCCACCAGGCTCCTCTGTCCATGGGATTCTCCAGGCAATACTGGAGTGGGTAGCCATTCCCTTCTCCAGGGGATCTTCCTGACCCAGGATGGAACCCTGGTCTCCTGCACTGCAGGCAGATTCTTTAGCATCTGAGCCACCAGGGAAGCCCTCTGCCTTCTCTTGGGTGATGCTCATTGGTCTAGTTCTCTCCTGTTTTTCTGTTTAAGCACATAGTTTCTGCTAGTTATAAAAAATGACCATCTGCAGTTGAAAGAGGGGAGTGCAGAAGAGGGATGTCGGGGAACCTGGGTCCTCAGCCCACCTGTGCTGTGGTGCTGTGTGACCTTGGGCAGGTCACCTCTCCTCCTGGATCTGAGCAATTATTTTTGTAAAAGCTCTAGCTTCGTCCAGAGGATCAGGGGGTCCCTTTGGCTGGGAAAAAGAAAATTCTGTTCTGAAAATCTATTTTGAAAAAAAAAGATCAAACAATAAATAAATCAAATTCCAGTTCTAGTGCCAAAATTGAAAGCCTCTCATCTATGGAAAGAGGATTGATATCACCCTGTGCTTAAAAAAGAAGAGAAGGGAAAAAATGAATGGGGTCTAGAATGGAAAGTCCAAGTCAAACCCTGCTCTGTAGACAAAGGGAGTGAAGGTGGGCAGGATTATTATCTTTAGCTTCTGAGCATTTTGACTGTGATCTCTGCTTTAAAAGTCTTTGCAGGTGTGGCAAGGTGGTGGGAGAGGAACCCCCACCTGAGTTCCAGATTAGGTGTTAAGAAGGGGAGGAGGTGGGCTCCAGAATGAGAAGCTGGGGGAGATGGGGGCCCATGGGGGAGTCTGGCTGAATCGGTCTGGCCTGAAGGTGGGAGGTTAGCTTGAAGGCTGGGCTGGCAAGGATACACTTTCTCATTCTAGAGAGGGGGTCATCTTTGCTGTGGAAAAGCCTGGTGGGTGGTTTTTCCCAGTAAGAGCCTCGCCAGCCTGACTGGGTCTCCAGAACTTGCATTAGCTTTTCCTTTACTCAGTCCGTCTGGACATCAGTGCAGGGCATGGTAGGGGGTGGGGTCAGGGTGGGGAGATAGACCGGGGTGAAAGGTGTGGTGCTCGGGCAAACTGGGGCTGGGCAGGACCAAATCCATGTGTGTGGGAGGGAAGCCCAGACAAACCAGGAGGGAATCATTGGATGAGGCCATTGGTGGGAGAGGTGGGAGAGGGGGCCATCCCAAGGTGTTGAGAGTCGGGGGTTGTTACCCAGCTGGAGGACTTGGAGAGCTACACCATGAATCTACACCATGAAGATCTAAATCATACTTGGTCTAGACCACGAGGGACAGAGATCTGTGGGCAGGGTGCTCCAGGCGGAGGGGACAGTGAGAGCAAAGGCTGGCACAGATAGGTCTGTGCAAGGATCAAGAAATGGCCCAATGTCAACCGTGGTTCTAGGCTCACTGCCCATTCTGAGAGACCGTGGACCCTTAGACAGGACACAGTCCTATGTCCAATGAACACAGTTGCTTTTCAATGGAGCTGATTGGACCAGGCATGGACACTTGACCTAATGCTGAGCCAATCAGAGCCCTGCTCTTGGGAATTTGAACCTAGAGACCTAATCAGATGGATGGTGGTGAGCAGGTGAACAGACAGGAAGCTCATCCCAGGAGCGGGAATTGGTGCCAGCTCAGGGAATGTGAGTAGGCAGAAGAAGCGGGAGTGCTTGAGGAGCAGAAGGGAGCAGAGAGAAGCCTGGGTCCCCCCATGAGCTGTCCTGTGTGTTTCCCTTGCTTGGTTTAGTCACTAAGTTGTGTCTGACTCTTTCGCAACCACATGGACTGTAGCCCGCCAGGCTCCTCTGTCCATGAGATTTTTCAGGCAAGAATACTGGAGTGGCTAGCCATTTCCTTCTCCAGGGGATCTTCCCAACCCAGGGATTGAAGCCACATCTCCTGTGTCTTCTGCATTAGCAGGTGGATTCTTTACCATGTGTTCCCCTTAACCTCCCTTGAATGAGAATGGATGGCTTTATGTTCCTGGCCACCAATGATCCCTGTGTGGCTGTAGGATGGGGTGTGTGTGCTGGGAGGTGCTAGATGTTAGAAATGAAACTCAGGAGTTTGGGGCCCCATTGGGCAGGGCTTTGAATGCTTGGCTGAGAGACCACAGACTGTGTGTACGTGTGTATGTGACTGAGGTTTCTGAGCAGCCTTGGGAGCCCCAGTGTAGTAGAAGAGAAGTCCCCAAAGCTTAGACCCTGAGTGTCCCCAGAGAGAGAGCTTCAAGGGCCAGGGGACAGCTCAGAGAGGCTTGCTTGGGTGCTCCCTATAGGGCTTGGGCCAAGATCACGAGCATGAAGGGGTCTGATTCCCTAGTATCCCCTCCCTCCAGTATGGTCAGTCTCAGGTAGCTGGCCCCTCAACCTCACAGCCAGTGATCACCTACCACCCATGGGTCCATACCTGCCCTGTCCAGCCCGAGAAAATAAGACCCTTCTCCACCTCCAGCGTGGTGGCCTCAGAGGAGCCCAGGGTTTGGATTCCGACAGATCTGGGTTCCAGTTACAGCTCACGATTCCAGTGGTGTGACTTTGAGCAAATCCCTTAACCTCTCTGAGCCCCGGCTTCCTCACATGTAAATCATGTGCAGTGTTCTTCCTCCTAGAGTGATCATGAGGACTAAACCATACAGTGAATGTAAGAGGTCAGCATACGCCTGGCACCTGCACATATTCAGACAACTTCCTTTCCTCCTCCTTCTTCCTTGTTCAACGGGGTAAGTCTGGCAAGTGGACACAGCTCTTACTGGTGTGCTCTGAGTTCCGAGAAGGCAAAATGCTGGTTCTCATTCATTCTCCCGCCCCTGATGATGAGAGTGATCCTGGCACTTCAGAGACAGTTAAAACGTGCTCATTGAGTAAATGAACTCATGGAAAAATAGTTCCTAGAGACCCAGCACCTGGAAGCCAGAGGCTGCCGCTTCCTCCCCCACCCCTTCCCTCTCCCCACCATGAGCACCTAGTCTGCAGAGCGGGCCCTCTGCCCACGTCCTGTCGATCCTAACCTCACAGGGTCCCCTGGGGCTACACACACACAGCTTCCAGCTACTTCCCATCCTCTGCCCAGTGCCTCTCCCACTGGAGGCGGGGGACCACTTCCCCCGTCCCCACCCCAGGCCTCTGGCTAAAGCCTCCTGCCTTGCCGGTGCGGGGTCCTCCCCCGCTCCCCACTGAGTGTGTGGGTGTTTGCTTCCTATCTTATAACTTGACACCAGTCTTGCTGTCTGACACCCTATCCTTTCCTCTTTCACCCCCCTCAACCCTCTCTCCTCAATGATAACCACTATTCAGAGCATTGTTGTTGTTTAATTGCCTACTTGTGTCCAACTCTTTGTGACCCCATGGACTGTAGCCCGCCAGGCTCCTCTATTCATGGGATTTTCCAGGCAAAAGTGCTGGAGTGGGTTGCCATTTCCTACTCCAGGGGATCTTCCTGACCCAGGGATAGAACCCGGGTCTCCTGTGTTGGCAGGCATGTTCTTTACCACTGAGCCACAAGGGAAGCCCATTCAGAGTATACCGATATCTTTTCAGACATTTTCCTACATAGAGTTCAAAATCCTTCAGTAGCAACTCGTTAACATAGCATTCCAATGCCACACCATAGCTGCAAAGCCTTTTCTGATCTGGCCCCTGCTTTCCTCTCTGCCCAACACAGAGAGGAAAATTGCAATTGCTCCCAAAGGCCTTCTGTCTGTTCCAACACAGCAAGCTCATTCCCACCTCAGAGCCTTTGCCTAAGCTATTCTATTTTTGCCTGAAACAGTCTCACCCTGATTATCACACGACTAGCTCATCACTTAGGTTTCAACAAAAATGCCACCTTCTTGGAGAGGTCTTCCCTGGCCATGACATTTCTTGTTGCTCCCCATTTTATTCCCCAACATGTATTATTATTTGGAATTACCAGTTGCTGATTTATTCGTCTGTGACCCATGGCTCCTTCTGAAATGTAACTTCCAGGAGAGCAGGGTCTTATCTGTTTCCCCATCCTGTATCCCTAGTAACCAGATGAGATCAGGCACATAGAACTCTCTGTAAACACCTGTTGAAAGAATGGATCTTTCTACGTGCATTTGTGTAGCGTTCACTCAACTGAAATGGGATCACGCTGTAGAGATTTTTCAACTTGCCTTTTTCACTGAGCCCTAGGGTGGTTGCTCAGTCGTGTCCGACTCTTTGCGACCTCATGAACCGCAGCACCCCAGGCCTCCCTGTCCCATCACCAGCTCCCGGAGTCCACCCAAATCCAGGTCCATCGATGGCTACCTTCAGCGGTCACTATTGGCTCCCCTGCCTGTCAGTCACCATTCGGAGAGTTTCTAGCGGGTCCGCCCACGGAAAGGGGAGGGCCTACCTTTAGCTTCTCGCAGAGCTGGCTTTCCTTCCGCCCTCCGCATGCCCTGTGGCCCCACGCAGGTTCCCTGGGAGCCTCTGTTGTCTCAGCCATGATCTTAGGGCTCCCATCTTCCAGCTGCTGAGAGTGAGTGACGGTGTGTATTCAAGGCCAAGCCCAGCGGCTTGGATTCGTGCTCCACAGAAGGGGTTTAACCGGATCTGCAAGCCCGCCGCCCCCGACCCCGCACCAACACCTCCCACCACCTGCGAACGCTCAGGGTGGCCCCAACCTGCAGCTTAGAGCTGCACCCTCTGGCCTCCCTGCTCTGTCCCCTCTAGGATAACAGGCAGGAAGGGGACCTCAGAGGCCCGGTGGGAGAGGAGGACTGCCTCAGAGAAGGCCAGACGGGCCCTGAGCAGTCAGCCTGGCCCACTCTCCAGCACCTGCCCTGTCTTCTGGGAAATATAAGAACGAAAATAAGCCTTGCTGTCATCAAGCAATTAGGCAGAAATCAAATAATCCCAAGGACAGAAAAGCCAATTAATAAAGGAGCAACAAAAACTAACAGAACCACAGGGGCTGCAGGGAAATACTGAGAAAACACAAACAGGGCCAGGAGGCTGGAGGCTGTCAGGAGAGGGCTGGGCTCTAGGATGTGATGTCTGAGCTCAGAGGAGGCCCTGCAGGGCCCTGAAGTAGCTCACACGTGGAGGATGCTCTCCTCTGATGGGGGAGATGCAGGCACCCCCAGGAGAGCTCCTGGATCCACCAGGAGACATGGCCTCTGCCCTGTTAGGGATTTCGGTTTATTAAGCTACTGCTGTGTTTCAGCCCTTGTGCTATGTATTCTTACAGACCATTAATTCCTGAAAGGTTATTACTCTCAACTTCACCATCTCAATTAATGTAAAACCCAAAGAGCCCTCCCCCATAGCCCACCAGGCCCCCACTGTGACCCTATTACCTCCCCACAAAAAAGTGAAAAATGAAAGTGTTAGTCACTCAGTCATGTCCAACTCTGTGCAACCCCATGGACTGTAGCCCACCAGGCTCCTCTGTCCATGGGATTTTCCAGGAAGAATACTGGAGTGGGTTGCCATTTCCTTCTCCGGGGATCTTCCCGACTGAGGGATGGAACCCAGGTCTCCTGCATCGCAGGCAGGTTCTTTACCCCTGAGCCACCAGGGAAGCCCTTTGTCTCTCCAAGGTCCTCACAACTGGCTTCCTTTCACCACCTTGGTCTCCTTGCCGCTCCTCAAACTCTCCGGGCACACTCCTGCCTTAGGGCCTTTGCCTCTGTTCACATGCCTGGAATGTCCTTCTTGATATTCATTCACAGGCCCTGATCCATCCACTCACTTTTTCCAGCTCAACTGTGACTTCTTCAGAGAGGCTTTTCTCGACTATGCTTCCTAAAATAGCTTCCCATCCTACCCTTCAGTCCTTATACCCTTACCCTGCTGGTCTACCTTTATAACAATTATTCCTACCACCTGACATTTAATATATTGATTTGGTTCTTTTCCATCTCCCTCTCACTAAGACATAGTTCCTTGAGAGGAAGTCCTTGCTCAGCATACCTAGGTATTCCACCATCCTTGTTGAGTGAATGAGACAGCTGAAGCACAGAGAGGTTAAGTCACTTATCTAAGGTCCCACCAGCACTGCGGGGCAGAACACTTTGTGAGCTGAGACCTCCGTACTCTCCAGCCCACACTCTTTTGCCCTCAGTATGCTGCTTCCCTGGCTTCCATGGCTGTTGGCATAATGGTGTAGGCAGACAATGGCCTCTCAGAGACGTCCACATCCTTATCCCCAGGACCTGTGGATGTGTTAATTTACATAGCAAAGGAAATTAGGGTTGCAGATGGAATGAGGTTTGTTAATCAGCTGACCTTAAGGTAAGAAGAATGTTTTGCATTATCCTTGTGGACCCCAAATAATCACAAGGGTCCTTAAATATGGAGAAAGGAAGCTGAAGAGGCAAAGAGGATATGATGGCAAAAACGAGGTTGGAACGATGGATGGTGAAGACTCGCCCTCGAGATGGAGGGGTCACAAGCCAAGGAATGCGGGCAGCCTCTAGATACTGGAAAAGGCGAGGAAACAGATGTTCCTCTAGAGCCTCCAGAAGGAGCACAGCTCAGCTGACACCTTGGTCTTAGCCAAGTGATATGCTTCTGGCCTCTAGAACCGTAGAATAACAAATGTGTTTAAGCCACCAAGCTTGTGGTGCTGTGTTATAGCAGCGATAGGGAAACAGTCATGGCAACTCCCTCCAGTATTCTTGCCTGGAGAATCCCACGGACAGGGGAGCCTGGGGGGTTGTGGTCCACAGATAGCCTCACAAAGAGTCGGATATGACTGAAGTGACTCAGCATGCAAGCGGGGAAGGAGTACGTGTAATGACCTCAGGCTGGGAGCCCAGCCACAGGACTGAGACTGAAGGGGTGGTTGAACCTGGGGATGGCCCAGTACACAGACCGTCAGTAAACCCGAGACCCTTCGGGGTTTGGGAAGGCAGCTGGGGGAAGGCATTGCCTGTGGACTGGGGAGGTGCCCAGCAGGAAGACATGGCCAGCCTACATTCCTGGTGATGCTCCCCCTGCCAGGACTAGGGCCTGTTGGCTATGAATGCAGGCTGGGTGGAGAGAGCTTTCCAGAGCCCTGGGAAGCCATGCCCCCGATCCACAGTCCTTGTGTCATGGCAGGGCTCTCAGCCCTAGTCCCATCCCCTCCATGCCTGCCTCTGGCTCACAAGTAAGCCCACATAGGCCCCCAGGGGTGCTGAGCTGTAGTGGACCTTTGACCCTGGCCTACGTGAGGCCTGGGGGAGGGACATTGTCTGGGAGATGGCCTGGGCTGGGAAGAGAAGCCAGGCAGGCAGGCAGGTGGGGGGCAGAAAGGACAAACCCCTGGAAAGGTTGCTGCAAAGGTCACGCCCGAGTCTTGGACTTAATGCCTTGTTCACAGACATTAAACCTTGCCAGTTTGCCACTCAGAGGTTGCCAGGATGGAAAAGAGGACTTGATAGGAAGGCGCTGGATGGGAGGCAGAAGACAAAATTATGTGCTGATCCCTCTAAAAGGTAAGGTGGCTGTGGAAGGCCTCAGGTCCCAGATGCAGTTGGACAGACCTCAGCCTGGGCTGAGGACATGGGCTGGGCATCTTGGGGCAACAAAGCCTGAGTCCCCTCTCTTGGCTCTGTCACCGCATCTCTTAAATGGGGACAGTAATTCAGTGTACACGTGCTTAGTCACTCAGTCGTGTCTGACTCTTTGCGACCCCATGGACTGTAGCCATCAGGCTCTTCTGTCCATGAGATTTTTTTCAGGCGAGAATATTGGAGTGGGTTGCCATTTCCTATTCCGGGGTATCTTCCCAACCCAGGGATCGTACCTGCATCTCCTGTGTCTCCTGCATTGCCAGTGAATTCTTTACCTGCTGAGCCAGGGAACCTGCAATTCAGGAAGCTAAGGATGCCGGAAACCCGAGCTTTGTTTCAAAACTCATTTTGTGGAGACTTTGACCAGAAATGGAGGGCTTCCCTGGTGGCTCGGATAATTTAAGAATCTGCCTGCAATGTGGGAGACCGGGTTTGATCCCTGGGTTGGAAAGATCCCCTGGAGAAGGAAATGGCAACCCACTCCAGTATTCTTGCCTGGAGAATTCCATGAGCAGAGGAGCCTGGCGGGCTGCAGTCCATGGGGTCACAAAGAGTCAGACATGACTCAGTGACTAACGCTTTGACCAGAAATGAGGCTGTAACCATACTGTTTACTCATGTTGCTTCCTGTCAATAGTCACGTGATTCTCTGCAGATACATATATGAGTGTCTTTGACTGTGGCGTGCATCCTTGGGACCAGCATGAAAAAAAACAGAATAGGCAATGAAAGATTTTTTAAAAATCTGGTTCCAAGAGTTTTGGGAAGTGGATTTGTACCTGTTTGTGGGGCTGACTTGAAGCACCCCCCATGGCTCCTTGGCCTCACTAAATACCCAGGTGGCCCTTGTAAGGAGGCAGTAGTATTCTCATTTTACACATTGGAAAACAGAGGCTCAGAAAGGTTAAGTAACTGTCTCAGGGAGCCAAACGGCAGAGCTGCAGTCACACAAAATTTACAATCTTAGACACGACTTAAGGCACTAAATTGAGATGTCTGTTAACCCAGAATGAGTTCTAGCCAGTGACTTGTGCCCTGCCCACCCTCCTTGGCTGTGGCTGCTGCTGGACACAGGACTCAGGGAAAGGCTGGCTGGAGTCCTGGGCTATTCTTCTGTGTTCAATTTGACACAGGTGGAATTTGGGAAAGCTACCACATCCCTGGGAGACCGGGGCCTTGTGCCGAGAGCTGTTAAGTACCAGCGCGTGGAAATGATCTGCCATCCAGTAGCTTCTCCTCCCACAGCCGTTCTCATCAAGGCCTCTGGACATCAGAAAGGCAGGCTCTTGCTTCATCACAACTGGTGGGAGGGTGCCGGCTCCTGCTTTGCTGTTTGGAGCCTGTGTGACCTCTGATTTCCTCTAGCCAGGGAACTGTGGGGTCCGAGAGGGATGAATGAAGGTGACTCAGCATCAGTGGACCATGCTGGGCCATGTGAGGGCCTGCCCAGTGACGCCAGGGCCCCTGCTCTCTGGCATAGCTAGGCCACTATGTGTAGCATGAGTGGGCACTTGAAGGCGATGGGCAGTTCAAAGAACCAAAGCATTACACACACAGATCACCACTGAGGAGCAAGGGGAGACACAGGAGCCTTGTGCTTAGCGACACCCAGAGTGTCCCCAGCAGTGCCCCTGAGTCCAGCCCAGAGGTTGAATGGAGCCCAGAAGGGACTGCAAATAAGCTGAGTGCTGCAATCAGGATCTAAGAGCATCTCGGTTGTTTGTAGCAAAGACTAGAATCTGACAAGATGAAGTTTTACAGGGACAAAGAGGACATCCTGCTTTGAGGCTATGCCAGCAGGATAACGAAGATCTGGGGGCTTTAGCAAATAAGTCAGCTGATACGTAGCAGCAATGGGTTGGTAGGGGAGGTATGGATACCCAAGCAGCTAACTTCTGGGATTTTGTCATACAAAACAGGAGCCAAAGTAAGTGGAAGGCGGTTCTTCTTTGGGCAAGTCTGGTTCCAAGTGAAGATTTAGGAGGGATATTGACAAAGTGGGCCAGTCCAGAGATGGGCACACAAGGGGCCTTGAAACTTATTTGAAAGGAGGGCCTGGGGCTGATACTAGACATTGAAATCCAGGGATAGGAAACTCCCTGAGAGGTCACCGTTTTTAGACAGCTGGGAAGACTCAGATCTAAAGGCTGGAGGGCATGGAAAAGCCTGAGAGACTCAGACTAGTGACAAAGAAGAACTTTCTAAACCCATCAGAATACAGTGCCAAGGTTTCACCTCCCTCGGGCTTCTATTAAGAATAGGATACTCTCTTTCCTCCACCTCCTTGATACAACCACTATGGAGGACTGTATGGAGGCTCCTTTAAAAACTAAAACTAGAGTTACCAAGGGAAAAAAACTGAAGGTTGCTCAGTTGTCTGACTCTTTGCAATCCCATACACTGTAGCCTGCCGGGCTCCTCTGTCCATGGAATTCTCCAGGTAGGAATACTGGAGTGAGTAGCCATTCCCTTCTCCAGAAGATCTTCCCAACCCAGGGATCAAACCCAAGTCTTCCACATTGCAGGCAGATTCTTTACTGTCTGATCCACCAGGGAAGAGCTACCATGTAACTCAACAACTCCACTGCTAGGCATATACCTGGAGAAAAACAGAATTTGAAAGGATACATGCACCCTGATGTTCATTGCAGCACCATTTACAATAGCCAGGACATGGAAATAACCTAAGTGTCCAACAACAGATACATGGATAAAGATGTGGTACACATACATATGGTGGAATATTACTCAGCCATAAAAAGGAATAGCATTGTGCCATTTGCAGAGATGTGACTGGACCTAGAGACCATCATACAGACTGAAGTCAGTCAGAAAGAGAAAAATAAATATTGTATAATATGGCTTAGAGATGGAATCTAGAAAAATGGTACAGATGAATTTATTTGCAAAGCAGAAAGAGACTGACAGATGTAGGGAACAAACTTAGGGTTACCAAGGCGGGAAGGAGGGTAGAATAAACTGGGAGACTGGGATTGACATAAATACACAAATCTGTGTATAAAGTAGTAACTCATGAGAGCATAATGTATGGCACAGGGAACTCTACCCAGTCCTCTGGTGGCCTAAATGGGAGGGAAATCTAAGTATGACTGATTCACTTTGCCACACAGCAGAAACTAACACAACATTGTAAAGCAATTATATTCTAAAAAAAACTATTAATAAAATTATGAATACAGTTTAATAATAATAAAAAGAATCAGATGCCCTCTCTGTGCAGGTGGCTGACACAGTGCAGGGCAGAGATCGAGGTGTGGCCCTACAAGCCCCAGGGTGTGGCTATGGGGAGTTGGATGGAGGGCCAGGAACCCGGGCCAGACAGGCGGCCTCTGCTGGCTCCCAGGTCGGCAGGGGAGGAGGTGGGCAGGGGGCTAGCAGGCATACTCTCCCTTTTAATTACCCCTCTGCCTAATTGGTCTTTCAGCCTCCCCTCCCGCTGCTAGGAAAAGGTCTTTGTTGGCTGTCTGCATGTTTACCAAGCAAATGGTTTTTAAAAGCTTTCATAGACACAGAGAACCCATTTAGGAGGCTTGGTGGATAAAATTATTTATAGAGATTAGTGGTTATCGTTCTCATGCCTTTAGGAAATCAGGAGCCATGTGGGTGGTGGGGCTGGCGGGGCCAGGATGCTTCTGCGGCTGCCCTTTCTCCTGCTGGCCCCGCTCCCGGTCCTGACAGTCCTCCTGCTTCTCTCTGTCCGCTCTCTGCTGCTGTCTCTTCTGCATCTTGTCCGTTTTCCTTTTCCAGTTTCCCTTTCGCTCACTCTGTCTTTCCCCTCCTCCCTTCCCTTCTTCCTCTCTCTTGCTGTAGATGATAGGTTCCCTATTTTCTCACTGCCTGTCTTCCTCCAGGTCTATATTTGGATTTGTAGGTGTATCTCTGTGTGTGTGTTCTCTGTCTTGGTGAATCTCTTTAGCTCGCTCTCTCTTTCTTTCTCTGCTTCTTTGTAAGTCTCCATCTCTCTCTCTCTCCTCCATCTCTCTTTCTCTCTGTTATTTATCTCCCTCATCTCTCTGGTCTCTGTCTCTATCTTTCCCCCTCTTCTCTCCAGCTGGATCCTGTGAGCTTTGTCCGGATAACCACATCAGGCCCCAGGCATTGGTGGGCAGCTCTTCTCTAAGGGCCTTTCATATGTGTCTCCTGCCCCAGTGCAAGGGCATCTCAGTGGGTGGTGGGGTGGGTGTTCCTGAGAGTCCTGGACCCTTTGCCTCCACTGGGGTGGGTTCCCTTAAGGGTCATTTCGTGTGGGGCCTTCAGGGTGGGACCCTCTGCTTCTCCTGCAGAGACAAAGCCTAGAGTGAAAGAACCTGCTGCCCAAGGTCACCCGGGAGTGGAGGGGAGCAGAGAGAGGTGAGACTGGGAGGCAGTGCCCCCCTCAGGCTGAGACCATGAGGCAGAGTGTAGATCCTAAGTGGTGGTGCAAGGGGGCTCCCAAGGGTCAAGGGTTCCAGAGGGAAGTAGGACTGTCATCTCCTGGGAAAATCTGACTCTACTCTCCTTTTCATCCCTCCATCCACCCACCCATCCATCCATCCATCACTCCCTCCCTCCATCTCCAGGCTTGCAGTCGAGCCTCAGAAGCTCTTTACTGAGCCTTTGTGGGGGCTTTCAGATCACCTGCTTTCCAGGAAACCAGCTTGTGGATTCCAGCAGAGCGGTGCCCGCAGCGGCGGGTGGGGGCGGGGTGGGAGGTCATTCCGAGCAGCGGGTGGAGGGGTCTCTGCCCCTACGCTCCCTGGAGGGGGTGCTTGGAGCGCTAAACCTTGGTCCCAGGAGCAGTTTGCTTGCCTACAGGGCCCCCTAACTACACTGAGGTGGGCATAGCAAACTGGGCCCTGGACTCCTGGGATTTTGATGGCCAGGACTTTGCAGCAGCATAATCCTTCTGCCCCATCTGCTTATTAAATGGCCCTGGCCTTTTTCTTTCCTGGGGAATTTATGGGGGGAATTCAAATTGGGGTGGGTGGGGGTCCTCGGTTCCTGTTTTCTGGCTCTGTACTTGAACTTACATTTGGAGACATTTTGAATCTCCTTATCATCCGGATTTCAATTTGCCAGTTTATAGGATGGAATGAACAATGCTGACCTCACTTGACCTTTCCTGGGGGGATTAATAATTAATAAAGACAATGCTAGCCGCCAGCATTTATTCAGAGCTTACTGTGCTCTGGGCCCTGGGCTGAGATTTCTCAGCATGGTTCTAGTTCATGCTCACAGCCTCACGGGGTGAGGTCCTGTCCTCTGTGTGGGAAAATAACAGGTGAAGCCCCCGCACAAGGCCCTCAGAGACTAACAGGTGTGTGATGCGCTGCCCGCTTCTCTTTTCACTGACCCACACCGGGGGCCCCAAAGAGCCAGAGGTTTGCCAGGGGCTTTGGTGGGAAAAGGTGCTGATCTCCTCCCTGGAGAAGGAAGCGCCGATGTAAGGACGTCTTCCCTGGGGTTGGGGAGAGTGGCCGCTGAGGCAGGTCAGCTGCCCAGGAGTCCAGAAGCCCCCACATCCCCTCGAGGATCTGGGGGACCACGCTTGCTCGGGGTGGAAACAGAGGGCCTATCTGGGCCCATCTGAAGGCGGGGCCGGTTGGGAGGTGAGTGGCAGCAGGGCTGAGGCCTAAGGAAGGTGAAAGAGACCAGATGGGGGCCCTCCTGGTGGTTTCCACTCTTAGAGCTCCTGGCACACAGCAGGTGCTCATTTAATGCTGCCTGAGGAGCCCAGCGAAAGATCCCGAGTGCCCGTTTTCCAGAGCCCTCCTCTCTGAGGCCCACGGACTGGGCAAGACTGGGAAGACGGCCCCTTTCTGCTCAGAATGTGGGACTGGGGCTTCCCTTTAGGAGGAAGCACTGACGTCTTTCCACGCTTCTGTTAGCAAAAACATACTGGACCAACTGTCCAGAAGAATCACTAGGACACCTCTGGCCTCGCTCCCCACCTGTCATGCCTGATGACAAGGGAACAGCTAGCCAGGAGCAGCAGTCCTGGGGCCAGTCAGACCTCTGGGGTCACACTCTTGTCACTTGGGGGCACCCTGCCCCTAACCCCCACCATCCCAGGGTCCAGATGCCAAGCTGGCCACTGGAGTATTAAAGGATCATTTATTTTGAAAAAGTACCATCATGACTCTCATACTGAAATAAAATGAACATGTGTCAAGGATTGTATTTAACTCATTAATTAGTGAGGGGCCCCATGAGATGATACAACCTGTTCGAAGGAGAATTCAAAGTACCTCACGTATAGAGTCAAAGAAGGCATCCTGAAATGAATTTACAAATAGATGCAAAACCTGGCAAATCTAGTCTGTAGCCACGGAACAACAAGCAATGGCATTTGGCTGAAGACAATTTGCATTTCTATGGGCAAGAATTATTTGCATTATTATCAGTTGGGATGTGAATGACAGCAGGGCAAGGGTCGAAGGAAAAAGCTCAGAAAAGGGGCCCTGCGTTTCCATGTTTGCATGGACAGCCTCCGGCTGGTCTGGCTTGTCCAGACAGGGCATCACCTGCAGGGGCTGTGCGCTGCACGCCTGTGCCCAATCCGGAAGTGGGCTGAATCAAGCTAAGGATCTGAGACCTGTGTTTACCTGCCGGTGAGCAGTTCGTGACCTGAGCACTGTCCGTGGACTTGTAAATGATCCATGCTAAGGCTGAGGAAGGTGCCCTCTGCATCATGCACAAAGCACAGTAGAGCTGGCGGGGCAGTGAATGGAAGGCCAGATGCAGGAGGAGATGGAGAGAGGGGGAACCCTGGGTGACAGGAGGTTAGGAGTTTCCATAGCTGGTGGGGTGGGACAGGGAGGGGAGGAAGGGGTTTGCAGGGACTGAGGGAGATGCGGAGGGAAAAGGAGAAAAGAGGGGAGAAACAGAGAGGTAGCTTGCCATGGGAGCAAAAGTCCTAGCCTGGAAACCTGGGGCTGGGGTCCCACACTCAGCTCCAGCTCCCTGGCCTTCGGGGTGGGGCCCACTGGGGACTCAGCTTCTCACTGGTTGGAGGTGGGGGTGACTCAAGAGAACCTGCATGGCCCCATTAATTCTGATTGCTCTTGGGTCTGGTATACTCAAGAGCTTGATGTTCCCCAGACCTGTCAACTCTTGAGAGTTCCTTGGACTGCAAGGAGATCCAACCAGTCTATCCTAAAGGAAATCAGTCCTGGGTGTTCATTGGAAGGACTGATGCTGAAGCTGAAACTCTGATACTGTGGCCACCTGATGTGAAGAACTGACTCATTGGAAATGACCCAGATGCTGGGAAAGATTGAAGGCAGGAGGAGAAGGGGATGACAGAGGATGAGATGGCTGGATGGCATCACTGAGTCAATGGACATGAGTTTGAGTAGGCTCTGGGATTTGGTGATGGACAGAGAGGCGTGGCGTGCTACAGTCCATGGGGTCGCAAAGAGTCGGACACGACTGAGCGACTGAACTGAACTGAGACCTGTCGTGCACCTCTGTGCCTTTGTGCATGCTGTTCCCTTGCTTGGAATGCCCTTCCTTCCTTGGCTGCCTGGCAAAGTCCTGTTCATCTATCAAGGCCAATCTTGTTGGAACATCATCTCTTTTTAGCGTTCAAGATGCTCCTAGGCATAAGGAATGGCTCCTCTTCATTCAGCTGCATTATAATGTAGTAGATGGAGAGCAAGGTACTTAAAGTCAGGCAGGCTGAGTCTGAACTCTGGTTCTGCCACCTCTTTGCAGAGCAAAGATAGTCTCTCTGAGCCTCAGTATTCAGATCTCTAAATTAGCAATAGGGGACTTCCCTGGGGGTCCAGTGGTTAGGACTCTGTGCTTCCAATGCAGGTGGCATGGGTTCGATCCCAGGTCAGCGAACTAACATCCCACATGCAGCATGCTGTGGCCAAAAAAAAATTTAATGGCAATGGGACCATTTCATGTAAATAACAGCACCCACCTCACAGTGCTGTGATATTTCCAGGCGATAATGCTTGTAAATCCCTCAGCCCTTCCCTGGAACCTGGATATGCTCAATAAATGTTAGCTGTTACTATGACCTATGAGATTACAGGTTATAATATAACAACTAGCTGAGGTGCCCTGGCCTGAGCCCCAAGAGTAAAGTCCCTGTCCATCCCATCATCAGGCTCCTTCTGGGCCTCAAACTCGACTTCCCTGGTGACTCAGATGATGAAGAATCCGCCTGCAATGCAGGCGACCTGAGTTCTGTCCCTGGGTTGGGAAGATCCCCTGGAGGAGGAAATGGCAACCCACTCCAGTATTCTTGCCTGGAGAATCCCATGGACGGAGAAGCCTGGAGGGCTACAGTCCATGGGGTTGCAAAGAATCAGACACGACTGAGTGACTAACACACACACACACACATGCACACGCACATGAGACAGCATATCAGCTTCCATCACTGGGGTCAGTTTTGTCCAGAAGCCCCACTGAGAAGGGCCGCGTCTCACTTCCTTGTGTGTCGGCCTTGCTTGGTGCAGTGCCTGGACCTCAGCGGGCCGGCTGCGAATCCCCATTGGATGTAATGACTTTGGAAACAGGATGACAGCAGTGGAAGGACAGGGAAGGACTGACAGAAGCAGAGAGACTTAGCCAGGCCAGGTGTGGCGGTCTGAGCTGCCAAGCAGAGCTGCCAGGGATGGCGATAATTGGCTTGGGAGGGAGGGAAGGACCGACCAGCTAAGGCTGGCTGCTGAGAGGAGGGGCGGGCATCTGCTTGGGAGCTTATCTCTCAGGACAAGGAGCCCCTGGCCTTCCTCCAGGACACAGGAACTTGCCCTGGAGATCTCTGAGGATGGCTGGAGATGGTGAGGGTATGTGAAATTCAAGCCTCAGCTTCCTCTAAGGGCAAAAATGGAAACTTTGCCTTCCTTCCAGGCAGCTGCTGCTAGGAGATGCTCTTCCCCTTTTAGGGAAGATGGAGATGTGGGCTGGGAGGGGAGGAAGTCCTACACTCATCTTGTCCAAGCGCTGCCTCATAGAGCTGAGGCACAGAGCAGGACCGCCGCACAGCGGGTGGACCCACATGTGAGTGTATCCTCTCTCGCGGTCTCATTTCACAATCACAGAGCTGTGGGAGGCAGGGCGGCCAGAGCTTATTCTTCCCATTTTATACATGGGAAAGTGGACACAGAGAAGGGATGCTCAAGCCCAGGTCAAAGAATGGAATCAGTGTTGGGGCAGTGAGTTCAGGATCTGGACTCCCATCCAGCCTTCTCCATCTGGGGTGGGGGCTGTCCCTGGACATGGGCTGGGGCTGTGTTCCAGGTCAGTCTGTAGTCAAGCCTGAGAGCCCAGATGCAGCCTGGTGATGGGATGGACAGGGGCTCAGGCCTGGACACCTAAGCTCGTGGTGGCTGGCTTGGAAAGGCCCTGGGCTCCCAGGTTGCTCTGGAAACTGAGGGGCCAGAGGCTGCCAGGCTTGTTGGTGGCATGGCTGCCACACTTTGGGAATGGGGTCAAGCTGGGACTTGGGAAGTGGTGATGGGCGGTGCTCCAGCAGCCCTTGGATCCCTTGGATCCCAGCTGCTCTGGGTTGGTCCTGCCACCACACAGGGTCCACCCTGGCGGCCTGGATGCTCCCAAAAGGAGCCGCCTTTTCCCTACCCTTAGCCACACGCAGATGGGAACTGAGCCACTGAGTTCCTCTGTGGGCCAGGGAACTCAGGACTCCTGAGCCTCCAGCTCCTCTCTCTGCCCTTCACTCCCTGCTTTAGCTACCTGTCTGCTCTTTCTGGCTGGTTGCAGAGACTACAAGGCCAGGTGAGAGTGGTCAACTCCAGTTTTATGAGGATCCTGGACCTCTAAGCAAAGGTGGGAGGCACGGCGGGGGGTGGTGGTGTGTAGGGACTGACATTTACTCAATCTATCTGTGCCATAATTAATCATCACAAAACTCTACAAAGTAACTATCATTGTTCCCATTGTACTGACCAGGAAACTGAGGCTCAGACACAGTCATCCACCCAGCTAATGTCTTAGAGCTTCTAAGAGGTGGAACCAGGTCTCAAACAAAGCTCTCAAGCACACCACTCTTTCTCCATCCCCCTACACCCCAGTGGTAGGAAGTACAGAGGCAGAGACAAATGACTCCCCAAAACATGATATATGCAATGACAGAAATTCAGGGAAGGTGAGCTGAGAACTCAAGGGAAGAGGCCGAAAATTCAGATGGGAGACACCAAGGAAGATTTCACAAAGGGGAGGCGTTGGAGCTGAGCTTTGGTGAATGAGTCCAGGCTTCTGTAGTTGGAAGAAAGAGCCAGAAGAGCTTTTCTGGGGGAACGGGCGGCAGGAACAAAGGCTTGAGTGCCTGTCTAGAAAGTTTGGGCTGGATTCTGTAGGTTTTATCCCTTGCAGATGTGATTATTTGATTATCTTCTATCAATTACCAGTAAGTCCCTTGAGGGCAGAGGGGACGTCTTTTATTCACATTTTCTCCATCATCCACCTGAACCTCAGCACACTGTGGGCATACAACAGGTACTCGAGAAATATTTGTCAGTCAAATGAGCAGGGCTGGTTTTAGCTCACCGTCTCGGGACCCTTTGATTTGCCCGCTCTTCATGGGTCTCCTGCACACCTTGGACTTCTCACCTTTGCACTCGACTCCTGTGTAAGGGATTTCTCCACTGGCCTTCAGACAGCTGCAGCATTCTCTCCGAGGAAGCCCTGGAGGCTGAGTCCCACCAGCCAGACCAGGCTCCTGAACTACGGAAGGTGGAGGTCCCACTCCCCAGCAGCTCTGACCTCTGCGTCCCCTCCCTCCTCAGCCAGCCCATGCCTACCATCGGCAGAGCCCAGGGCGAGTGCAAATAATGCCCACATGCCACGTCTAAACACCGGAATGTCATTGATTCAGCAATCAGACAGGCAAATAAAGTGTATTTTCTCCCTCTCCCTTGGAAAACATACCCTCATAATGACAAAACTGAAAAGAATATACAGAACTATAGTGGCAAATCTTGAAGAGTTTTTTATTACCATGAATGTATGTCCCCGTGTCCTTTGAAGGGATGTCCTGATGTTGGGATGAGGGGTTGGGATGAGGAATACAATGAAGATATATAAAAGAAGCCAGACACCAAAGTGATAATGCATGATTCTGATGATGTGACGTTCAAGAAGAGGCCAAATGAATCTATGATGATAGAAATCAGAAAAATCAGTTTTCTCAGGAATTGAAAGGAGTATGAATGACCTGTGTGGGCTGATGAAGTTGTTTTATATCTAGATCAAAGGGTTGGGAATATGCGTGTTTACACGGATCCAAACTCATCCAACTGTATTCTTAAATGAGGACATTTCACTGTATGTAAATTGCACCTCAAATGCTACCATAAAAGACTTGATAACATCAGAATCATGAGAAAGTTAGAATAGATTAGTGTCAAAATCATGTAAAAAACAAGATGTGAGTAATGCTTAAATGATCACATATTTACTCCGTAAAATTTATCTTTCTTGCCATTATGTCAGCAAAATCACTGATATTGTTGTTATAATCAGGATTTCATATAGTTTGTGTTCTCTTGACAGTAATGATCTCAAGCAGTCTTATTGGATAGAAATATGTGAGCCACAAATGTGAGTCACGTATAGAATTTTATAGTCTGCATTTTCAGTTTAGTTCAGTTGCTCATTTGTGTCCGACTCTTTGCGACCCCATGAACCGCAGCATGCCAGGCCTCCCTGTCCATCACCAACTCCTAGAGTCCACCCAAACCCAAGTCCATCGAGTCGGTGATGGCATCCAACCATCTCATCCTCTGTTGTCCCCTTCTCCTCCTGCCCTCAATCTTTCCCAGCATCAGGGTCTTTTCCAAATGCAAAAAATAAGCAGGTGAAATTAATAATACATTTATTCAATCCAAGATGTCCAAACTGTTATTTAAACAGGTAATCAATATAAAATATTATTAATGATATATTTTATGTTTCTTTTTTTCATATAAGTTCTCCTAGTGGTAAAGAACCTGCCTGCCAATGCAGGAAACATAAGAGACATGGGTTCAATCCCTGGATCAGGAAGATCCCTTGAGAAGGAAATGGCAGCCCACTCCAGTATTCTTGCTTGGAAAATCCCATGGACAGAGGAGCCTGGCGGGCTCAAGTCCATGGGGTCACAAAGAGTCAGACACAAATGAAGTGACTTAGCACTAGCGTATCCCAGAATTTAGTGTGTGTTTTACACGTACAGCACATTTCAATTCAAACTGGCCACATTTCAAGTACTCAATTGTAATCTGTAGAGATTAGCTACTCTTATTTGACAGATCAACTAAAGAATAAAAAGATAAAATGTAATTTTATTCAAAGTATACAAAATTTGAACACATTGGAGATCAGCCCTGGGATTTCTTTGGAAGGAATGATGCTAAAGCTGAAACTCCAGTACTTTGGCCACCTCATTCGAAGAGTTGACTCATTGGAAAAGACTCTGATGCTGGGAGGGATTGGGGGCAGGAGGAGAAGGGGACGACAGAGGATGAGATGGCTGGATGGCATGACTGACTCGATGGACGTGAGTCTGAGTGAACTCCGGGAGTTGGTGATGGACAGGGAGGCCTGGCGCGCTGCGATTCATGGGGTCGCAAAGAGTCGGACACGACTGAGTGACTAATCTGATCTGATCTGATCATTAAACACTTAAGTTCAAATGATAACAAAAATTTTAAAGCTATATATGTTCCAACAAAGTATTAATAATGATCTATTAAAGTTAAAAGGTATAATCCATATTGTAATCAATGAATATAAAAAATTAAAATTATTTAAAGAAAGCTGAAATTTAAAAAATTTTTTGAAAAGGTATTGGAGTGTGTGCATACTCAGTCACTTCAGTCATATCCGACTATTTGCAACCCTATGAACTGTAGCCTGCCAAGCTCCTCTGTCCATGGGATTCTCCAGGCAAGAATACTGGAGTGGGTTGCCATGCCCTTCTCCAGGGGATCTTCCTGTCCCAGGGATCAAACCCAAGTCTCTTGCATCTCTTGGATTGCAGGTGGATTCTTTACCACTGAGCCACCTGGGAAGCCTTGAAAAGGTATTTAAGTATCATTAAATATTTTTATTAAAAAGATGTTCACAACTCTAGTGTTAAAAGTCCAATTTTTTTCCTTAATGTAATGAATTAGTACCATGCCTTTTACATCTAGACCTACATTTACACCGTATGATTAATAAGAATTGTTGAAGGTAGCAAAATGTTCCTTAGCTGCCCTGTCAACTAGAGCCAAGACTACAAATAATAACTTGATAATTGTGAGTACTTCCAGAACCATTAATTGGAACAGTCAGACAGCTAGAAAAGGACACTCGGCATTACTTAGAAATGATACTTTGTTTTTTTTTAAGGATCTTTGGCATTCATGCTATCTGAGAGCAAGGATTTGAAAAGCTAATTAACTCATCTTCTTGCGGAAGGGCTTCTGCAGCTCTCATGAACCCTGTGTTCTCCATCCCACCCAGAGGAGCCTGAGGCCGGCGGCAGCAGACCCCAGAAATCTTCTTAGCATTCTGACTTGGTCATCTCCGATTCTGCAAACCCAGAGCAAAAGTTGTGAAGACCCCCATTTCCCTGGAGCCTGAACAGTGTTATGAGAGCAGGGGTTTAGGGTTAGGGGCTGTGCCACGCCAGCACTGAGCATAACAATCCTGAGTGACAAGAGGGGCCCGTGTGCTCTTTAAGGTGTGTGTTTGCACGTGCGTGTGTGATATTAGAGTTCCAGCAGACAGCCGCCTGGTTGTATAGCTGCACAGCCACGCCCACTTGTTCAGGCATTGTCTGTGGCTGTTCTTGGGCTAAAAGATTGGAGCTGTTTTAACAGAAATCAGACCCTATAGCCTGAAAGCCTGGAATGTTCGCTCTCTGCTGCTTTAAGACATTTGCTGTCCAGGGTCTTGACTGGGTCTGAAAGTTTCCCCTCCTTGGGGCCTGTTGAGGCCCCCAAGTTCAATTCTTAGGGGTTCAGTTGTCCTGTAGTGAGTCCCCATGTCATTTGGGATAACGTTCTCTCACCAGTGAGACCAAAGTAACTAAGTGGTTGAGCAGACCAGGAGAATGGTCCTCTCCCCTTCCTTCCTTCTGCCAGCCCCTCCCCAGCCTTGGTAAGAATAGCCATGAGGGAATTTCCCACAATCCTCCACTCTCCTTTCCAGGAGCGCATCTGGCACTAAGCTCTGTCTTCTGGTCCCAGTGTCCTGGGCAGAGGTGGTGACGGCCAAGAGATCTTGCTGTGCTGGGCACCTTGTCTGCCTGGGGGGGCCTGAGTGTGTGCCAGTGTGGCCAGAGATGTAGGGTAAATAGATAAAGGGCATAGTGTGGGTGTGGGGGTGCCCATCTCTGTTGCCTCACTGGTCACAGCAGCATTTTGTTTGATCTTGCACCTGTCACTTCTGCTAGATACATTGTTCTTGGTCAGCCCCTTTGTGGCTACACAGTGCTGGGCACAAGTGGACCCACCATCAAGAGATGCAGTCTGCTGTCTTGGCACGTGTTCTATTCCAGGCATGGTTGGGGTTAAAAAGGAGAATGAAAAGGGTTTGGCACCTCAAGTAACTCACCCCCCACCCCAGGAAGAGGCAGAGGGGCCAGTGGCTAGAGCCCTCACTCTGAGGACAGACGCCTCAAGCAAACGCTCCCTCTGATGGTTCCAAGCAGGGCACATAATTCAGCTTGGAGGGATGGGGAAGCTTCGGCAAAGGGGTGACAAATTGAGCTACTTGTTGAACGAAAGCGTGAACAGCTGATGCTGGGGCTGTGGACTTTAAAAATGTGGAAAGGGATTGCTTCTGAAGTTTTAAATGGAATTCATTTAAAATGTCCCTCGGCTGAAAGGAGGGCAGGAGGAGAGGGTTGGAGGGGCAGGGCTGCTGGGAGCAGAAGGACCAAGGCAAAGGAGACGGAGCCCCCTGTCCAGGCTCTCAGTGGGCAATCCCTGCCTCAAGCTGCTGGCCCAGGAATCCCTCGCTGTTGAGCGAGAAAGGGATGAGCCATTGTAGCTTGAGGACAGATGTCTTTTAATTTTGTTCTTCGGAGGAGGGGGTGGGCCAGCGTTGGAGTGAGAGATTGGCTTGGTGAGGAACGGTTCTGCTGGCTCCACAAACACCCTCGGTGCGAGAAGAGAGAGAAATGCCCCCTCCCTTCCCCTTTCCTGGGACTGGAGGCCTGGAGGGAGGAAAGGACTGCTCTCCTGGGCACACAGAAGTAGTGCGTCTCAGAGAGTGAAGCTGGGGTCCTTGGGAACCATCTTTCATGGGCTTCTGACATAATCTGCCTGGAGTTTTAAGGGGGAGTCTGTGGGAGGGTCCTTAGGGGTCTTCCGCCCTCCCTGAGTAGTGTGTGAAAATTTGTATACGTAGAAAAGTGCGGGGAGTGGACCCAAGTTAAGATTTCATGGATTCTGCTCTCTTGCTTAACAGATGGAGAGGGGAGGGGCTCATCTAATACCACGTGGCAGGTCTGTGGATCTGGGTGCACGGCTGGTTGGTACCTCCCCACCGTCCAATGCCTGCCTGGCTAAAGAGGGGCACTGAATGAGAGAACCAGGTCTCCTGGTGCCCCCCGCATGCTCTTTCTCCTGGTAATCCATGGGGCAGAAGGCCTGGGGGGGCAAGAGGTAGGGATAAGACTAGGGGGTTTAAGCAAAGTCTTGGTATGTGTAACTGTGTGGATGAGCTGCCCTCCCACTTCCCCAGGAGGTCCTAACATGGGGAGGGGGTCACTGATGATCAAGGACACACACCAGAAGCACCTACAAGGACCTCTCACCTGGGGCGGAGCTTTATCTCCCCTCTCCCCACTGCAAACAATGCCTACCTAGGGCAGGGAGAGGGGCGGAGGGCAGGTCAGATACAGATTCAGGTGATTCTGAAACCCAAGTCTGCAGTGGGGAGAGGTGGGCGGAGAGGCCAGGGAGGAGGGTGCTGCGGTGGTCCCAGGGTAAAGAGGGGCTGGGAAATTAGATAGAGAGAGCACTGGAGTCAGCCTGTTCCTGCTGGTGACAAAGGAGCCAGCAGGGGCCTCACGCTGGGGCTGGGAGCTTTAAAAATGCAGAAAGGAATCGCTTCTGCAGGTTCAGAATCAATCTAGCTCCAGTCCCTGCTCCGACTTTGTGTCACCCTGGGCCAGACTTGGTGTCGGTCTCAGTTTTCCCATCTATTAAACAAGATAAGACATTTGGACCCCATCTGTTAAATGAAATAATCATAGTTGCTGCTCTTCTTAGCAAGTGAGGTTCGGAGACAGAAGTGTGGACGTGAAGGCACTTTGCTGCTGAGAACAGACAAGGACTCAGCAAGAAGGTTGGTGTTGAAAGAAATGATGGGGCAGGGGTAGGGGAGGAGGGGAGCAGGGAAGGGGCGGGCCGGGAGAAGGCAGCGTCGACCCCACTCAAAGTGTCCAGGTGTTTTCCTGGAAGCACGATGTACTTGACACTGAGCCTTTGACAGAACATGCCAGGGGGTGGCCTCTCATCTCGGAGGGAAATGGGGAACTTTGGTTTTCTGAGAGTTCCAGCTGAGACCTTGATTGCCCTAGAATGCAGGTAACTCACTACAGGGAAAGCTGGGAGGAACAAGGCTCAGAAAAGATATGCCTGTGGGGTGGAGGTGGACACAAGTTATTCAGCTACCTAGAAGCCTACTTTAGTGGAGAACCTCTGAGTTCTGGGAGATAAAGCTGGGAGGATCTGGGAAGGCCCCTTGAAGGAGGTGACGTGTGTGCTGGTTTATGGGTAGGCTCCCCAGAGTCACATGGACTGGGGACCAGCCCAAGGCAGGAGACTGCTTGGGGGAGGGCAAGGCTTCAGGAACTTGGAGGGGGCCCAGCCACTGCCCCCTTGGATCCATCACAGAAGTGAGAACAATTATGAAGCAGAATTTATGGGCCATCTCACTTGGTAACTTTTGGTTTTTGAAGGTGCTGTGTGACTCCACAGAAGGTCCCACCCAGTAGGTCTGCACCCAGGAGTCCTCCCAGCCTTGGGCACCCAAGGAAACAAATCCCAGTGCTTCCTCCCAGCCTCCCAGCCCCTGCGGGAAGCCTGCTGAGCTGGGCTCAGCTCCAGGCTGCTCTCCGAGAGCGCGCCTGTTTACCGCTTCGCTGCAGAGCGATGGATGACACGGAGGCCGCATTTTTCTCCCCTCGCAGCAGGGTAATGAATCTCACCAAGTGTTGCCGACACCATCCTACCAGGTTCCACATCCATTGTGGGCCGGGGCTGCTGACAGGGCACAGGCCCATCCCTCAAGCCCGCTCCGAGCCCGGGGGGAGACCGTGGAGACGAGATGAACATTTCGCATCCCTCCTTCCTCAGCACTGCTCCTCCTCTCCCTTCCCTCCCCCGCTGCAGATCATCCACCCACTCGACCAGGTGGTGCACCCCCGGAGGCAGCACCCCCGGCCTCGGTTCTGACTGCACTTGGCAGCAGACGCTCCATGACACAGAAGATGGGTGGTGATCGGGAGAGAGGCGACAAGAAGGCATTGGGTTCAAACTTGATAACCCAACACAGTCTGAAAGCATGATGAGGGGCAGTCACGTCACTGAAACGCCTGGAGGTCAAGTCCGCCCCGGAGGGGGACAACTGAGAAGATGGGACAGGGGTCAGGAGACCCGGATCCCCATCCCAGTTCCTTTAACTGATGAAACTCTAGGAATCTGGGTGAATTGACTCATGGTTCTAGGTCCAGTTTTCTTCCAAAACTGGAATGGATTCCTTCCGGTGCTGGTAGTGGGTCATGTGCTGGGGATTTAAAGACACGATACTAATACTCACCCATCTGTTGAGCACTTACTATGTGCCTTCCATGGTACGAAAAGAGCATCGATCCTCACATGAACCTTGTTAAGAAGCTAACTTCCGCCTCATTCTACAGATTACGTAACTGAGACACTGACTTGAAGTCACTTGTAGGAAGCAAATGGCTGAACCAAGATTCAAACCCACCCTGTTAACTCCTAAGTCCTTTCTTCTTACTAGATGATGTGATGATCCCAGGGCACAGAGACTCTTGGGGGCATGGGCCCTTAGGGAATCTAATGAAAGTGAAAGTCGTTCAGTCTGACTCTTTGTGACCCCATGGACTATACAGTCTATGGAATTCTCCAGGCCAGAATACTGGAGTGGGTAGCCTTTCTATTCTCCAGGGGATCTTCCCAACCCAGGGATTGAACCCAGGGAATCTGGAGGAATAAATAATTGAAAGGAAGGATTTGAAACCTCAAGAGAGCCATTTGGGAAAGCATTTCCATTCTTGGCTTCAGTTAACACTTAGCATAGCTCCATCTCTCATCGGGCCCCAGTCCATCCTCATCTCTCTGCATCATAACCATCTTTCCAAACCCTCATCTTCTTTTCTTAAAAAAACTCCAAAACTATTTATTATTTATTTTTACTTATTTGGCTGTACTGGGTCTTAGTTGCACTTCGAGGGAACTCTTAGGTGCTGCACATGGAAACTTTGGTTACTGCAAGTGGGATCTAGTTCCCCGACCAGGGATTGAACCTGGGCCCCCTGCACTGGGAGTGTGGAATCTTAGCCACTGGACCTTCAGGGAAGTCCTGCAAAATCCAAAGCCCAGTCTTCTTGGACCACTCTGTACAAGTTTCCACTGAGGCACATCATGCCTGCCTTGCCAGTTTGCTCACGAGCTCATGGGGAGCAGTCTTGTGAGTTTCCAAAAATCCCCAGGACCCTCTGTTGCTTCTGAGTCTTTGCTCGATTCTGGGTTTCCTCCGTTGCCAGCACAGGTCCTCCTTGTGCTGCTTCTGGGGAAAGTTCTGACCTTCCTGGTACCTTTTCCGTTTGGCCAGTTGGACTTTGTTCTCGTCCTTCCATCCTCACCCCGGCTCCTCCCTCCCCGGGGGAAACCATCCAGGTGAGACCGTAGAGCCTCTCTTCACAGGAGGCTGAGTCACAGGCAGGGGTGAGCCTGAGCAGCCCAGGGTAGGGCTCTTCCAACGCAGTCTTTGAACACAGCTCCGGTCATGCCTGCCTAGTGGCTGTGCGTTCCATTTCCCCAGTGCAAGGGACACGCTCCTGGTAGTGGACACCAGCCTGAGACAGAATCTCATCAGACCACCTCATAGACAGGGAACTGGATCAGGAAAGAGTCAATTCGACTGCCTTCCAAGCTGGATCAGATTGTCCAAGGTGACCCCCAAGCTCACCCGGGGTGCCCTTTGCTCCCAGCCAGCCTCTGCAGGGGTCTCTCCATCCACAGGTGTTTTCATAACCTCTCCAGGATCTCCACCTGGTGCTTTCCTCCCAGAAGTCTTCTTGGCTTCTACGTCAATCAACCCAGGCTCCAGGGCACACCCTCTGTGTGAAGCTTTCTGGTTCTACCTCACCTGGCACGATCCCCAAATAAATCATTTTGTTAGGGTTAATAACATAGTCCCTTTAACTGCAAAGTGTTTCCAAATAGAAGGCCCTCCAGTCTGCTTTAATGAACAGATAAGAATCTTTGTAATTAACTCAGTGATGGCTTGTATGTAAGTATTCTTCTGAATGCTGTGAGACTATTTGGTTATTGTTTCAAGTATAGGGTAAACATGCCCCATCCCTCTCTCCAACAAGCTCTTATACAAACAACTGCCCTGTAGGTTATTTATAGGATGGGCAGCTGCGCCTGGCTTCAGACACCCCGTGGGTACACTGGAACCTAGAGGGCTGTCTGTCTTTATTCCAGCCTCTCTTTGTTGGGTCCACCCATCCATCCTTGACTCTCAGCTCTGGATCTGGCCCCCACTCCTGTGATCTCTGCCTTCCCTCCTGGCAGGGTAGAGGGGCTCTGAGGACTCCGCCCCTTCGTGTGATCAAGCACGCCTCCGGTGATCACTGCACTGGAGCTATGGGCTCCAGCTGCCAGTGTGCATGCGTAGTATGTGTGTGTGTGTGTGTGTGTGTGTGTGTGTGAGTGAGTGTGTAGGGGCATGCTCCCATCTGTGCGGTTGAAGGGCGTGTGAATGAGTAGGGGTGCTCAGAGAGTTTGCATTTGTGATGTGTGCTGTGTGTGCAGGTAGGGCGGGTGTGCACGCGTGCTCTGGGTGCCCCGCCCACAAGAGCCTGGTTCCTCCTCTTCTAACAAAGGCAGCACTTTAATCGCTGGATGCATCTGGTGCTTTGTTGTGTCTGTTCCTGGAGCAGGTTTGCTGAAGTGGAGGGTCGCCCCGTGGCTCTGGCATCTCTGGAGATTTCCTCGAGACACTGCAGCTGCTGGAATGTCCTTTCCTCCCCCTCCTTCCCTTCTCTTCCCTCCCTGGGAGATGTGGTCCCTGCCTGGTGCGCTAACCATGGTCCAGCTTCCCTCCCCTGGGCCCGCCCTTTCCCTTGATAGAGAGCCATCTCATAGGGGATTGAAATCTGGAATGGAGCCCAGATGGGGTGGGGAACAGACTGCGGAAGGAGGACCCCGTGGGCGAGTGTGTGTGAGGGAGGAGACCCTGGAACAGCATCTCAGCTTCTGTCGATGCTGATGAATTGCATCTCATCAGGCGAGGGCTGGGCTCCACTCTGCCCTTTGGAGGGGTGGACTGTGTGTCGAGGTGGCGGTAAAAAATAAATCAGAAGGGGCAGAGAGGGGGAGCCATGCCAGACCCTTCCCTTGCTCCCTCCCACCATCGGCATCCACCCAGGCTCCTTCGTCCCTGATCTGTCTGGGCTGGGGGTCTGCAAATGGAGTCCATTTCAGGACCAGGGCTCAGCTGCTGGCTTCACTAAAGAATGGAAGCATGGGGGTCCACTCTCAGGACACTGCTCACTTTACCTTCGCTTCCAGTCAACTCTCCTAACTGGCAGGACCCCTCCTAATGGGAGAAGCCACAGGAAGCAACCCCAGAAACCCTGCCCCAGGACAAATTGTAGGAGGTCTGTTGGGAGCTGTTGCAATGAAGGAGAAAGAAAGTCACTCTAGAACTGTAGAAGGTTGAGAGGGAGAGGGTACCTCCGTGAAGCCCAAACCGAGCTGGGTGGGGGGCTGCCTGACTGTGCACAGGAAGATGGCAGCAGACCTGGGGCTCAAGTCCTTTTGGCCTCAATCTTCTGGGGTCCCCACAGCAGCCTGCCCCATGGGACAGGGGCCTGAAGACCCCTCTGTGCCCCAGGGAGGGGCTGGCAGGCACCGTGAGTCCTGTGTTTGAATCCACTTGACAGATGGGTTCACAGTTGGGCTCCAGACAAGGGCACAGAGGGTCAGTCCAGGGACAGACCTCAGTCAGAATCTAGTCCAGACCCTTCATCTCGCAGCAGAGGGCCAAAGACTCATGCAAAGTCACCCTGCAAGTGGTGGGGCACTCAGGAGACTGGGACCCAAGCAGCTCAGCAGCACAGGGCTTCTCCAGGGTCACCCGTGGGAGGGTCCCTTCCTCACCTCCCCTGCCCACGCCTCTCAGCCAGGTCCCTGCAGACCCCATCCCCCAGCTACCAGGGTAAATCCAGCCCACCTCCTCATCCCCAAATATCTGTTTCTGACTTCCCAGCCATCTGGTAGACCCCTCCTAATGTCTTCCCTCAATGCCGCCTACAGCCTTGTCCAGGCTGCGTTTTTGGGAAATAAAATTTCCCAGCTTCCACGTGCACTTCACTTCTGCTCTGTGGGCTAAGTGTATGTGTAGGTTACTTTGTGCTTATTTGCACGTGTTCCTATATTTTGCCGAATGCTTGATGGCATTTCTTCAAGTGTCAGTCTCTCCTCTCAGACTAGGAGCTGTTACAGCACGGGCCCTGTTCCTTTTCCATCAGATGGGGATCTCCTGTGGAACAGACTCTGGGGCCCTTCCATCAGACTGAGAGCTCCCTGTGGGCAGGGGACTGACAACTGGAATGCTTAAGCTCTGTCTTAGCCCCAAGACTCGCTGCCTTTCTGGCACACACAGGGAAGCTCCATCCCAAGCTCTCCCCAAGCTCCATCCCTATGGACCCCTCGCCCACAATCCGGCAAATCCCAAACCTACAGAAGCAACTGCCAGCGGCAGCATCAAGCCGAGGATGGCAGAGACAGCAAAGCTCAGACAGCCGCTGAGGACATCAAAGCTGTTACCCCCACTCCTGCCCGTAGCATCTCTCTAAGAGGGTGGAGGGAGAAGGTGTGAACTGGCAGGGCTGGTTGGTGCTCCAGGCTTCACACCGCCAGATCTGAGGACCATCACAACGGAAGGCACTGGAGGGACCATCTGGCTCTGGATTCTAGTTGAGGTCCTGGCTTGTCCCAGACATGGGCAGTGCCAGACTCATGGCCACATGACCAGTCAATAGCAGAGAGACAACTCCCACCAAACTACTGGACTCCTGGCCTTGTGCTCTTGACACACTGCATCAGAATGATTCTCTGAGGTCCTGGTCCCCACGGAGTGGGGCAGCATGGGGCAGAGGAAAGATGGGAAGCTTGAACCAGTGTAACCTAGGTTTGAATCTTCCTGCTGCTATTTGTTTGCTGTGTGCCGTGAGACAAGTCATAGAACTTCTGGGCCTCAGTTTTGTCATCTATAAAATGGACATAATGATACCACCTACCTTACTTGGTTATTGTGTAGAGTCAATGGAATGATGACTATAAAGTGGTTAGCATGGAGCTCCAATAATTTGGCCGCCTGATTCAAAAAGCTGACATTAGAAAAGACCCTAATGCTGGGAAAGGCAGGAGAAAGGGATGACAGAGGACGAGATGGCATCACAGACTCAATGGACATGGGTGTGAGCAAACTCCAGGCGACAGTGAAGGAGAGGGAAGTCTGGAGTCCTGCAGTCCATGGGGTTGCCAAGAGTTGGATAAGAATGAGCAACTGAACAACAAAATCAACAACAACAAAGAATGGAGTAAGCTCTCAGGAAATGTTAGTGATCGCTATTTAATCCTTTTGCTTCCTCTGTGCTTGGCACGCCAATGGATCCATGACAAGGGCTTAATAAATATCCACTGTGCTACCATGCCCAGGGTGGGAACATAAGGGTTGGCCTCAACTTCCCAATGTCTCTTGCTTACTCTCCGCAGGCTGAAGGGACTGCCAGTTCCCCAAGGGAAAGGGCAGTACAACTCACACCCACTTCCTTGTCTGTGGGACCCGCTCTCCTAACAAGCCCAGCTCACCACCTTGCTTGGGAAAGCCCCACTGGCTCTCTGCTCCTAGGGTGACCAAGAGAGGGTTGGATGGCGGTCTGTTGTGATGGTCAGCTGAGGGTGGAGCTCCTAGTAGAGGAGGGAGCGTGTCCCCTCTAACAATGGGAGAGGAACCATAGTGTTCAGCGTGTTCCATCTGCCCCCCAACAGTATCCACAGTCTATGCCTTAAATGGGAGTCCCACAGCCTTGCTCCCATCACATGCCGTCACTTCAGTCGTGTCTGACTCTTTGTGACCCCATGGACTGTAGCCCACCAGGCTCCTCTGTCAATGGGATTCTCCGGGCAAGAATACTGGAGTGGGTTGCCATTTCCTCTTCCCAACCCAGAAGGGGATCTTCCCAACCCAGGGAACTGCACCCCCATTTCTTACGTCTCCTGCATTGACTGGCAGATGCTTTACCACTGGCACCACCTGCTTCCATCACCGAGCACGTCAAATCCTTACAAGGCCCTCCACCCTCCACCTTTTGGAGGCCCTTTCCACCTCCAAAACTCTCCAGCGTCACCTCCCCTTCAATTGTTAATATCATCAGTTGCTTCAGGTTGTAGCAGAAAGACAGCAGGTTTGTAGCTGCCTGCCAACCTACTTCTAAGCTGGAGGTCTTGGGCAAGTTACTTGCCCTCTCTGTGTGCCTCTCTCCTCCCCTAGAAAATAGGAGTTAATAGTTCCTATCTCCCTGGACTTTTGCTTAATACAGGCGTTGAGCCCCTGCGGAAAGATCAGTGGGTATTGTCTGGTATATAGTGGCAGCTTCCATGTTTGCACAGCTGGAGAAACGAGGGCCCAGAGCTGGTCACATTCTGGCTGAAGGTCGCACAGCAAATGCACTGTCAGACCCCAGGGGTCCTTCTCACTTGTCTGAGGGTTTCATCCGTTTAAATGAGAATTTCCTTTTCTGGCCCCTATGTTGTATTTCCCATGCTCTCAGTTTGGCTCCAAGTCTCTCCCCCTTCTCTTAAGGGGGGGATAGTACCCGGCACACAGTAGGTGCTTGTTAATATTTAGTGAAGACAGGCTTGGAGGTGAGTCCCAGTGTGCAGGGTGTGACAGGGAGCACTGACGGGTGGGGGAGCGGGGAGAGCTCAGCATTTCTTTCTGCACCCTGGCTCTGCCCTCACGCGCCGCCGGCTGTTGGCTGCCTGAGAAATCTCATTTGGCCACTAAGCTGATTCATGGGCCGGGTTCCCCGCTGCTCCCTGAGCAGCTCTCTTGTCAATAACTGTTCTTTACAAGCTCCCTTGATTCGTTTTTGGGGTTGAAGACAAATTTTTAAAGCAGAGTTCAGCGCCCAGGCCATTCCAGAGGGGCTGTTAACTTAATGTCCTGCCTCGTTCCCTCCAAGCTTCCTGCCTCTTGATTCCTATGTGGGTCAGGACTCGCCATTTCCAGCAATTGCTTCTCTGGGTCCTTGCCTTAGAACAGGGAGGTGAAGGATGAAGAGAAAGGAACCCAAATGACAAGCCAGGGTGGCAGGCAGGGCTCGGGCTCTGCTGCTAGGGTGGCTGTGTGACTGTTGGCCGAGTGCTCCCTGTCTCTGGGTCCCCGTTTCCCTGTTTGTGCAAGCATGGATTCTGATAAACACCATGACATCGCTCCTGCGGTCGTCCCTGGAGCAGCCGGAACTCTGAGGCTCCTTTGGGAAGGAGATCTCGGTGTCAGTAGCATCTCATGGCTCATCCCTGCATCCTCACGTGGGGTGATGCAGCTGGCAAATTCTGCAGTGAATGCCACGGTGTCCACTGGCTCTCTGCTGCCCCTGCCTTTCTGCTGTAGCCTCCTCCTAAATGGTCCCCTTGCCCCTCCAACCCTTCCTTCCTTCACCCAGTGAGAGGGAAATGACCTGAACCTCAAGCCTAAGCCTGATTCCCCAGTCCATTTTGAACCTGTTGGCCTCCGCTCCTTGGCATATATGTTTTGTGTGTTTCTCCATCACCAGAGACCCATGGTCCAGGCACAGGGAAAGCACGTACAGAGACAAGGCAGCAAAAAAAAAAAAAAAAAAACAATGCCCCTGGGGTGTCGAATATGCAGCCTCTGGGCCCCCACACCCACGGTTCTCCCTTCCAGGAATGCCCTTGGCCTTGTTCTCAACAAACTAAGTTTGAGTATGTCTGCCCCTCCCTTCTTTGCATCCCGCCAACCCAGGGCAAAGCTCTATCATCAATCATCCCAGGCGACTGTGGTCAGATGACATGTTCATCGCCCCTGTAGGGCTGAGGCTCCTTGGGGACAAGCCCACGTTTTTGCCTCCTCTCTCCCTGGCAGGGCCCAGCACACAGTAGGAGCTTGATGTGTTAAATAAACGAATTGGACCCTCATTCCAGATTCCACACCAGTACCTCCCATGCAGACACACCCCAGCTGAGATGTTCCTCCTTCCTTGACACACACCTATGTCCTTCTTGTTTCTCCCTGAAACTGTGCGTGGATAAGTGGTGAAGTGGCAGAGTGGATGGGGATTAATGGAAATAAAAATGGGAAGCCATTGAAATGGAAAGCCATTCATAGCTTGCATCTGGACTTTAGTTACCAAATATTTGTTGAGCACTTGCCAATCCTGGGCACCATGGGTGAAAGAAACTGACAGAGAGCCCCCTCCCTGCTCCTCTAGGACCCTCTAGGAGGCCACCGTCAAGGCATATTGGAACAGCAGGTACCTGGTGTCCTGGACATTCCAGGAGCGCCCTCATGCCAAGCCCACCTATGGCTCTGCCCTACATGGCTTTCTGGCAGCTCCCGGCTTCCCTGCCGCTGAGCCACACCTGTTCTTTGTTGCCAGCACATCTGGGGCAGAGCTAGCCTTCTTTCAGGCTCATATATTACCTGAACACGAAGACCTGAATGTTGCAATCTCCGTTTACTGAACATCTCTGCTTGCCAGGATCTGTGCCCGCAGCTTTGTCTGCTGCTGGGCACCGTGCACAGCACTTTACAGACATGATCTCATCCAATCCTCATCCCAACCCCAAGGCTGCCCCTGTCGGTTGAGCAGAGGATCCTGGCTGGCAGTCTTCCTTTGGTCGTGGGCAACAGCCGTTTGGGGCAGTTGCAAACACAGCGCTCGTCCTGCCCCTGATCCCTTCTGGGACAGATGCAACCAGCTGGAGCCACCTGTTCAGGGTGCTGAAGGCTGGCCAGGGCGCCTTGGCTGGGCTCTTGCTCCCCCCAGGCTTCTGGTGGTCCCCAGGGCTGCGGCCTGCACTGGAGAGAGGTCTCACAGGGCCAAGGGAGGCCGTGAGTAGCTGCGGAGGGGCTCACCCAACAGCTGTGGAGGGGCTCACCCAACAGACATTGCTCTCTCCCATGTGGTTTTCTGACCCAGAGACCCCCAGATTGTCCCCATCAATCCCTGGAGAAGAGAGGCTTCCCTGGGAGAAGTTGATGGTGACAAGGTTGGTCACCCTCTGAAAGGTGGACTGAAGGCAGAGGAGGAAGCTGGTGTGAGCTCTGCTGTGCACACAGCCCTCTCACCTCTCTCCTTATTTTTCTGTCCCCCCTACCCCTCTCCTAGAGGAGGCATCTCTTTATAAGGGCACACTTCTGGGTCTAAGAGTCCTCCATCCCCGTGTGGACATCCCTCCAGCATCAGAGGATTTAAAGGGACCCGGATGTTGGAGAAGGAGGCGCAGAACCCCAGGCGGCTCAACCTGTTTCCATCTCACGTCATTTAGTGTGATCTCCGTGTGTGTGTGTGTACACGTGCGCGTGTGCACGCACCTGCACGGCAAGGAAGGGACACAGAGCCAGCCACCGCGTGCTGTCTGTTCTCCGGGAGCTGTTGCCCCACCCCCAGTCTTGTTGCCTCCGTTTATTTAAGAAAAATCTGACACAGTGGTGGGTAGAACCCGAGAGAAGGGCGGCCATGGGATGGGGTCAGGGAGCCGCGGTTCCCTTTGCCTTGCTCATCCCACAGTCCTTCCCAGCAGATGCCTGGTGCCCTCGCCCCCTCTCACGGGACGCTGCCCGGTGGGGGAGGCGGTGGCCACCCCTACAGAGAGGAAGGAGGGGGTGGGCGGAGCGGGAGTGGGGGCTAAGGCGTGGTGTTGATCTTGCTGAGGGGTGGGCGGGAGGCACCCAGGGCTCCTGGGCGCCCAGACCACAGTGCTCTGGGGTGGACCCAGGACTCCTCCCCCTGAGGGCCTGCCCACAGCCCTTGGGGGCAGAGGATGGAGTCCTGAGATCTCAGAGAGGGGTCTGGCTTGACCCCAGACTTCTCTATAGAGTCAGCTCCCAGATCCTAGGAAGGGACTTGATGGGGAGTGGGGGCACCCGGAAGCCAGCAGATGCTACAAACATTCCCTGCCTCCCACCCTCCCCCCCCCAAATGTTTTGTCCACAGCAAGATCCTCGGCAGGGCAGGCAGCCGCTGCCTCCCAACCCTGCAGGACAGAAATCCCTGAATAGTGGTTTGAGAAAAGTCTTTGTGCAGCTTGTAACACAAGGCTCCCCCCAGAACCCCTCCCCCTGAATGGGGGAAGCAGGAGACATGGGGGGAGGCGGGGCCCTCTCGGCCCAAACTTGACTTCCGTGCCCCAACTTGGGGCAGGGGGGTTGTCTAAGATGGGAGGAGGGTTGGAAAGGGGAGAAGGAGGGCTGGGATCGCTTTCCTCTTAGCCAGCTCCAGGAGGAAGGCGCCTCCACCTTTGGGGGCAGAGGAGGGGTAGGGGGAAGCGGGGAAGAAGAACCACCGTGAGGCGGGGGCGGTCTTCCCCACCCCGGAGGAGCAAAGCTGCAGGGGCCGGACTATAAAATCCACTCGCTCGCTCCGGCCCACATCACATGTGAGCAGGGTCCCGGCTGTGAATCACAGAGCCCACCCTGCCCTAGTCGGGCTGGGGGAATCGGGGCGGCACCTCTACGCAATCTCTTTGATTCTGCGCATGTAATTGTGCAGGTCAGGGGGCGGGGCGGGCCGCGTGGTGCCGGTCACATCCGGGCAGCCCCATCCCAGGTCCTCTTCGTCTTCCTCGTCCTCTTCGCCGGCGGGCACCGAGTCATAGGCCAGCTCCTCCGAGGGCAGCGTGGTGAAGGTGGTGAACTTGACCCGCTTGCGCTTGGAGGTGGGCGAGCTGGCGGGGTCCTCGGCCTGGTCCCGGGCCGAGCCGCCGGAGGAGCCGTCGCCCCGCCCGTGCACCTGACTTTGGACGCTGGTCTGCGAGCTGCCGCTGCTGTGGTGGTCACCGTGGCAGCAGGCGGGCACGGTCTCCATCGGGTTGCTGGCGGGCGGCGACAGCTCCCCCTGCACCCGCAGCGGCTGCCCGTTGCCCAGAAACACCCAGTGGTGAGAGTGGTCCATGCTGGTCTGGCCCTCGGGCGGGATGCGCTTGTGCCGGTAGCGCAGCACGAAGACAATGCAGTTGATGAGGAAGACAAGGATGGCCAGGCAGAAGACGCCCAGCAGCGCGTACATGCCGATCTCCAGGTCCGTCAGCCCCCGGGGCATCTGCAGGAAGCCGGTGGGCAGCGGCAGGAAGTCTTCCGTGGGTGGCACAGCCGGGCTGGCAGTGCCAGGGCCCGCGGCCTCGGGTCGGGGTCCCGCCGTGCCCGGCGGGCCAGCTCCCCGGGCCTCGTCCTCGCCCCCGCCGGGCCCTGGCTGGCTGGGGCCCGGGTAGTCGTAGGTGGGGTCCTCCTCGTCCCGCCCAAAGTGCACCCGCAGGCCCACGCGGGTCGTGGCCAGCACACTCTTGCGCTTGGTCTTCTGGCAGCTCTCGGCGATGGTGAGCTCTGCGCGGAGCAGCTCCCCGGCTCCCTCGGCTTCGGCCACCACCAGCGGAAAGGCCCGGTCCTGGGTCACCGTGGCCACGCGCTCGTCCAGACTGCTCACCAGCAGCCCGTAGTCCCGGGGGCTGTAGAGGGAGAGTGGGGCCGTGGTGCCATCGCTGTAGGAGAGCCAGAGGCTCAGGAGGGCTTCCTGGAGGTGGAGGAGCAGGAGAGGACAGGAGTAAGAGAACTCTTAGGGCTGGCTTCCCTGCTGAATCTTGAGCTCCCTGCTATTCCCAATGCTGGAACAGAGCCTGGTGGGTGACCAGTGCTGGGAACCATTATTTGCATGGGAGTTCTCCTTTGGAGGTGGTGGAGAGGGCACACAGAATTGACTCGTACCTCCCCGAGAGTATCCTCGCCCATTTCACCCTTCTCCCCTGGATGAGTTGGTGGTAAATCCCACCTTGGGTCTAACTCGAATCCTCCTTCCTGCTCTAGGAGCCACACCCCACCCCCTGCCTGACTTTGGGATCACCCCCAGCAGACACATGGACATCGAGAACACGACATACTCAGCCTCAGCCTTGTCTTCTGTGTGTGACACCTCCTGAGAACTGACCTCCTGACCTCCTTGTGGATGGAGACGCAGGGCCCAGAGATAAGCCACTGGCCTGGGGTCACAAAGCAAGTTGAAGCCGAGAACTCCTGAGTCCTGACTTCTGGCTTGGTGCTCAATACCCACCTTTGCCCTCCCTGTGTCCCCACATGTAACTTTTCACCTTAGACCATGGCCAGTGTCCTGATATATCTGTGGGGAGGGGCAGCTGTAGTTGATTGGTGGGGGGCCATCCAGAGATGGGTGAGGGTAATTCCTGGGGGTGGAGGAAAAGTTAACGGGCCTTCTGAGAATCCAGGAGGGAACCCTCTGCTGGAATGCCTTGTGGTGGCAGATGCAGGAAGCGAGACCTTGGCCAGACTCCTATGCAGCTGGCAGGGTGATGGGGTGGGACAGGCTTGCTGGGCATGAAGAGTAAACGGATCTTCCATTATCAGAGCCCCAATCTGGGGGGACCTGCAGCCAGAGCCTGCAGGTTCTCCTTCCACACTCCAAGCCCCCAGGCTGGCCAGTTGGGCATCTGGTTACCTGCTTGAGGAAGCTGAGGGTCTGCTGGGCGGCAGCGGTGGCCAGGATGGTGTGGCTGCTCCCAGGGCTGGGTCTCAGGGAGAGGGCGAGGCTGGCCACCACCTGGGCCTGCAGCTGTGTGATGCTGACCTTCTCCTCCGTCACTGTCAGCAGCGTCTCCCCGAGCACGGACTCCGTCAGGGGGGACACCACCTGCAGCAGAGTGGGGTGAGAGTGGGTGAGAGCCAAGAAAGCAGGACGGCCCCCCCAGATCCCCAACCAGGGAGGAATCCACAACCAGGAGGGCCCAGAGGCAAAGTGAGGGTCAAGGGCTCACAGGAGCACAGATGAGAGGGGTAGGTTGAGTTTTAAAGAAAACAACAGTCCTCCCCCCAACCCCCACATTGGTAAATAGCAATTGGTGGTCAGCCTCGATGTCAGGGAGACAAAAGGGAGTGGTGGGGACTGGGGCAAAAGGGAGAATTCCTGCACATGTCAAAAAGGCATCAGTACTGACTCTGGCTGATGAATGCCAGGTCAGAATGCAGACCCAGTGTGGCCAGATTCATACTTTCTAAAATCAGAAATTTACATTAAAAAAAAAAAAAAGGGAAACCTCCCAATTTTTAAATGGTGGATCCATTGGTTTTTAAACCAAATATGTCTACAAGCATATTTCAGCTCATGAGTCACTATTTATAATCCTTTAGGTGGATGATATCTGCCCAGGCACCCAGTTATCAAGGAGGAAGGTCAAAGTTGAGTTCCTAGATCTCCACAATTCCCTTTCCTGGCCTCTGGGTTGGCTGAGCCCTCCCCCCGCCCCCACCCCCTCCTCACCCCCATCTACTCTCAGGGACCACACCGAGCCATGCGAGGTTGATGAGCCTGGGAGAGAGAACCTTTGCCAAGGTGAAGTTGACCTTGACCTTCGATGATGGAATTTCCAGCAAAAGGGCAGGTGGGGAAGCAAGTGTGTTTCGGCGGCTGTCTGGAGTTACTCCCTGAAGCTGAAGCCCCAGAAATCCTGTCTTGGGGATGTCGGTATCATGGTGTACTCCCTACCACATGCATACCTTGAAGGGAGTGGTGCCCGGCTCCAGCCCAGCCAGCGTGCTGCTGTCTACCATGCGTGCCACTCGGGGGTCACCCACCCGCATGAAGTCGCTGACCAGGTCGGTGACCTCCACCAGCCAGTCCGGGCCCAGCATGGTGACCACCTGGTCGGTGCCCTCCGATGACGTCGTGTGGAACTGGGTGAAGACCTGCAGGGTGGCATGCTGGTACTGCAAGGTGCAGCCGCGACTCGCGCTCTGCGGCCGCTCCTCCTCCTCGTCCTCATCCTCGCTCTCCCGGGCTGACCTGGGTGGGAGAAGCCGGAGATCAGGGCTCCCCACCTTGGCTTGGACCTGCACAGGTCCCACTCTCTCCGTTGCCCTGCCGGCCCCTCCCCGGCTCCCGTGGGTAGAAGCCTGGGCTCATCCCTTCTGTCTCTGCCAAGCTTGAAGCCCAGAGTCTCAGGCTTTGCTCTCCCAGATGGGTAGCTTCTTGACCCTCCCCATCCACCCCAGGTCCCTCTCCACCCCTGCTTGGCTGAATCCACACCTGTGACTAGCTGGCATCAAATATCAGCAAATGCTGCCTCTTTCTCAGCACTAAGCACGTGCTGGGGCCTGGGCTCAGCTCTAAATTGGAGCAAAGGCGATCCTTGCTCGAGTGCCAGCGGGCTTAGCTGCCTCCTGTCCTACAGCTGTGTGGCAGGCAGAATTTGGATGTTTAGTTGATGAGATTTCCAAGTGGTGTGTGGGAGGTGTGTCCTGGCTTCCTGTGACTGCTCACAGCGAAATGCAAGAGGAGAGGGATAAATGGAGGGAGGAACTGGCAAGCAAAAGGGAACCCGGACTTGACAATTGGGGAAATTCTCAAACTCTCCAGATTGCCAAAAAATGTGAAAATCAGGAGGTTCACCCAGGAAAGCAGGCTTTGGAGAGAGAGGAGGGTGTGGCTAGTTCTTCACAAGGATCAAACCACTGGAAAATTCGTTCACATAGAGGGTTCTTTATGTTAACTAATTTAATCCTCACAGCAGTCCTCTGAGTTAAGTGTTAATGTGCCCATTTCAGAGATGAGGAAACTGAGGCACAGTAGCCTCAGGTTGCCCAGTTAGCAAATGGCAGAGTCAGGATTTCAATCCAGGCCATCTGGCTTCAGAATTCTGGTTAATTCTGACAACAAATGAGAGTCTGGCATGCTAACTACTTATGAGACCCAGGTGGCCAGTGTTCAAACTTTGTAGGGTTAGGGTCCTCACTACTCAAAGCAGCTTCAGCATCACCCAGGAGCTGGCCTGAAATGCAGGCTTACAAGCCCTGTCCCAGGTTCACAGAATCAGAATCTGCATTTTAACAGCATCCTCAGGTAATTCATGTGCAAGTTTGAGAGGCTCTGGTCTACACCGCCTTGCTTTTCCAAATCTCTGCAGAATTGAGCTGAGCCCAACTCTCACTGTGCCACCTGCTTCTCTCCCCAGCCCCACCCCTCACGCTCAGCTGCCTGCCATTCTGCCTCTCTTCTCTTCTCTGCTGGCTTGTCTCTCCAGCAGCAATGAGTGGGTGAGTGAGCATGCTGAGTACCCATGAGCCTGCCCCACAGATGGGCACACGTCCAGGTGTGTGAGCCTGGATCCCAGTGAGGGGGCCTAGTGTAAGTCACTGTGTACCTGGCTGACATACTCACAAGTGTGTCCCTATTGTGCCCAGGCTGGGGCACGCATGTACAGTTGTGGGTATGCCTGTGGTGGTGTTTCTACTCCATTCTGTCTTCTCCTTGACTGCTACTGGGCCAACTCCTTTTTCACTTATCCTTTAAAACATAGCTCCAGAGTCACCTCTTCCAGGAAGCCTGCTTTGATTTCTCCTGGAGGAAGAGGTGGCTTTCTCCTTTGTGCCATTTGATTCTCTGCACTCGGGGCTTCCCCCATCCACTGCTCAGCAGCATATATATGACGGCTTCCCTGATGGACCCAGAGCTTGGCTGGGTCAGGCTCTGGCCACACTGACCCCATCCCCGCCTCAGAGCCTGGTACACAGTAGCTGCTCCATAAAAGTTTGTTGATTGCATAACCGACCTGCAGACTGTGTACACCTAGGATCATAACACACACATGCAGATGAGTCTCCCCAACATCCGTGGTGTGTGGTGGGGCTGTACCTTCGGTCGGGAAGGATAGGAACCCTCCAGCCCTTAACTTGGCTGAGGCGGGCATCCGAGAGCTCGATGTGCAGGGGCAGCTTGGGCACCCAGACGGTCATTTCCAGGGGGGCGTTGAGGACGTCGTAGCGAAAGGTGACCCTGGCGTTCATGGATCCGCGGGATTCCTTTCCGCTAACAAACACATAGTCACAGCTACTGGATACCTGGGGGGTGGGGGGTGGGGAGAGAGCTTGGTTGGCCTATTTTGCCCTACAGGTCATCCTAGGGGCAGAGCAGGGGAAGGACTTCAGTCTAACCAGGAAAGTCAGCCAGAAGCCCATTGGATAGAGAAAGTGCCAGTCACAAGAGGCTGAAGGGGCGGGACCGGGAGGGAAAAGGCTCCTAATTTAGCTCCTCTGGGAAGAAGTGAAGTGAAGTCGATCAGTCTTGTCCAACTCTTTGCGACCCCATGGACTGTAGCCCACCAGGCTCCTCCATCCATGGAATTTTCCAGGCAAGAGTACTGGAGTGGGTTGCCATTTCCTTCTCCTCTGGGAGGAGGTGTCAGCTTTCCTTGTCTCCAGAGATCATCTCTTAGTGGCTCCTGTGGGAGGTTTTTTGCTCCCTGGCAAGAAGTCAATGTGCCATTCCTTTGAAAGGGGCTGCTTCTGATGTGCCAGGCCACACCGAGGGCAAGTCTGCAGGCTGAGGGTCCCCTGCACTGGCTCCCCTCCCCAGCATGACTGCCTGGGCTCTGGAGTAGGTGTCTGATGGCAGAGGAGTGGCCTGTCCTGAGCAGGACACTGGGGTGTGACTGGGTGGGGAGGAGGTCATGGAGGAGAGGGTGGCGGAGGGGCAGGCCAACGGCTCCTCCAAGGTGCCTCTGGCCCCAAGGCTCCGGGCAGATGGGCCAGCTGGTTAATTTCAGGAGGGGGCTGTTCCAGCCAGAGGTGGAGGTGAGGGAAAGAGAGAGGGAATTTCAGGACCAGAGAACCCTAAGCACAGACAGGTGGATGACTGCCACCAATGGGAGGAGCTTTTTTGCAAATGCATGCCCACCGGGACACCACCTTGCATTCTTAGAGGTTCCCCGGTGAGCATATGCTCACTGAACACATCTTGGCGGAGAGCTGTGCCCACTCACCGAGGTGTCCGTGCTAGTACTTCAGGGTAGATGCAATTGGTGTATGTGGAAGTGCCCATGTATACACCTGGCACGCCTGGAGAGAATCCTGCGTGCAATGCAATTAGGTGCTTCAACCTGTGCACACCCAGGGGTGTCCATCCCTGCATTTGGAGGAGGGTGTATTAGGCAGCCTGTAGGCTGATGACACCCCGAAGGCTCCGGTGGGGGGTGGTGAGGAGGGGGCTGGGATGGCGGCTCATCTGTAGAGAAGAGCCCCTGACGGTCCCAAGCTCCTCCAGGCCCTCTTAGTCATCTGGCAATGGGTGGTGGGTGAAGGGGCGTGGGATGGCGACCCCGCCAGAAATGCTCATTTCCCACTTTGGAAGGCAGAGAATCCCAGCTGAAGGCTGGCAGATCCCATTTAGAATATTGGCAAACTCCAGAAAGAACCTGAGCATATTTCGCTGAGAATGGAAACTAATTCCATTTAGAATCTTTGCTAATTCCCTTTGGTGTCTAAGCCACGGTGACTCTTCTGGTCCACTCTGAGGTGGGGCTGGGGGAGTCTGGGTGGCAAAGGAAGGTGCTGGGTGAGGGCTCTTGGGGGCAGGCCCACTTCTCCCCATCCTAGCCTTCCAGCAGTGGAGAGCCCCACGGGCCTGGGCAAGGCTTCTGGTCCTCAGGAGGCTGTGGGCGTGTGGTACCAAGCCATCTGCTCTGGCTCACTCTGGGGACATTATTCCTGAATGTGGGGGAAGGAGGAGGTGAGTCTCGGGCACCCCCATTCCTGGAGGGATCTAGTGTAGAGCGTGGAGAGAGACAGCACACATTCCCAGGGAGGGAGAAGGAAACTCATATCCCCGGTGCCCCTGCTGAAGGATTTGCAGGAACAGAGACAGATCCTGCTGTCTGATCATTCGATTTTGACACCAGCTGGCAGCTGCATAGCAAGCAGCTCGCCCACTTCCAGGTACCAGAGCTGGATGCCTCTCGCATCACTGCCTGCTCCGCTGCCTTCTCCCCACATCTCACCTCTGGCCACTGTCTAAAGCCAGGGGAAATCTGAAGGCCTTCCGGGGGGAGATGGCAAACTGGGTGGGATGGCCTTCACTGACCATCCATGGCCACCATCCATGGAGGATGTTCGGCCCAGATGGGGTCCCTGGGGAGGAGCTCAGGGAGAGCTCTTCGGGAGTTGGAGGGATTGCAGTGGGTGTTCCCAGAGTGGGTCCTTTCATAACAACCTTCACTCCTGGCCTAACTAATGAGCTGCTGCTTCTTCATTTTAAAAATATTTGTAATATTTATTTTTTAAATAATTTTTAATAATATTAAATATAGTATTTAATATTTACATTTAAATAATATTAAATTTTATTTATTTTTAAGTTTATTTTTATTTATTTTTTTTAATTTTATTTTATTTTTAAACTTTACATAATTGTATTAGTTTTGCCAAATATCAAAATGAATCCACCACAGGTATACATGTGTTCCCCATCCTGAACCCTCCGCCCTCCTCCCTCCCCATACCATCCCTCTGGGTCGTCCCAGTGCACCAGCCCCAAGCATCCAGTATCGTGCATCGAACCTGGACTGGCATCTCGTTTCATACATGATATTTTACATGTTTAAATGCCATTCTCCCAAATCTTCCCACCCTCTCCCTCTCCCACAGAATCCATAAGACTGTTCTATACATCAGTGTCTCTTTTGCTGTCTTGTACACAGGGTTATTGTTACCATCTTTCTAAATTCCATATATATGCGTTACTATACTGTATTGGTGTTTTTCCTTCTGGCTTACTTCACTCTGTATAATAGGCTCCAGTTTCATCCACCTCATTAGAACTGATTCAAATGTATTCTTTTTAATGGCTGAGAAATACTCCATTGTGTATATGTACCACAGCTTTCTTATCCATTAAATAAAATATTTTAAATAAATATTTAACAACATTATTAAATGTTTTAATATTTATTTGTCCGCATCGAGTCTTAGCTGCTGTGTGCAGGCTTCTCTAGTTGCTATTCGTGGGCATAGCTGCCCCACAGCATATGGGATCCTAGTTCCCCACCCAGGGATCAAACCCACGTCCCCTGCGTTGCAAAGCAGATTCTTAACCAATGGACTACCAGGGAAGTCTCCTAACTCATGTTCTTCTGGAGGCTTCCACCCTGGGCTGGATCTCCATCTGTTCACCAGCCCCCAGGTTTAGGGCCTGTCTCTGAGTACCCCCAGGACCCCCTCCCCTATTGCCTTACCCAATGTTTGCCAGACAGCAGGGGTCCATAGCGACTTGGGGATTGAATTCAAGTTGTCAACGCTGCCGTTTCCCATCAGCCTGCCAGAAGGGCTCTTCTAGGGCCTCCCCTTGCTCAGGCTGGACGTGGGATGCTCTTCCTCCCCCATCTTCTACCACTTCCCTCCTCTTGTCTACCAAGGGAGCCTGTCTCAGATGTGAATTGCCCTCTAGATTGGTGTCCTACTCCCCCTGAAGGTCTGAGGCCCTTCTCCCAGGGCCCCCACCTCCAGGAAGCCCACCTTGATGATGTCCTCATTGTCAGATTCGCATTCCACCAGGGCGGAGACGTCTAGGACAAGGCCGGTCACCTCGATGGCGATGACCTTGACGGGGATGGCCACTGTCCGGCCCGTCAGGATGGCGGTGTTGATGATCTCTGTGTCCTGCAGGGAGGAGAGGGTGGGCTCTGTGAGTTGCCTGAGGCCCCCTGCTCTCCCAGGACCACCAGCCAAGGCCCCCAGCTCCTGGCTGCCCCAACCCCACAGATGGATGTCCTTCTTGGAAGGACACCGGTACACATGCACAGACAGATGCATCTACCCAGCCTCATGTGTCTTCTCTGATGCTCTGCTCACGTGGACTCCCATGGGTGCCTTCAGGGTCTACCCCATTCTGCTTCCAGAAAACAACGCTTCCCTAATCCCGCACCATCTTTTCAACATCTTTGATGCTCGTCCAGGCTCAGAAGAACATCCAGCACATTTGCCTGGCTCTTCCACGTTCCCCTAGGCTGGCTCCACTTCCTCCTGGCCATTCCAGATGCCTCTGGGCTGGTCCCAGACAATCATTCCAGTGCACTCTCCCTAAAACCCATTGCTTCTTTGAATAAACTATTCCCTTTCCCATCACTGCACATTTGTGCACAAGATCCCCTGCCTAGAGCACCCTCATAATCTTCGCTGTGTGAGTTCTTCCTCCATGAGTCCTTCAAGGCTCCATTGTATGCTCACCTCCTCCAAGAAGCCCCCCATGGTGACATCTCTCACCTCCGTGCCCCTCAGCAGTCACTGTCCCATTCCAGCACCAGGCACAGAGTTTGCCTGCCTTCTGCGAGGGAAACTCACCATGGCCAGGGGCAGGATGGCCTGCACATCCCGCTGGATGACCGTCAGCTCAGTCACGGCCCTCTCCAGGTCCGGCAGGGCTCCATGGCCCCGGTAGTCAATGTGCCACATGATCCTGCGCTTGACTGACTGGCTGGTGAAATTCTCCATCTCAAAGTCCAGCTGCAGAATCTCCAGGGGCCCCTGGCCCTCCCTGCATGGTGGGGGAAGGGATGAGAGCCCAGGAAGAAGGGCTGGGAGCAGCTCAGGGGCTCCTAAACCTTTGCTGGGGACTCTATCCCTCCTCAACGGCCCGCCCCGGGGCTCTTTGAGCCCTCCCCAGCCTGGGGAGTCCCTAGAAACTAAGCCCCAGCCCTTCTGCCGGCTTGGCCTCCTCCATCAAGACTTCCCCTCACACTCCCCCGTGGTGTCCTGCAAAAAGGTGGACAGAGGAGCCACCCTGGCTCACCAGGGGGGCAGCGGTGTGCCCTGGGCCCAGGACACATCCACGGTGGCTGTTGAATGCTTGGCCCCGGTCAGCAGCTCCGAGGTCACGCGCCATTGGCCACTCCGTGACTTGGTTCCTAGAAGGGTCACACCCTTCTTGGCCTTCACCCTGGGACAAAGCAGGAAGAAGAGGGAGAGGGTCAGCCTGGGGTCCCAAGGCTGCCCACCTGGCTACCATGCTTAGGCTGCAGCTGGGAGAAGGGGGAGCGGCTGAGTAAGTTACCCCAAGTTCTAGACTCAAAGCTTGAAACTAATCTGGGGACTCTGGTATCACATAGCTGCAACCTCTGGCCTCAGTGGAAGCTGTAGTCCCTTCTATTATATCTCTACCAGGTCTTGCCATACGTCCATTTGCATACCTTAGTGACAGGGGACTCACTACTTCGGCACACATCACATTGCATTTTCAGAAAGTCCCTGAAAGGAGAAGCCTCTTCCCTATAATTAGCTGAAATAGAACAGTCATGGGCTCTGTCGGGGCAAGAGAGAGCAATTCTCCACCCGAATAGACACCTGGGGAGGTGAGCAGGTATTCTCCGAATCTTCTTTTCTTCAGGCCTAAAAGCTTCAGGGCCTCCAACTGTCAATTTTGGCCATAGTTTCAAGTCGCCCATAGCCTAGTCACCCTCCTCTGGACACTCGGAGATATATCTAAAGTGTAGTGTCTTCAGCGGTGCTCTAATTAACACTAACTAAAGCAAAACGATTATCACCTCCCTAATTCTACACCAGAGAAGGCAATGGCACCCCACTCCAGTACTCTTGCCTGGAAAATCCCATGGATGGAGGAGCCTGGTAGGCTGCAGTCCACGGGGTCGCGAAGAGTTGGACACGACTGAGCGACTTCACTCTCACTTTTCACTTTCATGCATTGGAGAAGGAAATGGCAACCCACTCCAGTGTTCTTGCCTGGAGAATCCCAGGGACGGTGGAGCCTGGTGGGCTTCCGTCTGTGGGGTCGCACAGAGTCGGGCATGACTGAAGCGACTTAGTAGTAATTCTACACTCTCTACTCCCGTTAATGTAGCCTGAGATCTCTGAGGACTGATTTAACTCACATTCACATTCAGGTATTAATCACTGAATTAGGTATCACCCTGGGCATGGCAACCCACTCCAGTACTCCTGCCTAGAGAATCCCATGGACAGAGGAGCCTGGCTGGCTGCAGTCCATAGGATCGCACAGTGTCGGATGCGACTAAAGTAGCTAAGCAGCAGCTCTCCAGGAATATCTGTACTTCAGGGTAGGACATTCAGGAGAGAAGGCAATACTTGAAGAAGCTGGAGGTTAATGGTGCTGTTTCAGGCCCCATGTATAGTGTGCTTGGGTTGGTGGGCAGCATTTTGGTGGGGCTTTTCTTATATCCTCAGAATCACTCAGTAAGGCTCAAACCATGGATTCTGCTTGTGAGACATCATTATATTTTGTGGGGATGTGATATGATTGAAGGCAATTCTGAATCTGTGAACTGTATCATTCTCAGGGTGTAGAAAAAGCTGGGACTCCCCCCAACTTTTCTCCTAACCCCAGGATTAACCAAATGTCCTGACACATGGACACTCTCCTGTTCCTATTTTGGCTTGCAGTCAAGGGGCTGCTCTCAGATGTCCATGTCTCCTCTTTGGCCTCAGTCTCATTATTTGTAAAATGGGGGAGCTGCACCCATTAACGTCTAAGGGCCCTTCCAGCCCCAGTTCTATCATTTTGGATGTCCTTGCTTGTGAAAATAGATATTTCCTCTCTACCATGACACTAAAGAAAGCTGAGCGCTGAAGAATTGATGCTTTTGAACCATGGTGTTGGGGAAGACTCTTGAGAGTCCCTTGGACTGCAAGGAGATCAAACCAGTCAATCATTCTAAAGGAAATCAGTCCTGAATATTCATTGAAAGGGCTGATGCTAAAGCTGAAGCTCCAATACTTTGGCCACCTGATGTGAAGAACTGACTCATTGGAAAAGATCTTGATGCTGGGGAAGATTGAAGGCAGGAGGAGAAGGGGACGACAGAGGATGAGATGGCTGGATGGCATCACCGACTCAATGGACATGAGTTTGAGCAAGCTCCAGGAGTTGGTGATGGACAGGGAGGCCTGGTGTGCTGAAGTCCATGGGGTCACAAAGAGTCAGACACGACTGAGTGACAGAACTGACCAACCATGACCCTATGTCTGTGAGATAGGGAGGTCAGAGCTGCTATTTTGTGGCCATGAGGCAGAAGAGAACACTGAGGCTCATCAGTGAGTTGTCTTTCTGAAGTTGCTAAGTGATAACAGGAAGAACTGAGACTAGGATATTGGAGGAGCAGGTCTGGGCGCGCCCCCTACAAGGTTTTCAGGTGTACATCAGATCTTGGGAGGAAGCCAGCCAGCTCCCGCCCAACCCTCCCCCCTCTACCACGCCCCACACCCCACCTCCCAGCCATAGCCCCCTACCTGAGAGTGAAGTGCTCCAGGCTGGGGCTGGAGGGAGAGGAGGAGTTGGGGGCCAGGTAGAGCACGATGCTGAGCACCTCCCCCGGCTTGAGGGGCCGGTCTGGCAGGCGGATCATCAGGTTGCTGTCCAGCCTGTGCTCCTGCAGGGTCCTCCTGGGGGGCGGGCGGAACAGGCTGATGCTTCCGATGCGTAGCAGCGGGTGCTGGGTGGGGCTCTCGGCCCGGGCCCCGACTCCGGGTCCGGCGCCCCGTCGGGTCCCCCCACACCCACCCGACGCATCGGGGGCATGAAGTGTGTAGTAGAGCTCGGCTTGCTGACTCTCCCCGGTCGCCTCGGGTTCCAGCCCATCCGGAGACTTGCGGCGGGCGCTGGGCGGCGCGGCCGGAGCCGGGGGCCCGAACCAGGCCAGGGGCAGCTCGGCCCGCACGAGACAAGTGGCCAGACCCCCGCTGAGGCGGCAGGAGCTCTTGACCTCCCGGGCGTCGCGGAAGGCGTGCAGGCGGACGCAGGGCAGTCGCTCCGTGACGCCGAAGTCATCCCAGTCGCGGCCGGCCACGTAGAACAGCACCTGGGCCACGGGCTGCGAGGCGGGCACGCGGGAGTGGACGATGAAGGCGCGCACCTTCCAGCTGACCGTCAGGCGCTCGGGGATGTCCAGAGTGCTGGACGGCTGCAGCAGCTCCCGGGCTACTACCTGGCTGGTGCTGAAGGGCCCCAGGGAGACGTTGAGGACGGGCAGCTCCTTGGTCTGGAACACCACGAAGGGCTCGGAGCGCTGCAGGGAGCCATTGGCCACCGTGGGCGGTGGGGGCCGCGCCTCGCGCAGGAAGAAGGCCAGTCGCGTGTGCGACAGGCGGTAGCTGATCGGCAGCACCGGGCTGGCCTGCGGCCCTGGCGGACTGGGGCTGGCCGGGTGGGAGCGGCCAGAGGCTGGGGACAGACAGAAGAAAGACCCCAGAGTGGTCAGGAGAGGGGGCTCTCGGACCCCAGGGCACCCCAGCCTCTCACCTTGACAGAGGGCTGGCCACTCCCTGCCAGACCATGCTCTCCATCCTTGTGGCTCCAAGCCTGGCCCCACCTTAACTGGTGTGTTAATTGCCCTCTTTGCTGATTCCTTCATCCCGGAGGTAAGGGTAAAGCTAATCCCTGTACAAAGCACTGGGAAGCTTCAAAGAGGCTTTTTCCTCCCGCATCCTCATTTGTAAAATGACTATAAAAATTGTTTCTGCCTCCAAGTGCTCTTGTGAGGACTTACCAAAGTCATGTGTGTAGAGTGCCCAGAGCAGAGTGTGGTGCTGAGGCAGTAAGTTTTCTCTTACTGTTATTAATGGTACAGTGCAATACATATTACCGGCTTTCCCAGTGGCTCAGCGGTAAAGAATCTGCCTGCAGTGCAGGAGCCTAAGGAAATGTGGGTTCGATTCCTGGGTCAGGAAGATCCCCTGGAGGAGGGCATGGCAACCCAATCCAGTATTCTTGCCTGGAGAATCCCATGGACAGAGGAGCCAGGTGGGCCACAGTCCACAGGGTCGAAAAAAGTCAGACATGACTGAAGTCACTTAGCACGCACACGCAGTACATATTTAATGGTTTAAAATTGTTTATTAAAATCAAATGATTATTTGTGTATTATTATGACAGGCAGTGACTTATTTGATCCTCCAATTAAGCCTTTGAACCAAGTATTATTATGATCTCCATTGATTCAACCAGTTTTCTATCAGCAAGTTCTCTTTGTTGAGGGCCTATACTTATCCAATACTTATCTCTTAAAAATGAAGGGGCTGGAAGCTTAAATAACTTACCCAAGTCCACATGAGTGAAAGGGGCCAGCAGTAGGATTCGAACCCGGGGCTACCTGGCTTTCAGACCCAAGCCTTTATGGCTCCAGCTGCCTCAGGTGGTGCAGGGTCTCCAGCGATTCCATATGCTCCCCCCCAACTCCCTTTATGCTTACATGAATGCTCAGTTGCTAAGTCGTGTCTGACTCTTTTGTGACCCCATGTACTATAGTCCACCAGGCTCCTCTGTCCATGGGATTTTTCTAGGCAAGAATCCATGAGTGGATTACCGTTTCTTTCTCCAGGGGATCTTCCCAACCCAGGGATCGAATCCACATCTCCTGCATTGCAGGTGGATTCTTCACCACTGAACCACCTGGGAAGCCCTACCAGCCCACAGATACACACAGGGAAGTGGATCGCCACTCCCCAAACCCACACGTGGGCCTTGGGGTTTTGGGCTTGACTTCCCCCTCCTCTTGGCCCCTCTCCCCATCCTCACAGGATTGCGCCAGGTTCTAGCAACTCCACCCCTTGGTGCTCCGTTTCTGGGTTTGAAAGCCAGGTGGGCACAGGTTCAAATCCTACTGCTGGCCCCCTCCCCAGGTTCCTGCTCCAGCTGTGGCTTCACTCTTGTTGTTATGACAACATAACAGAATCTAACTGGGTCTGTCCTCTCTCCAGCTCTTCTCTCATCCCCTCCCTGCATTGCAGCCAGAGGGATTTGTTTCCCCCAGACACCAATGCTTGGCTCCTCATTCCCAGCTCAGCACCTGTTTGACACTGTCAGGGGGCAAGAAGGACCAATGTGGGGAGGTCTGAGGTTTGAGAATCGGTTCTGGATCTTCCGACGGACCTCTGAGCTGTGTTCTTCACTTTTGATGTTGTGTTGTCATTTGTTTTTGAGAATCAAGAAATTCCCCTATAATTCATGCAACACAATGCAAACGTGTATACTGTTAAAGACTCTCTTCTTTCTTCTAACAGAATAAAATTCAAGCTCACCTTGCGCCTGAGCATGGCATTCAGGGTCCTCTAACAGGGGGCTCTAGGCTTCCCATTCCCCAGCATTCCTCTTCCTAAGCCCCTGCTGCTAGCATAACGAAACAACTTCTGGTTAGTGCTTGCTGATGCTGCCTTCCCTGGAGAAAGGCATGGCAACCCACGCCAGTAGTCTTGCCTGGAGCATCCCTTGGACAGGGGAGTCTGGCAGGCTACAGTCCATAGGGTTGCACAGAGCTGGACACGACTGAAGCGACTTGGCATGATGCTGCCTTATCGCACCTCCTATGCTCATGCTGTGCTCTCTGCATTGGATTCTCTCCTATCTGCCCACATCCAAATCCAAACCTTCCTCCAAGGCCCTGCTCGAATGGCGCCTCCTCCACGAAGCCCTCCAAGAAATGACTTCTACTCCTGGGAATTTCTTCAGAGTTCTGCCCTTCTCTGTGGGGACCTCTCATCCTGCCTGGCGGGACAGTTATCTATGAGGCCTTGCACTCAGCAAGCCTTTGACAAATCACGATTGATTGACACTGAGTGATTCACAGAGACCTCGAGCCCAAGGAGGAGACTCCCAATTGATTACACGGCGGTTACTGCCACATATGCATATTATTATTTTACTACCATCAATGAAACCTTGACAGTTCCACAGACATTCACACCCAATTCCTCATAAACCCAACGAACTAAAAATTCTCTGCTCTTGAAGTTCTGATGTCCGTGTCTGATTTTTTATTTAAACCTGTGGTTTAATTTTCTAATTTAACAAATGAGGCAATGAGCTAGGGGCATGACAAAGACCCTGGGTCAAATGTCCTAAGAGGAGTGGAACCTGGTGTCTGTGACCCTTTAGGGCCCCTCCCAAGCAGCCCTTCCCATTACCTGGGGAAACCTCTGGTCCCTGGTCCTCTGGACAGCCTGTACTTTAATCATCAGACTGCTCCCTCCGTTTCCAAGAGAACTCTGTTCTCAGGCCACCCTTCCCTACTAGACACTCTGCAGTGCTGCAAAGTAAGCCAGTTTTCAGTGATGGGGTGGAGGTGGGGGCCGGGTCCCAGATGAGGATGGGAAGGTGTCTGGAGAGACGACAGAGACTTCCTGGCTGGTGCCTGGAATCCCTGCCCCATGGTTACCACTGGAGTCTCTGAGAAGGTGTGTGTGTGGAGGGGCTGGTCCCAGGCACACAGGTGGGATCTAGGATGGTGACCTGGGTCAGGGCACACAGCCAACCAACTGCTTTGGAAGTAGCAGGAAGCAGGCAAACAGAAGCTTCGAGACTCAAATTCAAGGCTTATCCTTGCCACACTCAAACAGCAACTTGCTTCCCATTTTGAGCCTCAGTTTCCATCTCTAAAATCGAGGTGGTAACATCAGGCCCCTCATGGAGATGTTGAGGGGAGCTGAAAGACCAAAGGTGGGGGCACTGCTACACGTGATGGGATGTCCAGGGCCTGTGGGTACTGAGCCGAGATGGGGAGAGGCCACCGTGCCCGTCCTGCGGGGGTGGAGCAGGGCAGCGGCTGTCAGGACTGTGCTCAGGCTGGGTGGACAGGGCGGGGACATGGATGTCAGAACCACCGGCCCCACCTCGCTTATCATCCCCAGGAGACCCCAAAGGCTGCTAAGTGGCACTTAATCCCCTTTGAGCCGCTCACCGTCCCAACCTGAGGGCTGGCCATCTGGACCCCCCCAGAGGCACAGTTGGGGCGGGACCGTCAGACGGGCAGCAGACGCGGAGGGGCGTGGAGGAAGGGGTTGGAAAAACATGCCTGCCTGCCCTCCTCCACCCTCAACAGATTTTAGCTGGACGAATGCAGTTCTCTGAATGAACCTCTCAGCACCAACTGGGAAAGCACAGGCTAATGAGAGCACCCTCAATGGGGCTTCCAGGGGAGACCTGATGGCCAGTGGGCAGAGGGTTGCTGGCCCTAGGCTTGGGACTCCTGACCCTTCCCAGCAACCTTGCAGATAAGGAGACTGCTTCTGAAACGGGAAGCAACTTATCTTAAGAAACCAACTAGCATTTAGAAAAGGGAGCCAGGAAAGAAGATAGTGTGCGGGTACCACAGTTTTTGTACTGATGGCATCACGACACACAAACACTGCCCCCCCCATCACTACCATGAATCATTCTATCTTCTGGGGCCCTGAGGACCTTCTGTGGGCTGAGCGGGGATGGAGGTGTCCCCGAGACCCCCGCGCTAATCTCTGTTCTCCGGCTCACTAACTCTGGAGCCTAAAGGAAGTGGCTTGATCTCTCTGGGCCTCAGTTTCCCCAGGGAGGTGGAGAAGGCCCTGGAAGCAGTCTGGTGGGGCTGCGGGGAGGAAGGGGAGACTGGTGGAGCTGCCAACAGATCAAGGTTTCAGGGACACGGTGTGTGAATGTGTGTGCACGTGTGCATGTGCAGACGTGCACGCTGGCCTCCACCTCGAGCTAGGTCCTGAGGTGGGGAAGGGGTCCTGCAGGGGTGGATGTGCTGGCCTGGATTCACCCTGCCTTGGAAACAACTCAACTCCCTCCAGTCTAGTGGGAAGCATACACACACACACACACACACACACACATACACACACACACACTCGTGCTCACATAGAGCCGGGCACACACCTGTCTGTCAAGCCCCACAGCAGGCACCCCTTGACAGGTGGTTCTGAGCCCCTGCTGCCCCAGCTCTCATCGGCTCTGCTTGACTTGCCAAACCCCAAACTCCACCTGCTGACTTCTGATTCAGCTCGGCTTGCCCTGTGGACCAGACAGCATTGTCTTCCTGTAAGTGGCCTCCCCTCCCCGAGGAGCATCACTTGGATTGTCCCCTGCCCACCCCACCATCCACATACCCTTGGGCCTGCGGAATCATATGGGTCTGTTCCCGACCCCGTTGCTGTTTCCCTAGGAAGGCGGTTCTCCCTGTCTCATCATATCTCATGATCGGCATTATGGGCTGAGTTGTGCCCCCTCCAAGTCCCAACCCCCGGCACCTCGAAATGTGACGGTGTTTGGAGATGGTGATCTTTGAAAGAGGTGATTAAATTAAAATGAGGTCATACGGATGGGCCCTAATCCAGTAGAACCGGTGCCCTTAAAGGAGGAGATTAAGACACAGACACACATGAGATGAAGACCCACGGAGAAGGCGGACATCTACGGGCCACAGCGCGAGGCCTCAGAAGGAACCCACCCTGCCATCACCTTGATCCCAGACTTCCAGCCTCCCAAACTGCAAGGACATAAGTTCCTGATGCTTTGCCACCCTGTTCTGGCAGCCCAAGCAGGTTAATGATAGGAGGGATGGGCTATTTCCGCCCCTCACATTCTCAGTTTCCCCAGTGAGATGTGGACACACTGTAAGGGGGTGGAGGAGGAAGACAGGCTGGAACCATGCAACTTTTTTTCTTGGCCGCTCGGCGTGTGTTCCCCAACCAGGGATCAAACCTGCAGCCCTTGTGTTGGAACTGTGGAGTCTTAACCACCGGACCACCAGGGAAGTCCCTGGAATCATGCAGCTTTTGTCTTCGGTGATAATGAAGGTACATTCCCAGCCCCCTCCCCTGACTGTGCCTGGCCTGGGACTCTTCCCAGCTAAGCTGAAATCACTCCTTCCTCCCGCAGCCCTGGGAGGGTGCATCCAGGTCTTTACCATTTGGGGACTATGGATGGGGCTTCCCTGGTGGCTCAGACAGTAACTAGGATGGGGTGTCTGTGAATGTAAGAGGTCTGAACTCCCATCCCCAACCTCCATCAATCTCCCACCCCGTCCCCTGGGCTCTGAACCTGCTCAGGCTTGGGGATCCTTGGGAGCACCATCCTTGAGGCCGCTTCCGGACGATGCCCAGCTGGGAGGCAGCAGGCTTCATCCTTCCCCTCTTGTTCCAGAAAGAGACTAAGGCACCACTGGAGTGAGAAAGACACTGGACCCGCCAGCACTGAAGAGAAGATTTGCACAGGGTGTGGGGGGTGGGGTAGTGAGGACCCCCATTCTGCCATGCCTGGCCCAGGCATCACCTCCTCCCTGAAGCCTTCCTGTATATCTCCGCTGGCATCACCTGGGTGGTAAATTGTTCTGTGCAGCTCCAACTCTGGCTAATCTGGAGCTTAGCCCTGGTATGAGCGTGAGATGCAAAATCGATGTTGTGTCTCATTGGTCACCTCTGTGAATGTTCCCTGCGGGGTGGGGTGGGCAGGATGCTGGTCCACGTGCCTCTTCGTCTCTCAAGTCATCTCCAGGACCAGAGGGCAGATACTTATTTATTCTTTCGCCTTTCCAGCTGGCTTGGGATCTGGGCAGACACTGGACTTAACCACTTTCACATAGTGTGCAGAGTGGTACGCACGTAGGTGTGTGTATGTGCTTAACGAATGTCAATTCTATCCTCTTCTAAGGCTTGGGGCACATGCTTAGGGCCACTGGCTGGGACATAGGCCCTTCGTTTTCGCCTCAGCCTGGCCCCAGGTGTCTAGGAGGGCAGCAGGGGCCTTTGCTACCCCCAGATATGAGTCATACCTTCTCCCCAGACACAAAGGCCATCCTTCCAAATCTATAAATGAATCTGCGTGGAGGCTAGGGCCAGGGGAGGGGGCACCTCTGGCCATCTCCCTGCCTCTAATCAAGATCAGATGCCTCCTGCTTCTATCTCTAATTGTCCCCAAATTAAAACTAATCACTTGCAAATCAGAAAGAAAAAAAAAGATTGTTATTAGCTTTATGAATTTGAGGCTGTGGGGTCACAGCAGGGCATGTCAGCAAGGCCAGAGGGTGCAGGTTTGTGCTGGGAGAGCGCCTGCTCACATGTGTGTGTGTGTGTGTGTGTGTGTGTGTAAACACCACACCCAATGTCTGGTGCTTAGGGATCCTTCAGCACTTACTCTTGAACTTGCCTGAATGTAAGACACAGCCACAGAAAATAAAACAGCCACAGCAAACAGATTCTAGAAAGGCTGGACTCAGGCTGACACAGTCACAGTGTTCAGGGAGAGACCTGGCCCCTTGTATGCTTATTAAGCCTCCCAGGTGTTGCCATTATCATCGGAGTTTGGACCACACAGCACTAAGCAGGCGGGATTGGGAGATGCTGAAGGGCTGTGGCCTGCATGCCATCAGGTGGCCATGCTGACGGTGCAGGATGAAGCGTCCGGAGCCTAGAACAGTGCCAGGCACACACTGGTGCCAACTCTAGAAACAGATGGGTGACACAAGAGAGGAAGCAAGAGGCGGGGTTGACGCAGGTGGTGAGGATGCTAGTGAAGCTGAGCAGGACCCTGCAGCACCTTCTGGGTACTAAAGCCTTTCCCTGCCCCCTCGTTTCTTGTCTGTAGGAAAAAGGCTTCAGTCTCCTAGTTGGAACTTGGGGAAATCTTCCCTGGGTTCTAAAGAGCAGGCACAAGCAGTTAACGATTCGGAGAATAGAGTCACAGAGCTCCTGGGTCCTCCTGCAAGGATGAAAACAACAGTCTGATGCATGTCTTTGAGTTGTTCTGCAGAAACTAAGACTCCCCTCCTGACCCAGGTGGAGGATGGTGACTATATGCTGACCACAAGCACGCAAACCCCAGAGTGGCTGGGACTAGAAGGTTGAGATTCCCAAAACATCACCCTATGACCTCACCACCAGCCAATCAGAAGAAGGTCCATGAGCTGATCACCCATCCTCCAAACCTCCCTCTTAACATCATCTTTAAAGACCCTCACCTGAAAGCCATTCAGGAATGTGGGTCTGTTGAGCACAAGCCACCCATTCTCCTTGCTTGGCCCTTGCAGTAAAACTTTCTCTGCTCCAAATGCCAACCTTTTAGTTTGTTTGGCCTCACTGGGTATTGGGCACATGTACTAGGGTTTGACAGCACTGGAGGCCATGTGGTCCAGAATCAAGAGCCCATGGATGGGCTATATCCAGTGACCCCTCCTAACCCTGACCTCCAGGCCCACAGGAGGGGTATGACTTACAGAATACACTCCCCTGGCCCAGGAGTTGGCAGTGGAGGAAACTCTCCACTGAGGCCCTGAACTAGAAGAGAGAGGAGGGATGTCTGGCTGATGGGTGGATCTGATCCAGTGCAAGCGCATCATTTCTGCATTCTGAGGCCCTACTTCCCCATCAGCAAAATGATGATTTAGCAACCAATGTACTAGTTACTGGGCTTGCCTGGTGGCTCAGACAGTAAAGAATCTGCCTGCAATGCAGGAGACGCAGGTTCGATCCCTGGGTCAGGAAGATCCCCTGGTGAAGGGAGAGGCTACCCACCCCAGTGTTCTTGCCTGGAGAATTCCATGGACAGAGGAGCCTGGTGGGCTACAGTCCATGGGGCTGCCAAGAGTTGGACATGACTGAGCGACTAACACACACACACACACACAAGTTACTCCAAAGTGAGTGTTGGAGTAGGAAAAACCTACATCTTGAGAAAGACCTTGTTTTTTAAATTAGTGATATGTGGTGTCAGTAAGGGTTTTAAGATATAAGATGTTCACATGACCTACTATTGGGGGCTGAACTGGGCAAACTTTCTAGAATGCAATTTCAAAATATGTTTTAAAGGCTTTGAAATCATTCATGCTCCTTGCCCCAGTAACTCTGCCTTTGGGAATCTATTAAGCAGAAACTGGTTCAAAGATTTTTGCTGAAAGATATTCACCGCAATGCTATGCCTATTAGTAAAAAATTAGAGACAACCTAAATGTCCAAAAGCAGGGTATTGTTCAATAAAAGCAAATGCCTAAGCATGGATGTTTTCAAAAAATATTTACTCAGGTGGGAAAATGCTCCCCAAATAGTTTGAACTGAACAAAGGAGGATGCAAAACTGGCAATATGGCAGCATATCAATTTTTTATAAAAATATGTAGACACTGGGAGGAAATGCATCAAAATGCTAATGGTGGTTATCTCTGGGGGTGAGGATTATGCATGATTGTTATTTTTTACTTTATGCTTTTATGTATTTCTAGTTGTCTGCAAAGAACATGTATTGCTTGTAAAATTAGAAAGAAAACAATAAATGTCATTAAAAATGAAGGAAAGTGTTTGAAGCTGTTTCAAGAATTAAAAAAAAAATAAATAAGGACATTAAAAAATAAAAGGAAGAAGAATCTATGTGGTTTGGGAGCCACACAAATTCACATACAAATCCCAGATCTGACACTTCTTAGCTGTGTGAACTTGAGTCAGTTATATAACCTCTCTGAGCCTCTATTGCCACATTTGTAAAATGAGGACGTGTTGTGTTGTGCTTAGTCATGTCCGACTCTTTTCGACCCCATGGAATATAGCCCTCCAGGCTTCTCTGTCCATGGGAATTGTCCAGGCAAGAATACTGGAGTGGGTTAATTACCACGCCCTCCTCCAGGGGATCTTCCCAACCCAGGGATTGAACCCAGGTTTCCTGCATTACAGGTGAATTCTCTACAGTCTGAGCCACCAGGGAAGCCCCAGAATACTGGAGCGGGTCGCCATTCCCTTTTCCAGGGGATCTTCCCGACCCAGGAATCAAACCGGGGTCTCCTGCATTGCAGGTGGATACTTTACCAGCTGAGCTATCAGGGAAGCCCAAAATGAGTGTAACAGAATCTATTTCATAGAGTTGTCATGACTAAATAAGCAAATTACTTGGCATAGTTTCTGAAACAGAGTCAGTGATCAGTGCTCATTCATTCATTCATTCATCACTTATTGGTTCTTTGGTTCTGAGAGGAGGGAAGTGCTGACCTGCTTTTCCCCAGAACTTGGTGCATTGTTTAGCTCCTGGCAGGTTCCCTGTCAACATCTGTTAAGTTAAACAGGACAAGTGCTGAGGTGACAGGCACATGGAGCAGAATGTCCCGAGGACCTGAAAAGTGGCATTGAGGCTGGAATGAGGGCTCGCTGTTGGGGTCCCTGGAACCCAGCCCAGGAACCTGACCTCTGCAGTTTCCTCCTCCCTCTGGGCATCAGTGTCCTCACCTGGGAGAAGAGGCTAGTCCCTGCCCTGCCTGCCACATGGGTGACCTTGGGCTGGGCAGGGGCCATGTGTGCAGGGAATCCTGGTGGGTTCTCATCCAGGCAGGGATGGCCGGATAAAGGGGAGGTGACAGCTGGGCCCAGCAGGCCCCAAACACCCCCCGCCCCCACCCCTCCGCTAGGGTAGGGCTTCTATGTACTCTAGAGCAGTCTGGGTCTTATACATAGATGCTGAAACCCAGCCCCACCTCTGCTCATCAAACCCAGCCCCACCTCTGCTCATCAAACCCAGCCCCACCTCTGCTCATCAAACCCAGCCCCACCTCTGCTCATCAAACCCAGCGCCTAGTGCGAGGCTGTTTCTGTCTCTTTTCAAACTGACAAAGATGCTTTATAGGCTGGTCCATACAGGCAAGACCGTACCCGAGGTGGGACGGTGATAATCCACCCCTTGGAGAAGGAGTCCAGCAGAGGAGACGGATGCTCCCTGAGGTCTGGGGCCTGAGACAGATGTCCACCTCCGCTCCGAGCACTCCTGCACCTCCCTCCTCCACTTAGCTCTACCCCTTCCCAAAGCAGCGCCCTTGGGGCAGGGCTGTGTGTCCCCCCACCAACCTGGAGGCTCCCTGTCCTCTAGCCCCTGTGTCCCCAGCACTGAGGGCCCCTGTGTGCCAGCAGCCTGGGCTGGGCTGGGAGCAGCAGGAGCTGGTGGGGAGGACTTCCATTCAGTGAGTATGTTAATAACTCACTGCAGGGACGGGGGCAGGGTCAGGGTGGCCCCTGAAGTCTCCAGTGGCCCCTGTAGCCCCCAGGGGCTCCTGCTGCCTCCTTGGAGGCTGCAAATCCTGGGGCAGCAGCTTCCCAGTACTGTCCCATCCCCAGTGGGGCTGGAGCACAACACCAGAATAGTGAGCTGGGGGAGGGGCAAGTAGGAGGGGCCCCCTTCCCCCACGTTGCCCTAAATTCCGTTGGCCTGCTTAGTCCCAGTAGCACTGGGTGATTGGCCAGGTCATTTCCGGCCATCTGCCTGGGAACTCCCGGAGTCTTAACTGAAGGATGGCAGGGCCCCTTCCCCCATATTTTACAGATAAAGCAACTGAGGGTCAGACAGGCTCTGTCATTTATAAGTTGTGTGACCTTAGGCAAGAGGCCTAACATCCTTCTATTGGATTTCCTGGCTTCCCTGGTGGCTCAGCTAGTAAAGAATCCGCCTGCAATGCAGGAGACCTGGGTTTGATCCCTGGGTTGCGAAGATCCCCTGGAGAAGAGAAGGGAAAGGCTACCCACTCCAGGATTCTGGCCTGGAGAAGTCCATGAACTATACAGTTCATGGGTTTGCAAAGAGGTGGACACGACTGAGCGACTTCTACTTTCATTTTCACTTTCACATTGAAAAACTGCAAAACGAGGTGATAGCAGTCTCCTTTTTAACTATTAAAAATATTTATTAATTTTAGCTGTGCCGGGTCTTTGTTGCTACCCACGGGCTTCCTCAATTTGCGGAGAGCGGGGCTACTCTCTAGCTGCGGTCCTTGGGCTTCTTGTTGAGCTGGTTTCTCTTGTCACAGAGTTTGGGCTCTAGGGTGCATGGGCTTTGTAGTTGTAACCCATGGGCCTAGTTACCCCGTGGCATGTGTAATCTTCCCCGACCAGGGATTGAACCTGGGTCCCCTGCATAGGCAGGTGGATTCTTAACCCCTGGACTACGAGGAAAGTCAGAGATGCCTCTCTGAGAGGCTTACTTTGATAATTAAATGCTACTGTTATAAGAAGCAAAGCATTTCAACGGTGCCTGACACCCAGCTATTGTTTAGTTGCTAAATCGTGTCTGACTCTTTCGCAACTCCGTGGACTGTAGCCTGCCAGCTCCGCTATCCATGGGATTTCCCAGGCAAGAAATACTGGAGTGGGTTGCCATTTCCTTCTCCAGGGGATCTTCCCAACCCAGGGATCGAACCCACATCTTCTGCATTGCAGGAGGTCTCTTTACCACTGCACCACTTGGGAAGCCTAACACCAGTTAGCCCTCCTGAAATGTTAGCTATTGTTTGGGTGTTACTACCTTCGTCATTAAATGGATCCCCACACAGCCTCCTGAGTCCAGGCCCGGAGATCCTTGGAAACCCAGTGACGGGCTCCCCTTCCCCATACGTGAACCCTACCCTAATCGTCTCGTGCTTTGACAGGTGGCTGACTTGGTGCCACTGAGGGTGGGTGCCTGTTGCTTTCTTTCTCCCTGGCACCCTGCACAGAGCCATGAATGAATGAAACAACGGCTGGGGTGGCCGTATCCCAGGCCATCTCTCCTGACCTGGCCATCTCTCCTCTCCTGACCTTCTGCTTTCACGGCCTAAAATCCATCCTTCCGCTGGACCAGATACTGCAGGAAATCAGAAAGACACAGGTGAAAAAGAGCGGAGGGAAGGAATAGATGCTGGTGGATGAAAGAAGGAACCAAACTCAGCTAAGGTGGGAGGTAGGGATGCTTCTTGAGGGTCAAAAGAGGACTAGGACACCAGAAGATCAGGCAGCCATGGGCCCCCAAGGAGGTGCTCCTGGGACAGCCCCTGTGTGCTAGGACCATCTAGTCCTGCTTCTGGGCCCAAGGGAGGGCGCCTGAGGCTCCAGGATGGAAGGAAGACCTGCTGGGTACACAGAAAAGTAGGCCACAGGCCCAAGGGAACAGGGTTCTTATTGCCCTGCTTCTCCCAGGAGCATCTTCTTACCGGCCCCAGAGCCTCGATGCTAGACAGAAGCAATCCCAACGGGAGACTGAGGAAATGTCTCCTGGTCCCAAGAGACTGGTTGGGCTGAGATCACTCCTTCCCCTCCAGCTTCTGCTCTCAAGGAATCCTGTGAGCTGCTTCCCTGATAGCTCAGTTGGTAAAGAATCTGCCTGCAGTGCAGGAGACCCCGGTTTGATCGATCCCTGGGTCGGGAGGATCCCCTGGAGAAGGGAATGGTTACCCACTCCAGTGTTCTGGAGAATTTCATGGACTGCATAGTCCATGGGGTCACAAAGAGTCTGACACGACTGAGTGACTTTTTCACTTTCATACATGACACCAAGGTGCAGAGCCTTGGGACCCACGACATAGAGGGAGGGTGAGAAAGGGTAGCCCGGGAGGTGAGGATGTGGACCTGCTGGGGGGCGAGGACCTTGAGAAATGGACCACTCAGACGGTGAACCTGGGCTGCAGGTGGCCACCTCCCTAGGGCCTGCTCCGTGAGCCTGCCCTTGTGAGCTGTGAGCAGGTGTCTGTCTCTTTGTCTGCATCTGTGACCTCACGATCAGAACCAGAGGCTCAAAACAGGCTCCTGAAGACAAGGAGGCCTGTATTTTCAGGCAAGCATCGCTCACCGCCCCCCTCCCCACCCGGAACAGCTCTTTCATTTACTTCTGAAAATCTGGAGGGGCCCCATCCTCACCGCTGGCCCCGGTGACCACCGGCAAGGCCAGGGCACGACCTCAGCCCCAGACCTCAGTCTGCCCCGCCTAGTGGGCCGGATGTGACGTCTTTTCAGTGACGCAAAGGCTGTGTGGGGACCCAGCCCTCGGGGAGCCCCCGCCTTCACCCCAAACACACTCGCCTCTCCTGCAGCCCGGCTTCCCCCGCTTCAGGAAGCCCCTCCCTGAGTGAGTGAGGGACGGAGCCTCACTGATGTGGGAAGAGCCTTTTCAAGACAAAGGGCTGCCTTTGCCAGTCCAGTCCTTGAGCAAGCATCAGGAGCCTTGGGCAGGGAAGAAGGGCGGACAGCCGCGGGGCGGGGATGGGGTACACTCAAAAGGAGCAAGCCTGAAGGAGGTCACACCACCCAGGAGGACCGACCCCACCCCAAGGGCATGGAAACCCGGCCTTGACCCGCTCACTGACCGACCTAACCAGACCACTGGTCAGGCTGCCAAGGAGGGCTCGGGGAGGGAGAAAGAAAGAGCAGAAATAAGGCAAGGATGGCAGGAGGTGGGGGGGAAGAGCGGTGCGGGGAGAGTGGTGGGGGACAGAGAGGAGGTAACTCCATCTGAGTGGGCGGCCAGTGGGTGGAGGAGGTGAGCAGAGGGCAGGGGATGAGGCGTGGGCATAGGACGGAGGCTGGGGGCTGGGGGCCCAGGCCCAAGACCAGCCCCCCAACCCCGCCTGACCCAGGAACCTGGGCAAACCTGTACAGCCCAGTCCGGGGCTGCAGCAGGAGCGGTGGGGGAGGGGAGCCCAGGGGAGGGGGCTGCTCTCCGAGTTACACTAAATGACTAATGTGCATTATCCTAATTATAGCGGAGCAAGCTGAGCCTTCCCACTGGCGCAGTCGCCTGCATCTCCTAATAAACAATTAGCCGCAAACAACAGAAAAAGAAAGTGTGTGTGTGTGTGTGTGTGTGTGTGAGAGAGAGAGAGAGAGCGTGTTCCTGAGTGTGCCTGCGGTGAGTGGGGGTGGGTTTGGAGCTGGGCCTCCCTCGCCACACACACACACACACACACTCTCCTCCCCGTGCTGCTCCCGCGGGGAAGGCTCTGGGGGAAGCTGGAGAACCACATCACTGTTCTAGCTCATTCCATCAGGTCGGGGGTCAGGGCTGCAGCCAACAGCAGCCCCTGCCCCTCCGGAGGTGGAGGGTGGGCCCGAGGCTCACATTTAGAGGCTGCTTATGGAGAGCAGGCACTTGGACTGGGTCCCAGATTCCTCACTGATAACCCTGGGGACTAGCATCCTTGTTTTTGCCTATGAAAGAACCCAAAGCTCCCAGAGGCTAAGGGGCTTGCCCAGGGACACACAGCTGGGGTGAGGCCCCACCTGCCCCTCTGAGTTCCCTGAGCTCATTGAGAAGGAGCATTGGAGCCTGGAAGTTGGAGACCAGGCGATCAAATAAACTGTGTTCCCAGACTGGCACTGCAGGTGGGCATGACTTTTGCTCAGTTGCTAAGTCGTGTCTGACTCTTTGTGACCTCATGAACCACCGCATGCCAGGCTTCCCTGTCCTTCACTCTCTCCCAGTTTGCTCAAACCCATGTCAACTGAGTCAGTGATGCCATCCAACCATCTCATCCTCTGTCACCCCCTTCTCCTCCTGCCCTCAATCTTTCCCAGCATCAGGGTCTTTTCTAATGAGTTGGCTCTTCTCATCAGGTGGCCAAAGTATTGGAGCTTCAGGCATGATTATGAAGGTAAGATTTTGTTGCTGGGCCACAGAACCATCCCTAATGTCTTGACAGCAGTCCTGAGATGGGAGCCTTTTTCCTCGCACTTACGCGGTTGGGAAGGAGGAAAGTGTGTGTGTGTGTTGGAGATGGAAGAAACTCAAGGACCAGGGAACCGCCACCTGCAAGGAGAGATCTGGGCTCCCACTCACCTTCTGCAGAATGCAGGGGGTACCAGTCCGTCTTGGTTTGCTCAAGACTGTCATGGTATAATGGGCTTCCCTGATGGCTCAGTGGTAAAGAATCCGCCTGCCTACATCGTGCTGCACCTTCCTTCCCCTCTGTACTGTTCGTTTACAGATTTTGCTTTCTCTTATTTTTTCCTAAATAATTTATTTAGGCTGCACTGGGTCTCGGTTGCTGTGTGTGGGCTTTCCCTAGTTGCAGTGAGCAGGGGCTACTCTCGAGTTGCGGTGCATAGGATTCTCACTGAGGTGGTTTCTCTTGTTGAGCAGCATGGGCTCTAGGCACGTGGGCTTCAGTAGCTGTGGCGCGGGGCTCAGTTGCTCCGCAGTGCTAACTCCTGGACCACCAGGCAAGTCCTCTGCTTTCTCTTAGACTGAAGCCTTGCTGAGGGCAGGGAGCGGGACCTTCACTCTGCAGCCTGTCTGCCTAGTACCGTATCATAACCAACACTCAATATAGTCAACAAATAAATATTTATTCAGCCCTTTCTCCGCTCACAACCCTGCTGGGAACTGCCTAGGGAGACAGAGATAAAGAAGCTGGTTTCTGCCCTTAAGGAATTTGCTGGCTACCAGCGAGACCAGACAAGTACATAAATAACCATGCTACAAGGTAGGAAGTACTGTAAGGCTTCCCAGAAGAGCAGAGCTCCCTGGGCATGGGAAGAAGGGTCAGATGTCTACACAAGCAACGCGGGAAGAAGGAGGAGGAGGAGAAGGGATGAGAGCATAGTGTCTTGAAGAATAAGTGGGAATTCAACAGCTGCCTGGATGTGTTGGGGACCTTTCAGGTGGAGAGAAGAGTGTGGCAAAAGGGCCGGGGGTGTTAAAGGCCGCTTTGGATTGAGTGCCATGTCCCAGGGAGAGCTGAGACTGGGTGGGCATCAGGGAGCAGAGGGTTTCGAATGCCAGGCAGAGGCATCTGAGGATTTCATCCTAGGGATTTTCAAACTGAGTTCTGTGGAGCTCTGAGGCTCCGTGGAAGCATCCAGGCCCAGCGCAGGGAGGATTCACAGCCATCGCCATCAGCTTTGGTAGTCATGAATTTCCGCCTAGGAAATAATGGCTCCTGCACCTTTGAACGTCTGCCCACCATGCCATGGGCGAGGGGGAGCCGCCAGGGTTCTTGAGCAGTGGGGAGTGACACCAGGAGGTGGTGCCTGGCCCTGTCTCCCTGTCCCCTCCCCCCCATATACCCCCAAGACAGCGGGGTAAAAGCAGGGGAGATGGATAAAGCTGCTGCTGCGAGGGGCTGATACACAGCGTGAGAAGCGAGCACTATGATTAATTTCCTGAGCTTCTAAACAACCTGGCAGGTTGGCCTGGGCTCCCTGCCCCGGGCTCAGCTCCTGACATCCTTAGGTGAAGGGGCAGAGACTCCCGGCAGGCACCTTCCCCAGCTCACCCTCTTCTCACCTGATGATCATTTCTGCTCACAGTCGCTTTCCCCTTCTTCCTTCTCCCATCCCCATTTCACCCTGCTTTAATCCATCCCCTCCTCTGTCCTTGCCCAGCACCTGTTATGAGAGTGCTGAGACAGCAGAGTAGCCGAGAGGCTTGTCCTCCAGCCCATGTGCAGAACCGAGCACAGGACGCTCCCTAGACATCCCCCCAAACTCCACACCTAGATCACGCTTTCCCCACTTCCGCTCACTGTGATTCACCCACCATTTTAAAAGATGCTGAAATCCCACCTCTTCCAGGAAGCCTGTCTGGGCTGCTATAATGGAATCTGAGCTGAGAGTGGTTCAGAATCTGAGCCCTCACTCAGGGAAAAAGAGCGATAATCAATGAATGATGTCTGCTCTGAGTGCCGGATGGGAACAGCGGTTTCAATGTCACATCTTCACGGTCTTCACCCTCCTGACTCCTGGCATCAGATGGTTGTACCCAACTAGACATTTTTGACGTCCCTACAGCCCTGAGATTCCAGAAGAGGCTGTACAAGGACAGAGGATATCCTCTTCAATGCTGAGTCCATTTGTTCCTTTGTTGTCCCCCTCTCCTCCTGCCCTCAGTTTTTCCTGAGAGGCAGAACCAAACCAGAACCCTGGGTACCCAGCTCTGCCTAGCGTCTGCTGTGTGACATGGGCACATCCCCTGCCCTCCCCGGGCCTCAGCTTCTGTACCTGTGACCTCTCGGGCCCTTTCCACTTCGGACTCTGGACCACTCTCTCCCTGCATGGTAGACAGAATTATTGTCTCTATTCTTCTGGGCTGTGCAATAATATGACACAGCCGTGTCCCTGCCCCAGCCTGTGGGGAGTGGATCTACTTCCCCAAGTCCTGATTCGGGGCTTTGCCATGGGATTTGTCTAAGCCAATGAGATTTTAGCAAATGACACACACAAAGAGGCTTGAAATGTGCTTGCACAATCGGGCCTTTTCATCAGAATAATAAGCCTCAAGTCGCACATGGTCCAAAGACGCAAGAAACATGGACAAAAGGAGTAACCATCAGCTTGGAGTCCTGCCAGCCAATCCCAGTCCAGAACACCCAAACCCCAGACAGCAGAAGTCTTGCAAGAAATAAATGTGTAGTATTTTATGCCACTGAATTTGGGGGGCAGTCTGTTACGTGGCGTTACCATGGTCATAGCTGACTAATACATCTTTCCTAGGTGCATGGAATCCTGGTGCTGAGGAGGGGCTTTGAGGGGCTGGCTCAGCCCTTCTGCCTGTAGACAAGGCCACAGCCTGTTGGTGGCACAGGCGGTTCCATGCAGCCCAAGAGGGGCAGCAGGACAGGGCCAGGCTTCTCTCGGGATGGAGTGTCTCTGGGGAGCCTGGCCCAACGGAGCCTGTTCTGGATAATGCAGAAGGAGCCGCTAACCCCACCACTGAGGCCCCTCTCATTCCAAAAGGAGGCATCTTTGCTGAGCTGAGCTTTGAAGAGCCACGTGGTTCTGGAGCCGTGTGGTCTCATCACACCATGCTCCGAGGGCCTCAATTGCCCGTGTGACAGTCAGGGACGAGGGACCTGAGTCTGCTCACTTAGGGCTTCGCGGCTGATTACATAAGGAAATGCAAGCAGCTCTTTAGACAGCCGGGGACAGGCACAGCTCTCTCAGTGCTGCCTAAGCATTTGCCGGCCCTCCGCCTTGGTATTCTGGGCAGTGGAGTTGCAGGCAGTAGAAGTCTGCAGCTTAGCTGCCAGACTCAGATAAACCTGGCTTTGAATACCAGTCCTGCTTCTTTGCAGCTGTGTGACCCTGAGCAGACAGCTCACCCTCGCTAAGCCTCTGCCATCTCTCCTCTTAGGGCTCATGACAGTAGCAGACACTCCATGGGGTGGCCTTGAGGACGAATGCAGGTCCTGTGCGTGAAGCCGGGCACAGAAGTGCTCGGTGACACATGTGAGCAAGGACTATTAATAATAAGCCAGGAACTTCCCTGGTGGTCCAGTGGTTAAGAATCCGCCTTGCAACGCAGGGGTCACAGGTTCGATCCCTTGTTGAGTAACTAAGATCCCATGTGCCATGGAGCAACTAAGCTCATACCGCAATTATACAGTCCAAGTGCCACAATGAAAGAACTTGAATCACGCAATGACAATCCCCTGTGCTGCAATAAAGTCCTGATGCTGCCAAATAAATAAATAAACATTAAAAGTAGTAAATCATCATTATTAAATAATTTTATAATAATTCAGTTCAGTTCAGTCACTGAGTTGTGTCCAACTCTTTGTGACTCCATGGACTGCAACACGCCAGGCTACCCTGTCCATCACCAACTCCTGAGGCTTGCTCAAACTCGTGTCCATCAAGTCAGTGATGTCATCCAACCATCCCATCCTCTGTCGTCCCCTTCTCCTCCTGCCTTCAATCTTTCCCAGCATCAGGGTCTTTTCAATGAGTCAGTTCTTTGCATCAGGTGGCCAAAGTATTGGAGTTTCAGCTTCAGCATCTATCCTTCCAGTGAATATTCAGGGCTGATTTCCTTTAGGATGGACTGGTTGGATCTCCTTGCAGTCTTATTTATAATAATTAAAAAATAATAAGTCATTGTCATTAGACTCGGGAATTTATCTTCCCCAAGAAGCAGTCATTCCTTTACTTGGTCCTTTAAAGGCTTCCCATGGGCCGGATGGGACACAGAGAGGTCACGGTTAGTCTCTGAGGGGGACGGATCCACAGGCAGCTAAGACGCTGAAGGTGTGCAGAGCAAGGAATGATGGAGTTGGCCTGGAGAGTCAGCAGAGCCCTTAGCTGGGAAGGTGAGCAGGACTCTGCCAGGAGGAGCAGGGGATGAGCGGGGCGGGGTGACAGCTCAGAACTTGGTAAGTTCAGGCACTAGTGTGGGGGTGCACTTTGAGTGTGTGTGTCTGGAGGGGAGAAGGCAGGGATGGGTGACGACACAGGAGAATAGGCAAGGCCAGATCACGGGGCGTCGGGTATCACTATGGCGAGCTCGGAGGAGCCATCCTACACACGCAACGGGAGATGGGAGCTATTAAAGGTGGAAGGGAAGTGGTGACCTAGTCAGCTTTTCAATTTGAAAAGAAGCGCTCTTGAGTTCCCTGATGGCCTAGTGGTTAACATTCTCAGCTTTCACTGCCACATCCTGGATTTCAGTCCCTAAGATCCTGCAAGCTGCATGGCAAGGCAAAAAGAAGAAAAAAAAAAAAAAAAAAGACATTCTCCTGGAGGGTGATCCCAGGAGAGAGCTTGGGACCAGGCAGAGCACTATGGATGTGACTGCAGTGGTCCAGGGGAGAGATGCGGGGGCCTTAGTGGCATGGTGACAGTGAGGAAGGAGAGGACCCTTCCCGTAAAGCCATTCATTCTGAAGACTCCAGGGCCTGTCTGCCTGAGCCGGGTCTTGGCTCCACACTTTACTGCTACTGTGTGACCTTTGGCAGGTTACCATCCTCTCTGGGCCTGCTTCCTTGCCTGCCAAGTGGAGACAGCACTGGGACCCACCTTGGAGGGTTGCTGTGAGGATTAAATGAGCTAATGTGCAAAGCCCTTAAAAAGATGCTTGGAAGTAGGTAAGCACATGAAAGTGACGACTACTTTTACTGTTACTTTAAAACAGCACAGGGCTTTCCTCATAGCTCAGTTGGTAAAGAATCCACCTGCAATGCAGGAGACCTGGTTTGATTCCTGGGTCGGGAAGATCTGCTGGAGAATGGATAGGCTACTCGCTCCAGTATTCTTGGGCTTCCCTTGTGGCTCAGCTGGTAAAGAATCCGCCTGCAATGTGGGAGACCTGGATTTGATCCCTGGGTTGGGAAGGTCCCCTGGAGAAGGGAAAGGCTACCCCACTCTAATATTCTGGCCTGGAGAATTCCATGGACTGTATAGTCCATGGGGTTGCAAAGAGTTGGACATGACTGAGCGACTTTCACTTTCACTAAAGCAGCACAATTGACCAGACCCAAGGCCAGGCGCGGGGAGGGAGGGAGAGGGAGAGGGAGAGAGCGGGGGTGACAGGCGAGTGTCCCACTTTGACCTCTGGATGGAAGGAGGGCAGCTCCACTGGGTGAGACGGGGGAACAGCAGGGGGACCAGGCCTGGGGAAGCCATGGGGACCCAAAGGAGATGGTGGATGGGGCCAGGCCTGGCACTCGGGGCTCTGAGCATGGCTGAGATGCCACAGGGCAGGGCTGCCCACAGAGGCCCATGGCTGAGAGTGGTGGGCATTGAAGAGGAGCCGCACTGGGGCTGAGAAGGCAGGGTCAGAGGGCACCGAGACACTCAGAGGGAAGAGCTGGCCAGAGGAGGAGCATGCTACAGACCACACCAGGGAAGGACTGGCCCCTGAGGGCTCCCTCCAGGGTCCTGGCCAAGGTCCGCTCAGCATCACCACCTGTGTCGTCCACTGCGTGTCCTGTCCACTCTATACCCACGCAGGGGCAGGCGGGGCTGGACGCATCCCCATTTCCCATGGTACCCGGCATGACATGGTTGTTCAGTTGCTCAGTCGTGTCTGACTCTGCGACCCCGTGGACTGCAGCACACCAGGCTTCCCTGTCCTTCATCATCTCCCAGAGCTTGCTCAAATTCATGTCTTGAGTTGGTGATGCCATCCAACCATCTCATCCTCTGTTGTCCCCTTCTCTTCCTGGAGGAAGGAAAACAGCCTCAGGGTGTTTTCTAATGAGTCAGCTCTTCGCATCGGGTGGCCAAAGTATTGGAGCTTCAGCTTCAGCATCAGTCCTTCCAGTGAATATTCAGGACTGATTTCCTTTAGGATTGACTGGTTTGATCTTCTTGCAGTCCAAGGGACTCTCGAGAGTCTTCTCTAACACCACAGTTCAAAAGCATCAGTTCTTCAGCACTCAGCTTTCTTTATAGTCCAACTCTCACATCCAGACATGACTACTGGAAAAACCATAGCCTTGACTAGATGGACCTTTGTTGACAAAGTAATGTTTCTGTTTTTTAATCTGCTGTCTATGTTGGTCATAGCTTTTCTTCCAAGGAGCAAGTGTTTTTTAACTTCATGATTACAGTCACCATATGCAGTGATTTTGGAGCCCCCCAAAATAAAGTCTGTCACTGTTTTCATTGTTTCTCCATCTATTTGCCATGAAGTGATGGGACCAGATGCCATGATCTTAGTTTTCTGAATGTTGAGTTTTAAGCCAGCTTTTTCACTCTCCTCTTTCACTTTTATTAAGAGGCTCTTTAGTTCCTCTTCACTTTCTGCCATAAGGGTGGGGTCATCTGCATGTCTGAGATTATCGATATTTCTCCCGACAATCTGGATTCCAGTTTGTGTTTCATCCAGCCCAACGTTTCACATGATGTACTTACTCTGCATTTAAGTTAAATAAGCAGGGTGACAATATACAGCCTTGACATACTCCTTTCTCAATTTGAAACCAGTCCATTGTGGCATGGCGTGGAGGCTTATGAAATATGATCAAGAGAGCAACACTTGGCTGAGCCTTGGGGTCATCAGCTGGCCTCCAGGGAGCACCTCTGTATGGTGTGACCTCAGACAGGCTGTGTACCACTGGGCCTCAGTCTCCCCACCAGTAATAATAGGAGGGGGTTCCCTGAAAACCCATCCAGCCCTGATGACCTCTGCCCTCAGGCTCTGAGTGGTCTGTCACCCTGCAGCCTCTTTCCGTGGTGGCCCCTGTACCCATCGGCTGGGGACTCTGAGTTCACACACGTTTGAGATGCAGCACTGGCTTATCCTCAAAGGGAATAAACCAGGAGACAATAAACAGGAGGGAACGGTCTCCTCCATTCGTCACCATCCTGCACCCTGACCCTCCCCCATCCCACTATCAGCCAAGATGCAGCCACAGAGATGAACTAATCTAAGAAATTAACCCTCGGAAACTATTTCTGGGCCCTGCACAGACCATCCGGTCCATCTCCATCACATGCAAGCCAGGCCTCGGCCAGGGGGACATATCTTGCAGAAGGACCCCCCTCCCTGGGAGACAGTTCTCCCACTCTGCCTCCTGTAGCTGCTGCTGGTGTTTTGCACCAGCATTTCCAGGAACATCTCCTGAGAGGTGGTTCTTTTCTCTCTGCGGACAGTCGGATTACTTCCATCCTGCTTAGACCTGCTTCCCCACCTTCTGCCCTTGATGTACATGATTCTGGTCGCAAGATGGGTTAAAGGCAGCCAACTGGCAGGGTCTGAAAGGGCAGCTTAGCTAATTCCATAGTGGACGCTGGCCCTGCTGGTGCATGGTTCCCAGACTCTCTTCCCCAGATGACCTCCTCAGGAACCACTTCCTGGGTCACGCTGTCCCTCTGCAATGAGAGTTAGGTTCTAACTGGTTCCATGGGGCTGAAACTTGAACTCAGCCTCCTGAAGAGGACACTGGAAAGCTCTGGATCTTCTTCATCCCTGCCGGTCTCCCGAGGTGACACGTGTCCCCCCTGCTCACACCTGTTGGGAATGGACATAGAGAGGGAACACTTCACTTCCCAGCCAGTGGTTCCCAAACTGCGTTCCTGGGAACCCCTCTGGGGGCCCACAGACAGAGCACCTGGAGGTGATCACGGGGCCCAAATGACGCAGGGAGAGGAGGACTGGCCCAGGGCACAGAGTGCTGGGTTCAGATCCTTTCTCGTCCCCTAACCTAGAGACACTTCCTCCCCGGAGGACCCTCAATTGCTCATCTGCCTGAGGAGGATTAACCCTGCCTGACCTGCCTTATAGGGCGGTTGCAGGGAGGAGAGCTGTGGAGTCTCCTGGGCAGTGTCATGGGAGGGGTCACAGGTTCAGAAATGTCCCTGAACCTAGGGCTTTGGGACAGGAAGGGGGAGAGAGGCAGCCCTGTAGCCAGGGCACTGCCCCCTCGTTCCCTCCTTTCCTCCTCGGAGGCCCCAGAGGGGACAGAGCCATTACAGAGGAGGGACTTCAAGTCGACAAAGACAAATTGGCTTAATTGACCCAAATTAGCAGCAGGGACGCCCCCGATGGCCCAGCTGCCGGTACATTTAATCACTGTCACCCTGTGTGGTCAGGGCCGGCCCCCTCCCCCAAGGCCATTAGGGTCATCTCCCCTAATGAAAGCCGCCTCTCTGGAGTGTCCTCTGTCAGCAGGAAGTAGGGCTGCGACTTTGAGGACAAAGACAGCCTTAGTGGCCAGGGGTCGGCGCGCCCTGCAGTGCGGAGCCTGGCTTCAGGAGAGACAGCCTGATCTGAGACGGGGCAGCCCCGGGAGCTGGGGCTTCTTCCGAAGCCCCTCATTCTGAGCTCCACGGCCACCCCTTGGAGCAACAGGGCTCCACTGGGGCTGGCTGACCAGCACGCCTTCTCTGAGATGCTGCCCAATGCATGCTCCCTACGGAGGCTCACTGACAGGCAGGTGGCCCAGGCCTCTTGACCGGCTTTGCTTCTCTCTTTCCACTTTCCACCATGACGGCTGGGGTGATGCTGGGGCGATGATCAAACCGGAGTCTCCTGCAAACCCTTAGAAGGTTTCTAGCTGGAGCCCTCCTTGGCCTCTGGTGACACTGTCACCAGAATCACTTTTGGCTGTTACTGCCGAAGTCCCACACCAAGACAAGGCTGGCAGGACACTCTTCCCCCCTCCCCCAACCCTCTCCTGGTGTCTACCTGCTGCTTGGTGGGGACTGTCCCTCCTCCCTTCCCTTCCCTTCCCGCAGCACCCACTGGGAACTGGGCCTGGGCTCAGCTGGTCCTGTGACCGGGTCACTGGTCTTGAGACCTCAGGGCCTCCAGCTCATAGCCGCCCCTCTCCAGCTGCACCTGTCTTTCTCTTGCTGGGAATCTCTGATCTGCCAGGACTGTCCTTGCATCGCTGACAGAGGCTGTGTGGCAAGTACCCCGACACTCTGTGCACTCCACAGATCCTTCCTGGGCCCCTACTCTAGCCCCTGCCCCTCCCTTCCACAGGTCTGCCTTCCCTTAAGGACCAACCCTTCCCTGGCTCTTCCCTCATGCTTCTCTCCCCAGCCATCATTCAGGCCCACCTCCCTCCGACCATATTCCTCTCTTCATCTCCATAAACACTGTTGGGTTCCATCTGGGTGCCGGTATTACAAAGCACAGACCCCCAAGGGTGGAGTCCATGCTTGGCTCAATGAGGCCAGAACATTCTCTTTCTCCCCCTCTCTCCAACTTGTCCATGGGCCACTTGAAAATTGGCTGTTAGAACTTGGAAACACAATTCCACCCTTTTCTCTATAGAGATAATATTATCAATAGCAGCTACCTCCCAGGGCAGCCCACCAAAAAGCTGTTACTTATCATCCATCCCATAAATATTTATGGAGCATCTACTATGGGTTATCATGAGACTGAACAGTGGTTCTACGTTGGGACAGAGGACTAAGTGAGGGAGAGAAAGAGAAGGAGAGAGAAAGAAGCTTCCCTGCAAATCATTTAAAAATAGGACAAGTCCAATCATCAACACCTTTTCCACATGCCTCCTCCTTCCCAGGGCCCCTCTCCTCTGGGGCTTCCTAGTCTCCCCTCCCCAATGGAACCCCCAGCACTGGGATGGCCCCTCTAGGATCATCCCAGTTTCAGGGAGCTTTATGAAATGCAGGTTCCCAAGCTCCTCCCCAGCCAAATTAATCCAGAATTTCTGGTGGGTCCTGAGAGGGGACTCCTACTATTTCCACCCCTCTACCACATTTAGAGAGTCTTGCTCTCGTTGTTGCTGTTGTTCAGTCACCAAGTCATGCCTGGCAATTTGCGACCCCATGAACTGCAGCATGCCAGGCTTCCCTGTTCTTTACCAGCTCCCGGAGTTTGCCCAAGTTCATGTCCTTTGGAACAGTTCTCAAAGTCTCATATTTAGGGAGAAAAAAAACCCTGAATAACTTGCTAATACAGAGCTTTTTTTTGAAACAGACTTTAGGATTTTTTTAAAATTAATTAATTAGGCTATGCTGGGTCTTAGTTTTGGCACTCAGGTTCTTTGATCTTCGTTGCGGCATGGGATCTTTAGTTGAGACATGTGGGATCTAGTTCCCTGACTAGGGAACAAACCCGGGCCCCCTGCATTGGGAGTGCAGAGTCTTAGCCACTGGACCACCTGGGAAGTCCCTAGGCTTTAGTTTTTAGACCAGTTTTAAGTTCACAGCAAAACCAAGTGGAAGGGAAGTCCGTATACCCTCTGCCCCTACACTTGTTCAGCTCTAGTAGTGAGCCTCAATCATGGCTTCCCTTTAGAATCACCTGGGAGACCAGACTGCACCCCAGACTAGTGAATCCAGAATCTCTGGGGCTGGGATCCAAGGCACATGCATTTATTAGAAAGAGAAAACCAAATATTGTATATTGACACATGTGTGTGGAATCTAGAACAGCAGTATACGGAGGAACCTAGTTCCAGGGCAGGACCAGAGTGTGGACACGTTGGGGGAAGGAGAGTGGGGGATAAACTGGGAGATTAGGCTTGACATATATACGCTACCGTGTGTAAAATGGATAGCTAGTGGGAAGCCACTGTGGAGCACAGGGAGCTCAGCTCAGTGCTCTGTGATGACACAGAGTGGGGACGGGGGTGTGTGAGGGAGGCCCAGAGGGAGGGGAATGTGTATACACGTAGCTGATTCACTTTGTTGTACAGCGGAAACTAACACAACTTTATAAAGCAACTATGAAAAAGTGAAAGTGTTAGTTGCTTAGTTGTGTCTGACTCTTTGCGACGCTTTTTGACTGTAGCCCGCCAGGCTCCTTGGCTCCTCCGTCCATGGAATTCTCCAAGCAAGAATATTGGAGTGGGTTGCCATTCCCTTCTCCAGGAGGTCTTCCTGACCCAGGGATCAAATCCGGTCTCCTGCATTGCAGGAGGATTCTTTGCCCTCTGAGCCACCAGAGTAAGCCCAAAGCAACTATACTCCAGTAAAAAGCAACACCTGACTGTGTAGGCAACCCTGAGAATCACTGCTTGGGTTGTTCTATTTTTCACAGAAGCTTTCCCTTCCCTACCCCTGCATCCACAGATGACCAAAACTCATCCCTGCCCTCTCTCCCTACTCCCCTCCACCTCTCTGTTTCTCCTTGGGACTCAGGTCCGTGCCTCCACGATGACACTATTTCCATCTGCTGGGACCTGGGATGGCAGGTCCACACTTCGGTCAATGCCGTGTGTTTCAGTGTGGTTACCAGAGGCTGGGGGCCCAAGGCTGTGCTCCAGCAGCAGGGGCTGGACTGGATTGCTCTGAAGCTCTTCCACAGGGTGGGGTGGTCAGGAGTTCTGTAGGTCACCCCGTGGAAACCCTCAATTGCTGGGCCAGGGCCGGGTCCCAGCCTGGGTCCCACAGGCTCACGCTGAGCATGGGCTTCCATCCTCAGGTGGCTGGAAGGTGATTTCACATTTGTAACAATTACTCACTTAATTGGGTTCCAATTAAATCAGAGAGGGAGTGGAGGGCTGTGTCTGTTCCCCCACCTTCCTCCTTCTGCACATCAAAGAGAGTGCAGGGAGGATGACAATGGGGCTTCGTGAATCTGGAACAGTCCTGCCTTCTTTTGGGGTGGGCAGGGCTGTCCTGGGCTGGGGCCCCCTGCCCCTTGCTGAGCGACTCTCACGCCTGCATTTCTAACTGGTTGCTGGACTCATTCAATGGTCCTAGTGGGTGCTGGGTGCCCAGGCAAGAGCGGATTCTTCTTACAGGCTCCCTGCCCCTCAAACTGAGTAGGGTCCTAAAGAATCGGCGGCCAAAGTGAAGGGACCTCCCCCCATCAAGCAGCACCATCCAGATTTCTTCAATGGCAGAGCATCAGGGCCCCAGGGACAGGTTACAGATAGGCTCACCGCGGGTCTCCAGGGCTGCCACCGGGTGACAGCGTGGGACAGATAACAGGGAGACACTGCTGCTCTCCATCCAACCAGCGGCTCTGCTCTGATCTACATTATATACCACCTGTACTCTACATAATAGGTGCATGCTGTGCTAAGTCGCTTCAGTCGTGTCCAACGACCCTTTGTGATCCTGTGGACTGCAGCCCTCCAGGCTTCTCTGTCCATGGGATTTTCCAGGCAAGAATACTGAAGTGGGTTGCTATGCCCTCCTCCAGGGGATCTTCCCGATCCAGGGATCGAACCTGAGTCTCCTGCGTTGCAGGTGGATTCTTTACTGCTGAGCCACCTGGGAAGCCCAATATGTTGTATAGTATAATGTATTATATGTTGTATGTACTATGCATTTTTCTGGTTAAAAAAAAAAGAAAATCAATGATTGAGTGCCATCCTATCACATCTCAGAAAAGGAAACAGACCCAGAAAGTGGAAAGGACTTGCTCATGTCCACACACCACCACCATTTTAGAGGTTAGGCTGCTTGGATCAAGGCCTGCTGGCCCTGATCTCACTCTCTAGTGGCCAGGAGATGGTGGCACTCCAGGGGCAGGAAGTGAGATGGGGATCGGATGGAAGGGTGAGCCAGGCTGGGGTCTTGTAGGAAGCACCTACCTCCCACCTCTGGCCTCTGCCCTCTGCCCTCTGCCCTCCAAGAGGGACCCCTCTCTGGTCCACCCTGGAAAGAGGCCAGGAGGTCATGGGTGGTGACCAGGGGCTGAGGCTGGACTCATGTCCACGGGGCCCTTTGGCTGGATGCCCTACTCCATGGAGAACCAGGTCATGTCTGGGGGCTTTGGTCACAGGAGCACCTCAAAGGGGCCACATCTACAGAAGGACATATGTCTGATCAGCATTTGGAACACAGCAAGTATTAAAGAAAGCTTTGTAGAATGAAGGAAGGAAGGAAGGAATAAACAAAGCAGATCTCAGTCTAGGAAGCAAGACCTAGATTTCTAATCCAGAATGAAAGAAATGAGGCCCTGTTAGGGAGCAGGTTGCAGAACCAGGAAAGTTAGACTCAGAGGAGCTGCTGAATGCCCCCCGCAGCCCTGTCCAGAGAGAATCCCCTGGCACGCACAGTCTCTCCTGGGGAAGCCCCTAGTCTGATGAGAGAGGCACAGCATTCTCTGGAGGTGCCCCAGAGTGATGATGGAACCCAGCTGTCTCCTGGGAGAGTCTGCAGTCTGGTGGGGGTGAGGGAAAGGAAGAGAAAGATGCTGCTGCCTGGGGGGAGCTCCCCGTCTAATGAGAGACACACGTGGGCAGCCTCCTGCCTGAGGGAGGAGGCGAGGCTGGGGCTCAGAGGCCATGCACCCCTTCCTGGGTTTGGAGCGGAGGAGCATGCATCTGGGTGCCTGGCAGCAAGGTGCTGGGAGCTGCGGCCAGGCAGGAGGGGAGCCATCAACATTCCGGTCAGGCAGCCAGTGGCTGAGTTATTATTATTTCTTTTTTTTTTTTTTGAGCTACTTAGAGCAATTTACAGAAATCATTTAGGGGCCGTTTAGGGAGAAGAGAAAAGATGAAGACTTTTAAAGGCAGGGCCTGGGGATGGCTTTATGCAGATGGGCTTTGCAGGGATATGGAGAAGGAAGGAGAGTCTGGATTCTTAAAGGTGTGGGAAGGAGGGGAGGACTCCGGTCTGATAAATTTGGCTGGGAGCACCCCCCTGCCCCCGCCCCAGGCAGCAGCCAGGGACTGAGAAAAAGGGATGGGTGGGGAGGGTGCCCTGAGCAGAAATGGCTGAAATGCAGGAGGAGGTGGGAAGGAGGGTCATGGGTGGGTGAGCCAGCCGCTCTGCCTCAGCTTCCTCTTCTGTAATCAGGACACCCGCAGGTGTGAACGAACCACACGGGGACCAAGCTGAATGGGTGTGTCACTTCTAGGATATTGGGGCCCAGAGGAGGGGCCCTGGGACCTAGAGCTGCAGACTCAGGAGATTAGGGCCCTGGGGGAGTGGGAGTCACAGTCTCTCCACCTCCTCTCTTCTGAGACCCGAGCCCATCACTTCACCTCTCGAAGCCTCAGTTTCCTCATCCATCCACATGACTGGCATGTCAACCTCACAGGTGAGGCTTACCTGTGATAAGGTCGTAAAGTGTAGCCATTTTTTCAACTGCCAGTGGCTCCAGGAGCCTTGGTCATGGTGGAAAACAGGGGGAAACTTCAGAGTTGAGGACCTGACTTTCAAATACCCGCTCCTTGAGCCCACTCCCAAGATGGAGAACTCACACTTCTAGGGCTAGACTAGGACAAAATTGGCCTTTCCCGAGCCGGGATCAGAGGCCTGATGGGGATGCCTGGGGAATTCAGGGGTGTGGGTACGTGTGTGTGTCCACACGCACGTGATGTGGAAGACGAGTGGGGATCCTAGGGAGGGAAACAGAGGGAAAATGAGAAAACCGGCCATACATTTATCAAAGTCTTCCCCGCAGTTTATATTCAGGCTGTTTGTGACGTGATCATTGGAGACGGAATCTGGTTACGCCATGTAAACAGCATGCCGGCTGGCTCATCCCTTGGAAATGCTCCTGGGGAAGCTGAAGGTAGGGGGAGTGGTGGGGCGCTCTGATCTGTGACCAATCAGTTTCCTCTAACTGTGGCTGGCCGTGCTGACTCCCCCTCAACCTCAAACACCCTCATGTAAAACCTCTGAAGACACAACAGCAAGCCCACTGGCCTGGGAAAAGAGACCTGGGCCTCAGGTCTGGCTCTGCCACTCCTGACTGCTGTGTGTGCTGGGCTAAGATCGGTCCCCTCTCTGGACCTTAGTCTCCCCACCTTCCAAATAGGAGTGTTTCCAGGACAAGAGATGCCGGGAGCGCCCATCTATCTCCCCTGACTTTTAGTATCTCCCCCTCACTGAGCGGCCCCTCTGTGCCACAGTCTAGAGAGGATTTCAGGGTGCAAACCAGCTTCCAGTGCATACAACAGGCGCTGATGAAGGGCCAGCTGCACTCAGGCACTGCCCACGGAGTTTCACACGCTCTCTTCCCTTTGGCCAGTACTTCAGCAGGGAGGGGACTGATAGCAACTCCTGTCTATCCAGCCTCTAGGCAGTGCTGGGCACTCTACACACATCGGCTCACTGAATCCCCATGATCTGAGATGCAGGTGGTATTTGCTATTCTCCCACTTTACAGATAAGAAACCTGAGGCTTAGGGAACAGAAGTAACTCCCTCCGGGTTGGTGGCAGAGTAGGGGTTCCTGGCTGCCATGCTGCGGACTTTTCACTGCTGTAGCAGGTGGGCAAAGGTCACCCCATGTGGCTGCTGGAACTCATCACACCAGATCACAGAGATTTTGGCACTGGTTGCATTCTCTGAAGTCCAGGTTAGCCAGTCTCTGGTTGCCTTCACCTCTGCCCCCCCGCACTGAAGTTATGTGCATCCTCTACCCACATCAGCCGGTAACCATATCTTCCTGCCACATGACTGGTATTTGTCACAGTGTTTGGCCTGGAGCAGATATTCAAAAACCCACACTGAAGCAACCTGTACCTACTTTTTATTGAGCATGTACTACAAGCCAGGCTCCGCTCCAAGCACACTCCATGAATTAATTATTTGTTCATTACTACAACCCTATGAGGAAGGAACTCTTATTATCCCACTTTATAGGTGTGGAAACTAAGCCACGGCATTGTGAAGTCATTTTCCCAAGACCTCAAAGCCAGGACATGGCAGCTGAATGTTTGAATGAAGGCAGGCAGGTTGGGGGGCTTCCCAGGTGGCGCTAGTGATAAAGAATTTGTCTGCAATGCAGGAGACACAAGAGATGTGGGTTTGATCCCTGGGTCCGGAAGATATCCTGTAGTAGGGAATGGCAACCCACTCCAGTATTCTTGCCTGGAAAATTTCATGGATAGAGAGGAGCCTGGCGGGCTTCAGTCCGTGGGATCCCAAAGCGTTGGACATGACTGAGTGACTGAGCACAAGAAGGCGGGAAGAAATAAACATCACCCCTCTGGTCCCTGTCATCCACTCGGTACCCAGATGTTTCTTCCTGGTGGTGCCCTGGGAAGAAACACTGAGAGGAGGGGAAGGAGCAACCTTTCTGTTCATTCATTCCACACAATAGATGCTGAGTATCTCCTCTGGGTGAGGCACCAGTCCAGGTGTTGGGAGTACAGCTGTGAACAGATGTTGCCCTGTTCTTGGGGGCTTCCATTCCAAGGGGAGTGGGTGTCAGTTATGAACAAACAGAGACATAACTGTATAGTTTGTCAGAAGGAGGAAGATAGAGCAGGGTCAGGGCAGAGGAAGGGGTGGGCAGGGCTGTTTTAAGTAGAGGGTGGCCGGGGAGAGCCATTCTGGTAAGATGCACTCGAGCACACACGTGAAAGAGGGAGGGGGTGGTGAGTCATGCTTCTGTGGGGCAAAAGGTCAGGCGGAGGGGTAGCAAGGACCTGAGGCTTGGTGCCTGGCATGGGTATGGACTGCAGAAGGGACAGTGCAGCTGGAGCTGAGTGGGGGAGAGGAAGATACGGTCAGAGAGGCATTGTTGGGAAAAGGGACAATCAAGTGGCCTTGTCCGCCCCGAAAGACTCAAGCTCTCACTCTCAGTGAGCTCAAGGGTTCTGAGCAGGAGGTGACTTGATCAGACCTATACAGGTCTACAGAGTCTCCCAGTAGAAGGGGAAGGAGCTGAGAGCTGCTGCCTGCCTGAATCGGAGCCCCCAAGGCCAGCAGGCACCATGCCAGGGCTGGGGAGGAGCTGAGTGAGCTCCAGGCTGGACAGGGAATCTCTGAGAAGGACCGCAGAGAGTCCCCAGGGCTCACAGGTCCCCAGAGCACTGAATCCTCGCCCCAGAAATTACTTCTCAAGGGAGAGAAGGTGGTAGGGCCCTTGGGGATCACCCAGGCCTGCACCTTCCAGGATGGCGGCCACTTGCCATGTGTGGCTACTGAGCAGCTGAAACAGGGCCAGTTTGGAATTGCGATGAGCTGCTGATAGTGTAAAAGGCATGGGGCATTTCAAAGATGTAACACAAAGGGAAAAAAAAAATGAATGTAAAAATCTTTGCATATTGAAATGATCGCCTTTTGAATATTTTGGTTGGAATATACTGTTAAAATTCATTTCACCTGTTTCTTTTTACTTTTTTATGTGATAACTAGAAAAACTGAAATTATATATGAGGCTCATGGTACATTTCTGTTGAACAGCACCGGCCCAGCATGGCAACCCTGGTCTCATGGGTAGGGAAGCTGAACTGTGAAAGGAGGAAAGGATTTGTCCAAAGGTAAGTAACTGGCTGAGAGAACACCCGAGGAAAGGGAGAACCTGGCAGGGCGCTGGGGAGACGAGGGCCCGCTGGGTGGATTGGGACATTTGAGGACTCCTAAGGGTTCCAAACAGGAAAAGGAGTACATCAAGGCTGTATATTGTCACCCTACTTATTTAACTTCTATGCAGAGTACATCATGAGAAACGCTGGGCTGGAAGAAACACAAGCTGGAATCAAGATTGCTGGGAGAAATATCAATAACCTCAGATATGCAGATGACACCACCCTTATGGCAGGAAGAGTAGAGGAACTAAAAAGCCTCTTGATGAAAGAGAAAGAGGAAAGTGAAAAAGTTGGCTTAAAGCTCAACATTCAGAAAACGAAGATCATGGCATCTGGTCCCATCACTTCATGGGAAACAGATGGGGAAACAGTGGAAACAGTGTCAGACTTTTTTTTTTTGGGCTCCAAAATCACTGCAGATAATGACTGCAGCCATGAAATTAAAAGACACTTACTCCTTGGAAGAAAAGTTATGACCAGCCTAGATAGCATATTGAAAAGCAGAGACATTACTTTGCCAACAAAGGTCCGTCTAGTCAAGGCTATGGTTTTTCCAGTGGTCATGTACGGATGTGAAAGTTGGACTGTGAAGAAAGCTGAGCGCCAAAGAATTGATGCTTTTGAACTGTGGTGCTGGAGAAGACCCTCAAGAGTCCCTTGGACTGCAAGGAGATCCAACCAGTCCATTCTAAAGGAGATCAGCCCTGGGATTTCTTTGGAAGGAATGATGCTAAAGCTGAAACTCCAGTACTTTGGCCACCTCATGCTAAGAGTTGACTCATTGGAAAAGACTCTGATGCTGGGAGGGACTGGGGGCAAGAGAAAAAGAGGACGACAGAGGATGAGATGGCTGGATGGCATCACCGACTTGATGCATGTGAGTTTGAGTGAACTCCAGGAGTTGGTGATGGACAGGGAGGCCTGGCGTGCTGCGATTCATGGGGTCGCAGAGAGTTGGACACAACTGAGTGACTGAACTGAACTTAACTGAAGGGTTCATGATGAATTATAAATGGTTATAGAGACTGAGTTCTGACTATTTTCCATTGTTATTGAATAATCAAGTTGTGTCCAACTCTTTGCAACCCCATGGACTGCAGCTTGCCAGGCTTCTCTGTCCTTCACTGTCTCCCAGAATTCTCTCAAATCCATGTCCATTGAGTCAGTGTTGCTATCTAACTGTCTCAGCCTTGGTCACTCGCTTCTCCTTTCGCCTTCAATCTTCCCCAGCATCAGGGTCTTTTCCAATGAGCTGGCTCTTCGCATCAGCTGTCCAAAGTACTGGAGCTTCAGGTTCAGCATTAATCCTTCTAATGAATATTCAGAGTTGATTTCCTTTAAGATTGACTGGTTGGCTCTCCTTGCAGTCCAAGGGACTCTCAAGAATCTGCTCTAGCACCACAATTTGAACGCATCAATTCTTTGGTGCTCAGCTTTCTTTATGTTCCTACACTCACATCTGTACATGACTACTGGAAAACCATAGCTTTGACTATACGGAGCTTTGTCGGCAAGGTGACGTCTCTGCTTCCAGGCCCCAACAACCATACAGGATGCTTTTGCTTTTCTTCCCGTTTGCAGATGAGGAATCCGAGACTGAAAAGCAGGAGGAGTCAGCTCTGGGATCGGGGTCTCCACAAGCTTTCAGGCTGCAGGAGGCACCAGAGGAAGAAGTTCAGGGGCCCCTGGGCTCTGTCAGAAACTTCTTACACCCCTAGATCTTATTTCTGGCAATGGCACCGGCTGCCTGCTGTGATGGTATACAGGCAGCTTTTACGCCCAGCTTGGGGCTGCTGTGGAGGAGATGCAAATATTGAGATGCCATAGCCTTGATGGCCAGGTACCACCTTGGCATTGCATGGGCTGGGGCTAGCTGCGTTCCCAGGAAGGCCTCCTCCACTCAGGGAGGCAGAGGTCCCGAGAAGGCGGGGCGAGGCTTGAGACTGCTTTCCTAGGAAGGGAAGCCCTTCTGCTCTCTGGACTTCAGCTGCTAAAATAATAATAATAAACAAAAAAGCTCCAACTACTAAGCCACATGCTATGGACTCCCCATTTGCCATCTAATGTTGTGCTAAGTCACTTCAGTTGTGTCTGACTCTTTGTGATCCCATGGATTGTAGCCTACCAGGCTCTTCTGTCCGTGGGATTCTCCAGGCAAGGATACTGGAGTGGGTTGCCGTTTCCTTCTCCAGGGGATTGTCCCAATCCAGAGATCAGTATCTCTTACTTTTCCTGCATTGGCAGGTGGATTCTTTACCACTCACAGTACCTGGGAAGCCCGCCATCTGGTCTTACAGAGGCAGAAACCAAGGAGTAGAAAAGAGAGGTCAAAGCTAAGAGGTAGAGCCAGCTCTCAGATCCACCTCCCTGCTTCTCAGAGTGGGCCTTCTGCCATGCGGTGGCACCTCTGATGACTTCCAGTGGTCATCCCCCATCCCAAGAGCCCTTACTCTCAGCCCCCGAGATCGGCTCCTCGAATACCTTTCTTAGCATTGCTACCATCTGCAAACTGCCCCCAGTCAAGTCACTGTTGTTTGATTTCTGCTTTGATCAAGCCACTCCCTCGCTCCACAGTGCTCCACAGCTCCCTCGTGCTCCATGGAACACAGGGTCAAAGTTCTGAGAAATCTTAAGAGATCATCCAGGTTACCCTACACTTAGCCCCCTGGCCTGCTATTCCCTCACAGGCAGCTGTGGCTCTTTCCATGCTGGGCTCAGAGCTGGTAAGCCGGGGACCACTTTTGTCCTGTGTTTCTGTCTCCCTCAGGGTCTTGAACACACAATGGATGCTGATCGATTAGTCTTGAGAGGCAGGATTCCTGAACTTGTTAAAGCCATCTGCAGTGGCATCTCCTCCCCGAAGCCTCCTCCGATTTCTCCAGCAGATTCACGATTTCTCCCTTCACGGACTCTGTATCCCTTCCAGCACATCCGAGGCAGAATTTCATCCCAGTCTGTGCAGAAGCGGCTCATCTCCTCGGGACACCACCTTAGAAGTTCCTCGTGGGACAGGACTTGTATTGTCTTCATTTTCACATTTTTAACACGGTGTCTGGCAGGCGCTGATAATATCAGTAACAATAATACTGAGAACTATCATTTTCGGACACTCTGTGCCAGGCGCTATTCTAAATATTTGACTTGGAATAATGACTCAGTCATCACAACAGCCCTCTAAGCTGGATGTTTTTATAATCATTTTCAGATGAGGAAACAGGCATAGTGGTTAAGCAACTGGCCCAGAAATCACAAGGGGATGGACAAAGCCAGGCAGTTTGGTGTTAGAGCTCAGTACAGGGAGAGGGTGGGGGTGGAAAAAGAGAATTTTGAGCTTCAGGAGAAACTGGACAGCCAACTGCTGGCTCCAAGGGTGTCCAGCACAGGCCATGACACATATCAGGTGCTCTGTTAGTAGTAAGTGACTGTGAAGGTAACTAGATAGTCCAATTGCTGCTCAGACCCATGTGCATGGTCAGCGGGGCTGGGTGGGGAAGGGCTTCCCAGACAGGAAGGCTGCAGCGAAGTGGTGAGCCCAGTCCTTTGTGCCAAGCCAGCCTGGCCCCCACCCCTGCTTCTCATCTGACCACCCCCTCCAGTTCCAGCCCCCTTTGCCCAGCATCAGGCTTCATGGAAGGGCCTGGTGGCTGGCAGTTTTTCTCCCGCAGAGAATAGCCACAGAAAATTTGAGATCATTTCTCTGCTGTGTTGGCAGCTGAGAAAATGGCAAAATTTCCTATTCCCTATCCAAGAGTTCCTTCCTATTGGACAAAGGCCCCACATGTCTCTCTGTTCCCAGGGGAGGCAGGGCAGGGGAGAGTGTGGGTCAGCCTGGGGGCAGTTCACCGTGTTGGCTAAGAGGCGTGGGCTCCTGCAATCTCGTGACAGCAGGGGGCTGGACGTGGGAGGAGGAGGTGACCAACCGAACCCCGGCAGACATGCTATGGACAAGCAGAGGGGGTCAAAGCAACAGGTGATCTGGAGTTGCCCCTGGGACTTCTCAGAGATCTGGACAGACTGGGTTTGGTTGCAGCCGCATTTTATAGACAGGAGGCCTGAGCCCACAGAATAGGCCTATGGCCGTTGCCAATTTGGCCGGATGTGTCTGGAAGCCAGCCTTGCCAATCGTTGGGTGGTCTCTGCAGCAGCCTGCCCCCTGCACACCGTGGTCCTGCCTCTGACAGGATGGCCGCAGGATGGCAGGAAAGACAGTCACAGCCAGGATGGTGAGGGGCAATGGGTTATAAAGAGAGCAGAGGAAGGTCCCTCTCTGTGGCGCCGGGGGTGGGTTCTCCACCCCACAGGTCTGGAGCTCTGCAAGCTTGCAGCTCCCAGCAGCTCAGGTCACTCCCACTCCAAAGCCTGCTACGGCTCCCCATTTCACTCACCAGTTCATTTTCTCCCAAGGGCCTCCCTACTCCCCTAACCTCCCTGCACCCTCCCCAGCCCACAATACCTCCCCCGTGCTCAGCCCCTCTGGCTCCTTGCTGTCTGGAATGGTACTCAGCCCTGCCCTAGGACTGGTCCAAGTGTGATATTCATGCATTCGCTTAGTTTGTTCTCTTGACTCATTCATGTCTGCTTAATGACACTTAATCAAGTAACCATTCATTTATAAATACTGCACAACCCCTTCCCACAGACTCACACACACTGGAAGCCCCAATTCCCAGGCCCTACCTTTTTCTTATTTTCCTTGGTTCTTGTTGCCTTCTAATACATCATATAATTTATTTATCATATGTATTTATTACTTGGGTTTCCCTTGTGGCTCAGCTGGTAAAGAATCGGCCTGCAATGCGGGAGACCTGGGTTCAACTCCTGGGTTGGGAAGATCCCCTGGAGAAGGGAAAGGCTACCCACTACTCCAGTATCTTGGCCTGGAGAGTGCCATGGACTGTACAGTCCATGGGGTCACAAGGAGTTGGACACGACTGAGCGACTTGCACTTTCACATTTATTTCTTACTATCTGCCTCCCTTCCACCTGCACAGGAATAAGGCTCCAGGAGTATAGGACTTTTTGCTACATTGCTATATTCATGGATTAAGACCAAGTAACTAGAACAGTAGCCACTAGCTGAATACTTGCTGAGAGACAAGGAAGAGGTCTCTGCCACATGTATTTGAGTGACTGTATGTCCATTGACTCATCTGACAAACCATTAAATGCCTACTTTATTCCTAACATCTTGATAGGCCCCAGGGGATACAGCAGCAGGCAAGTGATCCATACCTTCAAGGTCCATCCAAGTTTACAGCCAGCAGGGAGGCCGGGCAGTGCAGTTTACAAAAAAGGCAAAATGAAAGGGTGGCAGGGGATGGTGGGTCTGTGTTCAACTCAGAATCTGGTGGGCTTCCGGGAGGAAGTGTGGATACACTCGGGCCTGGAGGCTGAGTAGGAGATGGGGTGGGAGAGTGTTCTGGTCAGAGGGAACAGGATGTACAGAGGCTCTGACATAAAAAAGAATGTGACTCATTTAAAGGACTGGCAAGCTGAGTGGGGTGGGATAGGTGGGCCTCACTCAGGTACGTGGGCATGTGGCTGTCGGTGCCTGTCTGGGCTGATTCCCTATATGCATGAAACAGAGGGGTAGGGCAAGAAGACCTCCATATTCAGGGTCAGAAAACCTGACGGCAAGAGCTGGTGTGGCCAGGACTCCGTTGGGCCTCAGCTTTGCCCTCTGTAAAATGGGATCATAGTTGCTGCCTTTACCTGGCGGCTGCTGGGAGAATCAAATATCGCGAAGCTAAACTCCAAAGAACTGTTGGGAGCCTCAAGCATCCAGGTGAGTGGCCGTGACCGTGTGGGCGTGCATTTGAGCGCACTGCACTGCCAGCTCCCACCGACACCGTTCTCCTGCCGTGACAAGTCTGCAGCATCATCTGTCCCAAGATGCCAAAAATACACTTGCTTCTGGCCCCGAGCCAGGCTCCTCAACAGCCTTGGAGGCTGGGGGGAAGGAGAAGGGAGGCCTGAAAAGTGGGGTCCTACAACTGCTGGGCCAACAAGGTCATCTTGTTTCTCACCATCGGACCCTCAATGTGCAGGAGGACAAAGGCCACCCTTGAGGCCTGGGGCAGTGCCCCTCCCATCAGATGGGGGCCTCTCTTGTCAGACTGGGGCCTCCCTCATCAGACTGGGGTCTCTCTGAAGATGAGAGTGTCTCCCTTGCCATAGGAGGCACTCCCTGTGGGCAGGAATCATTTCCCCTCTTCCCCCAGAATAGCAGTGAGGCTGTCACTCAATGTGACTCTGGCTGATTCTGTTTAAGGGCTGACCACCTCCAGGGTGGTGTCCCTGGGAAGGGGGTCAGGCTTAAGGGTGCCCTGGCTGCCTGTTCCCTCCCAGAGTGAGGGGCCCGTCCTATAGGGTCTGATGATGTTCAGACCTGGATCCTTGGATGAGATGCCTCTGAGAACCTGGACCATTTTGAGCATCATCCTCTATCCAGGTGACTCTCCTAGCCCCAAGGATCCTAAATGGTGGGCTCAGGAAACAGACACAAACTGAGAAATTCCTCCAGCAAGCACACAGCCTGCCCACTGCCCTACAGCTTGAACGGACCAGGAAATCACACAAGAGAAGACAGTAACCAGTTGTCCACCCTCATGGGCCAAAAAAAGTGTGGGCGAGAATGAAGCAGAAAGGACTCAAGTTTGAGTAAAAGCAGAACTTTGCAAAAGCAGATAATTATCTAGATAATTTGGACAAAAAATTTTTTCTTCAATTACCTTTTTTTTTTTTGCACTGAATTATTCATTCTTACATTCATTCATTTGTGTAACAAGCATTGAATAATCCAGGTAATTGCTTCCATTTTCCACTTCATCCTGCTGGGTTGTCTGCCAGCCAGCAGGGCCTGGGGTGGAGGTGTGGGAAGGCGGAGCTGGGGAGGTGGTGGTGGATCAGAAAAGGGTGAACACAGCAGAGGAAAGGAGATAATGACTTCTGGACACTCGGCCTGTCTCCCACGAGGCCACGCCTATCTTAGGGCATCCTTTCCCACCCTGGCAGCCCTGTGATCCTCCGGAGATGGATGCGGTAGCTGACAGAGCGTTGGTGCTCCCTGATACACTGCCCCATCCTTGGGGACTGCTGGAGTATGGCATCGCCAGGTGAATTGATGATAAGGAGGCCCACTTTTCATTTAAAAAGACAGAGCAGGAAAATAGAAAAAAAAAATTTTCCAAAAAACAAAAACACAACAAACCCACAACTGGTTCATTAATCTCTTATTAAAATTCTGTGCTGAGCACTGGCAAAGAAGAAGTAAAGACCTGGGGAAGGGCCAGAGAGGAAGAATCGTATCCAGTCCTTAGCATCCGTGGCTGGTCTCCAAGAATGGGAAGACCAGGGAGGTGACCAGAGGCTTCTCCGTGGTACAGCCAGTAAACTGGAAGGGGGGCAGGCTGGGCATCACCCGCTCTCACTCGGCAGAGGAGAAAAACAAGACTTGGAGGGAGAATGACTGTCCTGTGGCTACACAGCAGGTGAGGACCAAGTCCGGATTTGAAGCCCTATCTGTTGGATGCTGGGGACTCTGATTCCAGACTGCCTCGAATGTCAGAATCAGAGTCTTTTTTCTCCTCTCCCCAACTGGACTTCAAGCTCATGAAAAGGAGTTGACGACTAGGTTTTGAGCCCATTCACGTGCCCTCTGGAGTACTTGGCAAGGTTTGTTAACACTACTGGTGATTGATTATCTTGACTGTGTGGGACCTGAGGCTAGCTTGAGGCCAGAAGTGTATCTTTGCATGAAGCCGAAGCCGCAGACAGAGGGTATGACAGAGGAGGTGGAACCTCTGCCACGGGGCCAGGAGCAGACTGCCAGTCTCGAAAGCTGGACTCCGGCACTAGTTCTGCTTCCAGAATGAACTGGCAGGATGACCTTGGCTGGTCCTTGCCCGAGTGTCCATTTCCACCTCTACACGAGGGCTGGATTGAAGCTTCTGCAATCTCTTTTAGTTTCAGGGTTGTGAATGGACATCATTGTGGGCAGGGCAACAAATAGAGACCCCCTCCACCGGCCACTCCATCCCTCTGCCCTGGTGCCTCTCTGGGTCTCAGTCTGCAGCATCACAAGTACTTACGGCTGATCTCAGGCTTGAGGGGTCTATCGGTTTCAGACAGGCCCCCACTGAGGACCTAGGAGATACCCAGGTCCCGCCCTGGTACTCCAAAGTGGCCTTACCTCCCGCAGCCAAGCATTGAGCTATCTTCAGAATGGATTCCAATAAAGCTCATTTTCTGCCACCAAGTTTATAACACATCCCCACCTACTGGTCTTAAATGTTAACAAGGCTGTGTTGTGTAGGGCTCCATGTGGCCTGGAAGATGGGTGTGTGTGTTGGGGGGTGCAGGGGAGCATCATTTCTCACTTCCAGCAGCGAGGGGGCCTCCCAAGACCAGCAGTGACCCTGTCCTCCTGCCATGTCCTTCCTGCATCTCCAAAGGAGCCCAGAGCCTGGGTGATCAGTGTGGTGGCGAGAGCACAGATACAGCCTGGAAGAGAAGCCAGGCTGGTGACCACAAAGGTGAGGACAGAGGCACTTGGGATCACATACTCGGAGCATCACGAGACATTACCTTCACATCTGTGTTATATAACATGTCATCCCAGACATGTGTATCCTGTATATGCCACTTAAGGGGTGTGGTACAGCCCTGCCCCACCCCCTTGCTCTCTTCCTGGTGTCTCTGTTTCTTCCCTCTGCCCTCTTATGCTCCACACCCCAGAGCTCCCTTTGCATACTGTGAGAACCCCACAATAGAGTTGTCTTCCCACATCATTCATCTCTTCTGAGTGCCTACTATGTGTCAAGAACTGGAGAGTTGGGCAAAAACAAGACATGGCTCCTGCCCTAAATGCAAGTATGTGGGGATCAGGAGGGGTACACATATAAATATTACCACAAATATGCCCACACATACCCTTCACACACACACACACACTGCTGTTCCTGAGGAGTGCTGGGAAGGCAGCATGAGGGGCCAAAGCAGCACCAGAAAGAGACCAATTATTTCTGTTGGGGGTTTGATGCTGCTGATGAGAAGCCAAGGAGTAATCTAGGCAAACTCCCTGGAGGAGGTGACATTTCAGTTGGGCTTTGAAGGCAAGGTAAGGATTTCTGGAAGCAAGGTATTCCAGATAGAGAGGGGCTGGTGGGTGCAAAAGCAGAAAGGCAGAAAGGTGAGAAGAATGATATCTCAAAAGAGGCACAGAGGATGAAGAGAGGACAGTACCAGAGAAGTGACGATGTAAATTGAGACATGAACAGAAAAGGCTTTGTATGTTAAGAAGGCAAAGGGTATATCCTTGATTGTACAGGCAGTGGGGAACCAGTGAGGGGTACTGAGTGGGAAGCTGACATAATCAGTCCTTGAATAGGTTAAACCACCACCATGCCTCACTAAACTCCTATCCAAACTAAAAATGGAGCAGAAGGCCTCCCCAGAGAAGTGGCCTTCTCAGACGCCTTCTGGCAGAAGCCTTGACGGTGACAGCAGCGTAGGGACTGCCACCCCCGGGGCTGAGCTGGGCCCTGAAAGGTAGCAGGACGCTGTTCCCAGACGCCATTGGCCCGGAGTCTTGACAGACAGTGAGGATGGGAGGGATGGGCCAGAGGCCACACTGCTTGGGAAAGATGGGGAACATGAGGGAGGCAGCCCAAGGTCACCCCACTCGATGGCGCCAGAGTCAGAAACCCAGGCTATTTGGCTCCCAGTCTGGCTGTGTGGTCAGAGCCCTGCGGCCTCAGGAGCCTGCCAGGCATGAAAAACTGCAATTACACCCCCACCTCCACCCCAGCATCTTCGAAGAGCCCAGAACCCAACCAGCTTGAAATGAGACTAAATCCATGTATCCTTTTCCTGATAGAGGCATGCTTCCGGTGGGCGGGTTTTAGGTATTCCTGAAGGAGGAAGGCCCAGGGGAGATGATATTTTGGGGGGAGGAACTTCTTTGGCCTTATCCATCTGGGGGTGGTTCCCAAGCTTTGAGCATCTGCTGGTACCCTCCCCTAAGGAAGCGGAGACTGAGGCATGGGATGGGGATTCAGGGAAGAAACTTGGAAAGGGAGACAGAAAACCAGGAGGGGGAACTGCCTGCTCCGTGGGGGGGACCCTGCTCCATCTCCTCAAATTGCTTCCTTCTGACCACCTGTCTAGGGTTTCCCTGTGGCAGTGGGAAAGAACCCGCCTGCCAAGGCAGGATGCTAGGGTTTGATCCTCGGGTTGGGAAGATGCCCTGGAGAAGGAAGTGGCAACCCACTGCAGTATTCTTTTCTTTTTTCAGCAAAATGTGTCCACGTTACATTTTTCTCTTTTTTAAAATCTATTTTTAATTGAAGGATAATTATAATATTGTGATAGTTTCTGCCATACATCAACATGGATCAGCCACAGGTATACATATATCCCCTGCCTCTTGAGCCTCGTGCCCCATCTCCCACTCCCTCCCACCCCTCTAGGTTGTCACGGAGCCCCAGTTTGAGTTCCCTGAGTCGCACAGCAAGTTTCCCCTGGCTATCTATTTTACATATGTTAGTGTGCATGTTTCCACTCCAGTATTCTTGCCTGGAGAATCCCAAGGGCAGAGGAGCCTGGCAGGCTACAGTCCATGGGGTTGCGAAGAGTCGGACATAACTTAGCGACTGGACAACAACAAATCACCTGTCCACCCAGGGCCCTGAGTGTCCTGGGCACTGTGCTAAGCCCTGGCGGTGTGGGGGACAGAGCAGAAAAAGCCCACCGCCTGCCTGCACTACTCCAGAACTAACTGAGCACAGAGAAGACACCGATATCTAAGGAGAAGGCAAGGTAGATAGATTTACTCCAAGAGAAGCAAAGCCAGGACACGGAGGCCCTACTGGAGCTGGGGTTTAGTAAGCAGGTGAGATTCTAGCAGGTGAGGGAGGCCAAAGGATCCTTAATAGGAGGCTCAGGGGTGAGGAGGGTGCACCGTGGGAACTATTGAGAGTGTCTGAGCTGCCTGGAGGTGGGACCCTCACTGGGCTTTTGGAAGGGAATTCTGGTAGCAAGACACAGGGGGTGGGGGCAGAACCGTGCCTAGACCCAGCCTTGAGCTGTGTTTCCTTCCTACTGCACCCCCAAATGCCCTGGGAACAGGCCACAAGCACAGCCCCTGCGGTTCCAGTGCTCAGACATCCAGAGGCCCCCCTCCCCATCTGCGCCCCCCCCCCGCAGTCTTGCACGCAGAGCCCCAGATTTCTTGTTCCCAGCTGCGTTCCCCCAGCCCATTCTTCTGATAAAGCACTGAGATTGGCTGTTCTTGGTGAAATGAACGCAAAACAGCCCCCCTACCCTGAGCCACCCCCTTCCCCTGAAGCCGGGGAGAATCAATCTACTAGTAGAGGGAAGTCAGACCGTTCCCCACCCACTCTTAGCCTCAGGACCCTAGATTCCCAGAGCCTGTTCCTGTTATTCTTTCAGGGTAAGAGAGGCCGCTGGTTAGAGACCTTGGCCGCGCTCACGGCCCGCTTGGTCATGTTCCTAGGAACCGGGTCGACGTGGGCAAAAGCTGAGCGCGGCACATGGATGGTCCTCCGCCCATGCGGAGAGCCCTCCGCCCCCTCTATCCTAGCCCCTCTCCAGGCTGGCCAGGCTCACCCCTCGGCGTGGGGCAACCAGGTCCCCCACCCCCTTGCGGGTTGGCTAAGGGTGTCCCAGCTCCGCTCGTCTCCCGTTGGGAGGGGTCGGAGCATCTCTTTCTTCATTCTTCCTCCCCACCTCCAGCTCTCTCCCTCCCTGCTTGGTCAGCGCCCCTGACCTCCTGGAGCGCCTCCAGCTTGCGTAAGGCCCGCTGCAGCCTCCTTCCGTCGGATCTGAGTTCCCACTCCGGGGTGGGGGGGTGGGTGCTGTTCCGCGACCCTCGGGCCCCCATCCGTATCCCTGCCGTCCCACTGCCAAAGCGCGCCAACCCCGGCTCCTCCCTCTCCCACCCCCTTTACCGCGGAGCCCGAGGCGAGCCTGGGGAGCAGACGCAACAGATTGCAGAACCCGAGCGAGAGAGAGAGCACGGAGCCCGCTCCCTCCGCCCGCCGCCCCGGCCTGCACCCGCGGCCCAGACCCCCGCCCTCCGGCTGGGCTCAGCCGGCCATTTAGATGCAGCTCACAGGACGGCGGGCGGGCGAGTCGCGCGGCTCCCCGGGCCCCTGTCAGTCCACTCCCCTTCTCCAACACCGCCGCAGGGAGCGAGGCAGTGGGCGGCGCGGCCCCGCACCCGGCTGCGCGCCAGTGGCGGGGTAGACACAATCCCCGCGGACCCGAGCAGCTCCCCGGGGCCCCGCCGGTTGCCAGGTTGGGAGCGACCGGAGGGGTGGCCCGGACGCGATCCGCCGGATCCCTCGGGTCCCTTTAGATTTCCGTGGGTGGACACGCCCCCAAGACTCCCGGGTTTGGACCTTTCTTTCTAATCCGGAGAGGGTTGAAGGGATACCCCTGCACCCTCCCGTCCTTTTCCAGGGCCGGATTCGGCCCCCAGGGCGGGGCTCGCAGCCTCCGCTCCCGCCAAAGGGTTTGCGGGGGCTAGAGGTAACTCGATCTGCAGCCCGAGATGCTAAGCTGGGAGCGGCGGCTGCGAGTCCAGGGGGTGGGGGTTCGTCTTCTCCGGGCTCCTGTCTGCCGGCTCCAGCGGTACCCGCCGCATCTTCACTCCCGAGTCCGCGCCGCGACACTTACCGTGGGCGAGCAGCGCCGAGAGGCAGAGCAGGGCGGCGCCGCCGCGGCCCGGCATCCCTGGGGCCATGGCCGGCCGAGGAAGGGGCGGCAGGGGGCAGCGGTCGACGACGACTTGGTCCTAGGCTGGGCTTGGTCACATCCAACTTCAGGTGGCCGTGGGCGCCCGGCTGTCTCTGCTGAGGCTCCGGGGGCCAGGGAGTGCAATTGGGGGTACTTTGAGGGGAGGGGGCGTCCCAGGCGCCGCCGGCTACACCCTCAGAACTGGTGGGGGCGCCGCTCGGGGCGGGAGGAGCCTCTAACTCCCCCCGTCTGGTGCCCCCTGCAGGATCAGTGCGGCTAGTAGCGGGGGAGTCGCACGTGCGGGCCCCGGGCCGGGTGGCCACTAGCGTCTCGCAGCCTTGCCTAAAGCCCAGTGTCCGTTTCCCCAGCCCCGCGGCCCAGCTCGAATCCGAACTCGCTGGAGGGTGCAGATTTCCAAAGCAAGCCCCAGTTTCTTCGGCTTCGGTAGTAACCCCACATGGATAGCGCGGCTTTCTTCCTCCCCAACAGCCTGCAACAGCAGCAGCAGCTCCAGCATAAAAATCCCAGGTTAGGCGCAAATGAATAATTTCTTTCGCAAATGAAAGGGAAAATCCAAGCAACTTTAATCCATCTAGAGAAGGAAAAGTTTCCGTGCAGTGCTGAGACCGGCGGCGCGGGTCGCCACGACCCTAGACAACGCCCGCACTGAGGGCCCCGGGGTGGGCGGCCAGCGGCTGGTCCCTTCGCCGAGCTCCCTTGCTTGGCTCTCTCTCCAGTCTCGACCAGGGCCCGGGCTCCACACGGGCAGGCTCAGCGCCGCCTGCCCGGGCAGCGGCACCGCGGCTGGGGCGAGGGTGGGGCGGCCGGAACGAGCTGCCCCATGAAGATGGGGTTTGGAGAAGCTACGGAGCGGGAAGGCGGGCTACATCGCCCGAGCCCAGCCTTTCCTGCCCCGAGCGCCGACTCCAGCCTCCTGGCCGCGAGCGTAGTGGGATGGAGAGGGGTTCGGCCAGCTCGCGGCAACCCCTGGTCGCCTCCCTGTCCTCCCGGGTCTCGCTGTCTCAGCCGAGGGGCGCGCTGCTCCGCCGCGCTCCTCGCCTTCCCCGGGGGAACCTGCACAAACCTTGAACTTTTCCGGGGTTCAGAGTCTCCGACGCCTCCTTCTCCCCGCCGCCCCCGCCCTGCCCCCGGACGCCCGAGGTCTCGGTGCAGCCGGGCATCCGCTTGTGCTCTCTCTTCCTCTCGCGGAGTCAGTTTGGGTGAGCGGAGCGCCGCGCCAGCCTGGGCTGCGGGCGGCGAGACCCGGGCGCCACGCCAGGGGCCGGGGCACCGGGCGCCGGCGCAGCCCGCGGCCGGGGAGGCGGCAGCTGGTGCCTACCGGGCCAAGCGGAGAGGAGGTGCCGGCAGGAGGGCCGGCTCCCCATGGACGAATGTGGGGAAGGGGGTGGGGGGAGAGAAGAAAAATCAAGGAGCAAAAAGGAAGAGGAGGTGGGGGGGGGGGCACAGTTGCACGAAGCAGCCGCCGCCGCCGCCGCCGCCGCCTCCTCGGCGATCGCGCCGGCTGCTCCGCCGTAAATGACTCGAGAGACACACACACACTAGCGCTCGCCCGCCCTCCTCCCCCGTCCGGGATCGAGCGCCCACCCCGGCGGCGGCAGCGGGCGCCGAGCCGGGCGCGCTAGCTCCTCTGCCCTCCCCTCTCAGATTCCCCGTGGTCACGTGGCCTCGGAGCGCGCGGCCCACGACTCGCGCGCCACGGAGACCCCCCCACCCCCGCTCGAACTCCCCCTCCCCGGTCCACGTGTCCATTCCGCATTCCCAGCCTGGGGGCGCGCGCGGTTCCTTAATGAGACTTGGGCGAGGGCCGACCTCGCGATTCCGCGGTTTTATTTTTTTCCTCCCCAGTGTAGGCTAGCGCTGGGGCCCGAGTGGGGCCCGCCGGCCGGCTGCGGCGGTCGCGTTTCGCCCCGGGTAGACGCCAACCGCAGCCTCCCGCTGTCCCTTTTCAAAGGATGCTCGCTCTTCGCTGGCCGTCAGAGCCGTTTTGCAGCCTCTCGGCCAGATGCGCGGGGCGAGGGTACCCTATCCACACCCCCAGAGTCTGGGCGTGGGGTCTCTCCAGAGCTCCGGGTAGCAATCAGCCTGGGCGCCGCGCCCAGCTTCGTTTGGGGATGGGGTCCGGGGCGCCGGTCCCCGGAAAACCTCTGCGTTGCTGGGGATGGAGGGGGCGCGGAGAGGAGGAAACGTGCCTTCCCACAAGTTGTTTTGCAAATCTTTAAAGGGACGTGGCGTGGGGGTGGGGAGCTGCCCTCCTGCACACTCACCCAGGCACCTGCTAATGGGGGGTGGGGAGCGGGGCTGGGGTGGCGTTCTCTCCCACCGTCAGGCCCGTTCCATTAGAGCGCAACCCAGATCAGACCAGACAAGTCAACCGTCAGCTGTCAGCCAGGCATCAGATCAATAGAAATGATTTTACAGCCTCGTTGGGTATCAAGCCCCAACACTCCAAGGGCTGGGTCTCAATCCCACTCTACTTTGGAGGAAGTGGGTCTTCAGTCCTATGGACATAGCTCTTTTGGGGGTGGGGGCGGTGGTGTATGGACCTTTAGGGTCACCCTCCCACCAAAGTTCTTCACCCATCCTGACTGAGAATGTGGGTAGAGGCAGGTCAGAGCAAGGCCCCCTGGGGCGCTTCCTCTCTGTCTCTCAATCTGCTTGACTGGTCCTAGATCTCCGACACAGTGAGTTTCCTTTTCATCTAGAAAAGTGACATCTCCTGTTTGGAAAATGGGCTTGGACGGGTCTCAGAAGCCTTCCTCCTCCCGGCCTGCTGGCTGTGGCTCCTCAGCTTGGTACTGGGGCCTGTGGAGAGCGGCTCCCCAACCCCACATCTGTGTGGAGCTCTGAGGTGCAGCCTGGGGCCAGCTGGCCTGGCCCTCGGAGGCCCTGGGGATGGAAGGTGCTGGAGTCGTCAAGGCAGGCGATTCTCATTAGGCCCCTAATGCCTGCTGGCAATTAATGTCACCCAAGGGCTTATTAACCATCCCACTGAGAGGCGAGCCAGCAATCAGGCTCTGTACGGGAGAAAGGGGGAAACAAACTGCCTCCTGAGACCCTGCTGGGGTAGAGGGATGGGGGCGGTGCAGGGAGGTCTCCCACTTCTGCCCACCTCCCCCCAAGGAAGGGGCCCAGTCCAGAGGACAGACATGTTTGCTTTTCTGAGCCGAGGACCCACTTTCCCCAGGATGTGGATCAGCAATCTCAGCCCACTCTCCTGGCCTCCTCTGGAGACTGGGCACTGAGCTCGGTATTCTGGTTCTTCTCTCCACTCCCTGCCACCTACAGCCCTTAGGTAACAAGAAGCTAGTCTCTCTTGGCCCACTCAGTTTCCCCTGCTCCCTCCTTCCCTCCCTCTGTCCCTACAAGAGATGGTGCATATTTCTGATGTCAAGCCCCTGCTCAAAACAGTGAGCAAGACAGACCTAGCCTGTCCTTATGGAACTTCCATTCTGGGGGTGGGGGGAAGGCAGACACTAAGCATGGAATTGATTACAACTGTGATAAGATATGCTGCATAAAAACATATGCATTTTTTGCTCATCTTACAGAGAAGACTGAGGCCCAGAGTCAGGGAGGGTTGTGGGGAGGCAACTCGCTGTCATCAGAGAATGTAACTTCAGCCTCAGATTCTTCCAGTTACCTTCTATGTGGGTCCACCTTCATGGGCCCTGGAATAGTCCTAGCCTCCTGCCAGGCAGCTGGGCTGAGGTTGGGCCCAGTGCCCTGCATGAATGCCCACCAGGGACCCACACAGAATCTGGCCCCCACTTCCTCTTCTGCCTGACTTGCCACCATGGTGGACCTAGTGACATCTGCCCCTGTTTTTCAGGACCCCTGCTCATAGAAGAGGACTTCTCAGGTGGCACTAGTGGTAAAGAACCCGGCTACCAATGCAGGTAGACGTAACAGACGTGGGTCCCATCCCTGGGTTGGCATGATCCCCTGGAGGAGGGCACAACAACCCACTCCAGTATTCTTGCCTGGAGAATCCCATGGACAGAGGAGCCAGGCGGGCTAAGGTCCATAGGGTCACAAAGAGTCAGAAGCGACTTAGCATGCATGCATGCCCATAGAGGAAGATAGGACAGGCCAATGTGGGCCTGAGGGAGCTCACCATTTGCGCGGGGCTCCTGGGATCCTCCTGGAATCCTAGTCTGGCTCAGCTGGGGAGGACCTCAGGGATTTTCTAAGCTAGCTCTCTCATTTTACAGCTGCAAATACCTTCATTTTCTTAAATACCTTGACTTTTTTTTTTTATTGAGCTCTAAATTGTGTGTGCAGCATTGTGCTAGGTAGCAGAATACATAAGTTGAATAGACAGACAAGACCCCCGTGGGGAAGTTCAAGGGCTTAGTTCCACAAACCCATATTGAGCGCTGAGTCCTATTAATAGCTAACATTTACTGAGTGCTTTTTACGTGTCTGGTGGCTCAGATAGTAAAGAATCTGCTTGCAATGCAGGAGACCTGGGTTCAGTCCCTGGGTTGGGAAGATCCCCTGGAGAAGGAAATGGCAACCCACTCCAGTATTCTTGCCTGAAGAATTCTATGGACAGAGGAGCTTGGTGGGCTACAGTCCATAGGGTCCCAAAGAGTTGGACATGAAAAAGGACTAACACTTTCACTTTCACTTTTTACTTGCCAGGCACTGTGCTGGGAATTTTGCATGCGTTATCTGGACCCTGTTAAGTAGATACTACTATTATTACTATTCTTACTGCTGTTTTTCAGATGAGAAAGGTAAGGTTCAGAACAGGTAAGTTTCTTGCCTAAGGTCACACATCTGGAAAGTAGCTGAGCCACAGCTCAAGTATGTAACCCACTGAATCACTTTACTATGAGGTGTAAGATCCCAGGATTACATAGATGACAAAGCTACCACTCCTGGCTGGAGGGGGTACAGTGAGTAGCCCTCCTTTGTGACTTCAGCATCCACAGGTCGTTCAGTGTGGGGAGGGGGCAGTGCTGTGGAGGCCAGCACGGGGATCTGGGGGTACAGGAGCCTGCGATGAAAGGGTTGCGCTCTCTCCACAGCCTCTCTGTCCTCAGCACCCACACTCAAACCTTCATGCTCTTAGATATGTACCCAGTTGGGACTTCCCTGGAGTCCAGTGGTTAAACTCCACACTTCCAATGCAGGAGGTTCGGGTTTGATCCCTGGTCAGAAAGCTAAGATCCCACATGCCACACGGTGTGGCTAACAATTAATTTTAAAAAAGATATACACCCGGTTAATACACAGTCTTGCATGTGCGTAGCTATTACAATAATCTCTTGCCTCAACCCTGCAGGCTGATCTCCCAGCTCAGATTCCAGGACCCGTACCAATCCTCAAGGGCTTCCCAGGTGGCGCTAGGGGTAAAGAACCACCTGCCAGTGCAAGAGATGAGACATGGGTTCAGTCCTTGCATCGGGAAGATCCCCTGGAGGAGGGCATGGCAACCCACTCCAGTACTCTTGCCTGGAGAATCCCATGGACGGAGGAGCCTGGCGGGCTACAGTCCATGGGGTCGCAGAGAGTTGGACATGACTGAAGCAACTTTGCACACACGCGTGCACGCACTGATGTGTGCATCAAGCCGGGAGACTGGGAACCTGTCAGCAGCTAAGAGCAAATGCTCAGGGCCTCACATCTCCAAGCCTTAGTTTGTTTCTTCATTGGTTAAATGTGGATAATCATAGCAAGCCCTCGTCACTTACCAGCTAATGCATACTGATTGCCCAGTAGTACTGGGCAAAACGCATGCTCTGCAATGTTGGCTGGTACTGTTATTGAAATCACACAACTCGCTATGGTCTACGAAGCCCGAGATAATTTGACCCCTAGCTGCTTTCCCAAACTCATTTTACCACTCTCCTTCTGTTTTATTACACTGGAGCCGCAAAGGCCTCCCTGCAGTAATAGGAAACATATCCCAGCCTCAGGGCCTTTCCGCTTCCCGTTACCTCCACCTGGCACGCCCTTCCCCTGGAACTTGTGTCTTGCTCTTTTACTTCGTTCGGGTACTGCTCAACTATCACCTCCTCTGAGACACCTCCCCGGGCCACTTGATTTAAAATAACATGACTCTCACCCTGCCCCATCGCGCTATCTTCATGCCCTGCTCTATTTTGTGGGAATCCAAGGATCGAACCCACATCATCTGCGTTGGAATCGCAGAGTCTTGACCACTGGACCGCCCGGGAAGTCCCACCCTGTTATAGTTTGATCCAAAGCAGTTGACATTTAATTTTAGAATTTGTTTAATCTGTCTCCTGTAATAGAATGTAAGCTCTTATGAACTGTTCACCAGTGTACCCCAGTGCCCAGAATGCCTGGCATATGCATTCAAAAAAAATAAGTGGGATTATTTATCCATATTCATTGATTTCTGTACTCAGATCATTGATCATACCCAGTCTTTATAGTCAGGTTTGGGGCTGAGTTCACTTAAGGGCTCTGCCTGAAACCTCATTCCCCAGACTTTCCAGAGCCTAGGAGGCCACTGACCCGGTCACCTTTGTCCCTGATGCTCCTTGTGGTTGTGCCAGCTCCTACTGTGTCCCAGCTCCAGTCTCTGCTGAGGCTGGAGTCCCTTCAGCTGTCATGCCAACCTCACCCTGACTAGTCAGGGCTTGGGCTATGACACAAGAACTATCTGCGTCTCCTACTATTCCCCAGCCTGAATCCTCTGTCCCAGCCAGGCCAGGCCGGCCACCAGCACCACCAGGCATGTCCCTCTTCCTGCCAGACCCATTCCTGCCTCCACGCTTCTGCTGTGCTATACTCCCTGCTGCAGCGATGTTCTTCTCCGCCAAATGAAATCCCACCCATCTTAACTTTCTATCTCAAGAGTCTTCCCAGACTCAGCGTGATAGTGTTACATGGCTTCTTGGAGAAAAAGAAGTGAACAGAGTCTGGGGAATCAGTCAGGGTTCAAGTCTCTATGTCGTTGCCCTCTGCTCCAGTTTTCTCTGCATCTTGAGCACCCAGTCATCAGTTCAATTCAGTTCAGTTGCTCAGTCGTGTCTGACTCTGTGACCCCATGGACTGCAGCACGCCAGGCCTCCCTGTCCATCACCAACTCCCCGAGCTTGCTCAAATGCATGTCCATCGAGTCGGTGATGCCATCCAACCATCTCATCCTCTGTCGTCCCCTTCTCCTTTTACTTTCAGTCTTTCCCAGCATTAGGGTCTTTTCAAATGGGTCAGTTCTTCGCATCAGGTAGCCAAAGTATTGAAGCTTTGGCTTCAGCATCAGTCCTTCGAATGAATATTCAGGACTGATTTCCTTTAGGATTGACCCAGTCATCACTACCCAGTAAATCTCCTCTGGGATGAGGTCATGTTCTCCATTAGGACTGTAGGTCAGAATTTACCCTCCTCCTATTTGATACATTGAAAAAACACAGGGCCCAGAGAGAGCTAGTGGCTGGCCCAAGGACACAGACAGGAGTATACCCCCAGGCAAGGATGGGCCTGGCTCCCTCCCCACAGTGTTCCCATCCCCAAAGTTTCAATACCTGGCTCAGTTCCACCATGGACTTGGGAACCAATCTTCCATTTGATGGAGGGGGTGAGGCTCCCCAGGTCATTATTTTGAGAGTTCAATCCTGATTCAGTGTGGCTGCTGCTTTAGCTCAAATCTTGGACTCCAGTTTTAGGAATTGCCTTTACATCCTCATTCACTCATTCCATTTCACTTCGGACATGTCTTCTTCTCTGGAGCCTTCCTCGACACTGCCCACATCCCATCCCTGTTCTGTGCACCTCTCAGGCCCCGATTCCTGCATCTAAGCACGCATCAGAGTGTGTTGCTTTGTCTGTCTCCTCTTTTAAAGAGTGTCCCTATGGTGTGCCCCTCACCTGACCTCCGTTTGTTGTTGTTCAGTCGCTAAGTCATGTCCGACTCTTTGCAACCCCGTGGATGCAGCACGCCAGGGTCCTCTGTCCTTCACTATTTCCCAGAGTTGGCTCAGATTCATGTCCATTGAGTCGGTGATGCTATCTGACCATCTCATCCTCTTTTGCCTTCAAGCTTTCCCAGGATCAGTCTTTTCCAGTGAGTTGGCTCTTCGCGTCAGCCGTCCAAAGTACTGGCACTTCAGCTTTAGCATCAGTCCTTCCAATGAATATCAGGGTTGATTTCCTTTAGGGTGGACTAGTTTGATCTCCAAAGGACTCTCAAGACATCAGTTAATGGTTATTGAATAAATAAATTATTAACCAGCTACTATGTATCTGGAGCTATGGTAGCTAAATAAAATGGTCTCTGTCTTCAAGGAGCTCAGCACTGTGTAAAAGAGGTAAGTGGGCAGACACATGGGATTATGACACAAAGGTGGCTGTAAGGGATGCGGTAGAGGGAAGCATAGGCGCTGCGGGGCCCGGAAAGAGGCCATCTGGCCTAGGTCATGGGTGTTGCAGGAAAAGGAAGGACTTCCTGGAGGAGGTGAGCTTTGAGCTGCATTAAAGGAAGGACAAGTCGGTGTGGGCCAGGGAGATGGGGAGGAGAGGGAAGGGAAGAGGCTGTTGAAGGAAGAAGGAGCAGATTATTTATAAAGGCTAAAGTGGAGGGGGGAATACAGTGTGATCAGGAAACAGAAGTCCGGAGCATGGAGAGCTGGGGGTCAGGTGCTGGGGAGGGAGCTGGCGAGATGAGCAGGCGCACAGCCTCTGCACACAAAGCTATGTGCCTGTGATGACACTTGCCCCTGGGTTATGATGCTCAGTTGCACCAAACTTCACATGTACACTGGTCAAAGACTCAGAGATGCTTGTAAAGCATCTTAGCGCCTACGTGTGCAGACACACACACACACACTCACACACACACACCCCAACTCTTTACAAAATGCGTTGCCCCCTGAACTGTCTGTTTACAGCTTTTCTACTCTCATTTCCCTGGAGCACCCCACCTTGAGTTCTTCAGCAGGCAGCGCACTCTGTGCCACCCCACCCCCTACCAAACCCTGATCTAGCCATCCATCCCCCATCCCTCCTCCCTCTGGCTCATGGAGACAGTGAGCTAGCACCACCCCCCAGGCACCCAGCCAAGGGAGGATTTGGACTCAGGCCATGCGGGCTGGGCTGTGCTCTCCCGTCTTTTCCTCCCCGCCCCCACGCAGCTCTGCTTAATTCCAGGGCAGAGCTCTGATCAAATGTGAAGCGGAGAAGTACAGAGCCAGAGCCAGAGGGAGAGAGAGAGAAAGATACAGATTGAGCAAGCACGCTCTCTTTGCCACAGCCCAGCAGCTAAATGGCAGTCAACTTGTGATGTTCCTACAACTTACTCAGCTTCTCTTTCATTCACCAACTTGGCTGCCAGACGCAGGGGAAGAGGAAGGACCCAGGGACCCAACTTCTCCCCAGAGCCTCCCCAGCCGTCGTCTGCACCCCCACAGAATTGTCGAACCAGCTCTGCCCGGCTCCTGGGGTTGGCAGTGCCCAGGAGTCTTGCTTTGGGTAGAGATCACCTGGCTGGGCTGCCGGGGAAGATGAGAGGGGAGCCACGACTGGAGAGAAAGTCCTTGCACCGTTGATGTGTGTGATTGTTAGAGGCCATCCAGGAAATCAATGAGTGTTATAGGAGGGAAGGAGAGAAAAGCAGTGAGTGATCCCTCTGGGGGACAGAGGGAACTCATTTCAGGGTTTGGATCAAAATCCAGGTTCTGCTTCCTGTTCCCTTAAGATGGGAATCTTCGCTTTAGCTTCCCACCCCACCTCTCAAATCTGATTCTCAGTTTCCTCCTGTCTCACTCTTGTTACCAAAACATTTATGGCGGGCGACCTCCCTGATGGTCCAGTGGTTAAGCATCTGTCTGCCAATGCAGGGGGGCACCGGTTTGATCCCTGGTCTGGGAAGACCCCACATGCCTCGGAGCAACTTAGCTCATCTATTGAGCCCGAGGAACGAGAGCCTGTGCTCCACAACGAGAGAAGTCACTGTAATGAGAAGCCCTCGCACCGCAATGAAGAGGAGCCCTTGCTTGCCACAATTAGAGAAAGCCTGTGCACAACACCGAAGACCCAGGGCAGCCAAATATAAAGAAACATTAAATTACAAATTATCTATGGCACCCCACTGCTTAGAGGATTAATTCCCAATTCTTCAGATTTGCATTCAGTGCTTGATTCATACCTTCTCCCTCTTTGAGCATACTCATGCTATATTGCTCAGTCGTGTCTGACTCTTTGTGACCCCATGGGCTGTAGCCCTCCAGGCTTCTCTGTCCATGGAATTCTCCAGGCAAAAATACTGCAGCGGGTTGCTGTGGCCTTCTCCAGGGGGATCTTCCCGACCCAGGGACTGAACCCTTGTCTCCCACATCTCCTGTACTGCAGGTGGATTCTTTACAGCTCAGCCATTGGAGAAGCTCCCCACTCCCCGCCCGCCTTTGACCACTTTTCCCTAAACAGGCTGTATGCTTCTTTGCCTTGGTGCCTTTCGCCTGCCATAATCTCTGCTCGGAATACCTGTTCCTCCTTTCCAACCTCCTTGTGGAGCCTTTTCTGCAAAGCCTTATTCATCACTCCAGACGGAATCAATCACTGTCTGCCTTGTAGTTGGAATTCACCTGCTCTCTTAGCTTCTGCGTATAAAATCCTTAAGGACAAAGCTTATATCTTATTCATCCTTCAATCTCCCACAACACTGAATGCAGTCCCATACAAGCCTGTAAGTGTTTAATAAATCTCTTCTGAATGAACGAATGAACGAAGGGCAAAAAAGGCCATAGTCTGGACACCAGTGTCCTTCAGTATCTCGGGTACCTCCTGTCTCTTACCTTTTTGAATCTTCAGTATAATTCTGACCAGGATATGAATATTATCTCCCTTGAGGGATGAGGAAGCTGAGGATCAGAGAGACAAAGCAACTTGCTCAGAGTCACACAGCTTGAAAGTGAGAGAGCTGGGATTCGATTCTGTCTGCCCCAAAGCCTGTGTTCTTTACACTTGTTCAGAGCACATAGGATTATATATATACCCTCTCAAATGGTCTCCCCAGGACTCCTCAAGCCCACCTCAGAATCAGGCAGCAGGGGAATCCCAGAAAGACTCTGAAGTGACTATAACGTTTTCCTCGGAGATTGGCCCCATCCTCAGGCTAATTGGAAGGCGTCTTGGTTTCCACCTCACTGCCTGTCTCTCAGAAACTCATGGGCAGTTACCAGGGGCTGTCTAGTGGGGAAAGTGAAAGTGTTAGTCGTTCAGTCATGTCCAACTGTTTGCAGTTCCTGGCTCCTCTGTCCATGGAATTCTCCAGGGAAGAACACTGGAGTGTGGAGCCATCCTCTTCTCCAAGGGGATCTTCCCGACCCGGGGATCGAACCCGGGTCTCCTGCATTGCAAGCGGATCATTGACTGTCTGAGCAAGTCTAGAGGGTGATTTGGGTCTAGTTCCTGGAGTCAGATTGCCTGGGGTCAAATCCCAAGCTCTGATGTCCACTATCTGTGTGACCTTGATTTAACCTCTGTGTGTCCAGTTCCCCACCTGTAAAATGAGAACAGGGATAGTATGCTCCTGGTAGCATGGCCAAGCACCTGGGAGCAGTAACTGGTAAACTCTCTGTGTGTTTTATATCATTGGTATCAGTTTCATGTTCCTCCCTGAGAGGCAAACCCTCTGGGGTTTCTGTGAAGAGTGGTCTTCGTTTTTTAATTTTTATTCCCCTGTGTGTTCTTAACGGACCCCCAAACTCCCTAGTGTCCTGTGTAAGATAAGCAAGCAAAATTGGGCAGGGAGGGCAGCTCCAAAGAAAACCAAATCAAAGTGACTTTTGTGGTGACAAACGCTTAATAATAACTTTACAAATCCAGTTGAATTACTATGAATAAAAAAATCCCTCTCTCTTTTTTTTTGTATGGATACTGCTCTTGTCTCCCGGAAAGCACGCAGCCACAACCCTGAAATCCACCCGAAAGGATCATTACTGGGAAAACAAGCTAAAAATAACCCCAAGGGAAGCAGTGCCAGCCCCAAAGCTGTTCCTTGGAGGTGGGGGCGTCCAAGAAGCCTCTGCTGTTGCTTCTGGGGTGATAGATTCTAATTTACAATCTGGAGTTGCTTTGGGTGGTGGGTCCTGGCTCCCTGCCCCCAGACTCTAAGCTGCTGGGTCATCTTCAGTATGCTTGTGGGCCTCTGGCCTTATGACATCTTCTGATGCCCAAGGAGGGCTGTTGGGGCTCCGTTGCTTATCTCACTGCTGGCTCAGTTACTACCTTGTGGGACATGGGCTCCTTTCCCCTCTCTTGAGGGCCGGGTTTCCTGAGCTAGCCAGGCTGCCTCTCTGCCCAGTCCTGTGAGTTGACCTGTCCTGGAGGCCACAGCCCTCCACTGAGGGTCCCTCTGTGCCAGACACTCCATTGGGTGCTTCACATACACAGCCTTCCCACCTCCTCCTCAAGGCAGGTTCCCTGTTCTGGGTTAAAGATCGGAGGCTCAGAGAGGCTGAGTCACCGGTTAAAGGACACACAGGAAGGAAGGCAGATAGTTGGCATTTAAATTCAGGTCAAGCCTGCCTGATGCCAAGGATCTTTCGGGAAGCCCTGCATTACGGGCTCTCCATCCCCAGGGCCCACGAGGTGGGCGTGCAGGACACGTGTTCATGAGCAGAGACCAGGTTTAGCCATTAAATATGTTTCCCAAGGTGGGTGTTGTGTCTGCCTTTTTACGCCTGGGGTGGCAGGTCCCCTGGGCAGGGACTGTCTCTCAGATTGGGTTTTCTACAAGGCAGGGTTATGTCTCCCCCTTCAGAAAGGGGTGTCCCCAGGGCAAACCTTCCTCCTAATCTGGGACTCCCCTAAAACAAGGCTGTCATCAGTCTGGAAGAGGCTCTGGGGTAGTATCACACCCTCAGATTGGGGGCTCCCTTATGGAAAGACTGAAGCTGCCTCATTAGGGAAGAGCACCCCACCCAGGAGCCCTGCCCTCCCCCAAAGAGGTCCCATCAGACCCTGTCCTAGGTCTCCCTTCCCCCTGCTGGCCCCTTCCTGGGATTTCAGAGTTCACGGCTGGCCCGGCTGGCTGGTGACAGCCCGACTAATGGGAAGGGCAGAGGCATAAACTCGGGGCTCCCCTTGGCAGGGACCAAGGCTGTTTTTCTCCCCCTGTGGAGATGAATGCTTGTCCCTGGGAAGGCTGACGGCTTTTCTTCCTGAAAGTGCTGCCATTCCCCCTGATTGAAATGTGTCCCTGTCGCACTGAGGCCAGCTCTGGTGGGGAGAGGGTGGGAGACTTCTGGTCCCCCGTGCCTGGCCTGTAGGCTCCTTCCGTCTGCGGAAGATAGATGACGTTATTCCAAGCCGAGATGATGCAACCAAGGTCAGAGTGAAGTGTTTAATTGGAATGTCAGGGGCCGGGGCCTGGCTCTGCTGGGGTGATTGATTTCCCAGTGGTTCTTGTCAAAGGTGCAGCCATGGCGGGGTGGAGGGAGGAGTCTGTGAGTGACCCTGGGGAGGCCAGGGTGGTGGGAGGCTGCCAGTCCCTGACTGCTTCTTCAGGGAGGGTACCCAATGGGCTTCTGTCTCCTGCAGAGGGTAAACTGAGGCACAAGAAGAGAGGGTGACATAAGGGAAGATGTTATTGGGATGCGGATGCCAGAGCTTCAAACCTCTGCCTTCATTTCTTTTCTTAAAAACGTTTTATTTATTTATTTATGGCTGTGCTGGGTCTTCATTGCTGCCCAGGGTTTTCTCTAGTTGAGGCGAGCGGGGGCTCCTCTCTAGTTAGGGTGCGCGGGTCTCTCATTGCAGTGGCTTCTCTTGCTGATGAGCAAGGGCTCTGGGGTGCACGGCCTTCAGAAGTTGTGACTCCTGGGCTCTAGAGCACAGGCTCAGTAGTTGTGGCACACAGGCTAAGTTGCTCCAAGGCATGCGGGAATCTTCCCAGATCAGGGATCGAACCTGTGTCTCCTGCAATGGCAGAAAGATTCTTTTCCACTGAGCCTCCAGAGAAACCCTCTGCTTTCGTTTCTGGCCAATAGCTCTGTTTCCCTCCTTCTCTCCATCCCCTCTGGTCCCCGGCCAGTCCCGACTCTTTCCTGTGCTGAGAGGAGGGCCGTAGAAGAGGGCATGGATATCCCAGGACACAGATAAGACCCAACCCATCCTTCAGCCTCCTGTCACTCTGCTGGCTCCAGTCTGCTGAGGACTGGCCAGGGTGATAACAGAGTTTGGAAGCCACTGACCCTCACCTGTGCCGGGCAGGAAACTCTTCTCACTGTCTCTGGAGACTAAGAGGTCACTTCTTTGTGGGGAAACTGAGGCAGGGGGCTGGACCTGGTGGTGTCACCACGTGAGCATCCCTCTTCACCCAGAAGTGGTCCCAGGGGGTGAAGGAAGAGCAGGGTGGTGGGGGGCAGGTGGGGGGCAGCAGGCAGGGCCCTGTCCACCTTACCTCCCATCTTAGAAAGCTGGCTGCAGGCCGGTGGGGAATGGAGGAGGCCAAGGCAGGAGAAATGTGAGGTGTTCCTGGGTATAAATAGCTACGGTGAGCGTGCTCCTTCTCCTTGCCTGGGCGTAGGAGTGAGTCGAGGGAAAGAACAGGCTGGGAAGGTGGCTGGGGAAGGGGAAGCTGAGGCTGCGGAGAGAGAGGTGACACACAGGCTCGGGCTAGTGTGGCATCTGCAGGGGAGGAGCTGGAGGAGACGGGAAAGCTGGAGACCTGGATCTACAGCTTGGGGTGATTTAAAGGGGAAGTGGGAATTGGAGGGGGTGCTCTCCAGCCAAAGAATACATCTCAGCCCCAGAAGGCTGAATCCAAGATGATCACCGTCAACACCCCTGTGACCACCAGAGTCACTCTCATCACAGCCCTCATCATCATCACCACCGTCACCATCGTTACTACCATCAGCATCATCTCCAGCGTCATTCTCATGACGTCACCACTCTCATTATCACCAGCATCACAGCTGTCGTCAGCGCCATCACCATCATCCCAGTGCTCGGCACCATCTCCATCACCACCACCACCATTGCGCTCTTTACCATCATCGCGGTCACCACTCTCAGCACCACCAATACCAGCACCACCATCATCATCACCGCCACCATTGAGGTCATCACCACCATCATCATCATCACCATCCACGTCAAGGGTTGTCATTATCACCATCATCAGTCCTTTCCCTTGTCCCGCCCTCCAGGCCTGCCTGAGGCTTTACAGTTTGTTTCAAAGCACTTCTGTATCCTTTGTCTAATAAAAAATTAACCAGAGGCTGGTGAAACAGGCAGCCTTGCTCTGATCATCTCCATTGCACAGCAGAGAAAACTGAGGCTTGATGATGGTGTGCTGAACCATGACCAAGGTTCAACAGCAATCTCACCGACAAGCTATTACTAGAACTGAGCTCTGGCCAGTGGCTCAAAACTCTTCCTGCGACCACCTCGCTGCTGGAGAACCACCATTTTCCTCTCTCCTGTGCTTCCTCCTCCTGCTTGGCATCAGCATGAACTGGTGAGGAAGGTTCTAGCTTTGATACAACAAGAGAGCTTTGGCTGTCATAGTACAAGCCCAGGTGTCTGCCCAGGGGCACTTGCCTTCCCCTTGGTGGGCTCCAGTTTTCTCATCTCCACAAGTACCTTTGGGACCTGATGAAGTCTGAGGGCTCTTTCTACCCTTCTAGACTGTGATGGTGCTGCAGAAAAAAGTCATCAGAACAGAGGAAGCGATAGAAAAAGACAGTGAAATGGAGATGTAGACACGCATAGACCAAGACAGAGATCCAGACAGACCAGAGAAGACATAGCTGAAAGCCTCATTAAGATCCAGGAAGATACAGAAATAGAGACAGAGACAGAAAGCAAGAGAGCGACCAAGAACATGTCAGAGGAGATTTCAGAGGCCGAAGCCCAGGAGGAAAAGCAGGACGGGTCGCCTGCCGCTCTGTGTGGTGGTCTCTTCACGTGGCCCCTGTCCTGTTTCAGGGTGAAGACTACCTGGAGCAGGGACAGGTGGCCTCCCAGGCGGCTCAGTGATAAATAATCTGCCTGCCAAGCGGGAGGTACGGGTTCGATCCCTCAGTCAGAAAGATCCCCTGGAGAAGGAAATGGCAACCCACTCCAGTATTCTTGTCTGAGGAATCCCATGGACAGAGGAGCCTGACTTGTGCTACAGTCCGTGGACTTGCAAAAGTGTCAGACACGACTTAGCAATGAAATAACAAACAACGAAGAGGGGACAGCCTGTGCTGCCTTGAGGTGCTTCTGAAGGGCTATGACTGTGAGCCCGGCTTCAGGGTGTTTTGTGTTCATGCATGTACGTCCCCATGTGTTGAGTTACAGGTTGTGGGAATCTTCTGTTTGGACAACAGGAAGGATGCTGGGACTCCCACCCTGGCTTTCTAACTCTCCCTAGCGCTGCCCTCTCGGCAGCCAGCGAATGGTGCTGATCCGGCTCCCTTTGCCTTTGTCACATTAAATCCAGGAAAATGGGGAAGTGGAAGCAATCGGGTGGCAGGTTCAGGCTGTGTTCATAAGGGAGCTGGGGTGGGGCCTGTGGGGCTCCCTGTGCTCTTGCAGGGGGTCACGAATGGCTTCTTCTCTCCCTTGAGGCCCCCGGGTCAGTTCTCAGCCACAGAGGCTCCGCTACCCTGGCCTGGAGACTGGGCGCCTGCTTAGTTCACGTACCAGCTCATACAGTGACCTTGAGCTTCTGATGGACGTGAAGAGGTGGGAATGAGTGAGCCTTGCCTCCTGCAGAGAAGGAAACTGACTTCTTTCAAGTCTGGCTCTCATCAGTGCACTCTGTGCCTTGTGGGCAGACGGGTCAGGGCTGCCCCCCTACTGAGCGGCCCAGCAGGCTCTTCTCGCCCAAGTACTCCGTGGGGCCATCACTTACATCTTCCCATCATCTGTTTAATTCACAGATCCATCACTGTCGCATCCCTCTCTAGAACCTCTCTATGGCTTTGCATCACCCTCGAATTGGGGTCCAAGTTCTTCCTTGGATTTTCCCCAGCACTAGACCTGGAGGTGGCTGGGCTGCTCACTCCCACCCCCACCCATATGGGGCAGCCACAGGCCCCCTCCCTAGATCTCAGCCAGCTGGACCTGGGGTGGACTGAACTCACGGACAGGGAACCCAAGGCAGTAGGGGACTAGAAAAAGGTAGAGGCCACATGCATGCTCAGTCATGTCCGACTCTTTGGGATCCCACAGACTGTAGCCCACCAGGCTCCTCTGTCTGTGGGATTCTCCAGGCAAGAATACTGGAGTGGGTTGCCATACCCTCCTCCAGGGGATCTTCCCTACCCAGGGATCAAACTTACATCTTTTGGGTCTCCTGCATCAGGTGGGTTATTTACCACCATATTACCCGGGAAGCCAGAGGATTAGAGAGTGTGAAAGAGGCCAGGAAAATGAGGCAGAATCAGAGTCTGAAGAGGTCACTCGAGCACAGGCAAGGAGGAAGTGGGGTGCAGGTCGGAGGCTCCGGTGGCCCCAGGGCTCTGCTAGGGGATCCCCAGAGAGCTCCAACTCCCTGGCGAGACCACCTGTCTCCTGAGTTTCTTACCAACGATGCCCCCATCGGTGGAGGGAGAGACCCAACAAGGCAACACTGAATATGTGACCCCACTTATTTGCACCCCTTTCCCCCACTCACTGCTTTCGTGCAGGCATGCATCTGAAGTCGCTTCAGTTGTGTCCGACTCTCTGTGACCCTATGAACTGTAGCCCGCTGGGTTCCTGTGTTCATGGGATTTTCTGGTCAAGAATACTGGAGTGGGTTGCCATGCCCTCCTCCAGGGGATCTTCCTGACCCAGGGATGGAGCTGCGTCTCTTTAGTCTCCCTCATGGGCAGGCAGGTTCTATACCACTAGTGCCACCTGGGAAGCCATCCTTTCATCCAGTTTGGCCCTAATGCTTTTGCCATGGAGGACTGTGTTCTTTGAACACACCATGCTGTTTAGCATTGTGCTATTCCCTTTGCCTGGAACGCCCCCTCCCAGCTGTTCCCGGGACACGCATCCCTCAGATGGCTTCTGCTGGGAGTTTCCTGACCACCCCCTGCCTCATCTGCAAAGTCGGCCCCTCCTTTGCCTGCCCCACGAGCCCCTGCAATTGCCCTGGAGTTCTTGCTCCCGGTCTGTCTTCCCCTTTAGACAGAGACCTTGCTGGGGGCCGAGACCATGTCTTTCATCTCAGCATCCCCAGCTCCTGGCAGGCAGACAGTATTACAACCATGTTGAACAAATGAATAGCTTCAAAAGTTCGTGCACAGACATAGGGATTGTGAGGGGAAGACCAGGTTTGGGGCAGGCTGGGGACAGACAATGAGTGGGGTTGGCAGGTTGAATTGGGGTTGTCTGTGGACTCAGACACAGGGGTGCCCAGGACAAAAAGGGCATCTGGGCCTGGAGCTTGGGAGAAGGAATAAAGAGAGAAGATAAGGAAGCTGGGCAGGGATGGACTTGTAGAGGACAAACTCCCCCTTCACCGGGCACCTGAGCTGGGAGTTTCCCACTGGCCCTTCTGTGGAGGTTAGGATGCTCAAGATCAGGGTATCTGTGCTGTTTGGAACATCTTTCTCCCTCTCCAGTCCCTAGGTTTCAGAGATGACTGTTTTCCTCATTAATGAACATGCACACCAGCCACTGAGGTTTCCTTTGGATCACCCTCTGCCAGGTAGCCAGCATCCCTGTCTCTCCTTCCATGGGGGTGGGTACCACCAGCAGAATATGGGTCAGCCTCACTGCAAAGCGTGATGGAGCTGTGGAAAGCCATGCCAGCAGGGGGCTCATAGGGTAGGGGAGACCCAGGGGGCAAGGCTGGAGCCGGGTTAGAGGATGGGTCTCTTTGGTACCTGAGCCCTTGGGAGGAGAAGCCACCATTAATCCAGCACCTTCTATGGATCAAGTGCAGCAGGCACGAGACAGGCGCAATCTTTGTGACATGTTTCTGGCAGGGAGTTTACTCTGTTTTAAAGAAGGAAACATGCTCAGAGAGTACAGAACTTCCTGTGATAGCATAGCATGGAGTCACAGAGCCAGCGTACAAACCCAGGCCTCTGGGTCGCCACAGTCCATGGCCTGCTGGAAAGTCACTGGGAGGGGATGATTCACAGGACTGGGCGTGCTTGCCACGCAGGTTGGGTCTCCCTGGGAGCTGCGGCTGCGGGGTGCCGGGCACCCTGTGTCGTCACAGCTGCTCTGCCTTCCTCCTGTGGTCACCATCGGGACTGCGATCCAGTTATTTCCAGCTGTCTCCACCTACACGGTAGGATCGCATTGCACAGTCTCCTCGCATGGGGCTCTACATTCATTCTGACTCCCGACTTGTGAGCGGAATTGACATCTGTCACTTCCAGGCCAAGCACTTAATTGCCAAAGTGAAACCCAGAGCTCTCTTGTCCTTTAAGTAGTGAGTGGCGACAGGAGAGATGGTAGCTACTCCATTAGCCTGGATCCAGTGATGACCAGCAGCAGAACTCCCTGCTACCTACTGATGGATATTAGTGTGAGCAAGAAATACTCTGGTTTCAACCGCTGAGATTTTGGGCTATTTGTTGCTCCAGTGTAAGTGACCCATCCTGCCTGAGACATATCTTTCCCTCATTGCTGTAAAAAAGCATGTAGGCCAGTTTGCTTCTAAGGCACCTGTTGGACCCAGGACATTGGTCCATAAACACTTCTTAAGAAGAACCCCAGCGTATGTGGACATTCCCACCAGAGTTAACTTGAGACCCTGAACCTGAAAGCCAAGGTTTCTGGGAGCTAGCTAGCTCCCTGATGCTGCCATCAATATCTATAGATGGTTCTATGGTTTACAAAGGCCATTTGTGCTCATGAATGTGCTCGTTCTATCCGAGGGAGACACAGTCATTCGCATTTCACAGATGGCCAACTGGGTGCCAGAGAGGTGTGGGAACTTGGCCAGGCCTTGGGTTTTTTGAGTCACAGACCTGGGAGTGGAATCTAGGCTCTTGGTTCCAGTCCTGTTGGGTTTCTCATGTCTTGGACCAGGGCAAGGCTGAGACTCCTAGAAAAGAATGCAAACCAGAAAAGAGGTCTTAACAGCCAGTGAGCAAGGCCTCTGCAGATGGAGAGAGTAGGAGTCACAGAGAGAAAGCACAGGGTCACTTAAGGGGCCTGCAGTGCATGTGGAGGGTGGCTGGGGAGCAAGTGGACCAAGACGGCAGGCAGGGTCTACTCAGCTCTGCAATGACTCTGAAGCGGCCTCCTGCTTAACCCTTACTGTGTAGCTTGGGGCAAGTTACTCAACAATTTTATGCCTCAGCTTCCACAACTGCAAAGTGGAGATAATAACAGGGCCTCTCTCCTATGCTTGTTATGAGGATTGAATGCGATAGTATATAATGAAAGTACTTAGAATAATACCTGGCTTTCATAAACGCAGAATAAGTATCTACTGTTACATTACCATCAGCAGCAACATCCCTACCACCGTCTTTGTCATCATTCTTATGACTTGAGACAAGTCATTTCCACTCTCTGGGCCTTAACTTCCTTATTTATGACATAGGGGCAGTAATTATATATGCAGACTCTGTGATAATTATAGATAGAGTTTTCTGAGTGTTCACCACATGTTGGGTACCATTCTAGGTTCATGAATTTGTTGAATTATTACATGCCCCCACCTCCCGAAGACCAGCTCATAAATGGCACAGGTGGGATTCTAACCCTTGCTGACTGATTCCAGAGTGAGTCTTTTAACCATTATCCTATAAACATTATGGGACTTCCCTGGTGGCTCAAATGGTAAAGAAACCACCTCCAATGCAGGAGATACAGGTTCAATCCCTGGGTTGGGAATATCCCCTGGAGAAGGGAATGACTACCCAGTCATTGCCTGGGGAATTTCATGTTCAGAGGAGCCTGGCAGGCTACAGTCCATGGGATCACAAAAAGTGAAAGCTAACACTTTCACTCTCACCAAATAAACACACTTGCAGTATAAAGCCTTCCAGAGAGCGGTGAGTCACCTGGCAAGACAGCATGTGATGCTGCAGGACATATCTAGGGCCTTTGATAAACAAACTGTGCTTGTGGTTATGTCAAAGGTGTGTGAGCCCTTAAGTGTTCAATGCCTCTGTGTGTGTGCTTGCACTTATATGTATAAGTGACATGCTATGTAAAGTCTGCTTTGATCCCTGGGAGGGATCATGTATACGTTCTGTGTACATGGTTGTCCTCCTGTGATATTGTTTCATCTATGATGACTAAGGGGCTTCCCAGCTGGCGCTAGTGGTAAAGAACCTCCCTGCCAGTGCAAGAGATGTAAGAGACCTGGGTTTGATTGCTGGCTTTGGAAGATCCCCTGGAGAAGGGGATGGTAACCCACTCCAGTATTTTGCCTGGAGAATCCTATGGACAGAGGGGCCTGGAGGTCTACAGTCCATGGGGTTGCAAAGAGCAGAACATGATTGAAGTAACTTATCATGCACGCATGATGACTGATCTCTGTGTGTTTAAGTCACAGGTACATTTGTGGGCATGATGCCTCATGAACCGAGTGTGTGTATGTATTATTGTATGAACTGTGTGGGCCACCATGGGTGTGTTTGTAATGATATGGAAACTATGCAGTTTGGTTGTGTGTGATATAGTGGGGCTGGTTGTGTGTGTGTGTGTGTGTGTATATAATCACATCCCCGTGTGCAGGGTGCTGGTGAGTGCAGGTATGTGTGTCAGTGGGCTGAGTGCCCTGTGTGTGTCTCTGAGAGCCAGAAGGCCGGTGCAGCGTGGGCTGGGGGAGCTGTGTGTTCCAGGGTTTAAACAGGCTTCCCGGCTGGCCTAGATCCAGCTCTCCCCTCCCAGCCTCTGCAAACATAGCCTAGCAGACGGGCTGAGTTTTTATACTCATGGAAACAGCCCTCTAAATATTTACCCACCAGCCTGGTGGAATGGCCTGCTTCCCTTTGCTGCCTCCCCTCCACAAGCGGAACCCAGTGTGTGAGCTCAGCTCTCCCGCCTCTCGCCCCTGCCCTGGGGCTGAGCCCTGTGAGTGGCCCCCACTACCCCCCAGGAGGTAAGGAGGAGGGAATAGAAAGACTGAGAGCAGCCCAGTTTTAAGTCTGAGTTGACTCTAACCCATCTGTGCATCCCTCATATCTGCCTTCACATCCACTCAAATAAATAGACGTGCTCTTGCACACACTCACAGGTGTACACAGTTCTGCTCGCCTGACTCTTGCTCCAGGACCCCTAACTCATAGCCTCTATACTCACTGTATAGAGTGAGGCTCTCCACCCTCACTCTACTTTTATCCTCACTATGTCCCCAACCCACCCTATTCCCATCACTTCAGGCCCCTCCTATTCTGCCTTCATCAGTTCCAGGAGCTACTTTGCATCATCTTTCCCAGCCTCTCTATACCCAACCCACCCTGACCCAGAACCTCTTCCTCTGGGCCTGTGTGGACAACATGAAACTCTGTCCATGGTCCTGAACCACCCCCCCCACCCCGCCCCCAACAGAAGGCAATTCTCCTTTATCAATCTTGGGTCATTGGTGGGAACTCTTATCCAGAAGTTTCCAGAAATTCTGAACTTAGTGAAGAGTCAGTCGTAGGAGAAATAAGACTGAATATACATTCATGTGTACACACAGACATTCTCAGAGATAAAGGAGAGACAAAATAGAGACACATAGGGAAAGAGAGACAGAAAAGAACACAGAGAAGACACACATACACACACATAGAAAGAGAAAGAGAGAGAGGTAGATGGGAGAGGCCACTGGAAATTCAGAAATGCTGAGAGATTTCCAGAGAGGGGAAAAAAAATGGCATTTGTTTTGACATCACTTTCAAATAATCCTACTTACTAAGAAGGCATATTATTTTCCTCTGGGAAGTTGGGGGAGTACATGCCCCTTGATTCTATCTGCTGAAACGATAACTAATTAAGGGTAACCCTTAGATGTTGCCACATCCTGCCGGGGCTGATTCATTTCAAAGGAGAGGCTGGTGAAATCTCCTGCCTGCATTTAGATCGGTGATGGGACCCCCAGTGCCCTCCTTAATCCAGGGCTGGCATTCTGGCTGGTCATTGTCGTCCCGTGCCATCCAGGTCGGCTAATACCCCACCTGCCCTGGCCGGGTCAGGTCTTTAAGGTCAGGCATCATCTGGAAGAAACAGCCGGGGAAACAGGCAGACTTCCTGCTGGCTGCCTGACCGGGTTGACATCAAGGGATGTCACTTGGCTCCTGTTCCCTTCCCCTTTCCAACTGTGCTGGCTTTCCCAGCCTTGCAGGCGGTTTCTGGGGTCACTTTCCTCCTTCCTTAATTATCAGGCAGCTGTTTTGTTTGGGCACTCTGCCAGGCATAGGGATCATACTCAAGTCTCCCAATCACCTTGGGAGATCATGGTTATCCCCATTTTACAGATGAGGCAACTGAGGTACAGAAAAGTAATTTGTTCAAAGTCTTAGAGCTGGTAAATGGCTCAGCCAAGAGTCAGACAGCCTCTTTGAAAATGCGCCCCCTTGAGGTCTGGTGTGTAACATCTTCCCCTGGCAACTCCCCAACGGTGGCACTGCTGGTTGTGAATTCCAAAGTCAGCAATCTTAGAGGTGGCCCTCGGGGTTCCCACGTGTTCTGGGGTTCCCGCATGTTCTGGCACCACCCAGCTGGGGCCTCCTCAGCCTGGCAGCTCCTTCTTGGGTCCTGAGCAGGGGTCTCCAGGGGGATTCAAGTCAGGAGAGGGAGATGGCAGCAGCAACGCAAGCTGGGCAGGCTGAGTGGGTTCAACCAACCTCAAAATGCCATGGCCGCCGGCGGCAGGCGCGGGTGCCCCTGCCCACCGCAGCAGAGCCCGCTTGGCAGGGCGGAAGCCCGGCTAATGGCCATGTTTATAGCTCAAAGCATTATTAGCTCTTAGGAGCACGCGGCCCTCGCTTGTTGTCAACAGCTGAGCTTATTGATTGAGTGACTTGATGTTTTTGCTTATTAAGTGCCCAGAGTGTCGGCAGATTGGGGCCAGCCTTGGCTGGGGGGAGGAGTATGTGAGTGGAGGGAGGCTATTTGTGCACACACTTCTGCCCTGCTCATTTGTGCAGACACATGTCTTGGGGTGATGGGTGCATGCGTGTGTGCCTGCAAGCTCATGTTTCTGAGGATGGTTTATAGGTGAAGGAGCCTTGGTTTCTGCACCCAGCAGTCACAATGCTGCCCTGGGGGTGCTGGCATTTGGATTTGGGAGGCCTGAAACTTTGAATCCAGGCCTTATCTTTCCAATAGCTGTGAGCCTGGGCAAATCCCTTACCGGCTCTGAGCCTTGGCTTCCTTATCTGGAAAATGGGGATTAAAATAATACCAGCTCTGCCTACCTTTGAGACAGAGAGTTAATGAGATAGAGTGGTTTGTAAACTGTAAAGTGCTGCACACAGGCCTGCGAGTGTAGCTATTATAACTATTGGGAGCTGAGCTGTGATGCCATAATCAGATTTAGGTTTGAGAGACAGGTTGGTGCAGTAGAAAATGAACTAGAAGGGGGACCCTAGGGAACTGTTAGGAACCCCAGTTCTGAGGGAGCTGGACCAGTCTTTGTAGCTGATATTTTAGGAGGTCAGAGCAGCTGGACACTGGAAGACCTGGCTTCCAGATCTGGTTCTGGCATCAAGGTGCTGTGCAGCCTCAAGAAAGTTATTTTCCTTCTCTGGGCTTTTCCCTTTATTTATCACAAGGCTGTAAGCTCAGTTGTCCCTAAGGCCCTTTTCAGCTCTGCCTTTTTATATAAATAGGAGTCACTAAGTCTTTTCCACACATGCGCGCAGACATTTGTGAAATTCACAACTCTTTGTGTTCAACATACCCTGTGTAAGTTTCACTGTGCATATCCACAGGGGGCAAATGCACCTGAGCTAGTGTGTGTATTGCCAAGTAAACAGCTCCCCCTGACCCTGGGTGCTGGACACACAGGTGCCAGCCCATTTGCTCTTTGTTGAGGCAGAGGTGCTGGAAAACCAGCTGCCTCCCTGGACTCCAATTGCTAATGGGGAAAACCCATTTTAATAGCTGATAACAAGATGGGTCCATTAAAAGAACAAATTAACTGCAAATCCAAAGATTACTTTTGTTCTGCTGGTGAAGGGCTGTGGAATGCCAGCTCCATTTGTTAAATGAGCACTCTAGCCCCTGGTTTCCCCAGGCGTGGCTGCTGTCAGGACAAGCGTGCCTGGCTGTCCTCAACCCCCCTTTCTCTTCCTAGGAAAGGGCTTCCTGTCCCCATCCAAAGCCCTGTGCAAAGCTTCTCCTCCATGAACACCTTCCTCATCCTCCGCCCCTGGCTGGAGGAAGTCCAGAAACCCTCTCTCCTTGCTCGGAGTGTTCCAGGGCTTGACTGAACAGAGGAAGGTGAGGCTGGCTTTCTCTGACACATATTTCAGCTCTGTTTGGTTTTCCCTTTTGATTCTGGTCTCCATTAGGGCAGCACCTTTTTGTGGATCACTTGGTTGTCACAAGTGGTCAGTGTGTTCTGAAGAACCTACTGAGTGCCAGGGACTTTCCAGGTGGTTCACTGGGTAAAGAATCCACCTGCAATGCAGAAGATGAAGGAGACATGGGTTAGATATCTGGGTTGGGAAGATCCCCTGGAGGAGGACATGGTAACCCACTCCAGTATTCTTGCCTGGAGAATCACATGGACAGAGGAGCCTGGTGGGGCTACAGTCCATGGGGTCGCAAAGAGTCGGACATGACTGAAGCAACTGAGCGTGTATGCATGCATGCCAGATGGTGTGTGGGGCCCAGTGTCTGCCCTAAAAGAAGGGGAAGCAGAAGTGAACCCCTTCGTGCTGTGCAGAGGGCCCTGTGAAGTAGTAGGAAAGCTGAGTAGAAGTGACAGGTCCTGCTTGGGGAGGCCACAGACAAAATGGTATCTGAGCAGCATCTTCAAGTATCGAGGTGTTTTTTAGGTGGTAAAGGCCTCTATGCAGAGGGACCAGAATGAGCATGAGAGGTACAGAGTTTACTTAGAAGTAGAAGCTGCCAGAGCGCCTGTACACAATAGATGCTCAGTTAATAAAGTGCTTATTAAGTGTCTATTATGGACTAGGCATTTGGTGCTTCAGCAGCAAAGAATCAGCCTGCAATGCAGGAGACCCAAGAAACACAAATTCGATCCCTGGATGGGGGAGATTCCCTGCAGGAGGAAATGGCAACCCACTCCACTGTTCTTGCCAGGGAAAATCCTATGGACAGAGGAGCAGGGTGGGCTACAGTCCATGGGGTCGCAAAGAGTTGGACACGACTGAGTGATACACACATACACCCATGGACCAGGCATGGGCAGGTGCTGAGATAGTAGCCTCAGTTTTCTCATCTGTGAAATGGGAATCATAATGTTATTCACCTCCCAAGAAGAGAAGGTAACACCTGTGCCCTTGTGTCTGCTGTTTCTCCTGACTGGAATGCCCTTTCCACGACCTCATTACAGAAAATGCTCACTCATCCCTCGCTCTGCTAAATGTGCTCTGCCTGGGGAAGTTTCCAGCAAGTCTCCCTGGGGAGGAGGAGTCCCTGCCTCTCTGGGTTCCTGTGCATTTCCTCAACTGGAAGAGGCCATTGATTGTGAGATGCACCATTGATTTCATAATAGCTTATGGGGGTGGGGGGAAGAAACCCTGCTTTAAGTACGCATATCTACATTTCAGAATTGGGCAGTTGTTTTTAAGACTTGCCTTTTAGAAACAGGGCCATGCGGTAGGTGCTTGTCTCATGGCCTGAGGACCACAAGGATTGACTTTATTCATTTACTCATTCAATCCATCCATCAAGATTTATGGAATCTGTTCTAGCCACTGAGATGAAGCAATGAACAAAAACAAAATCTCATGTGGCTTGTATTCCATTGGGAGAAACAAAATGTAAACAAACAACCTAATAAAAACCTAATCTAAGTCACTGGAGATGAAGGTCATAGTCAGAGTTTTGATGACATGTAAGGCAGGGTGGGGCTTCCTCAACAACAACAACAACAAAAATTGTGAAGTCGCTCCATCGTGTCCAACTCTTTGCAACCCCATGAACTGTAGACTGCCAGGTTCCTCTGTCCATGGGATTTTCTAGGCAAGAATCCTCACTAGCTCAGTGGTAAAGAATCTGTCTGAGATTCAGGAGACGCATGAGACTTGGGTTCGATCCCTGAGTTGGGAAGATCCCCTGGCAGAGGAAATGGCAATCTGCTCCAGTGTTCTTGCCTGGGAAATCCCACGGACAGAGGAGTCTGGCGGGCTACAGTCCAGAGTGTCTCAAAGAGTCGGACACGGCTGAGCACACACGTATACACAAGGCAGGATGGAGTGGACACGACTGAGCACACACGCACACACAAGGCAGGATGGGGGAGGGAAAGGGATAGGGGGTGGCTTTTAGCTAGGGTGATCAGGGAAGCCCTGTCGAGGTAGGGGACATTTATGTAAGGACTTGAATGGAGGGAGGGAGGGAACCGTGTGGGTATTTGTGGGGGAGCACTTCAGACAGAGGGTATAGCGAATGCTAAGCCCTTGTGGTTTTACTGTTCTTGGGCTGTTTGAAGGAAAGTGTGTGTGTGGGGGGGCGGGGTACATGTGGCAGGAGTGACTGGAAGGAGAGACAGTCCTGGCTCATGAGGTCAGTGTGGTAGACCACCCCCAACCCCTGAGACCCCCGGGAAGGCTTCGGCTTTTGATGTGTTTCCAAGTAAGACCGCTCTGCACCTCAGGGCAATCAGATTGTCTGTTCTCTGGGGGCAGAGAGCTCAGCATACAATAAAGGGTTGTTGAATGAATACTGGATGGCTTGCCAATAGTCCCCTCCCTGGGCTGATGGGTCTGGGTGGGGTCTCGGGGGCTGGAGGGAGGTCAGAGGCAGCGAGGGGGACCCTGGCAGGAAGGAACCACCTGCTGAAATGCACTAGTCTCCAGGGTGCAGAGCCAGGGGAGGAGGGGCCGTTCCCACTGGCAGCCCCAGAGCCAGTCACCTCTGCACCCTCCATGGCGTTCAGAGGCACCTCTGGACTGGACGAGGCCAAGTCTTTGTTTCAAAAATAACGATGGAAGCAGAAAGCCGATACCTAACTGTGGTGCTTTCAATCCCCAAAGGCCTTTCAGGTCCATCTTCTTATTCAACTCTTATCTCCAGCCCATCTGGTTCTCTTTTCACAGCTGAGGAAACTGAGGCTCAGAGAGTGCCAGCCAGATGCTCAGCACCCGGAACGATCTCTGTAGCCCATCTCTGCCTGGAGTCAGGACGCCTGGACTCTGTTCCCAGCCCTGCCACCAACTCCCTGGGTGACCTCAGGCAAATCCCTGCCCTCCCAGGCTTGGTTTCCGAGGCTGTCAAATGAAAGGGTTGATGGAGATGTTTCTCAGAGGCCCGCTCCAGCTTAGACACTGTAGCATTCACAGCCTGAACTTCCAGGGGAGGCCCTGGGCCTGTCACTGCAGCAAACTGGATTGAAGGCAGATTATGGAAGGACAGACATCTTTAGAAATGGCAGGCTCGGTGGCAAGTGGCCCCTAGGGTTCTGGACTTGGCCTCTGTTTCAGTCACGAAGGTCAGTGTAAGTCTTTCCCGCCCGGGTGGTGGCCTTGGGTGGCGGGCTTTCTCGGTCTGGGTGGCTCTGGAATGTTCTGCCCATCTTCCCTGTAGAGTTGTGGACGCTGGGACGAGTGGCTATTTTCTCCCCACAAGGTGTTTGCAACAGACCTAGTGCCTCTGCTAGGCATGTCCTGCTTCCATCCCCAGCAGTGTGTCCATCCGCCCAGCCACCCAAGACGCATGTCCCCCTGCATGTCCTGCATGTCCCCCTGCCTCCACGCCTTCCTCCCACATTCAGTTGCTGTGGCTCTTCGGCCCCTGTCTTTGACCCTTCCCAGTGTACATGTCCCGGTCCCTCCATCTCCTCACGGCTGTCTGGTCCAGGCCATTGCGTTCCCTGCCAGGATCTCAGTGCTGCAGCCTCCTCTAACTGCTCTGCCTGGCCCCAGGCTCCCTCACCTCGAATCCATTTTCCACGCTGCAGCCAGAGTGAGCTTTCCAAACTGCAATTCTGGTCATGTCCTTGCCGGGCTTAAAACCCTTCAATAACTTCCCTTTGCCCTCAGGATAAAGTCCAAACTCTTTAGCATGCTCATGTATCGCCTTGCTATCTGGCCCCTGCCCACGTCCACCCACCTGCCTCCCTCCCTGCTCATGTTTCAGCCCTAATTCTGTTCTCCAGCTCACAGAACTTTCCTCAGTTCTCTAAACTTGACATCCTCTCTCGCTCCCCTGCCCCTGCACACGCTTGTTTCTTTTGTCTGGAATCCCAGGCTCAGGTCAGTGTCACCTTCCAACCCTGCCCTCTCCCCCTCAAACTTAGCACTGATTTGCTCTCAGGACTCAGCTTTCTCCTGGTGCGTGGTGTGCACACGCTCAGTCGCTCAGTCGTGTCCGGTTCTTTGTGACCCCATGGACTGTATCCCACCAGGCTCCTCTGTCAGTGGGATTTTCTAGGCAAGAGTACTGGAGAAGGTTGTCATTTCCTCCTCCAGGGGATCTTCCAGACCCCAGGATCAAACCCACACCTCTTGCGACTCCTGCATTGGCAGGCAGATTCTTTACCACCAGTGCCACCTGGGAAGCCCCTTCCTCCTGGAAGCCCTTTTTGATCCTGCCCTTTATCCTTTTGGGCGCTCTCTCTAGTGCACATCAAACAGACAAAAATAATCTATCAGTTTTCCATTCCCCTTGGCAGTGAGCTCCTAGACAGCAGAGATCTTGCTTCTCTGCATCCCAATGGTGCTGTAGACGCAATAGATATTTGCAGGGGGAAAACCCAAGGCAATTAATAAAAGGATGGGAAGCTTTCGCTCGCCTTCACCCATCCATTTGTTTATTCTGCAAATATTTGCTGATTGCCTGTTAGAAGCCAGGGGCCTGGGGAAGCAGAACTGTGTATGACAAGCAAGGTCCTGCCGTAGGGAGCTGGTGTGCCTGCAGGCAGGGAGATGAATATTGTCTCTTTTACAGCTCTGAGGTTTGGGAACTTAGCTATTATCTCTGCCTGGACCATTGAAGAAATGCTTTCGGGTAAGCAAGCCACACACAGGTTAGGTCTGGGGTTGATGCTGCAGCCAGACCTGGATCTGCCGCTTTTCTTGCTGTACCTTCCTTTCCCCGCTGAGAGCATCCTGTCCATGAGGGGAGGCTGCACCCCTTCTCCTGGCCCCACCCTTCTTTTTCCAACCCCTCTTCTCCCTCCTTCTTCCAACCAGGCAGCTTAACTTAGGCCTCCCAGTTGGGCTTTTAATTTGGATTTATTGCTGGCCGAGACTGTATGTTAAACAAACTGCAGGCAATTATTAAAAACATGATTATCATGGTTTATTGTCTCGCTAGGTCCGAGGTGGGTGTTCGGGGCTGAGAGCCGGCCAAGACTCTCTGATAGGAATGAAGACCCCCAGAGAGGGTCTGCTCTGATTTCTGGGCTTGTCACACCTCCTAGGGGAGGAGGGGGCCGTGGGGACGGAGGAGTACTTCTGAAGGAGGACAGAGACCTGGGGAGGGGCGGTGATGTGGTGGAAAGAGCACTAACCTGGCGCCTGGGAGGCCTTGGGCCAGTTTGACCCGCGGCTTCTTTGGGCTTCAGCATCTTCTGTAAACTGGAGAATTGAACCAGGTGACCCAGTGCTCCGAGGGCTGAAGTCCAAGTATCCACTGCGGCTGGAGGAACTTCACTTTGTTCCGCAGAAAGACTCAAACCAGGGCACTGACAAGGCACACCCAATCCAGAATATTCCATCATGGGAAATGGATGAAGATCCACCCAACCTAGTTAGGCAGACCCAGGAAATGGTCCTCCCATGTCAGGCAGGCTGTCTGCTCGCTGCAAGGTCACCTCTGGTTTGGGAGGGGCACAGCCTTGTGAAAGTGTCATCAAGGTGAGGCCAGTGGAGAAGGAGAAGGCTCCCAGCCTGAGCCAGAACCCTGGGCTCATCTAGTCTCAACTCTGCCCCTGACTGATCAGCGGCCTTGGGCAACTCATTTGTCCACTTAGTCTCAGTTCCATCATCTGTAAAATGAAGGGATAGATTGTTTAAGGATTTGCGACATTTGCAATGATTTGCAAGCTTTAAAATACTAAAGGTGGTCTTGTTTTCTAAAGAGAATCTTCTGTAGCAACTAAAGATTGAAGGGAGAGGAAAGAGGGAGCTTGGAAACCAGTGGTAGAGAGCCTGACTCACGGCTTCTCTCTTACCCGGACATCTGCTCTTTGCCAATGACTCTCAAATGCCTTTCTTTATAGTCCACTAGGAGGGCTTCCCTGGTGGCTCAGACAGTAAAAATTCTGCCTGCCAATGCAGGAGAAAGGGGTTCGATCCCTGTGTTGGGAAGATCCCCTGGAGAGGAAAAATGGCAACCCACTCCAGTATTCTTGCCTGGAGAATCCCGTGGACAGAGGAGCCTGGCCGGCTACAGTCCCTGGGGTTGCAAAGAGTTGAACACGACTGAGCGACTAAACACATACATGCAGAGTCAACTGGGACGCTACCCACTTGTCATCTGCAGAGTTGGGTCTTGCTCCTGGCCTGTGGATCCTCACCACCTGCTGTAAACCAGAGGGCAGACACAGGGGCTTCCACTCTAAGGACAGGAGTGTCCACATGCTGGAGGGAGGGCGCCCAGAGCCCGGGTGGAATACCCTTGGGGGGCCAGGGCGCCTCCCCTGTCTCAGTCCCGCTCCACCGAGTCAGTGAGCCAGGGCCGGCCGAGCCCCAGAGCAGCTCCGAGGACCCAGGCGCCCGCCCAGCCTGCCGGCCCCTGCCCTCCTTTCACATTTCACTTCGACTTGGCTCCGCAGGCAAATGCTTGGGCCAATCCCAAGCCTGATGAATCTTTGATGAATTCTGAGTAAAGGCATTTTTAAAAATTTAGAAAGGTAGGGAGGTGTTGGGACGCGGGAAGGCGAGATGAATCTGCTCCCCTCCTGTCCTTCTCCCCTTGTTGATCGGCTAACGAGCCCCAAGCCTGGGAGTGTGTGGCCCGGGGGAGGGCAGGACACAGCCAAGCCACCCAGACCAAGAGAGCCGGCAAAACAAGGCCAGCACCCTGGAGAAGGCTTCCCTCAGCCTTTCTGGTTGAAGCAGAGGTAAATTTTAGAACCAAAGGATGTTAGAGATGAGAAAAAGCTCACAAATAACCAACTGAGTCCAGCTGCCTGCACTGAATGGAGGTAGGAAATGGAGTCTCAGAGAAGAGTGGTACAAGCCTAAAGTGGTCAAAGCAGGCCTGGAACTCAGAACCCTGTCTCCCAGTGCTGAGCCCACGGGACACCTCTGGACCCAAGTGCCTGAGACAGGCTTTCGTGATCCCCATTCAGAGTTTTGCATTTCAATCCTTCCTGTCCCAGCACAGCCATCTTCAGGATGTGTGAGATCCAGGAGACAGCTTGGTCGTTCATCAGTGAGAGCTGGAAGGCAGAGACTTAGAGAAGAGGGAATATCACCCCTGCTGCTGATAACCGATCAAACCAACTCTTGTCCCTTCAGTCCTTAAGGCTTGGAGGAACTGAGTCTCTGTCCCCCTGCTCTGTTCATCCCTGAATCCTTCAGGTCACCTTTCTGTGGCATAATTTCCTCTTTGCATCTCTTTCTGGTGGCTCAGTGGCCCGTTCTTGCCTAGATGGATCCACATCCAGACAGGTTCAGTCTTTCCAGTTAGCAGCTAGATAGGTGCTGGCATGGAGTCACTGCTCTGGGTTCCAGTTCTGGCTCTACCACTCCCTAGCTGTGTGACTGTAGATAGGTTACTGAAACTGAGCAATTCTCCCTGAGGATTAAATGAGACAAAACAGCTGAAATCCTAGCATGGTAGAGGCACCCCCTGGGTTCTACACATATTGGTGATCTTCCTTTCACCTTCTAAAATCTGATCTCCAAGCCCTAAGGAAGTCAGGACATTTCCCACATCTTTCTTCCCCATCCTCCTTGGATGCCCACCCTGCTTGATGTCCTTAGGAATCTCCCTAACCTGAAGGCAGAGAAGGTTGCCATGCTGCACAGCTTTGGGGAGAGGGGTTGCCATTTGTATTATTGAACATGAAAATGGCACCCCCTGGAGGTGTGCACAATCTCTGTGACTCTGTGAGACGGTGCCCTTGGCAGTGAGGCAAGGATGGAAAATCTATATCCTTGAGTTCTCAGATGGAGAACTCTATGGGTTTATTTTTCTCCTGCTGAAGTTCCATTCCCTTCTCTTGGCAGTGATACCTGTTATCTTGTCTGGCTCGCTGTGAATTTTGAACTTTACTCCCAGAACTGAGATTTCAACTTGATTCCCATAATTTAGACTTCAGCTTTCAGAACAGCTTCTCCCTTCACCGATGTGTCCTGATTTGATTTCCAAGCACGTAAGATTCTAGAGACACATTTTTGGGGGGTCTATTTCAATTGCACATTCGCAGGACTTGTAAATATAAAGAGGCCTGTAATCCGAGAGATGCTGGGTATTGGCTTCAAAAACAATATGTTTTGTATCAGAACCTGAAGAATAAACCCCTAAATTGAGCACCTGGGTTTGCATCCTGCAAGTCTTCAAACCCAAAACAAGATTCTACATGTGCATCAAGGGGGCAGCAGGGGGATCACAGTGCATGAAACCCAGATGCATGCATGCATGCTAAGTTGCTTCCGTCATGTCCGACTCTTTGCAACCCTATGGACCATAGCCCGCCAGGCTCCTCTGTCCATGGGACTCTCCAGGCAAGAATAATGGAGTGGGCTGCCATTTTCTCCTCCAGGGGATCGTCCCGACCCAGGGATTGAACCTGTCTCTCTTGTGTCTCCTGAACTGGCAGGCTGGTTATTTACCTCTAGTACCACCTGGGAAGCCCCATGAAACACAGAGCCTGGTTTTATACTCTTATTTATATTTGGAAGCCTACCTCTTCTACCCCAGCTGTGTGACCGTAGACGTGTCACAAACCTCTCTGAGTCTCAACTTCCTCTTCAGCAGAGCGAGGTTAATAATACCCATCCATCTCACAGTGCTGGGGAACAGCGACTTGAGATGATGTGTGTGGAATGACTGCTGTTTTCAGCACCCTGAGATGTTAATTCCTGTCCTGGCCTCCATTCCTGCCTGTATCACAGAAGAGAAAGTAGACGCTCAGAGAGGTCAAGACGTATTTGCCCAAAATCACTCAGACAGTTGGGCTTCATGCTCACACTTCCCTGACTCTGAAGTTCATGGTTCACCTCGCAGCCTAGCTTTATCGTAAGCACTTTGTGTGCGCAAAACTGTACATAACATAAAATTTACCATTTTAACTATTTTAAGTGGTGTCAAGTACATTCACATTGCTGTGCAACCGTCACCATCAGACTGAAAATTCACACCCATCGAACAATCACTTTCTGCTCCCATCTTCGTTCAGCCCCTGGCAACCACCGTTCTTACCTTCTGTCTCTATGAATTTGACTACTCGCAGAATCTCAACTAAATGGAAACACACAGTATTTATCCTTTTGGGGCTGGCTTGTTGCACTTAGTATAGTGTCCTCAGGGTTTATCCATGTTGTATCCAACTACTGAGGCTGAATACTATTCCACGGTCTGCATATGCCATATTTTGTTTATATAAGGGTGCATTTTTACCGTGTGTAATGCACCTAGTACATGTGAGGTACAAGACCTGGGATATTGCCACTGTCATTATTCTGAGTGCTGCTGCTGCTGCTGCTAAGTCGCTTCAGTCGTGTCCGACTCTGTGCAACCCCAGAGACAGCAGCCCACCAGGCTCCTCCGTCCCTGGGATTCTCCAGGCAAGAACACTGGATTGGGTTGCCATTTCCTTCTCCAATGCATGAAAGTGAAAAGCGAAAGTGAAGTCGCTCAGTCATGTCCGACTCCTAGCAATCCCATGGACTGCAGCCCACCAGGCTCCTCTATCCATGGGATTTTCCAGGTTAAGAGTACTGGAGTGAGGTGCCATTGCCTTCTCCGTTCTGAATGCTAAGTTGCTTCAATCATGTCTGACTCTTGTGTCCCCACGGACTGTAGCCCGCCAGGCTCCTCTGTCCATAGGATTCTCTAGGCAAGAATACTGGAGTGGGTTTCCATGCCTTCCTCCAGGGGCTCTTCCCGACCCAGGGATCAAATTTGTGTCTCTTATGTCTCCTGCATTGGCAGGTGAATTCTTTACCACTAAAGTCACCTGGGACGCCTTTGTCATTATTCTACTTGACTGTGATAAACACTTGCTATAAAATTCAGTTCTTCAGTGATTTAGTAATAGTCATGACAATAAGAAATACTCACCAAATAGAGAAGACTTTTTAAAAAATTCATGCCAGGATTTCTCTGGTTCATTGGGCTCAAATTCTGGTGTGCCTCAAAGCCACCAGCGCAGCTTGGTAACCATCTCAGTGTCTGTATTCTCAACAAGCTAACAAGCTCCCCAAGTTCTGATGTGCACTAAATCCTGAGTGCTATTATTCTGATCTTTGAATCTTTCCCTAGTGATATCTGGAAAGATGCCATAAAACCAAGGTCAAGAGGATGCGAGGGCAGAGGAATGCGAGCCCTAGAGTTTCTGAGCAGCTTCTCTGAGACCACAGGCTCTGGCTTTGTGACTGACCCTGTCCTGACCTTCCTGTGTTGGACAAGCATTCCAGTCCTTTCTGGGGAAATGCCTGAAATGACCTATTTGGACCTGTGATTGGAACTCAGGCAGACAGCTGTGTCCCTCTCACCTCTGCTTTTCCGGTGGGTCAGGATGGGGTTTTTGGCTCAAGGCTGGAATAATTAAGAGCTCTGATGAGCAGGCTGGATGGGGCTCTTTGTTTATAACCTGCTGCTATAGGCTGAATGTTTGTGTCCCCATCAACCCCACATTCACACATTGAAGCCCTAATCCCCAATGTAATGATATTAGGAGGTGGGGCCTTGGAGAGATAATCAGGTCATGGGAGTGGGGCCCTAAAGATGGGGTTAGTGCCCTTAAAAAAGAGACACATGGCAGATGACCTCTCTCTTTCTCTCCCTTTCTCTCTCTGTCGGCCATATAAGGATTCCACATAAGTTCAGGCAGAAGGTCAATCCTAGCTGACGTGGGTAACACATTGGCATCTTCAGCATCCCCTTGGCTAAACTCAGTCCAGCCAGGGGACCCAGAGCAGAGCAAAAAGAGTGTTTCTAAGGGGCAAATAGAAGGCATCTGGTGCACTGGGTTCTGTCTTTCCATCTGCCTGGAAGTCCTGTCACTCTCTCTCCCTTGGTGGGCTTCCAATCTCCTATTGACCCTTCGGGACTCAGTCCAAAGTCACCTCCTCTGGGAAGGCTTCCCTGATCTCTGCAGGCAGAGCTGGATACTCCTGCCCTGGGAAGCTGGCTGTTTTATTATTGTATCAACCACAAGGCTGTGATTGAGACCTTTGCTTTTCATTCCATCACCCAGGGTCTTTTTTGAGGGGGGAGGAGGCTGGAAACCTCAGATAGATTTATTCATATTATAAAAACATAGCTAAACAGTACACTGCAGCATTTTTATAAAATGATTGCATTTTTTCAATCTAAGAATCATGTTCTGATTAAGAATCTTGTGATTTATTGCAAGGCACATCCAAGATTTATGCTGTAGTTTGTCGCACTGGTCTAGAGATCCCCTAGAAATTTCAAATGGAATAAGATCTTGAGTGACTAAGATAAGGCAGATGTTACAAAATGCAGAATTCAGCATAATGCCTTCCATAATTTCCTTCCCACTGTCTTGTTTTCCTTGTAGCCTTAAGGTCAGATGTCCTGAATAATGTTCTGGCCATGAGCAGCTATATTCTTACTGAAAAAAATTTATTGTGTCACTTTCAAGTTAATAGTTGTGAAAAAGAAAAAAGAGGAGTCAAAGTCCACTTGCTTATTCAAAATGGTGATTCTCCTAAATCTTGTGATGTTCTGTAAATCCCACTCCAAATTCTCTTCTATGACTTTGTCACTGCCCAGGGACATGACATTGGCGGAAACTAGTAGAGACAAAAAAAAAAAAATCAAAAGATTGATTCCTGTTGATGTTGCTTAAAATGCCGCTAAAGAATGTAAACTGATACAGCCGCAGAGGAAAACAGGATGGAGGTTCCTCAAAAACCTAGAAACAGAGCTTCCCTATGATCTAGCAATCCCACTCCTGGGCATATATCAGAGCAAAACAATCATTCAAAAAGTCACACACACCCCTATGTTCATAACAGCACTCTGCGATAGCCAAGACGCGGAAGTAACCTAAATGTCCACTGACAGATGAATGGATAAAGAAGATGTGGTACATGTATACAGTGGAATATTATCCAGCCATAAAGAAGAATGAAATAATGCCATTTTCAGCAACTTGGACGAGCCTAGAGATTATCACACTAAGTGAAGTCAGAGAAAGACAAATGCCATATGATATCATTTATATGTAGAACTGAAAATAGGACTCAGATGAACTTACTCACAAACCACAAAAAGACTCACAGACAGACAGAACAGACCTGTGGTTGCCATGGGGGAGGGGCGGGGAGGGAGAGAGAGAGTGGGAGTTTCCAAAGAGCAGATGCAAACTATTATATACAGAATGGATACATCACAAGGTCCTCCTGTATAGGACAGGAAGCTATGTTCAATATCCTGTGATAAACCATAATGGAAAAGAATATGAAAAAGAATACATATATGTAAATTAACTATACTTCAATATGATACATTAACAACCCCCTCCAGCTTCCCACCAAAATACCCCTAAAGCACTTGGGGCTTCAGAGTCCATATCCTTTCTATATTATGTACAGTCACTTCTAAATGTCCCTTGAATGTCCATTTTGACCACTCAAGAATTATTTCAGCAGTATTTATTAAAAAGCCTATTCAGTAGGATCTTGTGGGTTACCCCTTTTAAACACAGCAGCCTGGGAACTCTTCTGGATATTATGTGGTAAAGGGTGGGCGGGAAGTTTGGGGGACCATGGATACATGTATATGTATGGCTGAGTCCCTTCATTGCCCTCCTGAAACCATCACAACATTGTTAATCAAGTTTAAAAACAAAGAGAACCACAAAACACCTGATAGGTGTCAGGGACTCTGTGGATGTGACTGGCGCCCCTTGAGGTTGCAAGTAGGAATGCAGCCAACTTGTGTCTCTCATGCAACGTGGAGGCAATTCTTGGAGCAAGGGTGGGGCTCTACCTGTGGATGACTTTTTTTTTTTTTTTTAATAAATAAACCTTTGATTATAAACCTTTGGTTTTGGAATACTTTTAGATTTATAGGAAGCTTTCAAATATAACCCAGAGAGTTCCCCAAAACTAGGTAGTTCCTTACCTAGTTTTAAGGTCTCTTCTTGAGAACCACTAGGAGAGGCATTTCTCTCAGGTCCTGGCACTGGGATTGCTGATGCATCTCTGGAGTTAGTCCCCTCCTTTATTCTAAGGAACACTGTGAACTGTACAAATTTGAGGGTTTCCGCCTTTGCATTGACTACTAGGAAGCTCACGGGCAAATTCATGCCTCGATTCTAGCCAGAGTGTAGACCTCTCGGCAGATAGTTTGGATGTTAACTTTACCCTTGTTTTCACCTCCACCTTCCTACATGATTTTTCTTTCCTCGTTTACTTCATTTTCACTTGGTTTTCTGCACTGAGCTTTGCTGGCCTCTTCAAGTCATTTTTGGAATGAGGTGGAGGCATATATAACTCCATAAACAGAGAGACCGTTTCCTCTGTGTTCCTAAGATGCTTGACGCAGGCTTCTATTCTCACATTTATCACTTTTTTATTATAATTGTTTGTTTATGTGTTTGACTCCCCTACTGGGCTGCGACTGCCACCGGGTTTCCCTGCAGCTGGAGTCCTGTGCATGACGGAGCACCCCAGGATGGGCTGTAGCCTGAATTCCATTTTTCAGACCCTGAGCTGACCTCTGCCATCCCATCCCTTGCACATACACAGATATCCCACCCTTGCACATGCTCAGAAGCGGTGTTAGTGTTTCTGGTGTCTGTCCTGCCTTGGTGGATATCCTGTATGTGCCAATGAGAGGTGCGGGCAGACACAGCTGGTCAATATCCAGAGCAGGAGAGAATCAAGAACCAGCATGAACCCACAGTTAGAAGACGGTGGCCTCAGAAGATGGAAGGGAAAGCAGGGTGCAGACTGTTTCCTCCTGCTCTACCACCCCTGGGAGGCACCTCTCCTGTCCCTGCCAACCATCCCCAGAGATGGGATGGAGAGGCCATGCATGACCAATAGCCTCACAGGATCACAGGTTGTTGGCTCAGAACTGCTCATGTCTCACCCAGAAACCCAAATGAGATTGTTCTCTAACCTAACTTCACTCCCACAAACCCCCTCATTGTATGGAAGGTACACCTGCAGCTCAGAAAAGGAGAATGATTCCTTCAAGGGCACACAGTGAACTCAAGGCAGACCTGTTATCTACTTGGGAGAGGGGCTGGTGGGAGCTCTGTTCTTTTTCAGCATCAGGTAGAAGCTGAGCCGGCTGGGAGCATTTTAAGAGGCAGGGGAGCTTTCCCAGTGCCCTGGAGGCAGCCACCCACGAAGCCAGAGGGCTGGTCAGTCTTTCTGGGTAAACCCCTCCTCTCTGCCCCACCCCCAATTTCAGGAGGAATCCTGTAGACTCTAATGGAGGAAAAATAATGATAAAGGGGCAGTTTGGGATTGAGTGGAGGAAAAAGTGGGCTGGAGATGGCCCAGGAACTTCCTGTGTGCGATGAGAGAGAGAGACTAGAAAACGCAGAGTAGGCACGGAAAACTCTAATGCCTGCAGGGACCCTGGGGGGTGTGGGGTGGGGGTGGGCAAGGAATGCAAGTCCTCACCCCTGTGTGCTGCCTGCTCCGTGCTGCTGCCGTCACAAGGATGAAGCTGCCAAGTTGCAAATATTTCAACTTTTCTTCTCCCAGGAAAAGTTGAAAATTTGATGTTTATGTGAAATCCACATTTTCACATGTTGACAACCAAATTAAAAATTTTAAAGCTCTGTGTGAATACAATGAGTAGAACTTATTTGGATCTGAACAAAACACCTGTATAAAGACATTTTCAAGATAATTAGGGAAATTGAAATATGTAAGAGGTACTGAATGCTAATAAGGAAATTATTCTTCATTTTGTTAAGATGGCAATGGTTGTGTGTTTTTTTTTAAGAACTTATCTTGCTAGAAAGAGGTACTGAAGTATTTATGGTGAAATAATGTGATGTCTGGATTTGCTTTAAAATATATCCCCTCAAAAAACATATCAGGGGAGGGGGGCAGAAACAGATGACATGGATTGGTAAAGGGTGATAGTTGCTGAAACTGGATGATGGGTTCATGTGAGTTCATTGTACTAGTTGCTGCTTCTGGGTGTGTTTTGCTGCTACTGCTGCTAAGTCACTTCAGTCATGTTCGACTCTGTGCGACCGCATAGATGGCAGCCCACCAGGCTCCCCCGTCCTTGGGATTCTCCAGGCAAGAACACTGGAGTGGGTTGCCATTTCCTTCTCCAATGCAGGAAAGTGAAAAGTGAAAGTGAAGTCACTCAGTCGTGTCGGACTCTTAGCAACCCCATGGACTGCAGCCCACCAGGCTCCTCAGTCTGTGAGATTTTCCAGGCAAGAGTACTGGAATGGGGTGCCATTGCTTTGGGTTACATGTGCTTTAAATGTCCTTAAAATAGAAACACTCTGTTTGGGTTGGGCACAACCTGTGTTGGGGTGGGCTGTATGTGGCTTAGACCACCACGTTCAACTTCTCATCTAGGACTTTCTCTTCTTTGTAAGCCACAGAATACTAGGGTGTGAAGAAACACTAGAGATTGCATAGGTTAGGAGTTAGCAAACTGTATCCTAGGGCCAAATCTGGCTTGCCACCTGAGTTTTTTATCAGTAAAGTTTTATTGGAATGTAGTCACATCCATTTGTTTTCATATTGTTTATGGGTGTCCCGGTGCCGTGAGAGCAGAGTTGAGGAAATGCGAAGGAAACTATATCTCAAAGAGCCTAAGCTATTGAATATCTTTTCCTTTTACGGAAGAAATCTGCTGACCATCAATGCAGGTCAATAGCCACCCATCATTAGTGCTAAGGCCCTTGTGAGGTGTGCGGTCCCTTCCAAGCCCGAGGCTAACCTGGGCTTGGAGGGAAAGTGGGCCTATTGATGGAGGGAAGCAGGAGACGTGGGCAAACAAGGTCTCAGAGATTGAATGAGGGCAGTTGGCTAGAACGAAAATGTTGAGTTGAAAGCCTGTGCTGTATTTGGCTGACATTCCAGGGTGATCCAAGGACTACACTGACCAAGAGGCTGGATGGAGCAGGCAAAGAACTTGAGCTTTGGAGCCAGGCAGGTCTCATGTCTGAATCTAAACCCATCCCTTAGTGCCATGGCCCAGTCTATCCTTCATTTCTTCCTCTGAAAGTTGGGAATAAGCTTATGTGGCCGATTAGAGGTACTGACATAAAGCTTGTGTATCACACAGAGTTGGTGTTTAATAAATGGCAGAGATACTGTTATTATACTCTTGTGCTGCAATCACTGAGCTTTTGGACAAAAAAGACTCAGTGTCACTAAGTTTTAATGTTAATCTTAGGTGTATCCTTTTAATGGAAGGAAATAATGCAGATTTTGAGAATTCACACAAGTTTGTTGAAGGCAAAACAAAATATGTATTGATCTTTCAAGTGAAAACCAAGGAGGAAACTGAATTCTTTGCATGTATAAAAATGTAGTGCCTCCTGTTGGTGGGAATGTACATTGATACAGCTACTGTGGAAGACGGTATGGAGATTCCTTTAAAAACTAGGAATAAAATCGTCATATGACCCAGCAATCCCACTGCTAGGCCTATACCCTGAGGAAACCAAAATTGAAAAAGATACATGTACCCTAATGTTCATTGCAGCACTATTTACAATAGCTAGAACTTGGAAGCAATCTAGATGTCCACTGACAGATGAATGGATAAAGAAGTTGTGGTACATATACACAATGGAGTATTACTCAGCCATAAAAAGGAACACATTTGAGTCGGTTCTAATGAGGTGCATGAACCTAGAGCCTATTATACAGAGTGAAGTAAGTCAGAAAGAGAAAGATAAATATCGTATACTAACGCATATATATGGAATCTAGAAAGGTGGTACTGAAGAATTTATTTGTAGGGCAGCAATGGAGAAACAGATATAGAGAACAGACTTATGGACATGGGGAGAGGGAAGGAGAGGGTGAGATGTATGGAGAGAGTAACATGGAAACTTACAATATGTAAAATAGATAGCCAATGGGAACTGTAGTATTGGAGAAGACTCTTGAGAGTTCCTTGAACTGCAAGGAGATCAAACCAGTCAATCCTAAAGGAAATCAGTCCTGAATATTCATTGGAAGGACTGATGCTGAAGCTGAAACTCCAATACTTTGGCCACCTGCTGTGATGAACTGACTCCTTAGAAAAGACCCTGATGCTTAGAAAGATTGAAGGCAGGAGGAGAAGGGGACGCCAGAGGATGAGATGGTTGGATGGCATCACTGACTCAATGGACGTGAGTTTGAGCAAGCTCCAGGATTTGGTGATGGACAGGGAAGCCTGGTGTGCTGCAATCCATGGGATCACAAAGAGTCAGACACAACTGAACGACTGAACTGAATGGGAGCTTGCTGTGTATCTCAGGGAACTCAAACAGGGGCTCTGTATCAACCTAGAAAGGTGGGCTAGAGAAGGAGATGGAAGAGAGGTTCAAGAGGGAGGGGACATATGTATACGTATGGCTGATTCATCTTAAGGTTTGACAGAAAACAACAAAATTCTGTAAAGCGATTATCCTTCAGTTAAGAAATAAATAAATTTTAAAAGTGGCGTGCCTCTATTTGAGTAAGAAACTAGAAATTAACATTTAGATGTTGACTGTAAATAAGATTTTATATGTAAGTATATGTGTGAAACCACATTCTTTATATAATTCAGTTTTGATGGGAGTAGGAAGATGTTGAAAAACTTCAAGATATGTGATAGGGAGGCCATGGTATGGTGTGGTCTCTCCAGGCTTTGCCCATAGAGGCATCGGTAACCTACCACATTGTTTGGGAGATAAATGACGTAACCCATGTAAAGTATCTAACGTGAAGCTTGGAGAATGTTAGGTGCTCAGCAAATCTTAATTCCACCAATCTATCCATCCTTCCATCAACCACTGTTTGTCTTCTGTTCTCCCCAACCCCAAATGCCCTAAATTTGGTCTATATGGTTAGTAGTTTGGTTTTGTTGTTCAGTCACTCAGTCATGTCTGACTCTCTGTGACCCCATGGACTGCAGCACGCCAGGCCTCCCTGTCCTTCACCATCTCCTGGAGCTTGCTCAAACGCATGCCCACTGACATGGAAACTCATGTCTAGTTTCTCACTCAAGTAGTTTGATTTGCTGGCTATATATTCTCTCTGCATGATTTTTTTAGACCGTGTACTCCAAACTTTAATATGTAGACAGATTTTTATTCAGTAGGCCTGAGAAACAAGCTCCCAGGTGATCTTAGTCACACTCTTAATTATCAAGGGTATAGATATTGAGCAGGGTTGCAACCTTGGTACTACTGACATTTTGAGCCAGCTCATTCTGTTATGGCCCGTCCTGTGCATTGTAAGATGTTTAACAGCATCCCTCACCTTTTACTCACTCTTTGTGACAAGTCAAGGTATCTCTAGACCTTGTAAAATGGTGCTGGGTAGGTAGGGGGAGCCAGTCCAGTTGAGAACCACTGAGGTAGAGACTGATCCACGGGCAACTGCAGAGTCCACATAATAATCTAGAAACAGTTCCATCAATTGCCATATGCAACCAGGCATCTAGTATCAATGCTCTGATGATGGTGATGATGGTGACAGTAATGGTGATGAAGATGGTGGTGATGGTGATGAAAGCACCTACAGATTCTTATGGCCAGAGCCTGGTTTATTGCCTTTCCACCTCCTTAGGGGCCCAAAGCTCCTGCTTACCTTCCTCATGCTCCTACTCTCCTGATATTCCTACCAAGGCATCTTTGTGAAGGCTAACCATCACTCAGAGTACGCACGATGCTGTCAGTACTGCTGCTGCTAAGTCGCTTCAGTCGTGTCCAACTCTGTGAGACCCCACAGACGGCAGCCCACCAGGCTCCCCCGTCCCTGGGATTTTCCATGCAAGAACACTGGAGTGGGTTGCCATTTCCTTCTCCAATGCATGAAAGTGAAAAGTGAAGTGAAGTTGCTCAGTCTTGTCTGACTCTCCACGACCCCAAGGACTGCAGCCTACCAGGCTCCTCCATCTATGGGATTTTCCAGGCAAGAGTACTGGAGTGGGGTGCCATTGCCTTCTCTGATATAGAAGGGCAGGTGTTGCTAACTTTGCTCTGCAGATAAGAAAGCTGAAGCTCTGTGCAGTGAAGAGAACTGTCCAGGGTCATAGGACATCATGGATCCAGAGCTGGGAGGCTAGCTGAGATGTCATAGCTGCCCCAGGGAGGGCATAGATCTAGTCATTCTCCCCTGGAGGTTGAGTTTGCCATCTCTTCCCTTTCCTCCTGTTCCCTGGGTCAGGAGTCAATGGAGTAGTAGTGTCTGGCATTGAAGAGAACCATTCAAAGCATTTTACAAATATTATTCTACTATTTCCTCATGATGACACCTTGAGGATAACATAGATGAAGAAACTGAGGCACAGAGAGTAAAATAGCATCATCTAGAGCTCATAAATGGTAGAGTTAGTGTTCAACCTGGGGCTTCCCTTGTGGCTGAGCTGGTAAAGAATCTGCCTGCAGTGCAGGAGACCTGGGTTAAATCCCTGGGCCGAGAAGATCCCCTGGAAAAGGGAATGGCGACCCACTCCAGTATTCTTGCCTGGAGAATTCCACGGACAGAGGAGCCTGATGGGCTATAGACCATGGGGTCACACAGTCGGACAGGACTGAGTGACTACCACTATAGGGTTCAAACCAGGCAGTCTGGCTCCAAACCCCATATGCTTTATTGCCTGTTATGACTTGGAAATAGAACCTGAGGTCCCTGTCTCCCAGGTTATCATGGGTCCGCATGGAGTCTGAGGAGACCATCACCAGTCGCCAGAGACACCCGTGATGAGGCCCCTCTGCCGATGTGGCTGCAGCTATGCCCAACAAGGCTTAACCCCATTGGTGCACCTCCTGCCATGCCAGCCTGGTGGGAGACAGCCCCTCTGTGCCAGTCTGCAAGGCTTACCCAGGTACTGTGACTGCATGACAGGTGTACAAGCTTGTTAGCCTTATAATGAATGTCCCAGCCTCCTCTGGTGGGACCCAGCCTGCGCAAGGGTGATGCACAATGGAGAGAGGCAAGGGAGCCTCCTTTAAAAGCCTTCAGTCGTTGTCAGAAAGCAAGCAGAGCACACCTGTGCCAGCCGAGAGAGCACGGATGCCAGCTGGCTGCAGGGCTTCTGCTAGGGAGAGGGGACAGGCGAAAGAGGGCTTGATTTTCATGTAGGGCTTGAATCCCAGCTCAGCCACTGTCTAGCTGTAAGCCTTTGGGCAACTGACTTGACCTCTCTGAGCCCTGGGTTCTTTATCTGTAAAATAGGGGATCCTAACACCCAACTGAAACACTGTTGTGATGATTAGAGAAAACCCGTGGGAAGTGCTGGAGAGGTCCTGGGCATTGAATAAGAGGAACCTGTTATTATAAGGGAACAGAAACTATAGAGGTCCCATGAGCTGGGCACTGGGAGGTTTGCGGTCTTCTTGAGAAGGTTGAAAAGTCATGTCATGGAGCCCTCTTGTGTTTGTCCATTCGCGATCCCTTCTTGGGGAAAGAGCACCCCAGCTTTCCTTCAGGGGATCTCCCTTCTCCCATTCCACGTAATGTTGGTGGGACTGCCAATTCCAGCGTGTGCTTGGCTACAGACAGTGGCCAAGAGGTGGGCATAGGCCCAAGCCAGGCCTATCAGTGTCCACGCCTGGGATTTTACACACAGACCTCAGGGGAGGAGACTCTGTCCCCGACTGTGTGGGATCTTAATTGTGGCACGTGGGATCTTCCGTTGTGGCAAGAGGGCTTCTCTGGATGTGGCACAGGGGCTCCAGAGGTCACGGGCTCAGTAGCTGGTGGCACACGAGCTTAGTTGCTCCGTAGGGCATGTGGGATCTTAGTTTACAGACCGGGAATTGAGCTCTCATCCCCTGCATTGCGAGGCAGATTCTTAACCACTGGGCCACCATGGAAGTCCTCCTTCTGAGATTATTAAACTGGATTTATTGAAACCTAGGAATATTTGAAGCATGGCACCTCCTTCTCTGTCCCACTGACCCAGCCCCAAGAAGAAACCCATCCCCAGCAGGAAAACGTCACACAGAGCTGCACAGATTTATGTAAGAGAGAGAATGCTGACCAGATGGCCTCATTTTCCTTGCTTCTCATCACCTGGTCCAGACTTCTTTCAGTGAGCCTGTAGAAGTGTCCTTTTGGCTTCAGGTCTCAGGAGTTGAGTCTTTATAACTTTTAGCCCTAAGAAGCCCGGCCACTATACATGAGGTACTCTCAGGGACTTGGGATGACCTGAAGTGGACGTCCAGCGAAAGCTGTGGGAGTCCAAAGTCAGAAAATGTGGGGGATAAATTTCCCATTCTATGGTTCCTTTGCTTGCATTGATTTCTTGCATCCTGCATGTCTCCTTATCTTACAGCATGTTGCAGCCTCCTACCATGTTTGAGATAGCCGTAGGTAAGTCAGGGCTGGCACGCTGCCCTGAGACGGGCCTTGTTTAGTGGCCTTATCTACAGATCCTGGGTGTCCAGCAGGATACACACAGTCTGAGTTGTAACTGCGGTGCTGAGAAATCAGAGGAGTTGTGATTTGGATGTGGGTTTCCGAGCACTCCTGGGCAGTGTGCCTGCACTAGATGATGGAGTGTAAGCCAAAAATGGTCTCGAAGTGCGGTAAAGCCAGGAGCTGCCCCTAGTCATGTCCCAAGGATGAGCAAAGTGCTATGTGGGACTCCTAGAAAACCCCATGGCTGCCTGGGGTGACCTTGGGTGGAGAAACCACGATTATGTAAATGAGGTGTAAATTGAAGCAGGGACCCTGGCTTTGAATTCAGGTTGAGATCCATAGTGGGGATTGAGGCAAAGTGTTAGGAGAAGTTAGAGGTGTTCAGGACCCTGACATATTACTAAAAGGGAGAAGAGAGCTACCAGACACCACACTAGATACTTTATAAACATCATCTCAGTTCAACCTGCGAGGACAACCCTGGGCCTCATACAGTGCGGGTGAGATCATAAAACCTTGCCACGCTTTGGAGAGCTGTCTCTGACTCCACAAATGGTTAAAAAGAGAGTTACCATAGGACCCAGCAATCCTGCTCCTAAGTATACACCCAAGGGAAATGAAAACATATGTCCACGCGAAGACGTGTATACCAGTGTTCATACTGCATTATTCATGATAGCCCAGAAGTGGAGACAGCCCAAATGTTCACCAGCCCTGATGAATGGATAAGGAAAATGTATTGTGTACAATAGTGTATACACATATGTGTGTGTGTTCTCACTTACTTAGTTGTGTTCAACTCTGTGACCCCATGGACTATAACCTGCTAGGCACCCCTGTCCATGAAAATTTCCAGGCAAGAATACTAGAGTGGGTTGCCATTTTTTCTCCAGGGGATCTTCCCCCACCCAGGGATCGAGCCCATGTCTCTTGCATCTCCTGCCTTGACAGGTGAATTCTTTACCAGCTGTATCACCTTGGAAGCCCCATATATACATACAGTGAATATTATCAGGCAAAAAATGAAATGAAGTATTGACAGATGCTACGACATGGATGAACCTTGAAAACATCTGCTACATGAAAGAGGACAGTCACAAAAGACCATATATTGTATGATTACATTTATATGAACTGTCTAGAACAGGCAAATCAATAGAGACAGAAAGTAAATTAGCGGTTGCCTAGGATTATGGGTGGCTTCCTCGGTAGCTCAGCAGTAAAGAATCTGCCTGCAATGCAGGAGACTCGGGTTCAATCCCTGGGTCGGGAACATACCCTGGAGAAGGAAATGGCAATCCCCTCCAGTATTCTTGCCTGGGAAATCCCATGGACAGAGGAGCCTGGCAAGCCACAGTCCATGGGGTTGCAAAAGAGCTGGACACGACTTAATGACAACAGCAGCAATGAAAACTGGGGATGGGGAGACAGAGTTGATGACTAAGGGATGTGGAGGTTGGGGAGAGAGGTGGTGATCAGAATGTTCTACAATCTGTGATAGGTGAGCACTTCCCTAGTGGTCCAGGTGTTAAGAATCTGCCTTTTGATGCAGGGAACGTGGGTTCAATCCTTGGTCAAGGAACTAAGAACTCACAGGCCAGGGGGAAGCTCAGCCTGCATGCCTCTAGAAAGAAGCCAGCATACTGAAATGAAAGATCTTGCATGTCTCAATTAAGACCTGATGCAGCCAAAAATAAATGAAAATAAAATCAAATCAGTGGTGGGGACAGCTGTACAACTCTGTGAATGTACTAAAAGCTATTCATTGTACACTTTAAAAGGGTAAAATTTATGGGATGTGGATTACCTCTCAATAGAACTGTTAAAAAATTGAAAGTGTTTTTCTTAGGAAAATAGGCAACCAGAGGTAGAAATGGGCAGGAGCTGCTGTTTTTCATAACAGTCACGTAATGGTTTGATGCTTAGCCTATGAGCACATATAACTTAGAATAAAGGAAAAATTAAACAAAAAATTATGCACTAACCCTAACAAAGGAAAAACCCTGTAGTGTATTCCTGCTTCTGTTTTACAGAGGGAGAAGCTGAGATGCAGAGGGGGATAAATTTTTTACTCATGATCCAATTGCTAGTGAGCGGAGGGCAAGTTTGGAATGCATTGTCAGTTTGATTCCTACTGTATACCGTTGGGCTTCCGTGGTGGCTCAGACGGTAAAGAATATGCCTGCAATGCGGGAGACCAGGGGCTGTAGTAAAGAAGACCAGCTCGCTGCTGTTGGAAAGCATCCTCTTTGGGGGATTCTGCGTGGACCATGGGTGGATGAGGTTGGCCTCGCCCCAACTCGCCAATCCATGTAATAGAAGAAGTGGCACCTGTATGGATGAAAGGCTCCATGCTTTGCTTCCAGGGTTGACGTAGGAAAGATGGGCTAACAGGGAAGCAGGCCTGGAGTGACCTTCGTTTCAAAGGCTTCCTTTCTGATTCCTCTCACTGCCACCCTCCTGGCCTCAGGGGAGGATGCTGAGACTTTGGTGACACTCTGGCCCCACCCTGAACACATGGCCCTTCCCTTTGCACCCCATAGCAGAACCAAGGAGAGACAGATGATTTTTTAAAATTATTTAATTATTTACTTATTTTTGGTTGCACTGGGTCCTTGTTGCTGCACGCGGGCTTCCTCTAGTTGTGAGTCAGGGTTACTCTCTGGTTGCGGTTCACGGGCTTCTCACTGCAGTGACTTCTCTTGTTGCAGAGCGCAGGCTCTAGGGCACGCGGGCTCAGTAGTTGCGGTGCGTTAGGCTTAGTGGTTCTAAAGGACGTGGAATCTTCCTGGACTAGGGGTCGAACCACTGGACCACCAGAGGAGTCCTGGATGGTCTTTAGTCAAGGCTGTGGAAGGCCTGGACTCCAGAGGGTGGAAAGCAGTAGTGAAGAGGCAGTAGACTTAGCTTTGAACTTGAGCTTATCCCTTCACGGTTCTGAGCCTCAGTTTTCTCATCTAAACGAGGGGAGTAAGAAGGCTCAGATTACAGGATCATAAGGACTTAATAAAGAACTCAGGTAAAGTGTGGCTGTGGGCACCTGATGTCCCTGTGTCCTTAAGCCTGCAGGGCTGGACCCAGGGGGTGGTCAAGGCATTTCCACATTTTGGCTCCTAAGCTTCTCCTTGTTACACATTTAGCCTCACTTTTGGAAGAGTCGTTCCGGTGTATCACCTCCCAGGTTTGGATACCATCTTGCCTGGGTCATGTGACGGCCATCAGGACTGCTGCTTTTCACAGGGCTGCCATGCAGGCTGCACTTTCCCACCCTGAGACTGGAGTCCTCAGGTACAAAGTGGGCTTGCTCACCTGTCCATCCTTATTGGCCAATATTGCGCCTACCTTGCAGGAGATCCTTAAGAAACAGATCAAGGACGGGAAGTAGAATGTCAAAACTGAAAGAAACCTCAGGGGATGTCCAATCTGGTAGTTCTCAGTTTATTTCTAACCTCAAAACCCTTTCTTCAAAGGGAAGGCTTATGCAGAGGTCTAGTCTATCTATAGATGAAAGCTGAGCTGTTCTGACCGCAGTGAGGGTAGAGCTGGCCTTCTCCCTGCTTCAGTCTTTCTGGAGGAACCCTTACAACTGCAGGAAGCAGAGTTTGAAACTCACTGAACATGTCTCAGCCTTTCACAGATGGTAAAACTAAGGCTCAGAAAGGAAGAGTGGGTTGTGACTTGCTCAGAGTCATGGAGGGCACAATGTTGAGTTTGCAACTGGGTTTCCAGAGCCCAGGGCCGGCCCCCTTGCTATAAAAATCTCCCAGCATCCCAAACTCTGAGCACAGTTTGAGATCTGCCGGTTTCTAAATGTCTTTTTGTCTCTAGCAGTGCTGGCTGCCCTGGACTCTCACAGCACAGCTTTGCTATCATGATCATGTTAATCATTAACCGGGGGAGGCATTGGGGTGGAGGAGAAAGGCAGAGGTTTGGGAACTTGCCAGAATAAGTCAGGCTTTATTATCATCATAATAAACTGACACAACTCCCACCTCTTCCAAGGAGCAGTTCCTTCCAGGTGGAAGGGATCTATTTCTCTTGCATTCTTTTTAACCCCTTCTCCTCACCTGCCCACTTTCTTACCTGTCTCCTTTAAGTCAGTCATTCACATTGCAAGATGCAAGGCACTTTTGATTATTTAATTGTTTCTCAATTAAAAAGCAACCACTGTATCTCAGTCCCTAAAAAACTCAGGCTCCGCCTTCCAGGAGTCAAGACCAGGAAGAGACTGGTAAGCAGTTGGTTTTACAACACTGCGCTAAGCGCTCCAAACCGAGGTGGCTGGGGAGCTGGTCTACGCATTGCATGTATGTGTGCTAAGTCATTTCAGTCGTGTCCGACTCATTGTGACGCTATGGACTGTAGCCCCCCCAGGCTCCTCTCCCTGGGATTCTCCAGGCAAGAATATTGGAGTGGGTTACTGTGCCCTCCTCCATGGGATCTTCCCAATCCAGGGGTTGAACCCGTGTCTCATGTCTCCTGCACTGGCAGGTAGGTTCTTTACCATTAGCGCCACCCGGGAAACCCTTGACTATGCATTATTGTTAACACACCATATTTTCCCAACTCCAAATCAGGATACCTGGCAAGAAGTCATGTATCTAAAAGAGACAACAGAATATGGAATATTTGAAACTAAAATGGTCACCTAAAATCTGGGTAATTTGGGTGACTTGACTACGGCATCTATCTCAATTTTACCTGACATCTAAGTTATTCATACATATGTGATGAGTAAATGCGCATGTATCTTTAAATGCTCTGTCTTTTAATCAGATACCGCTCAGAATCTTTGCTTTTGCTTTCTTCCTTAATAAAAATGGGAGAAAACGTAACTGTTTTCTAAAGCAAATAGAATTGAGTTTTAGGCTTCACAAGACCCACAGCCGATTCCTTGCACTCATGACAGTTGTGTGTGTGTGTGTGTGTCTGTGTGTGTGTGTGTGTTTCTGATGGCTGGTATCGTCCCCCTGGGAGTAGGGCTCTGTGTGGGTGTCTGGCGTCCTCACTGCCAAGACAGGAAGTTCCTTGAGAGCAGGAACAGAGTCTTATTTATATTTATTTTTCTATCCCCTCCGGTCCAGTACAGCCCTTGGAATGAGGGAAGGCTTAACCAGGGCTTGTTGAATTGAATTATTGAGCAGACAAGCTTGCGATGGGAAATAAACAAACAAAAGGACCAAGCCCTTATGATTCAATGCCGTTCAACCTGTCACTTGCAGACTAAATCCCCAGCCCCCTCAAATGGATGGGGTTGGGGATGCACAGACATGGGGAGACAAGGACATCCTGTGCTGGGCACCGCTGGTCTCTCTCACCTTTCCCCACATTCCCGGGAGGGAGGGAAGTACTCTTACGATCATGTCACAGATGAGGAAATGGGCTCTGGGAGGTCCAGGCTCACCGATTGGGGAACTGGGTTGGAGCCCTTGGCCTGCCTGTCCCCAGTGTGTGCTTAGCCCCCAGACAGTACTGTCTGGGTCAGTGTCGTCATGACTCTTCTCTTCCCCGGCCTGTCACAGTTCCTGGAAACAGGCTGCAACCCCCTGACCTGCTGATCAGGTGAACACAGTGGCTATGGAAACAACAATCGCTATGACCTCGGCAGTGGTTTTTACCTCTTTATTGGTCCCAAGTTTCTGAAAGATGGCAACGTAAAGACATGACCCAGAGCCTTTCAGCCATCAAGACCCCTTTCAGTGGAAAAATGCTCGGGGTTAGAGGACAGGTTTTTGTTTCTTTGGCCTTCTCTCTGTGTACAGCATTTGGCACTGGGCATGTCCTCAGTTCTTGTTGAAGACGAAGGAAGGAGGCCTGGACAGAGTGACCGATTGCCCTGGCTCGGGCATTTCTCATGTCTCGGGTCTTTGAACCACAGAGGCCCAGCCTGTGAAGGCCTGATCTCAAAGCAACCCTAATGGGCAAAAAGAAAGAGAGAGAGTATACAGGAAGGGAGAAAGAAGAGAGAAAATACCAGCTACCTCTCATTCCTCTGTTCTCTTCTCCATGTACATTTTCTGCAAATAAATGGTTACCCTGTGGACTACCCTTTGCTATTTAAAGCATGGTCCATGGACCAGCAGCATCAGCATTGCCTGGGAGCCTGTTAGAAAAGCAGAATCTCAGGCCCTAGCCCATATCTACTGAAAATGAGAATTTGCATTTAGCAAGATCTTCAGGAGACTGGTGTGCATATTAACTGTTGAGAAGCACTGGGCCAGAGGACAGAGCTGTAGGAGGCTTGTCTATTCCTTTAAGAAGATAGTCAGATTCCTTTTGTATTATGGGAAAGGCCTTGGAGGGGTTTTAATGCAAGACCTTCTGGAATGGAGAGAGGATGCCTTGGGAGGAGACTAAAAGTGATGATTGTCATCATGTCATCATCTTCACCAGTTTATTGAGCCTTGACTACATGCAGAACACTACACTTGACATTCGTGATCTCGTTATGTCTCTACATTGATCCAACCAAGGATCTGTCATCCTTATTCCCATCTAAGAGATGAGAAAACCCAGGCTGGAGGGACAACACAACTGACCCAGATGACACAGGAAGATCTGAGTTCTGACTCTACTTCGACTTTGGCCAAAATACTTGGGTCTCCTGGCTAGGCTGCTCTCTGCCTTCAAACCAGAGAGAACAAAGCCCAGAGCCTCCTAGGAAGCAGGTGAGAGAAGAATAGCAAATATGCAAGACCGCAAGCTCCTTCGAAGCCGAGATGTCCTATTTCTAACGCAACAGAATCATTTAACTGATAAACATGGATGCTGTGTCAAGTTGGCAATAAATTGCCTTGCTATCAAGCTAGGCCTTTGTGTTGTGTTCAAAAGAAACTAATTAAAGGAATTTTTCTTTAAAGTATATTTGACCCAGACATTTCCACATCGGCCTAGGAAGCCAATTCAGTTTGAAAACTTGGTGTGAAGCTTGAATTATTAACGCACACATGAAAAATGATACTGCATATTTGCTTTAGAACATTTTGGGGATGGAAGAGGATTAAATGTATCTCTGGAGGGTTTGGCCAGGGCTGGGGGTGGGGGAGGGGAAAAGCAGAGAAGGATGTGAGTGTGGGCAAATGCTTGTAAAACATACATCATAAAACTTGGCGTTTTATCGGAACTCCCGCATTCAGATGACTGAGACAAATTTTAAAGAAAATTTTTCACAGCTAATACATAAAACATGATCCTTGCAGTCTCCCTCTTTAAACAGCTTTGTTAAATAGTCAGTTGAATGACATCTCCCTTGCAGCTGTGAATGCATTAGGGAATTGTATTTATTTAGGGAATTTCACCTGATCGCCTTGAACTGTTTGGAAAACATTAGTCCGTTCACCCTCTTGGCACCTAGTGGGAGCTGTGTAAATGCTTCTGGCTTATTTCTCCTCCCTTGGTGCTGGAGCGGCTCTGTGAAAAGTGGACTTGGCAGAACCAGAGTCCCAGCTAGGACCTTCCAGGATAGTTGGCACTGGGCTGACTCCTGCCGGCCAGGTTGCTGGGATCCAAGATGATGGGTGTGCCATCAGGGCTGCTGTAGCTCCTGCCATCACACACACTCTCCTGCTCACGTGTACACCGAGCTGATGTGGAAAGTCCAACCAGGAGAGAAGCTGGAATCTAAATGATAATGATATGAGTTGCTAAGATGTGTTGCTTAAGGTGTGACAGGCACCCTATAAAGCATGTGGCACAGGCAGCCTTCAAGGGCTTCCAGTTATAGCATCCACACTGAGGTCAAGAGAGGTTAACTGACTGGATCAAACCCACATTTGTCTTGTTCAGTCCACACATGCATCCATCACTACGATAGACCAAAGGACACTCCAAGAGGGAGTTTGCTGGAGGGAGAAGATAGAGTGTGATGTGTTTAATAGGCACAGATATTAATACATATATGTGGTCAACATGTGCATTCACGAATGCCTCCTGCCTTGCTCCCTCTCATTCAATCTTCAACACTGAAGCAGAAATCGTGTTCTTTCTTCCCTTAAAAGAACCTGTGTCTGATTATGTGAAGCAGATAGCATGGTGACTGGCACGCAATGGATAATCAATGGTGTTGCTCCTCTTCTCCACTTAGAGTCCACACACACATGCTGATACTCCCTGATTTCAAGAATCAATATATTTCTTGAAATCACGCTTGGAGGAGAATCCTGAAAACAGGGATTGGGCAGAACTATCGCAGTCATCAGTTTAAACATAGTTAGCCATACCAGCACAAACTGCTGGAAGCTGAGGTAAGGTAAAAAGGAAGGAAGTAGAGGAGCCCGTTGGGTAGTGTGGAATGAACAGAGAGGTGGGCGGGCAACAGAGTGGCAAAAATGAGGGCTCATCTGATATTCTGCTGTGGAGAGGATGGTGGAGTTGATGCTGAGAAGAAAAATCACTCACAGCGCAGGGCTCCCATGTCCTGTTGTGCAGGCTGTGCACTGCACAACTCCTGGGGGTGCTATTTTCACCTACCTTTCTGGGAATGGCAGCCCTGAGCAGTGTGATGCACAGTGAGTATGGCTATAGGCAAGGGCCTTGCAAGCATCCTCTCCTGAGCTCTAAAAAGAGTAGAAGCATGTGTTGTGAAGGAGTGGGGAACATACGGGTCAAACTGGGACTGGTTTGGGTTAAAGGGATCAGAGAGGGATTCTGAAGCTGGGCTTTGCTGGTTAAGTAGAATTTCAACAAGTGGAAAATAGGGAGGGTGAAATTCAAGTGACTCATTTTTATCCATCCTTTGAGACTGAGCTCGTAGCTCCCTGCTCAGGCACACCTTCTGACACCTCCCTAGGCCACTGGGCTGACTGTGTCCTAAACTTCCCATCTGTTTGAAATGGTTCAGTCACAAGTCTGCTGACTCCCACAGTGTGCCCACTACACTGTGAGCCCATCAAAAACAGAAACTATATCTTTCACACTCGTATGCATCGTCTAGGATGGGCGCTGGCACACAGTAGATCCTAGCACACAGTAGGTGTTGAGTGAGCCAAGGAACAAATATATGTGTGAATGAAGCTCCATGGTGATGGAGGCAGGTGGCAGGTTTGCATCTCAGAGATACCAGCATCCCTAGAAGGGGTAGGGGACCAGGCTGAGAATGGGCAGATCTCTGGGACCGCTGAGCCACGGGGCAGTGGGGGACGTCAAGAGACAAGTGAGTGATGTCAGCTACCTGATACTGATCTGGGCCCTCTGCTCGTGAAGGCTGGGGCTGCTGACACACAGCCTGGAGCTCAGAGCCAGGTGACAAGCTCCTGCCCTGGACCCTGGGCCTCATTTGAAGGCTGATGAGTTTTTAAACAGCATTTGTTCCCCCAAGGGTCAGGATTCAGGATATGCCTCTTTCCAGCAGGGCAGAGAAGCAGAGAGACAAACAGCTTTTATCAGATTGAAAAATTAATATGTGAAGCAAAGCCAGTGTTGCCAGGCGCTCCTGGGCAGAGCGAAGCCAGAGACCCAGTGATGCTTGATGGTTAACTGGCAGGCCAGGCAGACAGTCCTCCAGGGCCAGAGGCCAGCCCCTTGTTGGGAGAGCCCTTCCTAAGGTGCAAGAAGGGTTTGTTCCTTGAGACCAGAGAGGTGCTGACTCCTGCTCTCTTCCTCTGGTTCTGGAGATCAGTTCCTCAGGGCAATACTCCTCCTGTGGTCTCCCCCTGCCCTGGATCTAAACCTCATCCACTCTAGATCTGGGCAGGATCCTGCCTAAGTGCTGAAGACCACGCTGTCTACAGGCAGTGCAGGCCAAGGGAAAGCAGGTGCGGGGAGGTAGACACACTTTGTTCAAACTCTGACTTGCCAGTTCCTAGCTGGGTGACCAGAGGCAACTTACTTAACCTCACTGAGTGCCTGCCCCAAGGGATAATGAGTCCTTTTCATAGAGTTGTGTGGGCTCAATGAGCTACCTCTCATCAGTCAAAGGCCTGGCACCCAGTGGGTTCCTCATAGATTACTCCTGTTATAAATGGGTGAGAGCCTCTTATGTACTCTTAGCATCCCTCCATTTGACATCTATGATGCCCTCTGCACCCCCACAATGGCTGCGTACTCCAAGAGCCCTGATCTGCCTGTGAGGAGGGACCCCCCTCCTCATGTCTCGACCATCCAGTTTTGCTCTTCCAACCCCAGTGATCCACTCTGGACCCCGGAATAACTAGCAGCTGGGAGCAGTAACACGAGCTCTGGAGTCAGATGGTCTTTCTGATTTCTCAATGCCTTGGTTTCCTCCTCTGTACCCTGGTGGGGTTGCACACGGCCTCTGATCTCTGCTCTCATCTGTAGGAGGCACAGAGCCACGCTGGCCGGGAATAGATGGGTGCCAGCATGTCCCGAACACCCCCATTGCGGGGGGGGCTTCTTTTCTCTGAGCTTCAGAGGGGACGAGGGGCTGAGCGGGGTCATGAAGTAAGTAAGAGGGGGGTGAGGCTGGGTCTGTCTGATACCCAACTGCGGCTCTCACCTGCCCCACACCCCTGCTTCCGAAGTCTTCAGAGGGCGGGAACCAGTTAGAGATGCCCAACTTGTCAGTTATCGCCTTGTCTCAGCTTCTTCGCTCTGCTTTTCACATCCCTATAGGCCTCTCCCTGAGGAAGGCCTGATTTCGAGCTCAAAGGCCCTACCGAGGCTTCAGGAGCAGCTCTGCTCCACCGCCCCCACCCATATTAGCAGGCTTTTCTCCCTTCCTATCTCCATAAAGCCCTCCAGACGCTCTCTAGCCTCCTTTGCCAGCGTTATCACTCTCGCCCGTTATCTCTCTCCCTGGAAGGCTGGATGCCTCACCAAGACCCGCTTCCCTTGCAGTTCCACTGACTCCGTATGTATATGAGCATGAATCCAGTGCTCCTCTCCGAGGGCCTGGGGCACATGGTGGGCTTTATCTCAGTCCTCCTCGTTGGGTCCCACAGGGGAGAAAGCAAGGACGGGAGGAGCATCTTCCCATTTCACAATCAGGGAAACTGAGGCAAGAGGCACCTGAGTTCTCCTCCTCTGACAAGCACCCAGCACTCTCCTTGGGACCCCCATGTCCTCTGCCCTCCCTGGGCCTGCATCAGCCTTACTGGCCCCTCTTCCCTTCTCCCGAAGCTTGAATCCCCAGGAATCCTTAACTCCTCCCACCAGGCTTCTGCTCTGCCTTCAGGCAAGCTCTGAAAAAGCTCCCCTGCCCCACGCACCTGCAGACCTTTCTTCGGGTGCCTCTTCCTCCGCCCTACCTGACTTAGTGGCCCTGGATTCTGGATATCGCACACATTGCCTAAGAGGCTGCTTAGTACTTTAGTACTTAACTGGGGTATGATTCTGGGATCTTTGGACAGGTCAGTGTGTCAAGGCGTATGCACAGGGACATTTCAGAGGGAGGGTCCACAGCTCTATCAACACCTCAAAGGAATGGGAGCCATAGCACCAGCCTGGGAGCCACGGAGGTCACCCGGCCCACTAGAAACCCAGCTACGATGGGCCTTTGCAGACGGAGGGTAGCTCTGCCTTGTCTGGGGCGCTGTGGCCTCTGGGAAGGCCTCTCTGTCTGGTTATTCTGTCTCTTAGACTCTAGCTCCAGCCCGCATGCATCTCTTCATTCTCTGCTCCCAACAGCCGCCCTCTGCACTTTCTCAGGGACTTGATGCTGGCATACAGGTTGGCTTCTCCCCTGTGAAGTCAACTTTTCCTCATCTAGATGTCCTGGTGCTGAGTCATTTCCCGGTCCCAGTCTTGCCTCTGAAATTGGTGCTACTCAGCGTGTGGTCCCTGCACCAGCCTGTTGGGCAGTTGCCTTAGACTTTACTTAGACAGTTCCTTTTGTCTCCCTAACTGCCCCCTTTCCCTCTCCATCATCAGGACCCAGCTACAGTACCACTTCCTCCAGGAAGTCTCCCTGGGTGGCAGCTGTCCTGATTTTCCTCCTATGGGCTTCTTCCATTCTTTGCAGCCCTCTCCAGACTTAGCGTGTCCTAGAAGCCGATGGGTGTTCTCTGCACCCAGATGGGCACATAGGAGGGGCTCAGGAAATGCCTGGTGGGTACTTGGTCAGGCCCAGGGAGGATGAACTCACTCTCATACTCAGTGGTGCATTTCTTTAATGAATATGAACCAGGCGTTATGCTCGGGATACACCACTGAAAGAGACAAAGCTGTCGCCTCCCACAGCCCCTGGTTGAGGGAGGGAACGTGGGCAGGTACTGACCGAGCAGTGAGTGATATCGCCCGGCCGGGGGTGGAGGGTATCCCAGGGATTTCCGGCATCAAGAAGGACTTCCGCAGGAAGTGGGGTCCAGGTGGGACTTGGAGGTGGAGTTAGCCTACGTACTTGAGGAGGAACGTGGGCACTGGTCAGAGGGAGAGCCCGTGTGAGATGGGGAGGGGGTCAGGGAGCGGAGCGCAGGGTGCCCTGTTCCAGAACTCAAGGTGTTTCAGACGCAAAGGAGTAGAAGGGGGGACCTGAGCCTGGAAGTAGGTGGGGCCAGTCCTGGAGATCTCGGCAAGTGCCGTCAAGAACTTGGGCCCCGTAACAAGGGCAGACAGTGGGGAGCTGTTCCAGTTACTCTTGCCTGTATAACGAATTATGCCCAAGTGTAGTAGAGTAAAACACCCATTTATTATGTCATGGATTCTGCGGATCAGGAGTTGGGTCACGACCCAGCGGGGATGACTTTTCTCTGCTCCGAGACATCTGGGGCCTCAGCTGGAAACTCCAAGGCTGGAGACTGGAATCTGCCTGTTGGGTGAAGCTGGTTGTCACCAGAGAAACCTCAGTTCTTCTCCACATGGGCCTCTCCGCGTGGGCTGATGCTTGAAAGTGCCTGGCAGAGTGGACTCCAGTCCAGGCCTCGGGTCTAACTGTCTGGGGTTTCCCTACTGTGAGTTCTTACCCTCCCCCGCACCCCACCCCCGCCCCCCCTAAATGCTGGCAGACCGCCACCTCTCCTGGGAAGCCCTCCCTGATTTCTCTGGGTAGGGCTGCCCAGAGGCTTCTTTGCCTGAAATAATTTGTCCCTAAATAACATCTTATTCTTGTCTGATTCCTCACTGCCTGGTACAGAGAAGGTGCTCAACAAATGTTTGTTTAATTGTAAACAGACCATGAAAAGGTTGGTCTAGCCACTCCCTGGTGGGAGTGGCGGTGGTTCTTGGCTCATCTTTGCTGAGTCTGCCTTTTCAAAGCTACATTCTCTCTGCTTCCTCGCTAAACTCATTTGGATCAAGTCTTCCTACCTATTATGGGGCCTCCTTCCACACCAAGCTCTTCCACTCCTGTTCCCCTCAGCAGATCTGTACCAGAGGTAATCAGATCATGGCCCTCCCCAACTCAGACTCTCCCCATGGCTCCTATGACAGGTAAAACCCACACTCCTAACCCCGCCATCTATAGCCTGCAAAGCCCTGTGTGGACCGTCCTCTGCTTCCTTCTCTGCATTTCACACCACACCACCCCCACATCCCAGACACAGCAGACTGCCTTCCTTTTTGCCCGACATGCTAAGCTCCTTCCCGTCTCAGGACCTCCATTGCTGTTCCCTCTGCCTGCCATGCTTTCCCTTTATGTCCTGTCTGGGCTTCTCCTCCTGTCACTGAGACCTCAGCCCCAAGACTGTCACTGAGACCTCAGCCCCAAGACTTCCCTGAAACCTTTCCCTGAAGTGGTGTTCTCATCCCAGTCCCACCCTTTCCATGTGCTTCAGAGCCATTGTTATCTGAAATAATCTAGCTTTTCCACATGTTTACCTCAACGTTTCTGGTGAGCAACGTTTACCAGGAACGTTCACCAGAAGGCAAGCTTGCTCAGCACACAGTCTTGTCTTCGTGATGGCTAGGCAGAGCATTCAGAGCAAGGCCTTACATGTAAATACCTGTTGAAAAAAAATGAATGGAGAGGGGCTTGTCTTGTGGTCCAATGGTTAAGAATCTGCCTTTCAATGCAGGGGACATGGGTTCCATCCCTGGTACAGGAGGATCCCACATGCCTCGGAGCAACTAAGCCTCTGCACCACAACCACTGAGCCCGTGCTCCCAGAGCCGGTGCTCCATAACAAGAGAAGCTGTGACAATGAGAAGACTGCACACCACAACCAGAGAAGACCTGCATATGGGAACAAAGACCCAACACAGCCAAAATAAATAAATCAAAATGCAAACAATGGAGACCCATTGTACAGATAGGAAAATCTAGGCAGAAGGAGTCTGTAACTCTGGGCTTCCAGCCCTGCTCCCCTCTCCCTTGGGATTCTCCTTCTTCCCACCCCCGCCTTCCCCCACCCCTGCCTCCCTCCTCTCCAGGGCTGGGAAGGGTTGACGAGCTGGAGAAGGCAGGCAGGCAACCACAGAACCATTCCAAGAAGCGAGAGAGATCCTGGTGCAGGGGGAGAATTAAACGCCCTGCTTCAGGGGCAGGTGAGAAAGAGGCAGTTGTCTGAGTCAGCGGGAGAGGGAGAGCGGCCCCTGTCCTGGGGTTCCTGTTGGGTCAGATGTAGTACTGCAGATTATGCTCCATGCCGGTCCCTGGGCCCGCCACGTGCAGAGCAGCCAGGCCCCGGGAGGAGGGATGCTCTCCGAGGAGGGGTAGGCCCGCTTGTTTGCTGGCTCCCGCCCCAGGATTTATGGTGCTGCCCTTGAGTGGGAGTCTCTGACAGAGATATATGGGCCTGCTTATCTGCCGGGAGTGGGCCCCACGCATGAAACTGAGCGGCTACTGTTGCAGCCACCATGTGCAGCAGGAGATCTATGGCTCTTTCTCCTGGCTGGAATTCCTCCACTCTGTAGCCGATGGGCCAACAGCCATGTAGCCAGGAGAGAAAGGCCCTGACCAGCTTGGTCCCTGTGCAGTCGTAACGCTTGGTGGCTGAGAAGGATGGCGCTACCCAGTTCCCCCATGCCCGCTGCTCTCCGCAGTGGCCCTGAGTGGCTGGACACCACCAACAGTAAATTCTATGATGGCCCAGATGTCGAAGTCCAGGAAGGAGGGACGTGGGGGAGGGTGGGACAGGAGGCTCGTGTGTATTGAGGGCGCTTCCTAAGTGCCAGGCATTTGCCATATATACTACCTGCCACCTCTGCCCTTGGCTGTCTGGGGCATCAGAGTCATCAGCTCTTTCTCAGATGCAACAGCTGAGACTCAGGGACTTCCGTGGTGGTCCAGTGGTTGGGAATCCACCTGCCAGTGCAGGGGACACTGATTTGATCCCTGGCCGAGGGAGATTCCACATGCCCGAGGGGCAACAAAGCCCATGAGCCACAACTACTGAGCCCGCAACGAAGGGTAGTACCTGTTCGCTGCAACTAGAGAAAGCCCCTGCACAGCAGTGAAGACCCAGAGTAGCCAAAAGTAAATAAAAATGAAAAAAAAAAAGAAACCAAGACTGGGAGGGGCAGGGGGGCGCTACACTTATGAAGCACCATGCGCATTACCCTTGCTATTTAACATTTTTTTTCCATCTTAACAGGTGGACCTTTTTACCCTTTTTTAGACATTAGGCGGACAAGGCAATGGCACCCCACTCCAGTACTCTTGCCTGGAAAATCCCATGGATGGAGGAGCCTGGTAGGCTGCAGTCCATGGGGTCGCTAAGAGTCGGACACGACTGAGCGACTTCACTTTCACTTTTCACTTTCATGCATTGGAGAAGGAAATGGCAACCCACTCCAGTGTTCTTGCCTGGAGAATCCCAGGGATGGGGGAGCCTGGTGGGCTGCCATCTATGGGGTGGCACAGAGTCAGACACGACTGAAGCGACTTAGCAGCAGCAGCAGCAGACATTAGGAGCTTAAACCTCGACAAGGGGACAGTAAGGATGGGGATGGCTACTGGTTACACCCTTGCTCTGCCCACACCTTAAATTCTTTGCGTGTGCTTTGTCGTCATCACAGCCAGTCAAGGAAGTAGCTAGGTTCTACTGTCCCAATTGGATTAATGAAAAACGGGGGTCAGGGAGGTTGGTAATAGTAGGAGCGGGATAAGAGCCGAGGTCCTTCCTCTTTCTGCATCACTTGGCCAGGCTGAGATGCTTCTTTGGGACCACACCAGAATCACTTTCTGGTTGAACATCGGAGATCAGCTGGCGGGGCATGGTCTTCATTTTAAAGGGACCCTGAACCCCTAGTCCTCACCTGTTGTTGTTCCCACCTACTGGCAGCTCCTTCTTGAGGGTCCCCGGTCTCCCCAGCCTTCCCCAGTCAGCCTGAGCAGTGGGCAGAGTCTGGGAAATCTCTCTGGGTTCTCTCTCCACAGCTGGAGACTGTCAGACTGTCTCTCTCCTCCTTCCAGGCAGTGCCAGCCCTGGGAGACTTATGGTAAAGGCACTTTGATCATAAAAACTCTGGGGAGCAGAAGTGAGTGGGAAAGAGAGCGCGAGCGTGTGTGAGACATTTACATCCAAAGCCAGATCAGAGTCCCGTCCCGCCGCAGTTATGCGGGGACTGGTTTCTGTCACAGGGCCATGGCCAAGCAGCTAAGGACCAGAGCGGCGAGGCGCCAGCCTGTACTTGGAAGAGGTAATGAGGCTGCCGGGCGGGTGTCCCCTGGCCTGGCTGTCATTTCTCTGACAGAGTCATCACCTTTGGGGTGGAGAACCAAACCTCCCCTTTACTCCCCAACTCATTAGAGTCAAAGAACATCAGAGCCAGACAGCCCTTAAAGATCTCTCCCCACCTTGTTAGGGATCCAAAAACTGTGGCTTGGGAGGAGAGTGACTGCCCAAGTCATAGGTTTGCTAGGGGCAGGGCTGAAGCTAGGATCTGGAACTCTGGGCCATATTCTTTCTACGACAGCAGAGGAAGTGGAGGGAAGCAGTTAAGAGCCCAGACTTTGGATCAGGCAGGCCTCGGTCCATGGGTGAGCCCAGCTCCAGCCTCGCTGCTGTGTGATCTGAGGCAGGTGTCTCAACATCTCTGCTTCTTCACCGAATACACCTGGGCGAGGATGGCTGTGAGGCTCAAATGAGACACGTGCCTAAGGAAAGGCCAGCCCTGCCTACCGTAATCATCGCTGTCCTTGTTGTTGGGCTTCGTGATCAAGCCGAGCAGACAGAGGAGGAGGAATGGAGCAGGTGGAGGGCAGGGTGTGGAGGCAGTGTGGAAGGGCACACAGCTTCCTCCCTGAGTGAGGGGACTGAGTTAGTGACCTGGGCTTCTTGGTGAGCAGACCCTTGACATAGATGATCTCGTTTAATTCCCCCACTACCCTATGAGCTGAGTGGAACTATCCCCATTTTACAGATGAAATGAGAACACTAAGGTTCAGAAAGTGAAAGAGTTAGTTGCTCAGTCGTGTTCAACGCTTTGCAACCCCACGGACTGTAGCCCGCCAGGCTCCTCTGTCCATGGGATTCTCCAGGCAAGAATATTGGAGTTGGGTAGCCATTTCCTTCTCCAGGGGGTCTTCCCGACCCAGGGATTGAACCCAGGTCTCCTGCATTGCAGGCAGATTTTTTACCATCTGAGCCACCAGGGAAGCCCAAGCAATTCAAGCAACTTGACCCCATTACCTAGTTGGTGGGATAGGGCAGGACTAGAACCCTGGTCTCTGTTTTTTTTTTTTTTTCCAGTTTGCCAGCGGCCCCTGAGACCAGCCTCACTCTCCAGGGGTGCCTGTGTTTTCAGGGCATGAGATGCACAGCCTACTCTGTTTAGCTCCTCCTAAGAGGCTGGACCCACTCTAGCCTGGCCTGGATGAGGCCCCCATCTTTCAGGCTCCCTCCTGGGCTCAGCCGAATCCAGCCTCCCTCGCCAGAGGCAGGCAGTGCCCTGGGTCTCTGGCCACCATGTGGCCCCCCTGGTCCTGCCTGTTTCCCTGGAGACAGGTGGGGTTGACTTGCCCCGTGTTGGTGCTGAGGGAGGGACACAATCTCCTTTGTTCCCCGGCTCCTGCCCATGCTGTTGACTTAGGCTGATTCTGTGGCTCTGGTGGGAGAAAAACACAAAATACACCAGAATGTTGCTTCATAGTAAATTACTCTGATTTTTATGGTGCTGTGTATCCTGTCTCTATCTAGTTTACCGTGGGAGTTTTTCTCGTTGAGTTTTAGTTCCCCTGCCCCCTGTCTCCTCCGTCAGCACTTGATTACAACACAGAAAAGGACATGGAAACCATTGAGTGCCCTCAGGTTGTCACTTCGAGGAAACTAGGGCCCCGAGAGGTGCGATGCCAGCACCCAGGTCCCATGGCAGGGCTAGATTCCAGGATCCCTCTTACACGGACCACAGGGCTGCCTATGGGATGCACAGATGGGCAAGTTTGGGGACAGTGTTCCCAGAGCTGCCCCCAACTCCTCTTCCTTAACACCAAAGTGGGGGTGCTCCCCCACCCTGCCTCTCAGTCTGCCCTTTCAGGACCCATCATCTTGTCTCCTTTATCCCCGAAGCTAGTATTTATTGGGGAGGAGGTCCCTTGAAGGCCATTACTGAGGTTCTTGTAACTTGATTTGTATAAAAAGGCTGAGCATGTGGAACTGCTCTCTTAATAAAGTACCAGTATGTTTGAAATTGGGTACAGATTGGGAAAGGGGTGTGTCAAGGCTGTATATTGTCACCCTGCTTATTTAACTTATATGCAGTGTGTGTGTGTGTGTGTGTGTGTGTGTTAGTCACTCAGTAGTGTCCAACTCTCTGTGACCTCATGGACTGCAGCCTGCCAGGCTCCTCTGTCCATGGAATTCTCCAGGCAAGAATACTGGAGTGGGTTGACATTTCCTTCTTCAAATATGCAGAGTACATCGTGCAAAATGCCGGGCTGGATGAAGCACAAACTGGAATCAAGATTGCCAGGAGAAATATCAATAACCTCAGATATGCAGAGGACACCACTCTTATGGCAGAAAGTGAAGAGGAACTAAAGAGCCTCTTGATGAAAGTGAAAGAGGAGAGTGAAAAAGTTGGCTTAAAACTCAACATTCAAAAAACTAAGATCACGGCATCCAGTCCCATCACTTCATGGGAAATAGATGGGGAAACAAAGGAAACAGTGACAGATTTTATTTTCTTGGGCTCCAAAATCACTGCAGATGGTGACTGCAGCCATGAAATTAAAAGATGCTTGCTCCTTGGAAGAAAAGGTATGACCAACCTAGCCAGCATATTAAAAAGCAGAGACATTACTTTGCTGACAAAAGTCCATCTAGTCAAAGCTATGGTTTTTCCAGTAGTCACGTATGGATGTGAGAGTTGAACCATAAAGAAAGCTGAGTGCCAAAGAATTGATGCTTTTGACTTGTGGTGTTGGAGAAGACTCTTGAGAGTCCCTTGGATTGCAAGGAGATTAAACCAGTCAATCCTAAAGGAAATCAGTCCTGAATATTCACTGGAAGGACTGATGATGAGCTGAAGCTCCAATACTTTGGCCACCTAATGCAAAGAACTGAATCATTGGAAAAGGCCCTTATGCTGAGAAAGACTGAAGGCGGGAGGAGAAGGGGACGACAGAGGATGAGATGGTTGGATGGCATTACCAACTCAATGGACATGATTTTGAGTTAGCTCCAGGAGTTGGTGATGGACAGGATGGCTGGTGTGCTGCAGTCAATGGGGTTGAAAAGAGTCGGACACAACTGACTGACTTAACTGAAATGGTGTTTAAAAACTGCCAGGGTTGGTGGAACTGAGGTGACACCTTGAAACCCCCAGAAATTTCCTGGGTCCTCCATCCATCTGACTGTGCTCCTCCATACCCCATCGCCAGGGAGCCAATGCTATTTGCTAGGCTTTAGGTGAGGCGTTCAAATCCAAGTCACTCGAAGTATGCCAGTGGTGCCAGCATCACGAAGAACTTGCTAGAAATGCAAATGGGTAACCTGATCCCCTGCTGAGTGCACACACATCAGAGTTTGAGCAGGGCTACTTTATTTTGGTTTAGCTTTTATTATTTAATTTTGGCTGCTCCGGGTCTTTTAGTTTGCAGATCTTCCTGTGGCATGAGGGATCTTAGTTCCCTGACCAGGGATCAAACCTGCGTCCCCTGCATTGGAAGGTGGATTCCTAACCACTGGACTGCCAGAGAAGTCCTGAGAAGTGCTATTTTAAACCATACTTTTAACCTTCACTCATCCCCACTTCACAGATGCAGACCCTGAAGTCTGGGAAGGGTGCATGGCTAGTTCGGGTGATGCTGTTATTAAGATATAGGGCTGGGATTCAGACTCTGGTCCTTCTAATACCAAAGGATGTTGGAGGATGGGTAGGGTTTCAACAGGAGAAGATGGAGAGAAGGGGCATTGAGGAGAAGCGACTGGAAGGTGGAGATGTAAGATGGTGAGGGTGAGTTTAGGAAGAATATTAGAGTTATTTGGAAAGAGGCTTTGACTCTTTTCAGCAGGTGATGGAGAACTACTAAACACCTAGGAGTAGAGCATGGTCACTCCATCTGTCCATCTTCCCAATAGGCCCTGCATTGCAAGATGCTCCCAGGTCTGTCTAAAGGCATTGGGGGTCCTTGTGGCTGAGATGTGTTCTTGACCCTTCCTTGAGGACTCTGGCTACACATCTGACCTCATAACTGGCTGCTGGTCTGAATTATCCAGCCCAGTGTGGAGCTGAGGGTCAGATGGGCAGGCTGCTGGGGGCTTGGACCACAGGGAGTCGGGGGTGGGAGCAGTGGGAGGAGCCCTGGATGGAGAGGAGGATTCATGTGCCCCATGTCGTCTCCTCTCCAGCAGAAACACCTGCACTTCCTTCATCTGGGTCTTGAGGGCTTCTGCTCCTGTGCCAGCTTGAGCCACCTCCTGCTCCTGTGTGTCACTGCTCTGCTCACAGCCCGGGCTCCGAATGGACAAGGACCAGGGATTCTGCCTCCCTGTGTCCCGGAGCTCTCTATCTCACACAACCCATTATAGCATTTTTGACAGTGAGCTCAGGGCAGGGAGCAGGGCTGTGAGTGCAGTGGAAGCAGTAGCTGGTTTCCAAGTCTAAGGTGCTTGTCCCTTGGGTCAGCTCAGACACACGACCACTCCCCACACCTCCCCTTTTCCTAACTGTCCCATCCCTGCTTCCCTCGCTATGCTAGTCAGTGCTGATGGCACTTCCTACATTGCCAAACTTACAGAACCAGAAACTCATGTGCTCCTAGGAAAACCTGATGAGACAGGTAAGATTTATCATCCCTATTTTACAGATAGGAAGATGGTGGCCAATAAAAGTCAAGTGACTTGCCCAGTATCACAGGCTCAGAACCAACGCCACAACCCAAGACTGTTGACTTTGAGTCCGTAGTGAAGTGAAGTCGCTCAGTCGTATCCGACTCTTTGCGACCCCATGGACTGTAGTCCACCAGGCTCCTCTGTCCATGGGATGCTCCAGGCAAAAGTACTGGAGTGGGTTGCCATTGCCTTCTGCAGGGGATCTTCCCAACCCAGGGATCGAACCCGGGTCTCCTGCATTGCAGGCAGACGCTTTACGGTCTGAGCCACCAGGGAAGCCCCTTGAGTCCACAGACCCTCCCTCTTTAAAACCCTGAACACTATTTTTAATCTGCTTTGGGGAACTTTCTAGAATATGAATGCCCAAGGTGTCACCAGTCACATATCCTGGCCTCAGCATCTCATATTCTGGAAAGTTCCCAAAAGAGACCAGAAATAGCTTTAAGGGTTTTAAAGTGGAAGGAAAGTGAAAGTTGCTCAATTGTGTCCAGCTCTTTGCAACTCCATGGACTATACAGTCCATGGAATTCTCGAGGCCAGAAAACTGAAGTGGGTAAGCCTTTCCCTTCTCCAGGAGATCTTCCCAACCTGGATTGAACCTGGATTGAACCCAGGTCTCCAGCACTGCAGGCAGATTCTTTACCAGCTGAGCCACAAGAAACTATGGACTAGAAGTCAAGAGCCTTGGGTTGTGGCCTTGGCTCTGAGCCTATGATACTGGGCAAGACACTTGACTTTTATTGGCCACCATCTTCTCATCTGTAAAATGGGGATGATATTGAATAAACGCTACGTATCTTCATACCTGTCCTTGTCACCCACCTGCCAACATCCTTGTGGGTGCCCCTCTTCTGCCTCCATCTTCTGGGGAGACTGTTTTTTGCTCTCTTGCTTCTCGGTTTTTAGAAGCCCCTTATCCTCTTGGCAAGCCTCTCCTTTCTGACTCAGAGCCGTAAATCCTAGATACCTAGAAAGTCAAGGTAATGATGGGTATCGTGGGATGAGGCTAGCCTAAGCTGCCTCCGGCCCCATCTACATTCTGTGGCCAATCCCAGTTCGATGGGGACAGCCTGGAATGCAAACACCTTGGCCTGCAGCCTCTGCTCCCAACACACCAGCTGACCCTGCATGGTGCTGAAGGGCACGTGTCCTGGAGCAAGCCGGTCCAGACCAGAACTCTCATTTTGCTCTCCTTAGCTACGTGACCTGGGACAAGTTATGCCACTTCTCTGTGCCTCTGTTTACCCATCTTTTAAAATGGAGTCATGATAGTACCTACTTCATAGGATTTTGGAGGACTGAATAACTGAATGCCCACAAGTGCTTAGAAGCAATTTGCCACACATCAAGTATTTATACTAGAGAAGCCTCAGTTTCCCCATCTGTAAAATACAGAGGGTGTGTTCTCTGCTCCCTAAGAGATCCCTCTCTGGCTCTGACATTGCAGGGTTCAAGCTCTGTCTGGGCAGTCTTCAGCTCTGCTTATTTCTCTCCCTTTGTGGAATGCTCAGCACAGGGTCATGTGCAAGACTAATAAATAAATGGATAAATAAATATATAATGCCTTTCATTTTCACAGTGTTGAATAGTTCACAAAGTACTTTCTCATCCATTAATGATCTCAATGGAGTCATCATGCAGGCTCTGGGAAGTAAGCCACCCAGCGATTATTATTGCCATTTTCAGATGGGGAATGAGAGCTTCAGAGAGGCAAAGTGACTTGCCCAAGGTCATATAAGTATTTGATGTTGGGATGAGAAGAGGTGAAAAAGAAGCTGAAAAGGAAAGGAAGAGGGGGAAGGGTGGTGGTGAAGAGCTCTAGGTGTCAGAAAGTAGAAAGATGAAGTAGAAATTTTGCAGTAAGGGATGGGGAGGGGAGGATGAGTTGAGAGAACAGCATGACATATGCATACCACCATATGTGAAACAGACAGCTCCTGGGAAGCTGCTGAATAGCACAGGGAGCTCAGCTGGGTGCTCTGCAGTGACCTAGAGGGTGGGAAGAGGATGGGATGGGAAGGAGGCTCAAGAGGGAGGGGATATGTATGCATAGAGCTGATTCTCTGTGTTCTATAGCAGAAACAAGTACACCATTGTAAAGCAATTATACTCCAATTAAAAAAATAATGACAAATAAGTGCAAAAATAAAAAGAATACTTGTCAAACTCAGAGCTTTGAAGTTTCTCCTCCTGTTTGTGTTTCCTCAAATATATGACTCCTGGGGGGAGTTTTCTTCCCACACTGTGACTGAGTTAGTGTCTGGGACTCAGTCTAAGCTTTAGCTAAAACTTAGTAAAATCTTGGGCTGCATTAATAGAGGTATGGTGCTCAGAGTCAAGGAGGTGAAAAATCCCTTCTGTGTGGGAACCCCACATCTAGTCCTAGGTACAGCACTTTGAGATGGACTCTGACAAACTGGAGGTGGGTGAACCCTGAGCTCTCTGGGACAAAGTTGAAGGAAACAGACTTAAGGAAGAAAAGACTCAGAAGTCTCAGCAGAGTCTTCACCTATGAGCAAGAATCTGGACTTGCTCTAGGAGGCCCCAGGGGGCAGAAACAGGACTGATGGATCAAGGTACCAGGGAAAAATTTAAGCGCAACAGGGAGAGAACTTGTTAATTTCTGCTGCCAGTTCTCCGAAATAGTTTCTGGCCCCTACCATCCCCCAATACCGCTTACACACTGAAGCTCAAGTTCCCTTGATTCCCCCCTTTCCTGGCTCTCCATGATGTCCTTTCCAGGCTGTAGGAGTAGGGTGGGCCATGCCCCTTGTCATTCTTCCCTCAGGTTATGAGCATGCCAGGGATCCCTGCCTTGGGTGCAGGCTCATGGTTGAGGACCCTCCCAGCCCTTAACAGTCATGCAAGGCTCTGTGCAGGGAAGGCCCCTGGGAAACCCGAAGGGGCTTGTTTGAGAAGACAGCGCCTGGATGGGGCTGGATTAAACAGCTCCCCGCCAGGCCTGGGGAACTGGTTGCTGAGGAGGGCGAGGTCAGTGAGGATTGGGCCTGTGTGGGGAATGGCAGGGGCTAGGGCAGGAGTGTGGCTGAGGGTGCAGGGATCCTGAAAGGAGACAGAATGAGCTCTGCGGGCGGGGGAGGGGGAGCGGGAGGCGCATCTGCCCAGCACCATCTCTCCGGGTCCAGGGCTCAGTCTGGCGTCTGCTGCCCTCTCAGCCGTGGCACTCATTCTCAGACGGAATAAAAACAAGGCGATTATCATGGGTGTTCCGGCATCCTGAGCACCCCCTCGGAGGCCGCACCGACTGACAGCAGGGATGGGTCTTTAAGAGAGTGAGAACTAGAAGGGCTTAAAAAAAAAAACCCCAGCTTGTCAGCAGTAATCGGCTTTTGTTCTGCTCTGTCTCTGCTGGGGTTCGCGCTGCTTCGCAGGGAGATAATTTACCTCTAAGAAGCTTTGCCATCTCAGGGGCCAGCACACAGGGCCCACGGTCTGAACTTGGGGCTCAGTGGCCCCTCCATCCACCCCTGCCGGCCCACTCCTGCAGCGGCAGGCAGCCTCCAGGCAGGCCCTGTCTCTCTGCCTTATTTTCCAACACTTTCTCACCCCTGCTGTTGCTCTTGGCGGTGATGGGGGGAGGCAGGGATTCCCCACGTCTCCTTCCCTGCTCCCTTCTCCCAGCACCGTGGCAGGGAGAACCACACAGGGGCAGGACAAGGGCTGGGAGGGGAGGGGTGGGAATGCAGTCGGGTGCTTTTTTTTCCCTTATTTTTTTGGTTTTGTGACCTGGCATGTGGGATCTTAGTGCTCGGACCAGGGATTGAACCCGCATACCCTGCAGCAGAAGTGCAGAGTCTTAATCACTGGGCCGCCAGGGAAGACCCCTAAAGCTAGTGTCCTGCAACCCCTCCTCCAACACCTGGGCCTGGTTCTGACTGAGCAGATAAAAACACAGGATGGTCAGCTAATTAGTTAATTTTTACATTTTTATTGGGGTATAGCTGGTTACCTTTGAGGAGGGCATGGCAACCCACTCCAGTATTCTTGCCTGCAGAATCCCCATGGACAGAGGAGCCTGGTGGGGCTACAGTCCGTGAGGTTGCAAAGAGTCAGACACGACTGAGCTACTAAGCACAGCACACGTAGCCGATTAACAATGTTGTGGTAGCGTCAGGTGAGCAGCGAAGGAACTCAGCCACCCATGTACGTGTATCCATCCTCCCCCAAATCTCCCATCCAGACGGCCTCGTAACATTGAGCGGAGGTCCATGTAGTATATATACATGTATATGTATACAGTTGGCCTTTGTAGGTTATCCATTTAAAATACAGCACAGGATGGTCAGTTAATTTAAATTTCAGATCAATAGTAAATAACTGTTTTTGGTATAAGAATGCCCCATGGAAGATTTGAGATGTACTTACTCTAAAAAATGTATTTATTGTTTTTCCAAAATCTAAATTAACAGGGGGGTCTGTGTTTGATCTGGCCAAGCTAGTCTTGATGGCTCCTTCCTACTGCTTCTGGGATGGTCTGGGAGCATCTCCCTGGCTGGGAGGGCACAGTCCCAACTCTTAACCAAAACCATTTTTAATTAAAGACAAGGGCCCCGTTTCATAATTGCACAGAGACCGTGATGACTGATGGCCTTTGGGAAGCTTCGGGGTGGCCTCCAGCAATCAGTGATTGTTGTCAGCAGTGCCTAAGAGAAAGGCACCTATGTAAACATGTAAGCACACTTTTAGAGATGATGGAAGGGAGGCCTGGAGAGGCAGACCAAGTGGCCCAAGGCAGAACAAGGCAAAAAGGCCTCCAGGCTTTTGGCAAAGTGCTCTGCTCACCCCACGTATCACTCGAAGCAGCCACTTCAGGAAGAGCAGAGGTGGGCACGATGGTCAGGGCTGAGAGAGAGGGAAGGACCCAGGCTCACGTTTCTGGCCGTGGCAGCTTCCCGCCTCCAGCTAGCCCACTCTTAAGTCCCCTGCCCGGTGCAAACCCCGTGCAGTCCACAAACAACCTTCCTGGAGGGCTTCTTGGAAGAATCTTCAGTTGCTGAAAATGACCCTGGAGGAGCTGAGTTCAACTCCTGCTTCTCTGAACAGCACCCTGGCGGAGAGGTTAGTTTGCTCGGAGTAAAGGAGGCAATGATTCTCTCTGTGGGAAGCTGGGGTCCAGCCCCCAGCACTGCACTGTGAGGCTGACCGACCAACTCGAGGTGGGGTCGGGGGGAGAGTCTGACCCTGCGACACTGGAGTCAAGCTGGAGGAACTGGACTTGGGGAAGTAAAAGCTGAGGAGTCTCCACCTCTTCTTCACATGTTAACAACCTGGACTTGCACCAGGAGTCCTGAGGGTAGAAACAGGACCCCAGGGTGGAGGGTCCCAGGGGTAAAGCCCTCATTTGCCCAGAAGCTGGGGGAGTGGCTGATTCTGGTCTCTGTTCTGTGTGACCTTGTTCGAGGTGCCTGCCCTCTCTGAACCTCAGTGCCCCAGTTAGAAAATTGCAAGGTGCCCTAGATTGTATTCAAGCCTTTTTCCAGTGCAGAGCCAAGGTGAGTCTCACTCACGGTCCATTAGCGGACTCCACAAGCCAGCAAGCTGAGGTCAGAGGTCGTGCTTCACTCTGTTTGGTGAGTCTCCTCGCCCTCTATCTGGCTTCATCAAGATGTGTTAGTTGTTGGGGGATAAAAAGGAGAGCGACTCATTCATTCAAACGAGAGGGGGGCGGTTAAAAAAGCAATCAAGGCCTTGTTAAACCCCCTAGCCGGGGAGCCCAGCCTCTCCCTTGTTGTAACCCCAGGTGTCCACTAGGCTGAGCTTCACTCTTGCTCAGACGTGAGGAAGATCCCTTTGCCTGTAATTCTCTCATTCATGACCTACCTGGTATCTACTCTTCTTTGAAGACTTAGTTTAAATGACTGTGCGGGGACTTCCCTGGCTGCCCAGTGGTTAAGACTCCATCCTTCCACTGCAGTTGGTGCAGGTTCAGTCTCTGGTCGGGGAACTAGGATGCCCCATGCCTTACGGGGAGGCCAAAAAAAAAAAAAGGATTGTTGTTGTTTTGTTCAGTTGCTAAATCGTGTCCAGCTCTAAATAACAACAGCAACAGAAGAGTTTGTGCAAAGCCTTCTGACCCCGCCCTGTGCTTGCCCTCCCTCAGCCCCTCCAGAGGACTTCATTGCTTCCTCCCTGATGTCCCAAGGGAGGGATCCTGTCCATTTTACAGAACACTTGCTGTCCTGCTGGGCAGGGTGTCTGTCTACCCACCTGCTACGCACATGGGATGCTCAAGGCTCCTTTCGGCCTCCCCGTCTCAGCTTGCACAAGCCGTCGCAGTGAGCTTTCCCCACCAGCCCATCTTCTGAAGGGTCCCCAGTGTTATTTGCTTCATGGGACACCATGATCTGCAACTTAAATACAAACATGTTGCTGATATCTTTGTTTTCTGTCCTTACTTCTGGAATACGATCCCAGTGCCTTTGTCTTGTTGGTATCTCCAGCACCTAGAATAGAGTCTGAAACACAACACACACTCAGTGAAAATTTACTGAGTGAAAGCAGAGGATGAATGAATGACTCTGAGGCCCTGGGAGAGTGTTGATTGCTTTGCTCAGCCAATCTCCCTCGTCTCTCCCTCCAGAGACCGTGCTGTGAGTATCCTTTGGGGAACCTTCTCCTCTCTCTGTGCTGAGGTTGAGTAGGTCCAGCCTCTTCCCCAGTCACAAAGCCAGGCCCGCCATCTAGGCTTGGCCCATCCGAGCATTTCTTCTCCCTGACCAGGAACGGGCACTGGGCCACGCTGTTCCAGGGAGCCCCAATCCCGGGACATTTGCTGCCAACATGGTAGGATGTAAACTTGTTGCTGCCAGTGGGAAAGTCTGTCTGGGAATGATGCCCACACAGAAGGAAGCTGATCCAAGAGATGGAGAGAGACAGGTTCCTGGCAACGTCACCGGAGCACCTGGATCCAGATGCGCCTGAAGCCACCCCTAGACTTTCCAGTTAGACGAGCCAGTGAGCTCTCGTTTCTGCTTAAAGCTGATTTGAATTGTAATGTATTATTACAACTGGAACAGCCCTCATTAATGCCAATTGGAAACGTGTGTTAAATCATCTTTTCATTATCATCTAGTCACTAACAGGGCCTGGCATGCAGTAGGCACTCCGATACATGTTTTGAGTGAATAAATGGCAGTAGGCACTTAAAGAGGACGAATAACGTCCCGTTTACTTTAACATTTTCCCCTTTTCTATCCAGACAAATGTTCAATACATATTATGCATGCGGTGAATGTTGATTGACCCCAGTTGGATGTGATTCATCTCCTTTACTCTTCCTCCTTCTCTATTAACTTCCTGTTCATGGAGGCCCCTGCCTCCTTCCCCCACCCTCTTTACAGCTCCCGAGTCCCCATTTTCTCATTCTTCTTTATGTTAATAATTACAATAGTTTGCAATTTATCATCCAGAAGAGGTCCGTGTCCCAAGTTTCAAAATAACCTGGGAAGACAAGTGAACGCTAATAAATAAAATCATAGGTATGGGGTATGCCCGGGCTGACCGAGTTACTCACCCGCCACGTGGCTTATGCAAGCTGTTCAGTCTCACGTGACTCTCCAGAGAGGGGAAGGAAGCAGAGGGTGTGGAAAAGCTCCCCTGATGTTGCCTCAGTCCTTCTTACCTTCGGAAGCAGGACACGATATTTAGAAGCAGCTACAATGATGAGGGTGCCCTTGTTTCCCTTGGGTCCTGTCATTGGACCCAGTGGAATTTGGAAGTTAACCAGTCATTAAAAAGAGAACTTGATATCATTAAGAACTTCAGCCACATGCAAAAGTAGAGACAATCATATAATCACCCATCATACACTCATCCATCAGTCTCAATAAACTCACAATCTTCTTTCATCTCCATGCCCACCCACTCTCGATTACTTTGAAGCATATCATTTGTATCCAACATTATAATATGCCATATTAAAGATATATTTATACACATATAAATATATTGAATATTTATTGCTAGATGATAAATGCTCTTTTTTTAACAGAGTAATTTTTTTTATTCATTAAAAAACTGATAAAGTAAAGGTCCACTTCAAGAAGTTCCTCTTGTATGTTTTATTTGTTTTATTAGTAAATAAAGCATCTCATTAGCATCCCTATATAGGGTGGCTTCATATAGTCCTCAGACTCGGAACCGTCTTTATCTTTACTAATTTGTAAGTAATGAAGTTTGGAAGTCTCCTTGTCAGATGCAGCCACACCAAACCGATCACAAAGATTGTCCTTTTCATGGAATTTATTTCTTGGTAAAGTATTTCAAATGCCTTTTAGACAACTGTTTATCAGAAACAGCTGTGATTTTACTCTTGAAGTGTTGAAATGGGGACAGCCTTGCCAGGATTCCCAGTTTTTCCATTCATTGTAAGTTTCTCCTGTAGAAACTGTTCAAAATTTCCAGAATCAAAAATTCCATCTTCTACTGGATGAGTAAGGTCTAAATTGAACTTCCAGGTTGACGTCTTAAGCTTCTTGTCTTTCTTTGGCGCCATCTTGAAGGCCAGTTGTGCGATTAGAGAACGGCCTTACCTTACTTGTTGTTGCTGCAAATTCTTCTGCCAGCATATGAAGACACCTAAAGCCCAGGCTGACCCTCTTGAAAGTGACGGGCCTCCTGGGAGAGAGGCAGAGGCATAGTTGAGTGCATGCCTATGAGTGATCTGATTACACTGGGCAGGATAGGTCTGAGCCATTGCAGATGATACCTGCCCAAACTGGTGACTCACAAAATCATGAGCATACAAAACAGCTGTTGATTCAAGTCGCTGCATTTTGGAGTGCTTTGTTACTCAGCAATAGCTAATTGGTGCATACCCCAAAGTGAGTATTAAGCCCTTAATTTCATTAAACAACTAATTAGTATCAAAATTTTGTTGATTATCTCATAAATGTTTTTTCTACACTTTGCTTGTTTTTATCGGGTTCCACTAAGGTGTGGGTATTTTGATTGATGGATAAGTCTTTTATGTATCCTTTAATCTAGAGTTTACACTTCCAATTTTTTTTCCCTGGAATTTATTTTTCAAAGATCCTGTGTCCTTTATCCTGTAGACTTTTCCATAATCTGATTTTGCTGAATGTTATGGTGCCTTTTGGGGCTTTCCTGGTGGCTCAGATGGTAAAGAATCTGCCTGCAATGCAGGAGACCTGGGTTCAATCTCTCAGTTGGGAAGATCCAGAAACGGGAATAGCTACCCACTCTAGTATTCTTGCCTGGATAATTTCATGGACAGAGGAGCCTGGTGGGCTACATACAGTCCATGGGGTCGCAGAGCATCAGACACAACTGAGTGACCAACACTTCATGGTGCCATTTGGTGTGTTTCTTTGTCCCCAGGTTACCTGTAAACTGGCAGTCAGTTAGGTCTGGAGGCTTGTTGGGGTCAAGGTTTGGTTTATTTTGGTGCTGTGTTCTTCCAACAGGAGGTATCAATATCCAGTTACTTTTCAGTCACGTGGCTGCCCTTTCTTAGATTGACTAATCCATTAGTTTTAACAAAATGATATGGCAGTTATTCACTCTTCATTTGTCCACCATAACAGTTCTATTAATATAAATTTCTTTTTATAAAGTATTTGGTTACCAATGCCACCACATGTATAGCAAAGGCAGGATAAGAGTTTGATTCTTTATTTGCCAATTTTCAAAAGAATAAGCTTGTTCCTTAGCATCCTCTGGAGGTGACCGACAAAGTTTATTTTTGGAGTATCATTATAAACTCATGAATTTAAACATTTTGATGTGTTTTTAATACAAGGAATTGTCCTTATTGATGCTGAAATTGTACCAGCTTTGACCAGTGGGAGCCTATTCAAATTGGCTCCTGAGTCATTTTGACACAAATCCCATAATCGTTGATAATGTTTGATAGATCACTTGTTTCTGGTATGAAGATGTTCTGGCTTATCTTGCACTTTTTCCTGTCTTGGGCTGAGCATTAGCCTTTCCTCAAAGGATACTTAATTTTTTTGACATAGTTATACATGATGTTTCACAGGGAGAAAAAGCTTTGATGAGCTTCCCCCCACCCACTTTTTTTTTTTTTGGTGAGAACAGAAAGGCCAGAAATCTTCAAGGAGGTCAGATTGATTGGCACAGATAGCTGACTTTCCCTGAGATAAGTTTGGAAAAGTCTACCAGGTAAGAGCATATCATTCTTAGGTTTGCAAAAGCAACAGTCTCAAGACGGATGACACTTCTTGGTGATCTACTGGTTTCCCTCAATGAAGAAGAAGAAATCTTAGCTTTGTAAACAAAGATGCAAAAGGAAGAGTCATCTCAGAGCTGGTTGATTCCATGGATTTGAGTCTGAAGATGGAGAAGCACATGGAAATATGACCTGTGGTCTGAGTCTTGAACAGGGCTCTTAGACCTACATCAGAGCGCGGACGCAACCAACCTGCGGAGGCTGAGCTGTACCCGGAGGAGCAGGGGTGCCCAGGAGACCAACCACCTGTATGTCAGATGCCTCTTCTATTACTGATCCTGGGCAGTTAGCTTTTCTAAGGCCTGTTTTTCTCATCTGAGAACTGAAGATAAACTCACCCCTCCTGGACACACTTTGAGGATGAAATGAGATGATCAGATGGAGATAGGACCAACTTGCCCTTCTTGACTTGAGCTCATCTCATTTTCTTTCCCCTTCTTCCAGAGATCCACGTCCCTAGGCTTTCTCCATTTGGTTCATTCTCCAAACTAATGCAGTGTCAAAAAGCTCTGTCATGTCTCTTAGGGGACAGATTGAGAGGGAACCACAGAGGCAGCGGAAGACCATTGCCCAGAGGCTCTGGGCCCACCAGGTTCACACAGCCCCATGTGGGGTCCAGAGGGGCCTGGTGTTGATTCTCTCTGAGGCCACGGGCTGTTTCAGGGTCTCCCTGATTCCCTACTTTTTAAGTAATTATTTTATTTATTTGATTGTGCCAAGTCTATGTGCCAATACTCCAATGCTTTGACCATCTGACGTGAAGAGTCAGTCAACTGTTGGAAAAGACCCTGATGCTGGGAAAGATCGAGGGCAGGAGGAGAAGGGGTGAAAGAGAAGAGATGGTTGGATGGTATCATCAACTCAATGGACGTGAGTTTACGCAAACTCCGGGAGATAGTGAAGGACAGGGAACCATGCAGTCCATGGGTTTGCAAAGAGTTGGACTTGGCTGAGTGAGAAGAGCAACAACGGCAGCCAAGTCTTAGTTGCAGCACGTGGGGTCTTCGGTATTCATTGCGGCATGTGAGGTCTTTGCTGTAGCATGTGAACTCAGTTGCAGCCTGCAGGACCTAGCTCTCTGACCAGGGCTTGAACCTAGCCCCCCTGCATTGAGAGTGGGAACATTAACCACGGGACCACTGGAGTCCCTACTGACTCCCTACCCATGATGATGATGGTGAAATTGATGGTACCAGAAGTAATATTAATAATTTTAGGTAACACTGACCGAGCACTTTCTTTGTTCTGGGTTCTGTTTGAGGTATTATAGGTGTGTTTCCATTTGTTCAAGCTACCATCGTCTCTCCTCTAGGTTATGCAATAACTTCCCAACTGACCTTCACCCCTGCTGCCCTCCATCTATTTTTCACAGGCTGTCCAGAGAGATCCTTTTAAAACACAGGTCAGATCATGTTACTCCTCAAAGGCTGTCAATGTCCTTTCATCTTACTATGAATAAAAGATAAAGCATGCACGGTGGTCATCAAGCCCCTCATTCCCTGGTCTCTCACTGCCTCTCAGATCTCATTACCCTTCTCCCCTCGCTGTAGCCACCCTGGCTTTTGATAAGCACAGCCCTGCCCCAGAGTCTTCGCCCATGCTGTTCCTTCTGCATGGAAGGTTCCCCTTCCCACCCCTCCACCCTTTCGCTTCTTCCAGATTTCTGCACAAATAGGATCTCCTCAGCAGGTCCTCCCTTCCCTGATGGTTCTGCATAAACCAGCCCTCTCTTCTTGTCAGTTTCTAGCCTCATTTCTTCATAGCACTTCTACCACCTACTGTATTACACATTCACTCTTTGTGACTGTCTCTGCTCCCTACAGTGCAAAGCCCATGAAAACAGGAATTTTTCATCTCTATCCTAAGCACCTAAGACAGTGACAGGTACATAATAGATGAGCAATAAATATCCATTGAGTGAATGATCGCATATTAACTCAATAATCTTCTGTGCTAGGTACAATTATTTTTCCATCTTTATAGGTGAAGAAGCTGAGGCAAAACTATTAAGTTGCCACTTTAACTGGCAACCAGCTATTTGCTTAACATCTCGTAACAAGTTAGTGGAAAGATGGAACTGGCTGATCAGGATGGCAAATGGAGACCATTGCCCAGAATCTCCTTTGCCTCTTTCTTTTCTTCCTCTTTCACTATGGGAATTTATAGGGGATTTCTTTTTCCTCTCTACCCACCTGAGCTTCTGCCCTGGCCCCCTGTCTGCCTGTCTGCCCTGAATTTCAGGCTGGACAAAGTATAAGGGAACCCAGAGGTCCCCTTGCCCTCCCGGTGTGCTTGGCCAGTTCCTTATATGCTGCCTCCCTGGCTGCCCCAAGGGTGCCTAGGCTACCCCAGCAGAAGGATTCTCCATACCTGCGGATGCACCTGCTTCTGTCTGACCATCAGAGATTACATAAAGGGGGGGATGAGAGAAGCTGCAGGGGAGAGGAGGCAACTTGTTCATTTCTTTGCTCCCCTGAAAAATTTCCCATCTCTATCCCAGATACACAAGGATGGAGGGGAAAGGTTGTCTGAAGCTTGATGGTTTGATGGGACCCATTTTTAAAATTTTTGTTTTATTTTTTAATTGAAATATAGTTGATTCACAGTGTTGCTTCATTTCTGCTGTACAACAAAATGATTCAGTCATACATGTGTATGTTAAAAGTGTTAGTGGCTCAGTTGTGTCTGACTCTCTGCAACTCTATGAACTGTATAGCCTGCTGGGCTCCTATCCATGGAATTCTCCAGGCAAGAATACTGGAATGGGTTGCCATTTCCTTCTCCAGGGGATCTTCCCAACCCAGGGATCTAACCTGGATCTCCTGCACTGCAGGCAGGTCCTTTACTGTCTGAGCCACCAGGGAAGCCCTTCCATGTACACACATTCTTTTTTTGAATATTCTCTTCCATTCTGGTTTATCATAGGATATTGAATACAGCTACCTGTGCTGTAGAGGAGGACCTGGTTGTTCATCTGTTCTCTATATAAAAGCTTGCATCTGTTAATCCCCACTTCCTGCTCCTTCTCCCTCCCATCTCCCCCCACCCCCTTGGCAATCACCTGTCTGTTCTCTACATTGTGATTCTGCTTCTGTTTCATAGATAGGTTCATCCCTGTCCTATTTTAGATTCCACATAGAGCGACATCATATGGTATTTGTCTTTCTCTTTCTGACTTACTCTGTTTAGTAGATAATCTCTGGTTGTATCCATGTTGCTGCAAATGGCATTATTTTATTCTTTTTATGGCTGAGTAGTATTCCACTGTATATATATATATATATATATACACACAAACCTTCTTTATCCATTCATCTGTCTGCTGGTGTCAATTCGATGTCATCACTTTAACAGAGCTATGTCAAAAGAGCCATGTTAGCAATTCACTTTGGGTTTTTATTTATTTTTTATTTAAATTTATTTATTTTAATTGGAGGCCAATTACTTTACAATATTGTATTGGTTTTGCCATACATCAACAGGAAAAAAGTATTAAGTTTGCACTCAGAGAACTTTTCCCTTTGTAGCATACAGTGCTATGGACTTTGACAAATTCATAGTGTCATGCAGACACCACCATGATCCCGACACAGAACAGTTCTGTCACTACCGAATTCTCTTCTTTTCTGTCCTCTTCCCACAAACACTCCCTCCCCTTCGCCATCATCGGTATGCTATCCATCCTTGTAGTTTTCCCTTTTCTAGAAAGTCATATCAGTGAACGCATACGCTGTATAGCCCTTTGAGTTAGGATTCTTTCACTTAACAAATCTGGGATGCACCCAAGATATTGCTGCATGTGTCGATTGCGGATTCTTTTCTATTGTCAAGTAATATTCCATTGTATGAATATACCACATTTATATTATCCATTCACCATTGAAGGATGTTCAGATTGTTCCCAAGTTTTGACTACGCCACATGCTCAGTGCAGGTTTTTGTGTGAATATGAATTCCCATTTTTTGGGGGTAAATACCTAGGACTACTAGATCATGTGATAAGCCCTTGTGACCCCATGGACTATACAGTTCATGGGGTTCTCCTGGCCCGAATACTGGAATGGGTAGCTGTTCCCTTCTCCAGCGGATCTTCCCGACCCAGGAATCGAACCAGGGTCTCCTGCACTGCAGGCGGATTCTTTACCAGCTGAGCTACCAGGGAACCCCCTAACTTTATAAGAAACCGCCAAACTGTTTTTCACAGTGGCTGAACGTTTTGTTTTCCTATCAGCAGTATATGAAAGTTCCGTTCCTCACCAGTATATCTTTTTAAGAAAAAGATAATTTTATTTACTTGTTTATGGCTCTGCTGGGTCTTTGCTACCACTTGGGCTCTTCTCTAGTCACAGTGTACAGGCTTCGCGTAGCGGTGGCTTCGCCTTGCAGTGGTGTCTTGCTGCAGAGCACGCGCTTTAGGGCGTGCGGGCTTCCGTAGTCGAGGCTCTCAGGCTCTAGAGCGCAGGTTCAAAAGTTGTGGTGCATGCTCGCCACCAGCACTTCATATCGTCAGTTTAAAAAAGATTCTGCAGCCATGCTAGCAGGTATATGGCGACATAAGACTAATGATACAGAAGACATCTTTGTATGTGTTTATTGGCTCTAGAGGAGTAAAACTGGCCACCCCAAAATCTGTCTTTTTCGTATAAGGATTATTTCAGGCTGACTGCTTTAAAGAAACAGAAGACAAAGGAAGTCTTTCTTTTTACTTACTTTTCCCTTCTCAACTGCCTAAAAAAAACTCTAGTTAAACAGCCTGGCTCAGGAAGTAAGCTACTGCCAGAGACAGCTATTAGGCTGGCCAAAAAGTTCATTCAGGTTCTTTTTGCCATCACATCTAACATCTTATGGAAAACCCAAATGAATATTTGGTCAACTTAGTAGAAAAAATATGAGCTAGGTAGACCAGGGCAAACTTAGCAAGGTCTGTTTGATCAAAGTCCTCTCCGTGTCACATTATCTCTGCTTGGCATGACAGACATCTATTTACCAATACTTACTTTTTTTCACCTTCCTATGAATCCTCCCTTTGAGGTGTCAGACCCCTTGGTCCTCTCCCTTAGTCTGCTGCTGCTGCTGCTGCTAAGTTGCTTCAGTCATGTCCGACTCTGTGCGACCCCATAGACGTCAGCCCACCAGGCTCCCCCGTCCCTGGGATTCTCCAGGCAAGAACACTGGAGTGGGTTAGAATGACATAAATACTCCATTTGACCTGACTATCTTTAGAATCCCTCATGTGTGAATTCCCTGTATGTACATCATTAAATTTGATTTTCTCCTATTAATCTGTCTTATGCCAGTTTAATTCTTAGACCAACCAAATGAACAGTGAAGGGTCGAGGGAAATTTTTTTTTCCTCTCAGACATTGCCATCCCTCTATTTTCTTTGGTGAAGAGTTCAAATGTCTTTATATCAAAATTGTTGCCTCTTTTGTTTTTATTCTCCTCTTGCTTCCTTGGAGTGGTCCTCTCAGGGGTTGCTTACAATGCTGCCTCCTGGGTTTGAATTCCTAAAACTTCCCACCGAATAAAACATAACTCTCAAAAAAAAAAAAAAAAATGTGCATGCATCCTAAGAACTTTGCTCCCCTGTCTGAGGGACTGAGGGGAAATGGTTGTTTTAAGGTTACTCCATCCAAGAACCTCTGCCAAATATTGAGAAGGTTGGTTGGGGTAGTGGTGGTGCGTATATTTTCTAGAACTAAGAACCACAGTAGCTACATTCTATTTTTGGTAGCTGAGAAAATTCTCCAAGGCTGTCTAGCCTAATCCTATTTCTCTGCTTTTCAGAAATAAGAAGATCGAGACCCAGAGAGGAAAGGCTTTTGCCCACATCCCACAGAGAGAAGGTTCCTAAGCTGGATCAAGATCTTAGCTTGACTAACTTCATTTCTAAAAAAGCCCCAAACTCCTTCCACTGTAGACCTTAGGTGCTGCGTGAGATGCTGAAGATATATAAATGGCCCCAGATCCTGGGAAGTTTTTTGGAGGAATGGAAGCAATGCAGAACAATGCTAGGAAGAGAAGAAATATGTGGACATGCATTTCTTGGTTGCTGAAAATTCTGGTGGAAAAGGAGAGGAAAGATGGAGTTAGCTGAGCCAGGCTTCCTGGAGAAAGGGAGCTTTGGGTCCCAGTTTGGGATGAAAGCATAAAGTCTTGTATGTATGTACAGTGTGCCTGTATGTATGAGTTTCATCTTTTATAGAATTGTGTGTATTGGGTATGCTCACAGTATATATAGGATGATAATCATTTTCCTCATTTGGTAATAAACATGAGTAACTGTGAAGCTCAAAGTTAGCATCTGTTTGGTATATTTGAGGGTGGATTTTTGGGTCTTGCTTAACTCTGAATGTTCTTCATCACCCTCATCTCTGAGGCCTCAGGTGGGGAGCCCTTCCCTGGTGACCCCTCCCACAGTCCAAACTGCAGCTGCCAGCACTTAAATCCAATGAGCAGTGAGTTCTCGGATTTGCTTCTAGTTGAAATCAATATTTGCTGAGAAGAATGCATCTTAATTTCAGCGGCCAGCTCTCCGGGCGAGAATTGCTCTAAAACAAACCTCCAAACCCACAGACTTAATGCGTCCTAGTTCCGTTGTTTAGTAAATCTCTCTGTACAGAGAAAAATCCATTAGCTGACGGGGCAGGGATGGGGGTGGTGGGGATGTGGGGAGAAAGAGAGTGGAGGCCCCCAGATGCAGCCTCAGCAGCAGAGATGGGACTGAGAGCCCGGGGCACCCAATGAGAACTCAGCCACGTCCCTGGATCCAGCCCAGGACATTCCCGGCCTCCTGCATGCCGGGAGGCTCAGCCAGGCTGTCATTGATAGAATGAATGGGAGGAGACCCCTTTCCCCAGTGCCTGCTTGGGGAAGTGTTTTCTACTTGCCGGTTGTCCCATCCTAAATCTACAAGGAGGTGATTGATTTTCTTTTCAGCAAAACTGGGGGAAAGCAATCATTTACCCCAGAACATGGGCTTTAATGAATCTGTGAAACATATGAGGTCACCTGATTACATCTTCCCCTGACAGCCCGGGATGGCTCAGCAGCAGCACTCAGAAGACTTCCTGAATGAGGAGGCTTTCCCAACCCAGCTTCCTCCCTTTGCTCTGCTGAGTCAGGGTATGTCTTAGAGCTTTTCTCCCTGGAAGTCAGGGGGCCTGGGTTTAGGCTCAGCTTAACCCACCATGGGGGTATCTCTGGTGGCTCCACAGTAAAGAATCTGCCTAGAGACTTGGGTTCAATCCCTGGGTCAGGAAGATCCCCTGGAGAAGGAAATGGCAACCCACTCCAGTATTCTTGTTGGAAGTGCTGTGGACAGAGAAACCGGGCAGGCTGCAGTCTATGGGATTGCAAAAGAGTTGGACATGACTGAGTGATTAAACAACAACAGCAACCCACCATGGACAGGCAACAAGAGCCTGTGGTGAGAGCTCAGGGCTCCAAAGTCATTGTCACCTGAGAGAGCATCCAACTTGACCACTTTCTACTTGAACATCTTTAGGCAGCAGCTTTAACCTCTCTGAGCTTCAATTTCCTCAAGAATCCTCTAGGGAAAAATCATTGTCAGGACACAAACCTCTGGATTTAAAGTGTCAGGCTGATACTTGGTGGGAAAGGCAAGGAAGCAATAATTACCACTTAGCACCTCAGTTTTTGCTCTCTGTATAATGGGTTGAATGTTGTTTCACAATGAATTAAGAAGAGGAAGGATGAAAGCAACAGGAAACAGTAGTATGGGGGTTCCTTTTGTGCTCAAATGCCAGAGATCAGAAATGAACTCAGGAACCAGGTCTTTAGGAAATGGTGTAGAAGGCACGCCCCTTTCCCTTAGAAGAATCCAGTCTAGGACTGCTGGCTCCAAATTAGGACGTTCCCTAATTTTCCAGATAGGGCAACTAAAACTCTGTCAGGGTCAGTGACCTGCCTGGGGTCACCAGCCAGCCAGCTGGGAGCAGTGGAGTTGCAGATCCAGGGCTGCAGGCTCCAGGACATCAGGCCTTTTGCCTAAGGTAGGGTCCTACCTTCACTTGCTTCTTGTTTTAGGCAACCCAGACCACCTGAGGTGGGAGGCAGTGGCCTGAGTGAAGGGGGAAATGAAAGCTGAGGTGGTGTTGATAAAGGAGGAGGGACCACAGAGGAAGAGGTATTTTTACCTTGAATTATTTTTATTAGATGTCACAACAGCTTCACAGCATTTGGGATCCAGGTAGACAAATCAATGAAAATAATTATAGCAAACATCCTGCCTTCCCCCTTCTCTCCTTCTTCCATCCCCACAGCTCCCTTGGACTAAGTGAGGAGCTGGCTCGCTCGGCTTTGTGCTCCAGCCCCAGGAGAGCAAGGGCGGCAGCCCCTCTGACCTCTGCCTTCTCTTCACTTTGTTTACAAGCTGCTTGGCCCGACTCGAGGCTCAGATCTTAGAGAAAGGAACAGCTCCAGCAAGAGCAGCAGCCTCAGAGATGGCAGCAGCAGCAGGAAAAATGAGCCAGAGGCCAGAGAGAGAGACAAGCAACTCCTACAGCGACTTAGAAACTGGTAAGAGGGCTTTTATTCTTAGAATCCATTTATGGCTTAGAAATAAACCTTCTGTCAAGCCTTTTATTGCTAGTCAGATGACAAGATAAGTCAGAGTCACATGAATGAAGGCTGTTGGAGTCATCTATCCATTCACCCATCCATCCATTCAACCACTCATCCAATCATCCATCCTTCCTTCCCTCCATCCACCCAACCATCCATTCAACCACCCAGCTATTCACTCATCCACCTACCCACCTATCCACTCAAGTATCCATCAGGCTGTCCATCCATCTATCCATCCATCCATCCATCCATCCATCCATCTTTCCATCTACCCAACCATCCACTCATCCACCTACCCACCTATCCACTCAAATATCCATCATTTTGTCCATCTGTCCATCCATCCATCCATTTATCTATCCACCCATGTATCTATTTATCCCCTTTCAATCATTCAATGACCATTTATTGAGGATCTATAGGAAATGGCATTGTAGTGGAAAGGGTGGGATAACCCCGATTCAAATCCTTGCTCTGCCATTTCAGAGTTATTCTGTGTGCTGGATGTCTTCCATTGGCCCCCCAGAGTCACTGCATAGACCTGTGCAGATGGCGTCAGGAGCCTCCCTGCCTCTTGACTTCTGTGTGGGCTCGTCTCATGGAAAGGATGAGCAGGAAATGAGAGGGAGGGAGGAGACCAAACCCAGAGTCTTTTCCTCCGTCTGGGGTCCCTCAGCTCAAGCTCATGGGTCTTACTATGTGGCCCTCGCCACACAACCCTTCCCATCTTTGGGTTGTGGGACTCTGCCTTTCAGGTAAGAGCACCACTATTTACCTGCCCCAAGGTACTTCCATATCTCTTATGGTTTTCCTATGCCCTGACCATGCCTTTTAAAATAACCCTTTCATTAAACTTTCCTCATGTTATTTCAGTTTCAGTTGGCCATCAGTTTCCTGCTGGGGCCTAGACTAATATACTATGTGATCCTGAGTAAGTTTTGTTTTACCTCTTCAAATCTCAATTTCTCCATAGGTAAAGTGAGGCTATAAATTCTGCCCTGCAGGATTGTTGCGAGGCTCAGGGAAGATAAAGGGCTTACCCAAGTTTGTGCAGCTGGTTAAGGGGCAGGGCTGGGAGGCAACACCAGAAATATTTGAGCCAAAACCCAACCTCCTAGCATCTGGTGCCCTAGGGTGTGGCCACTCTGGGATAAGTGGCAACAGAGGGTCACATTAGTGGACTCAACGACCCTCTTCAGCCTCACAGGCTCCTCCTGGCCAGATTTGCTTTGGTGTGCTGTGCTTAGTCGCTCAGTCATGTCCGGACTCTTTGCAACTGCGTGGACTGCAGCCTGCCAGGCTCCTCTGTCCATGGGATTCTCCAGGCAAGAATACTGGCTTTGGTACCTTGCACTCATTGCTCAGATACTAGCAGAAGGGAAGCAGTTTGCATCCTTCTTCCTCCCACTGCATGGACAGTCTTAGAGGGCCTGAACCATCAATTCCATTCAAGAGCAGTATTCAGGAAAAGGATACCCTGGTGTTGGCTGATGAGGTCAAAAGAAGTATTGCCAAATTTCCTTCTTAATCAAACAGACAGTAAAGGAAAGGGGAGCTGGCATTTGTCACGAGAGCTCCATGAGCTAGGTGCTTAAATGAATTCTCTCATTTAATTTCCCAGCAATAGAGGAGGTGGGAATTTTTACCCCTATTATTCAGGTGAGGAAACTGCAACTTTGAAAGGTTAAATAGCCCACACAATATCCAGCCAGTAAAGGATGGCGTAGATGAGGGACCACTCAAACCCAGTCCTGCCTGTATAGCCTTGTCTCTTCCCATAATACCAGGATTAACAGAAGGAGACCATACTCTGTTTTACTGGCTCGGCAATTTATATTTCTTTCCTGCATCTTCTGGGACGTGGGTCCATCAGTTACTCTTCTTACTCTCTCTCCTGCATCTCCAAACTTGCTCTCTTCCTTGGCTCCCTCTCTTCTACATAAGAATGTGTGTAAGTCTCCTGAGTCCTTGAATCATGCGTCTGCTCTACCTTGCTTTCTCTACTGATCACCAGTCTTTCTTACCCTACTCCATCTTCTCACCTACCACTGCCAGCCTTCTGTCCCCATCGAGCCTTGTCCAGCGAAAGCTAGTAATGACCTGGTCACTGATTTCAACAGGAATCATCTAGTTTCATCTTCAACTTCATTCATTCATTCAATAAATTTTGTTGAGTCCCTACTCTGTGACAGGCATAATTCTAGATACTAAAGCAATGAATGAAAGAAAAAAACAAAACAAAACAAATCCTTGCCATCCTGGAGCTTACATTCCAGTGGTTTGGGGTGACAGATGATATTAATAAAACAGTACAGCAGCTCTTGCATTTCTCTCTGTCTGTGTCTCGATTATGTGTCTCCCAGGCCAAGTCTTCTTGGCCCTATCTGAGAGCACTCCCTGCCCCCCTCTTTTTCTCACCTGTGGAGGCTGATCCGCCCACCAGCTCTGTCCTTGGTCTTGATATCCCCTCATTCACTCTAGAAAGACCTCATCTACTCCCTGGCTTCAGCTGCCTGAATTTGAAGGACTCTTGAATCCAAAGACCCAACCTAGGCATTGATTTCGTGCTGCAGATGTATTTATCCAGCTGCCTCTTGACTCTTCCACCTGGGTATCTTGCCTCAAGCCCCTTTGGACCACAGAATATCCTTCACTGAATATTCTCTCCCCCACTCCCACTCTGCTCCTTTCCATGTATTCCCAGGCTCTGTGTGGTCCCTAGTATTCCCAGGTGTGCATGCTGGACTCCTGGTCTTTATCTTATACGTCCCCCTACTTCCCCCCTTCCTGAGACCTATCTCCCAAGCCGGTTCCTCCCGCTCCCCCCTGCCCCCAACCACTACCTCATCCCATCACTTCCGTGGGCCCCCACAGCCACCTTATCTGCAGTGTCTGTGCACTACATTCAAGCACAGCGCTTGGCATATAAGGGTCATCCACTTAGTGTGTGTCACAGGAATGTGTGCATGTCTAAATAAGGGAATACAAATGCCTTCCCTGCCTACAAGCCCATGAAATCCTCACAGCAACTCCAAAAATGGCCGATAACACCTTCCTTTCACAACCCAGAAATCTGGGGCTTAGAAGCATGAAAGACATTCCTGCAGCTAATAAGGGGGAAAGCCAGAGCTGCAGCGTTCCTATTTCTCTGGATTTGAGAAATCCAACACTTAGGGCTTCAGGCTGGGCTAGGACGGTTCCAGGAGTGACTTGCCAAGAAACAAGAAGTTCTCTGAGTGGATGAAGTCATGTTTCCAGAGCTAATAAAGCCAAGGTTCTTACCGCATTCTCCAAGGGAGAGAAATTTAAAGTGCAGCTGTAGTCCTTGGCGGCTCTAGGTGACCAGAGAGCCCAAGGCCAGCCCTGCTGAGAGTGTGATTTGCCCCCAGAAGCATCCATTGCCTGCTATTGGTGTACACGGTACTGCTCCAAACCTGGCCAAGTTGCCGAGTTCATAACCACCAGCTGATTGTAGCATCATGGGAAATAAACTCTTCAAAAAAGTAAGCAAAATTTGCTGCTGCAAGTCGGGGGAGAAAAAAAGAACCATTGCAAATGCATATTAAATATATCTGACACTGTGTGTAATATGGTTTCAATGCCAGGCAACTTGTTAGCTTCCTAATATGTGTATTCTGGAGTGTTTGCAAATATGCTACAGAGCTTGGCAAACAGCTCCACAGGCACCATGGAGAGGCTGCTCTTAATTTAAGCCCATGTCATCTGTGGCTTTTAAACTCTCTCCTGCCCCAGTTAACCCAGGCCTGGGTTGGTGGCCCCCGGAGAAGCTCATCTCATTGCCATCCTTTCCATTCTTTTGATACAGAAAATCAGTGGATACACCAACTCAGCTTGCTATGGAGGGTTGCAACCCTACCCCTCGGCTGGCCTAAAACCCTGGAGTGCCAGGGCTAAAGGGGCCTTTCTAAAGCTTCTAGTCCTAGGACTTTCCTGGCTGTACAAAGGTTAAGACTTCCCCTTCCAGTGCAAGGGGTGAGGATTCACTCCCTGGTCAGGAATCTAGGATTCTACACGCCTCACAGCCAAAGAAACCAAAACACAAACTACAGAAGCAATATTGTAACAAATTCAATTAAGACTTTTAACAAATGGTCTATATATAAAAAAACTTTAAAAAAATAAAAATGAAGCTTCAAGTCCTAGCGCCCATTGTACAGCAGAGAAAATTGAGGTCCAGATAAGAAAGGCCCTTGACTGAGGGCAATGGTGCAAGATGATAACAGTAGGAAGACTGGATCTAGGCCATCCACAGCATTCCTGGACATTTTGCTTGGTGCCTAGAGTTTAGAGAGAGGCTGGGTGTGTCTTCAGAACTGTTGCATTTTTTGACAGAGGCCAGAGCAGCAATCCGACGTCCCTTGTGGCTCAGACAGCTAAGAATCTGCCTGCAACGCAGGAGACCCAGGTTCGATCCCTGGGTCAGGAAGATCCCCTGGAGAAGGAAATGGCAACCCACTCCAGTCTTCTTGCCTGGAGAATCCCCATGGACAGAGGGGCCTGGCGGCTACAGGCAGACATGACTGAGAAACCAGCATTCTCAGAGCAGCCAGCAGGGAATGAAGGAGGAGCCAGCATCCATCTCTCATGACTCTCGGTGGAACAAAGCACCCCCATGCTTGTTCCCATTCTCCACCTGGCATCCTGCCTTCCAGAGCAAAGGGTACGGGTCCCAGTCCCAGCCACAGGGCCAGCCAGGATGAAAATGGGAGGCCTGGTGAAGGCAGATACTGCCCTAAGCGCTCCTTCTCTGGCTGACTTGCCGTCTTTCTGGCCGAAGGAACAGAACCTGGGGAGCTTGCCCTGAGCAAAGGAAATCCCCACTCGACTTGGTTTCCGTAATCTGCCTGCAGATCTTGCCTGGTTAACCCTGTGGGTCATTTTAATTTTCCAGAAGCTTTCCGACTTCCTTTGGATCCTTAATCAGATAAGGGGATCTGTGCATGTGTTTGTGTGTGTGTGTGTGTGCGTGTGTGTGTGCAAGCGCACATGCGCACGCGTGCCTGGGCTCACTCAGATCTCCTCCCCCCTTTTTCCTTCCCTCTTTCTCTCCCACAGGCGCAGTCTCTCCCCTTCTCTCTCTCTCCATAATCACTTCCCATCTCTTCCAGAATGCTTAATGGAGTCTGGAGAGGAGACCAAGGACGATTTCATCTCCAAGAGGGAGCCAGCCCTCACACCCCTCTCTCTTCCCCATCGTCTCTTTCCTTGTTATTCTGAGAGCGGATTTGGCAAAGTGCTTTCTCCGAGGAGGGAGAAGGACACACCTCCCCTGCCTCTTTGCTCCCTGCAGAAGGGGGATTTTTTTTGCCATCCCCTGCTCTGCTGTCATTGGGTCCTTACCTAACTGCCAGAGCCCAGTGCTGCTGGCAGTCACAAGCCAGCTCGGGCTGGGGGAACAGAATATATGAGGACGCATAATTGGCTGTGGAGGCATGCTGGTGGCTGGCGGGCTCCTTGGCGATGCCCACGGAGAGAGAGAGCCCAATAGGATGCCTCTAATAGCTTATCTCCTAATACTTGTTGTTAGGAAGCTGTTGTCTTTCCCTCCGAGCCTGTCTGTCCTGTGATGCACGGCATGGCTGGTGTCAGCTGCCTTCTCCTGCCGAGAGTACGCCCAGCTCCCTTCTGCTGGGGAGGGCTCAGCATCCATCCTGGTCCCGGGCATTCTTATCCAGCCTTGGGGGTGCCTTGCCCACTGGGGTGAAGGGTCAGCTCTCAGCATCAGCCCAGCAGGAGGAAGAGGAAGGAAGGGCACCTAGGACTTTCTTTGTGGATCCTTTCCTGGGCCCCCAGGTGCCCGGCATGGTGCTTGGCACACAGCAGGCACTTAATAAGTGTTTGTGGTTCTGAACTGAATTATCTACGGTTGGCATGAGGCTGGACCAGATCACTCAAGGTCCTTTCCAGCCCTATGGGTTAGGGGTCTGATAAATGCTGTCATGCACCCCCAGCGTGCCTGGCGCCCATGCTAGGCTCCCCTGGGAGCAGAGGGTGTTTCAGGCACCAGCTCTGTCTCTGGTGCTCACCTCACAAGGCTGCAGTGAGAAGGAAGTGAAGTAACACATGAGAGTGCCAGGGCCATGCATGGATGAGCACCTTTCTCGAGTCTTCCAGAAGCCCAGGGCACTCACCCTCTAAGGGCCCTTAGAGAATCATCTTGTCTGATCCCTCTGTTTACCAATTAAGTGCCCAAAGCCCACAGGTGGCTAGTTCAGGGCCTCATATGCATCTGAAACAGAGTTAGGAGGCAAATTCAGCGTGCATGACTCCCAGCCTGGCACTCTCTTGGTAACAGTAGGTTGCCAAAGAGTTGAGTCCTGGACCCAAGACACGTGAGGGTGGGACCAAGCTGGACCGACATAGATGGGTACTTGAGTCCAACAGGAAGTGCTCTGAGGATGCAGAAAAGGAAGGCACAACCCCAGCGTTGATAGCCTTCGATCTTTCATGGTTTGTCTGTTCCTTCATTTGTTCCTTGGTTCATTCATTCATTCTCTCCGTGAATATTTAAGTAGCACTATCTCTATGCCAGGCGCAGGAAGTTGACTAGATGGAGTCCTTGCAGGAGAGGCCGATGGTCTGGGCTCTAGTCCAGGTTGGCTGCTTCTGGTCCCCCACCTTGGCTCTGCCTCCCGGGCCTTGCCCTTGGAAGATCCCACCAGCCCTCTGGATGATGGTACTGTCTCTCTCATCAACCAGGAGGCCTACTGCTGTGCCTTCATGGGCAGCACTTCTTATCTGGCCTGTCCCAGTGCCATACACAGAGCCCAGGCCCTTTCCCCTAACTGAGTAGAAAGTGTGTGCACGCCCCCCTTCCCCACCACCTAGTGATGCCATGAGGGGGTCCCTGGCCGGGTTCCCTGGCTGTCCCTGGATCGTCTGGAGCCCTTGTACTTCCTATGTCCTCTGCTGTGCGCAGAACAGGATGAACTCTGTCTCCAGGGAGAGGGGACTGAGGGGACTCAGCCGAGCTGCTGGCCAGGCTCTGACCACTGACCCTGGCTCTTATCCACTCGTGATCAAGGGCCTGCCTGGTATTCCCATTTGGGAAGCTACTTCCTCTGGGATAAAGGTTCCTCTGGGGAGGTTTCTTGTTCCCATAGCTGTCCCCCTCCTTGCTGCTGTGGAGCTCGATCCTTACCTGCCTAGGACTCCTCATCTCGTTGTTCTTGCTCCTTCTGGTCTGCTTGGGCTCCTCCTCCCACAGAGGCTGTGATGATGCTTGCTCTCTCGTCACAGCCATCTATGGCCTGGCCTACAAGATTCTGACCCAGAGCCAGTGCAGCAAAGCCAAATCCCCAGGAAACTTTATGAATGTCTGAACTTCTAAGTCCCAGGGTGAGGCAGCAGGAAGACATGAACTGATGTTTCAGGAGTCCAGGGAATCCTTTCCTTCCTGTGAGCTGAGGCCCAGGGTGTGGTCATCCCGGTGAGCAGTCACACACATCGTCTGATGGCTTGATCCCTCCCTGGGAGGGGGTGGGGGAAATGGGCAGTGTCTTGGGGTCTGGAGTCAGGCTGGAGTCTCTGAGCTGCTCGTTTTGGGGACATGGGCAAAGGGTAGCAGGCATTCCTGGTCCTTCCCCGCCTCCCTCCCCCTCTGCCCCTTGCTGGCCCTGCTGGCGGGTGAAGTGGAAAATAACCCAGCTCTTAGGGGAGTGTGTGTCTCGGCTCCTTTCCCTGGCTGCTAATGGAACCAGCAGCTGTCCTCAGCCATGTGTGGCTGCCCTGACCCTCGGAGACTGAGGGTGGAGACCAGCTGGGGAGAAAAGGGCTGTGCTGGGTTCGTTTCCTGTGGGGCACAGAGCTGACATCAGGCAGGGAGCGTGGAGAAACAGAGCAGTCGATTGGGAGGTGGAGACTTGAGCGTAATCATTCCAACTTCCATTTACTGAGCGCCTCCTGTGAGTCGGGCAAAACACAAGTCATTCTAGTTGCATTATCTCATTTAATCCTCAATCCCGGGAGACAAGGTCGGAATTGTTAACGCTCATCCTCTGTGGCAACTGATACTCAGAGAGGTGAAGTACTTGCCTTGAGTCACACAGCTAGAGGGTGGCAGCTGGAACCTGAACTGGGACTGCTTGACTCTGAAGTTCTTTCCTGGGAATGTGGGAGGGTTCCAAGAGGGTACAGAGGTGTGTAACTCCTGTTGCACAGGGCTGGATACCTGATTCCACCTTGGAAGGGAAGAAAGACAGGCGGGGGTGGGGGTGGTGAGAGAGGGGTTTTCCAAGGGAGCCCGAGAGACCGTTAGGTCCTGGTTGAAGGTGCACCCGGCCTTACACAGGAACTCAGGAATGTGTGTCCTATCTTTTGAATTGTCATTAAAGTCACTCTTGCCTTTTACTATGGTCACACTATGGGTTTCCCCGATGGCTCAGGTGGTGAAGAATCTGCCTGCCAGTACAGGAAACAAAGGTTCAATCCCTGATCTGGAAGATGCCCTGGAGGAGGAAATGGCAACCCACTCCAGTATTCTTGTCTGGGAAATCCCATGGACAGAAGAGCCTGACGGGCTACAGTCCATAGGATTGCAAAGGGCTGGACATGACTGAATAGGCACACACATGTGCATGGTCACACTGCATACATTGTGTGACTGATTCTAACCTTGCATGGTTGATCGCCTGTGTTGGGCTCATGAAAACCAACTCTGGGAAGACCCAGTGACAAGCCTTTTGTTGAACGGGTGAGGTGAGATGAGATTGGACATGGCCTTGGGAGTGGCCAATGGAAATTCCAAAGCCAGCTTGAGCCTGGAAGAGGAACGGAGCAGTGCAGTTCTGTAGGGAGCCAGGGACCAGCTCAGCATAGCTTGCTACTTGGCATGGGCCAGAGTGGCCGCTTGAAAGATCTTTGCATATAATGCCGCTGTTCCGACGCTCAGTCATGTCTCCAGCTCTTTGTGACCTCATGGACGGTGGCTCTCCAGGCTCCTCTGTCCGTGGGATTGCTGAGGCAAGAATACTGGAGTGGGTTGCCATTTCCTCCTCCAGGGGATCTTCCTGACCCAGGGATCAAACCTCTGTCTCCTGAGTCTGCTGTACTGGCAGGCAGATTCCTTACCATCTGAGTCATCTGGGAAGCCCTTGTGTATAATAGGCGCTCAATTAGTACTTGGATCAAGAACAAATGTTCTCTGGGACTTCCCTAGTGGCCCAGTGGCTAAGACTCTAGGCTCTCAATGCAGGGGGGCCAGGGTTCGATCCCTGGTTAGGGAATTAGATCGCATGTGCCAAAATGAAGATCCTGCATGCTGTGACTAAGACCTGGCACAGACAAATAAATAAATTTTTATAAAAAAGAACAAATGGGCTCCCTCTCGAAGATTTATCATTCTTCTTGCATGAAAGGAAACGAATGAGTGTTTATGGAGCATCTCCTCTTTGTTAGGCATGTCCATCCATTCCTAGGTAGTACATTGTCTCATTATCTCAGGTACATTATCTCAGGCAGTCTGGACTTTTGTCAAAGCAGGACATTTAAGCCTCCAACATGGGGGATGCAACATACAATGTCCCCAGAAAAGCTCCCACTGCCTGCAAAAGCCTGAGTCCCATCATTTCCCCAGTTCTTCTTGGGAGCCCTCTAGAGTCCATTCTTCATCTTCAGCACCCCTCATTCCAATCTTGCACTTCTGTGATTGTGCCATGGTGTCGTTTTTGATGCCACATCCATCTCCTGAGGGGGCTAAGTTGACTGGCATGGAGAAGCAGGAGAGGGCTTGGTGGAGGCTCTGAAGTGTGGTGAGGATCCCAGGGCTCTGGGTCTACCCACCTGAAGCCCTGGCTGCCATCCTGTCTGGCTGTCTTGCTGTGTGATTTTAGACAAGCCTCACTCACTTCTGGAGCCAGATTCTGGCTGTACACTTTACAGATTTCTGATTCTGTGAAGTGATGGGGGTTCAGGGAAGGACCCAGCAGCTTCCTAGGTCTTTCCCTGCCTTTTGCTTCCGATCTGAATTTCTTTTCCTCTCCCCACGACCAGGCAGAGTCAATCACGCAGGATTTGTGAGTCCTGGCTCCACCACTTTCTGGTTCTGTGATGTCAGGCAAGTTATTAACCTCTTTAAGCCTCAATTTCCTCATCCGTAAAGTAATACCCTCCTTATGGGTTGTCGTGAGGATTAAATGAGATAATGTTTATAATCACAGAAAGTGCCCGATCGCAGGCCTGGTGTGGGGCGAGTGCTCAGAAGAGCCTGGGCTGATGTTTCTTCAGCCCGCTGACCTTCTTCCCCTTCTTTCTCACCATTACTATTGTCTCCATCAGGGAGCAGGACAGAGGCAGCCCTGGAAGAGGCAGACAAATAGGTCACCAGACCCACTTCTGTTCTCTGGGAAGAAGCAGCCAGGCCTCTGATTCTTCTCTGTCTCACTTTCCAACCATCATTGGATTTCACCCACTTCACACTTTGATCTCTGCCAACCCCATCTCCTGGGGCAAGACCAGAAGGACTGTCTGCCTCTGAGTCCCGAGGAAGGGGAAGGAGGACGGCCAAGGAGAAACCAGTATAGATGCGCTTAGAAGACCAGTCAAGTCCTGCCCAGGAAAAGGTCCAGGCGCAGGGGCTGGTAAAGGAGAAGAGGCCATGGGCAGGGCTGGCTGGCCCACTCTGAGGTCCGGGACCTGGACGGCTGGTAGCATTGTCTCCGCTTCCCTGTTCCCAGAGATGGACAGACAGGACCGGAAGACCTCTGAGATCCCAGGAGTGGCACCCATGGGTCCTACAGCCCGGTGATCTATGGCCTGACTCCTTCAATGTCCTCTCTTCCTATTTTGTCCCAGGCCTCACCACCCCCAAAGCCTCCAGCCTCATAATTCAGTATTTCCTGCAAACTCTGTAACCGACTGACATTCACCAAAGCATACTCAAAAAAGCCATCAGACATCTGGGTGGAGACAGCAAGGCACAGGGCCTGGAGATCATGAGTAGCCATACTAAACAGTGGGAAAAGCTCCCAGTGGAGACCAGGTTCTGGTCCCATCTCTGACATGAATTCCCTGGATGACCCAGGAGGAGTCACTCTCTGGGACTCCATTTCAGCATCAAAGAAATGGGTTAGCAGGGCTTGATGATTCCCGATGGACTCTCAGCTCAATTCATCTGTCTCTGCACTTCTCAGGGGCCTCAGGCTGTGGCCATGGTAGGGATGCCCGGTTCCCCACTGCCCACAGACCCATTCCTCCTCCCGGATCCCAAGATCCCTCTCTGCAGAATCAAAGCATTACCCTTTGCCCTCCCTCCCCTTTCCTCCTTTCCCATCCTCTCGTGTCTGTGAGCATCTGCAAGGAAGGCACTGAGTTAGGCCCTGGGAGTGTGGGCTGAGTATGGAGGTAGACACAGTTCTCTCTGCAGAGGCGCTAATGCTGGGGAAGGCTCTGTGTGATGCAGACACGGCGCAGATCCAGAGGCAGGAGGTAAACTGGAGAGATGGGAGGCCATGGAGGAAGTGAGAGGTCTGGAGGGAGATGAGGGAGACCTGCGGAGGCCACTGGGACTCTTTACGGAAGAGACAACACAACTGGATCTTGAAGGGTGCTCAAGACACTCCCTGCAGACGTGGAACCATGAAGGCCTTCTGGACGTGATGATGACCATCAAAGCAGGGAAGTCTAAGGATGTGCAGTACATTTAGGGAAGGTGGTTCTACATGGTTGGAGGGTAGGTTGTGTCCAGCAAGACGGAGTGTGAAAAGCTGAATTATCAATGAGCCAGAAAAGAGGAGCTGGACCAGATTAACGAGGACTTTTTTTTTTCTTTTTTAATAACCCATGTATCTGTTAACACTAATGGTAATAATAATAATAGCCAACACACAGCATTCATTCTATTTCAGAGGCTATTCTATGGCTTCAGTACATGTTCTGTTTTATCCTCCGTCAATCCCTATGAGGTATTCTCTATCAGCATCCTCATTTTCCAGATGAGAAAACGGAGGCATGGAGAAGTTACTTGCCTGAGGTTACACAGCTGAAAGTGACAAGGATTCAAATCCAGTTTGTTGAGCTTCACAGCCTGTCTTCCAAGACCGCAAGGAGAGCAGTGAGAGCCTCCAAAGGGTCTTGGCTGCCCCAGGCCCAGGGTTTTCCTCAGCAGGCGGACCTCCTCCCTGTCTGGACCACGCATCACCTCTCACCTACCCTCTCAGGTAGACAGGTGAGGGGCGGCAGTTGGGAGCTTGGTCTGGGGAAACATCTGTACCCAGTTCTGAACAGCTGCCTCCATTTTGATCTGATTACTCTCATCTTCTCCCTACTGGCAGGAGACAGCGCCTGCTTTCCACGGTCTTAATTAAGCCTCATTTTTGTTTTTATTTACTTAGCACCAGCCTGGGAAGAAGGATCTCCAGTGAACGAATGAGGAGTGGCAGGTGAAGGGGTGGGGCCCATGCTTGCAAACTCTTGCTCTTTGAGCCAGGGAGAGCCTTGGCCACTGACAGCCCACAACCCTGAAACTTTCAGGGATGCTCCACTGCCTACCTGTACTGGCCAGGAAGGTCCACATTCCCCGAGGTTCCATCAAGCTTCTCCTTGATTTCAACCACCTCCATGATTTAGTGGTTCTGATAACCTGGGTTAAGATACTTAATCTGGGGACTCCCTTGCTGGTCCAGCGGTTAAAAATCAGCCTGCCAGTGCAGGAGACATGGGTTTGATTCCTGGGCAGGGAACTAAGATCCCACATGCCGTGGAGTAACTAAGCCCCTGCGCCACAACTGCTGAGCCCGCATGCTGCAGCTATTAAAACCCAGACGCTCTAGAGCCCGTGCTGCGAAACAAGAGAAGTCCCCGCAATGAGAAGCCTGCGCACTGCAATAAAGAGTAGCTCCTGCTCACTGCAAGTAGAGAAAGCCCAATGGCAGCAACAAAGGCCCGGTGCAACCAAAAAAAAAGATACTTAACTTTATAGAACCTCAATTTCATCTGTAAAATGTGTGTGGTTAATGATACCTTTCAGAATTAATATGATACAAATGATTTCTCTAAATCTCTAACCTCAGGTCGGCATACAATAGGTGCTTAAGCACTTTGTCCACTTTTTTTTTTTTTTGAAGATGACTTTTATTTATGTATTTATTTATTTTGGCCATGCCGCACATCTTGTGAACTCTTAGTTCCCCGGCCAGGGATCGAACGCATGCCCTCTGCATTGGACGTACAACGGGAAGTCCTGCCAGGGATGTCCCTCTCTGTGTTTTCTATCATCCTCCCCAAGCGCCTGTGAGGTAGGGAGTGTTATCACGCCGCCCCTCTTCAGAGGAGGAAACTGAGGCACTGAGTGAAGTTACTTGTCTAAGGCCAAGTAGCAGAGGTTGAATAGCCCTGGCTCCACTGTGCACCACTCTCTCCTTCTAGGTGGGGTGTCCTTCCGCGCACACGCTGCCCTCATTCAGACTACGCTGCTGGCGGCTTCCATCTCCAGCAGCTCTGTCTTTGCCTACATGGTCCGCACTCTGAGGTCTGTCTCCACAGCTGCCCGCTTCACAAAACCTTTCCTGATTTGTGACTAGAACGGAATTTCTCTCCCTGCGCCGAGCCTGTGTCTTTCTTGGATTTTAAATGTAAAGATTGGGACCCTTGTGGTCCAGTGGTTAAGAACCTGCCTTGAAATGCAGGGCACGTGGGTTTGATCCCTAGTTGGGGAACTAAGAGGCTTCTCTGGTGGCTCAGATGGTGAAGAATCTGCCCACAATGCGTGTTCCATCTGCGGGTTGGGAAGATCCCCTGGAGAAGGGAATGGCAACCCACTCCAGTATTCCTGCCTGAAGAATTCCATGGACAGAGGAGCCTGGCGGGCTAAAGTCCATGGGGTCGCAAAGAGTCAGACACGACTGAGCGGCTACGACGCACACGTGCATGTGGGGAACTAAGATCCCATTGGCCACAAAGCCACTAAGCCCAAGTGCCTAACTAGAGTCCGTGCACCGTAATGAAGGATCCTGCAGGCCACAACAAAAACGCTGCATGCCACAACGAAGGCCTGACCCGGACAAGTGTAAAAACAAACAAACACATAATTCAAACAATAAATGCAAGGATTTGGGCTCAAGCCCTACATCTGCTGCTTAACTGCAGGGAGTGACCATGGGTCACTGGTTCAAACGCTGCCCTCACCTTTGCCTTGGCTGTGTGGCCCTGGGTGGTTTGAGTGAGTCTCTATTTCTTTCTGTTGTTATGAGTGGAGATAGCCTGTGCTCAGCACTAGGACAAGTGGCGCCGGGATTCCAGCGCCAGAGTGCTTGGGCTCAAAGCCCAGCCTGGTCACTCGGTATCCACGCGAACTTGGCCAAGTTACTTAACCTTTCAATGCCTCAGTTTTTCCATCTGTGGCATGGAGATGCTGTAATGATACCTACCGCATCATGCTGTTGTGAGGATTAAATGAGATAATGCCTGGGGACATTTAGAACTGTGCCCAGCACTTAATAAGAGCACAGTAAGCCTCGGTTGCTGTAACTTCTGAGGCTTGCTTGGGGATTAATGGAGACTGTGAAAGTACTTTGTAAATTTCCAAGCTCTGGACCCGCACGCAGTATTGATTGTTCTCCTTCTGCCTTGGACCTGGGCCATTTGTGTCTGGCCTCGTTCCCCTCAAGGGGCAGGGATCAAGCCCCACCATCTGGGTCCCTCCAGAGGCTCTGCCTTAAGCCCCATGTTCTGTACATGGGATTCAGGGACCCTGCTTGAGCAAGCAGCCCTGCCTCAGTTTCCCCGAGGACCCCAGCTGTGGCCACACTGGGAGCTGATCGGCCAGCCACCTGGCATGGGCCCAGCCTGCTGCTTGGGGCTCCCGGTCAGCACTTCCTGCAGAGCCCCAGTCAGCATCTCTGCCGATGCCCGCAGTGCACCATTCTGACCCAGGGTCCACCGCAGGGGTGAGCCCACTGCAGGGGCGAGGCCTACCTGGAGGGAGGCAGGAGGCAGAACTCCTAAACCCTTCCTGCTCTGACTTTCCAGGAATCCAGCCTTTGGAAGTTCCAGAGATGCCCCTGTATTCCACCCCCTCCAGCCTGGGGCTCTGGTGGGGACTCCTGGCCGGGGGCACGTGGGGGGCATTGTGGCAGGCCCTTTGCTGAATCAGCAGGACCAGTGGCAGGCAAGGGAGAGAGGGTTTTCCCCTCTTCTGCAGTTTGCATTTACTTTTCCAACAGGTCAGTGCGCTGCCGAGTTAATTCAGAGAATTGCCGAGGCAGCAGCAGCAGCTGTGCCCTGGGCCCAGCTGATCAGTCAGCCATCAGGGCGCTAACCAAGACCGGCAGTGCCACCCGCTCCTCGCTGGGGACAGCGGAAGGTGGCCCCACTAAGCGAGGCTGCCGCCACCATCCTCACCCCATGCCTGGCTCCCCCACCAGCTCCTGGTGGTCCAGCCAGTCGGGCACCCTGAGGAGCCAGACAGGAGGCCACCACATTCACACGGCACCTGGTGCTGCTGGACACACCTGGCTTCACATCCCAGCTGGCATCCATTAGCTGGGAGACCCACGATGAGCTCCTTAACCTCTCTGAGCCTCAGCGTCTTTGTTGGTATCATGGGCACAGTAGCGGTGCCTGCTTTATCAGGCTCCTGGAAGGACTGTAGATCAGCTGGAAAGCACCTAGTCAGTGTGAGGGTCACGGAGAATCCTCCCCATGCCTGTAATTATGATTAAGAGACAAACAAATATCGTTTATTAACGCATATATGTGGAATCTAGAAAAATGGTACCAATGAACATATTTGCAGAGCAAGAATAGAGACACAGATGTTGAGGATGGACATATGGACACAGGGGGAGAAGGGGAGGTTAGTATGAACTGGGAGAGTTGCATTAGCACATATACGCTACCGTGTGTAAAACGGATAGCTAGTGGGAAGCCGCTGTGTAGCAGAGGGAGCTCAGCTCAGTGCTCTGGGATGACCCAGAGTGGGGACGGGGGTGTGTGAGGGAGGCCCAGAGGGAGGGGAATGTGTATACACGTAGCTGATTCACTTTGTTGTACAGCGGAAACTAACACAACTTTATAAAGCAACTATGAAAAGGTGAAAGTGTTAGTTGCTCAGTGGTGTCTGACTCTTTGTGACCCCATGGACTGTAGCCTGCCAGGCTCCTCCGTCCATGGGATTCTCCAGGCAAGAATACTGGAGTGGGTTGCCGTGCCCTCCTCCAGAGGATCTTTTGAATCCAGGGATCTAACCCACATCTTCTGTGGCTCCTGCATTGCAGGCGGATTCTTTACCACTGAGCCACCGGGGAAGCCCTGATATCTGTATACATATAGCTGACTCACTTTGTTGCACAGCAGAGACTATTAATAACACAACATTGTAAAGCAACTATACTCCAATTTAAAAAGAAATAGTGTTTATAGATGAAATTCCCATGTCCAAAGTGGTCCAGGTTGGATGTTCCAGATTCTGTGGGACTTCATTTTTCCATCTGGGTGGATAATACAGAGACGGGTTAGAAGATTGTTCTCACTTCGTGTTCACAAATGTTTCTGAGCACCTGCTATGTGCCGGGCTGAAGGCTGGCATTGAAACCAGGTTGAGATGATTTGACCAGGACAGAAGCCCCTTCCTCAGGGAGCTCTTGGTTGGTGGGCGGTGTGGAACCCTGAGGAATAACCAAGAAAACAAGGGAGCAGGGCATGGAAGGGCAGAGTGAAGAAGAATCCGGCTCTGATGGTCTATGGCAGCTTCTGAGGGGTGACAGGCAGCCAGGGGATGGGGTGAGGAGAAGCCCAAAGTGGCGGGGAGTGATCCTGGAGTTTAGAGGGCCTGAAGTCTGCAGCTTTCCTGGTGATGGACCACGGAGGGCCTTGAATGCCGAACCTAGGACCCTGGCTGTTGTTATCCTAGTAGCAGGTAAAGGATGTCTGATGCTCCAGCCTCATACCAGCAGGTAGGAGCTGGCTCCAAGCACAGTGCATTAGGAGAAGAAAATGTGCCTGGTTTTGCGAAACTTGATAGCCTAGAGCTGACACAGAGCTGCTGGAACAGGCAGCTTTCTATACTCAGACAGGACTCTCCCTGCCACTAAAGACTGCACTACAATTTCCTTTAAATAACAAATCTCCTTGGTGCCTTTTTCTTTTCTTTTTTGTAAAGGAAATATACTTGGTATGCGAGATGTGGCAGACCTCTACATTGAGCTACAGCCATGGTTTCCTTCTTTCTTTAAAAAATAACTTTAAAAATTGTGATCAAATACACATAACATAAAATTTACTGTCTTCACCACCTTCAAGAGTATATATAGAGAGTTAAGTACATTCACATTATTGTGCAATGCATCTCCAGAACTTTTTTTACCTCGTAAACCGAAACTGTATCCATTAAAGAAAGAAGGCCCCCTTTCCCTCTCCTCCTCCCATCCCCTGGCAACCACCATGGCTACTTTTTGTCTCCATTAATTTGTCTCCTCTGAGTCCTCATAAAAGTGGAATCAGGCAAAATTTTGTTTTTGTGTGTGTGTGTGATTGGCTCATTTCATTTAGCAAGATGTTTTCAAGGTTCATACATGTTGTAGCACGTGTCAGAATTTCCTTGCCTTTGCATAGTAAAAGACTTTTATCAGTTTTCACAATCAATAGCCAGACAAAAGATAAAAGATGCTTAAAACTGCAAGTCATAATGGGAACATGACCTAACAATATAAAATAATTGCATTTAATTCAGGGAGCCAAGCAGGGTGATGTGGTGAGTGGAAGTGCATATATGCTCATGCTTTCATCACCTAGCCAGTCTATGTCTTTTTGTTGGTGCATTTAATCCACTTGCATTTATGGTAATTATTGATATGTATGATCCTGTTTCTGTATTCCTAATGCTGCTGCTGCTGCTAAGTCACTTCAGTCATGTCCGACTCTGTGCAACTCCGTAGACGGCAGCACACCAGGCTCCCCTGTCCCTGGGATTCTCCAGGCAAGAACACTGGAGTGGGTTGCCATTTCCTTCTCCAATGCATGAAAGTGAAAGTGAAGTCTCTCAGTCGTGTCTGACTCTTAGCGACCCCATGGACTGCAGCCTATCAGGCTCCTCTGTCCATGGAATTTTCCAGGCAAGAGTACTGGAGTGGGGTGCCATTACCTTCTCCGTGTTTTCCTAATAGTTTGGGTTTATTTTCTGTAGGTATTTTCCTTCTCTGTGTTAAGATAGAATATTATGTTAAGAATATAATATTCTATTATCTGACTACAGTACATTTTCTTTATCCATTCATCTGTTGACGGATACCTGAATTGCTTCTATATCTGAACTATTGTGAATAACGCTGCTATGGACACGGGTGTACAAATACCTGTTTGCATTTCTGCTTTGCCAGCCTGTCAGGTATATACTCAGAAAGGGCTAGGTCCGATGGTAATTCTGTATTTGATTTTTTAAGGAACAGCAACTAGATAGCATATTAAAAAGCAGAGATATTACTTTGTCAACAAAGGCCCTTCTAGTCAAGAATATGTTTTTTCCAGTAGTCATGTATGGATGTGAAAGTTGGACTATAAAGAAAGCTGAGCGAAGAAGAATTGATGCTTTTGAACTGTGGTGTTGGAGAAGACTCTTGAGAGTCCCTTGGACTGCAAGGAGATCCAACCAGTCCATTCTAAAGGAGATCAGTCCTGGGTGTTCTTTGGAAGGACTGACGTTGAAGCTGAAACTCCAATACTTTGGCCACCTGATGCAAAGAGCTGACTCATTTGAAAAGACCCTGATGCTGGGAAAGATTGAGGGCAGGAGGAGAAGGGGGCGACGCAGAGGATGAGGTAGTTGGATGGCATCACCAACTCAATGGACATGGGTTTGGGTGGACTTCAGGAGTTGGTGATGGACAGGGAGGCCTGGTGTGCTGTGTTTCATGGGGTCGCAAAGAGTTGGACACGACTGAGTGACTGAACAGAACTGAACTGATACTGTTTCTGACCATAGAGTCTTAGATGTAGGAGGAACTTCAGAATTCACACATGCCTGCTTACGGACAGGGAAATGGGCACCCTGGCAAGGACCTTCCTTCTGCCTCTCACGTGAGCTGGTGGCCCAGTAAAGACTAGAGCATGGGATTTGGGGTTCTCACTGCATGCCTCTTGTGCCTCAAAAGATGGCTGTGGGAGCACCCCACAAAGGCATGCTGATCTGTTGATGGGGAGACCAGAACCCAGAGAGGCAAGGGGTCCTGAAGTCACGCAGCTGCCTCGGCAGACGAGCAGCAACATCTCCACCCAGTGCCTTTTGCTCCTCAGGGCTCCAGGGGCCCTTCCCCTTCTGAGCTTTAGTTCAGAAGACAGAGCCTCCCGTTTGGATATCCAAAGCCCCCACAGGCTGACAAAGATGCTGTTGGCTGCTGAGGAAAGAGCACAACACAGAGACCCCAGACCTATGTGTGGCTCCACACGAGTCATTCTCTCCTCGTGAGCCTCAGTTTACCCTCTTATACAGTGGGTGATGGGGCAGATGGCCTCTTGGTCCCTAGCAGCTTTGCTCTTGCCCATCCAAGGAAGCCGGGCTCTGGGGTGTGCTGACCAGCACCCTCTGGTGGAGACAACCAGCATCCCTTCATTTGGACCATGGCTCCCCAAGTTCCACAGATTCTCTTTGTTTTACAGGTGAGTAAACCAAGGCGTTGGAGCTTCCCAGGTGGCACAGTGGTAAAGAATCTGCCTGCTGATGCAGGAGACTCAGGATTGATCCCTGGGTCAGGAAGATCCCCTGGAGTAGGAAATGGCAACCCACTCCAGTGTTCTTGCCTGGAAAAGTTCATGGACACAGGAGCCTAGCGGGCTACAGTCCATGGGGTTGAAAAGAGCCAGACACGACTGAGCAACTGAGTGTACGAAACGTGCACACCAAGTCTCTGGGAACAGGAGCACTGCAGGGAGGGCAGGTGAGAACCCAGGCAATCCAGGCTTCCTCCACATCCTGACCGTGTACAGATGGGTGGCCCAGCCCCTGCTGATCCTGTGCTATTTGTTCCCAGCAGCCTCCCCAGGGTCAACATTGCCAGGGACCAACGGGAACAGCCGCCCTGAAGACCTTCACCCACCAGCTCTGGAGGGAGGCCCTGTGCCCTTAGCTCATTAAAGATGCATGAGTTTCAGTCTGTGAGTGAGACCAAGAGGCGGCCCGGTCTGCAATAAAGGTCCACCTCCCGCCCCGGGCTGGCCAGCGCCATGGAAACCTTAGGTGGTGGCCAATATCGTTTATTACCAAGCACTTAGGCAGCTGTTCTGGGCTTCTGCCCAGAGCACCCTCCTCCCTCTTCCCATCGTGCAGGCCCCTCTCTTTACCCAGACTGCCTCTTCTCTGCTTCCATTCTGTCCTGAACTGCCCATGCTGCCTGGGATCAAACACAGCCACTCAGTACCATGTGGGATGGGTCTTGTCATTATGACGCCAGCATTCCAGGTAAGGAAACTGCCTCTCTGAGAGTCAGAGCCTCACTTAAAGGCAAACAGTTGATAAGTGACAACACCGGGACTGGACCTCAGTCAAGTTCATCGAATGACCTGCTGAGTTCTTATGCAGCCTCCCAGCTGGCTTGGAGCTGCCCTGGGAGCAGCCAGGAGGAATCTGGTTTTGCCAAGCTGCTGCTGCTTAACTGCTTCAGTCGTGTCCGACTCTGTGTGACCCTACGGTCTGTAGCCTGCAAGACTCCTATGTCCATGGAATTCTCCAGGCAAGAATATTGGAGCGGGTTGCCATGCCCTCTGCCAGGGGTATCTTCCTGACCCAGGGATCAAACCTAGGTCTCTTGCATTGCAGGCAGATTCTTTACCACTGAGGCACCAGGGAAGCCCTGTTTTGCCAAGGTCAGTGACTTAATCGATGATTTGGCTTTAGAAGCCAGCTTCGCTCATAGATGATGGAGGTGCAAGTCTGCTCCTGGCTTCCTGATGTAGATGGTGGCTGTGTGGCCTTGGACCAAGCACTGGCTTCTCTGAGCTGCCACTGCCCGTCTTCACACCTGGGGTCATAATTGGGAATCCTCACACAGGGGGCCATCCTGCCTTGCGAGGCCATGAGCCTCATGCAATGATGGGTCAGGGAGCCCTTAGAGCCAGTGGTTACTGCCTTACCCTGATCATGAGTTAAAGTATGGTGCTCTCCGGGGAAGAAACTCAAGAGCTGGAACTTTCTGAAGGGAGACCTGCCTCCTCCAACAAGAAATTCTAGAAAAACTCAGCCCTTAACACCTCTAACCAGGAAGTCCAGCTAGAGAGGACAGGCAACCAGCCCCTCTCTCCTACTCTGTGCCGATTACCATTGAGGTCAGAGCCACAGGAGCCTGAGGGACCTTCTTGTCTAGCCCCTGAGATTTGGAGAGGAAACGCGGCTGGCCCCAGGACACACAGCGATCAGTGGAGCAAGGTGTGGTCTCAGTCTGCTGGCTCCATGCCCCCCGTCCTGTGCTGCTGGCAGTCGGGGTGCGGGGCCTGGCTAAGTGGGGGGCCTGCAGACACCTCAGCTTTCTCCTTGAGCTAACCTTTGCATCATGGGTCAGAGGCAGAGTTCCCTCTCCAGGGATACCCCGTGACGTGGGAAGAGGAGATGGGGAGTGGGGCCTTGCTGCCCCAGGGATGGAGGCCCTGCTGTTCAATCAGGTGCCCAGGATTGGGCTCAGGGACAAGCCGTGAGTCGGGGTATTCAGATTGTGGGTCATGGTTACTATTTTCCGAATTAAAAAAACCGAGGCTTGGTGAGGTTACATGGCTTTCCCAGGCTGCACTGCTTTGATTCTGCTTTGAACACAACTCTCCTGGCTTTCAGAGTCCACACCCTTCTCCGTGGACCTGGTGACTTGCCCTGTGCAAGTTCAGGCAGGTGGCCCCCTCACGCTCCTGGGTGGAGGCTGGGCTGAGCCTCATTCCAGGTTCCTCTTTGCCCTCGGGCTTCGGCCACGCCGGGCACTCAGGTTGCCCCTGGTGAGTGGTGACGTCAGACCGAGTCCATTGTCATGCCATCGCCACCCCCAGGCTGCATCAGCAGCTGCCTGGCTGAATAATTCATCAGAACTTGTTTACTCTTCCTGCTGTTAGTGGCTCTCAAAACCTCCTCCCAGGTCCAGCTGCCCTGGCCTCCACTCCCTCTCCAGTTTGGCCACCAGAAAGCCGCTCCAGGCCTGGGCTGTGTGCATTGGCCATGAATTATTCAGGCCGTGTTTGGCTGGAACCAGGTAGATAGGGAGGCTGGAGGAGAGTCTGGGCTGTGGTGTCTGTCCCATTTGGGGCCTGTGGAAGCAGCATGGCAGGGACAGAGGTGTCTCCACCTGCATTTGAGCTGAAACCCACGTCCTGATGGATCCAGAGTCACCCGCCAGTTGTGGGCCCCAGGGAGCAGGGTGAGAGCTCCCCAGACTTAAAACACAGAGACCCGCACACAGCTCACCATCAGCACTCAGGGCTGCAGGTCGCTCACCAGGCTTACAGCCTTCAGAAAGGGGACAAGATATATCCTATCAGCAGGGCCAACAGTGTGACTCGGGAATCAGACAGGCCTGGGTGTAAATCCCAACCCTTCTTCTCCGCAGCTAAGTAGGCTTGGACCAGTCACTCAACCTCTCTACGCTCAGTAATTTTCCATCTGTAAAATGGGGATAGCTGTGTTTCCCTCCTTGTGCAGAGTGGACAAAGTCATCCCCCTAACATGCCAGAAAGTATTCCGTGTTCTACCTGCACGCTGCCCTGTATTCTGGTGTCCCTGCTGGTTTATTTGCCTCTTCTGTTGTCCTGAGAGCCTTATAAGGAGGTACTGGGTCGCTTTTTAGAAGCGACCTTATAAGAAGAACTAGTCCTGGGGTGGCTCCTTGTAGATGCATGGTAAATACTTGTTGAATGAATGAATAAATGAATGAGTGAGAAATGGCTCTCCAGAGATGCAATGGGCTGATTTATGAGGCAGTGAGTAAGCTCCTTATTTCTGGGAGTGTCCCATTGGGTCACAATTTAGCAGGCATTCCAGAGTGAGGATTGATGCCCTGGTTAGAAAGATGCTCTTTAAAGCTCCTCTCCTCTCATTAAGCTTCTGTGTTTCTAGGATTCAGTGAATACGTATGGGTTGTAGGAGTTGGTGGGTGGTGGATGATGATGATGGTGATGAGGGAGATAAATGCTATGATGGGAGGTGGGATGAGGTGGACAGAAGAAACAGCAGAGCCGCTGGTCCAGCCTATCACACACTGTGCTTCGAAAGGTCAAGGAATTATGGGACTTCTCAGTACTCCTTTGTGGCTTAGATGATAAAGCCTCTGCCTACAATGCGGGAGACCCAGGTTCAATCGCTGGGTCGGAAAGATATCCTGGAGAAAGAAATAGCAACCCACTCCAGTATTCTTGCCTGGAAAATCCCGTGGACGGAGGAAGCTGGTAGGCTATGGTCCATGGGGTTGCAAAGGGTCGTAACATGACTGACTGACTTCACTTTCAGTATTTCTAGAGCCCGGTGTTCAGTAAACAAGCAAGAGAAATTGACTGACTGAATGAATGAATAGATGTCCTTAGTCCTAAGACAGTCAGACAGCCTTAGGAATCATCTCTTTCCAATCCAGTGTATCAACTCCTCAATCTGCCTCAAGCCAGCTCCTGTGGCCCTTCCACCTTGTCCTTTGTCTCAGTTTATCCAGACATAAAAATAGGTCACGCAGCTCACTTTCCTTTCCCTCCAGTAACCTCATCCAGACTGGCTAGTCCTGGCCACACCAGACCTGCCAGGGCGGACCCCTGCCACCAGGATTCTGGCAACCACAGACATGGGGGTACCACAGCCACACCAGGGACCGCTGATGAACTATTTGGATATTTCTGTTGTTTTCAGAAAGACAGCTTCCAAGATTCAAGGCCAGGTGGTGCTGGTCTTTTTTTGGAAGTGCTAATTAATAATTTAACTTCATATAATGATAATTTTATCTTGCTGCAATTTGTGAATTTATAATGATCTCATCCATCCGGTGTCTGGTGCCCAGCACGGAGCATCTCCCCCGCTGTGTATGGGAATGTGATGCTGGGAGAATTTCCCCGAGGGGAGAGGGGCCAGGAGACTCCCTCCATGGGAAGTCTCCCAAACCGGTGGGGTGCACTGGCTTTCTGGCATCTCTCAAGGACTGTTTGCCTGGGAACAGAGGATGAAGCCAGTGGCCCTTCATCTCAGTTTCCTTGGAAATGGATATCAGGGGAAGCCTGGGATCAGCTTGTCATGGCAGGAAGGGCCCAGAGGAAATGTCAGAACTTGCCCTCCCCAGTGAGGGAAACTGAGGCTAGAGACAGACAGGGATTGACTTCGGGTTATGCATCAGTCACAGACCCCATTCTAGAACCTGAATCTGCCCGTCCCTGGCTCAGCCCTTCCCTACACTCCTCCTCCACACCAGCTCACTCAACCTTCATGCCTCTTTCCTGGGCACTTGGTGGTGAGTGCTCCAAGTGCATCTTGATGGAGACAGAGGATGAACACTCAAGCCCTTTCCTCCCCTGAGGGTTGGAGACCAGACCACTCTAACTGCCTCTCCAGCCAGTGGGGTAGAGTTGGGGAAAAGCTGGAAAAAAAAAAGGGGATTGGTGGGCGTGGTTGGGAATCCCTCCTACCTGAATACGAAACCGTCTCTCTGCAGCGTCATGACCTTCCTCTCTGCCGGGTGATACCCACATCCTGGTGTCCAGAAGTGGGCGTAACTTAGACTCAACTGACCTGGAAAAGACAGCAGAGCTAGGACTGGGGGCTAAGAATGTTCTAGACTTAAAACTCCAGGGCATAGAAGAGGGAGCCATGAGGCTGGAGCAGGAGGCAGAGGCCAGGCTCTGGAAGACCACTATTGACGTCATCTTCAGCCCATGCCAGGAGTGATTAAACTGCTTAGGTGAGACCTTTTGCCTCTGGGGGCTTCAGCTAATTTTCCTAGCTTACTAGGAAAAGCACTCCGGAAGATGCTAGAGGCAGCCTTTGTGTGTCTGTATCCAGCTGAGAAGGCGCTACAGATCAGAGTGGGGTGGCTTGCTGGCCGCCCCCACTCCCGGCTCTGTCCATCAGGGTTCCCAGGTTCCCCTCCACCCAAAGCTGGGCTGGTGGCCAGGCCCCAGGTTGGTCTTGGTCCATGCTAATGAGATGCTAATACTGAAGACCAGATTGGCCGCAGCATCAAAGTGTTTAGGGACCCTCCTGACAGCTTGAGAAGCACCCCCAGTCACTCTGGGCAGCTCGAGCTCTAAGCCAGGATGTTCTCCTAGCAATTGTACCTGTCACTTCTCATTACAGCTGATGTGCCTGGTACCTGCCAGGGCACCATGGGGCATAACTGGCCACGTTCCCTCCCAGAGCCCCCGGGGAGGTTGGTGCCTGGTCTGGCGGGGTCCCTGGGGACTCCGGAGGCTTCAGTGGTGTCAGAATCAGGTCTTGTCCATTCCGGATCCTGGTGGCTGCAGATGGAGTAAAAGATCTCACAAGGACTTCTCACACTCAAAACAATGTGGCGATCTTTCTTTGTTTTAACTTGCCCATCCAGTTTGTGTTCAGACAAATCTCAACTGTGGCACAAGCTTTCTCCCTTGGACGCTCAGAATTCAAGAACCTTAGAAGGTCAGAAGCGAATAGTAAACGCAGGGTTTGCTTCTCTTTTTTAGTGTTAGTTTTTGATTTGCCTTAACAGTTGGCCAAATCAGATATATGCAAATTGAAAACAAAGAAAATACCGAAAGGCTTCTAATACGGAAGCACACTTTCCCCACCCTTCTTACCTCCACTCTAGCTTTTCAGGGACGATGCATTTTTTAACTCTTTCAGCTGCTATTTTTGCTGTTTGCCTTCATGCTTCTAATAATATGTGTATGATGCTGTGCTTGGTTTATCAGTTTCAGACATCACCTACTGACTTCCTGTTGTGGTAGACAAAGGTTTCTTTCTGCTACCTATGTTACTTCTGTCCCCTCTTCCTTATGGGGCTATGTTGTACTTTTCAGTCAAATCTAGAACATTGTTGTTGTTGTTTAGTTGCTAAATGTGCCCACTCTTCTGTGACCCCATGGACTGTAGCCTGCCAGGCTCCTCTGTCCGTGGGACTTCCCAGGCAAGAATACTGCAGTGGGTTGTCGTTTCTTTCTCCAGGGGACCTTCCTGACTGGGGATTGAACCCAAGTCTTGTGCATTGCCAGGTAGATTCTTTACTTCTGAGCCACCTGGGAGACCCTAAAACATTACTCAGTTCAGTTCAGTTCAGTCGCTCAGTCGTGCCCGACTCTTAGCGATCCCCTGAATCGCAGCATGCCAGGCCTCCCTGTCCATCATCAACTCCCGGAGTTCACTCAAACTCAGCGTCCATCGAGTCAGCAATGCCATCCAGCCATCTCATCCTCTGTTGTCCCCTTCTCCTCCTGCCCCCAATCCCTCCCAGCATCAGAGTCTTTTCCAATGAGTCAACTCTTCGCATGAGATGGCCAAAGTACTACTGGAGTTTCAGCTTTAGCATCAGTCCTTCCAAAGAGATCCCAGGGCTGATCTCCTTCAGAATGGACTGGTTGGATCTCCTTGCAGTCCAAGGGACTCTCAAGAGTCTTCTCCAACACTACAGTTCAAAAGCATCAGTTCTTTGGCACTCAACCTTCTTCACAGTCCAACTCTCACACCCATACATGACCACTGGAAAAACCATAGCCTTGACTAGACAGACCTTTGTTGGCAAAGTAATGTCTCTGCTTTTGAATATGCTATCTAGGTTGGTCATAACTTTCCAAGGAGTAAGCGTCTTTTTTCCATGGCTCCAGTCACCATCTGCAGCCCCAAAAATAAAGTCTGACACTGTTTCCACTTGCCAACATCTGCTGGATCATGGGAAAAGCAAGAGAGTTCCAGAAAAACATCTATTTCTGCTTTATTGACTATGCCAAAGCTTTTGACTGTGTGGATCACAATCAACTGTAGAAAATTCTGAAAGAGATGGGAATACCAGACCACCTGACCTGCCTCTTGAGAAATCTGTATGCAGGTCAGGAAGCAACAGTTAGAATTGGACATGTAACAACAGACGGGTTCCAAATAGGAAAAGGAGTACATCAAGGCTGTATATTGTCACCCTGCTTATTTAACTTATATGCAGAGTACATTATGGGAAATGCTGGGCTGGAAGAAGCACAAGCTGGAATCAAGATTGCCGGGAGAAATATCAATAACCTCAGATATGCAGATGACACCACCCTTATGGCAGAAAGTGAAGAGGAACTAAAAAGCCTCTTGATGAAAGTGAAAGTGGAGAGTGAAAAAGTTGGCTTAAAGCTCAACATTCAGAAAATGAAGATCATGGCATCCGGTCCCATCACTTCATGGGAAATAGATGGGGAAATAGTGGAAACAGTGTCAGACTTTATATTTTTGGGCTCCAAAATCACTGCAGATGGTGACTGCAGCCATGAAATTAAAAGATGCTTACTCCTTGGAAAACATTATTATGATGTTGTAAATGTGGCTCATTTCAGAGTCCGGGTATGGACTGTGATTTTATTTTCTCTCCTGTACTTTTTTTTCTGGTGTGGTCAAGGCAATAAGGACTCTTCAGCTATCCATCTGTTCCTCTGTATTTCTCAACATCCCTTCCAGTTAGGGAGGAGACATGTTACTTGAGATACCCCCTTGGGCTAAGGCAGTCAAGAGCCTGTATGTCTCTTCCATCTCCCTCTTTCCCAGTGAGGAGACTGCAAGCAGTGGGTTCCATGTCTGCAAATATCAAGAGAAAGACTGCTTGGCCAGTATGGCAATGTGATGTGAGTGGGAAATAAAGTCTTACTGTCTGTCATGACATCTCTCTGGGAAAATATACACAGAAATGATAACAGTCACCCAACACTTTTAACTGCATCATTTTCATTTTTTAAACTGAAGTATAGTTGATTTACAATGTTGTATTAATTTCTGGTGTATAGCAAAGTGATTCCGTTATATTTTTTTTTTCAAATTTTTTTTTTCCATACCACATGGCTTGTGGGATCTTAGTTCCCCAACCAAAATTGAATCCCAGGCTCATGGCAATGAAAGCACTGAACTCTAACCTTTGGACCATCAGGGAATTCCCTGGATTCTTTTCCATTATAGTTTATTGCAAGATATCAACAATATTCCTTGTGCTATACAGTGGGATCTTGTTTTTTATTTTACATACAGTAGTTTGCATCTGCTAACCTCAAATATGCCAACAAAGGTCTGTCTAGTCAAGGCTATGGTTTTTCCAGTGGTCATGTATGGATGTGAGAGTTGGACTGTGAAGAAAGCTGAGCGCCAAAGAATTGATGCTTTTGAACTGTGGTGTTGGAGAAGACTCTTGAGAGTCCCGTGGACTGCAAAGACATCCAACAAGTCCATTCTAAAGGAGATCTGTCCTGGGTGTTCTTTGGAAGGACTGAGGCTGAAGCTGAAACTCCAGTACTTTGGCCACCTCATGTGAAGAGTTGACTCATTGGAAAAGACTCTGATGCTGGGAGGGATTGGGGGCAGGAGGAGAAGGGGCCGACAGAGGATGAGATGGCTGGATGGCATCACCGACTCAATGGACATGAATTTGGGTGAACTCCGGGAGTTGGTGATGGACAGGGAGGCCTGGCGTGCTACAATTCATGGGGTTGCAAAGAGTCGGACATGACTGAGCAACTGAACTGAACTGAACTGAACCCCAAATATCCTAATTTATCCCTCCTACCCTCCCATCTCCTTTGGTAACTTGAAGTTTATTTTCTCTGTTTGTGTGTCTGTTTCTGTTTTGTAAATATGTTCCTCTGTATCATTTCTTAGATTCCACATATAAGTGATATCATATGATACTTGTCTCTGTCTGACTTACTTCACTTAGTATGATAATCTCTAGGTCCATCCATGCTGTTGCAAGTGGCATCATTTCATTATTTTTTATAGCTGAGCGATACTCCATTGTGGATATGTACCTGTCTTCTTTATCCATCCATCTGTTGATGGATATTTAGGTTGCCTTAATGTCTTAGCTATTGTAAATAGTGCCGCTGTGAACATGGGGAATCGCATCATTTTCTTAAATTTTTCCAAATGGTGTGTTCCTTTGCTGCACCATTCAGTTCAGTTCAGTCGCTCCGTCGTATCCGATTCTTTGCGACCCATGAATCACAGCACTCGAGGTCTCCCTGTCCATCACCAACTCCCAGAGTTCACTCAGACTCATGTCCATCGAGTCATTATTATTAGTATTTTGTTCACAGGCGTTATCTCACATCAGCTTATCTATCAATTCTTGTTTCTCTGGATTCTTCCTTCCAGGAGCCCCGAATTTCTTATTTCAATCTGGCCTATTGCTCTCTAGGGCTGCTGCAAAGGTTTATTCTGGGAATTTCCTCTAGCCGTCCCTATTGTTAAATATGTTGAATCTCCTATTTCCTGGATTCTATTTTCTTGGTTTGCATGCTAAGTCACTTCAGTCATGTTCAACTCTTTGCAATCCCTTGGACTGTAGCTCACTAGGCTCCTCTGTCCATAGGATTCTCCAGGCAAGAATACTGGAATGGGTTGCCTTTCCCTTTCTCCAGCGGATCTTCTTGACCCAGGGATTGACCCTGAATCTCTTCATCTCCTGCACTGGCAGGCAGGTTCTTTAACACTGGCGCCACTTGGGAAGCCCCTTTTCTTAGTTCCCTTCCCACTTTTGCTGGAGCAATCCTCTGACAGCTTACTAAGTAAAAGAGCATTTGAAATGAATTTTCTGAATCCTTACACATCGAAAAACATATTGTATTCTCAACTTATATTTTAATTGGGTGTACAGGTGTAGAATTCTATTTTGAAAACAATTCCTCCCAGGAATTTAAAAGGCACTGCTTCGCTAGTTACCCAATATCCAGCATTGCTCTTAAGAAGTCTTATAACCATCCTGATTCTTGCTCCTTTGTAGGAAACCAGTTTTTTCTTGCTGGAAGCTTTTAGGATTATCCCTTTATGTGTTTGGACATTTTACAATAATATATCCTGGGAGTGAATCTGTCTGTTGTTCTGGGCACCTGGTAGCTCTTTGATCTGGAGGCTCATGTCTTTCAGTGCTAGGAGATGTTCTTGAAGTATTGCTTTGATCACTCTGTTCCATTTATTTCCTCTTTTAATTGGCTCCCAGCTCCTGGGTTGATACTTGAATGAACCATGGCTACAAAATTGCTACATAATGAACCAACCTAAAACTTGGTGGCTTAAAATGCAGTTACTTATTCTCATGGATCAGTGGCTGAGAGCCACTGATTTAGGCTGAAATTGACTAAGTGGCTTATGTTGACTGGGCTTACCCATAGAGCTAGAAGTAGGGTAGGGGATGGTTAACCTGGGATGGGATTGGGTGGAGGAGCTTAGCTTGGTTCTAGATGGCTCTTATATTCACTGTGGGACCAGTAGGTTAGCACAAGCATGTTCTTCTCAGGGAGGTGAAAGAGAAAGCAGAGCCTGATCATGTAAGAGCTTTCAAGCCTTTGGTCACATCCTCCCAACTAACATCCAGGGGCCCAAAGCAACCAACACAGCAGAACTCAAAGTCAAGAGGGCTCTTTAGAGGGAAAGCAGCAAAATCACTTGAGAGAAGGTTTGATAGGTGGCTCAGTGGTAAAGAATCCCCCTGGCAATGCAGGAGACATGGGTTCGATCTCTTGGTCGGGAAGATCCCCTGTAGAAGGAAATGGCAACCCACTCCAATATTCTTGCCTGGAGAATTCCATGGACAGAGGAGCCTGGTGGGCTCCAGTCCATGGGGTTGCAAAAGAATTGGACAGGATTTAACAACTAAACAACAAAGAATTAGGGCAACCAGAAGAACACTGGAGTGGGTTGCCATTTCCTTCTCTAATGCATGAAAGTGAAAAGTGAAAGTGAAGTCGCTCAGTAAGTGTCTGACTCTTTGTGACCCCATGGACTGCAGCCCACCAGGCTCCTCCGTCTATGAGATTTTCCAGGCAAGAGTACTGGAGGGGGTGCCATTGCCTTCTCCAGTGGAACCTACTACCATCTTTTAAATGTTTCTTCTTATTTTTCCACATTTGCCACATTGGTCCATATCTCAGAAGGTTTTGTTACTGCTGGTTTACACTATGTGTTGTGGATTTTATTTCACATTTTTAATTTTCTAAAGCTCTTTATTTTTCTCTAATTCTTTTCAAGGTATCTAATTCCCATTTTATGAATGCAATGTATTTTCTATCTCTATTACAAACTTATTATAGTTTTTCTGTAAGATTTTTTTTTTTAATCCTTTACATTATCTCTTTTCTCCCAGGGGGCTGTTTACCTATTTTTGTTGTGTTTGCTTTCTGCCATCCTGGTGGTAAAATCGCATGGCACGGGTCTTGGGTATGGAGTTGGAGGCAGACTGCCTAGGGGCATGCCTCAATTCCATGGTTTACTAATCAGATAACGGTGTTTGAACTCGACCTCTTTCTTCCTCAGAGTCATCATCAGCAAAATGGGAACAGATGTAGTAACCTATCATATAAACTTTTTGGGGAGGATGAAAAGAAGTTACCACAGGCAAAGCACCTCACACATCCCTAGCACACGTAGCAAGGCCTTGTTATAAGTTTCTCAGGTTGACACCTCAACAAAGTGTGTGGTTAGTGACAAAGCTTGAGGAAATGTGGGTTTTATCACAAAGTGAAGGGGTGGGGCGCTTGCTCTTACAATTGGAGATCATACTGGCATTGTAGGCTTTTTTTTTTTCTAACTCCGTGCATTCTTCCAGTAAAGATGGCAGGGAGGAATCTTATGACTTTGGGGGACAAGAAGCCTGGGGCTCCCAGTGATTTCTGTTTAGACTTCCACTTCTTCCCTGAGTTTCCAGCCCAGGCTTCGCTCATCACTCATCCTTGTGTGGCTGGTGCCTGAGCTCAGGGTTTGCTATCAAAAGGGCTTCTAGGAGACAAAGGTTACAATGCCGTCTTTATCTAGAAGTCAGAGCTGCACCTGCAAGCTGCTTGAGCTGCAAAGAGTCTCTTTCAAACTTTCCATGGAAGCCAATGTGCACAGCCCAGGGAAGCAAAACTGCTCTGGTTGGGGTGGGGTGAGGCTCCCCACTTACTGCCCCCACCAGCCTCCCTCTGAGATGTTGATTCTCCAGCACTCAGTTTGAAAACCTTGAGATGCAACCATCCCTGCCTTTCACAAATGACCAGTCCCAGCCTAAGAGAGGAAACTGGCCAGAACTTGGCCTCCGACCCCAGGTTCAATGGTCTTCCATCCTTTTTGTCTCCAAACAGAAGGCATAGTGGAGGCTTCCCTGATGGCTCAGATGGTAAAGAGTCCCCCTACAATGCAGGACACCCGGCTTCCATCCCTAGGTTGGGAAGATCCCCTAGAGTAGGGCATGGCAACCCACTCCAGTGTTCTTGCCTGGAGAATCCCATGGACAGAGCAGGCTGGTGGGCTACAGTCCATGGGGTCTCACAAAGTCAGGCAGACTGAGGGACTAACACACACCCCCACACACACAGAAGGCATAGTGGTTGACATCCATTTACCTCTTTTTAAAAAGTTAAAGTCTCAACTTCCTCCCCCCACAGACTCTTCTGCGTCTAGCTTCTCTGACTCTATCTTGATATTCTATTTTCATCCCCACCACCTCTGGGGATAATGACAAGAGGCACATAATTGCTATCTGCTGGGAAAAGTAGCTCTACCTGGGGTGTGTCCTAAAATATTATCTTCCCATAATTTGGCCGCTGCCACCCTCTGTGATCTGAGCTCCCTTTCTTCCCTTTCAGAAACCCCTGTCCCAGGCAGCAAGGCTCTGCTCCCCTAACCTGCACCTTCCCCAAACACGCTTTAAACAGACCCCCCACGTCATGGATTGTATTCGAACAACCAACCAGGGTGGAGAACACTAGCATCCTTTCATTTCTGTCTCTCCAAGTCAAAATTCATTTTGAAAATTTTTTTAGCTTTATTTTATATTTTAATTTTTTGGCCATGCTGCACGGCATGTGGGATCTTAGTTCCCCTTACTAGGGATCAAACCCATGGCCCCTATATTGGAAGCCTGGAGGTTTAACCACTGGAGCACCAGGAAAGTATCTCTCCAGGGTCAAATTCTGTCTTCTTTCGATGTTTGGCACAAATGCCCCCTTTTCAGAGAAGTCTTGCTTTGAGTAAGTTACTTGATCTCTTCTTGAAGCTCTTCTTGAACTACATTTATTCAGCTGTAGAATGGGTGGTGTGGAGCCTGCCTTCCTGGGATTTGAAGGTGTGAAGGTGTTAGTCACTGAGTCGTGTCCAACTCTTTGAGACTATGGACTGTAGCCCGCCAGGCTCCTCTGTCCATGGAATTCTCCAGGCAAGAATACTGGAGTGGGTAGCCATTTCCTTCTTCAGGGGAATGTTCCTGACCCAGGGATCGAATCTGGGTCTCCTGCATTGCAGGCAGATTTTTACCATCAGAACCACCAGGGTTTTGGGGACGATTAAATATGTTGACATAGACTTGGCATGGTGCCGGCCTCACACAAAAGGAGGCTCAGTAAATGTTAGTAATTACCATGTGTGCACCTGTTGTAAAAATGTCCCATTCTGTCTTCTGGTGTATGTCTAATGTCTCCACTAGACGGGTGGATCTCCGCTCTAAAGGCGCATTAGAATCAGCTGGGGGGCTTTTGAAAAAACAGGGCTGTCTGGGCCCCACTTCAGATCAATTGACTGTGAATCTTTGGGGATGAGCCCAGGAGGTGGTTTTTTCAAAGCCTCCCAGGCCACAGATTCTATCAGATAACCACTGCTGAGAATGCAGAGTTGGCTCATGAGCTGCCTGAGAGCAAAGACTAGGCACTGTTCACTTTTTTTTTTTAATCTGTGATACTGTGATTTATAATAAGAAATATATATATTTGGTCTTTGTCCCATTTCTGACACAGAGCTCCTAAAACTCTTGGCATTTCCTAAATGTTGAGAGCACAAAGTTGTCTTCAGTTATGCTAATGAGGTGGTTTATGGAAAGCCCCTGGTTGACCTAGGGGCTTTCCTGGTGGCTCAGATGCTAAAGAATCTGCCTGCAATGTAGGAGATCCTGGTTCGATCGCTGGTTAGGGAAGATTCCCCTAGAGAAGGGAATGGCTACCCATTCCAGTATTCTTGCCTGGAGAATCCCATGGACAGAGGAGCCTGGAGGGTTATAGTCCATGGGGTCACAAAGAGTCAGACACGACTGAGCGACTTAGCACTACAGCTCTACTACCAGTAGGTCAGCTGAGGAAGGGGGCCGGTCACTGAGCAGTCAATCATATTCTTAGAGGGTCACAACTGTCAGGCCCATCCCAGCCCTCCAGAGAGGAGAGAGGGGCCGGAGACTGAGTTCAATCACCAATGATTTCATTAATCGTGCTCGTGTAATGAAGCTTCAGCTGAAAAGGACAGGGTTCAGAGAGCTTCTGGGTTGGGGAGCAGGTGGAGATTTACAGAGAACGGCTTGTTCAGAGAGCATGGAAGCTCCATGCCCTTTCCCTGTACCCTGCCCTATGCATCTCTTCCATCTGTTCCTGAGTTATACCCATTTATAATAAACCAGTAAGCAAGCAAGGAAAACGTTTCTCTGAGCTCGGTGAGCCACTCTTGCCAATTAAACCCCAAGAGTGGGGTGTTTGGAACGTCTAATTGATAGCTGGTCAATCAGAAGCACAGGTGACGACCAACAGGGTGTTGGGGGGAGATAGTCCTGTAAGACTAAGCCCTTCCCCTTGTTGCAGTGAAAAGGAAAAAAAAGAATGAGTTTTTCTCTTTCCCTTTCCTGAGAACAAAGAAGATAAAGGGAACAGGCAGCAGGCCTGAACCCTCTTAGTTTTTTTTTTTTTTTTACTTTAACTGCTCCTAACTCTGAATGTCTGTAACTAAGTTTGCTTTTCTGCACCCTAGCTCTGCAGGAGCTACACTTCACAACTATTTTTCCTTTGACTCTAAATACATCCTGTCTCTGGTGTTTACCCTTATAACATCCTTCCCCTTGTAGTTGTCTATCACAAAGAAGCCCACAGACCACAGAACTGCCAGACTCAATTACCGGGTTACTGATGCCAGTCTATGCCTGTCTCTGAAACAATGTGCAAAAGGAAGAAATCAAGATCCTCACACCTTCATTCCTCATCACGGACTCCTGACTGCCCGCCCTCGTTTTTATATAAGCCCCGCGGAGGGGAGGCACAGTTCCCGAGGCGTGAATCTACTATGTTCCCTTCTCCGCCGGCTGAGAAAAAAAAGTTAAATCTATTTCTCCAAACTCTGTCTCCATATGTTTTATTTGGCTTCGGTGGGCAGAGAAAGCCAAGATTTTGGCCAGCAACAGGCTGAGGGATCTGATTTTCTCGCCAGGTAGACAGTGTCGGAAGTTGAGCTGGAGAATTGCTGGGAACTGGGTGCAGAATCATGACATCATAGCGGGCACCTTGCATCCAGGTTTCCACGGCTGGCTGAATGAATGTACGTGTGTTGAGAAGCAAAGTCCAAGTCAGAATGAGAGAGTCTTTGTAGATGTGGATTTTGCACTGAGGTTCATCGAGATCAGACCTGGTGGGCTGGTAGGGGCAACAGCCTGGAAGCCTGTGTTTGCCTGTCGGTGGGGCTCTGTGCCCAGGTCTAGGGTCACACTTATGAGGGCCTCACAAAGAGCTTTCACTAGATCTCATTGCTGCCCCGTGAGTGGGTGCGTCCTTCCCCTTCCTAGTGATCCCAGGGACAGATGAGGAAACTGTGGCCCAGAGATGGTGTGACCTCCTACTCAGGGACACCCTGTCAGAGAGCTGCAAAACCAGGCCCTGGACCTTGTGCCTCCTGACATCCGGTCCTGCGTGGTCAGCGTTGTTGGAGTGAGGCTCTGAGTCACCCGCGCTGCCTTCTGGGAGTGAGTCGTGTAGGGGAGCGGGTCGAGGAGTGGGCACCTCTCTGAGAAGTGGGTTTCAGGACCGTGGTCCTTCCTGGGGACTTGTGGGAGGAGCCCTTGGGGAAGCGTCAGCAGGGGTGGAACTTCTATATGTGCGTGTACGTGTGTATGTGTGTGTCTATGTGGGTGTGTATGTATATGTGTCTATGTGTGTCTATGTGTGTGTATGTATACATGTTTATATGTGTACACATGTATCTCTATGTGCGTCTATGTATATGTGTACGCATGTGTGTGTATGTTTATGTATGTGTGTGTGTGTGTACCACTCCGTGCCTGTGACTGTGCTGTGCACCCCCCACCCCACCCTATGTGTGCTGCATGTGGTTGGGCACACGTGTCTGTAGTGTGCAGTGCACCGTGAGCTGTGACTCTGGAGGGCTCTCGAGCGCCTCAAAGCCTGCTCCCCCACCATCGAGAGTCCCGCCACCCACCCGCAAAGTTCAGAGACTCAGTGACTGCCCCTCCCCAAAAAGCGCACAGAGGGGAGTGTCTTCTCCTGGGGGAGGGGGCGAGAAGGGTGGCCTGGGCTCCAGTGCCTCGAAGGCGGCGGCGGCGACCCCTGTCTGTCCAGTACCTTCTCGCTCCCCGGCCCCACTCTCCCCGCCCACTCACCGGGACGTCTTTCCGGGGAAGCACCGATGTGCACAGGAGGCTGCCTGCGGCTCCCCAGCCCCCCCCGCCCCCCTTCCCTGCCCTGCGCCTGCTGAGCCTTCCCTTCTGCCAGGCTCGGCCTCGGTGGGAAATTTCCCTGGGCACCTTTACTCCCGACCGCGTGTTAATTGCTTAGTCTCCAGCCTCCCCATCCACCGCAGGGTCACCTTGCCAGGAAACTTTACTCCAGGGAGAGGTGGGAGGGGCCTCCAGGAGTGGGGAACCGATTGGGGGGCGGGCCTCGACCAGGAATGTGGCCACCTCAGGAAGACAGTAATTAGGTAAGGAGGGCTGAACACACAAATCCGGCCTCCACCTCCCCCTGCCTTCTTCCTCTCCTGTGTCTATAAGCACAGAGGACTCATCTCAGAATGTGAAGGTCCTTCAAAAGAAATGACTCCCAGTTTGCCCTGGACTTGCAGGGGATGTGCCAAGCCTGTTTCAGATCAGAGGAGAGGTCTTTTCCAGAAGACAGCATGCAATGGGAAGGTTGGGGGGTGTGTGCCCTAGAGGGGCATAGACTCACCTGCCTGGAGGCAGGGGAATGGTGGGACAAGGTCTTCCTGGAGTTATCTCTCAATAAGGACATCAAGGCTGTATGTCACCTCTCTTGAATGAGATGATATTCTGTCCTCAAACTCTCCCCAATCTACTCACATCCCTGTTGCTGGCATCTTCAGGCCTGTTATCCGAGGATAAAAAGGGCTTTTGCCAGTATCTCTGGCAATTCTCTTATTGAGCCTGGAAGGCAGAGGTTTGGGGGGGTGTGAAAAGTGTGAAAAGTGTTAGTCGCTCAGTAGTGTCCGACCTGTAGCCCAACAGGCTTCTCTGTCCATAGGATTTCCAGGCAAAAATACTGGAAGTGGGCTGCCATTCCCTTCTCCAGGGGATCATCCCAACCCAGGAGTCAAACCCAGGACTCCCACATTACAGGCAGATTCTTTACCATCTGGGTGAACTGAGACCCAAGGCGAGAATTCTTTCTTTCAAGGGACATGGTCTGAACTCTAGTTCTGGGGTTTTCCTCTGCAGATACTCAGGCCCCCTAGACTATCCAACCTCACAGTAGTGGAACTTCTTCCAAGGGAGGCTCAGGGGTAAGCAGAGGCCCTGGTGGTGACAGGAACCATGCTGGGAGGAGGAGATGGCTTCTCAAACTTGCCCTCCATCTCTAAGGACAAGCCAGATGGCAGGAGTGGGAACACTGGAGTGACTGAGACAACCTCTCAGGAATGAGGAGACTGCCCAGGCCAGGGCAGGGCCAATCGGACTGTAAGCCCCTGAGGGCATGTCTGATTCATCTTTATCTCTCCAGATGTCTTCTCAGAACTGATGCTTGGTGAATGTTTGTTAAAGAAATGAATAACTGAACAGAAGGTAAAGGTGGTTAGCTAGCCAACCAAAGAGATCTTGGGTTGCTAGGTCAAGTGCAAGGAAGGAGAAGAGTTAAGGGGAAAATGATAAGTTAGGATAAGACTAAGTTAGGTTGAGATGACAAACAAGCCCTGAATCTCAGTGGCTTGAAAATCAAAGGTTTATTTCTCATTCACACCACATGTCTATATAGACTGGCAGTTCCTGTATAGACTTTTCTCACTGTAGTCACTCAAGCACCTAGGATGATGGAGCAGCCGTTATCTTGGATATCACCAGTCACTGTGCTGAGAGAAGAGAATGCAGAGGTCTCTCACTAGCAGTTAAATAGCCTGAAAAGTGAAACTTTTATTTATACTTCATTGGCCTGAACTAGTCACATGGTTACTTTTGCTCATACCCCATTGGCCAGAACTAGTCATGTAATACCTCCAATAGCAGGGGACCAGGAAATACAATTCTACCATGTGCCTGAGAGATAGAGAGATGGAGATACTTAATGAATATCCCTAATGAGGGTCATTAAAGAATTAGTTATGGAGAACCAGAAGGGGAGGGGAGCAACTGACATTGTAGATCTTTACCGACCCACATCCCAGAGCTCTAAACCTGTGGATAGCACTCATTTGAGATCATAAAGTCATAAACTGACCCCTGGAAGAGAAAGGGAGATGACAGGTTGCATATAAATTAAACTGAGTAACAGCTGGAATTCCAGTTGAGCTATTTCAAATCCTGAAAGACGATGCTGTGAAAGTGCTGCACTCAATATGCCAGCAAATTTGGAAAACTCAGCAGTGGCTACAGGACTGGAAAAGGTCAGTTTTCATTCCAATCCCAAAGAAAGGCAATGCCAAAGAATGCTCAAACTACCGCACAATTGCACTCATCTCACACGCTAGTAAAGTAATGCTCAAAATTCTCCAAGCCAGGCTTCAGCAATACATGAACCGTGAACTTCCTGATTTTCAAGCTGGTTTTAGAAAAGGCAGAGGAACCAGAGATCAAATTGCCAACATCTGCTGGATCATCAAAAAAGCAAGAGAGTTCCAGAAAAACATCTACTTCTGCTTTATTGACTATGCCAAAGCCTTTAACTGTGTGGATCACAATAAACTGTGGAAAATTCTGAAAGAGATGGTAATACCAGACCACCTGACCTGCCTCTTGAAAAATCTGTATGCAGGTCAGGAAGCAACAGCTAGAACTGGACATGGAACAACAGACTGGTTCCAAATAGGAAAAGGAGTACATCAAGGCTGTATATTGTCACCCTGCTTATTTAACTTATATGCAGAGTACATCATGGGAAATGCTGGACTGGAAGAAACACAAGCTGGAATCAAGATTGCCAGGAGAAGTATCAATAACCTCAGATATGCAGATGACACCACCCTTATGGCAGAAAGTGAAAAGGAACTAAAAAGGCTCTTGATGAAAGTGAAAGAGGAGAGTGAAAAAGCTGGCTTAAAGCTCAACATTCAGAAAACAAAGATCATGGCATCTGGTCCCATCACTTCATGGGAAATAGATGGGGAAACAGTGGAAACAGTGTCAGACTTTATTTTTTGGGCTCCAAAATCACTGCAAATGGTGACTGCAGCCATAAAATTAAAAGACGCTTACTCCTTGGAAGAAAAGTTATGACCAACCTAGATAACATATTCAAAAGTAGAGACATTACTTTGCCCACAAAGGTCCGTCTAGTCAAGGCTATGGTTTTCCCAGTAGTCACGTATGGATGTGAGAGTTGAACCATAAAGAAAGCTGAGTGCCAAAGAATTGATGCTTTTGACTTGTGGTGTTGGAGAAGACTCTTGAGAGTCCCTTGGACTGCAAGGAGATCCAACCAATCCATTCTGAAGGAGATCAGCCTTGGGATTTCTTTGGAAGGAATGATGCTAAAGCTGAAACTCCAGTACTTTGGCCATCTCATGCGAAGAGTGGACTCATTGGAAAAGACTCTGATGCTGGGAGGGATTGGAAGCAGGAGGAGAAGGGGCCGACAGAGGATGAGATGGCTGGATGGCATCACTGACTCGATGGACGTGAGTCTGGTTGAACTCCAGGAGTTGGTGATGGACAGGAAGGCCTGGCGTGCTGCGATTCATGGGGTCGCAAAGAGTCGGACACGACTGAGCGACTGAACTGAATTGAACTGAACAGCTCTGTGCCTAGGTGTGCTGAGGTCTGAGAATATATGATGAGCACAGCTCCTACCCTGATGGAGACAACAATTATATAAGAAACAGTAAAGCATGAAATAGCACAAAGATTTTATATCCTAGATCCAAGGTGAAAAGTGACCAGCCAAGGAAAGAGGAAGCAGTATAGTCTAGAATTGCCCTTAATAGTTGCTGCATTTTCTTCTGTTGCCATAAGGCTGGTGCCACCCAAATGAAGTCACAGTCCTGTGAGATTATGTGGTGTCTGATTCCTGCCTCTACATTCACCAGTGCCCTCCAAGACTAGAAGCCTCTGTAAATGAAGACATTCCTTGGAGAAAACCAAAGACTCACCTGAAGTCTCAAAAGGACACTGAAGTTGTCTCAGTAAGTTATACTCTCTTGTTAATGGAATGTTTCCTTTTGATTACAGTTTTACAGACATTTTCCTGGGGACATTGAGCTACCCTTGTGCTCCCTGATCCAATCAATAAACAGACTAGAATGAGAGAGAGAGAGAAAGGGGAGAAAGACTGGGGAAGACTGGACCCCTTCATTTTGGCAAGATGGATTTGCTTTTCAAACACCTGGAGGAAAATCCCCTCTCTCAACAAAGTTTGACTTTGCGCAATTTATCTTGAATTAGGAAAATCAGAAAGCTTAGAGTAATACTTGGAGTGAGTATCAAATATAATAGTGTCAGAAGAACTCACATATGTGTGCTCACTTGTGAGCAGTAACTTCATTCAAGAATCATAGTTGCTAAAAGTCAGATCCTTTTATGCCCCCTCTTGCCTTCAGAATCGAGCCCAAAGTCCTTTGCTTGGATCTGAAGACACTTCCTGTTGTGTTTACACCCCATGTTTCCCCCAGCTTCCCCTTTCCTTTGACGTCCCCCCTACTCCAAACTCTAGCTCTAGGCTGCATCTAATCCTTACCCCAACGTGGCTCATGCCTCAGCACCTCTTCTTCTGCTGTTCCCTCGGCCTGGGATACCTTTCCATCACCTACCTGGAAAATCCCTCCTCCTCCTTGTAAGTCTGGCTTGAGTGCCTCTGCTCTGTCAGCATCTCCTTAGGCACCCCCACCACCCATTCCCTGTGGGGTCTCTGCTGTCCCTTGTACAACTTTCCACTACAGTCGTTATCCCACTGACTGACAATCGTTTCCAGGCGTATCTCTCCAACTAGGCTACAGAATCCTAGAGGGCAGTAATAGTGTCTTATTTCTTTTTTTTTAATCTGTTGCACTGAGTGTAAGACCTAGCACCTCGCAGGGGCTGGGTGGACATTTATACAATACATGGAATGAATGAATGAGTAAATGAATGAATGAATTGGAGAGATTCTTAAGGGGAACTTGATGTAAGCGACCACTCAAAACCAGGATTCCTTCTATGGCAGGACTCAGCGAACTATGGCCCATGGACTGAATCTGGTCTGATGCCTATTTGTGTGAATAAAGTTTTATTGGAACACAGCCACATCTATTTACTTATTGCTCATGGCTACTTTTGTAACATAGCAACAGAGTTGAGTAGCTGGAACCATATGATTCTCAAAGCCTGTCGGACTCTTTAGAAAGAAGTTTACTTACCTCTGTTCTTTAGCATTGACTCAATCATTTTTGGGCTAGAGACATGTTTGAGACCTTGATAAAGAGCTTTGAGATTGAATATATGTACATACACAGGACACTTTGCATTCAATTTCATGGGAACCAATGATTCCTTGAATCCCATCCATCAATCCCTGAGAGATCCAGTGACACCAGATTAAAAATTCAGTTGCCCAAGGCTAGTGAGACTGGAGATGAGAAAGTGATGGAGAATGTGGTGCAAGGTGGCTGGGGGTCTTAAAAGTCATAGCTCTTAAAAAATCAAACCTTAAGAAAGAGAGAGACTGCCTTGCCCTGAAGCATCTCTGACATATAGCTGGCCACCTTGTGTACTGTATCTTCAGCCTCAAGAAACTTACTGCTGGGCATCCGATGATGCTATCACAGAAATGCCCAGTTTGTAAGGAAGCCTGTCTTCACACTCAACTGAGCTGTTATAACAGGAGCCCACTGGTCCTCTGGGCTGTGAAGGCTATGGCCCAGTGTGCATAAGCTCATTTTTTCAGCTGATGAGGTGAGACTAGAAGAAACCAGAAGACCAAGAAGAGGCCGCCCATCTTGATCTTCCCAGAGGACTTTGGGAAGGGGCACAGAGAAGAGGAGCCAGGACCATTACAATCCATCAAATCCACCAGCCTTGCTTCCTTAAAAACAAAGGGTGGATTAGGAGGGGGAATGGGAAATGTGTGTGTCTGGTAGTTAATGAAGTCATGAGCAGTGGGAGGCGTTAGGCCTCTGGGAAGCAAATTGTGGGCCAAACGAGCTCATTTTTTTAGCAGAATTATTAAATTAGCAGATGAAGGAAACACATTAGGCGTTATGAATCTTGCTGTTAGTGGAGCCCTTGATAGAGGGTTGTGCAGATGCTTGTTAAATTCCTTCCATCCGGGGTTAAAGGCAAAGCTGGCACCCCTGGATCCCCAGTGGGAGGGATGGGTGGGATTGATGTCATGAACATCTGGGCAGGGTGCTGTCTTGGGGGCTTTAGGTCCACTGACCCATTCAATCTCCACAACACTCAAGGAAAGATGACCTTCCTCATTTCAGCTGGAAAGATGGGCTCAGAAGGGTGACGGGCCTCGTCTCAGCCCACAGAGTCAGTGGCAAAGCTCAAGGCCAAATCTCCATCTGCCTGAGTCCAAACCCAGGGCTCTTGCCCCAGGGGTAAATGAAGACCTCCCTCTGGGGTAACTTTGGAATGGAGCAAAGGCACATGAGAAACCAGTCGGATGGGAGACAAAAGCTGGAGTCAGGCAGGAGGGCTGAGTCCAGGATAGGCGGGGAGGCTGGCCCCCAGGAGCAGAGCTGATTGCAATTTCTGCTTTTAGAAAGATGTGATGAATAGACGTGTGTTCAGAGAAATGAAAGGGCATGGAATCTGGGTCAGATGGGAAATAGTTAAGTGCTCTGTCCCTTGCTCAAAATATTCACAAGCCTATTCTGGGGGATGCTGGTGACTGCTATGGTCTCAGTGGGTTGGGCTGAATCACCAGTGTCCCACAAAAAAGCCAGGAGAGCTTTGTAAGGATGGGGGTTACCCAACCCTGTAGGGAGAGCTCCCTGTCACTGGAGACATTCCAGGAGCTGACATAACTTGGCAGGAGAGTCTGACTCTGGGTAAGATCAACCTTTTGATTGGCTAAAGCCCTTCCCAGCACTACAATTCTCTGTCTTCAAAGTCAAGCTTGAGGAAGACTATTCCAACAGCAAAACTCTCCAGAGATTCCTGCAGAAATCTGGCAGTGGAATGGGAGAGTCTGTAATTGTCTCTGAGGTCTGCAAGTGACCGACCATGCGCCTGAACATGGAGGGGAGGCACTTAGTGACCCCTGGAGACACCCTCTAGTCTGAGGACCACTTCTGGGCAGCGAGGTGACTGACGGGCCTTCCCAAATCCTCCCAGCATAGATAGGGTGAGGGGGGACAGGAACTTCCAGAGAACCTTTTCTAGCAGTGAGAACCAGCCCATCAAAAATAAGAGAGGAGAGAGAGACTTCCCCCGTGGTCCAGTGGCTAAGTCTTTGAGCTCCCAATGCAGAGGACGCAGGTTCGATCCTTGGTAGGGAACTAAACCCCACGTGCAGGCCACAACTGAGACCTGGAGCAGCCATTTAATATTTTAATATGCATATTGAAAATAAGAGAAAAGAGCCAAGGTAAGGGAAGAGGTGACTGAGACAGGACAATGGCCCAAGCCACCTGCCTACAAACGTTTCCTGAAGTCCTAGTGAGTGCCAGAGCCCCAGAGAGACAGTAATGAGCCGTGGGAAGCTGGAGTGCAGTAGGCAAAATGAGACATGGTCATCCTCCTCTCTCACATAAGCTGGACGGAGCCAGGATACCCCAAAAAGGGAGCAGGCAAGGAGATGGGTTTACTCAGAACCACAGGACACCGTGCATTCTGGGGTATCTCTGTTTATGAATCTCAGGTTATGTGACACTGAAGAGAATTTGGCTGGAGGGAGGTGGAGGAAAGACAGTGCATGAATGGGGAAAAGCGAGGGATGGGAAGATGGGGAGAGAACCAGGAAGCCAGAAGGGGTCAAATTTCGTAGGGCTTTGAATGCCAAGCTCTGTTCTTGATGCTGGAGGCAGCGAGGGGCCACCAAAACTTTCTACATGGGGAAGGATCAAGGTGAGAACAGTGTGGCTGCCACGCGGAGGCTGAATGGAATAGGAGGCCAGGGAGGGAGTCACTGCAGGATCCAGGGATATTGGCAGCCCCAGGAGGGTTAGGCTGAGAGGCGCTGGTTAAGAGCAGAAGGTTCCATACATATCTGAGCACACCTCCAAATGAATATCGATTTCTTTGCACACATTCAGGTGGGAATACGTTTATTGTGTGTCTGTTGGCCAGTGAGGCTAAGGTTATGTGAGTTTTGTCTTGCTGTGGAGGGGTGTGCATGCCTGTTGCAAGAATCCGGAGGCTTTGATTCTGCATGTATTTGTGTGTGTGTGTGTGTGTGTGTGTGTGTGGTCACATGCACATCTTGCCCAGGAGGAGAGGCAGTGCCAATAAACCCTGCTTTCAGTCTTTGGAACCTTGCCACAGCCCCGCGACCAGGCTCCTTCCACCTGCATCCCCTCTCTGATCTCCTGCCACCAGCCCTCAGAGCAGCATGGACCCTCCATGGAGGACTGGTGGACGGGGTGCACCCATTTCACGAGGGTGTCCCCACCCCCCACACTGGACCACTTTACCATCCCTCACTCCTGCCCGTGGGCCCTGGGATGACGCAGTAACTGCTTTGGCCCGGAGGGGCAACGCCAATCCTCCCTGTTTCTTTTTTGCTGTTTCTTTCTTTCTGGTTGCCCTGGGTTTTTGTTGCTGCACTCGGGCTTTCTCTAATTGTGGTGCATGGGCTTCTCATGGTGGATTCTCTGTTACGGTGCGTGGGTTCTAGAGGGTGTGGGCTTCAGTAACTGTGGCTCACGGGCTTAGTTGGTCTGAGGCAGGCCGGACCATCCCTGACCAGGGATTGAACCCGTGTCCCCTGCATTAGCAGGTGGACTCTTAACCACAGGACCACCAGGAAGTCCCCTAATACTTTCTTTAGCAGAGGGGTGGGCGCTGTGGGTGAAGTTCTTGGTTGAAGGACAGGTGGGGTCCCCTCCCCCACCATGCCAGGCTCACCCCACATTGCAGCCAGGATCTCCTGAGTGTTCTCACCTGGGTCAAGACCACATTGATCCTGCCTTTCCTGAGACCTGAGCCAAGAGGCATGGCTCACTTTGCTGCTGCTGCTGCTAAGGCGCTTCAGTCGTGTCCGACTCTGTGCGACCCCAGAGACGGCAGCCCACCAGGCTCCCCCATCCCTGGGATTCTCCAGGCAAGAACACTGGAGTGGGTTGCCATTTCCTTCTCCAATGCAGGAAAGTGAAAATGAAAGTGAAGTCTCAGTCGCGTCCGACTCCTAGCGACCCCATGGACTGCAGCCTACCAGGCTCCTCCGTCCATGGGATTTGCCAGCAAGAGTACTGGAGTGGGGTGCCATCGCCTTCTCCGGGCTTACTCTGCAGGCAGCCGTTACAGGGGCTAAGAGGCCTCACCTAGGCTGCAAGACCCCAATCCACCTAGTAGGTCCTCTTGATTCACAAGATGACCTGGGGCTGGACCTTCTTTTAGCCTCAGTTTTTCCCTGTGTAGAATGGGCCCAGGGCATCTCATTGGAATGCTTGTCATGGAGTTTTCATCCATGATGCAGCCATGTAGAGTCCTATGCAAATCCTTTATCCAGACATGTGATGGTAAGTTTAGCTACTAGTTCCCTGAAAGAAAAAACAAACAAGAAAAACCCAATCTGCAGTGTTTGCCAGTTTCTCTGGTGTAAATATTGCCACCATGACTGATTTCTATCCACTAACGTGGAGCCACTGAACAAGGAGACAAGAAGAGATGTGCTCAGTTGGCTCTTGTGAGTTGGTCCAGCATACCCCTGCCTTTATCCTAAACAGCCAGTGTCAGCCCAGCATGAGGGAGTATTGAAATCAAGGGTAGGCAGGAAGCAAAAGTCCAGAAGAAAAAAGTCCAGCTACGGACTTCCCTGGTAGTTTAGTAGCTAAGACTCCACACTTACAGTTCAGTCCCCGGGGGGGATCTAGATCCCATATGCTGAAAGTAAGAGGTCGCAAGCCACAAGTAAAGGATGCTGCGTGCTATGTTGAAGATTCACGATCCCTCATTGCCTCAACGAAGACTCAGCACAGCCAAGTAAGGAAATGAATAAATATTAAAAAAAAAAAAATACATGTCTGGTTGGAGTGCCAAGCATTGAGTTTGAGTGAGAGGTGAGGTTGTAAAGAATTAGGAAGTTTGACTCCAAGAGGATGAAAAACAGGTTGGAAAGGGTGATGGGCAGGGAGGTGCCAGGGAAAGTGGTTCAGGAGGGAAACTGCATTGTGCTAAGTGAGCATGGCCAGCCCAACATGGCCAGAATAGAATATTGCCACCTGCCTTTCTGAGGCCCAGGAGAGGGAGCAGGGTGTAAGTGAGGATGAGGGAGCTGAGAAAATGGGCAGGTGTTTCCTGAGCTCCAGGGATGACGTCTGAGCAGGCCGGGCGGGAAAGGGCAAATCCAATTCCGTAATTGTTGGCGCATCAATTCTGATGACGGTCCCCGAAGGGTGATGGCAAGGGCCCAGGGAGGAGGGATGCCCCGGCTGACATCATCTGCTATTTCTGGACCGACTCACAGCTTACTTCAGTGGGAACTTCCTTCAGCACATAAATCACCGTGGTCTTCTCATGACTGCCTCATTTCCCCAAGAAGACGGAGGGAATCCACGCACACGGGCATCCCTGGAGAGGGTGCTGGGTGCGGAGAGGAGAGTGCGGCCGTCCTGACGTCACGCCGACGTGGGTTCAAATCTCGCCTCTGCCCCTTGTTAGCTGAAAGGCTTTGGGTGACTCATTTGTCTTCTCTGACACTCCGTTCCCTCGAATGGGCTAAAAATACCTGGGATCGCTGGAAGGGTGACTAAGTGAGACGGGAAGTGGGAGGGGCCAGCCCAGGGCATGCTCACTGCAACACCAACTCTCACGCATTCCCTTTTTGTGCTGTTTTGCTCACTTTAGAGAACAGGCCTTTAGAGGACAGTGGTCATTTTAGAGAACAGTGGGCAATCAGTGGAAGCTTCCAGAAGAAGAGGTAGACTTCATTTCTAACCCCTTCCTTGACTTTGCGAGGCTCACAGGACGTGGGAGTGGGCTGCCTCTGGCAGGGTGGAGTTGGTTCTCCTGGGTGGGGGACCTGGGGTGTGAGCAGAGAAAGCTCTCTCCCTGCAGAGCTTAGACTTTTCCTTCGAAACTTTGGGGCAAGCAGGGCTCAGAGGCCAGGAGGGCATCTTGGGAGCTCAACAGCACAAGGCCTGCCTCCCAAGCCGAGGGACCTGCCCTTCCATCACCGGTCCCCATGTCTGCCTGATGCCCTTCCTGCTTGACGCCTGGCTCTCCGTCTTTCTGTCCCCACTGTCTGTCCATCAGGCCGGGGGATGGGAGGGGGGATGATTGTCGGCCACACGCGTTTCTGCAGAAGCCGGCCTGCATCTGTCCATCTGTCAGTCTGCGCTCCGCCTCCCGGTGGCTCTGATTGCGGCTGACTCGTTTGCACCTGGGCTCCTTTTTATGATGTCTGAGTGACAGAGAGGTGATAAATGAGAGTAAGAGAGAGTGACAGACGGGAGCACACATAAGGGGGATGGAACACGTGCACACGCAGAGGACTGACAGTTGGGGTGTCCTCCTTGAGACAGGGTCACTCAAGGTCTCCCCAGCCCTGGAGGGGAGCCCGGGACACCATCCACCCCACGTCGAAGCACCGTCTGTCGGCCTCCCTGACCGCAAACAGGAGGGACCCCCCACCCACAGGCTCTAGGAGGAGGAGGAGGAGGAAGGACAGTCCCCATGGCAACCAATGGAGAGGCCCTTTTCAGCTCAAGAAGAACCTTTGTCACAATGGAGCTGTTGAGCAAAGAAAATGGGCTGTTAATTAGGAAAACAGGCTGCAGTTCGGTTATGGGCTGGCCCCCCCTCACCTGTCAAGCCTGCTATGATGGAGATTCCTGAGTAAGAAGTGAGGGGAGTCAGGCTGGGGTGATGAAGATGGGTCGACTTCTAAGACCACTTCCATCACGAATCCAAGGCAAGCACATTACACCAGCGCCTGGCTTGTAGCAGGTGCTTAAAACCAGAACTGTGATTAGGATGGAGGTTGGACTGAGTGACCTCAAGGCCCGACCCCACAGCCACTGAGCTGGAGAAAGACAAAAGGCCAGTTAGTGGCAACAAGTTATGGGTATCCAGGGGCTGGGAACCTGGAATAATACAGGGCTTCCCAGAATAGGAGTGTCTCCATCGCCCTCACCCTGATTTGCATGGCTCCCACAGGCCTCCCTCCCTTCTTCTAACTCAATTTCAATTTCAGTTTCAATGTCAATAACTTCCTTGGCACGACAGGCAGCCCTTGGTTGCCAAAGTGCATTGGAACATTGAGTTTCAGAGTCTTCAACCAGCTTTGTCCGCCCAGTGTTGCCCCCTCCCAGGCCTTCCAGGCCCTTCCTGTGAACATGTCTTATCCTCTGTGCCCTTTCAGGAGACTTAGTTCTACCCTCTCCAGCTGTCCGTAAGGTTATTTGAAAAAAAGACACACTCCCTGGTTTGATCAAGATGTTCCAAGAGAGACGACTCACAGGGCGCCAGCTCTCCTCTCAAAGTGCTGAGACGAGAGTGGGAGAAAGGCTTAGTCCCTCTATCTTGAGATGCCGGCCACACGGGAGAGGCAGATGAGAGTCAACAATTCCAGTCATGTGGCAAGTGCTTTGATATGGGGGTTGGGGGGTGGGTGGGGTGTGGTGCTCTGGGAGCACTGAGGAGGGGCCTCTGAGCTGGGGAGTGGGGAGAGGGAGGTGGAGGGGCAAGGGCAGAGTGGGGGGCCTTCTGAAGGACACTCAGAGGGCAGACCACTGAGTTCCTTCTGTCACAGGTCAATGATGGCTGGAATGTCACCATGATAGTAACGTCTTTGACATGAGCCATAACGCCAGTGTTAGCAGTGGTGACAGCCTCCGGAAAGGGAGGGTGTGACACGGACCAGTGGGAAGAGGGTAAAAGGAACCCCAGTAGATGATGCCTGAGGGACAAAGTGCTGGCCCGTGGGCAGGGAGGTGCATGGGCAGCCCATCAGTGAGCGCCGATTTGGACTTGACACCGTCCGTCACAGGCAGAGAGGGGCGGGAAGTGGAACCAGGGTGCTAGGAGGCACCACCCCATGCAGAGGGACCACCAGAGATGCTTGGGGCTCGGGGACAGAAACAGAGGGATCCCGGCTGAGGAAGGAGCGGCTTTGGAGTGCAGAGACAAGCAGGCAGTGATGCTGGCTTTGCCACCGTGACATCCCGTGCTGACCCGGGGTCACCTGTTGCCACCACCAATGGGGAGCCCCGGGTCAGGGAGTCAGACAGACAGGACTGGACGAGCATGACCTTAACCCTCACCCTTCCCTCTTCTCCCCAACCAGAATGTCGCGAATACTAATGGAAAACAGACAGCTCCCCTCCACATCACCAGCAAGAGAGCAAAACTCTCCTGCAACAGAGAGGAGCCGCAGGTGCTGACTCTATCTGTCTTCCCATAGCCTTTGGCCGGGCAGAGAAGAGCCCGGGGGTGGACAGCTTTGGGCAAGACTGACAAAGCTCTGAGGCTCCAGGGCATCTACCTGGGAGTCAGAGGGGTTTCCCGTGTGGTTGTGCTAAACCAGTAGGAGCAAACTCCCCTCCAGCAGTGCCCCAATCCTGTAGGTTCCTGGGGACCCCTCAGCTGTTGGGTCCTGAGCATTCGCAGAGGCTCCTCGGGCAGGAGAGCCATCCATCCTGTTTGCCCCTCCTGGTCCTCCTCTTTGCTCATCATCAGGATCTGACAAGCCTGGGGACTCGGGAGGAGGGGAGCTGTGATGAAATGAGGGCCCCAAGGATGAGGTTTCATCTGGGGACCTTGGGGAGGAAGCCTTGTATCTTCATAGCCTCATTCGACTCTTCTGTAAGATGAGAGGAATGGACCAGATCGAGGGTTTACAAAGAGGGTCCCTTAGAAGCCTGATCCTGTAAGGTGTCGAGGGGAAAAGCAGTTTGGGAGAGCGTACTTTTCATCCTCCAGTATGCATGACAGACTCGGAAACGCTCCATAGCACAGAAATCTGTTCAGCAATCGCTTCTCAGCCTTTTGGTAAGATTAAGTGTAGAAACCTGTTCAACTTTGTCTGACCCAGTGTTTCCCAGACAGGCTTTGTTTTCTCAAAATGCCCATTTTCATCCCAAGGAAGGACATGTGACGTAGTTTAGAAAACAGTGGAATAAATGCTCCTTTGCAAGAGCCCCTCCAGTTCTAAAAGTCTGTTTGCTTCTCTAAAGCAAGTGGGAGGGCTGGGGAGGAGAGAGGAAATGACATTTGAAAGCTCTTCCCATGTGCCCAGTTCTGCGTCAAGTCACCCGCCTTCTCACCTCCCCGCCCCCTAGCTACATCACCCCATGGTGTGAGTGTGAGTTCTCCCCCCTCAGATCAGGGCAGAGAGGCCTGAACTGACTCCAGGGCGAAGAGGGAGGCTTCCTTGGGCTTACTGCATGCAGGAAGGTCAGAAAATCCTGCTTGATGTGACCTGGAGGTCAAGGCTCGTTCCGGGCAGTCTCATACTCTCTCCAGCCTCCATCAGCTCCATGGTCTGGAAGATCCCCTGGAGGAAGGCATGGCAACCCACTACAGTATTTTTGTCTGGAAAATCCCCATGACAGAGAAATTTGGCAGGCTACAGTCCATAGGGTCGCGAAGAGTCAGACACCGCTTAAGTGACTTAGCACGCACGCGGGGGTTAAGACAAGGAAAGCCAAGGACTAGGGTAAAACCCCGACATGTAACCGACCAAACCAACTCCCAAGAAAGAGTTTGATCCACAGAGGACAGGCCCTGAACAAAAGCATAAAGCTGCCAGTGTGGGTCTGAGTGATGTAGTGAAGAGAAACTGAACTTTGGAGCTAAACAGACAGGGGTTCAAATCCTGCCACGAGGAACCTCGCCTAACTAACCCTACTTAACTGCTGTCTGGGTGAACTACTACTATTCCCTCCGTAAAAGCTGCTGACTACAGCGGGCAGCACTTGGAATGCCTGGTTGTCAGACAACTCCTTTCTTGTTTGCCTGTGTTACGCGTGTTCCCAAACTTGTTTATGTCAGTTGCGCTTGTCACCAAGAGCAGATAATTGGATCAGCTGTAACCCAAGTCAATTAAGTACAAGTGGAGAAAGGAGTTATGCTTTTATGGCAAGTAATTTAATGCCTTGGGAAGAATGTTATTAACTAAAAAAAATGCTGTTGTGTTAGGTGTGGCCAAGACTCTACAAGATTTGAAGACATATCAACCCCATACAAGGAGGTCTGTGTACCTTGACTATCCTTGCTGGCAATCAAAACCAGAAATCTCTTAGGTGATATTTACATGGTCTCCATTACACGTGATCCTGGGAAGCCAAGTCACCTTTCTGAACTTGTTTTTCTTGGCTTTAAAATAAGTTAAGGGGACTTCCCTAGTGGCCCAGTGGTTAAGACTCTGTGCTCCTAATGCAGGTGGTCTTGAGTTTGATCCCTCACCAGTTAACTAGATCCCACATGCTGCGACTAAGACCCAAGGCAGCCAAATAAATAAATATTTTAAAAAAATGTTAAGTAGGGAATTTCCTGGTGATCCTGTGGTTTGGACTCCTTGTTTCCACTGCAGGAGGCCTGGGTTTGACCCCTGGTCAGGGAACTAAGATTCCACAAGTCATGAAGGGTGGCCAATAAATAAAATAAGTTAAATAACTCCCCCGTGAAGAGTTCTTACCAGAAACAGATGAAGCCACGTGTAGCGCTGTTCCTATTTTTTGTTTACTTCTCCATGATTCTCATCTTTTGGCCATGACTGTGTTCCCCCATCTAGTGTTTGCAAGGCTTTGTCCTAAAGTTTGCAGTTCAGCTAATCTGATCATAACTAGGGTTTAAGATGTGGACTCTCCCTAAGAGGGAATGGGGAAAAGTCTTCCCAAGAAGTGCATAGACTAGGTATGATTCCAGGCAGGGTGACAGAGCAGCAGGGTGGCGGTCTGAGTTGAAAAGTCTCTGGGGTGTTCCTCCAGTCACAATTTGTGTGGTCCAGGTGCATGCATGTGTATCTACTTCAGTTGTGTCTGATTCTCTGGGACCCTAGGGGCTGTAGGCTTCTATGTCCATGGGATTTTCCAAGCAAGATACTGGAGTGGGTTGCCATGCCCTCCTCCAGGGGATCTTCCCAACCCAGGGATTGAACCCAATTCTCTTGCATTAGCAGGTGGGTTCTTTACCACTAGCACCACCTGGGAAGCCAGGTGAGGACGTGCTTATCCTTTCTGATGTGACCTAGCCATCTTTATACGCTCGCCATGACTTTCCAGGTTCCCAACCCTTCTAACTGGGGGTCAACTCGGTCTCACTCCAGAGCAGTCTCGTCTCAAACCACGCACACCCAGAGGAGATTGAGGCTAGATAGAGGAGTTGGAGTTCTGCTCAATTCAGACCTCCTGCGCCTCCTGCCCATCACCTCAGAGTTCGGGAGAGGTGTGGTTCTCCCATACCTGCACCCCCGATGGGTACTTGTCAGTCAAGGATGGACATTCTGCCCACGGCTGGTCCAGCTGCTTTCTGCCTGCTCAAAGCTCTCCTAACCCCTGTCATTTGACACCTCCTGCTCCTAAATCCTGGTCCACGGAAGCTAAGAGAGCCTCCACAGGGATCCGAGTGTGCCTGCATTTCTATTCTGAGAACCGTGCTTCTGCTCTTCCCACTGGTGCTTTCCCAGCGCTTGTCCACTGGTCTCAAGCCTCCACTAGTTGGTTCATCCCCCCAACTGGAGCCCTCAGGCCTAGGGGGCTGCTTCAATAGCTCTTCTGTCCCCAGGAAGTCAGCACCATACGTGCGCCTAGATCCCCGAGCCTAGGAGAGGGACCCACTGAAGCTCTCTTGTAGGCGGGGATAGGCCAGGGGCTGAGGGGTTGGGAGGGGAGCAAAGGAGGAGACACGTAGACAGCCAACTCTTCTCTTTTGTGCTGGCTTCTGCATCACGGGCAGAGTCAGGCAGACCTGGGGTCATCGCTGATGCATGTGAAATCTAGAGCCCTCCTGAACCTTTGTTTCTCCATCTGTAAAATGGGGGTGCTGACGGTTGCCTCATCTGCCTATGAAGAATAATGACAATAAGATAATGTCTACAAAGACCTTTCTTCCCCTAGGTGACCCGTTCTCATTAAAGAAGCAAGGGAAACATTGAGAAAAATAAAAGCTCTGCTGGCCAACCGGCCTAAGAATGGGAGTGGTGAAGACCCTGGACCACAGGGGTGGACATCAGATTGTCCCTCCTGATTGGGAAGGGAGACTCCTTGACTATCCTGGGCAGCCATATGTAGGATCAGCCTCCTTGACTTCTGGCTTGTTGATCTTGACTGATATTTCAGAGTTGGAGCAGAGAATCCATTTACCTTTTGGCAAAACTGATGCCCGGAGGGTGAATGCTGGTTCAAGGCCACACAGCAGGTCAGGGTCGGGATGGGACAGGCTATCAGAGTCCTGACTCCCAGGTAGAGGGTTCAGGTCGTGCCTGCTGCTGCCAGCCCGCCGGCCCCTCTGTATCCTGATGTTGGTACAAGATGTGTGGTAATGAGACTGCCTGTGCTCCATGGGGGCGCCCCAGCCGTGCTGCTGGTCCTGCCCTGTTCTCCTGACTCCAGGAGCAGCTCCTTGGGGTTCTGCTCAGGGAAATAACCCTCCCACCCCCATTACAGAAGGGGAGAGAGGCAGAACAGAAGAAGGGAGTCAAAGCAAACAGAGACAAGATGGAGAGCCACCTAGAGACAGAGTGATTCATTCACTCGTTCTTGCATTCATATCTGACTTTCAGCCCAGATGCGCCAGTAATTTGTGAAGATGCTAAAATTCTTCCACTCGCTGCTAAGTCATTTCCTTCCAGAGCTCTGTAGCATCACAGGTGCCAAGGACCCTCTTTTAGGGTCTCCAGTATCCTGCCAGCATCCAGAAACTAAAAGGTTCATGCCTGGCCCACCGGGACCCCAGGACCCCTGCCCCAGTACCGATTCTTAAATATTTTGACTAGTTCCCGCTGGTCACCAGAGAGTAAAGAATCTGACCGCAATGTGGGAGACCCAGGTTTGATCTTCAGGTAGGGAAGGTCCCCTGGAGAAGGGAATGGCTACCCACTCCAGTGGTCTTGCCTGGAAAATTCCATGAACAGAGGAGGCTGGCAGGCCGCAGTCCATGGGGTCAAAAAGAGTCAGATGCGACTGAATGACTAACACTTTCCCTGGTCGTAGATGCCAGCAAACACTTTGATTGAAACCTTTGGATGAAATGGGAAGTGCTCAGCTGTGAAATGCCATTACTCACTCATTCAGCAAATGTTTCTTGAGCACCTAGTGTCTGCCTGGGGAACGGGCTAGGACTCTGGGATGCTGAGCTGTGCAATGCAAGGTGACGACTCAGAGCCCTGCCATGAAACAGAGAGAGCATGGAGGGGAGCATCCAGCTCTAAACAATGACCCAGAGAAACAGGAGACACGGCAGGAGGAGAATGAGATGGGCTGCCTCCTTGGCTGGGAGCAACGGTGCAGGAGGCTCTTGGGCCCCTGGGGAGGGGGTCTTGGAGTCCAGCTTGGAACTGTCAAGGTTCTTCAGTTCTGTTCAATTATCCACTAATGACTCACAATGAACAGATTAGGAAGGGGACTGAGGACAAGGATGCTTAATTATTCAGCGAAGGAGTGAGGAGGAAACACAGAGTGTAGTCCCCAGGACAGGTTTCAGGAAGGTGGGCGAGGGGAGGAAGTGGGGGAAGGAGGCTCAGTGCCCCCCGCCAACTCCTGGTAGCTCCATAACCATTGCTGGGGCTTCCCAGGGGCTGGCCCAACCGCGGAGCCCAGGTCATCAGGACCAGAAGTGGAGCTCAGTGTTGGGAAGGGCAAAGGGGATAAGCGTGGAAAGTAGAGAGGTGAATGGAGACAGGCAGGCATACAGAGCTGGCTCACCCCAGGCTGGTGGTCTCCATCAGCACTGGGGCCCACAGAGCAGTGAGTCAAGTCTGCAGACTCTGTCTGCTGGAAACTCCTTGAGGTTGCCCTTGTCCCAGCCTGGAAAGGACACTGGCCTCGTGGCCCCCCTCCACCACCTCCTGCTTCCTGATGTCTGGGTCTCCACCTTCCTCTGGTCTCCTGGGGGTGGGGGCAGTCTATGTAGCCTCTTCCAGGACAACCGCAGCAGCGTCTCCGCACCAGACACTAAGGTTCATGTTCTACGTGAACGTGGGCCTCCCAGGAGTCCTGAGAGTTGGCGCAGAGGTATTCCTTTCCTAGGAGGCCCAGGAGGAAAGTGGGGTTCAGACAGGTGACTCTACTTGCCCAAAACCTCAGAGGTGATGTGTCAGAGATGCAGCTTGGCCCCAGGTCTGCCTGCTTCTCCCTAAACTTCTCTTCGTACTTGTTACCAGGTTGTCCTTCAGGCCTGAGACTGCAGATAAGGAGAGCCAACTCATGGCTCTGCTGAGAGTGGCTGGGCCTGAAGTCATGTCTCCCCACCCCTGGGTCCTCCTTCCCCTCCAGCCTCATTACCCTTAACCTGGGAGGAAACTTCTAGCACTTCTCCCTACTCCAACTGGTGTTCTTAGGAGCCCAAGGGTGATGCTCTCCAGGCCCCAGGGGGCCCTCTCTGATACCCGAGACTTCCCTGCCTCTGTCACACCCCTGGCAGCCTACAGAGGCCCAGGGACCTGGGATGCTCTGTATGACTGAGTCACCCACATAAGTTTCAGTTCCCTGACTTCATTGTCTGTCTTACATCTCTGCCTTCTGCACCACTCAAGGTAAACCTCATGCTAATTGATTAGACAACCTGATTAGACAACCAGGGGACGTGGGTGGACGTGAGGCACAATGTCCTTTAGTGAGGGATGATGGGGGTCGAATAGGAGAGTAAGAGTTTGTCCCATTCTAGGTTAAGTTAGATTCCTGTTCAGTTAGATTTCTGAAAGAGACAAGCCTTTGTAATTTTCTAACTCTTGCCCTGGGGAATGGGCAGAAGGCTGCTGCATGTCTCCTGTGGTCGGGTGCTTTGTAGACATTACATCATTTATTCTCACAACTATCCCATAAGTGGGAGTTTCATTTACAAATGAGAAAACTGAAGGTAAGTGACTAGTCTATGGTCTCCTAGTTTGTACAAGATCTGGATTTGAGCAGAGGGCTCTTGGACCCCAGAGTCACTGTTTTCCCACCACTGAATAGAGTTTTGGGAAACAACCTGGAGATTCAGGGATCGGGGGAGGTGACCTTGAGACAAAGGCACTGTCAATGCCTTCCTGTGGGCTACCGGCAGGGCTCGGGCCCTCCCATGCTCCAGCATCCTGGCAAGGGACACAAGCAACTCACAGCTCTGTCCAGAGTTTTACATGTTCTCAATTAATGCTCACAAGCAGCTCCAGAAGTCTTAGCTCCCTTTTGCAGATGTGGAAACTGAGGCTCGAGCATCTGAGAACTTATTCTACACGGTGAGAGAAGTAAATGGCAACACCAGGAGTCAAGAAATCATTTAACCTCAAACCCAAGGTTCTTGCAGCTGCCCTCAAAGTGGGGGGACTGCCATCTCTGATAGCAAGCCAGAGACCATAGACCCACAGGTGGGGCCCCAGACTCACAGGCCCAGGCCAGAGGTCAAGACCAGGATATTCCATGTGGAAGGACAAGAGATGTGTTTTTACCATGGAATGGGGCACACAGGGTCAAGGGGCTAGAGTTTTGGCAGAGCTTCAGAGATAGATGCATCGGTGTCAGCATCATTTAGCTCAGCCTCCTAACAATGCGTGTGTGTGTTCAGTCCCTCAGACATGTGCAACACTTTGTGAGGCCACGGACTGTAGCCTGCCAGGCTCCTTTGTCCATGAGATTCTCCAGGCAAGAATACTGGAGTGGGTCGCCTTTTCTTCTCCAGGGGATCTTCCTGATCCAGGCATCGAACCCTCGTCCCCTGCATTAACAGTCAGATTCTTTACCACTGAGTCACCTGGGAAGCCCTCCTAGCAATACAGGTGACCACAAATTACAAGCAGAGACATGACTGAAACCCAGCCTCCCCCAGCAACCACCCTCACACTCAGAGCCACCCTAGGAAGTGGGATGCTTCAGAGATCGATCTGTCCCAAGGCGGGGGGCTGCTTCTCCTCTTTCAGTTAATACGCTCTAGGTACCCAAGGTAGAGAGTGGCCAGAGCAGCAGCTTAGGCCTTCCAGACCGCACGTCTCCCTTGGTTGTCCAAGTTCTGGATGTCTTGCTAGCCTGGATAGAACCATTGTCACCCTGCTCTAAACTCTGCCCCTTCTGCTGTGCCAGCAGCAAATCTGAGATGCCTTCTCTCAGCGGATGGCAAGCCCTTTGAGCTCAGGATCTTAGGTGAGAGTCTTCTCTTTGTTTTTGTGCGTGTATTTGCTTCACTGGGCCTGGAATGCCCAGGGCAGGAGCACATGGATGAAGGGATGGGTACCTCCTTTTCTTTCTAAGACCTTGACTGGGGTTCTGATGCCCTGAGGGTTTGGGTGGGGTGGGGGTGGTGTCTAAGGCTCTTGTGTTCTGTTTGGTCACCCACTTCAAGATCCTGGGCTGGTGTGAGCAGTAAGGGGTGTGGAAATGGTGGTGGTGGAAAAAGGAAGGGGGAAAGAGGGGGTGAGATGCCTTGAAAGGTGGGGCGTTCCCTTTTCTGTTCCCTTTGCAGGGCTCAGTCTGGGGTGTGACCAAGGACCATTCTCTTCGCAGCAGTTATAGGGAGGTTCTAAATCCTCAATCTGACTGTGTCACTGCTTTGCTCAAAATCCTCCAAAGCCTCCTTGTCACCCACTGGATGGAGCCCAGGTGTATGGCTTCAAGACCCCCATGGTCTGGCCCCAGCCCTGAGGCTCCTTTCTCCCTACTCCCTCCATTGCCTCTCTGTCGGGTATGTAAACTCGATCAGCCCAGCCAACACAGGCTCCTCTCTCTACAACATCATCTCTCCCCTCTTTCCTTCTCTCCTTGGCCTGATCACTGCTTAATAATCTTTCAGGACTCCACGTGTCATCTCTTCTGGGAAGACTTCCAAGACTTCTGAAGGTCCCAGAGGGGCCTGTCCTCCTCTGTGATCGTCACACTCCCATCCTCTGAGTGGTGGTTGCTTCGTGTCCTCACACTAGACTCTGAAGCCCAAGGGGGCAGGGGTGTATCTGCTTAGGGAGATAGTCCCCCGACTCCTCGCGTCTTGCTACTCAAAAGTGTGATCCACAGATCAGCAGCATCAGTGTCACCTGAGACCTCGTTAGAAATGCGTAACCTCAGGCCCTTTCCCAGACCTACTGAATCAATTTGTTAGTATTTTTCAGTTGCTCAGTTGTGTCCAACTCTTTGTGACCTCATGGACTGTAGGCCACCAGGTTCCTCTCTCCATGGGATTATCCCGGTAAGAATACTGGAGTGCCATTTCCTCCTCCAGAGGATCTTCCTGAGTCTCCAGGATTGGCAGGCACATTCTTTACCACTGAGCTACCTGCCAAGCCCCTCTGCCTTTAAACAAGACCCAGGTACTTTGTGTGCACATTAAACTTTGAAAATCTCTGATCCAGCCAGGATTTGGCCCAGAGTAGATACCCATTCGCTACTTCGAGTCAATGAAGAAAGGCATGGGGTCTGCACTGAGAGCCATGACAGCCTCAGGCTTCTACCTGTGACCACGTGGACCTGTGACCACGTCCCCTGGAGTGGGACGGAGTGAAGAGGGGTGGGGTGAAGAAGTCAGCTACAGGACACAGACTCCACGTGCCCAGTGCACACACTTTTAAAAAGTATTTATTTTTATTTATTTGCTTATTTGGCTGCACTGGGTCTTAGTGGTGGCATGCAGGATCTTTTAGCTATGGCTTGTGAACTCTCACTTGAAGCAGGTGAAACTTAGTTCCCCTGCCAGGATTGAACCCCAGCCCCCTGCATTGGGAACACAGAGTCTTAGCCACTGGACCACCGGGGAAGTTCCTCACACACTTTTGAAGACATTGTTCTGCTGAGACTTTATGAAGGTTGGATCTTTATCCCTCACTGGTAGATTTGGGAAATAAAGGGCAAAGTGACTTGTTGCTATGGATCAGATCTTTCTGTCCCCATAAATCCATATGTGGGAAGCCTAACCCCTCAGGTAATGGTATTAGGAGGCAGGACCTTTAGGTGGGTGGAGATGGAGGTGAGAGTTGAGCCCACATGAATGGATTAAGCGCCTTTGTAAGAAGAGACCCCAGAGCAAGCTTCCTTGCTCTCTGCGCTCTGCCATCTGTGGATACAAGGAGAAGACAGCCATCTGCAAACCAGGAGGAGAGCCCTCACCAGACGCTGAATGTGCTGGGACCTTGACCTTGGATTCCCCAGCCTCCAGAACTGTGGGAAATAGATGTTTGTTGTTTCAGCCACTCTTATCTGTGGCCTTCTGTTATGGCAGCCCAGACTGACTAGGACACTGGCTCAAGGTCACAGAGCAGCAAACGGCAAAGCTGGGGTTCCAACTTCAGCCTGCCTACTTCTGGCTGGAGGAGAGAGAGGGAGAAGGTAGAGAAGGGCTGGGCATGGGAGGGCTTGCTGGGCCAGGCCCAGGAATGAGCTCACTTCAGGATGGAATTGAAACCTGTTCCTATCAGAAGAGGAGGCGAGGGAGGGACTTGGGGGGACAAGGCCTGAGCAGGCTTGATTTGTGGCTGAAATCCCAGCTTCCACTCCGGGGACCTCCGATTCCCTCAGCCCAGCTGGGGTTTGCTCTGTGTATCTTTGGTGGTGCCCTCTCCCCTTCCGGGTGTGAAATCTATCCCTCCCCGGAGCTTTCCTGCAGCCGCACACCCCCTAGGCCGCATTTCCTGGGCTCAGCAGAGTCTGGACGCCTTCCTGTCCCTGCAGATATCAGCCTGGGACATGGCTTGAGTCTCCCAATTCCGCTTTCTTCCCTTCATCTCTCGCCTTGCCTAAGAGGGCTAGGATCTGCTCAGCTACAGAATGTGGAACCCAGAGAACAGGATCTAATCCAACCCCCTCGATGTTTCAGATGAGGCACAGAGGGCCAGAAGAGGAGAAAGTTTCCCAGGATCACTGGTTAGGAGGGAGGTCATGGACAACGCTGGACGCAGGAGTCCAGCCTGCTATTTGTGTTTTCCGTTGCGCTGGGCAGTCTGCTCAGCGCCTCTGTGGAGAAGTGTACCCTCAGGTTTTGCCAGGTTTATTATTAGCCCTTATTTATTGAATACTCACCATCTGCCTGACATCAAGCACTTAACATACGTAATCACATTTAATCCTCATAATAGCCTCATGATTTATTTACTAGTCTTCCCATTATCATTATTATTCTCATTTTTCAGATGAGAAACTGAGACTCAGAGAAGTGATATAACTTGCCCCAGGCACACAGCTAGGAAGTAGCACCACAAAGATTTGAACTCAGGACTGCTCAGCTCTGAGCCCTGCTCGGCTACATGTCCTCTTGAGTGGGTTCAGCTCAGATACTCAGACTCATGTCTGTGCTGCAACAAGAGAGAAGCCCTGTGTCTCTCTGAGTGGCTGAGTATCCAAGGGCCATGGCTACACCGTCTTACCAGCTCACTGTCAGTACAGACCCTTTGGTTTACAAAGTACTCTTAAATTCGTCACTTTATCTCAGTGCCTACATAAACTCCTAAATCTGGCAGAATGGCTATTTCCCCCATTTCACAGGTTAGGAAACTGGGTTTAACACCCCAGAGCACATAATTTTTGGAACCTGGGTGGTGGTATTGATGCCATGATAACACATCACTCCCCAACTGGGCTCATGATGAATGCGAGGACCCTCGGCAGCATTCAGCAGACACTAGCCAGGGTGTTCAGACACATCATGCTTGACCGTGCCAGTCCACAGGACTCTCATATCTGGATGAGGGCAGGCCCAGGAAGACACATCCCAACACACCTCCAGGATTCTTCTATAGAAAAGGGGGTGGTTGTGGAGTTTCCTTCCCCTATCCTGCCTGGGTTTGCAACATCTGTTTGCTAGAAGATGTTTGTGGAGGGAGAGAGACCCCGTGGTTAACATGGGGACTGGTCCAGCCTTTGCAACTATAATTTTGTGGCCTTGGGTTAGTCCCATAATTCCCCTATACCTTAGCTTTCTCATGTATAAAACATGGGAATAGTGTCTACTCTACTCTTCAGTTCAGTTCAGTTCAGTTCAGTTCAGTCACTCAGTTGTGTCTGACTCTTTGTGACCCCATGAATCACAGCACACCAGGCCTCCCTGTCCATCACCAACTCCCAGAGTTCACTCAGACTCACGTCCACCAAGTCAGTGATGCCATCCAGCCATCTCATCCTCTGTCGTTCCCTTCTCCTCCTGCCCCTAATCCCTCTCAGCATCAGGGTCTTTTCCAATGAGTCAACTCTTCGCATGAGGTGGCCAAAGTATTGGAGTTTCAGCTTCAGCATCAGTCCTTCCAAAGAACACCCAGGACTGATCTCCTTTAGAATGGACTGGTTGGATCTCCTTGCAGTCCAAGGGACTCGCAAGAGTCTTCTCCAACACCACAGTTCAAAAGCATCAATTCTTTGGCACTCAGCTTTCTTTACAGTCCAACTCTCACATCCATCCATGACCACTGGAAAAACCATAGCCTTGACTAGATGGACTTTAGCTGACAAAGTAATGTCTCTACTTTTTAATATGCTATCCAGGTTGGTCATAACTTTCCTTCCAAGGAGTAAGCGGCTTTTAATTTCATGGCTGCAATCACCATCTGCAGTGATTTTGGAGCCCCAAAAATAAAGTCTGACACTGTTTCCACTGTTTCCCCATCCTCTTCCCATGAGGTGATGGGACCAGACGCCATGATCTTTGTTTCCTGAATGTTGAGCTTTAAGACAACTTTTTCACTCTCCTCTTTCATTTTCATCAAGAAGCTCTTTAGTTCCTCTTCACTTTCTGCCATAAGGGTGGTGTCATCTGCATATCTGAAGTTATTGATATTTCTTTGGCAATCTTGATTCCAGCTTGTGCTTCTTCCAGCCCAGCGTTTCTCATGATGTACTCTGCATAGAAGCTAAATAAGCAGAGTGACAGTATATAGCCTTGACGTACTCCTTTTCTTATTTGGAACCAGTCTGTTGTTCCATGTCCAGTTCTAACTGTTGCTTCCTGACCTGCATATAGGTTTCTCAAGAGGCAGGTCAGGTGGTCTGGTATTCCCATTTCTTTCAGAATTTTCCACAGTTTACTGTGATCCACACAGTCAAAAGCTTTGGCATAGTCAATAAAGCAGAAATAGATGTTTTTCTGGAACTCTCTTCCTTTTTCCATGATCCAGCAGATGTTGGGTAAATTAATACAATAGAAATGAAAGGGTTTCAAGAAGAACAACGTGTTGTATATTTATGCACTGATGATATCACGTATCAAAATGGCAGCTGGGGGTTGTAGTGTGGGAGGAAACATTTATTGAGCATCTACTGTGAGCATTTTATAGATATTATCTCATACGGCCCTCAACACGGCTCTTCAGAGAGGTATTATAGGATTTTCAGCTTTTGATTCTGGCTGAATAGCTCTTTACACATCAACCATCCTGAAGATAACAACTATGAACTGTGAGAAACATATTAAAAAATAGTTATCAGAAGGAGAGCGACACACAGCAGGCAGATTTCAGAGCTGGGGAGTGGGGGAGGTTATTGACACTTGAAAGATGGGAAGGGCACTGGGCGAATTTCTGAGCTTTTACAAGTTTAGCCTGAGGACAAACCCTTGTCCTCCCAGGCCAGTTGGCTAAAACCTGGATGGAAAGCTGCAGTCAAACTGGTTTGAAGAATAAGGGGATAGATTTCAAGGCACATTCAAGGAAAACGAAGAAGAAAACTCAGGAAAGAGTGAACCAGAGAGGGGAACCCTAGATACAGGGCATAAACTCTGCCCAAATGCCTGGTTGACCTTTGAACCAATGCCTGTGTAAGATAGATGCTCAGCAAAACCTAAAGAAACTGAATGGAAATTTCGGCTGCAACCCACTGAAAGAGTGACAGGTTTGCAATGAGAGTTACCTACTTCATTAAAGAAACAAACAAAACTTCCCCAATAGTCTTCATAGCAACACAGGGAACCCAAAGTCCCTACAACTTTATCATGCACCATATCCAGGATACAATCCCAAATTATTGACATTGAATAAAACAGGAAAATATGATCCATAGAGATCCATAGACCCATGGAGCCTGGCTCTAAAGTGGCCCAGAGTTTTTGATTAAAGACAACCCATGGAACCTGGCCCTAAAATGACTCAGAGTTTTCTATTAGCAGGCAACGATTTAGAGTAGCCCTTATAACTTGTTGGGGCTTCCCTTGTGGCTCAGCTGGTAAAGAATCTGTCTGCAATACAGGAGACCTGGGTTCAATCCCTGGGTTGGGAAGATCCCATGGAGAAGGGAAAGGCTAACCACTCCAGTATTCTGATCTGGAGAATTCCATGGACTGTATGGTCCATGGGGTCACAAAGAGTTGGACGCGACTCAGTGACTTTCACTTCACTTCACTTTTATAACTTGCTGGAGGATGTAATGAAACCATGCTCACAATGAATGTGAAGATAGAATTAATCTCACCCCAAAAACAAACAAACAAGCAAAACTACAAAAGAGAACCAAACATAAATTTAAGACCTGAAAAATATATCTGGGGGGAAAAAAGTATTATAATTGCCATTTATAAATATAAGAAATTCAGATTCAGAGAGAGTAATTTTCCTAAAGTTACGCTGACAAGTGATAGATTTAGAATTTGATTTAGTCTATTTGGCTCTAAGGACTTTATTTTCGCAACTCACTAGGAGGGATTTAGAGATTAGTAGGAGTCTGTGGGTAAATGGAAGTGCATGTGACCTTCCCTGAAGCTCAGCGAGACCAAGGGATGTTGTTCTTTTTTTTTTTTTTTTTTCTTTTTCTCTAATAGAAAATTATTTAATTAGTATACGTGTGTTCCCCATCCTGAACCCTCCTCCCTCCTCCCTCCCCACACCATCCCTCTGGGTCGTCCCAGTGCACCAGCCCCAAGCATCCAGCATCGTGCATTGAACCTGGACTGGCATCTCGTTTCATACATGACGTTTCACATGTTTCAATGTTGTTCTAAGGTTTTGCTGTGGTTCTCAGAGAGCAGCCAATGGGATTCTCTATCCATGGTGCTGAAATGTGCCCACCACCCAAAACTCTTTTGATTATTTGCACGAATGAGTGGGAAAAGGAGTGAAGATAAGCCATAGCCTTTCACGATCTGGAATCTATCCATTTTGTTTTTCAAGTCTAATGCCATGCATGGCCCTATCCATTGCTGTCTGTGGGTTTTGCTCGTGTTCTGCGTTATCTTTTTCCATATTTTGCATAATATTTTTCCTCAGAGGTGTCAGTAGATAGAGGGGAGGGGGGTCTTCATGTATTCACATCACCTTCCTATAGATCTACTTCAATCTGATTCTTATTTGGTGAGTTTAGTGAGGTGCCTAATGCTCTGCAGAGTATCTAGGAAGGCAGAGAAAATGGGACCCAGTGCCTGTTCTTTGGGAACACCCCCTTGAGAATGAGCACAAAGAAGGAGTGGAAGAAGGCCAGCCATGTGGACTCAATCTTTGCTGCGTGTTTGTGAAAAATCTACCTTGAAACTTAAGAGGACTTTGAATGGCACTGTAAGTTGACAGAAATCATAAAAGGCTTTCTAGAAGAGATGGGATGTCACCTGGTCTATAAAGGCTAGGCTCAGGGGAGGAAAGGAAAAGATCATTCTAAGACACAGTAGGTACTTAATAGACATTTCTTAATTGAGGGAAATGTGTGCACAATCCTTATGTTTCTATTTTTAAGCATCTGTTTTGAAAAAATGATTTATTTAAAATATTAACAGTCTATTTTAACACTCTCTGTAATAGCTCCAAACTGGAAACTACCCAAACGCCCATCAACAGTGGAATGAATAAATAAATTAGGATATGCTCACACAATGGAATACCACATAACAATGAGAAGGGGGAACTCTAGCATGACACGAAACAGTATGGATGAATCAGATGAATCTCAGAAGCACAATGTGGTACAAAAGAAGGTAAGCACCAAAGAGGACCTATTCTAGGATTCCATTTATATAAAGGACAAAAAGAGGCAAAACTCATCTACAACTTTTGAAGTCAGCATGGTGGACCTGAATGGCCGTGAGTGGAAGAAGCACAGGGGGTGCTTCTCAGGAACTGAGAAGGTTCTGTTTCTTGATCTGGATATTGGTTACATGAATGGTTCAGATTTTGAACGTGTTATTGGGCTGCACTTTTACGATAAATACATTTTTTTCTGTGAGTATTTTGGATTTCAACAGAAAAGTTAATGAAGAAAAACGGGGTATGTTCCCCAACTTGACTTCCTAGAACCCCATGCTCTCTTGCTCTTTCTCATTGATATCAGGTGACCTGACCCTTTGGTGGTGGGTTTCTCCTCTAGGAGTCACTTCTTCTAAGACCAGGAGAGAAAAGACAGAGCCTCTTACCTCCCGTTTTAGTGATGGGGAAACTGAAGCCTGTAGATGGGAAGTAACTTTTCTTCTTGTCACATAGTGAGTCAAGGAAAGAAAGGACTTTGGTCTTTAGGGAACCTCCTTTCTGTGGCCCAAGTAACAGATCCCTGCTCAGCCTGATCCTCCTGAAGAGACAAAGGGTGTCTCAGGAAGTTAGAATGATGGTTGGGAAAGGCTGGAGGTGTTCAGAGGGCTCTGGAGCCCTGCTCACACTGCCAGGTCTGTGTAAAGCAGCATCTGGGGGGCCCTGGGCCTGCTACGGCTTCTGTGAGATTTGAGACAGCCAGCTCCTCTCCCTAGAGCTGCGACCTGAACTGTAAAATTAGAGATTTAACTTGATGACAGCAAGGCTTAAGTGTCCTTCCAGTTCTACCATTTCAAGATCTAGATCTGAACTGCAGTTGTCCAAGTCTGATTAAGCACAGTCTGTACTGCTCTGTACCCTCATAGGCTGGGCTGGGTCAGGGTTAGAGAAGGGAGTCCTCAGGACTCTTACAAACCATTCATTCTTGGATAAAGAAGATGTGGTACATACATATGATGGAATATTACTCAGCCATAAAAAGGAACAAATCTGAGTTGTCATGCAATGCATGAACCCAGAACCTATTAATACAGAGTGAAGTAAGTCAGAAAGAGAAAAACAACTATCTGATATTAACACATATACTCTTGGAATCTAGAAAAACAGTACAGATGAATCTATCCACAAGGGAGAAATAGAGACACAGACATGGAGAATGGACTTGTGGACACAGTGGGGGAAGGAGAGGGTGGGATGAATTGAGAAAGTAGCATTGACAGATGTACGCTATCATGTGTAAAACAGATAACCAGTAGGAAGGTGTTATATAACCCAGGGAGCCCAGCCTGGTGCTCAGCGATGACCTAGAGGGCTAGGATGGAGGGGGGAGGGAGGTGCCAGAGGGAAGGGATATATATATATATATGATTTATATATATATATATGCTGCTACTGCTGCTAAGTCGCTTCAGTCGTGTCCGACTCTGTGTGACACCATAGACGGCAGCCCACCAGGCTCCCCCATCTCTGGGATTCTCCAGGCAAGAACCCTGGAGTGGGTTGCCATTTCCTTCTCCAATGCATGAAAGTGAAAAGTGAAAGTGAAGTCGCTCAGTTGTGCCCGACTCTTAGCAACCCCATGGACTGCAGCCTACCAGGCTCCTCCATCCATGGGATTTTCCAGGCAAGAGTACTGAGTGGGTTGCCATTGCCCACTTTATTGCCATTTTATATATATATAAAATTATGACTGATTAGCACTCTTGTATGGCAAAAACCAACCCAACATTGTAAAGCAATTCTCTTCCAGCTAAAATTAAAAAAAAAATCTATTCATTCATTCAGCACGCATTCCTTTATTGAGCAGCTGCTCTGCTACACTAGGCTCTGTGCTGGGGACACGTAGATGAATGACCAGGTTCACTGTCCTTGTGGAGCTGACACTCTGGAGGAAGAGAGAGAGTAAATGGTTGTAAAAAGTGTGATGAGTGTTGCACATACAGGTAAGTATCAAATGCTATTGACGCACAGAAGAAGAGTCGATTCCTGTTGAGGTGAGACCAGGGAAGGCTTCTAAGAGGAGGCAATATTTGAGCCGGACCTGGAAGAAGGAATAGGTCAGACTAGAGAAGCACCCTTGACAGAGAGGACAGCATATCTGGAGGCACAGAGCGGGGAAAACAAAGCATTTCTTTCTGTGGGGCTAGACCTGGGGAGGGGGAGAGACAGGAGAGGGGAGGCCACAGGTTTTGACACCGAGACAACCAGCTCGGGCGCAGGGGTGAAGATGCCCGCGCAGAAGGAGCCTGAAACTGCAGGAGGCGGCAGGGGCCTGCGAGGGCCCCCTCCTCATGTATTCTTCCATGTCTTTGTCCCACATTTGAATGAGACTCAGGTTTCTGCTGCACGAAGCCAGCCCCCTGAGGCTCTCCGGTCAATAAGCTCTTTAAGGAGCCAAAGAGAGGCAAGATCAATGCAGTTGTCATTGATTCCACCTCGGTGGCCGATTAGTATCAGGGACTTGGCCGGCCCGGGAGCCCCTCGCTAATGCATCATGGAACTGAGATTAAACTGGGAGACCCCAGCGGCCCTGGGGAGAGCTTCTGCCCACCCCATATGCTGGGGGTGGGGTCAGGGGAATAGAGGAGGAGGTCCTGATCCAACCTGCTGAGGACCCTGCCACCCGGATGAACCCCGTAGATAGCTCCAGACAGACAGTTATGGTTATGTCATTTCCTTGCTTAAAATCTTCCAATGTCCCCCATCACTTGTGGGGTCTGCAGACTCAGTCACAGGGCAAGTGTCTCCTCTGTAATCTGGACCCTCATTATTGTTGCCTTCTCCAGCTTTATCTCATGCACTTTCCCCTCATGCTCTGAACTCTGTCCAGAAGGACTGCCTGCTGTTCTTCCAACTCATCATCCCCATGCAAGGGGTCATTTGCCATTTCTTCCAGGAAGTCCTCCCTGACCTTCCCCTTACCACCACCACCAAAATCCAACAGGCACCCTTCCAAGTACTTGCCTGAGCAGAGCAAGGATGAGAACGATCTGTAACTGCTGATTTTATTGTCTCATCTGGCTGCACATTAGAGTCGCCCGGGTGCTTTAAAAAAGTACTGATTCAGATTCACTTGGTCTGAAAGAGGTCTGGGTGCTGCTGTGTGTGTATGTGTGTGTGTGTTTCCACTCCTTCCAGGGGATCCTAAAGTCCATCCACGGCTGAGAGTCACTGGATTAGATTTAAATTCCAGAAAAGCAGGGGCCACGTTGATCGCTTTCACCCCTCCATTCCCAGTGCCCAGCGCAGGGTCTGGCACAGTGTGTTCATGGACTCTCCTGACCTGGGGCACTCCCTCTGCTGGGACATCCCTCTCTGCCCAGCCACCACCCCTTCCCCCTGTGAGGCGGCATGGAGAAGCAAGGGTTAGCGCTTGGAGTTGAATAGGGTCACTTAGGAGGCTCTTCTGTAACATGTCATATCGCATTTAATTCTCAGTGTGTTTCTATGAGACAGGAAGATGAGAAATAAACATCCCATTTTTGCATAGGGGTGGGGACCCTGAAGCCCTAGAACTGTATGTAAAAGTGGTCAGACCTGGGCACCACGGCTAGAAATAGGCAAAGCCAAGATCCTACCCTGTGGCCAACTTGAATTTTTTTTTCGCATGAGTCTCATTACCAGGGGCTCCTTCGGGCTAAATCAGAGCCTTCTCTGTGGCCATCAGTCTTGCAGCCACTGGCCCTGATTCTTGCCCTTTATGCTCCCCTCTGGGGAATAGCCTTCCCAAAGAGGGTGGCAGTGGTCTTCCAAGAGCCGTCCACAATGGAGGCAGCCCTGGTTCTCCCAACTTCATGGAGCAAGGCAGGGAGGCTGACGTGGTGGCCCAAGGGAGCTCCAGACTGGGAATCAGAGCTGGGCTCTAGGCCTGTCTGTGCCAGCCATGTTTCATGGACCTGGGCCCGTCCTCTGTTTTCCTAGACTCATCCTGACAAACTGGAGACTTCTCTGTCCTGAGACAGAAAGTGGGGACAAAAGCTTTCGAGACAAGGTCAAGGGTATTACACATAGTGAAGGGTTGTGTGACCCTAAAGGGCTGTGTGCAAGTGTCCTAAGATTTTCGGAAGAGGCTCCACCCAGGCGTGGGCCCCACCTCCTCCTGAGCTTGGCCTCTGACTTTGCCTTCCCACCTTCTCCAATATCATCAACGTTGCTCACCTTGCGCATGGGAGCCTGGACATAGCATGGGAGGTCTCACTGGCAGGCTCCACGATATTTATTTAGACGTACGAGCTTACTTAGGCTTCCCAGGCGGTGGTGGTGGTAAACGACCTGCCTGCCAATGCAGGAGATGTAAGAGATGTGGGTTCAATCCCTGGGTCAGGAAGATCCCCAGGAGGAGGGCATAGCAACCCGCTCCAGTATTCTGGCCTGGGGAATCTCATGGACAGAGGAGCCTGGTGGGCTATAGTCCACAGAGTTGCAAAGAATCAGACTCGACTGAGGCAACTTGCATGCATGCACGAGCTTATTCAGAGATAAGCTGTTTGAACAAGGAGAGTGAGCTAAGGATCCCTCCGTTCTCTGCTTCCCTGGGGGCTTGGAAGCAAGGGACCAGGGCCTCTGTGGGACCGAGACGGTGGGAACCCAGCCCTCCTGCTGCTATGGGAAGGAGAGGAAATCTTCAGGAGCACCCATCCACAGCCGGACAGGTGAGATGGAGAGCAAAGTGAACTGGACAGCCCGGCACCTTCAGGGACTCTTCCTACAGAGCTGTCCCGGATGGGAGTGGAGGGGTGGGAAGGGAAGATGAATGGGAGGTGGGCGAGGGGTCAGTGCCCTTGCCCTGGTCCTGCAGAGTGGGTGACAGTGGTATCAAAACCCAGCCCATCTCAGGCCCAAGTCAGGACAAGATTCTCAGGGCGGAAGCCCTAACGTGGAGGACAGACCAGGAGAGCAGGGCCTTGGGCTCCATTGCCCCTCACCCACCCCTTCAATCACATTAAATACCCTGGAGTCATGACCCCTTGAGTCCCGGCAGAGCAGACACCATTTAGCCTATAGTGCTGTAGGATAATTTGTTTTCAATTCACAATATTTTTTCCTTGTCCAGGATACCAAGGAAGTCAGGCTGCAACCTGCTGTAAGAGAGGAAATTTTCTGGATAATCTGAGCCTCAAGACTCTACCTGGACAGCCAGGAGGGCTCACGGATCCAGGTGTCTAAGAAGCCGGACAGTGCAGCTGATCTTAGAATTTATGTTTTCCTTTGATATTTTCCCCAGCCCTTTGAAGCTCAGATACATAGAATTTGAATAATTATTCCATATAATTTTTGCCACACTCTCCTCACTGGTCCATGTTTGGGGCTATTTTTCATTCATTCACTCATTCTTTTGTGTTAAAAATAAGTACCTTTAAATCCACCACCCAGCATAAAAGCTAAGACCTTGACAATGATCTCTACCTAATTGTGTGGCTTCCTCCTGTCCCTCCCATCTCCTGCCTTCCTCCCCCCAAAGTAAGCATCATTATGAATCCTCTATCTGCCATTGATTTGCTTTCTTTTTTAACATACTTGTTTTATTGTATCTAAATGTTTTCCAGCCTCTTTGCTGATACCTCCCCCTCCCTCTCCTTAGGGTACTTACAGAATACAGGAAATGAGATGTGAGTTGCTCCATTATTTTTAGCGGCAATAAAACTCTTACTGAAACCACCTTGGCGGCCAGTGTTCTCTGGGGGGAGGGGACAAAGGGGGAGGGAAATTCTCCTTCCAGAGCAGCCACTATGTAAGGAAGGGGCGTGAAAGATGTGCTTTGCTGAGCAGAGTTCAGAAGGGTGGGCTTTCTAAGTAATCCCCCTCCTTCCAAGGCTTCAATTAACCCATCTTTGTCCGAAGCTGAAAGCCTTGTAAAATTGGCATCTCTTCTGCACTCCGCCACCCCAGGCTGTGGCTGCCCAGCCCCAGCCAAGCGGCTCTGCAGAAGCCCTGGGTCTAGGTGGGCCTAGTTTATTCTCAATGATTCCAGCCGGCATCTGTTCCTCTGGAGGACCCAGTGCAGGCGCTGACCTGGGGATGCTTCTGAGATATGATTATTGAGATGGGAGGGCAACCCTAGTGTCCAGTCCTGGACGGGTCACAGCGTCGACCCCACCCCAGGCCACCTCCCCCCAACACGAGCCCCAGTCCATGCTCACGCTGGACCAGGGTTCCTCCTGGACTCTTCCCTTGCTGCTCTTCAGGCCGAGACCCAATTTTATCCATGAGTGAGCCTGCGTAATCCTCTTCTGGTCACCGTCCATGGCCTGGGGAGGGCAGGATACAGCCCGGGCTGGGAGGCCTGAGCCACTTCTGGGCTGCAGAGGGAGCCTGTGGACACAGCACCAGCTGCCAGGACAGCCACCTCTCCAGCTGGAGCCCTCCCCCGGCGGACCCACCAGCGACCCTCATTTCCTCCAGGAGGGAAGGGAGGCATGAATGAGCCCGAGAGGTCAGCAGGAGCCCACCAGCAGGGCTGAAGTCCCATCACATTTTTGCTCTAAGTAGATTTGGGGTGGAGTCCTGGTAGGGAGACCTTCCCTGCTCCTCCTTCTCCTTTTTTTTTAAACATTTATTCAATTTACTTATTTGGCTGAGTTGGGTCTTAGTTTAGAGAGAAGTTAGAGAGCTTAACTTAGAGAAAAGTTAGTGGGCTTCTCTCTAGTTGCAATGCATTGGCTTAGTTGCCCCACAGCGTGTGGGATCTCACTTCCCCTACCAGGGATTGAACCCATGTCCCCTCCATTTCAAGGCAGAGTCTTAATTCCTGAACCACCAGGGAAGTCCCTCCTTCTCCTCCTTAATGCTGAGGGTTGAGTGAGGGGTTGAGTGAGGAGAAGAACCCTGCCCGAGCTGAACTAGAGATACAGCAGAAAGCCTGGGAAAGCTTAAGACTCCCCGAACCAAAAGGGTCTCTAGAGAGAGCCCCCACCCTAGACTCATGGATGGGAAAACTAAGGGCCATCACGGGAAGTCACTCAGTTAGGGTTTCTCAAAATCAATCTGGCAGAATAACGCTGGCCCATCACTCCTGTCCCCTACACTGAACCCCTTCTACATGTTTCCTCTGCAGGGGGCGTTCTCCTCCCAGGAAGCTGTTATCCTGAGCACTTAATATCCCACTGGCTAAACATAAAGGCTGGCATCAATGGTCTGAGGTTCAGGGCCTGCCTCTGTGACCTCAAGCACATAACACAGCTGCTCCAAGCCTGTTCCTTTATCTGGAAATTAAAAAAAAAAAAAAAAAAAAAACACATTGTGTTAATCATCATGTCTATCTTCAAGGCTTGTTGTGAAGTTGGAATGAGATGCTGCAAACATCCAACACAGTGCCTAGAGCATGGCAAACACTCTAGGAATCCTAGTAGTTGTATATGATTGTCTTGGAGCCAGTGGGTTCCTATTCATCCTTCACAACCCTGCCCAGACGTCCCCTCCCCCATGAAGCCCTCCAAGGTGGCTCCACACATATGCTTGATAACTGACCCCTCACCCCTCTAGCTTCATCCTGGGCAAACATCGCTTTCTTCTATGGCTGGTTGACACATGGACTGTCTGTGCAGGGATGAGAGTTCCCAAGGGGAAGAGGTGTGTCTCGCTCTCCCATCATCCCCCTGTCAGCTGTGGTGGGGCCAGGGTTGAGCAGATGGCTTATCAGTGATGGGCATGGCATGGTGCTGTCTTGACTTGTTGGTACCCAACCTTGCAAGCCAACTCCTCTCCTGTCCTTATTTATGTCCCCTCTTTGATGCTATTCAGGTCTGTATTTGGTGGCCTTCGCTGCCCTCTCCTGACCGCAGAGGGCAGGGCAGTGCCTTGGGAGGGGGTGAGGGTGGCATTGGGGCAGAGAGGCAGAGGCTGAGTGAGTTTTGCTTCTTCCTAGACTGCCTTTTGGAGAAGGCCATGGCACCCCACTCCAGTACTCTTGCCTGGAGAATCCCATGGACAGAGGAGCCTGGTAGGCTGCAGTCCATGGGGTCGCTAAGAGTCGGACACGACTGAGCGACTTCACTTTCCCTTTTCACTTTCATGCATTGGAGAAGGAAATGGCAACCCACTCCGGTATTCTTGCCTGGAGAATCCCAGGGACGGGGGAGCTTGTTGGGCTGCCGTCTATGGGGTCCCACAGAGTCGGACACGACTGAAGTGACTTAGCAGCAGCAGCAGGAGACTACTTGGGCTTCCCGGGTGGCCCAGTGGTAAAGAAATTGCCTGCCAATGCAAGAGAGATGGGTTTGATCCCTGGGTTGGAAAGATCCCCTAGAGGACAAATGGCAACCCACTCCAGTATTCTTGCCTGGGAAATCTCACGGACAGAGGAACCTTGTGGGCTACAGAACATGGGGTCACAAAGAGTCGAACATGACTGAGCACACATGCGCACACACAGCCTTTACACATCCTTCTGCATCTTGGGCTTTGACCCCTCTGAGCCCACAGGGAAACCCACAGAAGATGTGTGCCAAGTGGGCAGATCTCCAGAAGGGCCATCATCATGTGGCAAGCCAGCCCTGCATGCTGCACAGGGACAGACCTCAAAGCGAGGGACAGCCCACTTCACCCTGGAGCTCACCTGCCCAGCAGAAGCCCTGAGGGTGAGCCCTCGGCCACGTGGTTTTACACACACAGGTACCAGGCTCGCCCAGTTGCTCACAGCTATCTCGTGCCTACTTTGGGGAGTGTGACAGATTGAATGAAGATGGTTCCAGCTAAGAGAGTCCTATAATTATCAACTGCGGATTATTTTAATTAAAAAGCTTTGCATCCTCAGCTCTTAATTTCTAAAATGATTATAAATGTTATTATTAAAGAAAAATCCTTGAAGTGAGATCCATAAATCTCAGCCCAGGCTGAGATGGGTGAGCTGGCACAGCAGAGGAGGCCCCGTGCAGGGCTGAAACCACAAGGGAAGAGAAGGAGGGAGAGAGAGGGGAGGCGAGACAGGCTGGAAGGAAGGGAATGGAGGAAGGACGAACTCCCCTGTGCCCCTCTCCCTCTTGCTTCACCTCTGGATCGTTAAGCATTTAGGACTGAGCCAACAGACCAGATCTGGGTTTGAAACCTGAGTCTGCTCTTTGTGGTGTGACTTTGGGCAAGTCAAGTGACCTCTCTGAGCTTCAAGCTTCTCTCTAATGTAGTTTTCATCTTTCAGGTCTCTCACATAAAGAATGGAAATGATTGCCATCTGGTGGGGCTATTTTGAGGTATGTTGATAATGTGTGGAAAGCACTTGTCACAGAGGAGCAGTTTCTGGTTAGCTCTGGCCCCGTCTTCAGGAGGGGTCCTGGGAGTCTTCTGTTGCTTCATAGCTCCATTCCGTGGTGGTCCTAGGCTCATGATAGGTTGACCCCTCATACTCCAGGAGGGGACCTCAGGAGGTGTGATTACTACCAGCCTGAGCCTGGGACCAAGGGAAGATCCTTCAGCTTTCCCGGTCTCCCACCTCGGGAAGGGAGGGCAGAAGGGATAGAAGAGCCCTGCTTTTTCACCTGACATACAAAGAAATGGACTGGGGGCCCAGAGAGGGAAACGTCTAGCCCAAGGTCACTCAGCAAACTCCCGGCAGATCGTTTTACCCATTTTAGCAGATGGCTAAAGCCTGTCTTTCTTATTTATTTTAAGCCTGTCTTTCTAATGGCTGAGAACAGATCATCTGAACCAGGAGGTGATGCTGATGTTGACATTGGCGCGGTAGCTGGGGGAAGGGGTTGGCAGCCGTGAGACGAACAGGTCGAGGGGCCGCCGGGGGTCGGGACAGCTGGCTGCCAAGCGCACCCTCAGGCCCATCCCTTCTCTCCCTGGACCTTAGTTCTCTCCTCGGTAAAGTGGGGATGATAATCACAGCCCCGCTGACCTCCTAGGCTGGTGGTGAGCGTCGGATGAGATGATGGATCGGAAAGTGCTTTGTAAGCGGGAAAGCATGAAGCAAATGTAGGAGATTATTAACATTAATATTAATGAACTTGCTCACAGTTGGCCACTGGCCACAGATGATGGAACGTGGGGAGCCTGGGGAAGACGAACTTTTCCAGGCTTTCTGTCGGGCTAGCTGAGGGGTCAGGGAGGGAGTGTCTCTGTGGTCATTTCCCAGATTCCTATAGCTAGAAGTACTTCGGGGAAAAAAAAACCCTCCAGCTTTTCAGCCATGGGAGCTGGTAGTGTGTAGGCAGCACCGGGGATGGTACGGGAGGGACCTCTCTTTCCTGGCTAGCACAGTGATGGAGATTGCTGGCATTGTGGCTCGAGGCTGATCTCTTCTTGGGACCTGAGGACTGATCCCCCTCTGTGAACCCCACTGAGGGCAGAAGGGCTCCTTTCCCTGTTCGGTCTCCCTCTCATCCTCAGAAGACTGACCCATCCCCCCTTGGGGAAACTGCCAGGTCAAAGAGATGAGGATGGAGTCAGGCGCCTGCATCCTCTTTCTAGCACATTCCTCCACCTCTCCTCCCCCGACACTCACAGGTGGGGGGCCCTGTTTCTGGGAATGCACCTGTGCGTAGAGTTGATTTGTGTCCTGGGCTAGTCCTCCACTCATTCATTCACTTCATTCACTCACTCACACGTTCTGTAAAGCTTCCTGAAATGTCTGAGATGTGCCAGGCACTGGGATGCAGGGGTGAATGAGACCCTGTCCCTGCCATTAAGGCTCAAAGGCTGCTGTCGGTGACAGATGACAGAAGTGCAAACAGGCCCTTCCGCCACTCGCCATGGTTTGGAGCTATGGGAATGTCTCGGAGCCCGAGGTGAGGGGAGATTTTCAGAAAACATTTCCTGGAGGAGGTTGTTCTGAGCAGAGGCTCAGGGTGGGGAACACGTGATGTTCATACTCACCCATTACTTAACCCAAATGGAACATTCCAGATTCTCAACTTACAGAAGAAGGAGGTGCAGATCCACAGGCTTCAGGACCTCTGCTTCCAACTAAATCCCCGACCAGCCGCAGTTCCCAAGGATGGAGAGCCTTCCACAGCTTCTGCCCACAGGGGCTGGGGAGTCAGAATCTAAAGATGGGATCTGAACTGCAGCTCTGCCTCAAACAGACCATGCCTTCTGGTCTCTGTGCTTGAAAGATGAGGCCAGGTTGTAACGACCTGAGGTGGTGGTTGTGAATAGCGCCCTGTCAAAGGAGAGCCACACTGTCATTCCCTATCATTTTATTGTTCAGCTGGAAGTGTTCTGATATCCCCAGCAGGACAGAGGCTTGGAGAGCACAGTCATATTGCACTTCAATATTTGTCGATTCCTTTGCACCAAGTATAGGGCTTAAGAATGTGAAGATTTATCAGGATTCTGTGTGCTTTGTTTGTGTGTGCATGTGTGACAGAGACAGAGAGAAGTGGGGAGGATGTGTGAGTGCTGGCTTGTCTCAAGAAACCCTTGCATTGAGGGTCCCACATGCACACTCATTGCCTGTGGTCCATATATGCACATCCCCTTCTGTCCCCTAGCACGACCACACCCTTGACAATTTTACTCTGTGCGCCCCATGAGTTCCCTGGAGCAGCCCTGGCTCCCACTCACTCACTACGTCCCCAGGATTCTCTCATTGGCCCAGTCAGATCTCACTTCCTGGTCCATGAACCAACTTAATTGTGGATTTGGAGGATTAGGTGCCAGTGCTAATTCCTCTATCATAAAGAGATGATGCTGAACCCTGGGATGAGGGGTCCAAATCCTGCAGGGTTGGAGAGAAAATATCCTGGCTGGTAGGATTCTGGAGGGAGAAATCATTTTAGGGTGATGGACCTTCCAGGTGGAAGAAAGAGCAGGAGCAAAAACAAAGAGACTGGCTAGGGTAGGCTGAGTTTTAGGGATGACAGTGGTGTGGAGCAAGGGGAGCCTGGAGCCTGGCATGATAGCTATGGTCAGGAATACACACCAGGTGCTGTGCTGGTTGTTCCATCCGGCTGGGGCATTGTGAGTGCAGCTAGCTTTGACCGCCAGGTGGAGCAGTTGGTGATGGGCAACGAAGCTGGGCCTGGAGCAGAGGATACAAGCAGCCACGCATGGGCTTCTGGGAAATGAATGTGCAGCTGTGTGCTTGGTGGGCCTGGGGGAGGCCAGAGGCAGGGAGGCCTGGAGGGAGGTGGCTGAGACAGATCAGGGGGACAGTGGAGAGGTTGGCCAGAGGGGTCAGAATGGAGAGAGAAAGAAAGGATGATGGCACGACAGCCTGGATGTGTGGCTTGTCACTGAGTCATGGGGAAGATACTTCTAGGGAGCCAGAGAGGAAGGGCAGCTTGGAGGGGTGGGAAGGATGGCAGACTTGGTGACGGGACACCTGAGCCCGTCCCATCCCTCCCCTTTGTCTAGAGGGATCAGAAGCACCACTTGAGAAGCGCCTGCTGTGTGCTATGCATGGAGGCCTGTGGCTATATCATCCCATTTCACAGATGCAACAATGAAGCTAAGGATGTGTGTGGCTGGCTGGTATTGCAGGGTGAGGGTCGGACAGCACCACAAACGCTGGTCTCTCCCCTCCCTTCCTCGAGCCTGAGCTGGCACTGACAGCCCTCCCCTCCTCGCCAGTTACATGCCCACCTGGGCAGTTACAGCCCACAGCCTGGGCCGGCCTGAGGCATTTCTCTGAACTCAGGAGGATAGTAAGAGCTCTTTTCTGGCTTCCCACCCTCAAAGAGCCCAGCCCTCTATTTGCAGCGGCTTACTTACTCGGCAGGCCCTTTGATTTGCAAGAGAAGCAGGCGGCAGGGCTGTCCCTGGCCACCAACAGATTTAGAGATCTGGCTTCGGGTGGAAAAAAAAAGCTTATTTCTCCTCTCTCTCTCTCTCTTTCCTCTTTTTCCTTCCCCGCCTCCTCTTCTGACTTTTTTTTTGAAGATTATTTTTAACAAGGGATTTGAAACTTCAGATGCGGCAAAGCTCTGGGACAACGGGAGATGGAAGGCTGACGCTGATTGGCTGGAGAGAGGAGTGGGACACGGGAGATGGAAGGTTGATGCTGATTGGCTGGAGAGAGGAGTGGCCCAGAAGCAGGACTGACTCACAGTCCTGTCCCGTAGCATTGACTGAGCACCCAAGCGCACACATCAGGCTGGGTGCTTGACACCCATCCTGTCCTCCCCATGCTCCTAGGAGGGAGATTTAATTCATTTTCCAGCTGAAGAAAGAACGTTTCGCTCCAGGTCACACTGTGGGTAAGGGGTGGAATCTAGCCGTACCCACTCCTGAGGCTGGGACGCTGAAGATTACTGGGACCCTCCGTGGACCCCATTCCCCATGAGATCAAAAGCAAAGGGGCTCAAATCTTTCTTTGCCTTCTCTGCTCCCAGACAGATTCCTGGACATTTAGGGATGTGCTTCGCAAGAGTCCGTTTTTCTGGTCAACTAAGAGGACTTACTGAAGCAGGCTCCTTCCTTCCTTGGCTGTCCCACTGGGTAACTTGGGACTATAATGGCGTAAGGACATTAGCCTAGCTCTGTTTTCAGCCCCTCTTTGTGACTAGGAGAAGAAAACCCTAGCCTGGGAACCCCCAGGGTCCTCACTCTGCCCACTCTGTGACTATGGGCAGACTTTCTAAGGAGCTGACCGCCTTTCTAAGGTGGGCTCCGGTCCCTTCTGCAGGAGAAGCATGAGGTGGGAAAGGACAGCACAGGATGGTGGTGGGAACCTGGCTTTAGAGGCTCACTGATCCTGATAACGTTTGACAGCAGCCTCCCATCACACCTAAGAGAAAATCCAGAACTTCCTACAGAGCCAGTGAAGTCCTGCCTGGTCCATGCTATCCACCAGCTATCTGTCTTTGCACAGGTCCCAGCCACACCAGCCCCAGACACCCTCAGGGCCCTCTTGCCCTCCTCAGGGCCCTTGCATATACTGTCCCCTCTTCCTTCACTTCTGGATGGTTCCTCTTTGCAACTGGGCTGCAGGGAGACCTGTCCATCTGCCACCATCATTTCCTCAGCAGCACTTGTGGCCGATTCTGACTCTGCCACAAGGCTAAGCATCACCCCCAGTTTGTATATCTTTCCATTCCAAGGCTCCCCTGGAGCCTGCTGCAGCCTAGACTCACCATGTGTGTGTGCTAAGTCTCAGCAGTTGTGTCCAACTCTTTATGACCCCACAGACTGTAGCCCACCAGGCTTCTCTGTCCATGGGATTCTCCAGGCAAGAATACTGGAGTGGGTTTCCATGCCTTCCTCCAGGGGATCTTCCCAACTCAGGGACTGAACCCACATCTCTTGCCATCTCCTGCACTGGCAGGTGGGTTCTTTACCCCTAGCACTATCTGGAAAGCCCTTGTCCATGGGTACCTATTAACAAATCATTGACTTTAACCTGGCCACTCCCTCCATTTCTTTTTTTGCAAAATGAGTATAAGAACACCTACCCCATAAGGTTGCTGCAAGGGCAAGACCAAGTAAAGGGCTGGGCCTGAAGGACCAGGAAATACCATCTTCTACTCATATTAATATTCATTCTCAAGTAGAGCCTGTTCAGTGTGGCTGGCACACATGCGCATCTTGGAAACTGGCAAAGAGGAAACCAAGATTCATTCATAAAGGCAGCTCAAGACTGGTTCATAGGCAGGCCGGCCACCTGGGTGCCTGGGGCTCTTTCCTGCCCTGTCCATGCCTCCTGCTGACCATGTGGATGATCACGTGGCCTCCTCTTTTTAAAAATATTTATTTATTTGGCTGTGTTGGGTCTTAGTTGTTCCACGCGGGGTTTTTGTTGCAGCACATGGGCTCAGTAGTTGAGGTATGCGGTCTTAGTTGTCCTGCAGCATGTGGGATCCTAGTTCCCTGGCCAGGGATCAAACCCACGTGCCCTGCACTGGGAGGTGGATTCTTAACCACTGGACCACCAGGGAAGTCCCCGTGTGCCTCCTCTTTCCTCATCGTGTCAAATATGACTGATGGGATACAGGATGCAAGACCTCGGAGAGAATGAGTGAGGTGTGGAGATGCTTCCCATGAGGGACCAAGAGCTGTCCCTCTACATGCTTCCCCACCCCCATAACAGGCTAGTCAAGCCCTTGGTCTGCCTTCCAGCTTGCCCATCCCATGTCCTTCAGCGGACTTCCCTCCCTAACGAAGGACATTTGCATGAGCAAAGCATCTCCAGCGACTGCCTCCTCGCCACCTGCTCCTGTGGCTCTCTCCCCACCTGAAGCCATAAATACATATGCAAAGGCCAGTATGTTAATTTGTGTTTAAGCACTGAGCCCGGATGCCACCGAGAAAGGGGATTAGGCGGTGGCTGTGGGTGGGAGGCAACAGATGGCCTGATTGCTTTTACCTGTTGCTAATTTGTTGGGCACCGATTCCTCGTTTGGGCTTAATTGTGCCCAGACCTCCCCAGACGGCAGGGTGCCGGGCACTGGACGGCCCTCGGGTGCACACATGGGGCGATGGGTCAGGCGCCTGCCTGGCAGTGAAATGTCTGCCTTGTTCTCTCCTGACTGGACTCTGATCCCTCTCCCTGGCCAGGCACTCAGGACCCTCGGGGTACAAGCTGCCGCGAGGAGGGGGCTGACAGCGGGGCAGCGGGCCTGACCCTTATGTTAATCAGCTGTGTGACCTTGGGTGGGTCGCTTAGCATCTCTGGGCCCCATCTGCCTGATGGGGAAATGAGCCTAGTCACACCTGCCCTATCTACTTTGCAGGGTTGCTGTGAGCGTTTGCTGAGATAATGGATCTGGGAAGCACTTTGACATGTGGAAGCCTCTCTAATAGGGAGGCATTATTTGCCAGCGGAGCGATTAAGAGCTTGGATTCTGGAGTCAGTGAGGCCGGGGTTGAATTCCTCTTTTAAAATTTTTTTATTTATTTATGGCTGTGCTGGGTCTTCATTGCTGTGCACGGTCTTTCTCTCGTTAACGGCGAATGGGGACTGCTTTTCATCACGGTGCGTGGGCTTCACATCGTGGTGGCTTCAGTACTTGTGGCTCCCGGGCTCTAGAGCACAGGCTCAATAATTGTGGCCCACAGGCTTAGCTGCCCCGTGGCACATGGGATCTTCCTGGGCCGGGTATTGAACCTATGTCCCTTGCATTGGCCGGTGGCTTCTTGACCACTGGACCACCAGGGAAGCCCCAGGACTGAATTCTGACTGCCACTTATAACTGTGAGGCCTTGGGCAAGAAAACCTAAGCTTCTGGAGCCTCAGTTTCCCCACCTGTGCTCTGGGTGAGACTAGCCCCTACTTCAGGGCTGTTGGGAGGAGCAAAGAAGTGAATGCACCTGCTGCTCTGTGTCCCCAGAATGCAGCCCCGGTGAGCCATTTTTAGTTTGCTACTGCTCTCCCTTCAAGCCTTGTCTGAGCTTCACCTATTCAGTGAAGCCCACTGTGATCTGTGTTCCCTTCTTGTTTTTTGTTCAGTCACTAAGTCATGTCCGAATCCTTGGGCCTCCACAGACTGCAGCATGCCAGACTTCCCTGTCCTTCACTATCTTCCAGAGCTTGCTCAGACTCATGTCCATTGAGTCGGTGATGCCATCCAACCATCTCATCCTCTGTCACCCCCTTTTCCTCCTGCCCTCCATCTTTCCCAGCATCAGGGTCTTTTCCAGTGAGTTGCCTCTTTGCATCAGGAGGCCAAAGTACTGAAGCTTCAGCTTCAGCATCAGTCCTTCCAGTGAATATTCAGGGTTGATTTCCTTTAGGATTGGCAGGTTCGATCTGTGTCCCCTACAAATGCCAATTGTCTCCTCCCGGTGGAACTTGCTGGGGGTTTATTACTTCCCCAATAGCTGCAATCTGGTGGGATGGTAATCTGGGACTTGTGAGCCTGTCCCCAAAAGGACAGCACATGAATAAGTGTGGCCTGAACTCTGAAAGCATCTTCTGGAGTAGAAAAACCAAACCTCAGAAAACAGAGGGAAGCTCATGTACCCGCAGGGCAGGGGCCACAGCGGAGGGCACAGCTGGCCTCCTTTCATGCCTGGCCCTTCAAGTGGTCCTGGGACCCATCTACACCCAAACCTGACTCCCCAGCCTTCCTGCTGATCCTTTGAGCCTCAGATATATTTCCAGAAAACTTCCCTTTGCTTCTGCGAGCTTATCTTTCAAGAACCTGACTGCTATACCCCTAGGCTGTATACATACTTCAGGACAGCACTGAGAACTTTCTTTGAAATGTCTTCTATATTTGACTCCATGATTTGTTTGTTTTCGGATCTTGGGCGAAGCCGATCGCCTCTCTGAGCCTCAGTTTCTTCTTCTGTATAATGAGTCAGGTGGAGGGGAGGGCTCCCTGGATTATTTGGAGGGTGAAAGTGTCCTGCTGGCCTCAAGCATGTCGCTGGCCCTCAGCGATGATATGACTGGTTGGTGGAGCTCTATCAGTGGAGGATGAGTGGCATCGCTCTCATTTGAGATCGGGGAAAAAACAAGGCCTGCAAGTTTGTTGGGAAAGCATCCCTTTGAGAAGCTTGCTTGAAGGCTTATTGATGGAGAAGTCGTCTCTCTCCTTGGCCTTGAGTCTCAGGGAAATGCACAATTATTGAATGAGGACATGGAAGGTGGCAGAACGCTCTCTTGGGTCAAGTGGGAGTGGGGGGCGTGTAGGGGGAACCAGGGCCAGGGTAGGGGGCGGCAGCTGCTGTGGCGGCGCGGGCTGGGTTCCTTGCTGCTCTTAAGGGAGAAGGGAGAGGAGGAAGCTAGAGAAGGAGGGAGTGGGGATGGGAGGAGGTGGTGAGAAAACCTCTGACTTCCCTTTCCAGCCTTCCTGATTTCCATTGCATCTCACCCTCTCCTCTTATTTATTTTTTGATATGCTAATTATCATGCTAAGTTGTTTTTTTTTTAATTTTTATTTATTTTACTTCTGTCTGTGCTGGGTCTTCATCACTGCGTGTGGGCTTTCTCTAGTTGCAGCGAGAGGGGGCTACTCTCTAGTCGCAGTGCTCGGGCTTCTCCCTGCAGTGGCTTCTCTTGTTTCGGAGCACGGGCTCTAGGCACACGGACTTATTAGTTGCAGCTCGCGGGCTCTAGGCATGTGGACTTCAGTCGCTGTGGCACACGGGCTTAGTTGCCCCATGGCCTGCGGCATCTTCCCAGATCAGGGATCAAACACTTGTCCCCTGCACTGGCAGGTGGATTCTTAACCACTGGACCACCAGGGAAGTTCTCTCCTCCTAAATTTGATTCTGCATCTAAATAACACCGTCCCTAAATCATGCCCCCGCCCTGCCCCCCTCAGCCCCTCATCTGTGTTTAACTTGGAGAGGACACATCAAATGGTCCAGGAGTTTCTCACCTGAACTGAAGCCTTGGAGAAGGCTCTCCTGCATGGATCTCTCCAGTAGTTTCCTCTCTCCCAGGTGGGGGCAACACGGGGTATCCGGAACAAGGGTACATGGAGTTTGAATGAGGAGTTTCTCAAGTACTCGCTGGAGGCGTGAGGCAGTTCACAACCCCCTGTGCTCCTCTCTCTATGCAGAGCTGACGCTCTCTACCGTGCAGGAGTTCCTCTTTACAGGGTGCCCAGCACGGCACCCAAGATGTAAAAGTTCCATCTTTACAAGATGCCGGGGCTGCTGCATGTCCTCCAGCCTGACGCATGTTCACACATTTGGTTCGGGGTCACTGCATTCGTGTCTGAGGCAGGGACGTGAAACCAGTTCAGTGCTACAGAACCTGGTTACATCAGCCAGTCGGACCCAGGGATGGTTTTTTGGGGGGGATATTATTGAATCTGTCCTACATTCACCTAAATTCTGCTCTTGCCCTTTTTCACATCTCTCTTCTCCAAGTCTGTTCTGCCGGACACCCTCCCTTAGAGTTAAGAAAACAGAGAGAGAGAGGGAGGAGCCGCTGCTCTGGGCCAGCACCTCTGTTTACCTTATTCCTCTAATCCTCACCACAGTCCTTTGAGGCTGGTCATCTTCTCTTTGTTGGGAGTGAAAACATTGAGGTTTAGTGAAGTTAGGTGACCTGCTCAGTGTTATGTGGCTGGTGGAACTCGGGTTGGAACCCACAGGCATCTGAGCACCTCTTTAACACGCTGGCTCCTCCCTCGGTCTCTTAGCTCACAAGCATTCACTGCCCCGGTGGTAGCTGTAGACTCTTCCATCTCTTCTGACTCAGAAACCACATAATTCTATGACATCTAGACTTCTGCAGCCTCTAAAGCAACTTCCTTCCTCATACCATTTACTCCCACTGTGTTCCACCACCATGGAAGGTACACTGACCATACATATTAATAGTAATCCAGATAATGGTGGAAAACAGAACAGACCAATAGGAAATGAGATGGGGATGGAAGGTTAGGGGTCTGGGTCTATGTATGCTTGGCCAAGAGGTGCTGTGGAGCCCAGCAGGAAGCAAGCTTACCCTTAAACCCAAATTTGACTGATGTTTACGGAGAAGTGGCTCCTCTTGGAAACCCAGCAACCAGTTGCTTGGAAAGTGTTGCCAAATTTTACCAGGAATTTCTGGGGCTTCCCTGGTGGCTCAGATGGTAAAGAATCCGCCTGCAATACAGGAGACCCAGGTTCAATCCCTGGGTTGGGAAGATCCCCTGGAGAAGGGAATGGCTACCCACTCCAGTATTCTTGCCTGGAGAATCCCATGGACTGAAGAGCCTGGTGGGCTACAGTCCATGGGATTGCAAAGAATCAGACATGACTGAGCAAGAAACACTTACTGGGGAAAATTGGCGATAGGAAAATAACATTGAGAAGCTTGGGAAGACTGGGAATGATGCTGCTGCACTGGAAGTCAACTGCTTAAAAAAGGACAAAGAGAAGCAGTTTTCAAAGGAAGGAGGACCCCAGGGAAGGCAGGACCCCTGTCCCTCACCCCTCATCCATCATCACTGGGACCCTACAACTTGTGTAAAAGGCAGCATCTGGGTGAGGGTTGAACCCTTATGGGATTCTGCACACTTTATAATTAATCTGTGTTTAACTTAGCTGTTCCAGTGCCCCGCACCATAGCTCTCATCCACTTGTGGGAAAGTGAGAAATACGGGAGTGAGTTTTTCACAAAGCTAAGTATTCATTTTCAACAGGATTCTCTCCCCCCCGCCCCCGCCACAGTATTCTCTCTTTCCTATTTTCTTGGTGCTAAAACATCCTTTTATGTATGAAACAATGGTGTTGGTAGACCAGACTTGACTTCTTAAGCATCTGTGCTTGGCAGGATAAAGCTGACAACCTTATGTTGAATCCTTCAATTTTTCTCTTGAAAATTTTTGCTGAACTACAAAATCCTGAAGTCTGAGGACCACTGGATTGTACACTGTCGGTTATCATTTGTATCAACTCTCTTCCCAATCTTGAGGCAATTTTTTTCTGCCTAGTACAGATAGTCTTTTGAAATTCAAATACTTCAACCTGGGCTTAAATTTAATAACTTTTTTTTTTTTGTCTACAGGGTAACAGGTATTATATTCCACATATGGCATGATTTGGGCACAGGATATATTCTTTTATAAGATTGTATCTTTTGCTTTTCTAGATCTGTTACTATGACTTGCTTTGAAGAGTGTTCAGTCCTTTAAGAAGGCTCCATCTATGACACCCTAGGCTGGACTGAGGTTGGGAGGGGGATGAAGGAGAGGGGCGGAAGGCGATGAGTCCCCAAGGTATCCTGTGACAATTTAGATAGAGCAAAACTCCGATCGTAGGCAAGAGACTGCTAAGTTCCTTGGCCTGGGAAGGTCAATGCCAAGAAATTCAAATGGCAAGATGGGGGAGAGTGTGTTAGAGAGATCAGTCATTTTAGAGGCTATAAGGATCTATTACAGAATGCAGCGGAGAATGAGAAGTGCCAGGCGTTCTTGACCATGCGCAGGCAGGCAGCATTTAGGGCTGGAGCTCCATGTATTCCCAGTGGATGGTGCAAGGTTAGAAGCTGGGTGTAGACACTGCGTGCGTGTTAGGGCCTGTGGGTTAGCATCACTGCTGTGCCAGACAAAATTTGAGGTGGCAGCACATCAGTGTGTTTTGCATGGTCACAACCACTACTATTGATAATGCAGAGTGAACAACCTACTTCCTTCTTCCTGTCTTTTCCTGAGGGTGGGGTTGAGGAGTGAAATTAACTATACATGGCTGTGAAGGCTCTTACCGGGGTGATGAGAATGTTTCAAACTGGATTGTTGGTAATGGTTGTACATCTTGAAGAGGTACTGAAAAATCGTTGAGTTTAATGATTAAACATAAAATGGGTGAGTTGCATGGTATGTAAATTATACCTCAATCCTGCTTTTGAAAAATGAATGAATGGATGCTTCCTGGGCATAACTGCCTTAGTCAGGGATCTTGGAGAGGTGGGGAGCTGGTGGTGGGGACCAGGGCAGAATCTAGACCTTTCTGGCCCCTTCCAGCTGATTACCAGCATGGATGAAAGGGGCCTGGTGGGTGTGGAACAGGGACGGGTAGGAGCTAACAAACCCTTTCTACTGATGGAGCCTCAAGATGAGAAAGCCTCAGAGGCCAGGATGTCTGAGGAGGGAGGGCGGGAACAGAGAAGCCCCCCACAGTTGGCAGGCGGGGAAAGGGTGCAGACAGGGAGGTCTGAAGTCAATAACGGCTTCAGGGAAACAGAAGGGCAGCCAAGGGAGGAAATAAACCCATGGAGAGTCTTGGGGCCGCCAAAGGGAATAAGAAGGGCATTTTACAAATATATCAGGGGAAAGGGAATCCTTGAGAGCCGCCCAGGCCATTAATAAATGAGAAGGGAAATAAAATTAATGATGATGATAAAAATGGCTGAGCTGCTGAAGTGCTTTGTAAAATTGGTCTTTAACAACGAAAAGAAGAAAAGAAATCCAAGAGATGGGCAATTAGAAAGGGACAGAGGCCCTGGCAATTGAGCTGATGAAAGGTAGGAAAGGGAATACTGAGAAAAATTGGCTGATGCCTGCCCAGTTCAGATCACCACATCCAGATACAGAACTTGGGGTCTGAAGGGAATTAGGTGATGAAGGGATGAAACTGTTGGCAGTTGTTTTAATTATATACATAGTTAATTTTCATATATATATATGCACACACACCTTTTTTTTAAAGGAGAGACAGTGAGGATTCAAGAGCTAGAGATAGAAGAGGAGGACGTACTATATTACCATTGTATGTCGAGTTCCTCCATGGGGCTTGGCCCAGTGCTGGGTACATTGCACACATCCTATCATGGAATTCCTTCAGTGGCCCTGAGTGCTTCTATGACCAGCCCATTTCACAGGCTGGGGAAACTGAGGCTCAGAGAGTTTATGTGTCCCTCCAAGATTACTCAGCTACACACATAAGTGGTAGACTTCAAGCCCATGTTTCTCTGACTCCCAAGAGGGTTCCTTTCTGTTCTACCAGCTGCTTAGTCTAACTTTCAAGATTGGATTCTACGCATCAGACAGAAAGGCACCCACCTGCCAGTGACCTACTTCGAGTGCCTGTTCTTTGTCCTGAAGCCTGGGGATTCTGACAACATAGACAGGGGACTGTCTGGTTGTAACTTTGAGATGTTTAGGGAGGATCTCAGACCTCGTGTGTTGAAGAGAAAGAAGTGGGGCAGAGTTTGAGGAATGATGGGCCTGAGGCCACAGGATGTCAGTGTCCTCAGCGGTGTGTGGGATCCCAGCGTCCAAAGGCCTTATAACACCCAGGGAACTGAGGCCAGAGAGCAGGCAAGGATTTGCTTGAGGTGAAGCCAGGAGCTGGAGCTGACTTGAAGTCCAAGGCTCAAGTGTTTTCTGCTCTTCTTGGCCCAAGTCCATAATTTGGCCTCACCATTGACTTCTTTGCTTTGTCCTACGGGACTGACCTTGACTTTGATTCTCAGCTTCGGCTCTGTCCCCTTCTCTCAGCTTTTGGCTGCTCATGTCAGTGGTTTCTTTAATCTAACATCTGTTGCTGTTTTGTTAACCCTGTTGCCCCGGGGGCAGGGGGTAAAGTGTAGGGATGAGGACAAGAGGGAGTAGCCCATATGACCCCTCTTGTCCCACTGGGGGCCTGTCGCTGAGGGGTCTTGTGCATGGTGTGGTGGGAACCCACCTGTGATCGATTCAAACCCTGGCTCAAAGTCCTTACCTGCTTCATCTAACCCTTGCCACAGTTTCCTCCCATGTGGAGTTGACTTTCCTTCCTCTGGGCATTGGGCTTGCCCATGTGCCTTGCTCTGGTCAGTAAAATGTTAGCAACATGGAAAAAGCAGGGACTTGGAATGTGCTGTGTGGGTGGGCATCTTCCCTTGTACATCTGCTCTGCCATGAGATGACCATGCCACACCCATCCTGCTCACCGAGGGTGGATGAGACACAGCTAAAGTAGAGCCTCCCCAGCCAGCTCCAGCCCGTCATGAAGAAGCAGAGCTATCCTGGCCACCACGAAAGTGAAACTGAAATTCACTCAGTTTTGCACAACTCTTTACGACCACCTGGACTGTACCGTGCCGGGCTCCTCTGTCCATGGAATTCTCCAGGCAAGTATACTGGAGGCAGTTTCCTATCCCTTCTCCAGGGGATCTTCCTGACCCAGGAATTGAACCAGGGTCTCCTGCATTGCAGGCGGATTCTTTAGCAGCTGAGCTACCAGGGAAGTCCACCATGGTTTGAAGCAGAATTTCCTGGCTGAACTGAGTCCAGCTAAGTTTCCACTGACCTGAATATCTTTGAGAATAGATATTCATTATCATATACCACTGAGATTTTTGTGGTTGTTTGTTACGCCTCATAACTAACTGATAGACAAGGTATCAACACCATGTGCTTGGACAACTCTAGTTCCTATTTAAAAATCTCTTTTCCCCCTCAATTTATTAAAAATAAAAATCATTAAGCACTCACAACATGTCCATTCTCAAATTTGGTGTGATGTGTTTATAAGTTTGGGTTACTGTTTTTGAGGAGCTCGGCATGGGGGAGGTAAAAAGATGATCACAAAATATGATGTCAAGGAACGCTTCCTTTGGGTAGGGAGTAATGATCTCTGAGTGAAGTCTTGGGGAGGAAAAAGAAGGGAAGGATGCTCAATGCAGAAAGGAGCGAAGCAAGCTTGTTCGTTGGTGGAACACAAGCCCTCTTTGTGCTGGGGCTGTTACCCTTAGCATAGACAGGCAGCCCGAGTGCAGGTTTGATTGTGGCATTTTACAAGTCCCTGACCAAATGTTTATACGAAAAAAAAAAAAAAAAAAAGACATCAATGACAGCAATTTATTACCAGATGATGAAGTTCAGGGAAACTCTATTAAATAAAAAAGTGGCACAAGAGATGATAAAACTCAAAGAAACTCAAAGGGGATAAAAGACTCAGGGTAGCGTTGCGGATGCAATAAACAACAGCATAATCTAGGAAAGCCAGCGGCGCAGAGGTAATTACACGCTGACACCTGCTCCTGGGAAGTCGGGCTGGGGTCCAGGCGGCTGCTGACACGGGGGTGCCCAGCACTGCCCTCACCCCACCTTACCCAAACCTTGCCTTTCCCCTGGGCTTCTCCCGGTGTCCCTTTCCCTAGGATTTTTCTCAGTGGCGCTTGCTTCCTGCCGGGGCGGGAGGTGGCTGGGGTCGGCGGGGAGGGAAGGTGGGCAGCCTTTCGGACCCCACGCAATAAACACGGCCTCTCCCTCGAGCCCATCCCCTGCTTCCAATGCTCCCCCTCCCTCCAGCCCAAGTGTGTGTGATTTCCGAGTTAATTTGTCTGCACTAATTAAATATTGACGGCTGTTAAATATTCATGGGGCGTTTTAGCTGGCAGGTTTGATGTCTCCAGGCCCTGCTGGCTGCAGCTCCGCTGACGGGCCATTTTGACTGGGCACTTTGTGCTCCTGACCGCCACTCTGTCATCCAGCTGTTCCCAGCTTCTCTGGGCGACCCCACCTGCTAGGGATGGCTCAGACCCCACACAGACACGCCCATGAGCCTGCTCCTGTGGGAGGTGGTGCCGGCAGCTTTGGCCCTGGGGGCTTGTCCCGTGCCACAGAAGGACTCTGGCCTGGGGTGTGTGTGTGTGGACAGGGAAGGGGTGGAACCCAGGGGTCGCTGAGAGGCCAGGTGGTCTGTCCTCCAGTGGGGACTCCTGGGAAGTCCTTCCTTCCATTGACTTTCGCTGACACCTCTGGTTCTGGGCTGCATGGGGTGTGCTGGGGAGAGCGGTGGCCAAGGACAGCCTTTCGGATCCCTGCGGGAGGTCAGACTGAGTGGCGTGGTCCTGCAAAGGGCGGTTGTGATCCCCAGGGAGAGTGTCGTGGAGCTGAGGAGTCTCAGGAGACGCCAGTCAGACTGGGGAGGGGGAGGTCAGGGCAGGCTTTGAAGGCTGAGACCGCAGGCAGAATCCTGGGAGACAAGCAGGAACCAGACCAGCTGGGAGGAGAGGGTTATTGTGGAAGGTCTCCCATCAGGGGAAGGGCACAGACAGTGAGGGCCCTGGCAAGTGCGAGAGAGAGGAGCCCTGTGAGTGGGCATGGAGGCGTTCTGGAGGCTGGGTGCAGACAGGGGGGTGTGGAGGGGTGGGGGGTCCTGCCCCGCCCACGATCAAGGACTGTGCTTCCTTCCTGTCTCATCCTCTAAGCCCAGCCCGCCCCAGCGCCTCGCTCCCCAAATACCTGGTTACCTCCCCTTTCTCTTCCCTGGTGGCTCAGATGGTAAAGAATCTGCAGGCAATGCAGGAGATGCGGATTTGATCCCTGGGTCGGGAAGATCCCCTGAAGGAGGGCATGGCCACCCACTCCAGTATTCTTGCCTGGAGAATCCCATGGACTGAGCTGCCGGGGGGCTAGAGTCCATGGGGTCATAAAGAGTCAGACACTGAGTGACTTTCATTTCACGTCCACTTCCTGTGGGGGAGGACGGGTGGGAAGGGGAGGGTCAGGAGGGCTGAGGTCAGAAAGCAGGAAGTCCTGGGGGGGTACTTCTCCCTGGCTGGTTGGAAAGTTGGTTCATTGCTGGGTTTTCTTTATTTTTTAAAATTATAGTTGATTGGGTTAGGTTCAGGTGCACGGCCTAGTGATTCAGGATTTTTGCAGATTATTTTCCATTAGAGGTTATTACAAGACAATGGGTGTAATTCCACTGATGCTTTGTACCACAGAGCCACACAGGCTTGAAGTAGGGCCCTGCATTTTCTTAGGCCTAAGAACTTGGTTTCCTGAAAGGGGCTCATCTCCCAGGAAAGGAGGTCGGACTGCAAGGCACACGTGGAGGTCAGTCAGCTTGCAGCCACAGGCCATAGGCAGATGGCTCCCCGAGGCCCCAAGAAGACCCCAGGACCGTCCACCTGCCCCCTTCCCTCTGGGCTGTGGGTCTATTGCTGGCCTTGGGCACCTCTGTGTGGCTTCGAAACTCAATGCAGGGCCAGGGTGTCCAAGACGGCCACCTTCCTCCTGGGTGTGCAGTTCCGGTTGGGGTTGGGGACAGAGGAGAGGGGGGTGGAGGTTAGGGAAGGAGGAGGGGAAGGGGCATCCACGTGGTTCGGGGAGACACCACCAGGGTGATAACCCGTGTCATCTCTCCCTCTAGAGGGAGAGGCTGTACCCTTACTGTGCTGGGTCCCCGAGTTTGCCTGGCCCCAAGGACTTGTGAATCCCACTGCATTGAGTTTTGGGTCCAAGGGAATCTGAGAATCTGGAATGTTCCCTTTGTTAGAGAAACCCGAGGCAACAATTCGGACAGTAGCAATTATAACTTGTGCACTGAGTGCCATTGTATCAACACTTCACATGCATTATCTCGTGGGACCCCGCCAGCTAGAAACTTCTATGGCCCACATTTCACAGACAAGGAAATCGAGGCAAAGAGAGGCTGAGAAACCTGTCCAGGGCCACAGCTGGCCTCTGAACCCAGGCAGTCTGACTCCAGAGTCCCCGTCTTCAGATCAGTGCTAGTGGTTTTCAAAGTACCCTCAGGCAAAAATCCCCTTTTGTCGCTCAGTCGTGTCCGCCTCTTTGAGACCCCATGGATTGCAGCATGCCAGCCTTCCCTCAAGAGCTTATTAAAATGCAGATTCCAGGCCGATCTTGGACCCACTGAATCCGAATCCTCAGGGAGGGCTAGGAAGTGGGTTCAGCTGGCAGGTGGGTCCTCTGTTCGCTGTGCTGGCACCAGTGGTCTGGTCGTCTCCTCCCCCAGGGACGGAGCGGGTAGGGAATCAGCCTGGGAACAGGAACCCCCACCTGACGACCCCAACTGCTCTGATGTTTAGCAAAGTGCTCTTTAAGATGCCAGCCTGACTTGGAGCTGCTAATGGAGCCCAAAAGAGTTAGTGTTTCCCTTGGGCCAGAGCTACAAAGCAGAGACTAAGATGCTGGGATGCCCCACAGCGGTGGCAGCAGAAACCAGGGAGGGAGGCAGGCCAAGTGGAAGGAAGGGCTCAGGGCTGAATTCAGGGCACAGTGTTTGGCCAGCCACCCCCTCCTGAGAGCGATGGAGTCAGAAATGTGTTGGGATACTGGCTTTGAAGTCTTGAGTAAGCAACTGATGGCCTCCAAGGCTCAAGATTCTGATCTGCAGAATGGGCTGATGGTTTGTTTCCCTTACCCTGCAGGGCCGCTATAAGCCTCAGGCAGATGTGTGACGCACAGAACACCAGCAACGGAGGCCTCTTACACAGTGCTTTGTTGTCGTTACTGTGTAATCACTGAGTCAAGTCCAGCTCTTTGCGGCCCCATGGACTGCCGCTCGCCAGGCTCCGCTGTCCATGGGCTGTCCCAGGCAAGAAGACGGGGGTGGGTTATTTCCTTCTCCAGGGCATCTTCCCGACCCAGGGATCGAACCCGCCTTTGGCAGGCGGATTCTTTACCACTAAGCCACCCAGGAGTTACTTCCTGTGTGTCAATCACTGTTCCGTGCGCTTTACATGCATTGACTCCTTTAATCCTCACGACAGCCCTGCCAGGCTGCTATCATGACTGTTGTGAGACTGGGGCATGGAGATGTTCACACACTAGCCTGCAGCCTGCAGGCGGTCAGAGGCAAAGCTGGGGATTGAGTCTTGCTTCTCAGACTCCAGAGTTGTTCTCTTAACACCCAGAGGCGTCCAAAAATAATAGTCTCTCGACCTCTGCTTTGCCAAAACTTCTGGAAAATTCTACGCTCTGTTATGAACAAGGCCCCTTTTCAGTGGACGATCGTCCTCTCAGGAAGCCCCCCTGAGCTGAGAATGGATATCTCCTTGGTCGGCTTGAGGCAGGAGGTAGATAGATGCCCCCTCCACTGCCCTGCCAGGGTAAAACAATTGGAGATTCATTCCCTGTGAACTGAAACTCCAAGACCAGAATAGCAGGACAGTTAAGGCAGGAAGCTGGGCCCTGCCCAGGCCACATCGCTCTCATTCTCGTTGTGAGGAGACCTCCCTGACCACACATGCACAAAAAAGTTCCTTGGAGGTCAAAGGGTAGTGATGTCAAGGGATGATCTACCCAAAGGCCTTTGTGGTAGGATCCATCTTGGCTAAGAGATGCGTGCGCAGACATGGGAGGATCCTCAGATGCATCAAATATAGACCGGGAACCAGGCAAATCAAATGATGAGCCAAAGGAAAATCAGATGAAACGCCCCATAAATGTAATTCAAACTGCCATGAGGGTGTGACTCTGACTCTCTCTCTCTGAGCCTGCCCATCTTTCTATCCACACATACTGTACCCTTTTTTTCTCCTAATAAATACTTTATTTGCTTCAGTACTTTGCATCTTTGTGGAATTCTTTTCTGCAAAGCTGCAAAGCCGGGGCCTTGTCACTGACCCCTGGCCTTGTGGCTAGGATTTGGTGCTCTCACCGCTGTGACCCAGCCTTGATCACTGGCTGGGGAACCGAAGCCCTGCTTCAAGCTGCTGCAGGCTGAGGCCCCCTGAGATCAAGCTGAGGCTCTTTTATGGGAGATTCACCCACTCACGCCCCACCCACTCGTCATTGCACAGGAGCCCTAGTCATACACCCGTCCTGGGGACACAATGTGGACACTGACTATAACTCCAGGGGGAACACAATCGGGGAACAACCACAACAAAAAGGCAAATAACAAGAAACTAAGTAAACCGTACAGTGTGTGAGGGTGCAGCCACCAAACGGAGCAGGACCCCATGGGGCCTTCTGGGGACGGGCCTTCTCCCCGTCCTCTGCTTTAGCTCCTCCGGGAAGTATCTAGATGGTAGTAACCGATGCACATTTCCCGAGTTGTTTTGCAGATGTAAAAAAACCTCCCCCACTCCAACGAAAGTGAAACTTGCTCAGTCACGTCTGACTCTTTGTGATCCCATGGACTACACAGTCCATGGAATTCTCCAGGTCAGAACACTGGAATGTGTAGCCTTTCCCTTCTCCAGGAGCTCTTCAATCCAGGGATCGAACCCAAGTATCCCGCATTGCAGACAAATTCTTTACCAGCTGAGCCACAAGGGAAGCCCCTCCAACAAAAGGAAAATGTCAACCACTTGCAGTTGAGAGAGCACATAGCCCCAGGCCTCTTGGTGCCAAAGGACTGATAATGCTAACTCCTGGGACACGCCCTGCTACCCCACTGTCTGCCAATCAGAACTGTGCTCAAGCTGATCACAGACCCCGTGACCTCCAGTCTCACTTGGCTTTTAAAAGTGCTTTGCCTAAACCCCTGGGGGAGCTCGGGGCTTTTTAGGGCACGAACCCACCCATCTCCTTGCATGGCCTTGCAATAAACCTTTCTCTGCTCCAAACTACAAGGTTTCCCCGGGCTCTATGGGAGGTGTGACCTGAGGGAGCCACGTGGGCGGGAGATGTGGAGAGGGTGCCAGGCAACCAGACGCCAGGAACAAAGCCAGGAGACCGGGGTGGCTACGGAGGGGGCAGTGGAGATGCAGAATATGGATGGACACGACCTGACTCCTCAGGGTTTGGATGGGCTGCCCTGGCTGCTGTAGAGAAGAGCTTGTAGGGCCTGGGTGGGTCAGGGACCCGCCAGGAGGGCCAGGTGACAGATGACGGTGGTGGCCGTGGCAGGTGTTACGTCTGAGATGGCCAGGAGGGTTCGGACGGTGACGGGTGGTATTTTGAAGGTAGAAGCAACAGTATTTGCTGTCAGGCTGAGTGTCAAATGTGGAGGATAAAGTGACTCAAAGGGTTTTGGCCAGAGCAATGAGAAGGATGTAGTTACCATTGATTGAGATGCAGGAAGACTGGGGGTTAGTGTGTGTGTGTGGAGGGGGGGAATATTTGGTTTCTGACTATAGGTTTGATCTCTAACTATAGGTTCAAGGAGGAAACTGGAATGCAGCCTGAATTTAAGGAGATGTCGGGACTAGAGATGTAAATTTGAGAGTTATCAGCTGTTTTAAATGGTGACACTGGAGGAGAAGGCCCAGGGAGGAGGAGAATAGATAGGAAAGAGCACAGGTCTGAGGACGGAGCCCTGCGAGCAGGGCTATCTACAGGGCAGGGAGCAGAGAAGGAACCAGCGCATGTCACCGCAGCCTTCAGAGTGAGGCGGATCAGTTCCAGGCGCTGGGTTCTCGGCCTTTCCCAGCGCCAGCGCTGCGCTTTCAGCAGGCCTTTCCCGCTCTCTAGTGGTCACAGTTGGGATTGCAGCCAGTGGCTCTTGAGAGCCAGACTCCATTTCCTGGGGTCTTCTGAGTCACTTCACTTGTTCATTAAGTGCGTGCTTATGCGCTAAGTCGCTACAGTCGTATCCGACTGTTTGCGACGCTATGGCCCATAGCCCACCAGGCTCCTCTGTCCATAGGATTCTCCAGGGCAAGAACACTGGAGTGGGATGCCATGCCCTTCTCCAGGGAATCTTCCCGACCCAGGAATTGAACCCAAGTCTCTTACGTCTCTTTAATTGTCAGGCGCATTATTTACCTGTGAAGCCTGTTCAATCAGTAGACAATCTCTAAGTGACTGCTATGCTCTGGGCTTCCCTGGTGGCTCAGATGGTAAAGAATCTGCCTGCCATGCAGGAGACCCGGGTTCTATCCCTGGGTCAGAAGATCCTCTGGACAAGGGAAAGCTACTCATTCCTGTATTCTTGCCCGGAGAATCCCATGGACAGAGGAGCCTGATGGGCTACGGTCCATGGAGGTCACAAAGAGTTGGATGCAACTGAGTAATACACACAGGCACACATGTTCTGGGCACTGACCGATGCAGAAGAGAATAGAATCATTTCCTAGAATTCAGCATGGAAGAAAAGACACAAACCCAATTGTCAGACTGTGGTTGTCAGCTGGAGGTAGTTATAGCAGTGTCTGGAAATAATTTTTCAGTTGTCATAAGTGGGTGGGGAGTGAGTGGGTTGCTACTGGTATCTAGTGGGTAGGGGTCAGAGATGCTGCAAAAGATTCTATCGTGTACAGGACATCCTTCTATGGCAAAGAATTATCTGGCCCAAATGTCAAGAAGTGTTTTGAGGCTGAAAAGTATTGCTCCAAGACAACACATCAGGTGTTATAAAAGGAAAAAAAAATGTTAGTCACTCAGACATGTCTGACCCTTTCTGACCCCATGGACTGTAGTCTGTCAGGCTCCTCTGTCTGTGGGATTCTCCAGGCAAGAATACTGGAGTGGGTTTCCATTCCCTTCTCCAGGGGATCTTCCTGACCCAAGGATTGAAACTGGATCTCCTGCCATGCGGGCAGATTGCTTACCATCTGAGCCACCAGGGGAGCTCTAATAGAGGTGGTCACCAAACCGTTTGGGTGCAGAGGAGAGAGTAATCAGACCTGTCTTTGGGAGGCAAAGAAGGCTTCTCTTCACAGAGGATGTGTGGCTGTCACTTCTCTTGAAGAATGAGTAGGGCTTTGCCAAGTAGAAAGGAGAGAGATTTGAAGAGAGGGTGGGGGCATGTTCCAATCATGTCCCTAAAGAACCTGGCTTAGCTAGGTTGACCACAGGCCAGGTGCAGGGGGGACAGGCCCGTGCACACAAGGTATTCCAGCATCAGTTCAGTTCAGTGGCTCAGTCGTGTCCGACTCTTTATGACCCCATGGACTGCACCATGGCAGGCTTTGCTGTCCATCACCAACTCCTGGAGCTTGCTCAAACTCATGTCCATCGTGTCAGTGATGCCATCCAACCATCCCCTCTGAGCATCTCTGGGAAGGCCAGGCCTGGGTGAGGGTTGGCAAGAACATGCCAAGGGCACCCCACAGGAATGAGGACAGATGGAAGCCCCCCAGCCCAGAGCACAGGACCCAGAGGGCATCGTCTGGTCCCCCTCTGCCCTTGCAGGCCCTCCCTTGTTTCCTGTCCCCAAGAGGAGGTGATGATGAGGTGAGGGCAGAAGCCGAGGGTCAGGATTTAACTTCAGCTTTGCTGCTGCCTCCTAGGTGGCTCAGTGGTAAAGAATCTGCCTGTCAAGGCAGGCAGACACGGGTTCGATCCCTGGGTCGGGAAAGTCCCCTGGAGAAAGCAAATGATGACCCGTTCCAGTATTCTTGCCTTGGAAATCTCATGGACAGAGGAGCCTGGCAGGGCTACAGTCCATGCAGTCACAAAAGAGTCGGCCGTGACTTGGTGACTAAACAACTGCTGTGGACAAGCCTTGTGATCTGGGGTGGGTTTCAGCTCTTTCTGGCTTTGTCTTTGTCCATTTGTCCCAGAATCAAGTGGACCAAATCATCCTTAAGAACCTTTCCAGTCTCCACCTCCTCTGTCCTTGCACTCCTGAGCCCCTCCGAGAGGTGGGTCCTGCAGCCCCCCAGCCCCCATTCTGGAGTTTTAGCTTCTGATCAGCCAGTGGGTGGGACCTCTTCCCAGCTCCAGGACTTGGGTCTTGAACAAAACGGGGACAATTCTATTCACTTGGAGAAGACAGTCCTGTGGGACATGTATTATCAAGTGCTCCCCTGGGGCACCCCAAGAGTCTCATGCTTGGAATCTATGGCTGTGAATTCCCAAGACTCTCCGCCCTGCCCCCCCACCCCCCACCCCCCGGGACCTGTGTCTGATGGAGCGAGCCCAGTCGTGTTTCTGGAGAGCAGGTAATCAGGCTTTGCAACAGGAAAACCAGAAAGGGCACAGCCCAAAAAGCCATCAGAGAGAATGCTGTCTTGCTATTTACAGAGGGTTTAATTTGAGTGGGCAGAGGTGACAGCAGATGGGGCCGAGGCAGTGGGAGAGGGCTTTCTAACAAGACAACCTTCGGTATGCCAGTGACTCATAGCTCCCGGGGAGGGGGTGTGGGTGGATCATCTCCATCCATAGAGCTGAGGTTCAAAGGGGACCTCTTTCAGTGTATGGCTAAGCATGTGGGTGGAGAACCTAGGCACTCCTGTTTTATGCTGTTTCCGGAACATCAGTTCTGATGCCTTTTCTTTGATAAACAGACCCACAGGTCATCTAGCTGCTCAGTGACACCCTGGGGACCAGATGTGACCACTTCACCAGGGTCTCCCGCACGTAACAGGGTAAATGACAAGTGGTGTCGTCCGTCTCTCTTATTTCAGAAACTAGCTGCCTCTGTGCTTCCCTCTCCCTACATACAGCAACAAATGACATCACACACAAGTCTCTTCCATTATAAAAGAGACCAAGAGAATCTAACCAATAGAGCAAAGTAGGAAGAAAAAGCGTTCCACTACCTAAGCATTAATTTTTGGGTACATTCGCTTCCATTGTTTTACCTGTATGTGATTCTTTTTTTTTTTCCTTTTCACATAGTTGAGTTCATATTGACTAGACCATTTCATGCCCTGATTTCATTCACACTATTATAAGGATTTTCCATGGTATTACATACACTTCATAAATGTCATTTTGAAGGTAGCAAGCTCACTGGACCGACTTCTGATTGCTGGATGTTTAAACTGTTTCCAATCTTTCACTGTTACGCACAATGCTTCAAAGAGCAGCTTCATGTAGGATCACTTTGAATGTTTGGGATGATTTTCTTGGGCTGGAATTTTAGGGAGAATTCTGCACACAGGTGCTCCCATGGTTTGCTCTCCCATGGGTGACCCAGCCTTGGGGGTCCCAGACAGAAGGCTAACAGGTCTCCTCTCCTCTCTGTACAGTCTTTCTGAAGCCTGCATTGATTTCTTTTTCTCATTTTCTCACTCAGGACCTATAACTTCTTTCCTGAGACCCCTCCATTAAAACCCATCACATTCACCAGGATTCTCTCTCTCTGTTGAAGTGAAGGGGGAAAAAAAAAATCACACCCTAAACAATATCATCAAAAATAGAACATATTGTTTCAATAAACTGAAAAGTTCTGGCTTCAGGAATAGCTGGATCCAGGCACTGAGGTAATATGATCAGAGCCTGATTTTTCACTGACTCTAAGCCCAGTTCTGCTGGTGGCTCTATCTGAGGTCCCACACACTGTCAGGAAGTCGTTAGAAGACTAGTTTCAGCCTGCCTGTTTCCACGCCTGCAGGAGAGAGAAAGTTTCTCCCTGGTAGCTCCTACATAAACCCTAGAATCCACTCTGATTGGGCTTAGTTGCTCACTCACTCCTGAACTAATCACTGTCATATGGCCTGACCTTAAACTTAAACAGGAAAGAAGTTATAGGTCCTGAGTGAGAAAATGAGAAAAAGAAATCAATGCAGGCTTCAGAAAGACTGTACAGAGAGGAGAGGAGACCTGTTAGCCTTCTGTCTGGGACCCCCAAGGCTGGGTCACCCATGGGAGAGCAAACCATGGGAGCACCTGTGTGCAGAATTCTCCCTAAAATTCCAGCCCAAGAAAATCATCCCAAACAGTCAAAGTGATCCTACATGAAACTTAGTCTCCTGTGGAGGCACGGGTTGGTGGTGGCCTGCCGCGGGGACAGGGGCTCTGGGTGCATCAGACTTGGGTATGGCATAAGCCCTCTTGGAGGAGGTCACCATTAACCTCACCACAGAGCCACCAGAACTTACACAGGACTGGGAAATAGACTTTCAGAGGGCACAATAGAAACTTGTGCACCAGGACCCAGAAGAAAGGAGCAGTGACCCCCCAGGAGACTGCCCTGGACTTGCCTGTGGGTGTCCAGGAGTCTCGGGCAGAGGCGTGGGTCCGTGGTGGCCTGCTGCACGGTTGGGGGCACTGAATGTGGCAGTGCATGCATGGGACCTTTTGAAGGAGGTCACCGTTATCTTCATTACCTCCACCACAGTTTGGGCCCAGGTAAATAGCAGGGTGACCATTATATCTCAGATGACCATTATATCTACTACTGTGGCCAGAAATCCCTTAGAAGAAATGGACTAGCCATCATGGTCAACAAAAGAGTCTGAAATGCAGCACTTGGATGCAATCTCAAAACGATAGAATGATCTCTGTTCGTTTCCAAGGCAAACCATTCAATATCTCGGTAATCCAAGTCTATGCCCCAACCAGTAATGCTGAAGAAGCTGAAGTTGAACGTTTCTATGAAGACCTACAAGACCTTCTAGAACTAACACCCAAAAAAGATGTCCTTTTCATTATAGGGGACTGGAATGCAAAAGTAGGAAGTCAAGAAACACCTGGGGCAACAGGCAAATTTGGCCTTGGAATACGGAATGAAGCAGGGCAAAGGCTAATAGAGTTCTGCCAAGAGAAAGCACTGGTCATAGCAAACACTCTCTTCCAACAACACAAGAGAAGACTCTACACATGGACATCATCAGATGGTCAATACTGAAATCAGATTGCTTATATTCTCTGCAGCCAAAGATGGAGAAGCTCTATACAGTCAGCAAAAACAAGACCAGGAGCTGACTGTGGCTCAGATCATGAACTCCTTATTGCCAAATTCAGACTTAAATTGAACAAAGTAGGGAAAACCACTAAACCATTCAGGTATGACCTAAATCAAATTCCTTATGATTATACAGTGGAAGTGAGAAATAGATTTAAGGGACTAGATCTGATAGATAGAGTGCCTGATGAACTATGCATGGAGGTTCGTGACATTGTACAGGAGACAGGGATCAAAGCCATCCCCATGGAAAAGAAATGCAAAAAAGCAAAATGGCTGTGTGGGGAGGCCTTACAAATAGCTGTGAAAAGAAGAGAAGCGAAAAGCAAAGGAGAAAAGGAAAGATATAAGTATCCGAATGCAGAGTTCCAAAGAATAGCAAGGAGAGATAAGAAAGCCTTCCTCAGTGATCAATGCAAAGAAATAGAGGAAAACAACAGAATGGGAAAGACTAAAGATCTCTTCAAGAAAATTAGAGGTACCAAGGGAACATTTCATGCAAAGATGGGCTCAATAAAGGACAGAAATGGTATGGACCTAACAGAAACAGAAGATATTAAGGAGAGGTGGCAAGAATACACAGAAGAACTATACAAAAAAACATCTTCAGGACCCATATAATCATGATGGTGTGATCACTCACCTTGAGCCAGACATCCTGGAATGTGAAATCAAGTGGACCTTAAAAAGCATCACTACGAACAAAGCTAGTGGAAGTGATGGAATTCCAGTTGAGCTATTACAAATCCTGGAAGATGATACTGTGAAAGTGCTGCACTCAATATGCCAGCAAATCTGGAAAACTCAGCAGTGGCCACAGGACTGGAAAAGATCAGTTTTCATTCCAATCCCAAAGAAAGGCAATGTTAAGGAATGTTCAAACTACTGCACAATTGCACTCATCTCACATGCTAGTAACGTAATGCTCAAAATTCTCCAAGCCAAGCTTCAACAGTACGTGAACCATGAACTTCCAGATGTTCAAGCTGGTTTTAGAAAAAGCAGAGGAACCAGAGATCAAATCGCCAATATCCGTTGGATCATGGAAAAAGCAAGAGAGTTCCAGAAAAGTATCTATTTCTGCTTTATTGACTATGCCAAAGCCTTTGACTGTGTGGATCACAATAAACTGTGGAATGGGAATACCAGACCACCTGATCTGTCTCTTGAGAAACCTATATGCAGGTCAGGAAGCAACAGTTAGAACTGGACATGGAACAACAGACTGGTTCCAAATAGGAAAAGGAGTTCGTCAAGGCTGTATATTGTCACCCTGTTTATTTAACTTATATGCAGAGTACATCATGAGAAACGCTGGGCTTGAAGAAGCACAAGCTGGAATCGATTGCCGGGAGAAATATCAATAACCTCAGATATGCAGATGACACCACCCTTATGGCAGAAAGTGAAGAGGAACCAAAAAGCCTCTTGATGAAAGTGAAAGAAGAGAGTGAAAAAGTTGGCTTAAAGCTCAGCATTCAGAAAACAAAGGTCATGGCATCTGGTCCCATCGCTTCATGGGAAGTAGATGGGGAAACAGTGGAAACAGTGTCAGACTTTATTTTTGGGGGCTCCAAAATCACTGCAGATGGTGATTGCAGCCATAAAATTAAAAGCCGCTTACTCCTTGGAAGGAAAGTTATGACCAACCTAGATAGCATATTCAAAAGCAGAGATATTACTTTGCCAACAAAGGTCCATCTAGTCAAGGCTATGGTTTTTCCAGTAGTCATGTATGGATGTGAGAGTTGGACTGTGAAGAAAGCTGAGCACCGAAGAATTGATGCTTTTGAACTGTGGTGTTGGAAAAGACTCTTGAGAGTCCCTTGGACTGCAAGGAGATCCAACCAGTCCATCCTAAAGGAGATCAGTCCTGGATGTTCTTTGGAAGGGCTGAAACTCTGATACTTCGGCTGTCTGATGCAAAGAGCTGACTTATTTGAAAAGACCCTGATGCTGGGAAAGATTGAGGGCAGGAGGAGAAGGGGACGACAGAGGATGAGATGGTTGGATGGCCTCACTAATTCAATGGACATGAGTTTGAGCAAGCTCCAGGAGCTGGTGATGGACAGGGAAGCCTGGCGTGCTGCAGTCCATGGGGTCGCAGAGTTGGACATGACTGAGTGACTGAATTGAACTGAACTTAGAGAACATGGAAACCATGCTTTACGCCTAGGGCTGGGGTTGACTCTCCTTATCCCCAGGGCGTATAGATTAGGAGAGGTGGTCCCTGCAAAGTATGCTTGGGAGATTTATTATCCCAAGAAAAGGCAGTGGAACCTGGATGGGGGAAACACAATACAATAGATGCTGCTGTATTTGGGGAAAGACTCAGAAGTGTAGCATTTGGGAACCGAAAGCTCCTGGGAACACATGCCTCTGCCCTTCCAGAGAAAGAGGAGCCTGTGTCACAGTCTCTGAGAAGGAGCCCTTCTGATTTTGCTTGTATGCCTCCAATGACAGGGAGCTCACCACCACTGTCCAGACCAACTCACCCTGCCTCTGGGATAGCTGTAATCACAATAGGGTGAATTCTCCTCTACACTGAATGTTCAGTCAGACCCGCCCATCTATCTAACAGTACCCACATCGGACCCATCTGGGGGCCATCAGACATGTGACCACTGGAATCAGAGCTGTCCTGAGGTCTTCTTGAATCAACAGCCCCTGGACTTCGTTGTGTGGGGCTCAGTTTCCCATCCTTGCCATTAGTAGGCTTGCTCCCATGGGCTCCTATTAGTCAGTATAAAGTCAAGAACTGACCATGAGGCTGGGGTCTGAGGCAAGCGCACAGATTCTGACTTTTTGAGAAGTCTTTAGTAAGTGACTCAGGCCTCCTCTTTAAAGAGCTGCCCAGCTGCAGAGAGAGTTGGTTCCAGCCCAGGTACCCGAGTCATTCCTTCCCTTGTGGTTCACGTGAATTGCTCTTTTAACCAATTTCAGGCCCCTGAAAGCCAAAGTCACAAGCTCAACCATGTGTTACTTAAAAGGAGATTTATTGCATTTAATGGACGGGATCCTTTTCAGGAAGAGAGCTCCAGGCGCGTGCAACGTGCCCACCGTGTGGCTGGCTGCGTGGTCCTCCCCATGAGCCCCCTTTCCTGCCGCTGCTGCACTGCTGCTCAGAGCCCTTGTCAACATCCAGCTCCTCACAGGCCCAGCAGATAATAGTCCATGCAGCACAGGGGTGGATCACTGTGATTTGGTGACCCTATAGCATCTTGTCGACTCTGATTTTCCTCCTGCGGCCCTAGGGGGCTGCCATTCAAGATAGCCACAAATGCCCCCTTGTTGGCCAGCCTTCAGTGTATGCTGCCATCATCCCTCCAATTGCAAAAAAATAAGCAAGCAAGGGGTCTGGGAAATATCCATCCAGTGGTTCAGTCAGAGTCAGAGCTGGGTGGCTCATTTTAACTCTCTGCCGTCCCTGTGGGTTAGGGTGATTCTTGCTGCTGTAACAGATAAACCCTCAACCGTATAGTGGCTCAGATGCAACAGGAGCTATATATGTATATATAATATATTATATATATATTTATATATAATATATTATAATTTTTAAAATTTATTTTTAATCAGCAGATGATTGCTAAAGCTGAAGATCCAATACTTTGGTCACCTGATGTGAAGAGCCGACTCACGGGAAAAGACTCTGATGCTGGGAAAGAGTGAAGGAAAGGAGTGAAGGCTAAAGGAGAAGGGGGCGGCAGAGGATGAGATGGTTAGACAGCATCACCACCTCCATGGACGTGAATTTGAGCAGACTCCGGAAGAGAGTGAAGGACAGAGGAGCCTGCCATGCTGCAGTCCATGGGATCGCAAAAAGCCAGACAGGACTTAGCAACTGAACCACAAAATGCTTTACATTGTTTTACAATGCTTCACAATGTTGTGTTGGTTTCTGTCATACAACAACATGAATCAGCCATAAGTATGCATATATCCCCTCCCTCCTGAGCCTCCCTCCCAACTCCCATCCCTCCCCTCCAGGTCATCGCAGAGCACCAGGCTGAGCTCCCTGGGTTATACAGCAGCTTCCCAGCTGTCTGTTTTACACATTAGGTAATATGTATATGTCAATGTTACTCTCGGTTTGTCCCACCCTCTCCCTCCCCCTCTATGTCCAGAAGCCAGTTCTCTACATCTATGTCTTTATTCCTGTTCTGCAAATAGGTTTATCAGTACCATTTTTCTAGATTCTATATATATATACATTAATGTAGAATATTTGTTTCTCTTTTCCTAACAGCTCCCTCTGTTTAACAGGGTCTCGATGCAAGCCATGTATTTCCTCCCTCTGCCACAGGCCTGGAGTGCGATCAGGTCAGCAGGAGGCTGTCCTTCATGCTGTCTCTGGACCCACCCTAGGCTGCTGGAAGCTCGGCCACCTTCAACTAAAGGCTTCCAGCAGACAATCCAAGGGCCACCTCCATTCAGCCAGCCGGAGAGGGGCTCCAGCAAAGAGAAGGCTCACCAGGAGTTGCGGGGGTTGGGGGGTGGACCCGGAAGTGACACATATCCCTGGAGATCGCCCATTGGCCAGGACAGATTTTATCATGTGACTGCCAGACCCTGGGAAAGACAGTCTAGCTGTGGGCCAAGAGAAGGACATAAACGTTGGTGATCAGAGAGAAGTCTTTGCCACACGATCCTAATCCAAATGACAAGCTTGGCCTATTCCAAGGGCTCAGGGGTCAAGAATCTGCCTGCAATGCAAGAGCCTCAGGAGACGCAGGTTCAATCCCTGGGTCAGGAAGATCTCCCGGAGCAGGGCGCATCAACCCACTCCAGAATTCTTGCCTGGAGAATCCCATGGACAGAGGAGCCTGATGTGCTACAGTCCATAGGGTCACAGAGTTGGACACAACTGAAGCAACTTAGCCTGCACGCATGCAGGGTTGGAAGGACGAGGCTGCAGGGCGGCCAGGCAGTCAACCAGTCCTTGTGGCCAGTCCTACGAGACTCCCCTCCAACTCTTTTTCAAGCCCAGGTCCCAGCACCCTTGGCTGGTTACGTCACCCATTCTCAGGGCAGAGGCAGGCACATAAACCCTCGAGGGGATTCTCCCATCTCTCCACTCCCCTCTTTTCTTCTCAAACACACATCAGACATGATTTAAAGACATCCTGATAGAATCATCTGCACACATTCTGCAACTTCAGCTAAATCGCTGGGGATGTCTGAAGGCTTGTCGGGCAAGAGGAACTGTGATTTGTAACTTGGAGACACACAGAAACTCGGGGATGGGTTGCCGATAACGCGGCGTGATCGACGTGCAGCCTTTCCTGACTTGCCAGAACAGCCCTTCAGCTACTCCTTTTCCATCTTGTCAGCTCACTTTATATTAACGTTCACTCCCTTTCAAAGGACCAACCTGACTCAAGAATCTTTTACAGACTCTCAGCCGGCTCAGGAGCTGTAATTATTGTCTTGATGCCCAAGTTCAAGTTCTACTTGTTTTTTTTCACTTGACAACTTCCACAAGAGGGATCCTTCTAACTGCTTACCCCCAGGGTGGTCCGATAGGCGCTCCCCACCCCCAACCAGAACATTATTGCTCTCTGGTCGCTAGGTGCTCCTGATTCAGCTTTCTTTCCTGAATCTATCTCCGGAATGGTCCATCCTTCAGGGGATCCCAGTCTTCTGAGAGTAACTGTCAGGAGTGGTTGCATTAGCACTTGTGACTGTGTTGATATCACTTCCGTGCTTCTTGGTAACAGGCAAGGCGTCTCCATTGGCCATTGGGTCATCTCAACTGAGAAAGGATTGTATTTTTAAAGTCATGGGTTGATGCTGATGTATTGATGATCATACCATGTCATCAAACCCCTTCTTTTATTACTTTCATATAAGAACCTCTTGATTTATGTCCTCCTTTCCTTTTCAAAGCTCTCAGCATTTCCTCTCACAGACAGACAAGTTTCTAAATGCCAGGCTGTACCTGGTCAAATGAAACTGTATGTTGAATTATCATAACACCCACAGCTTTCAAAACATTGACACTCAAATGCCAACCTGTGGCTATTTACTCTCCTGATAGCGCTTTATGACGTTCCACACGCCACACATCTGTTAATATTTATCTGAGCCGGGGGCTGGCATTCCTGATTGACTTTTCCCACTTTACTTGATTTATTAACAGCAGTTTCTATAGCCAGCCCATTCAGGAAACTGCTAATGGGGTAATTTCACCTGAGGTTCCACATGTCCTTTTAATATGCTTGGATCCTTCCAAAGCATTTCTTTAAGAAAGAACACTCCCCATGAGTAAGACGTGGACTCTACCAGAATTCTTTCCTGTTTGGACTGGACTTTAGAATAATCCTATTCACACAGCATACGACACAACCAGCTCATTTTTACCCGGGGCAGATGGCCCTGAATTGTTTCAGGAAGGCATGTGTGTGTGTGGTGGGGGTGCATGGGGAACAGGGGTGGTTTAGGAGTGGAAGGTAGCGATGAGAAACAGCAGGGCTGACGTGACCCTGGGAAGACCATGCTGGGCCCCAGGAGAGAGGCATCCCAGTCTATTGTGATAGAGAACACACAGACACACACACACACAGAGACACACAGACACAAACAGAGACACACAGAGACACACAGAGACACACAGAGACAGACACAGAGACACACAGACACAAACAGAGACGCACAGAGACACATACAGAGGCACACAGACACACAGAGACACAGAGACACACACAGAGACACACACACAGACAGACACACAGACACACCCACGCTGAGTTTCTGTGGCCACTGCCTGTGCAGTTTCATTCCTTCCGCCTGGAGCACCGCCTTCCGCCACGTCTGCCCAACCTCTGAGTAAACCGTCTCTGCCTGTGATGTTCTGTCATGCTGCCCACACCCCCGGCCTGCTGTGCCTGACACCATATCTACACCTCTCGTTCCATTTGCCACACACTCAGCTGTAGCATATATGTGTGTGTGTATGTATATTTGCATGCAGGTCTGTCTGTGTCCCTATCTTCCCTTTTGACCACGGGCTGTTAGGGTTAAGAAGCATTTCTTCCTCATCTTAATATCTTTAGTGTCTGGCATGGGGTCAATACCCATCGACTTGTGAATGAATGACTAAATTTGTATCCAACTTATCATAAAATCTCAGCAAGCATTAAACTCGAAGGGAACGCTCTCCAGTCCATAGTCTACTCTTTGGCAATATCCAGGAAGATATTTGAGGTGCAAGCTCATGACGACCATGGATATTTCATAGAAACATTTCCAGAACCTACCGTGCCCCCACATCCATCATTCACGGTGGCATCATCTTATCCCACTGGTAACCCATTTTGCTTTGTTTGGTCAGGCCCCTCTTCTTTGACTTTATCACAGGCAATACCACTGCAGATGTGTTTTCGTTTCTTTGGGGCTAATACCACGAACTCTGTTACCAGAGAAAGGATTGCCGTGTTGGAGAATATAAACAGCTCTCACTCTGATTGCCTGATTGCTTATGTAAATTGGTCCAGTCTTTCTCGAAAGTGATGCTGAAAGATGTGTTTTCACGGGCTGCCCATCTTGGGTTTCATCACTTTTTTTTTTTTTTTGCGACTTTAATAGTCAAGTAATGGGACCTGAAAGGTGCTCGGTTCTAAATTTTATTTCCTAGCTGGCGGGATGGTGCCTGTTTCCACGTGGTGATTTACTGTCTCCATTTCTTGGTGCAATTCTGTTCATCTCCTTTGACCGCTTATCAGGGGGAGTCACGTCGTGGCCCGTCCATTATTTTTTGGGGCAGTAAGCAGGCTTGGGAAGGGGATATGACAAACATAATGGATGCCACTGTTGTCCTTTTGGTATTTATTTTTATTACATGGTGGTGCAAAAATTTCCATTCTTATGTGTCTGAACCCATCCATCAGAGCCCTGATGTTATCTGTTTCTTCAGGAGCTGGGAATTTATCTCCTCATCGGCCACAGGGATGCTTGTCCCTTGTTTCCGGGTTTGTCACAGATTAACGGTGTGATATGTCTGAAGCTGACAGGCCTGCTGTATGAATTTAAATGAAGTCTCCCATGCCCCTTAGCCAACTGTCCCGGTGACGTTTATTAAATAACCATCTCTTTCCTTTGTCAGCCTATCGTTAGCTTTACTGGGGTTCAAGTTCATCTCAGGGATCTCTCTTCTGATGCCCTTTGCTGCTTTTAACTTAGCTTAGGATGGTTCCACTGACTGGCATCGCATATCATAATTGCTCCAGAGGGATGGTCTGTTGTGACCATCAAAAGATGAATCCTTTGATGGGTCTTCACTTGGAAGAATGAACGTCCCACACTCCAAGCTGTCAATTTCTATTAGAGGACTTAGGGGGATTTACATCGTTACTGCATTAACTCTATATATTGACTTTGGGACGTAGCATATGTACTTAGGGATTACAGTTAGACCCGAGCTGGCAAGTTCCCCAAAGGACTCAGAGCTTTAGACAAAAGGAAGACTCACTTTTCCTTCCAATGGACCTAGCCTGGGGACAGTCCCCAAGGGTCATGTAGCCCCGAGGCTGATGGTTTTGAGTAATGCCACTTGTCTGTAGCCTCCCCCTCCCTCACTCCCAGAGGATGCTCTAGATATCAGAGAGAGAGGACCAAGAAGGAATCCTGACTGGCCCCTATGAGTCCCGTGGTGAGGGTGTAGTGGGCAGGTGGTGGGTAGGAGTGGAGATGGCAATAGCAGATTCATAGCACCTTTAATCCGGCTGGAGTCCACGGAGTGTGTCTCCTACCACTTTAGTGTCAACATTTTCCTTTTCTCCTTTGTCTTTGGGTTACATTCTCCTGGTAAAGCTGCCAAAATGACTCAGTCTATCCATCCACCTCCTCCATTATGCCTGGGCTGCTGGGTACTTCTGAGGAAGACCAATGCTACCGTCTCCAAGCCCAGGGATGCCGGTGGTCCTCCTCTGCCCCCAGGGTCTTCACTCTCCCAGCCTGTCTTCCCGGGAGCAGCATCCTTGCTCCTATTTGGAGCTGTTCCTCCTGGAGTCCATGCCTTTTTGCCCTGTTGGGGACCTCACTTACTGGATGATACTCTCTGTCCTGTATCCCCAAACTCACCTTCTCTATTAACTCCTTTCCATCCACACTTAAATAGGCTTGACCATTTCTGCTATTGAAAAATTCTTTCTTTTTGTAAGATATTTTGGGATTTGGATGTTCTTCAGATATTCAACATAAAACAGTGACGATGGATAAATGCTCTGGCAAGGTGTCGTGCTAAGTCACTTCAGTCATGTCTGACTCTGGAACTCTATGGACTGCACCCCGCCAGGCTCCTCTGACCATGGGATTCTCCAGGCAAGAATACTGGAGTGGGTTGCCATTGTCTTCTGCAGGAGATCTTCCTGACCCAGGGGTCGAACTTGCGTCTCTGATGTCTCCTGGGTTGGCAGGTGGATTCTTCACCACTCTCACCACCTCTGGGAAGGTACTCCTCAGCAAAGCCTGAAACTCTCTCTGGCCATGGCCTTCCTCCAGCCCCCGCTTCAACAGCACATCAAGAGCAGGTCTACACTTGCTGTCACATCCCTTCCCTTACAACTAGCTTCTCAACTCACTAGCTTAGGGATTTTGCCCCCAGAACTCTACAGAGACCGTTTTTTCCCAATTAACAATAGACTTCTCGTTACGTCTCACTCCCACAGTCATTGCTGCATTCTCCTCTTCTAGGTGAGCAGCGTATGGCGATGCCATTCAATATCTCTTTCTTGTACCACATTTTTTCCCCGCCTCTGACTTGGAAATAGCCTTCCCTCTTGGCTTCCCTCCCACTTCTCTGGCCAACCGCTCAGTTTCATCTTTTGGTTCCTCTTCTTCAGTGTTCCTCCGGGGGCCGTTTATGCCCTTTGTAACCACACCCATCCCTGTGGGTTTGATGGCCGTCTGTTCATGTGTAGACGAGTTTCCAGTTACATCACTAGGCTCAGGACACCTCTCTCCTGAGCTTTACTTCCTTCCTGTGAGCCCTGGAACCCAAATGACTTCATGGGAAATCACCTCTGCCTCCCAGTGGCTGTGTGACTTTGAACAAGTTGCTTGACATCTGTGTGCCTCGTTTTCCTTCATCCTGAGGTTGTCATGGGGGCTACATTGAGTGTTGTCATTGTTATTATGGACAGTCAACTGCCTGTTGGACATCGTCTTCTTCAGGTGACCCAAAGACGTAGCGAACATGACCTGCCCAAATCTGATTCACCATCTTCTCCACGTGTCCTCTGAAACCTTCACCTCCCCAGGTGTTCTTTTCCTTTTGATGGATGATACCACTGAAGTCCCCAAACATCCTGGACTGCCCTGCTATCTTCACCCCTGTGGCCAGTCAATCATGGAGTCCATGTATCTATCTCCTAAACATTTCTCTTCTCCCCTTCCTACCCACAGGCCCTACCCCCACACTTGCTCTAGTCACCACCATCTCTCACTTGGGTTTGCCTAAGTGAACGTGAGATCTCCATGGGGCCCCTTTGCTCTTGAAGACCAACTCCCTTAGCATGGCTCACAGGTTCCTATATGGTCCAGTGGTTCTCATTTCTCTTTCCAGAACCTCCTCTCCTCCTCCTAACATTCAGCCACTATCAGTGTGATTATTTTTTTACACCCGCTACATCCTCTTACATTTTCACCCACTGTTTCCTCTTCCAGGAACAGTCTTTCCCTGTTTCCTTTTTGGGCATCGCTGACTCCCCATCTCTAGAGCCTCATATTAAAAGCTATCTTCTCCAGGCAGCTTCCCAGACCTCCCAGTGTGGCAAGAGATGCCTGGTTCTGTATGCTCCCACAGCACCCTCTATTCTACCCATCCATGGACCGCCCCCCGCCCTGGCCCCTGCAACACAAGCCTGTTTAGAAGCCACGTTCCCCACTAGAGGAATGATTACATTCTTGTTCACTCTCGTTTGTCTGGTGCTTGGCACATAGTAAGTGCTCCATAAATATTTGCTGAGTAAATATCTCATTTTACATCCTCATGACGATACGCATGCTCTATCCATCCCCTTCAATACATCATTCCATTCAGCACCGGGAACTGGATATTGAGTGTATTTCTGTCCTTGAGATTATTCCCAGTCCGTGCCATTAGGAAGCTCAGAGTGCAGAGATAGAGATGTACAAGGCAGCAGGGAATGACCAGGGGGATGACCCGAGGTGATCCGTGTGTACAGGAATCAATGGTGTGGGATAGAGGCAGTGGGGGTGGGGTGGGGGTGGGACTACTTCCTGAAGAAATTGACTCTTGAGCTGAATTCTTAAATATAAAAGAAGTAGACTGGGGGATGAAGGAGGTGAATGGTGTTTATATTCTTCTATTGGCCAAATAACAGCTGCTGCAGCTAAGTCACTTCAGTCGTGTCTGACTCTGTGCGACCCCATAGACAGCAGCCCACCAGGCTCCCCCCTCCCTGGGATTCTCCAGGCAGAACACTGGAGTGGGTTGCCATTTCCTTCTCCAAAGCATGAAAGTGAAAAGTGAAGTTGTTCAGTCGCTCAGTCGTGTCCGACTCGTAGCAACCCCATGGACTGCAGCCCACTAGGCTCCTCTGTCCATGGGATTTTCCAGGCAAGAGTACTGGAGTGGAGCGCCATTGCCAAATAACAGCTAGGCAGACACAACCCCTAAGTCTATCTCCACTAACAAAGTTTGCACTTCCCATCAGCTCTGTTTCCTTGAAAGACTGTGATGTACCTCTGGAGAGAGCATGGCACGCCTTCTGGAAACCCCTGCTATGTCTTTACTCATCTAAAGAAACCTGGCTGATCCTGCAGGGCAAGCTCTGCATAACTGATGCTACCAAGGTCCAGGGCATGCCTGCCTTCAGTCCAAGCTTGCAAGGAGCTAATTAGAAGCCCAGCCGGGACTCAACACCAAGGAGCTCTTCTCACCTGCTGCTTGCAACATTTTAAACGTGTGTGTACCAAGGAGTGACATTAAGGATGGCTGTTCGATGGGGATGGGGTATATGGTAGCAACACCCAAATCTTGGACTTGACTGGTTAGCCTTCCTGAATAGATTCTTCATGGAATGCACCACTTCTCAGGAAACAAAGATATTTATTCAATAAGAAAAGACAGAAACATTTCACCTTCCATATCCTAAGACTGCACTTCAATGAAATCAGAAATAAATCTCACAAGCCAGAAGGGGTTAGCCAGTCACACAGAAGTTGGTGCTCCTAAATAAAACCACGGAAAGGGAGGCAATTCAGAACAGAGTATTTAAAGAACAAAGATATAAACACAGCATATCATATAAATTTATGGGATGCTGCCATGCTGGTACTTAGAGGAAAAAAATATTGTGCGTGATGGTCTCTAACAGTGAGAACGAAGAAAAACTGGGAATTAAGTCTCTACCTAAATAACCCAGAAAGGGTACAAATTACCAAGTGAAAGGCAAGTGGAAAGAATAATAAACCCAAAACCAGAAATGAATAAAACAGAGACATAAAATTGAATTTGAAACACAAGCTAAGCCAGCTTCTCCTAAATCCAGCAATGCATCAGAATTACCTGAGACACTTGTCTGAACCTTGGATGCTCTGGCTTGAGTCCAGACTTACCAGGGACAGGACCTTGGAATCTGTATTTTTGATAAGTGCCCCTCATGATGGCTATGCTCTCAGAACTGCTATGCTTTCTATCCTCTGATGTCAAGAGCTGTTCATCAATGCTGATTCTTTCCAATGGCTTAAGGGGTTCTGGGTCAAGATGGCTTTTGGTAACCTGGACCTTTCCCTCCTCCACATGGTGGGAGCAGCTCAGTCACAATGGGATACCAGCTTCTGGACACAGTTGATTGGTCCAGGAGTGGACCCTCGGCCCTGGCTCAGCCAAGGTATCCTTTTTCTGAGACTTTTAGATTTGGATCCAAGAGAGCTACACAGTCTCCCTCATGGTCTGGATCATTATGTACAGAGCCATTAGCCTGCTAACATCTGGTTTTCCACCCTGTGGAGTGGAAAGAGGAGGAAGCCGGTCTGTAGAAAGAGAGGGTTCAAGGCAACCTAGAGAGAAAAAGAGATATGCCAGAGTGAAGGTGAAATCCAAGCATCACTCAAGTCCTGCTTCCTTTTGTCCCCAAGTTCAGTTGGTTTCCAAGAGATGCTCCCGTGCACGTAAATAATTTTCTCTTCATGTGTCAGTATGATGTACCTAATCCATCAGAGGAGGCATAGCTAATCCTCAAGGTCACGTAGTTCCTTTCTCTCCAGGCACAGGTTCCCAGTATCACCCCCCTCCACACCCATTCTTCTAGAAGAGTATTAGGTTACGGGAGTCATGCCATGAGTGTCTTGGTGACAATGAGGCTTTCCAAGTCCAGGTATGATAAGGCTCTCGTAAATCAGAGTCTACTTTCTTCTCTGTGACATACCTTCCTTAATCTCAAGGTCAAATCTCATTGTGCAAATAGCCATGGAGAAGTTCTCAAGATACAGCAGCATGACCAAGGTGGCCCATTCTTTGGAAAAGTATAGAAGTCATAAACCATAATGACTCATAATATTATTAAAGTTTAATAAAACACACAATAGTAGGTGCTGTCAAACTGCTGCTGCTGCTGCTGCTAAGTCGCTTCAGTCGTGTCCGCCTCTGTGAGACCCCATAGATGGCAGTCCGCCAGGCTCTGCCGTCCCTGGGATTCTCCAGGCAAACTAATCATCACCAAATATTCAAGAAATACATGCTGAATATCTCCTTTAAAATGAGGATGGTTTTAGGTCTGAATATTCTGAAATGGGGCTTTCCCGGTGGCAGTTAGTGGCAAAGAACCCACCTGCTAATGCAGCAGACATAAGAGTTGCGAGTTCGATCCCTGGGTTGGGAAGGTCCCTTGGAGGAGGGCACGGCAGCCCACTCTAGGATTTTTGCCTGGAGAATCCCAATAGACAGAGGAGTCTGGGGGGGCTACAGTCCATGGGGTCACAAAGAGTCAGACATGACTGAAGCGACTTAGCTCACACGCACATTCTGAAAAGAGTAGCACATAGCCACTGTCGCATGGGGTCTGAGTGGTGGAGGGCATGTACACATGAAGACACAGGAGGGGCAAGATAACAATGAGTAATGCACTAAGGAGGACAGAAGTGGCCATTCATCTCCAAAGGGGATTTCCGAAGAGGAGCCATCTGCCCCAAGTCTTCATAAGTGAGTTCATAGACAGATCAGGGGATGGGAAGAGCCTGGGTTCAAGGCGCAAGCATGGACAACCCTGTGGGTCTTGGGAGACTGGAGGTACTGTGAGGGAGCAGTGGAGACAGGGCTGGTAGAGCAGGTAGGGGCCACACTCGGAGCATCTCATGTGCTCTGCTCTGGAGCTCGTACTTGAACTTGGTGGGGAGAAAGAGCTGGAAAGGGTTTTAAGCAGGGTATGGTCTTGGCGGATGTGCCATCATTTGTGTAGTTGATCAATTATTTCTGGCTTTCTTTTCTGGGTCCCTGGTGGCACTGCATCTCCTGGTCTCTCTGTCGTTGGATGGGATCATATGAATGGCTCCGGCCATCAAGACATAAGTGGAAGTGACATATGTCATTTCTGGGTCAAGTGTCTAATTGCTGGTGTAAGACCCCGTCAAGTTCTTTTTCCCTCCACCATGGTAACTGTCAGCGTTCCAGACGGCAGCCTCTCCACCTGCCTCCGGGTGGAGCAGAACCCTTGGAAGCCCCACGCTGGATACGTAACATGAAAAAGCAACAGACCACTGCTCATTATAAGCCAATGAGACTGGGGATCTCTGGGCACCATGGAATATCTTAGCCTGTCCTGATGAATAGACTCGACTAGTTATCCATCCCCCAAGTCGGGGGGTATGGTAGGATGCTGGCAGAGAAGGTCTGGGTGCTGGGCCTGCTACCCATGCCAAAGAAGGACATGGAGGCCCAGGGCCCCTCAGACCAGTTGCCCATAAACAGGCCATTGCCCACAGAAGCAGTACTGTTGACTGCCCTTCTCACCCAACCCCTCAGTTAATGCCTGGAGAAGTGTGAAATTCTGGATATGATGATCAAAAGGGAAAAGTGAAAGCCCTGAGAAATGACACTCATGAAAACTAACACATGAACTATGAAAGTGTAAATCTCTTCTCAGCTAAAAAATAAATGGCACAGACAAATTTTGGAAAATGTGATTGAAGAAAAAGGACAACAGAAAACAAAATATAATGGCAAGATGGCAAAATATAGCAGAAAGAATTACGGACCGCAGAGTTGCAGACCTGAGGTCAGACTCCACTTTGGATAGTTACAATATAACCTCCCAACACTCATTCTTCCATTTGTTTTTCATTCAATCAATATGAAGTGCCTACCTTGTGCCAAGTACCATGCTAAGGGTCCGGCCCCGTGCCTTTAAGCCCTTCAAACACCGGACTCTGCCTATATGGAAGTTACCATCCACTGGGGTACCCAGTCAAGAATGTGGTTTCCTCACCTGTTTAGCCGGAAACCACCCACCTGCCACGTGTTGCAAGCAGCTCAATTATTGAATAAGCCACCTTGCTGTGTGCACAGCAGGCCAGAGATGTTAAACGGAAGATGACTAAGATTATGAAAATCCCAGAGACCAGTAATAGACCAACAGGAGATTGTAAGGGAAGAAATAAATCTCTGTTCAATAATCACTGGAGAGTCATGCATTATTTAAAGTCTGCAAAGAGGCAATTTGTAACATGCAAAGTTTCAATAGAAACCAAAAGGGAATTATTGCTCCATATTCTTAAGTGCAAACACTTTTTCCTGAGCCCTTGCGTGGGAGTCTAAATGTTCTGTTATAGATTAGGTAGCCCTAACACATGGCAGACAGACAAGTGTTGGGAACCAGGGGTTTGAGATGGTCAAGTAGCTCACCGGGCACTGGTTCTCTGGCCTCGTGGCCTGGCATACCTGGGCTACCTGGTAATGCCCAGAGCTCCCTGCCTCCTCACTCCCCCACCTTTGGGTTTCAGTTGGTCAGTTCAGTCACTCAGTCATGTCTGACTCTTTGTGACCCCATGGACTGCAGCATGCCAGGCTTCCCTGTCTATCGCCAACTCCTGAAGCTTGCTCAAACTCATGTCCATGGAGTCGGTGATGCCATCCAACCATCTCATCCTCTGTCGTCCCCTTCTCCTCCTGCCCTCAATCTTTCCCAGCATCAGGGTCTTTACCAATGAGTCAGTTCTTCACATCAGGTGGCCAAAGTATTGCAGTTTCAGTTTCAGCACCAGTACTTCCAATGAATATTCAGGACTGATTGCTTTTAGGATGGACTGGTTGGTTCTCCTTGCAGTCCAAGGGACTCTCAAAACTTTGGGTTTGGTAAGACACTTTTGGGGAACTCCTGGAGTCATGAATGTGCTCAGTCACTCAGTCATGTCCAACTGTGTGACCCCATGGATTATAGCCCACCAGGCTCCTCTGTCCATGGGATTCTCTAGGCAAGAGTACCGGAGTGGGTTGGCATTTCCTTCTCCAGAGGATCTTCTTGGACCCAGACCCAGGGATCACATCTTATATGTCTCCTGCATTGGCAGGCAGATTCTTTACCATTAGTGCCACCTGGGAAGACCCAAAGCCCTTATTAAGCAAAGCCAAAAACTAAGCAGTGCTCCATGGGATCACCTAGGATGCACATTTAAATGCTTATTCCCAGGCCTCCCACATGGGGATTTCGAGAATAGTGTGTGATGGGCAATGGAAGCTATTACTTTACCAGCTCTGTCAAGGCTTCTGATGAATGGCCGGCACTGGGAACCCCTGCTTTACATGGGGTCTGGATGAAGCAGGGTGGGTTCCTAAGATGGGTTGCTGACTCACCAGTGGTCATCTTTATTTTCTCCACTGTTCACAGTCTCTCTTCCCAGAGAATGATTTCATCCCACATTCCCTGCCCTTTTCCTTGCCTCTGACAAGGGAAGAGGGAAGGAAGAAGAGCTCTGATTCACTGAGTGCCCAGTACAATCCAGGGCTAAGGACTCTCCATGTGTTATCACATTTAACCCTCAGCATACAGTGATGTCTAGTGATGTTTTGGAATGAAGATATTGAGGATGTGAGAGAATCAAAGTAACTGGCTTTTACGGGCATCCATGAGTTGGAATTCAGGATTTTATGACTCCCCAAGGCAGGCTTTTTCTACTAGGGGCTGTGAGTGACAGAGCAGACTTGCATTTCAGATTGGTTCCTCTGGCGATTTGGGGAAGAAAAGGTCAGGACTTGAAGCAAGGGAATAGTCAATAGGATCTTGTACTAAGGAAGAAGGAGGTGACCTGCTTGCCCCCATTTAATTCTCACAGTGGTCCTCTTGAAAAGTGAGTGTTAGTAGTTTAGTCATGTCCGACTCTTTGTGACTCCATGGACTGTAGCCTGCCAGGCTCCCCTTTCCATGGAATTCTCCAGGCAAGAATCTCCAGGCAGTGGGTAGCCTTTCCCTTTTTCAGGGCATCTTCCTGACTCAGAGATTGAACCCAGGTCTCCCACATTGCAGGCAGATTCTTTACCATGTGATCATTACCCAATGATCCTCTATGATCCTCCTCATCTTACAGGTGAGAAAAGTGATGGCTCTCAAAGTTCAGTGGTCTACTGATGGGCACAAGCTGGCATATGGTGGCCCAGGTAGTCTGGATGCTAAGCCTAAAGATCTTAGTCATGATACTGCATATTAATCAAAATGGTTACTTTCTTTTGGCTTGGAGAAGAGACTGAAGGGTTTAATGATATTTAAGACAGAGAACTGCCATGACTCAGTGACTGGTGAGATGGGGCCGGTGAGGGAGAGGAAGGAGTCAAGGGTGACAGCTTAGATTCTGGTTGGATAACCAATGGACCAAGCCTCCTTCACCTGTGGATGGGAATACAGGATGAGGGGAAGGTTTGGGGACAAAGTGGGAGGTAATGAATTAAGTTTGGGGCATGTTGGTTTTAGTATGCCTGTGGGATTTTGAAGCCGAATTGCATGGATTCAAGAAATAATCAGAATTCATCCATCCATTTAAGAAACATTTATTCAGTGTTTAATTTGACAGTGTTATATACCAGATCCTGATCATGCATTGGCCAGGTGGCCCAGCATAATTTCCAGACTAAAGCCTGCTTTACCATGTCTATTTCCTTTTAAACAATCTTTTATTTAAAAAAATATTTATTTATTTATTCATTTGACTTCACCAGGTCTTAGTTGTGACATGTGGGATCTCGTTTTCTGACCAGGGATTGAACCCAGGCCCCCTATATGGGAAGGTGGACACTTAGCCACTGGGCCACCAGGGAAGTCCCTCACCGTGTTTATTTCTGATATCTTCTCTGGTATTCTCTTGTTATTTTCTTCAAAATTTCCACTCATATCAGGCATATCAATCATATGACAGCATCTGTGGTTAGGTGACATTTCCACCACTCATAGCCACAGGTACATGACTGCCATTGTGTGGCAGGCACCTTTGTGCTAACTCGAAGTCTTCATGTGACAGGGGAGCCATCAGGGAAGACTTGGAAATTCTTGTCTCTTTGGGCCATCATTTCTTAAGGGTCTTCTCCTGCCTGGCCCAGTGCCAGAGATGAGGAAGGTGAGGTGCCAGGACTTCTGGAGCTCAGCCTGCGGAGGGGAAGGAATCACCCTCTGATAAGGGGAGGAGATGGGTTGCCTTGCAAAGACACTGTGAGGGGAGGTTGAGGTTGATTAAGACAAACCTGCAAACCCACTGATCTTGCTTCTGATTGTGCCTGAAACTGATGAGTATCACGGTGTGGTGAGGTGCAGCCACACCCACAGGCTGTGTGATGCTGGGCAGGTTGCTTTGTTTCTCTGAGTCTCACTTCCCATCTGTATGTGAATATGACAGCTACATTGTCGGGATAGCATGGGGATTCCACAGCAAACTCTGCAAAGTACTTGGCACATAGTAGGTCCTCTCTTCCTGTCAATCATCGAGGGGTTCTTGACTAGCAACAGCATCCTATTTCAGTTATAGTTATGAATTCACTTGCTCTTCTATAAGTTTCTATAGGTATGTATGTGGGTGATGTGTTTTGTATGGATATGGTAAATCTATATTAGATTACATACGTTTTTATCTCCTGCAAAAGAAGAATGCATTTGGCTTACATTGGTGTAATATGTGTTTTTTTTTCATTTCTGGGGGCCCCACGGCTTGTGGGATCTTAGCTTCCTAACCAGGGATCGAACCTGGACCCTTGGCAGTGCAAGTGTGGTGTCTTAACCACTGGATCACCAGGCAATCCCCATGATTTTCTAATATAAATATACAACATGGTTCTATTCCTCAACGTTTTACATTTCTGTTGAAAGTAGTATAACTGCAAGGAAGTTTCTAAGTGTTACCTATATTCCTGGACATTAACATACCTTACTGAATCTTATCTTTGTCTGTACTCATGGATAGCTATATTTTCCTGTAGTTACATCATGGTCTGACCCTTGTTTTGTATTTTTCGCATTGAGCATTTTCAAAAGTGCTTGTGTGTGTGTGTGTGTGTGTGTATTCTGCTTTAACACCTTTGAATTGGTAAGTTGTGAGAGTTTCATAATATTCCATTGCATGGATAGTCAATTAGTTAAGAAGGTACTTCTCAATGGTTTATATTTCAGTGTTGGCCTGTGACCATTTCTGAATAAAATAAGATATGATCTGGGGATGGAATCTTTTCTGGGATAATGGCTGTGTCCTTTGGGCACATGGAGGGATCTTTTTTCTTCCTAAGTGAAGGTTTAATCTCTCAGTTTGAGACTTCTGCTAAAGGATTGGGGTTTGATTTCAGAACTCAAGTCTGCTTCTTCTCTTCTAGACCATGTGGGTAGACATCCTATTTAAGAAGCAAAAGTAACAATACCAACTGGTTCTTATTTAAACAAGAAGAGAGATGATTAGGGGGAAGGGATAAATTAGGAGACTGAGATGAACATAACACACTAAAATATATAATAAAATATATAGAATATATAATCAACAAAGACCTACAGTGGTGCAGGGAACTCTACTCAATATTTTTATAACCTATATGGGGAGAGCATCTGAAAAAGAATGGATATATGTATGGATAACTGAATCATTTTGCTGAATATCTGAAACTAACCCAACATTGTAAATCAATATAATATATATTTATATATACAATATAAAATAATATAAAATATTATATATATAATAATATAAATATTATATATTATTTTATATATTATAGATATTAAAATATTATATATAAAATTTTATATCCAATATAAAATAAAAATTAAATTGAAAAGGTACGAGAAGTGATTTATGACCTTTTACCCAAGGGACAGACTGTTAAGGGGACCACATGTGCATGTGCTAGTCGCTCACTCATGTCCAACTCTTTGTGACCCCCTGGACTGTAGCCCGCCAGGCCATCCCCTTCTCCAGGTAGGGGAACATATAGGTGAGGATAATAGAAATAACAAGCTATCTTTACTGAGTACTAAGTAAGTGTCAGGAGCTGGTCTAAGTTCAGTGCACTCTTACCACAACCTGATGAGTTAGATATACTTCTCATCCCTGTTCTGCCAAAAACAGAGTTAAATCAGAGAAGTCAACTGACATGGTCAAGTTCACACAATCAGGAAGTGGATTTCCAAGACCACAGGTCTAGCTTAAAATCCCAGTGGTGCTATTGGTAAACTGGATGTCCTTCAATAAACCAGTTGGCCGCTCTGATCCTTAACTTCTCATTGTCAAGTGGGAGCTGCAAGTCCCATTTCAAAGGATACAGGTTAGCATTAAGCAAGATGACCTTCTTTAGGAGGATTTACATAGCAGTTTATCCAGTACCTACCATGAGATATGTGCTTGATAACGACACCAGCCCCCTTTGCTCACCTCCCCCCAGTGTTGGAATCTCAGTCCTCTGCCCAGCCTTCACCTCTGGTCCCAGAAAGATAACTCTGTTTACAATGGAAACGTTTGTGGTTCTCAATTGTCTTCTTCTTTTGGCTTGTGAGCTCATTTTTTTCTTGGGAATATTGGCAACTCCTTTGGGCAATGCTTGCGGTAAGAGGCCAGATCCCTGCTTTCCAATTTCAATGAATTCAGTGAGCAGGGGAACGTGAGCCTTAGGGTGGGAGCCCCAGGCATCAGAGAACATTTCCCCAAGACAATGCTCAGGTCAGGTTTTAACCCTTTGCTGGTTGGGAGGGACAGCTTTCGGAGGGCACACTCCTTACACTGTAAAGCCCTGGAGGTTCAGACAGGGCAGGAGAGGAGGTGACTCAACAGTCAGTGACTCCATCTGCTTGCCTCAGCCTCCTCTAAGCACAGGACTCCTGCATGCTGTGATTTTACTCCTGAGGATACCTAGACCAGAGGGTTGAGTCTCCATAGGTTTTTCTCGAAGCTATGACTGGGAAAAAGTAAAACCAGCATTCTTAATATTTCCCCTTTTCTTTTATATTTTTCGCTACTGTGCTGGGCTGCCTCCTGTGCAGACTAAAGCCGCCTTGACTTTCCACCCTCCTCTCCAGTTCAAAACAGCACCTCACCTTCAGAAGTTTCTCCTGGCTTTTTAGTCTTTCCTTTCTAATTCTTTTGGGTTCCTTTGGAGAAGTTCTTGGGTAGGAGATGAGCAGCTGTGCTTGTACTGAATCATGATTAGAATTAGAACCTAAATGAAACCTCTGTTTTCCATCCGTTTTAGCATTACATATCTATAGCCCATTTCATGAGGTCTTAACCTTCAAATACACACAGACACACAGACACACACACATACACACAGACACACAGATACACACACATACACACATACGTAGCAGATCACTCTCCAGGCATTGCCAGGCTCAGGGAGAGGTGTGTTAGGAGAAGCTGGCAGACACAGTTTTTGCCCACCCTCTGCCATGGACTCCTCCTTTTTCTTGCCTGGAAAATCCCATGGATGGAGGAGCCTGGTGGGCTGCAGTCCATGGGGTCGCTAAGAGTAGGACACGACTGAGCAACTTCACTTTCACTTTTCACTTCCATGCATTGGAGAAGGAAATGGCAACCCACTCCAGTGTTCTTGCCTGGAGAATCCTAGGGACAGAGGAGCCTGGTGGGCTGCCATCTATGGGGTCACACAGAGTCGGACACGACTGAAGCGACTTAACAGCAGCAGCAGACTTGCCTATGACCTGATCTTTTGGGGCTCTGATGTTCAGATTTCTCTTTGATGCTACGAGATGCCCCAGTATCCTTCTGATACCTTTCCTCTTTTCTTTTTTTTTAAATTATTTATTTATTTGGCTGTACTGAGTCTTAGTTGCAGCACATGGACTCTTTCCTTGTAGCGCATGGACTCTCTAGTTGTGGCATGCAGGATCCAGAATGCACAGGTCAATAGATGCAGTGTGGGCTTAGTTGCTCTGTGGCATGTGGGATCTTAGTTCCCCCCCCAGGGATCAAATTCATGTCCCCTGCATTGTGAAGCAAATTCTTAACCACTGGGCCACCAGGGAAGTCCCCTATTTTCTTAAGATACTCACTTATGCATTTAACACATATTTATGGAGCTTCCACTATTTGCCAAGGACTGTGCTGAGTGAAAAGTTGAATTGGCTTTATTTCCATCGCTTACAATCAACAGTGCCTTAGCTAAGACACCCGGGTATAATTAAGGTTTATTCTACAGGTACAAATGTAGGGGACAAGGGGACATAAAGTGAACCTAAACTAAGAATCATAGCCATGAAGGGTGGACCTAGTAAATATACCCTTGTCTGGGCTCTTTCCACTGCACTTCTGCCTTGGGGAGTTAATTGTCAAACTTTCTCTGCATTCTGCTAAGAACAGAAGGTGAATGTGCTACAGTGTATTATATCCCAAGGGGGAGGTTATCAACCTCCTGGGTAATGTTGAGGCATTTGATGATATCCTTAACTGTTACAGCAGTACAACATGATAATTATAAACATGAATTTTGGGAACTAACAAATGGTTCAAATCCTTGCTTTACCACTTCCTGGATAGATGACCTTGATTAATTATCTTTCTGAGTCTCAGTATCCTTCTCTGTAAAGCGGGAATCATTAGAATTATAACAATTGTGTTTGTCATGAAGCTTTACTGAGATAACAGTGCATGTGAACACTGAGCGCTACATGCCTGGCATAGAGGAAGCACTTCAGTTCAGTTGTTCAGTCGTGTCTGACTCTTTAGCACCCCATGGGCTACAGCACTCCAGGCTTCCCTGTCCATCACCTACTCCCGGAGCTTACTCAAACTCATGTCCATAGAGTCAGTGATGCCATCCAACCATCTCATCCTCTGTTCTCCCCTTCTTCTCCCAACCTCATTTCAGTTCAGTTCAGTCACTCAGTCGTGTCCGACTCTTTGCAACCTCATGAATCGCAGCACGCCAGGCCTCCCTGTCCATCACCAACTCCCGGAGTTCACTCGACTCACGTCAATTGAGTCAGTGATGCCACCCAGCCATCTCATCCTCTGTCTTCCCCTGCTCCTCCTGCCCCTAATCCCTCCCAGCATCAGTCTTTTCCAATGAGTCAACTCTTCGCATGAGGTGGCCAAAGTACTGGAGTTTCAGCTTTAGCATCATTCCTTCCAAAGAAATCCCAGGGCTGGTCTCCTTTAGGATGGACTGGTTGGATCTCCTTGGAGTCCAAGGGACGCTCAAGAGTCCTCTCCAACACCACAGTTCAAAAGTATCAATTCTTTGGTGCTCAGCTTTCTTTATAGTCCAAGTCTCACATCCATACATGGCTACTGGAAAAACCATAGCTTTGATTAGACAGACCTTTGTAGGCAAAGTAACATGTCTGCTTTTTAGTATGCACTTTAGGTTGGTCACAGCTTTTCTTTCAAGGAGCAAGCATCTTTTAATTTCATGGTTTTAGCCACCATCTTCAGTGAGTTTGGAGTCCAAGAAAATAAAGTCTGCCACTGTGTCCATTGTTTCCCCATCTATTTGCCATGAAGTGATGGGACCGGATGCCATGATCTTAGTTTTCTGAATGTTGAGTTTTAAGCCAACTTTTTCACTCTCCTCTTTCACTTTCATCAAGAGGCTCTTTAGTTCTTCACTTTCTGCCATAAGAGTGGTGTCATCTGCATATCTGAGGTTATTGATATTTCTCTCAGCAATCTTGATTCTAGTATGTGCTTCATCCAGCCTGGCATTTCTCATGATGTACTCTGAATATAAATTAAATAAGCAGAGTGACAATATATAGCCTTGACTTCTTTCCAAATTGGGAAAAGCTCAACTGGAATTCCATCACCTCCACTAGCTTTGTTCATAGTGATGCTTTCTAAGGCTCACTTGACTTTGCATTCCAGGATGTCTGGCTCTAGGTGAGTGATCACACCATCATGATTATATGGGTCATGAAAATCTTTTTTGTATTTTCTTTCTGTAAGAAGCAGAAAATCTTCTTAATATTTTCTGCTTCTGTTAGGTCCATACCATTTCTGTCCTTTATTGAGCCCATCTTTGCATGAAATGTTCCCTTGGTATCTCTGATTTTCTTGAAGAGACCTCTAGTCTTTCCTATTCTACTGTTTTCCTCTATTTCTTTAAACTGACCACTGAAGAAGGCTTTCTTGTCTCTCCTTGCTATTCTCTGGAACTCTGCATTTAAATGAGTATAAATTTCCTTTTCTCCTTTGGCTTTTGCATCTTTTCTTTCCCCAGCTATTTGTAAAGCCTCCTCAGACAACCATTTTGCCTTTTTGCATTTCATTTCCTTGGGGATGGTCTCGATCACTGCCTCCTGTACAATGTCACGAAACTCTGTCCATAGTTCTTCAGGCACTCTATCAGGTCTAATCCCTTGAATCTATTTGTCACTTCTACTGTATAATCATAAGGGATTTGACTTAGCTCATACCTGATTGGCCTAGGTTTTCCCTACTTTCTTCAACTTAAGTCTGAATTTGGCAATAGGAATTCATGATTTGAGCCACAGTCAGCTCCTGATCTTGTTTTTGCCAACTGTATAGAGCTTCTCCATCTTTGGCTGCAAAGAATATAATCAATCTGATTTCGGTATTGACCATCTGGTGATGTTCATGTATAGAGTCTTCTCTAGTGTTGTTGGAAGAGGGTGTTTGCTATGGCCAGTTCATTCTCTTGGCAAAACTCTATTAGCCTTTGCCCTGCTTCATTTTGTACTCCAAGGCCAAATTTGCCTGTTACTCCAGGTGTTTCTTGACTTCCTACTTTTGCATTCCAGTCCCCTGTAATGAAAAGGACACCTTTTTGGGTGTTAGTTCTAGAAGATATTGTAGGTCTTCATAGAACTGTTCAACTTCACCTTCTTTAGCATTACTGGTCAGTGCATAGGCTTGGATTACTGTGATACTGAATGATTTGCCTTGGAAACAAACAGAGATCATTCTGTCATTTTGAGATTGCATCCAAGTACTGCATTTCAGACTGTTTTGTTGACTATGATGGCTACTCCATTTCTTCTAAGGGATTCTTGCCGACAATAATAGATATAATGGTCATCTGAGTTAAATTCACCCATTCCAGTCCATTTTAGTTCGCTGATTCCTAAAATGTCAATGTTCACTCTTGCTATCTCCTGCTTGACCACTTCCAATTTGCCTTGATTCATGGACCTAACATTTCAGGTTTCTATGCAATATTGCCCTTACAGAATCAGACCTTGCTTCTATCACCAGTCATATCCACACCTGGATGTTGTTTTTGCTTTGGCTCTGTCTCTTCATTCTTTCTGGAATTATTTCTCCACCGAACTCCGTAGCATACTGAAATCTGATTGATTATATTCTTTGCAGCCAAAGATGGAGAAGTCCTAAACTGTCAGCAAAAAGAAGATCAGGAGCTGACTGTGGCTCAGATCATTAATTCCTTATTGCCAAATTCAGACTTAAATTGAAGAAAGTAGGGAAAACCACTAGACCATTCAGGTATGACCTAAATCAAATCCCTTATGATTATACAGTGGAAGGGAGAAATAGATTTAAGGGACTAGATCTGATAGACAGAGTGCATGATGAATTATGGATGGAGGTTCGTGACATTGCACAGAGACAGGGAGCAAGACCAGCCCAAAGAAAATGAAATGCAAAAAGCAAAATGGCTGTTTGAGGAGGCCTTACAAATAGCTGTGAAAAGAAGAGATGTGAAAAGCAAAGGAGAAAAGGAAAGATATACCGATTTGAATGCAGAGTTCCAGAGAATAGCAAGGAGAGATAAGAAAGCCTTCCTCAGGGATCAGTGCAAAGAAATAAAGGAAAACAGTAGAATGGGAAAGACTAGAGATCGTGTCAAGAAAATTAGAGATACCAAGGTTGCATTTCATGCAAAGATGGGATCGATAAAGGATAGAAATGGTATAGACCTAAAAGAAGCAGAAGATATTAAGAAGAGGTGGCAAGAATACACAGAAGAACTGTACAAAAAAGATCTTCATGACCCAGATAATCACGATGGTGTGATCACTGACTTAGAGCCAGACATCCTGGAATGTGAAGTCAAGTGGGCCTTAGAAAGCATCACTATGAACAAAGCTAGTGGAGGTGATGGAATTCCAGTTGAGCTCTTTCAAATCCTGAAAGACGATGCTGTGAAAGTGCTGCACTCAATATTCCAGCAAATTTGGAAAACTCAGCAGTGGCCACAGGACTGGAAAAGGTCAGTTTGCATTCCAATCCCAAAGAAAGGCAATGCTAAAGAATGCTCAAACTACCGCACAATTGCACTCATCTCACATGCTGGTAAAGTAATGCTCAAAATTCTTCAAGCCAGGCTTCAACAGTATGTGAACCGTGAAGTTCCAGATGTTCAAGCTGGATTTAGAAAAGGCAGAGGAACCAGAGATCAAATTGCCAACATCCAGTGGCTCATCGAGAAAGCAAAAGAGTTCCAGAAAAACATCTATTTCTGCTTTACTGACTATGCCAAAGCCTTTGACTGTGTGGATCACAACAAACTGTGGAAAATTCTGAAAGAGATGGGAATACCAGACCACCTGACCTGCCTCTTGAGAAATCTGTATGCAGGTCAGGAAGCAACAGTTAGAACTGGGCATGGAACAACAGACTGGTTCCAAATAGGAAAAGGAGTACATCAAGGCTGTATATTGTCACCCTGCTTATTTAACTTATATGCAGAGTACATCATGAGAAACACTGGGCTGGAAGAACCACAAGCTAGAATTAAGATTGCTGGGAGAAATATCAATAACCTCAGATATGCAGATGACACCACCCTTATGGCAGAAAGTGAAAAAGAACTAAAGAGCCTCTTGAGGAGAGTGAAAAAGTTGGCTTAAAGCTCAACATTCAGAAAACTAAGATCATGGCATCTGGTCCCATCACTTCATGGCAAATAGATGGGGAAACAATGGAAACAGTGGCAGACTTTATTTTTAGGGGCTGCAAACTCACTGAAGATGGTGACTGCAACCATGAAATTAAAAGATGCTTACTCCTTGGGAGAAAAGTTATGACCAACCTAGACAGCATATTAAAAAGCAGAGATATTACTTTGCCAACAAAGGTCCATCTAGTCAAGGCTATGGTTTTTCCAGTGGTCGTGTATGGATGTGAGAGTTGGACTGTGAAGAAAGCTGAGTGCCGAAGAATTGATGCTTTTGAACTGTGATGTTGGAGAAGACTCTTGAGAGTCCCTTGGACTGCAAGATCCAACCAATCCATCCTAAAGGAGATCAGTCCTGAGTGTTCATTGGAAGGACTGATGTTGAAGCTGAAACTCCAATACTTTGGTCACCTGATGTGAGGAGCTGACTCATTTGAAAAGACTTTGATGCTGGGGAAGATTGAAGTTGGGAGGAGAAGGGGACGACAGAGGATGAGATGGTTGGATGGCATCACTGACTCAGTGGACATGAGTTTGGGTAAATTCTGGGAGTTGGTGATGGACAAGGAAGCCTGGCATGCTGTAGTCCATGGGGGTCGCAAAGAGTCAGACCCGACTGAGCGACTGAACTGAACTGAACTGTGGGGTCTCTGGGTCCTGGTGCACACAAGGTTTGTTTGAGCCTTCCGAATGTCTCTGGTAGGTATGGGGTTTGTTTCTGAATGCAATTTTGCCCCACCTACCATCTTGCTGGGGTGTCTCCTTTGCCCTTGGACATGGGGTATCTTTTTTAGTGGGATCCTACATTCTCTTGTCGATTGTTCAACGGTGAGTTGTAATTTTGGAGTTCTCGCAGAAGATGAATGCACATCTGTGCCTTCTACTGTGTCATCTTGGAGTCTTCTGAGTCCATCTTGGAGTAAGTACTTGGTGATGACCGTTTTTAAGATGATGGTGATGTGATGTTGATGACCATGACCAACGCCAAGTTATTCATCTTGGCAGATGCACTGTGGCCTCCAAGTGGTTAATATTAAGCAATTCTATTCAACAAGTAGCCTGTCTAGTTTCCTGGCAGCTAGATATTAGGGCCGTGAAGAAGACGGTATTGATGTGTGCTGTGGGGTGGGAGCGGCTGGTCCTGAGTGTCTTCATGTTGTCCATGTAAGTTTGCCTTTGCTATCATTCATGGTGAAGACCTCTGGGGAGCTCCAACCCACTAGGGTGGTCAAGCCTTGGAGAGCATCCAGAGTGACTTTGCAGAAAAGATTTCAAAGACCCTCTGCAGCTCAGCAGAGTCAGAATTAGTGGTGCTGTAGATGAGGCAGAGACCCCAGTCAGACTCCTACAGTCTCACCAAAGTATGTTTCTTTCATCCAACAGTAGAATCTCCCAGCCCAGTGGGTTCATTTTGGAAGTGAATCCAGTGGGTAGGTCTTGTCTGCCATGCAGTTGCTATTATTGAATAAAATTGCCACAATGATGATAAGTCAACTTCTCATCTTCTTTGGTGCCACTTCATGGTACCGAGGATGGGAGTACCAGGAGGGAGTCCCCACCTGAGGAGTGAGGCAAAACCCAAGCCTGGAGGTCAATCCCTAGGAGATCCCAGGACAGACAAATCATTGGATGTCTGTAAGGGGGCTGTGAATGAGAACTGTCCCTCAGCCTGGACCACAATGCCACAAACCCTTTAAAGATGGCTACAAAGGGAATTTTTTAAATCTCAAGGTTATTATATAATTTTAAAAGTTTAATATCATGTACAATAAAACCATAGATTATTAATATTTAAATGCCGACCATTTTCCTTTTAAAGTATCTAGGAGAGAGAGAATGAGAGAGAGAGAGAGGAGGAGAGAGAGAAAGAGGCAAAGATAGAGACCAAAGCAGGGAGAGAGAAAGCTTTCAAATATCATTTAACGCCTAAATGTCACAGGCTTAAAAAATTCAACAGAATTCTCATGAATTCTTTCCCACAGGGGGCTACCCTTTAAACAATGACCTTTCAAAAACCCCAAGCAAACAAACAGCCCTGATTCTGATGACGTGTGTTCTTTTTCAGCCTGGACATTCTGCTGTTGACAGGATGAATTTCATCAACCCAAATGGGCAGTGTTCGGGGTGGTAGATCATGGGATCTAACAGATTCTTATGAACTACATCTGTCTGGAGTAATTGAGTTCCTGGTTCTTTCAAGATAAGATGATTTAAATAATTGTCTTTCCCTCTGGTTGTAAAAATTCCATCCTGCCCTTCTAGCTATTGTGATTTATCTGAAGACTCTAGGGGGAGGCAGGGTTGGAGTCCAGAGTAAGCCATAGGAAAATATATTAATTACATTGCAGGTGTCACTTCCCCAAAGATCTCAAAAAATGGCTCAAAAGGCAGTGTTTTGCTGTGAAAAAAAAGATAAAAAGGCATGGTACTTGAAAATCTGAAGGCCTGGCTTGCTTTGGCATCACTAATAAGCTCCCAGAGGGAGCTACAGAGTGGCCAGACAGAGAAGTCTTTCAGGTAATTGCAGATCTTTTCAAGGCTACTGGAGATAGTAACCCTATTGAGAAAACAAGTAGTAAGAACGCTGCTTAAAATAAGAACTTTGGACAGTTGCAGGGACTTCCCTCGTGGTCCAGTGGTTAAGAATCCAACTTGCCATGCGGTGAACTCAAGTTCAATCCCTGGTCAGGGAACTAAGAGCCCACATTCTGCAAAGTAATTCAGCCGACATGCCACAACTACCGAGCCCATGCCCCCCGGAACCAGTGCCCACAATGAAAGATCCCACGTGCCGCAACCAGCATCCTACACAACCAAAAATCAAACAAATATTAAAAAAAAAATTGCATACTCAGAGACTGATTAATCTCTATAATTAATATTAAATATGTTTATATATGGAAGTGACCTTCCCAACTCAGACCGGTGTAGAATCAGACCACTTTGTGCCAAGTTCAGCAGATCCTACAAATTTACACACAGAAATCCTTTTCCTAGCTAAGGGGTTCACAAGCTGCTGTTTAGGAGGACTGGAACTTAAGTATCTGAATTTTGCTCTGTATGGTATGATTACAATTCTATTCTCAGTCCTTTGCCAATCCTCAAATACAGCAACCCTTTCAGGTATTAAGAGAAAGGTAAGCTCTGTAAATAGTTGTCCCTACCGTCTTCCATTCCTTTCTTCCATCCTCTCTTGAACCCATTCTAATAAACTTTCAAAGCCCCCAGGAATCAGTGATAAATCCAGTGGCCAAGTCTCATGCTCTCTGAACTTTCAAAAGCATTGACTTGGTAGATCACCCCCTTCCTTCCTGAAATACTTTCTCCGCTTAGCTTCCAGGGACCACAGTCTCCTGGTTTTTCTATTGCTCCCCCACCCCACCCGCTTCCCCCATTCCTCCTTAGTGTGCTTTCCTGGTTTCTTTTAACCTTCTTGACATTTAAACTGCGGAGAATGCCAGGGCTCAGCCAATAGACCTTGTCTCTGCTTTGCCTACATCCAGTCCTTGGTGATTGAATCCGATGTAATGGTTTTAACAACCATCTCTAGGTTGATGCATAAGAAATCACCGTTTTAGGCCTTACGTGGTGGTCCAGTGGTTAAGACTCGGTGCTTCCAATGTAAGGGATGCGGGTTCAATACCTGGTCAGGGAACTAAGATCCCACATGTCATGCAGCCAAATAGTAGCAAATAAATAAAAGTAGCAAAAAACTGTTTTAAAATAATAATAAATCTATAGTTCAATAAAATAAATCACCATTTTATAGGTCCAAGTGGTTGAATATTGATACTTCCATATCATTAAACCTAATAACTCCCATCACCACCCATGAACTCCAGATATCGTTACCTATCTGTGTATGGGGCTTGATAGTTTCTGTAAATGTCCAAGATACATTATAAGCATAACACTCTTGCTTACTTCTGTTAAGGACAATTCCACTGTTTTGAGTTGTTCAGCTAAAAATCCTTGAGTCCTTTGTTCCTCTGACAACCAACAACGAATCCACCTGCAAATCCTTTTGATCGAACTTCAAAATATATCCAACGCTGACAACATCTGTCGTCCCCTCCACAAGCTGGCTCAGGGTGTTACAATCTCTCACCTGGCTCATGCTATGTTTTCTAAGTGGTATCCTTGCCCTTTCCTTGCCTGCTATAGAAGTATGGGAACTCTTGTTAAAACACAATTTTGATCATGTCAATTCTTTGCTCAAAACCTCTGACTTAGAGTCAAAGTCCTTGCAATGGCTTCCCAGTCTCTGTAGAGACCTAGCTGCTGTTTTCTCCCTGGACTTAACCTTGAACCTCTCCCTCTCACCCTTTCCAGGCACACTGGTTCCTTGTTCTCCTGGACAAGCTTCTGCCTTAGGACCTTTGCACTGGTTAGTTTTTCTGCCTGGAATGCTTCTTCCCTGGATAGCTATATGGTTCACTGTATGGAAATAGAGATATTTCCACTACCTACTGCTATGTGTCTGTCTGTGTGCCAAGTGCTACGGATACAGTGACAGAAAAGCTATACAGTTCCTACCCTTGTGGAGCTTTTGCTTAATGGGGGAGACAGATACTAACCAAATAATCACACAAGCACGCATAAGTGGAGTTCAGATGAGTGCTGTAAAAGAGAGATACTCCTGCAATGAGAGCTTCACGGAAGACTTCTCAGAGGAGGTGATACCTGAGCAGGAAAGATGGAGACACATGGTTCTCTTGGTGTGTTGATTGGTGCAGATATGGGCATGTGACTCTTGCTGGGCCAATGACTGTTGCCAGGCCTCCATGCCCCGGGGGTTTTCTAACAGGATATGGGAGAAAGTGATCCCTTTTCTGATAGGAAGCTGAGCCTTTGGCTGTGACCCAGAGCTGCTGGTGGCTACATCTTTGTGGTGGGAAAGATGATTCCTTTCCTGCTGGTAGAAAGAATCAAGACCACATTCGAAATAACTTAGATGGGCTGGATGGAGAGCTCTGACAGCTGGGGAGGCTGCTGGTCCAGTGTCCCCAAATACAGCTCTCTCCCTGGGTTATAGGGGACATTAAGCTAGTGGGGCAGCAGGAGAAGGGGACAACAGAAGATGAGATGGTTGGACGGCATCCCCAACTCGATGGACGTGAGTTTGGGCAAACTCTGGGAGTTGGTGATGGACAGGGAGGCCTGGCGTGTTGCAGTCCATGGGGTCGACAAGAGTCAGACATGACTGAGTGAACTGAACTAAAGTTAGTGGGGCATTTTTAGCAAGTTCAGTTTAGGAGTTTCTGTCCCTTGGGATGTGGGCATCCTGACAAATCCTTTTCTCTCCCTAAGAGGAACAGAGGGGCGAGACTCTGGGAGGAAGAGCCCAGCTTGACAAGATCTGGGGCCTCCTTCAGGTCCTCTCCTCCTCCTCGGCATCTGGGGTCTCTTCCTCACCAGGGCTGGGCCAGGAGGGAGGAAGGTCTGGCTTCTGGGGGATTTGAGGAAGGCCCTCACAATGAACATGGACAGAGCTGAACCAGGCTAGGCCTCAGTTGCTTTTTCAAGAGTTCTTACCTTTTCTAAAAGGGGCAGTTAAGGTCTAGAGAAAAAAAACTCTCTGAGCCCAAGATTAAATACTTATCACATCATCTGTGGGTACCAACCCGCAGTGAACAAATGAACCTCCCCGAGCCTATAGCCTGGCCTCAAGCCCACAGTGGGCCCTTCAACCCGCCTTCAACAAACCATCCATTGCCTACACTCTGGTGGGAAAAGGTTAAATAACTCCCACATCTGAATTTCACTCTAGATTTCCTCTGGGTGGGGGAGAACCTAATTATAAAAATGTCCCATGTTTCACTAGACATGGAGAGACATTAGAGGAAACCAAGATAATGGAGAAGTCTTTCCAAATAATCCATTTTAAAAAATTAGGGGTGGAATTGCAATGTACAGATTAACTTCCTTTTAAAATGGAGCTGAATTTCAAAAGTAGAAAGGAGAACCGAGCCAGTCAATTTTAGCAGAAGCTAAAGAAACACTGGGCTGGAAGTAGCAGAAGCTGGAATCAAGATTGCCGGGAGAAATACCAATAACCTCAGATATGCAGATGACACCACCCTTATGGCAGCAAGTGAAGAGGAACTAAAAAGCCTCTTGATGAAAGTGAAAGTGGAGAGTGAAAAAGTTGGCTTAAAACTCAACATTCATAAAACGAAGATCATGGCATCTGGTCCCATCACTTCATGGCAAATAGATGGGGAAACAGTGGAAACAGTGGCAGACTTTATTTTTTTGGGCTCCAAACTCACTGCAGATGGTGACTGCAGCCATGAAATTAAAAGACACTTACTCCTTGGACGCTTACTCCAACCTAGATAGCATATTCAAAAGCAGAGACATTACTTTGCCAACTAAGGTCCATCTAGTCAAGGCTATGGTTTTTCCAGTGGTCATGTATGGATGTGAGAGTTGGACTGTGAAGAAGGCTGAGCGCCAAAGAACTGATGCTTTTGAACTGCGGTGTTGGAGAAGACTCTTGAGAGTCCCTTGGACTGCAAGGAGATCCAACCAGTCCATTTTGAAGGAGATCAGCCCTGGGATTTCTTTGGAAGGAATGATGCTAAAGCTGAAACTCCAGTACTTTGGCCACCTCATGTGAAGAGTTGACTCATTGGAAAAGACTCTGATGCTGGGAGGGACTGGGGGCAGGAGGAGAAGGGGACGACAGAGGATGAGATGGCTGGATGGCATCACTGACTCGATGGACATGAGTCTGAGTGAACTCCGGGAGTTGGTGATGGACAGGGAGGCCTGGTGTGCTGCGATTCATGGGGTCGCAAAGAGTCAGACACGACTGAGTGACTGAACTGAACTGAACTGAAAGGATCTGAAAACAACATGAATATTCTGGATGCCATCTACAGCAGGAAATGGAGAGAAGTCTAAAAGCCAACAATTAATATTAGAGAAGTCACTTTTAAAAAATATGCAAGTATTTGAAACAAGAATATTTTGTCTTGTATTTTCCAAAAAAAAAAAAAAAAAAAATACTTATCACAAAATGTTTCCTTTTTCTTTCTTATCTCTTACTGTAAACCCTTCCTGGTATAAAATGTGAGAAGCTCTAGGGTAAAAACCAAGTCTTTCTTTGTCTCCTCAGGTCATCAGTTCCCCTCCTTGGAGACAGTTTCTCATTAATCCTTGCAGAGGGATTTTATACAGACAAGTGACTACATAAATCTGAGTGTCTCTGTTTCCACACAGCTTCCTGCTATGCACACTCTTCTGTCTCTAACTCTTAGTACTTACTGTATATTGGATATTGTTTCATATAAGTGTGCAGTAAAGCTGCCTCATTCTTCTCATAAGTCCCAGAACATTCCATTGGATAGAGGTAGATGTGCCTAACCATCTTCCCAATTAATGGATTATTTCCATTACCAACGCTTTCCTGAGTTGTCAAAAGGTGATACGCATATCTTTCAGTCTGTGTACCAGGCTCTCTGTAGAGTAAATGGAGGATGTTTTCCCTTTAATTTTCATTTTGTCCTTTTCTGGATCTGCAATACACTCTCTTAGTCCAGAGAGAGGGTGTAATTAGAAGCAGATCATAGAACAAAATATGGGCAAAGTCAGAACCGGGGCTTCCCAGGTGGCACTAGAGGTAAAGAACCTGCCTGCCAATTCGGGAGATCCAAGAGATGGGGGTTGGACCCCTGGGTTAGAAAGATCCCCTGGAGAAGGGAATGGCAACCCACTCCAGTATTCTTGCCTGGAGAATTCCACGGATGGAGGAGCCTGGTGGGCTCCAGTCTGTGGGTTTGCAAAGATCAGACATGACTGAAGCACGCAGCACGCACACAAAGTCAGAATTAGAACTCAGACACTGGATCTCCTCGTCCACCCAGCATGGCCCTGCCCACCTCCACGTGCCCACCCCCATCACCAGCTCTCCAGCGAAGCAGGTAACAGTTGCTGAGCTGGGGAAGGTGTGGGAGTGGGGCTGGGGTGGAGGGTGATTACACTTCAAGCTATTGATAAGACGGCACCAAGGGAGGACTTTATCCAGGGTGTTTAGGACCTGGGGAAGGAAAGGCTGAAGCTGCAGGGCCCAGAAAAGGAACTTAGAAGTGAAAACCAAAGGCAACTATCCATTTTTCTCTTTTTCTATTTTAGCAGAACTTTTAACTGGGTTTATAGACATGGGAGGAAGGGGAGGGTGGGATGAATTGCGAGATTTGCTGTTATTGTTCAGCGACTAAGTCATGTCCAACTCTTTGCAACCTCATGAACCGCAGCAAACCAGGCTTCTCTGTCCTCCACTAGCTCCCGGTATTTGCTCAAATTCATGTCCATCGAGTCGGTGATGCTATCTAACCATCTCATCCTTTGCCACCCACTTCCTTTGCCTTCAATCTTTCCCAGCACGTGTAAAATAGATAGTTAATGGGAAGCTGCTTTGTAGCACAGGGAGCTCAGCTTGGTGCTCTGTGAGAACCCCACCTAGAGGACTGGGATGGAGGGGGGGTGTCTAAAAGGGAGGAGACACATCTAAACATATAGCTGACTCACTTCATTGTGCAGCAGAAACTTCACAAGATTGTAAATCAAATATGCTCCAATTAAAAAAAGAAAACAACTAGTGTGCAAAAGCTGGGGACGTTTTAGGTTTCTTTGTGCAGCTGAATTGAAACTTACCTGATGCCGAAGGCGGGCATGGTTGAGTGTGTTGAGTCTTTATGATTCTGACAATGGATTTGTCCTGGGCTACCTGAGCTCCGTTTGCTAGATGCCTTGGTCAGAGTGTAAATGGAGCCATGAGAGTGCTGTGGGCGGGCCCAAGGAGTCAGGAGCCCCAGTCCTCAGCTGTCTCTGTGGTTGCCAATACGTTAGGTGGATTTATGCAAAGAATTCCCTTTCCCCGGGTCTCAGTTTCCTTATATCCAGAAAATGAGAAGTTTGAATCAGAAAATTTCTAAAAGTCCCTTCCAGCTGTGATGCTCAGAGCTCTGACCCAGATGTTTGATGGGATCTCCCTCTCTTCCCAGCTCTCTCTTCTGAACTCCCCACGGCATTTTAGTGGTCTCACCCCTAAACCACGGTCAGATTTCAACCTTTGTCTCTCTTCCTCTTGAAGTCCTCTGAGGTCAGACTCTCGGGCTTTTTCCTGTCATCCCCTTGTCTAGCTTCTAGAATAGCACCTTGGGTATGATGCGTGCTCATATACCTTGTCAAATAGATGACTTGTGGGTACAGACATGTTCTGGTTCAAGATAGAATGGAGACCAAAGTGTAGACAAAGGTCTGACCATGAAAGAAACACTGTGGGACTCTCATGTGGTTGGTCTGACAGCACTGCCTCCAATGACATATGGGTTCATGGGGGTCCTTGTGTAAAGGGAAGTGTTTGGGGAGATTTAGGAGTTTGGTGGCTGACTTTATTTTTCTGGGCTCCAAAATCACTGCAGATGGTGACTGCAGCCATGAAATTAAAAGATGCTTACTCCTTGGAAGGAAAGTTATAACCAACCTAGACAGCATATTAAAAAGCATAGACATTACTTTGCCAACAAAGGTCCGTCTAGTCAAGGCTATGGTTTTTCCAGTGGTCATGTATGGATGTGAGAGTTGGACTATAAAGAAAGCCTAGCACAGAAGAATTGATGCTTTTGAACTGTGGTGTTAGAGAAGAATCTTGAGAGTCCCTTGGACCACAAGGAGATCCAACCAGTCCATTCTAAAGGAGATCAGTCCTGGGTGTTCATTGGAAGGACTGATGTTGAAGCTGAAACTCCCATACTTTGGCCACCTGATGTAAGAGCTGACTCATTGGAAAACACTCTGATGCTGGGAAAGATTGAGGACAGGAGGAGAAGGGGACGACAGAGGATGAGATGGTTGGATAGCATCACCGACTCAATGGACATGGGTTTGGGTGGACTCCGGGAGTTGGTGATGGACAGGAAGGCCTGGCGTGCTGTGGTTCATGGGGTTACAAAGACAGGACTGAGCGACTGAACTGAACTGAACTGAACTGAAGAGTTTGGTATTAATAGATACACACTCAGTTCAGTCCAGTCACTCAGTCATGTTTGACTCTTTGCAACCTCATGGACTGCAGCATGCCAGGCCTCCCTGTCCATCACCAACTCCCAGAGTTCACGCAGACTCACGTCCATCGAGTCAGTGATGCCATCCAGCCATCTCATCCTCTGTCATCCCCTTCTCCTCTGCCCCCAATCCCTCCCAGCATCAGAGTCTTTTCCAATGAGTCAACTCTTCGCATGAGGTAGCCAAAGTACTGGAGTTTCAGCTTCAGCATCATTCCCTCCAAAGAAATCCCAGGGCTGATTTCCTTCAGAATGGACTGGTTGGATCTCCTTGCAGTCCAAGGGACTCTCAAGAGTCTTCTCCAACACCACAGTTCAAAACCATCAATTCTTTGGCGCTCAGCCTTCTTCACAGTCTAAGTCTCACATCCATACATGACCACAGGAAAAACCATAGCCTTGACTAGACAGACCTTTGTTATTATTATTATTAAAAGAATCTGAAAAAGAATATATGTATATAACTGAATATTTTGTTGTACACCTGAAATTAACACAGCATTGTAAGTCAACTATGCCTGTGTGTGCATGATAAGTCACTTCAGTCACGTCCAACTCTTTGCAACCCTATGGACCGTAACCCACCTGGCTCCTCTCTTCCTGGGATTCTCTAGGCAAGAATACTGGGGCAAGTTTCCATGCTCTCCTTCAGGGGATCTTCCCAACCCAGGGATCAAACCTGTGTCTCTTGCATCTCCTGCCTTGGCAGGTAGATTCATTACCACTAGCACCACAATTAAATTTTCTTTTTCTTAGAGAAAAGAAAGAGTGTATGGTATTCAAATCAGATGGGCCACTCTGTCCCTGTGCCAGCTGGTGGCCTTTGATGAACTTCTTTACACATTAGTGCAAGGAACCTTCTCCTGGGAGAATGTCAATACCTGCTCTCCAGGTTGCTGCCTTGATGAAGAGGCTGATGTCAAGCTTTTATTGCAGCCTCTGGCACATGACAGGGCCTTGGGGAAAGTCCATTCCCTTTCTTCCTATATCCCAAAGCATCCTTGCAACATCTTGTTGGGGGAGAAAAAGGACCCAGAGGCAAAGACCAGAGCTGCTTGCTTTCTCCAGGGGAGGGCTGTGCTCAGTCGTGTCCATCTCTGCAACCCCAAGGACTGTAGCCCGCCAGGCTCCTCTGTTCACGGTGATCCTCCAGGCAAGAATACTGGAGTGGGTTGCCATGCCCTCCTCCAAGGGATCTTCCCAACCCAGGGATCGAGCCCAGGTCTCCCGCATTGCAGGTGGATTCTTTACAGTCTGAACCACCAGGGAAGGGGAGGGTTACTACTACTACTGCTAAGTCGCTTCAGTCATGTCCGACTCTGTGCGACCCCATAGATGGCAGCCCACCAGGCTCCCCCATCCTTGGGATTCTCCAGGCAAGAACACTGGAGTGGGTTGCCATTTCCTTCTCCAATGCATGAAAGTGAAAAGTGAAAGTGAAGTCGCTCAGTCGTGTCCAACTCTTAGTGACCCCACGGACTGCAGCCTACCAGGCTCCTCCGTCCATGGGATCTTCCAGGCAAGAGTACTGGAGTGGGGTGCCATTGCCTTCTCTGAGGGGAGGGTTAGGGTCATGAGTAATCCCTAGAAGGAACCTTCCTGATTCACCTTTGGTTTGCACCTCTACTGGACCTTTTGCAGTTCCCTCTCATACCATGATCTCATGCTTCAACACACCAGCAGACAGAAGAAATTGCATTTAAGATGATCTGGCTGCTAGATCACAGATATGAAGTTCATTCTGGGTCATCTACTTCCTCCTGTTAGATTACCTGCCTTTCTGTCACCGGCGTGGGCGTGTGTGGACCCAGCCAGATGCACGAGCCAGGAGCAAGTAGCATCCAGGGCCAGGAGGTCACATACCTGGCTCCTCCACTGACAGCCCCTGGGGCAGGGGTCTGCACCAGGAATCCTGGGTCCTTGACCAAGGCTGGGGAGTGAGACCAGCCACCACTGGGGATGGGGTGGGGACCCGGGGTAGGGGGGGACTTCCAAGGGGAGAATGAATGACTATTTCTCAGTTACTGTATGGCTCTGAAGTATCAGTAGAGCCCCACACAGCTAGGGTCTGATATCTAGCTGACTATTTACCAGCTGTGTGGTGTGGCCAAGTCCCATAACCTCTCTGCGCTGTTCCCTTCTCTGCAAATGGGGATGAAAGCAGTCATGTGGCAGGGTTGTTGTAAAGATGAATGAAATAACACGCACCCTGGCGTGTCCCAGCAGGTACTATCCTTACAGCTGCATTCTCTCCTTCCAGCTGCTCAGTGAGATAGCTTTTATCATCCCATTTCAGAGATGAGAAAATAAAGGCTCAGTACTGTACAGCACATGGAACTCTGCTGAATGATATGTGGCAGCGTGGGTGGGGGAGGGTGTTTGGGGGAGAATGGACACAGGTGTGTATGTATGGCTGACTTCCTTCATTGTTCACCAGAAACTACACCAACATTATTAATCGACTATGAAAGTGAAAGTGAAGTCGGGCAGTCGAGTCCGACTCTTTGCGCCCCCGTGGACTGTACCCCACCATGCTCCTCTGTCCGTGTTAATCGACTATACCCCAATACAAAAAGAAAAAAAAAGTTCCAAAAAAAAAAAAGAAAGGCTCAGGAAATGTGTCTTGCCTACAGCCACACAGCTGGAACATTATCCCAGATCTTTCATGCCCCATCCCCCCCATCCCAATCCATTGTGGTTTCACTTTGTTCCGGCGGAAACTGGCAGCGAGCAGGGGCCCAGGAGCCGAGGTCTACCCCACCTTCCCCTGCCCCAGCCCTGCTTCCCTCCGAGCTGCACCCACGCAGGGATTCCCGGCTCCACCCTGGTGCTAATTTCAGCGGCATCCCTGCTCCACCCTGTTGCTAATTTCAGCGGCATCCCCGCTCCACCTTGTTGCTGATTTGTCTCTGCGGTTTGGCCCTCCCCCGCTTCACCTTCCTGTGAAGTCCTCCTCCGGCCCCACCTCCTAGCCAGGGCCAAAGGAGGGAGATACCATTGAATTCCCCCCCCTGGAGTGGGGGTTCTTTGCTGAGGCCTTCTCTCTTTCCTTTCCAGTGGTTTATTCCTTCTTATCGTCATCCCTCCCACTTAAGAGCTTTGTGGCCATCCCTTTCTCCTAGTAGGGAGACCAGAAAGAGAAGGAGCAGAGTGGGCGAGCAGCTTCCCCCGGGTTTACACAGTGGGAAGCAGGCTGCCTTACGCAGAAGGTGACAGAATGGGATAAAGACCCCTGATCCCGCGCCCACTCATCTTTGCTCTGTGCCTATGAGAAGCTCTCTCTGTGGCTGGGGAAATGCCCACTTTGGTCTGGCAGGAGGGTTTGGATCTTTCTGGGCATCTACACTTTCTTCCACGCCCCTTCCCCTCTCCTCCTCAAGGCCCACAGATCATCAGTCTAGTCCACCACAGGGAAATTCCAGGCCCTGCCTCCTGGTCTCTGGCCCTCTCTTAACCATGCTCAGTTCGGTTCAGTTCAGTCGCTCAGTTGTGTCCGACTCTTTGCAACCCCATGAATCACAGGACGCCAGGCCTCCCTGTCCATCACCAACTCCCGGAGTTCACTCAAACTCATGTCCATTGAGTCGGTGATGCCATCCAGCCATCTCATCCTCTGTCGTCCCCTTCTCCTCCTGCCTACAATCCGTCCCAGCATCAGAGTCTTTTCTAATAAGTCAACTCTTCGCATGAGGTGGCCAAAGTATTGGAGTTTCAGCTTCAGCATCAGTCCTTCCAATGAACACCCAGGACTGATCTCCTTTAGGATGGACTGGTTGGATCTCCTTGCAGTCCAAGGGACTCTCAAGAGTCTTCTCCAACACCACAGTTTAAAAGCATCAATTCTTCAGCACTCAGCTTTCTTCACAGTCCAATTCTCACATCCACACATGACCACGGGAAAAACCATAGCCTTGACTAGACGGACCTTTGTTGGCAAAGTAATATCTCTGCTTTTCAATATGCTATCTAGGTTGGTCATAACTTTCCTTCCAAGGAGTGTCTTTTAATCTCATGGCTGCAATCAATTTTGGAGCCCCCAAAAATAAAGTCTGACACTGTTTCCTCTGTTTCCACAGTTTCCACTGTTTCCCCATCTATTTGCCATGAAGTGATGGGACCAGATGCCATGATCTTCGTTTTCTGAATGTTGAGCTTTAAGCCAACTTTTTCACTCTCCACTTTCACTTTCATCAAGAGGCTTTTGAGTTCCTCTTCACTTTCTGCCATCAGGGTGGTGTCATCTGCATATCTGAGGTTATTGATATTTCTCCCGGCAATCTTGATTCCAGCTTGTGCTTCTTCCAGCCCAGCGTTCCTCATGATGTACTCTTCATATAATGGGCCACCATTACCTGCGCCGACGGCAGCATCACCATCCTCGTTCTAGAATGAAGGTGCTGATGTTCGGAGACGTCTAGTAACTTGCCCAAGGTCACACCGTGGGTAAGGTAGACAGCCTGGCTCTGAACTCAGGTCTTTAGCCCCCAAGCCCGGGGCTCTCTCCACTGCAGCTGACACCGAGTGGGGGACAGCCGGGCTTTCTCCAACTCCCCCGAGGAGTGGCTTTTCTGGAGAAGAACACAAGCACTGGAGCAGTGGAGCGCTGGCCCTGCACTAGGCTTGGCTTGAGCCCCTTCATTCCTCATGACCCCCTATGTGGTGGGTACCACAATCTCTGTGGTTTACAGCTGGGGAAACTGAGGCTCAGAGAGATGGGCAAATGGTCCAAATTAACATAACTAGTAGTTGGCAGACGTGTGAACTCGAACCCAGGCCTGACAGCCCCAGTCCTTAAGCGGGGTGCTGAGACTGACATCGGTCGCTCAGCCGTGTCCAGCTCTTTGTGACCCCATGGACTGCAGCCCAGCAGGCTCCTCTGTTGATAGAATTCTCCAGGCAAGAATACTAGAGTGGGTAGCTGTTATCTTCTCCAGGGGATCCTCCTGACCCAGGGATTGAACCCAGGTCTCCTGCATCACAGGCAGATTCTTTACCATCTGAGTCACCTAGAAGCCCTGCCTAGAAAGAAATGCATGAGTCTGAGAGAGCTGTAGGTCTGAGTCTGAAGCCTGGCTCTGCCACGTCTAGCTGGTGCCGTCTCTCTTCCCGGGCCTGCTAGATAGGCAACGGGGGTGCTACCCCGCAGTGTGGGGTTGTGTTGACACGAGAGACATCCAGAGGTAAAACTCATGACAAAGTTCTGGCCCTGGGCACGGGCTAGGGGTTTAGCCAACTCGAGTTCCTTTCTTCTCTTTCTAGGCTTCAGCGAGGGCTCATTGGCCTCAGACCACGGAAGAAGGATCTTGAGTGAAAGTGAAGAGGATGTTCTACTGATGTTGGAGCTGGTTCCTCCCCAGCGCCAGGCAGCTTGCTCTTTTCATCTTCCTGGACCTCGCTCCCAGGGGGCAATGGGAGACCCTGTGCCCTGGGTCTCCCTCTCTCTTTTCCAGCCTGAATTATAATCTTCTCGCCTCCTTGGCCACCCTGGCATCCTCTTTGAACCTCCCTAGCACACTACCTGTGAGTTTCCACCATGGAAAGGCCTTTCTGCCTAAACTCCTATCTGCTTCCTGTGGTTAATACTGGGGCAGCTTCTCTGATGGGAACATTTGTCTGAGTCACTGTCCCCTCCCCAGGGCCCACTGACTCAGCATTGCCTTCCCTTCCTGTCCCCATCCCCTACCAAGGCGACCTGCTCCCTGCTCTGCTCTGACCATGGACTCCTCCTTCACCAGACGCCTCTGAGAGAAGGCGGGGCTCAGTTTCAAGACCCCAGTCCTCCTGAGCATCTGCCCTGAGCCAGGCTTTGTGCTAAGCATTTTCCTTACATCATCTTATTTGACTCTCAAAACCTCACTCTGTGGTCACCATCAGTTAGGGACTGTTTCCTCTTAGAGGTTCAGGGAGGTTAAGGAATTTACCCCAAATCACATAACCAGGTAGAGCCACTACACAAACCCATGTCTGGCTGACTCCTGAACCCAGGTTCTTAAACACACTGTCCTACCTCAACTAAGCCCCAGTGCAGCCAAATAAATCAATCAATAAATAAGTATTTTTAAAAACACAAAACACACTGTCCTGTGTGATATTTGGTTCCGAAGCAGAGGGAAAGACAAATAGGAATCCTTCTGCCTGGGAGAATTTGAACGCCTCCTTGCTCACTCAACTTGGGGGGAAACTTTGACTCCTGGACACCCACTTAGAGGCCAGAAATTGCCCTGGGGTTTCCCAAAGACCAGAGAGGCCACCATGTGTGGGTGGGAGAAGCTGTGAATCTCCAGGGGCCAGCAGGGTTCTCAATGCCTGGAGTTCTCAGTGGTTTGGGGCAGGGTGGGGAGAGTTCTCAGCTCATCTGAGGTCTGGGTTTCCTGGACTGGGCTCTTCATTCCCTAGCAGGCCTTCACAGAGGGCCCTGCCCAAACTCGCACTCTGCCATCAGGGCCTTCTGGGTATCGCAGGAGATACACATGGCAGCAAGCATCAGCACGGCTGGCGGAGGAAGGCTCTGGAGAAGGGCAGGGACCCACACTCCCCCAGGCCTAGTGTAGTGTGATGGAGGGTGAAAGAATGCTTGGTTCATATCTGGGCTCTACTGCTTCTGATCTGGGGGACCTCCAGCAAATTTCTCTGAGCCTTGGTTTTGCCATCATGAAATGGGGCTAATCCCATCTATTTCACTGGGGTGTGGTGAGTGTTAAATAAGGTGGGTTTTAAAGCACCGAGAGGTATCAGAGGCTACTCCCTCTTTCCATCCCCACCTTGTCCTGTCATCAAACTAACACCTGCAGGAACGACCTTTCCAGCAGCCAGGGTTGCTGTCAAAGTCAATGCCTTGACCCTCAGGTTAGACAGTAGCCCTGGGCTCTGTTCTTTTGTCCTGATCAGAGGGTTTTAGATAAGAGACTGAGGACTGGGGGCCACTCACACACCCTCTTCTTGAAAACAAAGTGAAAGAAAACAAAAAACCCCAAACCCCAAAAAGGTGAGCGATGCAAGGTCTGCTGATGGAGATTCAGAAACATTAAATCCAAACGATACCACTTAACCCTCAACTGGAAGGCTTACAGGATGGATTCAGAACACAGATTCTAGAGCAGACTACCCAGGTTTGCTTCTTGGCTTCATGATGTTCAAGCTGAATGAAATTAAGCATGCTTCTTAAAGTCCAATATCCTTTTATGGGTGCTTCCCAGGTGGCTCAGTGGTAAAGTATCTGCCTGCCAATAGTGGTGACGCAGGTTCAATCCCTGGTTTGAGAAGATCCCTTGGAGTAGGAAATGGCACCCCACTCCAGTATTCTTACTTGGAAAATCTTATGGACAGGGGAACCTGATGGGCTACAGTCCACAGGGCCACGAAGGTTGGATATGACTGAGCCTCTAAGCACACAAGCACATCCTTTCATTGAGTCTTGTATTCCTCATCTGTAGAGCAGGGATTCCAACTAGTACTATTAGGGTCTTCCCCATGGAGAACACATGAGGACAAAATGAAATAAGATGTGTCAGGATTTAAGCACAGAACCTGGAGTAAGGGAAGCTCTCAATAAACATTAGCTGGTTTGTGACTACTTGGAAACTGCGCCTTAGAGTGTAGCAGTGTTAGCCAGACTCTGGAGTCATCTAGATGCATGGTTTTCACCCAGGGGGCTCCAGGGTATGTGGACATATTCCAGGAGCTCCTTGTCAGAGTCAGAGATGGGGAGTGGGCAACCCACCCATCTTCAACCTCTGCCCCAATCTGTTTCATAGTTTGGGGTTCCCTGTGAAAATAGTTTGGATAAAAGTGTGCATGTGTGTGTGTGTACGTGTGTTGCTGGGGTTGGCGGGTGGCAGTGGGGAAGTACTATTGGTTTTTTAGAAGTCTGAAATCTGCAGATTTGTCCCAGTGATTTCTAGCTCCCTCCACCACATGAGAACTTTGGCTATCTTTTCATCATAGGCCCCGTGGTTTGAAGAGTTTGGTCTACCTCCAAACTGCATGTATTCAGCAATGTGAGATTCAGTGTGAGGTTTTTTAGCTCTGGTCAAGGCAAAATTTTAGAAAGACCTTTGGCAAACTTACAGTTCAGAACCTTCACTGTCTGTTTCAGGGTCTGAGAAGAGACTGGGTCCCTGGATCTGGGACCTGGATCCATCCCCTTCACTCCTTTTCCTACAGGGGACCGTGTCTTGTGAGCGCTTTCGGTGAGCATCATCTTATTTAACTTTCACAAGCATCCTTTATTCTGATCTCCATTTTAGATTCAGAGAACAGAGGCATGGGTGGGTATTGGTGGTGGTGGTATGTGGTCTGCCCAGTATTGCTCATTTGAGAAACATTTTTCAAAGCCCCAGCCCACTGAAGCTTTATCTGTTTTCTGTATGAAAATTAGAGCCTTGTAGGATCCATCTACTCTTTTCCCAAATGGTCCCAACTCTCCTAAACATTTTATTGCTATTTGGAATTTGCTAATTTGTTCCCTATGTTAGCAAAGCTATGCAAGAAGGCATAGATGAAAAATGTGTGTTAAGTCATGATTGGTCTATGTTTGATTTTGATCCTTACATTCACGTCCATGATCCTACACTACAGTTTACACACTTGAGCGTATTCCAAGGAATGTGTGCTCAGAAACTCAACGTTTGCAGCAGACCCCAAGACATATACACTCCACAACACATGTGTTCTTTGAATTATAAACATGGAAGAAGATGCACAGAGATGGTCAGATACTCAGACACATACATGTATCCAGACACACAAAACCATATCCACACAGCATGCACACATATACACAGACACCCCGTGTGTGTGTGCTCAGTCGTGTCTGACTCTGCAACTCTACGGACTGTAGCCACTGTAGCCCTCTGTCCATGGGATTTCCCAGGCAAGAATATTAGAGTGGGTTGTTATTTCCTTCTCCAGGGGATCTTGCTGACCCGGGAATCGAACCTGCATCTCCTGCATTGCAGATGGATTCTTTTATCACTGAGCCAACAGGGAAGCCCACACGGACACGCCAATTGAAATGAATTCTCTTTCAAAGCCAGTTTGACAAGATGTCTTTGGAAAGAAGAAGGGATGTAGGATTTACAAGTAAGGAAAATGGCAACAATAATAGGGTAAACTTACATTCTCAATAAATTGGCAAAAAAAAAAAAAGGCAGAAGGGAAGTGGGATAACGGTACCCAATGCTGAGGACTACCTTTTATAAAACAAGCGTCTTTATACATTACCACCAACAAAGAAATTACTACTTCTTTTTAGAAACATCTTTCCTATTGCTCCAGTAGTCAGATGCGTTGAGACTCTTTTCCTGTAACTCCACTTCTAGGGAGTTACTCTAAAGAAAAACATCAACAAAAAGAAAATGCGCTTATAGAAAAGTAGTCACAACATTATTATTTAGGAAACACTGGTAGCCAGATAAATACCTTCAATCAAATCATATGTCAGTTTCAGGGAATATTTTCTAGCCATCATAATGGCAATTATGAGGACGAGGGGGCATCACAGAAAATAGTTATGATAAAGCCAGTGAAAAAAAGAAAAAAGAACACAAAATTGGGAATCCCTGTGACTGGGATGGGATGAAGATTTGTCTATAAAAAATTAACAAAAGTGAAATATGAACAGTACTTTGAGGAAGATATGACTGTTATTGACTTGGTTTTTTATTTTTGTTTACTTTAAAGTTCTATATAAAGATTTTGGTTCCCAAAGCTATCTGGAATGTAAAAGATAAACCTAAGGTAAGCCAGCCTGATACCTGCAGTAGAGATTTAACCTATTTGCAGATAATGGACCTTCAGCAATTCATCTATGAGGGGCTGTATACCCGACGTATGTATCTCTCAGAATGTCACATGTACATTGGAACTGGTAATCCTCCCAGCCTCAAAGTGCCATTTAAGAGTGTCCATGGTGCTTCACAGGCCCAAGTTCCACTCTGTTATTCTTCTAAGCCCCGGATTGATTATTTTCAGGTAATATATTTAATACCAATATCTGACTTTGCAGCTAATCTTCCCAGCTTGGAAGCTCTTGATCCTTGGAGATAAAACTCAGTTGGTGGAAAAAGTTATCCAGCAGGGCCAGAGACCAAGAAATGCCAGGCCTTTCCATGAACTAGTTCTGTGACCTTTGGCCAAACTTGCTAGAGTCCACTGAGAATTGACCAAGTTGGGTGCCCTACATCAGTGATTCTCAAACCTCAGGGGCACCAGAATCACCTGGAGGGGGTTTCTTGTTGATACAGAGATTACTGGGCCTCACCTCCCGTGATAAGACTCAGTGAGGGACTTGCCTGGTGGTCCAGTGGTCAACAACCTGCCTGCCAAAGCAGAGGACACAGATTAGATCCCTGGTCTGGGAATGTCCCACGTGCCACAGGACAACTAAGCCTGTGTGCCGCAACTATTGAGCCCATGCTCTAGAGTCTGTGCTCTGCAGCAAGAGAAGTCACTGCAATGAGGAGCTCACACAGGCAACTGGACAGTAGCCCTCACTCACTGCAACTAGAGAGAGCCCGTGTGCAGTAACAGGCTCCACGCATCAAAATAGATAAATAATGGATTAAGAAAAAGACTCATAAGACTGGAGTGAGGCCAAAGAATTTGCATTTCCAGGTTCCCTAGTGATGCTGAGGCCGCTGATCTAGTATGGAGGGCCACTGCTCTGTGCATATTCTGCTCAAAATATCCTTGCAAATGAAGTACCTTAAATATTACCTCCACAAACAAAGAGCACAGAAAAGTTGGATGACTTGAAAAGTCATTTAGCCTTCTTGGTATAATAAGATTACCTCCTTCCAGAACTAAAATATAGAATGAATGTGACAATCAAGGTATTAGTCATTTGCTGGGATGTGAATACCAACACACACACACACACACACACACACACACCTCTCCTCTATTATGGAGACTCATTGCCAGAGTGCTTTCTTCTTTAAATATGAACCATCTCCAGGTGTCAGGGTCCTGCCTGTTTTGGGTGTTTTCTTTTTTTTTAATTTGATGAGAATGAATTGACTCACATGGTCAACTTGGACTTAGAAGCTGCACGGTTTCTGCTGTGACCAGGAATCCTCAGCAAAGTGATAGCATGCACTGCCTGTGACTTTGCAGACCAAGGGTTTGTGGTCTCAGGCTTATCAATGTATCCTCCACGCTGCCTGGGTGAGCTGGGTGCTGGCAGCTGCAGAAGCTGCTGCTTTGTAGCTATGGACCAGCCGTCCATCTCTGTGCATCTCAGCTGTAGTATGGGGAAAACAACACCGACCTTCATCGGGTAATGGTGAGGGTTCATTGAGCACGTGTAAAGAGCACAGGCTGGTACCCACCAGAGAGCTTCCTGGAACTTGATGAAATGGCTCCAAATTTGACAAATAAGAATAAAAGGGTGAGCATAGCCAGAACACTTCTGGCTGAAACACACACACACACACACACACACACACACACACACACAGAGGGGGGACTTTACTTAACCAAATACCATGACTTATTATGGTCCGTGCAGTAATAAGCTATGAAGAGAAAGCCTAGAAACAGAACCATGTAGGTCTGATTCAATGGTATGTGATGTGAGGTTCACGTGTCACCTCAGTTCAAGAATTAGGCCTGGAAAATTGGCAGTCGATAAAGAAGAAAAAAATTAAATCAGATCCTCACATTATACCATATACAGAAATCAACTCCAGATGACTACATGTTAAAAATAAGTCCTTGAAAATTTTAATAGAAAACCTTAATAGAAATGTCTTTTGAACTTTGGAGAAGGGAAAGATTTCTTAAACATAAGATACAAAAATGTTGACTCTCAGAGAAAAGAGTGATATATTTTTCTGTATTAAAATTGAGTTTTATTTCTTAGACAACTTGAAAATAAGCTACAAATCGGAGACTGTATTGCAGTAAACACCCTAACAAAAGATTATATAAGAATGTATCAAACGCTCTTTCACATCTGTGAGAGATTATATTCTCATTCAGAATGATTCAGAATATATTGGCTTACATCATTGGCTTTGGTCTTGGCCATATAACTTCCTTGAGTCAACAGAGTGTAAGTAGTTAGGACATGTGTCATAGCTTAGGGGAAGGTTTAAAAGCATTGCATGTCTCTTTTTCCTGCATCTTCCAACATATCCTGCTGCTGCTGCTGCTAAGTCACGTCAGTCGTGTCCGACTCTGTGTGACCCCATAGACAGCGGCCCACCAGGCTCCCGTCCCTGGGATTCTCCAGGCAAGCATACTGGAGTGGGTTGCCATTTCCTTCTCCAGTGCAGGAAAGTGAAAAGTGAAAGTGAAGTAGCTCAGTCGTGTCAGACTCTTTGCGACCCCATGGACTGTAGCCTACCAGGCTCCTTCATCCATGGAATTTCCCAGGCAAGAGCCTTCTTCCCAACATATCCTAAACTACAACTATTCCTTTAGCCTGGGCCTAGAAGTGGGAAGACATGGAGCAAGGAGCTGACCCACAGTTTGGAGCAGAGATGCAATTGACCTGCAGACTTAAGAACAAAAGAAAATACTCCTTGTTATAAGCCACTGTTTGAGGGAGTTGGGGGATTGTTTGTTACTGTAGCGAAAGCTGATCGATATAGAAACTTAGTACCTAGAAGTAGGATGCTGTGCTAACTAAAGAATGGAATGTGTAGTTTTGGTTTGGGGGCTGAATGGCAGACAATGAGGTAATTATTATAGGGGGCTGGAAAACTATGAAGCTATGTAATGCAGTAGTGAGACATTTGGGAAAATGGTCACATGTGATCATTTGGAATGCAGGAAATATACCTGCTGAATTCATGGCTTTGGGAGAAGAAATTTTGAGACAGAATGTTGTTTGTGTGAGTTACTTGTTCCTAACTACATTTCATCAGATACTAGAGGTGACAGCAGATAAGACTGGCGCATTTGCAAGCAGAATTGAGAGAGAACATAGTAAGTCTTGAAATTCTAGAGTTTTCAGAGTGGACAGGTGCAAACATCTGTCATTTCAACTTCTGCAGCCTGCAAAATATCCTCAAAATAGAAACCAGCTTTAGGGGCAAATTTCAAAACAAAAGTATGACCTGGGGTCAAGACCAAATCAAATGCATGACTGTTATTCCATCTGTTAACACCTCTGAGAGGATTTAGATAGTCCCAGGGAATGGACAAGATGGCACAGTGGTAAAGGATCCACCTGCCAATGCAGGAGACGCAAGAGATGTGGGTTCGATCCCTGGGTCAGGGAGATCCCCTGAAGCAGGAAATGGCGACACACTCTGGTATGCTTTCCTGGAAAATTGCATGGACAGAGGAACCTGGTAGGCTACAGTCCATGGGGTCCCAAAGAGTCGGACACAACAGAGCGACTGAGCACACACACACACAGGAAATGGACAACCTCATTTCTTGGAAAAGAGACTGAATCTCATGAGTCCTGATAGCGTTCAAATACTTAGAGTTATATCTAGAGAAAAACAGAGAGGTGTGTCTCAAAGCACATTGTGGCTTCATACACTTCACAGAAAGTTTTTGATTGTTCCATCGCTAGAAGTGCTGCTGGTCTGAATTAAATAAGACTGACTCTTTAGGACATAAAACGGTCTTGAACTCTGGCCTTTACAGGCAGGAAGCACACTGATGGCACTGATAAGAAAAACAAAGATACCCAGAAGAAAAATAGTGACAAACAGGAACAGATATTACACCAAAAAAGGAAACACTTACGACTGATGGACAAGCAAAGACAGTTTAGCTTCATTAGGTCAGGGCAATGCAAACCCAAAGCACAAAGAGATCTCAATTCAAAACAATTTGGCTGGCCCAAATGGGAAACTCAGTGGATACCTAGCGCTGGAGAGAACGTGGATCTACATGATCTCTTACACATGGCTATTTTCATGCAGCTACTTTAGAAAATGATTGAAGCTATCTCATAACAGTGACTATCCTAAAGCAGCAATTCCATTTTTATATATATATGGAGTAAAAGTCTTGTCTATACAAAGATGTTCATAGCTGCACTGTTTACAATAGCAAAGATCTGGGAAAACCCTCAAATGCCCTTAAGAGAGAGTGAATGAATAAATAATGCGTTTAACCAATACATTTAACAATGTATTTAACATTTAACCAATCATTTTAACAGCAGTTAAAATGAACTGCGGTGCACACTCTATAAAATGGATGTATATTATCAAAACATTTTTGGCCAAAAAGTAAGTCCCTACAACTATAAATAGTATAAATAGTATGGTACACTTTTTTTGTAAAGCACAAATATACATAACTTAGACACACATATCGATGAAAAATAAACGAGAGTTTAGGATGTTGGTTACCTTGGACTGAAGGAGTCAGGGAAAATTGTATAGAGGAAAATATGGTTAGAAGCAGGTTATTGTCAAGGTGCTAGCTTTTGTTCTGAGTAGTGATTCATATGGAGAAGGAAATGGCACCCCACTCCAGTACTCTTGCCTGGAAAATCCCATGGACGGAGGAGCCTGGCGGGCTGTAGTCCATGGGGTCTCAAAGTGTCGGACACGACTGAGTGACTTCACTTCATTGTGTTATCAGAAAGAACTGCAACTTAAAAAAGAGATTGTTTTGAATACTTTTCAAAAATATTTTATTTTTTTGCCTTCTTTATAGTATTTTATCTACTTTTTATGTTTAGGTATGATGGGTCTTCGCTGCTGTGCAGGCTTTTCTCTCATTGTGGAGGATGGAGGCTGCTGTCTAGATGCGGTGTCCAGGCTTCTCACTGCAGTGGCTTCTGTTGTCACAGGGCGCAGGGTCTACACGAGGGGGCTTCAGGAGTTGCAGCTCCCGGGCTCTAGAGCACAGGCCTCAATAGTTGTGGTGTAGAGGCTTAGTTGCTCTGCGCCATGTGGGATCTTCCCTGATCAAGGATCGCACCCATGTCTCCTGCATTGGCAGGTGGATTCTCTACCGCTGAGCCACCGGGGAAGCCCCTGTTTTGTGTTTAATTGACGTACTGTTGATTTACAATGTTGTGTTAGTTTCAAGTGTACAGAAAAGTGATTCAGTTATAAATATATACGTATATATGATTGTTTGTTCTAAAATCATAGACTATTAGAGTTAAAAGCACCCTTAGAAAGAAACAGTTCTATATTTCCCAAATGAAGAAACCAAGGACCAGATCGGAGGAGTGACTGTTCCAAGTTACACAATTCTTGCATGGCACAACCCAGCCTGCTCCTCTTGTAATCCTCCTACTTCAGGGCTCATGCTCAAGCCGAGGCTTTTTCTTTTCTCACTCTCCCCCACGTCTAACCCAGCCATTGTTCTGTTCTGCTCTGCTATGACACTCCTGGGTCCATCCCCCTTGCACAGCCCCTCCTGCCACCGAAAGCCTCCATTATCTCTCCCCCTAGACTTCTGCTAGTGCCTCCTGTCTGGTCTTCCTACATTCTCTTTTGCTCTCCAAATAACCTATTTCCCGTGCAACTGAGAGAAGGATCTTCTTTTGTTAAAAAAAAAAAAAAAAAAAAAGTCAGTTCTTATCTCTAACTGACTTTCTCAACTGTCTTCCCAAAACACCTAGAATAAAATTCAAATTCATCACAGCTTCCCAGCTTCACCCGAACTGGTCTCTGCTTTCCTCTCAGGCTTCACTTCCTATCATTCCACCCCCACCCAAGTTTTATGTACCACTCTCACTGACCTTCCTTCTGGAACATTCTAGATGGGTCTCTGCATGTCACAGGTGCTGCCAGTATCCAGCTTACATCCTTCAGCTAGGCTTTTCCATCTTAGTGCACACAAGCTGACTTCAGCCATGGAAGACAGCTCTGTCCATGAGCAGCCAAGGACAGCAGTGGCAGGGAGCAGGTCTCACCAGTGACAGACGGCAACCGGAGGATAAATACCCCGACTCCCCTGCTCTTAGGGGAGATAATTCAGCTGTGTGCCCTACACTGCATCTCCAAGAGCCCTGGGGAGTCAGCCCCGCCACTCAAAGTAGCTTGCCTGATAACATGCTCTTTATTAAGTCCTTGTTTTGCTCTCTGGTTCCCTTATTCATCTTTCCTGCACTTCCCAAATACGTTACTTTCTTCAAATCTCTGTCTTAGGTCCTATTCAAGGGTCATGTTAAGATACCACGTTAGATCTTTGCACTCCCCATTCTCTCTGCCTCGAATATTCTACCCCTCCAAGTCCCAGCTCAAATGCCAACTCTTTAATTCCCCCTCTTGTCATATCTCTTTGTTATGTGTCTTCACTGACTTATCCTATTTGAAATTATCTTGTTTATATAATTAGCTGAAAAATTATGTCTCTCCCAGGGGATTAGCTCTACAAGGCAAATGTCTTGAGTATCTTGGTTCCCAGCACAGGGGGAGGGTCTGGCACATAGTAGGCTCCCTTGAAATATTTGTTGACTTAGTTAATGAGTAGTTTTTGCCAGGAGGGATGTCAAACACAGCATCAAGGGTAAGATTTACAGTAGCTGTTTGAGCTTATGCATTTCTAATTGGCAAGCAAATGGTTGGCGTGTAAATGGATACTGCTATTGTGTTTGAGTGGTTGATTCTCTTTAGTGGGTTTAATCTGCTTCCAACTACTCTAAAGTGTTTGCAATTGCTGTGCTAATTACGAATCCTGATAAACTCTCCATTAAAGTCTATCTTCTAAGTACCTTCAACACAATAATACTGTTAGAAGGAATTATATATGGTTGGCAGTCAGAGAGCCATATTTATTTAGTAACGGTCTTAAACTCAACTTGCCTTTCCATTGATGTACCTGGATAAGTGAAACTAGACTACGTTTACCTGCTTGCTTATTTATGCAGGGGAGATCTTGGCAGAGGCTTGCCCTAGGGGAGAGAGATGTGGAGGCCAGAAAGAAACTCCATGTGCAGTCCTTCGGAGAAAACTCAATTCTTATGTGGCCTTGGTCCATCTCATGCTCGCCTGGCACGAACACAAGGCAAGCAGCCATTTGGATTCATAGGGCCCAACCCTTTGCTGGGGGCATTTGGGGGCAGACCAGGGTGTGTATGTGGTATTAATAATAATCTCTATGTTTTTATTTCCTCATTTGTAAAATTGATTTATAGCAACCACTTCATACCTTATTGTGAGGCTCAAATTAACAGAGTGTAAAGAACCAAGGAAGCTATAAATAGCTGTGAACACATGAAGACCTATTGTTGTAATTGGCAGCCACTGATTCCTATTTGGAGACGGTTCTGTCTGTGAAGCATGTCCCCGCTTATCTCTTGTTTATAGAAAAGCTTTAGTCTCCCCGGCCTCCACTGAGTACCAAAGGCTGGCTCAGGAATTACTGACTGGAAGAATATGAACATGTAGTAACAAAAGACAGTAATTGGGCCAAGAGAACAGGTAATAATTTAAACAACAGATCAACTATATAGTAGAATTACATAATCTTTATTTCCTCCCTGATGGACTTAGGTAACAGTGTCTGACTCATATTCCTGATTTGTCTTACAGATACTAAAACCCCCACTAGATGGAAGGAGATAACTTCATGATAACAATGAACACAGAGCCCCAAGATTGGTTGGAATTGGCAAGTTGATGATATTAACTCCTGATTAACCACCACCGACCGATCAGAAGAATGTCCACAAACTAATCAAACCTCACAAGCCTCTTCCTTAAGGATAAGGGATCTTTAAAAACATTTTCCCCAAATGAGATCTGAGGCCTTTAGAACATTAGCTCCCCTCATACACCTTGCTTGCCTTTCAATAAATGCTGCACTTTGTTTCACCACCACCTTGTCAGTAAACTGGCCTTACTGAGCTTAGGAAAATAGACCCAAGTTTGTTTTGGTAACATCAGGTTCCACTGAGACATGGGCCAGATCTTTAGTTCACCTAAACATTCATCAGCAGGATCACATGCCTGTGTTAAGCCAGGAGCTCAGAGTCTGGACAGGAAAGCAGGCTCAGGAATAGACAAATTATATCAGAAGGCAGTCTGTGCAAGCCCAGAAGGGGAATCATGATGCCTGGGATTCAGGAATCAAGGAGGGTTGGGAGAAAGGGGAGAAGGCTTCACTGAGGAGGTGATTTTGAACAAGAGTGTAACTTACCGCATGAAAAAAACAGTTCTTAAAGAAAGGAGCATGTGCAAAGACCAGAGTGTATCTGGCAGGAGGGTGTGGAATCCAGTGTAGGGGCACTGAGTGTAAATATGGGGTTACAGATGGTATAGGTTGTGGCCACATTAGGAGGCCGATTGCAGGATAAGCTAAGATGCTCAGGCAGCATCTGGGAGTGAGTCTGCCGAGAGGCGGTGCAGAGTGCTGGTTCAGAACTGGAGCCAGACTGTCTGCTTTTGAATCCCACCTTCCCAGTTGAGTAATCTCGGACAACTTTTCTGCAGCTTGGTCTCCTCATCTATGCAATGGGTGCTAAGAGCAATAACTACTCCCAGGGCTGTGAGGAGGAAAAGACAGCTTAAAACACATGAAGTGCTTAGAGTAGCGTAGCACATGTGAAGTACACAGAGTGGTGTTAGCTCACAACTGCTGTTTTTCTATGGAGTGGATCACAAGAAACTGTGGAAAATTCTGAAAGAGATAGGAATATCAGACCACCTGATCTGCCTCTTGAGAAATTTGTATGCAGGTCAGGAAGCAACAGTTAGAACTGGAAATGGAACAACAGACTGGTTCCAAATAGGAAAATGAGTACGTCAAGGCTGTATATTGTCACCCTGCTTATTTAACTTCTATGCAGAGTACATCATGAGAAACGCTGGACTGGAAGAAACACAAGCTGGAATCAAGATTGCCGGGAGAAATATGAATAACCTCAGATATGCAGATGACACCACCCTTATGGCAGAAAGTGAAGAGGAACTAAAAAGCCTCTTGATGAAAGTGAAAGAGGAGAGTGAAAAAGTTGGCTTAAAGCTCAACATTCAGAAAACGAAGATCATGGCATCGGGTCCCATCACTTCATGGGAAATAGATGGGGAAACAGTGGAAACAGTGTCAGACTTTATTTTTTGGGGGGGCTCCAAAATCACTGCAGATGGTGACTGCAGCCATGACATTAAAAGACACTTACTCCTTGGAAGGAAAGTTATGACCAACCTAGATAGCATATTCAAAAGCAGAGACATTACTTTGCCAACAAAGGTTCGTCTAATCAAGGCTATGGTTTTTCCAGTGGTCATGTATGGATGTGAGAGTTGGACTGTGAAGAAGGCTGAGAGCCAAAGAATTGATGCTTTTAAACTGTGGTGTTGGAGAAGACTCTTGAGAGTCCCTTGGACTGCAAGGAGATCCAACCAATCCATTCTGAAGGAGATCAGCCCTGGGATTTCTTTGGATGCTAAAGCTGAAACTCCAGTACTTTGGCCACCTCATGTGAAGAGTTGACTCATTGGAAAAGACTCTGATGCTGGGAGGGATTGGGGGCAGGAGGTGAAGGGGACGACAGAGGATGAGATGGCTGGATGGCATCACTGACTCGATGGACGTGAGTCTCAGTGAAGTCCGGGAGTTGGTGATGGACAGGGAGGCCTGGCATGCTGCGATTCATGGGGTCACAGAGAGTCGGACACAACTGAGTGACTGAACTGAACTTAACTGAGAAGCCTCGAACTAAGTCTCAGAAGTAACAACATAGATGTGGGAGGAAAACCATGAGGGCCACCTGTCGTAGAAGCCACGGCAAGGGGATGTTTCCAGAAAGAAGGGTCAACAGGATCAAGGGTGCTAAGATGCCAGGCAAGATGAAAGCCAAGGTGGCCATGCATTTAGCAGCGATGAGGTCACTGGTGACTTGAGCCATTGCAGTTTTTGGTGGCATGGTAGAGACTGAAGCCAGTTTGCAGTGTATTGAAAGCATAGGCAGGGAAGAAGTGGGGCGAGTGGGGCCAGCACTTCCAGTTGTTTGCCTGAGGATGGGCACAGGTGAGAGACAGCAGAGGTAGAGAGACAGTAAGGTTGGTCACCATGTGCTTTGCCAAATGCCCATTACATCCCACCATTGTCTCCTGTGTGGCTCACAACCTCTGGTCGGTTAGCTAGGAGAAAGATCAGAATCAATAACTCATAGATGAGGACACTTCTGGTAGACAGAGATCAAGAGGGGGCAGAGCTGGGACTTCCCTGGAGGTCCAGGGGTTAGGAATCTGTCTGCCAATGCAGGGGACATGGGTTCAATCCCTGGTATGGGAAGATCCTGCATGCCGCAGGGCAACTAAGCCCAAGGGCTGCAACTACGGAAGCCTGCGTGCCCTAGAGCCCATGCTCCACAACAAGAGGAGCCCCTGCAATGATAAGCCCATTTATCACACGGTAACTAGAGAGCAGCCCCTACTCAGAGCAATTAGAGAAAACGCCTGTGAGCAGCAATGAAGACCCAGCACAGCCTAGGGTAAAACGATCTCAATAAATAAATAAATAACATTAAAAAAATTTTTTTTAAAGAGTGACAGAGCTGGGACAAAGTCCAGGTTACCCATTTCCTCTCTTTTCATGATGTCATTGTGGGCAAGGGAGGGCTGGGCAAGAGGAGGCAGGATGCTCAGCACCATCTACCTGCTGTATCACATCCGGATCTAAAGGATCCATCTGTTGAAGGTGGATGGAGGCAGAAGAGATTGATGACAGAGTCCTTTAACCTAACACAGGCTGGTTAAACGTGTCGCATCCTACTGAATCACCTGTTTGGGGGTGGTGGGAGAAATCTCTGGTTGAGATCGGTTCCAGCTGGGAACAGTGGGGGCAGGATGGATCCCAGATCAGCAGAGGGAACAGTGTCTATTCTCCACACCTGCCCCTTCTCCACAATCAATTCTTGGGCCATTTTAGATAAATCTAGGTTTTCTTTGACTCTGCAGCTGGGGAGTTGGGGCTGAGTGGGGCCCTTTGGTGAAAGAGATGCCGTCTACTTACCATGACAGGTTTCTCTTTTTAACCAGCTGTTTGGGGACAAGAGCCAAGTCAGTTGGCTCTTCTGGTAGGGTGAAGATCTTATTTTCAGGACCTTATGACAGTGAATAATGAGGGCTAGATCATGCTTACATGCTTAATTGGGAACTGTTTTCCTTTAATATCTTACATCATACTATAGTTTTTTTCCTGTTGACGTGGGTCAGAGAAATTTGTTTATGGTGCAACCAATTGTGTTCTCCTCATTAGCATGAAGAATAAGTCCATGTTTTATTTCGTTTTCTTAATTTATTTTCAAAAGTGTCAACACTACTCAGAACAGTGTGACAAGTGTGGTAGGGAGTTATAAATCATTTAGTCAAGACTTTCCTTTACAATACAATTCTATATAGTTGTGCAGACATGCTAGTGATCTTTAATTTTTGACTCTGCTCTTTTCTTTTTATGTTCCTATTGACTTTATTCCAGGGAAGGCACATTAAACTCCTAGGGTCTATTAAATTATTTTTTTTCTGATAAATATTTTAGATGCTAACTTTGAGAGTAGTTTAAGCAGTAACATTTTCACTAAGACATCTCGGAAAATTTTACAAGCTTATTACAATATTCCAAGAGTGTTTTATAATGAAAGCTTTTTAAAAGGCTTTTGATTAGTCCATGACATGTTTTATTTATTTATGCAAGTTAGTACCATAACCAATGAAATTTATTGTTAAAGTGTAAAGTGTATAGCTTATTTTTTTTTACTAAGATTTTGACAATTGTATTTTTTTTTTTCATGAAATTGAATAGAGAGCCAAGGTCAATGAAAACATAGTTTAGTCAGAAAATAATGTATTATATTGTTAGCACCAGGCTTTGGTGATGTGGAAGACATAAAAGACAGTGTTTGAGGCTAATAAACCAAAAAGGAAGACAGTCTCCAAAAATGGAAATATTTTCTTTTCTTTTTTTTCTTTTATATAGTAGTAGTATTTGGGGGCTTCCTTTGTGGCTCAGTTGGTAAAGAATCCACCTGCAATGTGGGAGACCTGGGTTCGATCCCTGGGTTGGGAAGTTCCCCTGGGGAAGGGAAAGGCTACCCACTCCATTGTTCTGGCCTAGAGAATTCCATGGTCCATGGGGTCACAAACAGTCAGACAGAACTGAACGACTTTCACTTTCTTACTTAGTAGTAGTTAGACTAGTAAGTTGGAGAAGGCAATGGCACCCCACTTCAGTACTCTTGCCTGGAAAATCCCATGGGTGGAGGAGCCTGGCGGGCTGCCGTCTATGGGGTCGCACAGAGTCGGACACAACTGAAGCAACTTAGCAGCAGCAGCAGAAGCCTGATGAGTCACTTAGAACAACAATGATTGTGGGAAGAAAATGCATCCTTCTGATTCGCTTGGACAATGCCTTTAAGTCAAAGACTTTGGAACGAGGAAACCATAACAATGGGATTTTGGAAAATCATGTTCCAAACCAGGGCAGAGGAGACCCAAAGAGGGCAGTGGGAGGTTCCAGGGAACAAACCAATGGATGGCCATCCAATATGAGGCCAAAATATCGCAGGAGGGCTGAGAGGGGCAGGGCAGCCTTCAAGGCCTATAACTTGCGCAGTCTCTGCTGCTGCATACTTGAAATGTTTAGTTTTTAAACAAGGGATTCCCTCATTTTATTTTGCACTGGACCCTGCAGATTATGTGAACATCCTGGTCAGGGATGCAGGCTTGGTGGAACACATGGGCTACAGACTTTTTCTAGGGCTAGCAGTCAAGCCCTGACTTCAGATGCTCCCATGTGAACTTGGCTCTTGAAACTCACCCACCCCTGAAAAAGTTGAGCCAGCCAGCCAGAGTTAAGAGAGAGGACCTTGCCAATTTACAATCAGAGCATTGCAAAGAGCAGCTGTAAGATGTATTAGACAAACCAAGCAGGGAGGGAGGAAACACGGATTACTCTCAGAAACCATAGACAATGAATGGGGCTCTGTGCTGCAAGCTTTCTCTAGCATTTCCATGTTAAAAAGATCCTAGCACAGAGGCATTGGGAACCCAGTTTTAAGGATAATAGCCCAGAGGTTCAGGAAGATGATCAGAACCAACGGTTCTAGTGTTAACACAAGTTCGTGTGCCCGACGCATAGTGAGGCCAAATAAACTGAAACTTTGGAGTTTTGAGCAGAAAAAGGTTTATTGCAAGACCTTGCTAGGAGACAAGGTGGCTTGTACCCTCAAAAGCCAGGTAGGTGGTGGGAGGGAGGTTCAGAGGGAGGGGATGTATGTATACTTATGGCTGATTCATGTTGATGTTTGGCAGAATCTAACAGTGTTGTTAAGCGATTATCCTTCAATTAAAAATAAACACATTAAAAAAAAAAAAAAAAAAGCCTGGAGCTCCCCGAAAGGTTTTGGCAAAGCACTTTTAAAAGCAGATGAGGATACCTGTTTTAGAAAGTGTATTTTCTTCACTTAACAAAATGCCATCTACATTGCTTGTTAAATCACTGAACTCTCCTTAAGCTGTGGTCTTTCTGATTGTTCCTTTTAGTAGCTCAGCTTCTCAAGATACTCTGGAGTGTGAGGTAGAATTTCTGTGTCAGATTCAAAATGCTGTACACATTTTAAAGAAAAATCCTCTAATTTACTTATTCCACATTCCACCTTTTAAATGAATAAAGTGATTATTATGCCTAAGTGTGAATAATGTTTAAAAAAAATAAAAAGCAGGTGAGGTGGCGGAGGGGTGCAGCTTACAACTTGTGCACAGCTTGTGCACAATTCTCGGATTGGCTGATGATGAGGAAACAGGGCGGAGTCACGGGGTTAACTTTGTCAGTCCTTGGGCTGCAGTCCATGGGGTCGCTGAGGGCAAATAGGCTCCAGGAGGCCTGGGCCTATGTGCTCCTGGTCAGCACGTAATTAACATCTTTCATTAGGTGAAGTGGTGGGAGAGAGTTCACATCTGCAAAACAACTCAGGAAATCTGCATCAAATACTATTATCAAAGTACGTCAGAAAGGAGCTAAAGCAGAGGACAAGGGGGAAGGCCCCATAGGCTCCTGCTCAGTTACGCTAGTAAGTGGTGACCTGGATTAAAATGCAGGTGTCTGGACCCCAAGTCCAGTGCTTTCCCCACTACGCCAGAGGACAGAGGGGAAGGCCAGGGGACCCAGATGTCCAGACTCTTCAGGCCAGAACATCCCAGGCCCAGCTCCACCTCTGAGCTGAATACACTGTCTGTGACCAAATCAGTTCACTCCAGACACCAGGAGGCCAGACCAGGCAACAGGGGTGTCTCTTTGGGTGGCCAGCTCTCAGCTGAGCCTGGGAGCCAGGCCTCAAGGGTGCTGATGGAAAAGTGTCCCTGCCTGGGCTCCCCTGGGCTCCCAGGGCTGTGGTCCCAAGATGCAGTGGGAAAAGGGCAGTGGCCGAGGTGAGGCCCGGGCTGTCCAGCCACTGCCCCAGGGGAGAGGGCTCCTCAGGGGACTTTCCTAGCAGCCTGTGGACGGGAGGCCTTGGTGGTTTGGGGGGACATATTTTGGGGTCAGACTGTCGCCACTTCCTGCCCCTGCATCCTTGCTGTGTGGGGTGCAAAGGCTGGGGCTTTTTCCCACCAGTCCCCTGCAGAGGGGGCACCGTGCCCTGGCCTCCAGGTGTGCCACGGGAATCCTGCAGCACTTTCTGCTATCTTAGGGGTCCCTATTGAGTCCCGCTTCTCTCTCTGAGCACAGCCCAGCTCTGTAGTCCTGAGCATAAAGCCAGAAATCACAGAGGAAGAGCCCCGTCTGGGAGTTAAGGCGGGGCTGTCTTCAGGGGTCCTGGTGTGGCAGCTCCCTTGTCCTTGACTTCTGGCTCCTCATCTGTAATGTGAGATGAGATGTGTGTGTGCATGTGTGTGTGTGTGTGTGTGTTAGTAGCTTAGCCATGTCCGACTCTTTGGTACCCCAGGGACACGGCTCCTCTGTCCTTGGAATTCTCCAGGCAAGAATACTGGAGTGGGTTGCTATGCTCTCCTCCAGGGGATCTTCCCAACCCAGATATTGAACCCAAGGCTCCTGCATTGCAGGCAGATTCTTTTACCATCTGAGTTACCAAGGAACCCAGTGAGATGCGATGGTTCACCCCAGTTGTCCTGGTAGTCCTCCTGAGGGCCGGCTGATTCGGCTCACACTTGACCCCTGAATACTCACAGGAACTTTACAAAGCGCATATTTTGGGTTCAGGGCATGACAGCTTAACAACCACAAAACTGAGGTGACAAAACATTCAAAATCCAAGTCCAGGTCTTGCCTACCAGGCCTCTGAGCTTCTGGTTTTGTGGGAGCTTTCTAAATTTTAGATGGGCCTGGCTCCTAGGGTGAGTGGTGGGTGCTTGACTCCACAGACTGTAGCCCACCAGGCCCCTCTGTCCATGAGATTCTTCTGGCAAGAATACTGGAGCTGGGTACCATTTCCTCCTCCAGGGGATTTTTCCAACCCAGGAATCAAACCTGGGTCTCCTGCATTGGCAGGTGAATTCTTTACCACTGAGCCACAGGGGAAGCAGCTCCTAGGGTGGGTGGGATCCAAATCCTTAGAGGCTGCGATGAGCCCTGCTAAGCTCTGTTTCCCTTGATCGTCATCAGAAAGGGCAGGGGGACTGCCCCAGCAGTTCCCTCAGCAGTTATGGCCTGTTAAGGCCTGATCCAAAAGGCTACTGTTCCATGTCGGATGGAAGAGGGGGCTGTTTAGGATGTAGCTTGTGGCTGGGGCTCTGTTTGCACTTGGAGACCGAGAACGTCATTTAATGCCAAACCAGAGAGGGTCTCAGTAGCCATCCAGTGAGGCTAGCAGTAGGGCTGGATTATCTGGAGAGCCCTCTCTTGATACTCCAATGACCTTGAACTCAGAATACAATGGTCCACAGTGAGGTTCAAGCAAGTGTCTTTTGATAAAAGCTTCCTGAGTCATCCTAATATGAATCACATTTCCAGGGAAAGAGTCACTGATTTAGGCCAACCTCCCCAAGTGGCCCAGTGGTAAAGAGTCCACCTGCCAAGCAGAAGACATGGGTTCAATCCCTGAGTCGGGAAGATCCCCTGGAGAAAGGAATGGCAACCCACTCCAGTATTCTTGCCTGGGAAATCCCATGGACAGAGGAGCCTGGTGGCTACACTCTAATGAGTTGCAGAGAGTTGGACACGACTTAGTGACTAAACAACAACCCCACATTTAACTTATTTTTCAACAGTGTTTTCCCCTTTAATATAGTAAATAGGTTACTTCTCCAACGGAAAAAAAGTTATAAAATTGGTTTGATCAAGCATTATCTTATAAATTTTCTTACTAAGAATACAATTAATCTACAATTGTAAATAACTTATTTCAATTCACCATTATATCAAAATTAAAAAGACAAGACCAGTAGTTTTTTTTTCAAAATTATATATTTTTATTAAGGCATTTTTCCCTCTATGACTTTTCCCACATTCACTAATCTCAAATATATCTGTTAAAAATTTGTTTACGTAAAGAACTGAAATACATCATTTTGTGTATTGGTTAGTATTTCTATTGTGTCTTTTAAAAATCCTTTACATGCCCACATTATCCATGTTCGATTATAAATCTATTCTAATCAGACAGTGAGACTGTGCTTGTCTAAATCTCTTTGTAGCAGAATTGGTTAGTGATGCTAGTTATCAAAAAGTTATCTCTCTATATACAGAAAACCATATCATTTTTATCAGCTCAGTAGACCACAGAGCTTTCCACAAATAGCTCTGGGCCCCAAGGCCAGTCTGACTATTGGTTAATGCAAATAAGCATAGAAAGTGGAGAACATAGGCAAAACACTCTCTGACATAAATCACAGCAGGATCCTCTATGACCCACCCCCTAGAATATTGGAAATAAAAGCAAAACTAAACAAATGGGATCTAATTAAAATTAAAAGCTTCTGCACAACAGAAGAAACTATAAGCAAGGTGAAAAGACAGCCTTCAGAATGGGAGAAAATAATAGCAAATGAAGCAACTCACAAACAACTAATCTCAAAAATATACAAGTGACTCCTGCAGCTCAATTCCAGAAAAATAAACGACCCAATCAAAAAATGGGCCAAAGAACTAAAAAGACCAGTAGTCTTGAAAGAAGATAAAAATTAAGTAGAAACAGCATAGGAATGGAAAGAAAGATAAAGCTCACCAAAGATAAATAAAAATGACTGTTACCAAAGTCCAACAAGAGAGCCAGCATAGTGTGTTAAGAGTGTGGGCTCTAGTACCACACTCTTAACAAGGTATATATACAGTGTTATGTATATATAACATAGAATGTATAACATAGAATGTATAACAATGCCACATTTTAGGTGGGAGAACTAAGGCCCAGAATGGGGAAGTGACCTGCCCCAAATTTCACAGAAAACCAACGGCAGAGCCCAGAAACCCTGTCTCCTGATTTTTGACCCTTTTTCTGCAGAAGAACCACACCTCCTTACCTGTCACAATTCCTGGATTCTTTCTTTTTTTTAGATTTTTAAAAATAAATTTAATTAGAGGACAACAATATTGTCTTAGTTTCTGCTCTACATCACCATGAATCAGCCATAGGTACATACATATGTCCCCTCCCTCTTGCACCTCCCTCTCAGCTCCCATCTCATCCCACCCCTTTGGCGGCAGTTTAGTCAATAAATCGTGTCCGACTCTTGCAACCCCATGGACTGTAGCCTGCCAGATTCCTCTGTCCATGTGATTCTCCAGGCAAGAATACTGGAGTGGGTTGCCATTTCCTTCTCCAGGGGATCTTCCCGACCCAGGGATCGGACCCAGTTCTCCTGTATTGCAGGCGGATTCTTTGCCAACTGAGCCACGAGGGAAGCCCCTCCCACCCCTTCAGTTGTCACGTAGCACTGGGTTTGAGCTCCGTGATAAATATAGCAGATTCCCATGGCTATCTATGGAGAAGGCAATGGCACCCCACTCCAGTACTCTTGCCTGGAAAATGCCATGGACAGAGGAGCCTGGTAGGCTGCAGTCTGTGGGGTCGTGAAGAGTCGGATACGACTGAGCGACTTCACTTTCACTTTTCACTTTCATGCATTGGAGAAGGAAATGGCAACCCACTCCAGTGTTCTTGCCTGGAGAATCTGAGGGACAGGGGAGCCTGGTGGGCTGCCGTCCATTGGGTCGCACAGAGTCGGACACGACTGAAGCGACTTAGCAGCAGCAGCAGCATGGCTATCTATACATATGGTAGTGTATATGTTTCGATGTTACTCTTTCAATTCGTCCCTCCCTTCTCCTTGGCTCTTTCAAACCCCCTGGTCCTACCACCTTCTTCCATTCATTGAGTCCTGCAGGCTCCGGCACAGGCCTTCTGTGCAAACCACAAACCTGGCCTCATCCCAGGCCTGAGCAAAAGATGACTTAAGGCTTCCTTAAATCATGACTTAAGTCATGACTTCCTCCACTGACAACAGGCCCAGGTCCCAAGGCTCGAGCCCAGGAAACAGGGGCTTGTGAATATGGCCCAGGTCCTCCAGGCTCCATTTCCAGACTCTCCCTGCAGGCCCATTTCCTTCCCCACTGCCAGATGCATCCGCTCCACGTCATCCGTTAGCAAGTCATCCAACAATTATTCAATTTTCCTTAAGGGATACGCCACGTTTAATTCTCAAACAAGCCTGTGAGCAAATGGCATTATTTCGAGATGAGGCTGAGAGGTTAAGAAAGGAAAAGAAGTCACACAGATGGTGTACAGAGGAGCTGGGGCTGGGGCCAGGCAGAGCCCACTCTCGTAACCACACACAGCATGCTATCCAACCCCCACCCCCCACCCCCACTCTGGTAAATTCCACCTTCATCCTTCCAGGCCCAGTCGAGATGCCACATTGCACCCCAGTGAGCGCCTCCTTCCCCCATCCTGGACACATGCAGAGCCTGGTCTGCATATTACAGCAGCCCTGACCATTGGTACCCACTTGTTGGTTGGCATATCTGTTTCCCTTTCGAGACCCTGGCTATGTGGTCAACTCTCCTTTCTCGCCTGACTGCCTGAGTACCAAGCAGGCCCTCAGAAGATGTTTGCTGAGTGACTGAGTGAGTAAGTGAATAGATGAATGAATCAGCACATCAGAAACTGGGATCTGTCACCAGCATCCCACGTGTGGAATGGTGCCCATCAACACACTCGGGAAGTGGTCCGATTGCGTGTGCTACGGGGTCCAGAGAGTACAAACCAGCAAAGGGTTTGGGCCAGAGCTGTTCACCCTAATATTGCCACTTGCTCCCCGTAGGACTCCCTTCACCTTCAGGGCATCAGCTACTCGTCTGCGGCAGGGGGATGACAAGAGTCACTGTGAGTCCACCCTGGACGGGGTGCTGGGGCATGAAATGGGAACCATGACAGAGGCACTCCTGCCCTTCAGGAGCTTCCAGACAAGAGAGGGGTGTGGACCACCAGGCAATTCCTAGAGTGCAAGGTGGCTGCTGTGGGAAGTGAGCCTGCTTCATGCTGTCACTCGGTGGTGGGGTGGGGTCGGGGGCAGCCTGCACAGGGTCTGCCAGATAAAACTGGAACAAGCATCTCAGGCAGACGGGGCAGTGAGTTCCCAGCGTAAGTGGGGCTAGAGCTCTGGGGACCACATCGTCCAGGACTGTGTAAGCTGAGCCAAGACATTTGGACCTCACTTCTGAACAATGGGTTGGGTGGCTGTCACTCAGGAGCTCCATGGCTGTGGACACAAATTGAAAAGCTGGTACATGGATGGACCTGGAGACTGTCATCCTGAGTGAAGTAAGTCAGACAGAGAAAGAAAAATATCATATGACATCCCTTATGTGAGGAATCTGGAAAGAAATGATACAAATGAATTTATCTACAAAACAGAAACAGGCTCATAGGCACAAAGAATAAACTTATGGCTGCCAGCAGGAAAGGATGGGGAGAAGAGATACTAGGCAATTTGGGATGGACTATACACACAGCTATATTTTAAATGGATAACCATCAAGGATCTACTGCCTAGCACAGGGAACTCTGCTCAATGTTACGTGGCAACCGGGATAGGAGGGGAGGCTGGGGCAGAATGGATACATACATATATGTACAGTTGCTATCCAACGGGACAGGTCCCTTTGCTGTCTACCTGAAACTATCACAGCATTGTTAATTGGCTACTCCAATATAGAATAAAAAGTTAAAAAAAAAAAAAAAAACAAACCTAGTGACCATCTCTGCTGTGTCATTCTTTGGGCATCCCCGGGTCGCGGCTGCTACAAGAGACGCTTGATGCCTCGTTCGCTTTGTCCCTGAGAGCTGGTTCACACAGGCCTCCTTAAAAGCACAAAGGGGCTGAATGTTAGAGGGACGCTGGGGGACAAGGGAACCCAGGCAGAGGGTAAGAGATGCTGGAAAGCACAAGAAAGCGTTTTCAGTTCAAGGGTTTTAAGTGCTGGGGGCACTGTGGCTGGGCTTGTGCTTACGGGAAGCAGCTGGGTGCAGACATGGGATACTGCTCCTGGAGAGGACACTGAATTCCTGGGCACCCAGTAACCCAGGATTAGAAAGAAACCAGGATGGGGGTCTGGATAGGGAAGTGGTGCCACTGCCTGGGTCCTATAATGACGCCCCAGATGGTCCAGGACTGAGGGACAGAGAGGGAGGGGGTGTGGTTTTATTGAGCCTCTACAATGTGTCAGGCCCCGGGGTAAGCCCTTCCCTGTACTCTGCAGCTTGCAGGACACGAGGTCTATTCTCAACCACTGACCACAGCTCCCAGGATGTGCCTCCTGCAGTGAGCTATAAGCCCCAGGGGGCAGGCCTGGTATCCGTCTTGTGCCTGCTGTGTCCCCAAGACCTGACATATTTTAGGTACTCTACGGTGATTTTTTTTTTTAATTTTAAACTTTTAATTTTGTACTGGAACATAGCCAGTTAACAATGTTGTGATAATTTCAGGTGGACAGCAAAGGGGCTTGTCCCTACATGTACATGTATCCATTCTCCCCCAAACTCCCCTCCCATCCAGGCTGCCACATAACATTGAGCAGAATTTCACATGCTCCCCAGTAGGTCCTTGTTGATTGTCCATTTTAAATAGATCAATGTGTACAGGACCACCCCAAACTCCATAACTATCCCTTCTCCCCGCCCTTCACCCCAGGCAATCCTAAGTTCATCCTCCAAGCCTCCGCAGTGATTTTGGATGATCCAACTTTCTTTTCCTCTCTCCTCCTTCCTGCCCTTCTTAGTTTTCTCTCTCGCTTCCTTTCTTCCTCCTGTGTTCCAAGACAAGTTGAGCCATCTCATTGAATCCTTTAAAGAGCCCGAAGTTAGGTTATGGTTGGGGAGTTTATTTTGAAAACAACAAAGAGTTTTACCAGACCCGTTAGGCAGTAGATTTGAAGAAGGAAGGAATTAAGACTCGGAAGTGTTAAGTTACTTACCCAAAGTCACACAGCTAAAAAGGAGTGGGGCTGAAATCTGACCCAGTTGCTTCTGAGGCCAAACACACTTCCTCCCTGAATGAGAGAACTCAGAAAATTTGGCCCCAGACATGGACAATGGGAGGCCAGGATTCCCACAGGTGTGTGATGTCAGGCAAACGACACCTCCCACCATTGGTTTCTACCAGGTCTGAAGAATCAGGCTGAAAAGTAACTAGAGAGGTGGGATGCAGGGCCAGGCTCCAGTGCCCCCAGGCCAGCAGGGTTTAGGCAAGAACCTGGGGAGGAGGGAGGAGGTGATCTTAAGATGAACTCACACCATTTGAGCTCTGTCTGACCTCTACCCATCCTCAGTAAATTGGTCCCCACTTCACCAAAGATGACTAATAAGAAAACCTTTCTACAGGCACACTGTTAGTTTTTAAACTTCTAACTAAGAAAAGGGTCGTTCTCATGAGAAACTGATTCAATGCTGATGCTGCAGACCATTTCTTATCTCTCCATCATCTATGCAGTTCTGACCCATCTCATTCAAGGCCGTGAATTTTTTATTGAGTTATTACTTGGCCTGTACTTTGTGTCAGGCCTGGGCAAGAAGAGATGGCATTGGGGTTGGGGAGGTATCGTGTGGGATGCTAGATTTCCGTGTGGTAGGCACCTCAGGCGGTACCTTTTACTGCTGCGGGAGCTGGGAAACGGGGAGGCGTGACTAAGTCTTTCTGTCTTCTCTTTTCCTGTCCTGGGTTTGCGGTGGCCACAATGAGGGGGAGGAGGGGAAGTGAACTGCTGGAGGGGCAGCCCCGTCCTTGTCTCGAGTGGGCTGGGCAGCAAACCCAGAAGGAGGGGAGAATGAAAAATTTCCTGGGTGGCCACCTGGCTCCTCACTGTGTCCCAAGTGAGTCTAAAGGATCTGCGGTTACCTTTGGCCAACTGACGACGTCCCTTTATCTCCTTCCTCTTTGAGACCCACTAAAGTGACAGTCAAGAAATAAAAAAGGATCAGTCTGTGAGGGCACAGGGAATAGGAGAGCGACTACAGTGTCTTCGAGATTTCAGCTGCTTTAAGTACTTTTTGGGTAGCAAGCAGCAGCTGGTCAATGAAAGAACTGATGGAGCAAGGCAACCATTAGCTCTGGTCCTTCATGAAAGTGTGTTCTCAGAGGTGGCTGCATGTGGTGGTCAGACGGCCAGATGCTTCGGGGTCCACCATTCCATCTGTGCAGTGAGGTCTCAGTATAACCTTGGCAAAGTCAGTTTCTTCCTTCTGAGACTCATTTTTTCCCATCAGTAATAGGAAGAGACCTTACTGAATTCTTATCTGCTGGTGCCTGAACTACCTTGAGTTTCCCATTCCCGCCCCCCAACATGTACAGGCACATTTGTTTTGATGCCGCTTCTGAAATGGAGTGAAGGTATTTTTGCATTTTTTTTCCTCTCCCAGGACACTTTTCAAGCCACCTGCTGCAGGTGGTCTTCAAGGGGAATTTCATCTCTGACACGCCAGGACTCCCACCCAGGTGTTAGGATGAAGAATACATGGAATGGAGGGGTTGTGAGGATGTAAGACCTTCATGTGGAAGAGCCAGGCACAGAGGGGCTTCAAAGGCAGCCAAATGACTCTTGGCTGGGGATGGCAGAAGGGGCTTTAAAGAGATGCTGGTGTTTGCAATGGGTAGAAAATTCACAGAGGGAGACAACGAGGAGGGCCCTGTGGGTGGAGCTTACAGTGGCAGCAACTCCTGGAGATAAGAAAGCATGTGACATCTGCAGAGAGTTGCAAATATTGTCACTACAGGAATCCATGGAGACATCCCCTGAGTTACAAATGGCCAGGTCAGCAGTTTGCACTTCAGCCTACTGACCATGGGAAACTGTCAAGTTGGCATCGTGATTTTTTGAATAATTAATTAGTTCATTAACTTGACTGTAATGGGGCTTAGTTGCAACACCAGGATCTTCGTTGTGGCCTATGGACTCTCTAGTTAGTTGCAGTGCATGGGCTCAGTTGCTCCACAGCATGTGGGATCTTAGTTTTCTGATCAAGGATTGAACCCTGATCTTCTTAACCACTGGACCACCAGGGAAGTCCCAGCCTTGTGACTTTTAAAAAATTTATTTATTTTTAATTGAAAGATAATTGCTTTACGGTATTGTATTGGTTTCTACCAAACATCGACATGAATCGGCCATAGGTTTACCCATGTCCCCTCCCACTTGAACCTCCCCCCGACCTCCCTCCCCATCCCACCCCTCCAGGTTGTTACAGAGCCCTGGTTTGAGTTCCCTGAGTCACACAGCAAATTCCCATTGGCTATCTATTTTACATATGGTAATGTATGTTTCATGTTACTCTCTGTACATTCCCCCCTCTCCTTCCTCCCCCCACCCCCACCCCCGTGTCCATAAGTCTATTCTCTGTGTCTGTGTTTACATTGCTGCTCTGCAAGTAGGCTTATCAGTACCATCTTTCTAGATTCCATATATATACGTCAGTATACGATATTTGCTTTTCTCTTTCTGACTTACTTCACTCCGTATAATAGGCTCTAGGTTCATCCGCCTCGTTAGGACTGACTCAAATGTGTTCCTTCTTATCAACCTTGTGATTTTAATACACAGATATGGGCCAGCTACCTTTCTTGAGCACCTAGTATGTGCTACTTATTCCATGCATCTGCACCGCACACCAAGTCTTCAAGACCTGGCCACTCGGTCGCTGGGCAGTCACATATCTCTCTGGCCATTTCCTCACTGTCCTTCATGCCTAGCTGTGTTTACACAAGCTCCTTCCTCTATGGACAGGCCCCTTTCCGCTTAACAGCCTTCCTGCTGGAGACTTTGCTTGAAGAACATTCCTCTGGGAGGCCTCTCTGCTGTGGGCAGTTCCCAGGCCTCCCCTGCGCCCTCCACATGGCACATGCCCTACTGTTCTTGCACCAACTGGCTTTTCCTTACTTATCTGTGAGTCAAAGGGCAATGACTTTCATTTTCTTGTTAGCTGTCTTCCCTGAGGCTACCCAAGGACCGAGAACAGGGCAGGCTGTTGAAAATATTGTGATTGGGAAAATAGAATTTGCAGCTATCTGGGCCAGGCCCTTGACATAAAACATAGCAGATCTTATTTTTTAAATTTACTTATTTTTTAAAATTACTTATTAGTACTTATTTGGCTTTTTTGGGTCTTAGTTGCAGCACAGGGGATTTTTAATCTTCATTGAGGCGTGTAAATTCTTAGCTGTGGCATGCGGGGTCAGATTCCCTGATCAGGGATCAAACCCGTGCCCCTGGAACTGGGAGCACAGAGTGTTAGCCACTGGACCACCAGGGAAGTCCTAGCAGATCTTACTTAATGCTCCTGCACACCCGTGAGACTTGAGTTGCTCTTCCCATTTTGCATGAGAGATGTGACTTAGGTGAGTTTATGCATCCGCTGATTTGCAGATGTGGTATTTAAACCCAAGTGTGTCTCCTCTGTGCTGCTGCAGAGCTCTTCTGCTCCGTCATGTTCCTGGGACAGTGACTCCATTGATGGATGAAAAGACATGAGGTCAGAGGAGACAGAGGCCACTTCCTCTCATTCAATGTTCTCTAGGCCCTACTCAGCTGGGACAGCTTCTACTCAGCCTCTCAAGATCCTTATCTGCACCTGTGCCTGGGGAATTTTTCCTATACCTCTCACACCTCCCAGGAGAGTTGGAGAAAGGCGTTTTCCACGTGGTCACTGGACGTGAGTAACTGTGGCTTCCCCACCTCTGCACCGGGGGTTGGAAAACCCCACCCAGGTCTTCTGATAAAAGCCCTGGGCCCTGAAGGATAGACCAGAGGAGAACTCTTTGCTTCACCAGACTCACTGAGACCCTTGCTGTGAGGTCTGAGCCGGACAACCCGAGATGAAACTCATCATCGCCGCACTGGTGTGCCTGCTGCTGGCCGGGATGTGGTTACAGGATGTGGACGCCAAGAGCAGTGAGTTTGACTGGAGTCACTTAGGGGAGGGCGGAGACTCAGGCGGGCACTCTGGGGTTGCAGGGTGGGGGAACAGGTTCACCTTGAGCTCCCTGCCTCCATCTCCACTCCTTCGGGAAGAATTCTCCCCGAAGAGGAGGAAGGGAGGTCTTGGATGGGGGCAGGGGGCCAGCAAAAGAAACGTGAATCTGGAGTCCACACTGACCACTGAGCAGCTCGCTTCAGTCAAAGGAGGTCTGCTTCGTCTAGACCCTGCAGCCTGATGGATGGAAGTGGTGAGGTCATTTAGGCCAGCTGGAGGCCTGAGGTCCAGAGGAGGGACTGATAGGGGTCTTGCCTCCACCAGGCAGAATCTGAGGTCAGGACAGATTGGCTAACCTTGGGCAAGTCACTTGACCTCCCAAACTCTGGTTTTGCCATCAGTAAATTGGGATTTGATTATGCCTACCCTCTAAAGCTGGTGAGAGAATACTGACCTAACGACAGACATATGACATAGGCTTTGCAAGCAGTCAAACTAGGAGGTCCGAAATGCAAGTCCTTTGAGGGGGTTGCAAACCGGCAGAGTGGAACTTGGGGGTCAGAGCTGTGAGCAGGGTAGAGGACCTTCTGGAGTGGCTGGGGGTGGGGGAAAGCTTGGCGGTTCCCAGAAGCTCTTTCCTGATCACTTCTTCAAGTTTAAGCTCCTAGCACAGTCTCTAATCCTGCCCCAAATAGCAGACTGCTGTTGAATCAGACTCACCAGGGCCCCAGGGCCCTTGAACCCAAATGTGGGGGCAGAACCATGCTCTAGCGGGGGGATGTCATAGCTAGAAGAGCCTTTAGAAATCAGTTTTAAAAGTCTTGTTTTACAGCTGGGAGGTCTGGAGTTCAGAGGAAAGGCTCATCTTGATCAAAGCCACACAGCTGTTTTGTCGGAGCCTGGGATCTGAACCCCAGTGTCCTGATTCTGCCTGAATACAGAACGAGGTGGCTGATAAGACACTAGGGTCCTTTGGATGTGGCCCCAAAGCCTGAGCCTGTCCTGGAAGCGTTTTTTTCCCCCTCCATCCTGGGTGAGAGGAACTCAGAATGGGTTGAGAAATAAATGCAAGCCATTCTTGTGCTTCTCTTCTAGTGCATGTGCCATCCTCCAATTGCTGTTTCAGAACGGTGAAGGGAAAAATTTCTCCCAAGAAAATCCAGTGTTACAAGAACATCAGCTCCACCTGCTCCTACAACGACCGTCTGATGTAAGAAATGTATCCTCTTCCGTCCCTAACTTGCTTCTCCAGAGAACAGAAACTGGCCCACCTGGGATTAGAGCAGCAGACGCTAGATGGCGATGTTCCACTAGATTAAGGTTTTTTTTTTAACCACGCCATCGAGCCTGCCAAAACCTTGGGTGCAGAGCCAAGAGTGGACTCTAGGGGGAGCACCTGTGCTCCCGCAGTGACATGGGTTTCTTAAAGCTCCAAGGCGCCAAGTATTGTATCTTAATATTTTATGCCCAGAGCTTAAAAGCTCCAGGCACCACTGTGTGATGGTACGAGTGAGGGAGGTCTCAATTAGTTCCTGTCTCTAGATTTGCCATCCTATAACCTTGGGTGACTCCGGGCAGGTAACTTTTCTGAACCTGATTATCTGAGTAGCTCTCGGCACTCCTGAGCTGTGAAGTGGCATAACCACGATAGCTGCATCACAGGGTCCTTACCAAGCTCCAAGGAGGTATCTTACGCTTGACACGCAGTGTCTGTGAGACATGAGACAATTTCAAGTGTATTATCTAAGTCAGCTAACTCTCCTGGGGCACGCATTTTCATCATCATGAAAACTGAGGTTCAGGGAATTAAAGAAATTTGTCTAAGGTCGTGCAGATAATTAAAGGCAGAACTGATCTATGGTTTTTGGACAACAGCCAAGTTTGGGAGGTGGACAGATCAGAGAAGAAACACATGCGCACATACACATCCCCCCAAAGCAATGATTGCTGCTAAGTCGCTTCAGTCGTGTCCAACTCTGTGCGACCCCATAGACAGCAGCCCACCAGGCTCCCCCGTCCCTGGGATTCTCCAGGCAAGAACACTGGAGTGGGTTGCCATTTCCTTCTCCAATGCATGAAAGTGAAAAGTGAAAGTGGAGTCGCTTAGTCGTGTCCGACTCCTAGCGACCCCATGGACTGCAGCCTACCAGACTCCTCCGTCCATGGGATTTTCCAGGCAAGAGTACTGGAGTGGGGTGCCATTGCCTTCTCCGAAGCAATGATTAGGGGGTTGCAAATGGATACAGACACATGAAAAGATGGAGCAGGTGAACTCTCAGAGATATTCCAGGAGAGGATTTGTTCCCATGCTAAGAAGTTGCCTACAGCCTTTGCTGTTCCCTGATACACTGAATCCACCAAAAGGGTCCAGGAAATGCGATTTAAAGAACTACCACCCCACCCCACCCCCGCTGAAGCTTGGGTGTTCCTCCCAGTGTCCACATCATAGATCTTATGGAACACTTCATTCTACAGGAGAACAGCTCAGGGGTGCCCAGGAGCGATGTGGGGGTCATGGGGTGGGGCGTGATGTGTGTGTGGCACCCAGGGCTGACTCAGGTGACTCAGTCCCTCTTCTATTCTCTGCCCACAGATTCAAGCTGACTGGAGGCCTACAGTCTTGTGTCTTGCAAAAAGATTTATGGGTTCAGGCTTATTTAAAGAGGATAAACCTCTGCCAGTGAAAGGAAATGTGAGCTGATCCCTTCTCATCCTGGACTCAGGACACCACGTGGCTTCACTTGTCTAACTTCACACCAGTCCTTCTTCCCCCATCTTCACCCGGTCACGCCAAAGGGTCTGCTGGGTTCTAATAAGCTATGTTGTTGCACTTTATATATTTAAATTCTAGAATCTTTAAGTTCTGTCCCCCACCCCCTCTGTGCCTCTTAGACCCCACAGGGATTTCAAGGTGCAAAGTTGATTGACATTGAGGGGCTGGGCCCAGGGGGTGGAGAGGAGGGAAGCAGGTTGGAATTGGTGCCCTGGGAACTGACTTCTTTTATTATTATTTAATTTTTGTTGGAGTATAGATGCTTTACAATGTTGTAGTAGTTTCTACTGTACAGCAAGGTGAATTCTTGACTCTGTGGAACTGACTTCTTGTCAATAGAAGCCAATAAATGACTCAACACAACTCTGCTGACTGCCTTTGTCCTGGGGGAATAAACGTTGATTTGGGTTGTGATGTAGATGCTCTGCGGGGCTGGGTCCCCATTTGCATGCTCTCCGCCCCTGCCCTGCCCTGCCCAGAGGGTTTGGAGGCTATTGTTATCCAAAAGTCACAGCTGCCCTAGCTGGGGGGGGGGGTGGGGGGGGGGGCGGGGGGCGGGCGGCGGGGAGGGCATGCAGGGGGGTTGCCATCTGCCTGTTGCTAGCTAGCCCTGCTGTAGAGAGGAGGTGGCTAAGGGCTGGAGAGATTGACACCTACAGGCCTGAGGACACGTAGCAAGTCAGGAGCAAATCTGGCCTTAGAGCTCAGGGTCCCTGCTGTGGTCAAGTCATGTCCTACTGCTTGCTAACTGCTAAGTCGCTTCAGTCGTGTCCGACTCTGTGCGACCCTATAGACGGCAGCCCACCAGGCTCCCCCGTCCCTGGGACTCTCCAGGCAAGAACACTGGAGTGGGTTGCCATTTCCTTCTCCAATGCATGAAAGTGAAAAGTGAAAGTGAAGTCACTTAGTCGTGTCAGACTCTTAGCGATCCCATGGACTACAGCCTGCCAGGCTCCTCCGCCCATGGGATTTTCCAGACAAGGGTACTGGAGTGGGGTGCCATTGCCTTCTCCGTCGAATATGCCTTTGTTGTTCAGTTGCTGGCAATGCTCTTGGTAAGTGCCCGTTTGTAGTTGACACTGGTCTCCCTAGTCTCCCTAGAGTCGCAGGTTACACACGTTGGAGCATGTGATTGCCCCCTTTAAAGGGACAGGGCCCCTTCTTCCTCTCTGTCCCCTGGGGGTTCACCTGTTTCTTCTCGAGACTACCTCCCTCCTCTGGATGACCTCTGCTGGCATCTCCATCAGACATGGACCCACCTGCCTGGACCCTCCCCAGAAAAGATCCTGCTAATTAACTCTCCAGGCCCTGTCCAGTGGACACAGGGTCCCTCTGCCATGCTGTGCCAGGCAGTCACTTGGCACATGGGGACTTGGAAAAGAGTTCTACCCTGGAAGGCAGTGTAAGCAACTTTTGGCAGAAAAGAGCTCTCTTCAGGAGGCCACTTTTGTCTTGTCACTATCCTTAAACCAGGCATCCCATGCTCTATCATCTCCAGCCTTAGCACACCTTTCAAATCTTTTGATCATACAATAGGTTACCTAACTTGTTGCTTTTTCCATAGATCAGAGAAGTAGAAATAAAGAGTAAGTAACAGATAACCAGATCTCTTCCCCAGTTCTTCTCATTCCTTCAGGCATCTCGAGATTCGATGTCAAAAGATAGCATCTAAAAAAAGATCATGAGCAGTCGACAAGCATTGCACACCATGGGGGATGGTGAGGACTCTGACTGCCATCCCATCCCAATGATTAATTGAGATGACTTTCCTGTTTCCCTTTAGAAGCTTTCATGGCTGAGCAGAATCTTCCGAGATGGTTTTGGGGGGGACCCTGAGTCCACCATCTCCCCAGATTGCTGGCATGCTGATTAAAGGCAATTTTCCTTTCTGTCAACACTTGAGAGTTTGGTTTTGTAGGCAGCCTTTGTAGGCAGCCCTTTTGTAGTGGCTCGCAGTCTCAGGTTTCATGGTGATGGGATTAGTTTCCGGATTGTCTTTAACCAATCATTCTGACTCAGAGTCCTTCCTGGTTCAGCCAAGATGGATGCCAGCGAGAAGGATTCTGGGAGGTGGTCGGACACGTGGTGTCACTTTTTGACATTTCCTGAACTGACTCCATGGACGTGAGTCTGAGTGAACTCCGGGAGTTGGTGATGGACAGGGAGGCCTGGCGTGCTGTGACTCATGGGATCGTAAAGAGTCAGACACGACTGAGCGACTGATCTGATCTGAACTCTCCCAGTTGGTGGTGGCTTATTTGTTTTGTGTTCCTTACTGCAAATGGTTACTATGGTGCCTGGCCAGGGTGGGCGGTTTCAGTAAGTGTGCTTTCCCTAACACCCTCTAGCCAACACTGTCCTGCCCTTGGGCCCTGCTCCAGACTACTCTTCCTAGCATCTCCCACCCTCCGCCCTCCCCATTGCTCCAAGGCCTTCAGAGCTGAGTCCAAACTCCCATCTTGACATTCCAATTCCTCTGTAAGCACGTCTCAACCTTCCTTTCCAAAGATCTGCGGCTTTTCCTTTCTGAATCCTACATGCCAACTATCTAGGGGTGTTCGCTGCAAGCCCTCTCCCCTCTTTTCCATCCTGCATCTCTTCCACAACAGTCTCTGCTCTGCCAGTGCTACACCATCCTCCAAGGCCCATTGTCTCCAAGTCCCACGTTAGATATCAAATCCGATACTAATCAGGGCTGTGTCATCTATTTCCCCCTGGGACTCTAGTATACTTAATGGCTGCATTACTCCCGGGTGGAGGACTACTCAGAGCTGGGAGGCAGGGGCGCAAGGAGACCCGTTGGAAGCTGATGCTGGGGACGGGAGCTATTGTTCTAGAATATCCTGAGCTGGTGAGCCAGACCCTCCGTGACATACAGATGAGCCCAGTTAAGTCACACAGTCAGGGAGGGTCTGGCTACACCTGTTAAGTAGCGCGCCTCAAAGCGCCCCCTACTGGATGGGAGTTATCCCTGAAGAAAACACTACTGCTGTATTGGAGATTTTATTTATTTATTTATCTGGCTGCACTGGGTCTTAGGTGCACTGTGCAGGGTCTTTAGTTGCAGCATCTGAAATGCTTAGCTGTGGAATCTGGGATCTGGTTCCCTGAGCAGTGATCGAAACCAGGACCCCTTGTTGTGAGTATGGAGTCTTAGCCAATGGATCACCAGGAAAACCGCTGCATTTGAGGTTTTAAACAAAATGTATTTTCTGCAAAAAAGTCAGTGGTCCTAAAACTGTACACATCTTTCCATAATAACTTCCCTGTTGGCTCAGGCAGTAAAGAATCTGCCTGCTAATGCAGGAGACCTGGATTTGATTCCTGGATCAGGAAGATCTCCTGGAGAAGGGAATGGCTTACCCATTCCAGTATTCTTGCCTGGAGAATTTCATGGGCAGAGGCGCCTACAGTTCATGGGGAGGCAAAGAGTTGGACATGACAGAGTGACTAACACTTCCACGCTTTTCCATAATAATATATTAAGCAATACCTCACACTCACCAGGCACTGTCCTTCTTAGATTGCAATGGCCCTTCAAAGCCATGGCTCTCTAGGCATGTTCACTCCCCACTGGGGAGGTAAGCAGGAGGGAGACCCACTGCCCATAGCTTACAGGAGAAGGAGTTGGGGCTCCTGACAGGAATCAAGTGGCTCAAGACCTTACTTTAAAAAAAGAGATCACCAATATTCAAAATAAGTCCTCAACCAGCCACAATCCAAATAATACTAAATATTATTTAAGACATGGTATATTTTGTATCAGGAAACCAAAAGGACTCCATTTGAAAATTAAGGTCAAATTAGTCCAGGGTAGGCACAGGAGGCCCTGGGGACTGGGGAACATTTCTCATCTTCTGGTTTGGTCTTAGTGTGGCCAGAAGAGTTCAAGTCTTCAGGGTATGATTTTTTAAAAACACATTTAATATTTGAATATTTAAAATATTTATTTATTTGGCTGTATTGGATATTTGTTTCCCCATGAGGGATATTTCATTGTAGTGCACAGACTCTCTAATTGTATTGCACAGGCTCAGTAATTGTGGCCTGTGGGGTTAGTTGCTCTGTGGCATGTGGATGTGGGATCTTAGTTCCCGGACCAGGGATTGAACCCATGTCTCCTGCATCGCAAAGCAGATTCTTAACCACTGGACCACAAGGGAAGTCCCGGGTGTGAGTTTTTGATCCAGGCTTTTCACATAATTCTCCTTTGGGTTGGCACTGGTTGGTTCTGAAGCTGTGGATGAGGGTGGGCTGGCAGGGTCAGGTGACATGCTGGAGGGTTTTATCTCAGGGATGACTCCTTAGACGCTAAAACCTGTCAGGCCCACCTGCTACAGGGGAGGGGCCCTCTCTGGGACAGGAAGTCAGAGGGGAGTAGTAGGGAGAGACCCTCTGGAGGTGGTCACTGTGCTTGCCAACTGCCCTCCCCCCAGGAGAAGCTGGCCAGGCATCCACCACAGTAACCACAGAAGTGTGAGCTGACACCCATTCAGGGAGCAGGATGTGGGATGTTACCAGCCCTCTCTGGGCCTGTCCCTGGTGTAATAATAGGAAGTTTTGGATTACATAGTCTGGTTGGATCTTATCCCCTGAGTGTAATGCCTCAAATTTGTCTGATGTCTGTCTGGTGAGGCAGAACTTAGACTGAGGGGATAGAGAAGAGGATGTGGAGTGGGGGAGGGGTAAGATAAGGTGGGAGTGGAGGGGAGCAGAATTTTTCTACTTACATGACAGCTTCCCGGGGACCCTGGCTGCTGACAATGCGATCGCTCTTCAGCTTCTGAGAGGGAATCTTCTGAGGTTTCTTTAACCAAGAGGAACCTGCTGTTTCTTATGGTTAAATGGGAAACAGCAGGTGACCAGGACATGGAGCGTGTCTAGAAATAAAAGTCACAAAGAAAAAGCATTGGAGGAGATGCCAGGTTGTTCTTAGCTTGAATGCGGCAGGGGAAGGCGAGCACAGAGGTAGAAGTGGGTCTCATCCACCCGAGGTCCAGTGCTCCTGCCCACCGCCCTGAAGGCAGGGTAAGGCCAGGAACACGTGCCTCAAGATTTCTGAGGTTGATCCGCATGGAGGGGACACATCATTGCTGATTGAGGAAGGTCGGTGTGACGGGACTCGGATATGGACCCTAACCTACAGGGTTTGGAAAGAGTCATTGTATCTAGATGCCAAGTTATGTCTGACTCTTTTGCCACCCCATGAACTATAACCCACCCAGCTTCTCTGTCCATGGGATTTCCCACACAAGAATACTTGAGTGGGTTGCCATTTCCTTCTCCAGGGGTTCTTCCCAACCCATGAATCCTACCCGCATTCCTACAGTCACAGGTGGATTCTTTACCATCTGAGCCACCCGGGAAGCCCTTGGGAAGATTAGCTGGCATCAAAGAACAGGCCTTGGATTTGGAGTGGGCAGTGTAGGCTTTATTCTGGCTCTGCCGTGGCCTGGAGGTGGGAGGGGGCAGGCAGGATGCCTGCCGTCCCCAGCATGGGCTCTCGCTTCTGTCTCCAGAATTAGAAGTTGAAACCTTGAGGGTCCCTGGTGCTCTGATAGGGTGGGAAGTGAAGGGCTTTGTTTTAGGCTTTCCTAGAAGACGAGAAACTGAGAATGAGAGAGGAAGGGAAGAGGGAAGAGAGATTGAGCTGACCTGGCTGAGTCAGCACCTGGGTGCTGAAGGCATCTGCTGGGAGCCGCAGACCCAGAGATGCTGTGGAGACCTTCCCGTGGGAAGGGGCGGATGCCAACATCACCCTGAAAGCTATTGGTTTCTGATTTTGTCTGATTTTGTCTCAGCCCTGCGGTAGCTCTGGCTGTCCTGCCTGCCTGTGTAAGTAGCAGAGAGGATGGGGTAGCAGGGATCGCAGAGGGATGTTTGCCTGGCTGGGGTCATGGTCAAGTCAAGATGGAAAGGGTCTTGAGTCTGCTAAGCTGGAGACTGAGCTGCCAAATTGTTTTCCAGGAAATGCAAGATGGAAGTTGTGAAAGATGTAGCCGGGTAGGCACTGCCTCCGCCTTAGCTGCTCAGACTGCAGAAAGGAAGATGGAACACGTATGTGCTGGCAATAGCCCTAGGAAGTGACCCTAGGAGCTGCTGTCTCCAAATGAAACGGGAAACCATAGAAAATACCTCTGGTGCTAGGGACTTTCCCCTATTACGTATTTAGTCCTGACAAGGTAAGTACCATTTATAGATGCGGACACTGAGGAGCAGAGAGCTTAAGTAACTTGCCCAAAGAGTCATGGGGAGTAAGGGGTGAGGTTGGGAGAAACAGCTGTAAGTTTACATATAATCACCAAGAGTTTCATGTCACTGATGTCTTTTTCCAAGATAAGTGCTAAGTAGAAGTCTCTTGGGCGTGCTCAGTTGCTCAGTCATATCCGACTCTTTGCGACCCCACCGACTATAGCCCGCCAGGATCCTCTGTCCGTGGGATTTTCCAGGCAAGAGTACTAGAGTGGGTTGCCAGCAGGATTTGTGGATTCAATCCCTGGGTTGGGAAGATCCCCTGGAGGAGGACATCTCATACTGGAGAAAAATTAAAGCTGGCCCCTGGTGACTGGGCTCCTCCCATCACATATAGGTGCTCCCTTCTCCTGCTCAGACCTAAAGGGATATGGTTTGAAAACCACTGATTTGTCTAGGTCCCTTGTTTTCAGGAAGGTTTGTTGATGGGAGAGGATGGGGAACTGAGCAAAGATGTTGGCTCCTTGCTCCTGAACCTAGCTCCCTCCTGCAAGGAGTCTGAGCTAGGAATTTGGGAGTTGGGTGAGCGGGTGGGGAGTTCCAAAAGGCTCGGTGGCAAAGAGGGAAGAGCTTGGACTCTAATGGAAAACCTAGCAAGTCTCTTAGCCTGGATATTTCTATCCCCACGCTCACTCCTGCCTCCCAGATTTTGCTTACCTTTTGTACCTGCTCGGAATAGTCTCCCGTCCAACCTCCGTTCTTGCGAGTCTTTCTACTCTAACAAAACAAGCCCAGTGACGTTAAAGGAAATGAAACAAACAGCTAAGATTAGTGAGAGGAAATGAAACAAAGAGCTAAGATTAGCAGAGGAAGGTGGTTCTTTGACAAGCCTATGATGAAGATGCAAGTCTCCTGAGGCTGATCAGGAGAAAAGGAAAAAACAGCAGCACCAGTAGGGGCGGTTCCTCCAGAGTCCACAGATCCCAGGAGGAAAATAAGAACCTTCTGCCAGTAACTTTAGTTTCGATGAAGTGGATGGATTTCTTAAAATCTGACTTACCAGATTGCAAGAAAAAAATGTTTAATTCTTAAACTATTTAAAAAGTTGAGTAATGAAAAATTTTCCACAAAACATCCTCCAGTCTCGGAAAGCTTTAACAACTCTTTCTCCAAGCATTCCAAGAGTTACTGATTCCTGTCTTACACAATTGCTTCCAGAGAATATCAAACGTGTGCGCTCTTCAACTCATTTTGTGAGTCTTGGACATAAAAACGTGTCAGGAATTACGTGAGAAAAGATTGCAAGCTTGTCCCGGCAGACACACGTTCCATTTCTAATATTCCATCCTCTTCTCTGGCCCAGAAAGTCAGCCTGTGTGGATCGCATCAAAGAGCTTGCAGGTCTCCTGGCTTCAGATTGGGTTTGGACACGGGAGCCCTTCAGGGTGCTGGCGAGAGGGAGTCATTAGGGTGAAGAACTGATTTCTCTGCTGCCTTCCTGTACCTCTCCCTGGATGCAACCCTTGATCAATGGTTTTCCCTTTCTCTCCAGGTGACCCTCTCCACTCTCTTCATCCATGTTTGGGAGAGCTACATTGTCCTTGCGCCTTTGGGTCCAGGGGTGGTCACCATGCTGTTACTAGCCTCAAAGAACCAAGCAGCTTTATGGTTTCGCCACACTCAGCCAAACATTCGATTGCATTTTTATTATTAAACTCTCCTCAAATCATTCCAATATCAGTGTCATTCACTTCTTCCTGACTGACATAGTTTTGGGTACCAGAAGTGGCTCCTGGCAACAGAACGTCCAAATAGGATTCTGGAACTGGGTTGCTCATATATTTTAGGAGTATAATAATGGCATGTGCTGGCATCATGATTACTTAAATTATCTCCAATAGTAGGATGGCAGACTGAGTTGTATCAAGCCCTCCAGGTGATTCTTAATGGGCACTAAGATTCGAGAACCAGGCGACTACAGCATATCCCATGGCCATCCCTGATCTACAGAGAATAGATACTAGAGGGCTCTTAAGGACAATGCCCTTCTCTCATGGCCCCATCAAGGCATCTCTTAATCCATGTAGTCAAAGCTATGGTTTTTCCAGTAGTCGTGTAGGGATGTGAGAGCTGGACCATAAAGAAGACTGAGTGCCAAAGGATTGATGCTTTTGAATTGTGGTGCTGGAGAAGACTCTTGAGAGTCCTGTGGACCGCAACAAGAACAAAGCAGTCAGTCCTAAAGGAAATCAACCCTGAATATTGATGGGAAGGACTGATGCTGAAGCTCCAATCCTTTGGCCACCTGGTATGAAGAGCTGACTCACTGGAAAAGAGCCTGATGCTGAGAAATAGTGAAGGCAAAAGGAGAAGGGAGCGGAAGAGGATGAGACGGTTGGATGGCATCACTGACTCAATGGACATGAAATTGAGCAAACCCCAGGAGATGGTGAAGGACAGGGAAGCCTGGTGTGCTGCAATCCATCGGGTTGCAAAGAGTCAGACATGACTGAGCGACTGAACAACAACAGAGAAAGTGTCCTCTGGCCTTCTCATGGAGTGCAGTTAGGGATGGCTGGGTAGCTTGCACATAATAGATACTTTTCAATAGCTCCACTTTTCGGAGCCTTTGGACACCTTCCGAATGACCCAGGGAGTTCTGGTATTTCAACTTCATCAACTGCAGGCTTCTTTTGAAGTCTAGATTCCAATCAGCCAATGTAGCTAAACAGTTGTCACTCCCAACTACTTGTGCTAATGCACTGAATTGTGAATTCTGGAAAAGCACATTCATACCAATGAATTTGACAAACTGAGTCTTATATGTTAATGTCCTCTTACAGTGTAGTGCTCCACATGCCCCGCCCTCAATCTTTCCTCCAAATTGAGTGACTGGGGGGACTTTCATACCCTTCCAGCAGGATCTCCTGTCTGTCCTTCCCTCTGTTTCAGGACCTATTATCTTATAAGAGAATACGTTTAGGAACCTGGGGTCTGGAGTCAGCCAGACAGGGACCTAAATCCTGTATTCACTATTTACTTGTTATGTGGTTTGGAGCAAACTGTTTACCTTTCTGAGCCTCTAAGAGGAACTGGTTGTTAATTATTACATCATTGTGATGCTTCAAGAATCTAATAAATAATGAATGCGTGGTAAGTGCTCAGTCCAGTGCCAATAATTTTTATTTAAAAATTAAAAAAATTTTTCATTAAAGTATAGTTGATTTATAATGTATAGTTTCTGGTACACAGCAAAGTAATTCAATTATACAGATATATAATACATATAATATGAAAAAGAATATGTAATTATTTTATATTCTTTCCCATTATGGTTTATTTCATGATATGGACTATAGTTCCTTGTATTATATAGTAGGAGCTTGTGTTTATTTATTTTATATATAGCACTACTAATTTCACTACTAATTTACTAGAAATTTTTATCTACTAATTTCACACTCTTATCTCTCCCATATCTTTTCCCTTTTTGTAACAATAAGTGTGTTTTCTGTGTTGGTGAGTCGGTTTCTATTCTGTAAGTTCATCAGCACCATATTGTCGATTCCACATATGTGATAGCATATGGCATGTTTTTCTCTTTCGGAATCATTGCATTTAGTATGACAATCTCTAGGCACATCCATGTTGCTGCAAATGGCATTGTTTTATTCTTTTTTACGGCTGAGTGATATTCCATTGGGTGTGTATATATATGTGTGTGTGTGTGTGTATACTTGCCACATCTTTATCCATTCTTCTGTCAATGGCCATTTAAGTTGCTTCCAAGTCTTGGCTACTGAAAATAGCACTGCTATGAACATTGGGGTGCATGTATCTTTTCAAATTGGGGTTTATTCCAGCTACATGACCAGGAGTGGGATTGCTGGATCATATGGCAACTCTTATTTTTATTTCTTTAAGGAACCTCCATAGTGTTCACCACAGTGGCCATATAATTTACATATCCCCCAACAGTGTAAGGAGGGCTCCCTTTTCTCCATACCCTCTTCAGTATTTGTTATTTGTAGAATTTTTAATGATGGCCATTCTGACCAGTGTGAGTTGATACCTCCTTGTAGCTTTGATTAGCGTTTCTCTAATGATTAGTGATTTCAGTGTTGACCACCTGGTGATATCCATGTGTGGAGTCTTCTCTTGTGTTGTTGGAAGAGGGTGTTTGTTATGACCAGTGTGTTCTCTTGGCAAAACTCTATTAGCCTTTGCCCTGCTTCATTCCATACTCCAAGGCCAAATTTGCCTGTTACTCCAGCTGTTTCTTGACTTCCTACTTTTGCATTCCAGTCCCCTATAATGAAAAGGACATCTTTTTTGGGTGTTAGTTCTAAAAGGTCTTGTAGGTCTTCATAGAAACATTAAACTTCAGCTTCTTCAGTGTTACTGGTTAGGGCATAGGCTTGGATTACCGTGATAATGAATGATTTGCCTTGGAAGCGAACAGAGATCATTCTGTCGTTTTTGAGATTGCATCCAAGTACTGCATTTTGAACTCTTTTGTTGACCATGATAACTGCTCCATTTCTTCTAAGGGATTCCTGCCCACAGTAGTAAATATAATGGTCATTTGAGTTAAATTCACCCATTCCAGTCCATTTTAGTTTGCTGATTCCTAGAATGTTGACGTTTACTCTTGCCATCTCCTGTTTGACCACTTCCAATTTGCCTTGATTCATGGACCTGACATTCCAGGTTCCTATGCAATATTGCTCTTTACAGCATCAGACCTTGCTTCTATCACCAGTCACATCCACAACTGGGTATTGTTTTTGCTTTGGCTCCATCCCTTCATTCTTTCTGGAGTTATTTCTCCACTGATCTCCAGTAGCATATTGGGCACTTACCGACCTGGGGAGTTCCTCTTTCAGTATCCTATCATTTTGCCTTTTCATATTGTTCATGGGGTTCTCAAGGCAAGAATACTGAAGTGGTTTGCCATTCCCTTCTCCAGTGGACCACATTCTGTCAGACCTCTCCACCATGACCTGCCCATCTTGGGTGGCCCCTCAGGGCATGGCTTAGTTTCATTTAGTTAGACAAGGCTGTGGTCCGTGTGATCAGAAAACTACTGTGATTATGGTTTCAGTGTGCCTGCCCTCTGATGCCCTCTCACAACACTTACTGTCTCACTTGGGTTTCTGTTACCTTGGACGAGGGGTATCTCCTCACCACTACCCCTCCTGACCTTGAACGTGGAGTAGCTCCTCTAGGCCTTCCTGTTCCCACTCAGCCGCCACTCCTTGGACTTGGGGTTGCTCCTCTCAGCCGCTGCCCCTGACCTCGGGAGTATGGTAGCTTCTCTCCCAGCCACCCCTGACCACAGGGGTGGTGTAGCTTGTCTCGGCTACCGTCCCTGACCTCTGGCACGGGGTCAAAGATGGAGAAGCTCTATACAGTCAGCAAAAACAAGACCGGGAGCTGACTATGGCTCAGATCATGAATTCCTTAATGCCAAATTTAGACTTAAATTGAAGAAAGTAGGGAAAACCACTAGACCATTCAGTTCAGTTCAGTTCAGTTGCTCAGTCGTGTCCAACTCTTTGCGACCCCATGAATTGCAGCATGCCAGGCCTCCCTGTCCATCACCAACTCCCGGAGTTCACTCAAACTCATGTCCATCGAGTCGGTGATGCCATCCAGCCACCTCATCCTCTGTCGCCCCCTTCTCCTCCTGCCCCCAATCCCTCCTAGCATCAGAGTCTAATCCAGTGAGTCAACTGTTCACACGAGGTGGCCAAAGTACTGGAGTTTCACCTTTAGCATCATTCCTTCCAAAGAACACCCAGGACTGATCTTTAGAATGGACTGGTTGGATCTCCTTGCAGTCCAAGGGACTCTCAAGAGTCTTCTCCAACACCACAGTTCAAAAGCATCAATTCTTAGGCACTCAGCTTTCTTCACAGTCCAACTCTCACATCCGTACATGACCACTGGAAAAACCATAGCCTTGACTAGACAGACCTTTGTTGGCAAAGTAATGTCTCTGCTTTTGAATATGCTATCTAAGTTGGTCATAACTTTTCTTCCAAGGAGTAAGCGTCCTTTAATTTCACGCGGATGTGACTGGTGATAGAAGCAAGGTCCGATGCTGTAAAGAGCAATATTGCATAGGAACCTAGAATGTTAGGTCCATGAATCAAGGCAAATTGGAAGTGGTCAAACAGGAGATGGCAAGAGTGAACGTCGACATTCTAGGAATCAGAGAACTAAAATGGACTGGAATGGGTGAATTTAACTCAGATGACCATTATATCTACTACCGTGGGCAAGAATCCCTTAGAAGAAATGGAGTAGCTATCATGGTCAACAAAAAAGTCCGAAATGCAGTACTTGGATGCATTCTCAAAAATGACAGATTGATCACTGTTCATTTCCAAGGCAAACCATTCAATATCTCGGTAATCCAAGTCTATGCCCCAACCAGTAATGCTGAAGAAGCTGAAGTTGAATGGTTCTATGAAGACCTAGAAGACCTTTTAGAACTAATACCCAAGAAAGATGCCCTTTTCATTATAGGGGACTGGAATGCAAAAGTAGGAAGTCAAGAATCACCTGGAGTAACAGGCAAATTTGGCCTTGGAATACAGAATGAAGCAGGGCAAAGGCTAATAGAGTTTTGCCAAGAGAAGACACTGGTCATAGCAAACACTCTCTTCCAACAACACAAGAGAAGACTCTACACATGGACATCACCAGGTGGTCAACATCGAAATCAGATTGATTATATTCTTTACAGCCAAAGATGGAGAAGCTCTATACAGTTAGCCAAAACAAGACTGGGAGCTGACTGTGGCTCAGATCATGAACTCCTTATTGCCAAAATCAGCTGAAATTGAAGAAAGTAGGGAAAACCACTAGACCATTCAGGTATGACCTAAATCAAACCCCTTATGATTATACAGTAGAAGTAGAAGAGAAATAGATTTAAGGGACTAGATCTGATAGATAGATTGCCTGATGAACTATGGACGGAGTTTCATGACATTGTACAGGAGACAGGGATCAAGACCATCCCCATAGAAAAACACCATTTAGGTATGACCTAAATCAAATCCCTTATGATTATACAGTGGAAGTGAGAAATACATTTAAGGGACTAGATCTGATAGATAAAGTGCCTGATGAACTATGGACGGAGGTTCGTGACATTGTACAGGAGACAGGGATCAAGACCATCCCCATGGAAAAAAAATGCAAAAAAGCAAAATGGCTGTCTGAGGAGGCCTTACAAATAGCTGTGGAAAGGAGAGAAGCAAAAAGCAAAGGAGAAAAGCAAAGATATAAGCATCTGAATGCAGAGTTCCAAAGAACAGCAAGGAGAGAAAAGAAAGCCTTCCTCAGCGACCAATGCAAAGAAATAGAGGAAAACAACAGAATGGGAAATACTAGAGATCTCTTCAAGAAAATTAGAGATACCAAGGGAACATTTCATGCAAAGATGGGCTCGATAAAGGACAGAAATGGTATGGACCTAACAGAAGCAGAAGATACTAAGAAGAGGTGGCAAGAATACATAGAAGAACTATACAAAAAAGATCTTCAGGACCCAGATAATCACGATGGTGTGGTCACTCACCTAGAGTCAGACATCTTGGAATGTGAAGTCAAGTGGGCCTTAGAAAGCATCACTACGAACAAAGCTAGTGGAGGTGATGGAATCCCAGTTGAGCTATTTCAAATCCTAAAAGATGATGTTGTGAAAGTGCTGCACTCAATATGCCAGCAAATTTGGAAAACTCAGCAGTGGCCACAGCACTGGAAAAGATCAGTCTTCATTCCAATCCCAAAGAAAAGCAATGCCAAAGAATCCTCAGACTACTGCACAATTGCAATACTCATCTCACACGCTAGTAAAGTAACACTCAAAATTCTCCAAGCCAGGCTTCAACAGTACGTGAACCATGAAATTCCAGATGTTCAAGATGGTTTTAGAAAAGGCAGAGGAACCAGAGATCAAATTGCCAACATCTGCTGGATCATGGAAAAAGCAAGAGAGTTCCAGAAAAACATCTATTTCTGCTTTATTGACTATGCCAAAGCCTTTGACTGTGTGGATCACAATCAACTGTAGAAAATTCTGAAAGAGATGGGAATACCAGACCACCTGATCTGCCTCTTGAGAAATTTGTATGCAGGTCAGGAAGCAACAGTTAGAATTGGACATGGAACAACAGACTGGTTCCAAATAGGAAAAGGAGTATGTCAAGGCTGTATATTGTCACCCTGCTTATTTAACTTCTATGAAGAGTACATCATGAGAAACGCTGGGTTGGAAGAAGCACAGCTCGAATCAAGATTTTCGGGAGAAATATGAATAACCTCAGATATGCAGATGACACCACCCTTATGGCAGAAAGTGAAGAGGAACTCAAAAGCCTCTTGATGCAAGTGAAAGAGGACAGTGAAAAAGTTGGCTTAAAGCACAACATTCAGAAAACTAAGATCATGGCATCTGGTTCCATCACTTCATGGGAAATAGATGGGGAAACAGTGGGAACAGTGTCAGACTTTATTTTTCTGGGCTCCAAAATCACTGCAGATGGTGATTGCGGCCATGAAATTAAAAGATGCTTACTCCTTGGAAGCAAAGTTATAACCATGAAAGTTATGACCTAGATAGCACATTGAAAAGTACAGACATTACTTTGCCAACAAACGTCCATCTAGTCAAGGCTATGGTTTTTCCAGTGGTCATGTATGGATGTGAGAGTTGGACTGTGAAGAAAGCTGAGTGCTGAAGAATTGATTCTTTTGAACTGTGGTGTTGGAGAAGACTCTTGAGAGTCCCTTGGACTGCAAGGAGATCCAACCAGTCCATTCTAAAGGAGATCAGCCCTGGGTGTTCATTGGAAAGACTGATGCTAAACTGAAACTGCAATCTTTGGTCTCATGCAAAGAGCTGAGTCCCTGATGCTGGGACGGATTGGGGGCAGGAGGAGAAGGGGACAACACAGGATGAGATGGCTGGATGGCATCACCGACTCGATGAACATGAGTTTGAGTGAACTCAGGGAGTTGGTGATGGGCAGGGAGGCCTGGCGTGCTGCGATTCATGGGGTCGCAAAGAGTTGGACACGACTGAGTGATTGAACTGAACTGAACTGAATGATTAGTGATGGTGAGCATCTTTTCATGCGCCTATTTGGTCATCTGGATGTCCTCTTTGCAGGCACTAACTGGCATTCTCTGCCCCTCAGTCTGGGTATCTCCATAGAATGGCCAGATTACAGAGGAAGGGAACATTGACATTGTGACTGGGGAGAAGGAAGTCCATCCACCACCCCTGAACACGATGCAGGTCAACTTTCCTCCCTTCTTTCTTCACACCACCTTCTCTACTATTTCTGTCTTGACTTATAATATCTCATCCACCTACAACTTTCATCTTTCTTTTTTTTTTTTTTTTAATGAGCAATGCTTTTATTTATTTTTGGCTGTGCCGGGTCTTCGTTGCCACACAAGCTTTTCTCTAGCTGTAGTGCGTGGGGGCTACTCTCGAGTTGTAGCGCGTGTTTCTCGTTGCAGTGGCTTCTCTTGCTGCAGAGCACAGGCTCTAGAGCAACTGGCTCAGTACTTGTGGGGCTCAGGCTTAGCTGCTTCGAGGCATGTGGGATCTTCCTGGACCAAGGATCGAACCTGTGTCTCTTGAATTAGCAGGTGGATTCTTTACCACTGAGCCACCAGGAAAGCCCCCAACATTTGTGTTTCTGTCTGACCCATATAGGAATTACTTGAGGTCTGGCTTATGCTGTATCTGGCTTCACAGATTTCGTAGGGGATCAAATCTTGCTCTGAGATGGATGGCTGATGACCTTCCAGGTCAAACTCTCCTACGTCTGCTCTAGAAAACAGATTTCTTGTCATGTTCTCGACCAGCATATTGTCAAAATGAATACTTACCAAGGATCCAGGGAGCCTAAAAAGACATAGTGGGAAGATTATCGTGTAATTGATCTTTCTAGCCAGACAGGGGTAAAGCAGGATTGTCATAGGCAAGCTGAGGTGTGCAGTCTCCCTACCCACTGGGCTGTTAGTTTTAACCCGTCATTGCTTTGCTAATTGAGGTGCTTATAGTGTTTAGTTTTTGCTGCCTTCTTTTTGGGAGAACTCCTAGGATAAATACTTGATGCTGTCCCTTCCCATGACTAAATAAAAAGCGCAGGCAGGAAAGACTTCATATTTGGCACACTCTCGTGCTGTGAACAAAGAACGGGAAATTTTTCTGTCCACAGGCTGGTGGAGCCAAGTTTGGTTCAGTAACAAATTCTCCTCCCTGTTCAATGTAATCCCAATTATTAATACAATCAAAACAAGAATTTTGTGGAGACTGATAAGCTAATTCTGAACTTTTAGAGGAGAAGTTAAAAAAACAAAACAAAACAAAAATAGTTAAGACAACTTTGAAGAAGAACAAAGTTGTTGGGCTTACACTCCCAGATATTAACAGTTTTTAGAAAGCATTAGTCATTATGACATAGTACCATTGCTCTAAGAATGGATGAATGTGCCAAGGGAACAGATTAGAGTGCAGAAATAGAACCATATGTATACTGATGTTGAATATATATATATCAGAGTTTGCCCTCTGGAGTAGCTAAGGAAAAAATACCCTTTTGAATAACTGATCAATCCATTATTCAGTGTGCTGAATCAATTTGATATTTATAAGGAAGAATAAAATCTTGATCCGTAACTTTCAGCACACTGGAAAAAAAAATATATATGTATAAAATCGTGTTCAGGTAGATTGTAGCTCTAAATGTGAATGACAAAAATAATGCTTTTTGAAGACAACATAAGAGAATATCGTTGTGACATCTGTTTTGAAAAAGTTTGCTTACACAGAAAACAAAAGCACTCACCATAAAGGAACATGTTGATAAATGGACTGTTTTAAAATCAGGAAGCTGTATCATCAAAAGATAGTGAAAAAGAAAATCACAGATTATGAGAAGATGTTTCAGTTCACATGTTTGTCAAAAGATTCTGATACAGAGTGTAGAAAATGCTTCCACAATTTCATAATAAAAAGACAGGCAATCTAAAAATAGACAAGATCCACCAAGTCTATCAAAAATGGGTATAGGATATGATGAACTGGACCTTCATAAAAAAGATACCCAATAAACATTTAGCAAGATGTTCAAGCTTATCTGTCATGAGTAAAACACAATGGAATGCCCAGCTAAATTAAACCATGATTTTATGGAATTATACACATAATCAGAATGGCTAGATTAAGAAGAATGGCAGTACCAAGTGTTGCAATATCAATGAACTGACTCAAACTCTCATACATTGCGGGTGGGAGTGAATGTAAATTGGTGAAACAGATTTGGAAAATATTTAAGCCATATCTGGAAAAGTGTTTGATGGCTGAGTATATGCTTAATATATACATATCCTGTCAACCATGTATGTATTTCTGTCTTTTTTATTTCTGTCTTTCTTATCTATATATCCATATTTATTTCTATCTATCTATCTATCTGCCATCTACCTGCAAAACTGTAAGTTCACACTGATAACTTTTAATTGCAGTCCAACCCCACAGAGTTTTTCTAGCCTCCAGCATTCTATATTTCTCCATAGAAGCTTCTCCAACAGTAAAGGAGTTGGCTTCCACTATCTTCAATACATCTACTTATTTGCTAAGTCCTTCTTCAGGTCACCATTCTCTTAAGTACACGGCTAACTCAGTCCTGGTGCTATGGATCCTAACTTGTGGACTGCTCTCCTGAACCCAGTCCTACCGAACATGCTGGCTGAGTGCTCCACAGTCTTGGCTCAGCCCTGGTCCCAAAGAACTTACTGGGATACCTGATCCTGGTCCCAGCTTCAGTCTTGGTAAACACACCAACGGAATGCTCAGCTAAATCCCTGGCCCTGAGCTAGTGAACTTGCCTGGAGAAATCCAGGCATCGCCTGGAGGAAGGAGAACAAATATTGAAGGTAAAAAACAATGAATCAATAAGATAGAGCTTGAGATGAAAATGTCTGTCCAGGTAGCTCCTTTGAGAAGTGACCCCAGGGATGAGGACTGAGAGGCAGCCCAGTGAGATGGAAAAGGAGACAGCAACACAAGTATGCATAATTAAGGTCAGAATAGTGGGCGATGAGGACAGCTTCTCCTGGAAATACTCGATGAGTGTACAGAATGGCTCCCAGAATCAACTGCTGGAAGGAAGAGTGGCAGAAGCTTTTAAACATCTGCTCTGTACTTCCCTGGTGGTACAGAGGATAAGAATCCACCTGCCAATGCAGGGGACACAGGTTCAATCCCTGATCCAGGAAGATCCCACGTGCCGCAGGGCAACTAAGCCCATGTGCCACAACTACTGAGCCCAAGCTCTAGAGACCAGGAGCCACAGCCACTGAACCCATGTGCTGTAACTACTGAAGCCCTCGCGCCTAGAGCCTGTGCTCTGCAACAAGAGACGTCACCGCAATGAGAAGTCCGTGCACTGAAATGAAGAGCAGGCCCAGTTCACCACAACCAGAGAAAGCCCACATGCAGCAAAGAAGACCCAGCACAACCAAAAATAGACTAATTAATTAATTAAAAAAATCTGCTCCACTCTTCACAGGTGGAAAGTTGTCACCCACGGCGTTTGTTCCCCTGAACTGTGAGTATCACACAAATGTGTAGGCTGAGCCAGCTCCTGACCTGAGATGGCATCCAAGGAGAAGCCGGTGGACAGGAAGCAAGAAGCGAGGAGACACAGAGCAGATGTTGAGAGAGTGAAGTGAATCCAGGCCTGCAGCAAGCTGCCTGCCCGAGGCATGGATGAAATCAGTAGTGAACCCAACAGGATGCTCGCCAGCTTCCTGTGACCTCACCAGTTCTTTGCCCCCAGCTGACAAAGAAATGAGTTGTGTTCACAGAAATGAACCCATTAGTAGAAGGATGTGGATTTTCAAAACACAACTATTCCAGTTGAGGCACATAAAGCATCAATACCTTAAATAAGGTGACATATCACTTACCACATTTATGTTTCATGTCATTAACAAAGTTCACTGTGATTTGAAATACGGCGACACGGTCCCGGAGTGCCTCTGGGGAAGTGACACTTGGGGAAGACAAATGGACTGTGTCTTCTGCTGTAGCCTGGTGACAGTTTAAGATGAGTCTCATGCCTTTGAAATTTAGGACTTGTGTCCAGGGAGTTCATGAAACCCTGGGCCCAGATCTTTGGAGCCAGCTTGACTTTGAGACTGCGAAAGTGCGTGGTTAAGAATCAGATGGAGCCTTTCTGGTTGGAAAGCACTCTTTTTACCCAGCTGACATTTAGATGCCTTACTTTAGGCACCTGGGGTTTCGGTGTGCTACCTTGGGCTTCCGTGGAAAGCTTATTTTCAGACAGGTGATATATCTGACTTGGGAGTTTTTGCCACTAGGCTGGGCTCATGGTTGGCTCGGTGGTTTTAATTCTTGGCACTTTCTTCCTGACCCTTCCCTAGCCAACAGGCATGACCAACTTCCCAAGAGATATGGCTCCTACGGTAGGAAGTTTATGAGGTCATCTCCCAGATCCTCTTACTTCCTGCCTGTGATACAGAGCTACTTTCACTTTTATATGGAGCATCTTAGTGCCAGAGAGAGAAACTGACTTCCTGTAAGTGACTCAGAGAGTCAGAACCAGTTCTGGGATCAGAACCCAGGTCTCTTGCGTTGCCACGCTTCCATGTTTGTACTGGAATCAGGGCATCTCTCCAACCTGTGACAGGCTCCACAGACCTGGATAAGCTGGACAAGAGTTGTCTTCCTTCAGGAGGGGTCTTGCTGTTTGTGCCTCAGTACAATGGGCCTCATGTCTGAAAAAGGAGCCAACTGTGGTGGCTCAGATGGTAAAAAATCCACCTGCAATGCGGGAGACCTGGGTTTGATCCCTGGTTTGGGAAGATTCCCTGGAGAAGGGAACGGCTAGCCACTCCGGTATCCTTGCCTAGAGAATTCCATGGACAGAGGAGCCTGGCAGGCTACAGTCTACGGGGTTGCAAAGAGTTGCACATGACTGAGGGACTTTCACTCACTCACTCATGCTCATGAAGTACAAGAGAATCTTGACCTTAAGAGGCTGTTAAGGAAAGGAGATTCCATGCCTTCAAAAGGATTTTGCAAATTCTTGGGACTGGGGTTGAGGGTATAGTGATGGAGATGAATTCATTCTGTATCACAAAGGTAACAGCCCTGTGGATAGTCGATTTGCAAGATCATAAAAGAAGGGTCTATGTTTTGGTCAATTACTCTCTTCTTCTATAGCATTTAACATATCACTCTATCTGGCCCATTCTTCCTCACCTCATCCCACTCCCACCGTGCACCATTTATAGTCCCACCATTTCTCTGCTCCATGGCAGCAGTCTGCTCTCAGACCTTCCCTCTCATGCTCCATCTTGTATTCAAACACGAAGTTATTCTTCCTGATGCTCACCTCTGCATGTGAGATTTTCCTTCTCTCCTATTTCAGAACTCAGTGCATCTCTATTATCTGCTGAAGTTCTAATCTGAAATTCAAGAGCCACTACAATCTGGCTCCAAACTGTATTTCTAAAACCTCAACTCCTCTGTTTTCCTAGAGCCCAGCCAGGTGGGATTCCTTCCTCTGGCCCACTCCCCTCACCTCCCTCCTCTATCAGCTCTGAAGAATCCTTTCCTTTTCCATCACATTCAAATCTCTCATGAACTGTCTGGTTGAAGACTTATATCCAAGGAATAGTCTTAAGTGGATCTCTGGGCTATAGGCATCTAGTTTCCTCTTGGATTCGATTTCATTCCTGGGATGTTATTCTAGGTTTGAGAATGAACGAAACAGAGAAAACCTGGGGTTGTGGGAAAATGGTTAAAGACTGTTGCAAGAGATCAAGAGAGAGACCAGGCAGAGGTCAATGCGCAGAGAAAAGAATTGGGAACCTAGATGCTATTACGGGCGGGTGACTCAGGGACTGGAGCCAGAAGACTGGAACAGCTTGGTCATTCTAGGTTCTCCCTAATCCTAAATTGAGTCCAAAAGATGTATTAGAGGATGACTTTTACACTCCAAATTGTCATTCCTCACTACCATTTTCTCCCTCCCCACCAAATGTTATCCCATGAAAAATAAGACCAAGTAGCTTGAAATTATATGTATTTTTTTATTTGAAAATTCCATAGTCATGTAATAACATTACTTTCCATCACAATACTACATAGCACACATCCACTTACAGGAGCACTGATTTCCTAAGATTCCAAAAGTGTTTCACTCTGATAATCAGTGGAAGGACCTCACCATCCTACATGCAGTAGGATGGGAAATAGCACCATCTTGCTATGAACTTAATCAAGCTCACAGGAAACTCATCACCAGATGTTGTATCTTATATTCATTAGGATTTATGGCAGATAAAGTAAAATAACAATAACTTAAACATAATTAAATATTGTTTAAGAAACTACGTGTTTAAATTATTAAAAAAAAAAAAAAACTCTTTTTGGCCATTATAATACAATAATACACCTGGGGAAGGTTGGGAAGAAATAAATAAGATTTTCCAAGACTCTGTCTCTCAGTCTAGGTATGAAGGTTCAAGGCTTCGGTGTTCGGGACTTTTGGTCCAGGAGCCTTATGGAAGTCTGGACCCACTTCTGCTTGGGGTCAGCACAGACATCCCTGTCCGCTTTGGTCTTGAAGCTGTGGGGAAAAGAGGGCAGAGTTAAATGGAGTGTCTTGAGGATTTTTCCCAGGAGTTTGATCCATTGGCCCCTAAAGCTGATTAGCCCTTGCTCCCTGGTTGAGGAGCCTGAATGGGGACAGGAAGAAGGGGAAATAGGAGGAAGAAACTTCTTTTCCAGAAAAGAAGTTCTGCTGTTACTGCCCCAGGGGAAGCCCTCCAGACCCTTGGCTAAAGGAACTTGGATGATCTGACCAAACTCCTAGAAGAGGAGCCCGGAGTGTGTATATTTTCCTTCTTGTGGGTTCAGTTTGTCTATGGAGTAAAGGGTCCTTTGGCTTAGGTGTTTCATTTATCTGACTCATTTGGACGCATAGAAGTCAGATAGAGCTTTTGGCTGTGGGTGCCAGGGCATGGTCCACTTACATCACAGCTTCCTGGGGACACTGGCTGTTGGTGATTCTCGTGTAGCTGTCCAGCTTCTTGAAGGGGATCTTCCCATTGATCACACTAAAGCAGCAGGTGATTGGGGTAGAAACTGAATCTGAAAAACATTTTGCAAAGAACCAAAGAGTTATGATGTGTTGTAAGTACACATGTGTCAGAGAAAATAAAGAAGATAGGAGATAAAGCTAGTGCTTGAATTCTAGCTAGGACCCACCACTCCCACGTTCAGAGCCTTAGTCCAGATCCCGCAGGTAAAATGGTACCTGTGAGTCAGTTTCTTCTACTGAACTGTGGGGTCTCTCATTGTTGACTGTAAATGGGGAAATCTTGAGTAACAAGATTAATCCTTGTAGTGTGATTTCAGAGAGTCTGTTGATCCAAAACCTCTGAACCTGGGAAGATACTTTCTAAGAACTTGCTTCCCAGCTCTGTCTCCATGGGCTTAGAGCCAACCTATGTCACATGCTGAGATAGATGCCTATGGGTCTTTATCCTTCACAGCCACCATTCTGGAAGTTACGCTGGACCGTAATCCAACATTGGAAGCCTCCAGCAAGAATTTCTTCCTCTCTACCATTGCCTGAAATGTCTTTTTCATCCACAATGAGAAATGGTCCTTCCTTCTCTGCCCCATCCAAATACAAGATGAGGATTGTTGAGAGTGCATTTAGTGTCCCGAAGGTCAGGCAAGATAATGGAGCCTGGCCCCAGGGGCCTGAGCTTCTAGCTCTGGTCCTGCCTCTGACCAGCTGTGAGGTGCCAGCTCTTAATTCTTCTCTTGCTTTCACCTTCTCCATCTTTGCAATGGAAGCTATGCAGCAAGCATGGGGTGACTTATGCCCGGGGTTAATAGCTGGGGTAGTGAAAGCGTTAAGGCTTAAGAAGAGAGGAGCCTTACCTGGCTGAGCGAGCACCTGGGTGCCGAAGGTGGCTGCCACGAGCAGCAGACACAGAATCCCAGCGGAGACCTTCATGTTGGAGGGTGAGCGCGGGGGCTTCAGCCTGAGAGTTGGCGGTTGCTGAGTTGGTCTCAGTCTGTGGAAATCTGGCTCCTGTGGCTGATCTGCCTGCCTTTTATAGGGAGCAGAGTGCATGGGTAGGGTGATGTTTAAGGAAGGACCGAAGAAGCCCCTGAATGTGCTGAGTAAGCACCAGATCTTGGTGGTGATTTCCGAACACTGAGAAAAGGAAGTTGTACAGTTTCCATCATCTGTTTGGGCTGTGGGGCAGAGGTGGAAGGATATGTGTCCATGCCAGTAAAATGTACAAAGTGACATCATTAGACTATTAAGAGCTCTGATTTCTTTGAAACGGAACATGATCTATTGGAAAGGAAGAATGGAAGCTGAGTTCCTAGTGGGATGGAAAGAATCAATGGCCTGGGGCCTCCTCAGGGTCCAGGAGGTCGGGGAAGGGGCCCTAAGTCTTTGCCTGGGCTCTTTGTCTGTCTCTGGTCTCTGCCATCCTAAACCAGCTACGCTCCTTTAGAATCTCACACAGGTAGCTTGATAGAATCTTGGCAGAATGGTAAATCCAGGCATCTTCAAGTCTTCAGGCTCTGGAATGTTCTGTTGTGAAGCCTAAGAACTGGACAACACATACTGATCTTATAGGGTTGTTGTTGTTTTAGTCGCCAAGTCCTGTCTGACTCTTTGTGACACCATGGACTGTAGCTCATCAGGCTCCTCTGTCCATGGAATTTCCCAGGCAAGAATACTGGAGTGGGCTGACATTTCCTTCTCCAAGGGATTTTCCAGACCCAGAAATCAAACCTGCGTCTCCGGCATTGGCAGGTAGATTCTTTACTACTGAGCCACCAGGGAAGCCTACAATCTTGCCGAGTGGTGATTTTCAAATATTTTATCAGACACTAAAGTTTCTCTCCAAGTGAAATGATACAAAGAAGTCCAGTATTTCATGCAGATTCAGATAGAACAGGTCTGTTTGAAAAATGCCTTTTACTTTTGGTGTCCAGTGTTTTGCCCACTTAAAAAAGTGGGTTGTTTGTTGCCTTACAATTGACTTTGAAAAGTTCTTTTTACATTTTGCATTCAAATCCTTTACCAGATATGTGCATTGCAAATATTTTCTCCACAGGCTGTAGCTTATTTTCTTAACAACAGTTTTCACAGAGCAAAAGTTTTAAATTTTAATAAAGTTCAATTTATCAATTTTTTCTTTCATAGATGTTGCTTTTGGTATTCTAGCTAAAATCTCTTCATCAAATCCAAGTTTGCATGTTGCCTTTTCAATGAACATTTCCAGACTTTTCACTAATCATTCAATATTCCCCAATAATCTTGAATGCTAAATATTCCATAAGGGCCCATATATAAAGTCACGATAATTAAGTGAAGCCTTTCTCTACAGTTGGAAATTATACCATTTTCACTTTTTCACAATCATAAACAACAATTATGAGAAAACTGATGCAACATAATCATTACTGTCTCCAATTCAATAGCTAAAATATTAATAAATCAAGTTATATGGCTATTATTAAGGCTCTTAATCAAATTACAGCATTATTACATTGCTGGAAGATTTCCATCTTCATTAAAATGTGAGTTTATTGTTCTTAAAAATATTTGACAATTGCTAAGAAAAAGATATTTATCTTGTTAAAGGGTAAAACTAAGCAATGGAATCGTGGTTTCCTTCGTGGTGTTGACATCATGCAGGAGCCTTTTTAGAGGCAGACATGTTCTTTATCTTAACTCAGAGGAGTGCTTAAGCAGTTGTCTATTTAAAATTCATGAAATTGTACACTTAAAATGTCTGCACTTTATTGTACATAAATTAAATTTCCACATAAAGTAAATAAAAGGCACAGCACTATTTTGCTTACATTCTAATGTATTTGTTGTCTTTAGCGAGAGAGTTAATTATTTTTTTCTTGTGATTAACTCATTCATGTTTCTATAACATATGGCCTTTTATTGTCCTTACTGATTCCAAAGAGACTTTAGAACATTTATCTCATGCATTTTCCTTTTATTATACTGTGCAAACTTGTAAGAGTAGAGAAATTGCAGAACATGGGATAAATCACTGTCATCAGAATTTCTTCTGACCAGAAGGGAACTTGAGTTCTTCCAGACAGTCCTCTTGCCAGATGTACCTTGTAGCCCTGATCTCTGTGGGAGTGTGTTGTCTAAGAGGTCATTTGCACACATTTTTTTGTTTAGAAATAAAGTCACTGTCTCACAGAATACTTTCAGGGCCCTGTTAATTTCTCCTCTGAGCTGCCATCATCTGGAAAGTACATCCATAAGCAGATGACACAAACGGTAGCAAAAATGATATTGTTGAGAATCAACAAGCATTAGTCAAATGAAGGGAATTAAGGGTCAAGTAACTCAATTCTAATCCTGATGGAGCCAATAATGAGCCAGTGACCTGCCCAGTGTGACCATGGATAAATCTGGATTCTTAAATTCGTTGTCCTTGTCTATAGAAGAGAAGGGTTTGACAAGTTCAGGGATGACAAAGAGTTTTCAATAATTTGTTAACTTAATAGATTGATGGCAGATAAACAGAAAGGTTTGTTGGAAGAAAAAAAAAAAAAAAAGAACCAAACAAAAGCTCCAGTGAGGCCTTACTTTGGGTTATTGAATGCAATGCTGTGATTGATTAGTGATGTCTGCCAAGGATGCAGCAATAGAAAGTGGTACTACCTGGGTAACACAGATGTCGTTCCTGGATTAAATCATATTTAAGCTCTTCTGTAACTTAATTATCTATGTTTGGGAAGTATCCACTGGGAGACTAAGAAGCTAGCATGCCAAGAGAACTGGCAGAGAAATGTGCTTAGCTGTCAGCCCTAGGAGAAGGCGAATAGCATGGTGGGTAAAAGTCTGGATCTGGAAACAAGGAATACTAGTTAATATCTGTGCCAGAGATTCTTTACTCACCTATTGTTTACTTATGTGGAAATGGGGTTTACTGTCAATATTAAGTGAAAAGTAAAATAAAGTAAAGTGAAGTCGCTCAGTCGTGTCCGACTCTTTGCCACCCCGTGGACTGTGGCCCACCAGGCTCCTCTGTCCATAGGATTCTCCAGGCAAGAATACTGGAGTGGGTTGCCATTTCCTGTTCCAGGGGATCTCTCTGATCCAGGGATCGAACTCACGTCTCCTGCACTGCAGGTGGATTTTTTTACTGCTGAGCCAATGGGGAAGCCCTCAGTAACATATGACAAAAGATCAATAAGTTAGCTGTTATTAATAGTCAAGTAAGAAAGGTATTGTGTCTAAAACGTGCTAGAAAGGGACCCACAGTGCGGTCCCTGGTCTCTTGTATTAGTTCTTCCTAAAATTGTTTCCAACTAAGATACGTGGTAGAAATAGACCGCCAGGAATGTCTGGATTGTAGATGAAGGGGGAAAAAAAAGAGACTCCCAGAGGAAGAGAAGTGTGGTCCTGGGATCCTGCCATGAATCAGATGCATGGAGTGTTGCGGGGCCCACAGTGGAGATGGGGGTCAGACTCCAGGGCTGACATACCAGGAAGCACCGAGGTCTTAATTCTTCAAGGAGCTCAGAGACCTCAAGTGGTGAGTCACTTTGATTATGCAATTTCCCTCTATTGTTTTGTCCTCAACCTGAATTCTAGAAATCCCAACATAAAAAGTTAAAACGAAACTTTAGGCCATGCAAGTTCAGCAGCTGTTCTTTCCAGTAGCATGGTCATGCTGTTGTTTAAGGAAGTGGTAACCCTGCCTTCTCTCTTTTCTCCTCAGCATCCTCCCAATGTGCATCTTCCTTAAGCAGTTTTGACAGCTCACTTAGGGCTCAGTGGCTGTGAAGGGGCACTGGAGATCAGAAACAACCTCTGTTAATCAGATCAGATCAGATCAGATCAGTTGCTCAGTCGTCTCCAACTCTTTGCGACCCCATGAATCACAGCATGCCAGGCCTCCCTGTCCATCACCAACTCCCGGAGTTCACTCAGACTAACATCCATCAAGTCAGTGATGCCATCCAGCCATCTCATCCTCTGTCATCCCCCTCTCCTCCTGCCCCCAATCCTTCCAAGCATCAGAGTCTTTTCCAATCAGTCAACTCTTCGCATGAGGTGGCCAAAGTACTGGAGTTTCACCTTTAGCATCATTCCTTCCAAAGAAATCCCAGGACTGATCTCCTTTAGAATGGATTGGTTGGATCTCCTTGCAGTCCAAGGGACTCTCAACAGTCTTTTCCAACACCACAGTTCAAAAGCTTCAATTCTTCGGCGCTCGGCTTTCTTCACAGTCCAACTCTCACATCCATACATGACCACAGGAAAAACCATAGCCTTGACTAGACGAACCTTTGTTGGCAAAGTAATGTCTCTGCTTTTGAATATGCTATCTAGGTTTGTCATAACTTTCCTTCCAAGGAGTAAGCGTCTCTTAATTTCATGGCTGCAGTCACCATCTGCAGTGATTTTGGAGCCCAGAAAAATAAAGTCAGTCACTGTTTCCCCATCTATTTGCCATGAAGTGATGGGACCAGATGCCATGATCTTCGTTTTCTGAATGTTGAGCTTTAAGCCAACTTTTTTACTCTCACTTTCATCAAGAGGCTTTTGAGTTCTTCACTTTCTGCCATAAGGGTGGTGTCATCTGCATATCTGAGGTTATTGATATTTCTACCAGCAATCTTGATTTCAGCTTGTGTTTCTTCCAGTCCAGCGTTTCTCATGATGTACTCTGCATATAAGTTAAATAAACAGGGTGACAATATACAGCCTTGATGGACTCCTTTTCCTATTTGGAACCAGTCTGTTGTTCCATGTCCAGTTCTAACTGTTGCTTCCTGACCTGCATACAAATTTCTCAAGAGGCAGATCAGGTGGTCTGGTATTCCCATCTCTTTCAGAATTTTCCATAGTTGATTGTGATCCACACAGTCAAAGGCTTTGGCATAGTCAATAAAGCAGAAATAGATGTTTTTCTGAAACTCTCTTGCTTTTTGCATGATCCAGCGGATGTTGGCAACTTGATCTCTGGTTCCTCTGCCTTTTCTAAAACCAGCTTGAACATCAGGAAGTTCATGGTTCACATATTGCTGAAGCCTGCTTGGAGAATTTTGAGCATTACTTTACTAGCGTGTGAGATGAGTGGAATTGTGAGGTAGTTTGAGCATTCTTTGGCATTGCCTTTCTTTGGGATTGGAATGAAAACTGACCTTTTCCAGTCCTGTGGGCACTGCTGAGTTTTCCAAATTTGCTGGCATATTGAGTGTAGCACTTTCACAGCATCATCTTTCAGGATTTGGAATAGCTCAACTGGAATTCTATCACCTCCACTAGCTTTGTTCATAGTGATGCTTTCTAAGGCCCACTTGACTTCACATTCCAGGATGTCTGGCTCTAGGTCAGTGGTCACACCATCGTGATTATCTGGGTCATGAAGATCTTTTTTGTATAGTTCTTCTGTGTATTCTTGCCACCTCTTCTTAGTATCTTCTGCTTCTGTTAGGTCCATACCATTTCTGTCCTTTATCAAGCCCAACTTTGCATGAAATATTCCTTTGACATCTCTGATTTTCTTGAAGAGATATCTAGTCTTTCCCATTCTGTTGTTTTCCTCTACTTTGCATTGATCTCTGTTAATAGAGGGCCAGAAATGCGTACCCTGCTGTGGAAATAGCAGGGCTCTTACGTACTTTGTTTTATTTTTGTGGTAATTGTTTTGCTTTGTTTTGTTTGTTTTTTACTGCTTCCCTCATTTTTAAAGAATTTTTGTTAGCGGATAGCTGATTCACAATGTTGTATTAGTTTCTGCTACCCAGCAAAGTGAATAAGTTATACATATACATATATCCACTCTTTTTAAGATTCTTTTCTCATATAGGTAGTTATCAAGTATTGAAGGGTTCTCCGTGCTATACAGTAGGTCCTTATTAGTGATCTGTAGTAGTTTGTATCTGTTGATCTTAAGCTCCCAATGTATCCCTCCCTTGTTGCTTCCTCCCCTGGTAACTGTAAGTCTGTTTTCTACAGCTGTGACTCTATTTCTGTTTTGCACATGAGTTCATTTGTAGTATTTTTTTAGATTCCACATATTAGCAATCTCATATTATATTTGTCTTTCTCTGTTTGACTTACTTCACTCAGTATAACAATCTCTAGGTCTATCTATGTTGCTGCAAATGATATTATTTCATTCTTTTTTATGGCTGAGTAACATTCCATCATATATATGTGTGTTCAACTCTTTTGTGACCCAATGGCCTGTAGCCTGCCAGGCTCCCCCATCCATGGACTTCTCCAGGCAAAAATACTGGAGAGGGTTGCCCTTCCCTTATCCAGAGTATTTTCCAGACCCAAGGATCAAACCTGGGTCTTCTGCATTGTAGGCAGATTCTTTACCATCTGAGCCACCAGAGAAGCCCTGTACATATGGACCACATCTTTTTTTACCAATTCCTCTATTGATGGACATTTAGGTTGCTTCCCTGTCCCGGCTATTGTAAATAGTTCTACAATGAACATTAAGGTGCATGTATCAGTTCAAATTGTGAATTTCTCTGAATATATGTCCAGAAATTGGATCACAGGATTGTATTGTTTGTAATGTGTGGAAATGTGGTTCTTAAGGAATATGACTAAATGGGAGAGGATCTCAGGAATCAAAGTTTCTGCTTTCATTTTCCAGCTCTGTCCCAAGTGTCTTCGATGGTCATAAAATTATAGAATGAGTTAGAAAAAAGTGCATTTAATTTATTCAATCCTTTTCCTTTGAGAGAATGAATTATAGAGGTGAAATGATTTGTCATAAGTTGTACAACTGCTCTGTGACAAGCCAGGGCTGGTAAATGAGCACGTCAGAATGAAAGCCATTATTCACCTTCGAGTTAGAAGACAAGAAGGAGGCAGGAAAATACAGAGAGGTGCCCAGGAACCCCAAAGACCATCCAATGCACCAGTCCCCAGTTCTGCCTATCACATCAGAATGCCCTGGGCAGTGACTTCTATGGAAAGGCTGCCTTAACCCACTCTAACATACTCAGAATCTTTGGAGATAATGCCTCGAATTCTCTTTGAAGTGTTCCGGTTGGCTTTAACCATGACCAGTTTGGGAGCCATCAGGGATCAAGATCATCCCCAAGAAAAAGAAATGCAAAAAAGCAAAGTGGTTGTCTGAGGAGGCCTTACAGATAGCTGTGAAAAGAAGACTCGAAAAGCAGGGGAGAAGAGGAAAGATATACCCATTTGAATGAAGAGTTCCAAAGGATAGCAAGGAGAGATAAGAAAGCCTTCCTCAGCAATCAATGCAAAGAAACAGAGGAAAACAATAGAATGGAAAAGGCTAGAAATCTCTTCAAGAAAATTATAGATACCAAGGAGAAATTTCATGTGAAGATAGGGTCAATAAAGGACAGAAATGGTATGGACCTAACAGAAGCAGAAGATATTAAGAAGAGGTGGCAAGAATACACAGGAGAACTGTACAAGAAAGATCTTCATGACCCAAATAACCACAATGGTGTGATCACTCACCTATAGCCAGATATCCTGGAATGTGAAGTCAAGTGGGCCTTAGTAAGCATCACTATGAACAAAGCTAGTGGAGGTGATGGAATTCCAGTTGATCTATTTCTAATCCTAAAAGATGATGCTGTGAAAGTGCTGCACTCAACATGCCAGCAAATTTGGAAAACTCAGCAGTGGCCACACGACTGGAAAGGTCAGTTTTCATTCCAATCCCAAAGAAAGGCAATGCCAAAGAATGCTCAGACTACCACACAATTAATTGCACTCATCTCACACGCTAGTAAAGTTATGCTCAAAATTCTCCAAGCCGGGCTTCAGCAATATGTGAACCGTGAACTTCCTGATGTTCAAGCTGGTTTTAGAAAAGGCAGAGGAACCAGAGATCAAATTGCCAACATCCGATGGATCATGGAAAAAACAAGAGAGTTCCAGAAAAACATCTATTTCTGCTTTATTGACTATGCTAAAGCCTTTGACTGTGTGGATCACGATCAACTGTGGAAAATTCTGAAAGTGATGGGAATACCAGACTGCCTGACCTACCTCTTGAGAAATCTGTATGCAGGTCAGGAAGCAACAGTTAGAACTGGACATGGAACAACAGACTGGTTCCAAACAGGAAAAGGAGTATGTCAAGGCTGTATATTGTCACCCTGCTTGTTTAACTTATATGCAGAGTACATCATGAGAAACACTGGGCTGGATGAAGCACAGGCTGAAATCAAGATTGCCGGGAGAAATATCAATAGCCTCAGATACGCAGATGACACCACCCTTATGGCAGAAAGTGAAGAAGAACTAAAGAGCCTCTTGATGAAAGTGAAAGAGGAGAGTGGAAAAGTTGGCTTAAAGCTCAACGTTCAGAAAACGAAGATCATGGCATCTGGTCCCATCACTTCATGGCAAATAGATGGGGAAACAGTGGAAACAGTGGCTGACTTTATTTTTGGGGGCTCCAAAATCACTGCAGATGGTGACTGCAGCCATGAAATTAAAAGACTCTTACTCCTTGGACGGAAAGTTATGACCAACCTAGACAACGTATTAAAAAGCAGAGACATTACTTTGCCAACAAAGGTCCATCTAGTCAAGGCTATGGTTTTTCCTGTGGTCCTATATGGATGTGAGAGTTGGACTATAAAGAAAGCTGAGTGCAGAAGAATTGATGCTTTTGTCTCTGGTGTTGGAGAAGACTCTTGCGAATCCCTTGGACTGCATGGAGATCCAACCAGTCCATCCTAAAGGAGATCAGTCCTGGGTGTTCATTGGAAGGACTGATGCTAAAGCTGAAACTCCAATACTTTGGCCATCTGATGCGAAGAGCTGACTTATTTGAAAAGACCCTGGTGCTGGGAAAGATTGAGGGCAGGAGGAGAAGGGGACGACAGAGGATGAGATGGTTGGATGGCATCACTGACTCAATGGACATGAGATTGAGTAAACTCTGGGAGTTGGTGACGGACAGGGAGGCCTGACGTGCTGCAGTTCATGGGGTCGCAGAGTTGGACACAACTGAGCAACTGAACTGAACTGAAATGAACCTGGTTTAAATGCTTTATTTACAGATATATACACTGAGCCACGGAATGGTAAGCTGATTTACTCAGAGTCACTCTGACAATTTAGCAAAATCCAAAACCGGAACTCAGAGATGCCATCGCTATGCCCAGTTACACACTGGGCCTGCTTCTTTGCTCCCTGGTACAGGCAAGGTCTTGGTTCTAATAGAGACCCCAATGTCCTGTGTCTGTAAGTTCACATACAAAGATAAGCATTTGTGGGCCCAGTTGGAGTGTAAATGATCTCAAAGAGGATTACCTTATAGGTCTTAATAAGAGGAACACGAATAGCTTCTATTTCAACTTGGGAATATGTAGTTTAACCCCTCAAGCCCTTATATCACCATTCCCCACTCAATGCTTAATAAGTGATAATAACAGAAGACCTTTTGAGGCTATCTACAATGTCTGTTCTCGTCCTTTATAATAAATCCATGGAATCAATTGGAATTTTGATGGCAACAAGCTGTTCAGTTGCTACTGGTGCTTTGGGGCTACCACTGGGATGTGGATAGAAGTTATCCCAACCCTAAGCCCCTGGCTGGTTTGGTAGTATGGATTCTAGGCACTGCCTTATCCTAGTCTGTCTCCTCTGGTGGCCAAGGCAATGTGGTCTGTGGTCTGAAAGACACAGCTTTAAGAATGAGAGGTGAAAGGGACTTTGTTTGATTCCTGTATTTTTGAAGTATATACATTATTTCAGCTCTATTGATGGAGCAGCCGAGGAACAGGGCAAAGCAGATATATGTCCTATGTGTACAAAATAAAGCACCCAGGTCTCGGGCTATCTAGGCCAGCCTCTTCCCAGGGCCCTGATTTCAAGTGTAATGCATAGAACAGTGAGATATAGCATGGCACAGCAATTGTGGGCCCAGCTGGAATGTGAATGATTTCAAAGAGGATTACTTAATAGGTGGCCTCTCATCCTGCTTTGAATAGTTTCCTCACTAATAACTGAGTGGAGGGTGCTGATTCTTCTGTAGTCTTTCTTCACGTGGCCTGTTGGGATCTTTATCGATCAGAAACATCCCTGCTCACTGCAGCAAGTCAAAGGGACATGGAGATCCTTAAACTAGCTCTTAAAGGCTTTTCCCTGGAGTAACACAAAAGGGGTCATACCTGTTGCCTATCTTCAAGATGGAATGGGAGAATAATCCCACAATTGGTAGACACGCAAACACTAGAAATATGAATGGTTGTCTCTAGTCCATCACATGTTCCCTGTTACCCACATCAGTTTAGTAACGATTAGCTGTTGTAAAGAAATGACTGCTGTGTGACATTCCTAGGTTTAACCATTTTTAATAATTCCCATTAAAAACAGTCCATCCTTTATTTGTTTATTTTGGCTGAGCCATGTTTCATGAAGCATCTTAGTTTCCCAAACCAGGGATTGAACCTGTGTCCCCTGCAGTGGAAGCTCGGAAACTTAACCACAAGACTGCCAAGGAAGTCTCAAAAGAGTCCACTCTTTAAATTTTTTTTTTTTTAATTTTAACTTGAGGCAAAGTGGTGAGTCTAAGTGGCTTCACATTTAGCACTCTAAATCAAATACGTTGCACATTTTTTGCTCCCCTGTTCCCCAGCTGACTTTTATCTAAATGTCAGGGAACTACACTAATGATTGCCATATCAAGTTATTCACTTCAACTCAGTGAAGTGGGAAATGATCATAAAGCCCTTAATGCACACAAGTGTTAATTGGTCCTTCGAGGGATATTTGGATTTTATTATTTATAAAGATCACAATTAGGCTTATGAAGGCTAAGAGCCCCTGGGTGAATAGCTGGGAAGCCCTGTGAAGGACTCATTGTGCTTTTACATGTTCTGTGTCATGTACCGGACAGCCACTCTTTTGTATTTCTCTGTGTTTTTTTGTTTGTTTGTTTGGGTTTTGGTTTGTTTGTTTTAGCTTTTGGCTGAACCCCAAGGCATGTGGAAATTGAGTTTCCGACTAGGGAACAAACCCATGTCCTCTGCATTGGTAGTGGGACACTTAACCACTGGACCAACAGGGAAGTCCCTCTATTTGTGTTTTTAAAAAACTTGACCTGGATGGGAGGGGAGTTTGGAGGAGAATGGATCCATGTCTATGTATGGCTAAGTCCCCCTGATGTCCACCTGAGACTATGACATTGTTAACTGGCTATACTCCAATACAAAATAACAAGTCTTTAAAAAATTGAGAGCTGTCTAGCTGATTCAATCATATATATTATGCTCCATAACATTCTGGAGCTCACTTTTTTTTTTATGTCAAAAATAACTTTTTTTCCTACATTTTTTAAGATAGGAATGTATAACATTCAGTCAGTTGTAGAAACTTTAGGGTGGTATCATAAACATTAAAGTACTCTATCACGGGAACGGAATGAAAAAATGTAGAACACCCCTCTCAAGGCATCCAGACATCAGCCAGCACGGGCGCTTAGCAACGCACTGCGGCCGAGTCGGAGCCTTCTGCGCAGGCGCCTGCCCACTAGCCTATGTCAGCAGCCCGGGCTGCGTGCCCACACTAGGGACCACCGGTAAGAAATTGTTATTGCAATCTACAGCTCCCAAGTGTTCAGTTTTAGCTTTCTGGTCTTTAATTGATTGCTTTTCCCATTTCAATCTCCAAGGTCCCTCAATCACACAGACGCAGAGGGAAGGAGTCTTGTCTGTTTACTGGGGCAGCTGCCATCCAGCATTAGGGTATTTCTTCCTGAATCTGCCCTCGAACTTCAGATCTGTTTCCTCGGGCGCTGCCCTTCTTTCACTTGTCTGATACCCTGAGAGGATTTGTAACACTTTCAAATGTTCCTGAGGCTTCTGAAATATTTCCCAGGCCCAGACTCTGGCATTTTCCCAACTCAGAGGAACACCCTTGCAGGACTTTTCATGATTTTTCAGGTGATTGCCTGCTCTTTGCCGGAAACAAAATATATGCAGAAATGCCAAAAGGAAAGGACAAAACACATCTGCATTTAGGGTGGTGACCGACTCGTCCTGGTTTGGCCTGTGATTTCTTGTTTTTAGCACCAAACGACTAGTGTCCCAGGAAACCCCTCAGTCCTGGGCAAATCACGAAGATTGATCACCCTACCTGCATCTTAAATACTAAGATTGAATCTGGCTGAAACTTGTTTATGTTACCCCTTTCTTCTCTCTTGATTTCTCTGTGTGTGTGTATGTGTGTATATATAGCAGTATGTATGCATACATATGAAAGTATAGATGTGTTTTGGTATATCTATACACATATATGTGTATAGATACACATATATATCCATATATCCATGTATATACACACATATATAGACATAATGCATATGGGATAATATTTATAGCTTTCTTTCCTTAACACTGGTCATGTACTCTTCTGAGTCATTAGGTATTCTTCAGTTGCTTGAATTTTAAAGGCTTCATAGTGGTCCCTTTTACATACCACACGCATACCATAATTAAAGTTTTTCACTGTAGTTGGATATATATATGATTTATATCTTCACCTTTAAAGTTAACATTTTGAGCTAAAAGTCAGTTTAAAATTCTGACCCACATCTTTATTTCTTTCTGCAGCTATGGAATTAGCATATCACAATGCACGAAATGTTGATGCTTTTAACATGTATTGCCCTATCGCTTTCTAGAAAGTTTTACTCTGGACAACGTTTACAATTTGTGGTAAAGAGAATCATGGACTCCTCAGATGTCCAGTCCCCAGTCCTGGAACCTGTGAGAATGTTATCTTACGTGGCAAAGGGATCTTTGCACATATGGTTCGAGGTTCAGAACTTGAGATGGAGGAGCAGCCAGGTTATCCAACCTAATCACACAGTCCCTGAAAGTGGATACCCTGTCCTATGGTATCAGAGAGATGAGACAGAAGGAGAAGAGATCCCAGCTGTGTGTGAGAGACACTTGACATGCTGCTGCTGGCTTTGAAGGTGGAAGAACAGGGCTGGGAACAGCCCTCTGCTGACAGTCATCAAAAAATAAAGATCTCAGTCCAATAAACCAAAAGAACCGAATTCTGCCAACACCCTGAATGATCAAGAAAATTGATTCTTCTCTATAGCTTCTAGATAAAAACACAGTTCTGCCAACACCTTGATTTTAGTCTGATGATACCTGGATCTCACCTTAAGAACTGTAGGATAATAAATTTGTGTTGTATAAATCACTGATTTTAGTGGTACTTTATTATGATAGTAGTAGAAAACAAATGAATTATTCTTTTAAAATGTGTGATGCTTTATTAATAAAAATATGATTTTACATATGGGCCAAACTAACCTATAGTGATAGAATTCAGACTAGAGTCTCCCTTTTGGGAATATTTTAAAAAAATTATTTTCTGTTTTTTTTTTAAGTTGCTATTTTATTTTAATTAATTTTTTCTTTTCTTCTTCTTCTTCTTTTTTTTTTTTGTTGTGCCATGCAGCATGCAGCATCTTAGTTCCCCAACCAGGGATCGAACCCATGCCTCCCTTCATTGGAAGCATGGAGTCTTAACCACTAGACCACCAGGGAAGGCCCCTTTTGGAGATATTAACTGGCAGGGACCTGAGGGAGACTTCTGGGGTTTGGAAAAGTTCTACAAATGATTCGAGATGTGGCTACGTGGAGTGTAGGTGCAAATGTGCCAAGTCACTTCAGTTGTATCCCACTCTTTGCAACCCCATGGACTGTAGCCTGCCAGGCTCCTCTGTCCATGGGATTCTCCAGGCAAGAATACTGGATTGGATTGCCATGCCCTCCTCTAGGGGATCTTCCCAACCCAGGGATCCAACTTGTGTCTCCTGAATTGGCAGGCAGGTTCTTTACCACTAGCACCACCTAGGAAGCCCCACATGGAGTGAAAGTTCCTCAGTGGTGCAGAACTCTTTGGACCCCATGGACCCCATACAGTCCATGGAATTCTCCAGGCCAGAATACGCGAGTGGGTAGCATTTCCCTTCTCCAGGGGATCTTCCCAACCCAGGGATCGAACCCAGGTCTCCTGCATTGTAGGTTAATTGTTTACCAGCTGAGCCACAGGGGAAGCCCGAGAATACTGGAGTGGGTAGCCTATCCTTTCTCCAGCAGATCTTCCCAACCCAGGAACTGAACCAAGGTTTCCAGCATTGCAGGCAGATTCTTTACCAACTGAGCTATTAGAGAAGCCCCACGTGGAGTGTAGACATGTGTAAAACAGACTTATCTTCATTGAATTTTATTTTTGGAGAGTATTACTTCAATTAAAAAGAAACCACTCCATTGTTTAAACTTTTATGCATGGGTTGGTTCTTTGTGTACATGTTCATTGGTTTGAGTTTTTTATCTTGTAAATTGATAGTCTCCTTAGCTTGAGAATTCACTTATTTTTCCCTTATTTATAAGAGACTTTAAAACTCTATCTCTTGTACATTTCATATTTTGAAAACACAGTATCTCCTCTTAATACAAAAGTTATAGAACACGAAACATAGTCTGGACCTCAGGATTTCCCCTTAGAAGAAGGAACTTAAGCCTTTCCAGAATGGCAGCTTTTTTAAACTCTGGGACTGTCCCCGCCAATTGCATCATGTCGGATACACATAGTAAAGCATGGTTTGGGGATCCAGTTTATATTTAGTCACGGTCCACACGCAAGGCCACTAAGGAAGCTGGGAAATTTTTCTTCTCCAGGGAGATGGCATGACGCGGAGGTGCATCTGGAAGCAAGAGCTGGAAATAGGATTAAAACTCTTTTATCAGGACAAGTGGGTTCATCAAAATGCAAGGGATTAAGGGCAAGCAGGCATAATCCTAGCTTGCCTGCTAAGTAGCTGTGTGGCCTAACCGGATGCCATTAAGCCCACCTGCCTCATCTATGAAACACGGGGATGCTCACGGTCAGGGATGGCGAGTTAGTTTCAGTGCAAACATCAGCCCAAAAGGATGATAGTAAGGATAACAAGGTCTTGTGCTGGCCTCTGAGAAATAGTAATGAGGCTCTTTACTGATGTCCTCCAAGGACACAGTGTTAGGGAGGACCCCAGTTTTGTGACATGTCAGGCATTTCTGAACCAGGAGATACCTGCTGCTGCTGCTGCTGCTAAGTCGCTTCAGTCGTGTCCGACTCTGTGCGACCCCATAGACGGCAGCCCACTAGGCTCCTCTGTCCCTGGGATTCTCCAGGCAAGAACACTGGAGTGGGTTGCCATTTCCTTCTCCAATGCATGAAAGTGAAAAGTGAAAGTGAAGTCTCTCAGTCATACTCTTAGCGACCCCGTGGACTGCAGCCTACCAGGCTCCTCTGTCCATGGGATTTTCCAGGCAAGAGTACTGGAGTGGGGTGCCACTGCCTTCTCCAGGAGATACCTATGTTCCATCAATTTTATTCTCCCAAGATCATCTTGAAATTGGACTGAGATTGGACATTTAGGACATTAGGAATTAGCTGGGAGGTGTTCTTTCCTGTGTAGCTCCATCTCAGAAACAGGAGAGTGTTTAAGATCATGAACTCTGGAGTCAGATTGCCAGGATTTGGCTACCCAGATGCTTATTTCAGATCTCGGCACCTCAGTTTCCCTACCAGTAAAATGAAGGCATAAAAAGAGTTGACACAGGGGAGCACAGAACAGTGTGTCATAAGCATGTAGTAAGTATGTCCTGGGGCTTCCCAGGCAGCTCAGTGATAAAGAAGCCGCCTGTCAAGGTAGGAGATGCAGGTTCGATCCCTGGGTTGGGAAGATCCCTTGGAGAAGGAAATGGCAGCCCACTCCAGTATTCTCGTCTAGGAAATCCCATGGAAAGGGGAGCCTGGCGGGCTATAGTCCACCGGGTCGCAAAGGAGTTGGATAGGACTTAGCAACTAAACAACAACATCAATGAAGTATTTACTGAATCAGCAGCTATGAATATTCATCGTGAGGGGGACGCAGTGACTGGAGGGTGCGAGGGAGGTGCCAAGGATGTGGACCATTCGAAGTGTTCCTGGAACTGTCTTCACGTTTCTTGGCAAACAGGTAGTAGACATGGACCTTGCAGAAGACCTGTGCTATAGATGGGGAAATAGAAAGTCTCCTGGGAACAGTGGAGAATGGGCTCCTCAGACCCTCACTTGAACCAGAGGTGCAGAAGGCTCTGGACCCCCAACAGGAATAGGAGACAGATCCCAGTGGGGACAGACACTGAGAGGCCCCTCGCTCAGGTTCTATGGGAAGTTCAAAGACTGCCATCAGCAAATTCCATTGATTACACAATTTCCCTCCTTTAGTTGTGGTTTCCATCTGGATTTGGGAAACTTTCGTGTGAAAGCCAAAACGAAACTCAAGACGGCTCAAGTTCTGCAGCTGTTTTGGCCAGCTGCCAGACTGCCCTCCCTAGGACAGGATCCATACGTTGTTTTTTTTTTTTTCTTTTTCCTCTCTCTCTCTCCTTTCCCGGGGGCATCCTAGTTTGCTGTTAACTAAAGCACAGTCAACAACAGCAGTGCTTGTCATTTAGGAGCGGGAAGATGGCAAAGCTGTGGTCTAGACAATAAGCTGGTAGTGGGCAGGGATAAGTTAATTCTGGGAAAGAAATGAGGCCGCTACAGTGGAAGCTGGTGTCCACCTTCTTAAATGACTCCCAAGACACACATCAAGGTCGGGTGGACAAATAGCCTTGGAATCTCAAGCCTGGGCTACATTTTACAGCGTTGCCCCCAGATTTATTCAGAGATCACAGAATCACAGAAACAATGGAGAGAGGTATTAGGAGAAAGACATCAAGTGCTTTCCAGCAGGTGACTAGTCTGTATGAGCCAGGCCTGGAGGTGAGCAGTGGCCATGTATGAGAGTCAGGTCCTTGCCGAGACTACCATGCAAGGGCAAATTCAAGGCAGAATCCAAGCAGCAACAGCCCAAAGGAACCTCAGCAAGCCTCCCGGCTGGGCCTCAGGTCCCTAAGGAAACTGATCAAAACCTCAGAAGGGACACGCGGCCAGAAGCCAACAGGCTGACTCAGCATCTTGGGATAGGTTCTGGAAATCCACGTTTTTAGAAGGAATCCTGCTGATTTCCATTCACAGCCAGTTTGGAAGCCATGGATCTAGGGCAGAAGCACTTTCATGGGTGGGTACACTGGGTCTCATGGAAGGAAAATGATTTGTCAGTGACTCAGTTGACAATTTCGTGCAGAGGCGCAGCCTAAGGAAGATGTGTGCATGTCCATGCATCCCCGTTTGGTCACCAGTCCCTGATGGGAACTCTTCTCTATCAGAGGCCCCAGAGTCTCCAGGGCTTAGAGTTTACAGGTTCAGCGGCAGGAGTGGGAGGACAGACGGGCCGAGGACTGTTTAAAAATGAAAAGCTATAGCTTTACGAACAGAGTGCTAGCAGATTCTATCTGTGGTAGTACACACGGAGCCTAACTCACTGCTCCCTGCCTCTTACCATTCCCCACCTTCTACCCAAGACTTGCCCAGCGCCAGAGGGACTTCTGAGTATGGACCCATATGGTAGCATCTTAGTCATCTGGACTCTGAGTCACCGTGTGCATCTCCACTCCATTGGAGGTTTAAAGCGAAGTCGTTCAGTCGTGTCTGACTCTTTGTGACCCCATAGACTGTAGCCTACCAGGCTCCTCCGTCCATGGGATTTTCTAGGCAAGAATACTGCAGTGAGTTGCCATTTCCTTCTCCAGGGGATCTTCCCAACCCAGGGATCGAACCTGGGTCTCCCACATTGTAGGCAGATGCTTTTACCATCTGAGCCACCAGGTTTAAAGGTCACTCTCTTTTTTAAAAAAAGATTTACTTATTTGGTTGCATCAAGTCTTAGCTGCAGCACACAGGGTCTTCACTGCCTCTTGGGGAATCTTTCCTTGCAGCACATGAACACTCGCTGTGGCACTCTGGCTCAGTAGTTGTGCTGAGGCATGTGGGAACTTAGTTCCCCAACCAGGGATTGAACCCAAGTCCCCTGCATTGCCAGGCAGATTCTTAACCACTGGACACCAGGGAAGTCCCTATGGGTCACTCTCAGTGGCCGTTTGGGATGGGATCTTGGTAGTGGAAGAGACGCACAGGACTACTGGACCCAGCCTGAGGATGAAAGAAGATGCTAATTGCTCCCAGAATTTGGGGGCCTTCTTGGAGGCTTTGGTGAAACACGTCTGTGTCTAGGCAGGCAATAACTGAGCCAGGTGTGGGTTTATAGTAACCCAGGCCCCTGATGAGCCCTGAGTGCAGATTTGAAACCTGGTGCCTTCCAGCTCCTCCCAAGACACGACTCCTCGGACTGAGGGAAACAGAGATGTCCCTTACCAGACTCTGCCTACTTCCTACCTGTGGTACAGTATCATCTGCACTGAATGGAGAGGGAAGCGGAGGCCCAGAAAGAGAAGCTGATGTGCCTAAGTGCACAGGCAGTCAATGCTGCTCTTGTGATCAGCACCACCACCTCCTGCCTCCCAGGCCTGGACATTTGCAGCTCCTCGTGCTCCCGAGTAGACTGTTACCTACCGCAGTGCTCTCTCCCCAGACTGGCAGGTGGGCGCCCTCTAGTTGATCCTAAACTTTGATGGGGAGGCTAGTTTCCATACAAGTCTGGGTTCCATTTTTCAAAGAAGAGCAGACCAAGCTCATAGACTGCAGAGGGATCTTAGGGGACCATTCAGAAAGAGGAGACCCTGTCCCTTTAAGTGCTCGTTCCTAAACCTTTGCTGCTGGACTCCAGGGGATAGTGACAAAGGGAAGAAAATTTGGGGCAAAGGGCTGACATGCTCGTAAATGCCAGCTGGTGTCGGGGGAGCTGGCTCTAGACTCTACATCACTGATTCTTCTCTCTGTCCTCACGACTGGAGATTGTCCGGAAATCCCCTACAGGCTGGCATATCTCCTCTACCTCACCATCACTTCTTGCCTGGATCATTGCAGAGACTGGCTCTCAGATCATCCTTTCCACACCCTAACCGGCCGAAGCTCTCTCCTCCACGAGCTCACTTCTGATTATGGCACTGGGGCTTCCCTCCTGGCCAAACATCCTCCATATCTCCTTATCACTTTCAGAATTGAATGCAAACTGTCCACCGTGACATTCAAGATCCTCTAAAGCAGGGGTCCCCCACCCCTGAGAGCTAAGGCCTGATGATCTGAGGTGGAGCTGATGTAACGATAATAGAAAACAATACGTCTAACGTGCTTGAATAATCCCGAAACCATCCCAGGCGCCTGGTTTGTGGAAGAACTGTCCTCCATTAAACCGGTCCCTGGTGCCAAAATGACTGGGGACTGCTGCTCGAAAACATGACTCCAAGCTCATTTAGAAATTCTAAAATTGCTAAATTTTCCTCCTTTTCCTGGAGCAAATTCCGGCAAACTGAGATTCCTGCTTTTTGCCTGCTCTTCTGCCCATTCGGAACGAATTCTGTAGAACCCTGTCCTCTAATCTCACCCCACCTTTTTTTTTTTTACTCATTTTTTTTTTTTTTTAATTGGAGGATAACTACTTTACAATATTGTGTTGGCTTTTGCCATACATCAACAGGAATCAGCCACAGGTGTACATATGTCCCTTCCCTCCTGAATCCCCCTCCCATCTAGCTCCTCATCCCATCCCTCTAGGCTGTCACAGAGCCCTGGGTTGCTTCTGTGTCACATAGCACTTTCCCACTGGCTATCTGTTTCACATATACTAATGTGCTAATGTGTATACTTCTGCGCTGCTCTCTCAGTCCATCCCACCCTCTCCTTTCCCACTGTGGCCAGAGTCTGTTCTCTATGTCTGCATCTTCACCCCACCCTTTAAGGCAGGTCCTCTTTATGTCTCTTCTTCACTGAAAAGTGTCACTTAACTATAAAATCTCTTGTCACCAGCCTTCCTCTGAGGTCTCAGTTCACATAAGATCAGTATTTCTCTGGGACTGAGCACAGATGGAGGGGAGTGACTAGTGAATAAAATGGAAGTGCTGGCAGCTCAGTTATGTCTGACTCTTTGGGACCCCACAGACTGTAGCCTGCCAGGCTCCTCTGTCCATGGAATTCTCCAGGCAAGTATACTGGAGTGGGTTGCCATGCTCTTCTCCAGGGGAATCTTCCCAACCCAGGGATCGAACCCAAGTCTCCCACATTGCAGGCAGATTCATCCGAGCCACCAGGAAGTGACTAGAGGCAGGAGAAAGTCATTGCAACAGATCAGGAAGGGCTAGGTAGGTTTCACTGCGTGGGAGAAAGGGGTGAGCAGATGAGGAAGGAAATGGCTATGGGCTGGTGCTGGACAGATGACTGGAGTCCTGGAGTCTCAGCAAGCTGCTGTGGGGACTGGAACCCCAGTGCTGGAATGGCCCTGTCTGTTCCAAACCTTGCCGTGGAAAGCAGCTAAGTCAAAAGGCCATTCATTAGTGGCCTGGCCCCCACCTTCCTAAAACCATGGATTCTTCTGGGTTTATCTCAGCTTCTCTGCTCCTCTGGCCATTCTGGCACAATTGCTTTTTTACAATTGTAATTCATTATTTTATAAGAGGAAGAGAGTAAGGAAAAACAGGAAAGAAACCTTTCCTTTGGCAGGGTCATAGTCAAGGAATGATGAAATGAGACCTGAAACCTGCAGAGTCAACAGTGGAGTCCTGGGGAGGTTTCCTGGAAGAAAGAAGGGGAACCAGTGGGTCAGGACTGGACATGTCTTCCATCCGGCACCAAGACTAACAGGGCTGAGATAGGAAGAGGAGGTGTAGTCATGCCCAGACTAACAACAGAAAAGGTTCTGAACAGGGTCATCTTAGGGGCTCCACTTTCTTTTCACTGAAAATCTTTTTGCAGTTAAAGGAGTTGAAGAAATGAAACTGGTCATAAGAGAGATAAGCAGATCCAAAGTTCCTCCTGTTGGGCTGAATGAAGGACTTCAGGAATCCTGGTTATCAAGCTCTTGAATCTTAGCATCAGAGGCGATGAGAGCTGGATGGCAGACACAGATGTTGGAGTGCTGTGGTTTTCAGACCTCAGCTTGGTTGTCTGAGTTTTTCTCCAAGTGAGATCATGGGCAGAATCCCATGACCGACCAGGGCAAGTGGAGTGGTCTGTGAGGCAGAAGCTGGAGGCCCTGTCCCTCACACCCAGGCTTCCAGAGTGCTCAGAGTGAGATGCCCTGATCCAGTCATCCCCGCCTCCCTCCCCTCAATACACACTTCAAGAACCTGTGTGAACACAGCCCACACGTGGTTTCTACTTGCTGGGGATTGGCTCCCTCTAGTGGACAGTTGGTGCAGAGGCAGGGAATCGTGTATGCCTGGCGTCAGAGAAAATTGCTGCACCCAATACTGTTAGGTTGTTTAGTCACTAAGTCATGTCCGACTCTTTTGGCATCCTGTGGACTGTAGCCCACCAGGCTTCTCTGTCCGTGGGATTTACCAGGCAAGAATACTGGAGTGGGTTGCCACTTCCTGCTTCAGGGGATCTTCCCAACCCAGGGATCCCACCCAAGTCTCCTGCATTGACAGGTGGATTCTTTACCTCTGAGCCACCAATACTGGCTTGGAAGTATTTCATGGACATTTGTCCAGATCTATAGATAACCCATGAATGTGGAGGACAGCCAGAGACCCTGTCTGGAGGAGACTGAACACCTCTTGTGGAGGTCAGATCAATAGGTCAAGAGCTGTGACCTTCACCTGATGCATTCCCCTCCCTCTAGAAACTTCCTCAAAGTCTAGGCCTGAGTGCCCCTGTCCTGGGACCAGGGAAAATGTTCACTAGACCAAAGCCCTGTGCACATCCACATGAGATGTAGAAAAGAGTGAGGAGTTAGAAGCTAGATCTCAGCTTCTGACTTGTGGAAATGGGGCTAATACAACTTTGTGAGGGTTAAATGCACTGGCGTACAGAAAGGGTTTTGAACAGTGGCTACTGGCACGTGGTAAGTTCTCAATAAGTTTAATAATCCTTAGTTTGGGGGGACTTCAGAGAGAATATGGCCGGGAGTGTCTCTGGGAAGAGACTCAAAGTGAAAGACAATGGAATTCTCCTAATTTCTCCCCCAAATTGACTCTAGGTTCCAAATCGAGACATGTGGCAAAGGGGATGGTTTTTTTTTCAGAAAGCCTATGTTATGGGAAAAGAAACAAGAGGAATGCCAGAGAGAAGGGCAAGGTCCCAGATATCATGGACAGGATCAGATGTTTTCCATGCTCCAGGCTTCAGAGAATGTGACCAATGTATTCTAGGGACAACGGTTCTGAGTGATACTGGTGTCATAGCTGGTGAGCATTCGGTGACACAAGGCTGCTATTTCCATTTTTTTTTTAATGTTTATTTATTTATAGGCTGCACTGGATCTTGGTTGCAATGAGCAAGATCTTTAGTTGGGGTATGTGAGATCGGGTTCCCTGACCAGGGATTGAACCCAGGCCCCCTGCACTTTGAGTTCAGTCTTAGCCACTGGACCACCAGGGAAGTCCCTATTTTCTTTTCTTTCTTTTTTTGATGTGGACCATTTTTAAAGTCTTTATTGCATTTGTTACAATATTGCTTCTGTTTTATGTTTTGGTGTTTTGGCCAGGAGGCATATGGGATCCTAGCTCCCCAACCAGGGAATAGAAACTTCACCCCCTGCACAGGGAGTGTCAGTTGCTCAGCCATATCCAACTCTTTGTGACCCCATGACTGTAGCCAGGGGAGTCTGTGATGAGGAATAACTCTGATGGGGGCAGGATATAAGTCCCTTGCTATGGAAACAGATGTCCTGGCTTTTTACCTGGTCCCTAAAAGGATATCAGGTGAATGATCAGGTAGAAGTGCAACCTGGGAATCCAGATTCCCAGATTTGTTTTATAGCTCAGACTCAGAATTCATCTGAAGAGGAAGTAAACAGGACCCGAGAATTCATTTTCTTCTACCCTCCCCTTTCTTGGAGAGCCACAAAGTCCATCAGGCCATGCAGGGTATTAGAGGCCGATGCGTCCCAGGATCTAGGGAGAGGGGATGGGAGATGGTAAAGCTGAAGGATCATCAGCAACAGGAGATGGAGCAGAGGGCTAGCTGGAACTTCACTCAGGCCTGACGTTGATGAAATACACATTTGCATCTATGAAAGGTTGCAACTTGAAGGTTCATATCTAGGGCAGTTACTGTACATTATACTCTCTCAAGCGCAATTTTCCCTTCTACAAAAGAGAACCAGCTGAGGTTTGGGATCAGCCTTTCCCAAAGTTTCTTGGAACTTCTTGAAAGAGTCTATAAACTCATTTTCGTGTAAAGCTCAGCATTGCAGCTGACACAATAAAAATGCAATAATGATGGCTGCTTTTATTGAATTTGTTCTCCATGCCAAGGACTATAGAGTTTATGCATGTTATCTAATTTAATCCTCCTGGCCAACATCTGAGATGAGTGCTTTTGTGATGCTCATTATAAAGATACAAGAAGTGAGGCTTAGAGAAGCCAAAAGCCTTCCTCATACAGGACAAAGCCCAGAAAAGGGAGAGCTGCCTCTCTGTTCAGACATGCCCTTGAACTGTGCTGGAAACATGTTCGCACACACACCTTTTTTTTAGTGCTATTTGTCCATTATTTCATGTCATCCTCTAGTAGCAGGCCTCTTGATCCCCAGTTTACCTGGGAGATTAAATGATTTTCCGGAGAATGCACAACAAGTTCAGGCAAGCCAGAGCTGAAGCGAGTCTAGTAGGTAGAATAAGATCTTCCACTCTAATACATTAGACAGAGTCTTTGGGAAAGATGACTTAGAACCTGTGCTTTTAGACATAGAGAACAGGCTTGTGGTTGCAAAGGAGGAGGGTAAGTGAAGGAGGAAAGCATTGGGGGTGGAGGATTAGCAGATGCAATATGCATTCTTTATTACATTCTTTTCCATTATGGTTTATCACAGGATACTGAATATAGATCACTGTGCTATATGGTAAGACCTTATTATTTATCCATTCTATAATAATAGTTTGCATCTGCTAGAATGCATATATATATATATATATATATATATATATATATATATATATATATCTTCCCTGTGGCTCATCTGGTAAAGAATACATCTGCAATGCAGGGACCTGGGTTAGATCCCTGGGTTGGGAAGATCTCCTGGAGAAAGGAAAGGCTACCCAATCCAGTATTCTGGCCTGGAGAATTCCATGGACTGTATAGTCCATGGGGTCACAAAGAGTTGGATACGACTGAGCAAATTTCACTTCATATACATATATATACACACACACATATATACATATACACATATATCTTCCCTGGTGGCTCAGTGGTAAAGAATCCATCTGCCAATGCAGGAGACACAGATTCAAGCCCTCAGTTAGGAAGATCTCTTGAAGAAGGAAATGCCAACCCACTCCAATATTCTTGCCTGGAAAATTCCATGGACAGGGGAGCCTGGCAGGGTACAGTCTGTGGTGTTGCAAAAGACAAGATTTAGCAACTAATATATATATGTGTGTGTGTGTATAATATATATGTATATAACTGAATCACCTTGCATGTATATAACTTGCATGTATATATATGTATATAACTGAATCACAACAGCAGAAATTAACACAATATTGTAAATCAACTATACTTCAATAAAATAAATTTGAAAAAAGTACCTGTGCCTTTATGTCCATGGCAATTCTAATGCACAGTCAATGAGAAGTCATAGATTTAGTTCAAGCATCCATTTTATGATTGGGTACACTAAAGTGCAGGGAGGAAATGTAAATTTCCAAAGTTGCCTTCCAGACTAGCTGAAGAACCAGCCCAGCCAGAGCTCAGACATGCCTCAGGCCCAGGCCTGCTTCTTTATAGCAGCTGCCATGCTGCTCTGCCTAGAGCCCTCTCCTCTCATCAGGACCTGGGTGATCATTCCCCCAACTTCAGCAGCATTGATGACCAACAGGTCTGCGCTAAGTGCCTCTCTAGGAATTGTCTTTGGCTGTAGGGACAGGCCTTCCTCAAAGTCACCTCCTCTTTTCTGGGAGTAGTCCCCACATCCAGTGATGGGTGATACAGACAGATAAAGGCCTATTCCCTTTTCTTTATTTGGAATAATTCTAAAGCATCCCTGCTCCAGAACACCTCACAGGATGAGTCTGGGGGCACACTGGGATATCCCCTCTGAACTAAGAGAAATAACGATAGCCTCCTTTGCCTCCCATTGTTGAAAAATGAGGCACGGCGCCTGGGGGTCAGCTTCTCTGTGCATGGGGAGACTGCTCTGACTACGTGGACAAAGGCTTCCAGTTGTGACAGGCACGGAGCACCAGCGGGTTCTAGCAGGTCTCGATGTGGGGCAAGTGATCCTGTGGCTTGTGCCATTCAAACAGCCAGACCCGGATATTAGAGGAAAATGGAGTGGGGAAAGGGCTTCCCAGATGGCTCAGCGTCTACCTGCCAAGCAGGAGACTCAGGTTTGATCCCTGGGTCAGGAAGATCCCCCAGACAAGGAAATGGCTACCCGCTCCAATATTCTGGCTTGGAATATCCCATGGATGGAGGAGCCTGGCAGGCTACTGTCCATGAGGTGGTAAAGAGTCAGACACAACTTAGCAACCAAAGAGCAGCAGCAGTGGGGGAAGAAACTGACTGCGCCCCATAGAGTCCAAGACTGTCAGAGAATCACAAAACAGACACCTGGGCTTTTGGACCAAGGCCATGCCATCTAAAGAGGAGAGTTTACATCCTCTGAAAAAAAAAAAAGTTCCCAGTGTGTTACTGGCAACTGCAGAGACAGAGAGCCTGGCCAGATAAATTCAAGTGAACTTACAGCCAGAACTGCTCATCATGAGCTGAGTTCAGTCAAACCCAAGTTATAACTCCAGGTGGGCCCAGCAGCAGCCCCCCATCCATCCTGAGATGGAAAAAGCACCTGTGGATCGAGCAAGGACAGAGAGCCTCCATCCTAAGGATCTTAACCTCATTAGCGTAAGAGCTCATAATAGCTCTCATGACCAGAAATCCCAAGGGTTTTAGGAGCTCAGTGCCAGGAACATATATTTCTTGTTATTAGTATCATAGTGTCATATACACATATGATATATATGCAATTACATAGTATCATATACAACTTCATGACCAGCTGCAGCAGTGACGTGTGTTCACCCCTAAGAATTTGCTTCCCAGAGAAACCATCTGATAGCATTCCTGGTCCCTGGTGGGGGGATGTGTGTAACCAAAGCAGGACCCTATGGGGCCTTCCCACTATAGACCCCTCACCTCAGGTCTTCTGCTTGCCTTTTGTTCTGTAGAAAAACCCATCAAAGAATTATTTTACTCAGAGAAGTGAGAAAACGCAGAAAGAAAGGACAGCAGCCAAGCAAGGCAAAAATAATAATAGTTCAGCCATTAAACAAAGCCAAGGACCTTTAGTTCCTCCTCGAGGGCTTTAGATACTCTTCTGAGCCAAGTCTTTGGGCTGTTTTGGAGACACTGAACCTCAACCAGCTGAAAGAAGTTAACTGTACGATTCGCATGAACTCATAGACCCCAGGCGGATGGGAACCAGAAGGTTGATGTTGTTGACTCCTGGTTGCCTCACCACCAACCAATCAGAAGACTGTCCATGACCGGATCACAGATTTTCCTCAGGGCCCACTGTCAGTGGGTTGCGAGTTAACCCTTTGTGTAACTGGAGGGCGAGTGAGACTCTTGATCTTTTTGTTGATACAGGGAAGGAATAAGGAATCAAATAGATGGTCCTACAAGATCTTCTGCTCTGAGAGCACTTTCTCGTGGAAAACATCAGTATCCCACCCACAGGGGCAGGGGAGTTTGAACGAGGGCTCTGTGCTCACACTCTCACAATCAGACGAGGGTTAAGCACTCAAACTCTCAGTCTGAGGACAGTTTGAGATGGAGAAAAACAGTGAAGCATTCTGACTTTTGGATATACAGCTCCAAGATGGTTAAGATGCATATCTAAGGAAAAATTTCAGTGACCCAAGATTCTTGCCCATGTTCATACACAGCAATACACTGTTAATAAAATCGTTAACTTGAGGTCTTTGTTTTTCGTAATTAACAGTAATCTTTTACCAAGATCTATGCTTTTTTTTAAAAAAATGTGGACCATTTTTTAAAGACTTTATTGTATTTGTTACAATATTGCTTCTGTTGTTTCTTTTTTATGTTTTGGTTTTTTGGCCACAAGGCATGTGGGATCCTAGCTCCTCAACCAGGGATTAAAACTTGCACCCCCTTCATTGGAAGGTGAAACCTCAACCGCTGGACCACCAGGAAATTCCCTAGGTGTGTTCTTGACTACATGCATTTCCCAGGTTAAAAATTCATATCTATATCTATATCTATATCTATATATATCTATATCTATCTCGTGGTTCCCCCCCTTTCGCTTTGGAGCAGTTCTTTAGAAGTATCTGAGAGGCTGTCTCCCAGGTTCGAGTCCTTAAAGTCCCTGAATAAACTCACTGCCCTTGCATTGTGTGTTTCCTCTCAATCGACACCTAAAACATCATTATTCTCATTATGGATAGAGTAATCAAGCCCAAGGTAGCACAGTGAGAGAGCCCAGTCACCTGCCTCCCAGGTAAGTGTTCTTCCTGATGCCTCATGCCACCATTTACATTGCCAAGTGTCCTGACTACCACATATAGTGGCCCAAGGGGACCTTGGCATGAACGTTGCCCCTTGGAGTTGTGCAGTGCAGCGACCCTGCTGGATGGAACACCGTTTGTAATGGATCACTGGCCGTCCAGATTGGCAGCATCAGACTGAGTAGAGTTGCACCAGCAGGGGGCGCCTGTGACCTTTTTCTACCCTAGAAAAAGTGGGTCTTTGTGTCCGGGGATCACATGACTAACAGAATGCCAGTTGATTTCATATGGTCCAAGGGAGTCCCGGTTGGAGCGGCTGACATAGGAAGTGGGGATCCTGTCCACTTTATTGGCAGCTCTTGAGCTTGGAAATTTGGGGTGTAATGGGAAGAGTGATGGAGGGAAGTGCATTTTCTGGGTCTTTAATTGCAGCTTTGTGGAGTTTCGGGAGTTTCCGTATCACTAATTCTGTTTCTCCATCCACAGCATTCAACATTTCTCCTGACCTAGTCACGTTCTTCTTACAGTTGCCCTCTCCCCACCCTCTTCATCTACCAGTTCCCTGGTTCCATCCCCCATTATCTTGTTAAAAGAAGAGAGCATGCCCAAATGGGGATTTAATATTTAATCTAATTGCAGTTTCAATCCCCCAGGAATGTAACCTTTAACCAGTCAACCTGGAATTTCCAGGTTGAATTTCTCACTGGACAGCCCTGGTGAGATGGTCTCCCCAACAGGCCCTTCCATTTCCCCTAGAAAGACAACTTTGCCTGAAATAATGCATTCTTTGCTAATAATTTCCTCTTTCTAACCCCTTTCTGCCTTTAAAAAATATCCCTTTCCTCAGCTTGGGTGAGCGCCTCTCTATTGCTAGATGGCATGCTGCCTGATTCATGAATCATTGAAAAAAGTCAATTTGATCTTTGAATTCACTTCATTGAATTTTTGTTGTTTAATGGATTTGGCAGCAATGGTGGGCCTGAAGGAGACTTACAGGTTCCCTATGAACCTTTTAAATTCACTGTCTTTCTCAGAAATTCTGAGGGTAAGTTTCCTCTTGACTTTGAGCATCTCTCTCTCTGCATTGAGCTCCCAATTTAATTAGCTTAGGCTGGGAGCTGCTGGTAGTTGGGATCACAATTCCCTGTTTGCTTGGAAACCAAAACTCTCGGCTCGGCCTCCAGATTCCACGTGGCAGCTTAGTCTGCGCTTCCACATTTGTTTAGAGTCAGCCGGCAGTCTCCATTCTTTGAGGTTTTGCTAGGTCACTCCTTTCCCCATCCCCCGGTTTCACTGCTGTTGGTGTGCACAGGGCCTTTTCCCAGCCCAGGGTACAGTAGCTCCTCTCGGTTATTGCTGATATATTAACGTGCACGTGTGTTTGTCTTGTGTAAAGTGTGTGTGCTCAGCTGTGTCCGACTGTTTGCGATCCTATGGGCCGTAGCCCGCCGGGCTCCTCTGTCCATGGCATTCTCCAGGCAAGAACACTGGAGTAGGTTGCCACTTCCTCCTCCAGGGGATATCTTCCTGACTTGGGGATCAAACCCATGTCTCTTGCATCTCCTGCATTGGCAGGCAGATTCTTTTACCACTGAGCCACCTGGGAAGTCCCTTATTTTGTGTAGATAAAGACTGTAGCTAACAGGAATCTGGGAGGCCAAAAAGCTGAAAAAATTGGTGGGCACAGGTGAAGCACATAAGAGCTGTGAAAACACCTGCCCCCAAACCCATAGACTTCTGTGTTAGGATAAGTTGGTCATGAAGTGGGTCAGACTGACCCACTAGGTCACTCACCAACCTCAAGAAATTTTCCATGCAACCATATACACTGTAAAATACCACATAATTTCCAACTCAGCAGCACATTGCTTTTAGGTATTAGTCCATCTCCAGGAAACCCAAAGTCTTAGCTAATGGGATCCTTAAACTCTGAAAAGTCAAGTGTACCATTTTTTCACACACCTGCTTATTTTATATCTGAAAAATATGATCCTGGAAGCTATAAATATCTACAAAAATGGCAGAATATTATCAAAAACAACCTAGAATTGCAATGGTCATTATGGGGAACATTTTAAAAAATAATCTATCTCCCCAACTTCTTCTTTAAAAATAATTAATTAATTTATCTATTTATTCTTATTTTGGCTGCTCTGGATCTTTGTTGGAGAAGGCAATGGCACCCCACTCCAGTACTCTTGCCTGGAAAATCCCATGGACGGAGGTGCTATCTGTGGGCTATTCTCTAGTTACTCTGCATGGGCTTCTCAATGCAGTAGCTTTGCTTGCTGTAGAGCATGGGCTCTAGGGTGTATGGGCTTCAGTAATTGCGGCTCACAGGCTTAGTTGCCCTGAGGATCAAACTCACGTCTCCTGCATTGGTGGGTGAATTCTTAACCACTGGACCACCAGGGAAGTCCCTATGGGGAACATTTGAATTAGATGTGATCGTTCATTTAAGAAATGCAGTTGAAAGTAAGGATTCCCAAATTAAACAAGCAGAATGGGATACTTATTTTACCTGGTATGCAGAAATCTCCAAAAGCCTTCAAGGTTCCAACATAGCCTCACTGAACACTGCAACAGGATACAAAACCCAGAAATAAACCCACACATCCATGGTCCATTAATCTTTGACAAAGGAGGCAAGAATATATAAGAATTTACAATGGACAAATGACAGTCTCCTTAGCGAGTAGTGGACAGACACATGTAAATCAATGGATTTAGAATACATTCTCATATCTTACACAAAATAAACTCAAAATGGATTAAAGACTTAAATTTAAGACATGACACCATAAAACTCCTAGAAGAGAACACAGGCAAAATATTCTCGGACATAAATTGTAGCCATGTTTTCTTAGGTCAGTCTCCCAAGGCAACAGAAATAAATGCTGAAAACAACAAATAAGACCTCATCCAGCTTTTGCATAGCAAAGGAAATTACAAACAAAACAAAGAGACCATTTAACGGAAAAGGAGAAAATATTTATAAACAATGTGACAGCATGGGCTTAATTTCCAAAATATAAAAACATCTCATACAACTCAATGACAAAAAACCAAACAAACCAGTCAAAAAATGGGCAGAAGACCTAAATAGACATTTATCCAAAGAAGACATCCAGCTGGCCAACAGGCACATGAAAAGATGCTCAACATTGCTAATTACTAGAGAATTGCAAAACTACAGTGAGGCATCACCTCACACTTGTCAGAGTGAGAGGTGATAGCTCAGCATTAGAAAGTCTACAAATGACAAATGAGTATGGAGGAAAGGGAACCCTCTTCCACTGTTGGTGGGAATGTAAATTGGCAGCCACCATGGAAAACAGGATGGAGGTACCTCAAAAACCTGAAGACAGGGTTGTCACGTGATCCAGCAATCCCACTCCTGGGCGTATATCCAGTGAAAACTCTTAATTCAAAAAGATACACACACCCAAATGTTCATAGCAGCACTATCTAAAGTGGTCAAGATATGAAAACTTTTATGTCTGAAAACTACGATCCTGGAAGCTAGAAATAACTACAAAATGGCAGAATGTTACCAAAAATAGAATTACAATGACCATTACGGGGAACATTTTAATTAGGCATGATCATTCATTTAAGAAGTGCTCTTGAAATAAGAATTCCTGAATTAAAAAAAACAGAAAAGGATACCCATTTCACCTCCTATGTAGAGGCCTCCAAAAGGTTTCAAGATTCCAAAATAGCCTGTTTGTCTGTTGATGGGCACATCCCAAGTGCCTATCTACAGATAATTGGCTTAAGAAGATGTTGTAAATATGTGTAATAAAATACTTCACTTTCATGCATTGGAGAAGGCAATGGCAACCCACTCCAGTGTTCTTGCCTGGAAAATCCCAGGGACGGGGGAGCCTGGTGGGCTGCGGTCCATGGGGTCGCACAGAGTCGGACACGACTGAAGCGACTTAGCGGCAGCAGCAGCAGCCATAAAAAATAATGAAATAATGTCATTCACAACAACATGGATGACCTAGAGATTATCATACTAAGTTCAGTAAATCAGTTCAGTTCAGTCGCTCAGTTGTGTCCCACTCTTTGTGATCCCATGAACCGCAGCACTCCAGGCCTCCCTGTCCATCACCAACTCCCGGAGTTCACTCAAACTCATGTCCATTGAGTCGGTGATGCCATCCAGCCATCTCATCCTCTGTCGTCCCCTTCTCCTCCTGCCCTCAATCTTTCCTAGCATCAGGGTCTTTTCAAATGAGTCAGCTCTTCGCTTCAGGTGGCCAAAGTATTGGAGTTTCAGGTTCAGCATCAGTCCTTCCAATGAATATTCAGGACTGATTTCCTTTAGGATGGACTGGTGGGATCTCCTTGCAGTCCAAGGGACTCTCAAGAGTCAGCAAATCAGACAAAGACAAATACTACATGGTGTCGCTTATATGTGGAATTTAAAATATGATACAAATGAACTTGTTTACAAAACACATACAGGCTCATAGACATAGAAAACAAACTTATGGTTACCAAGGGATAAAAGGGGTGAGGAGGGATAGATTAGGAGTTTGGGTTTAACAGATACTCAGTATTATATATAAAATACATAAACAATCAGATCCTATTGTATAGCACAGGGAACTATATTCAATATCTGCTAATAAATCATGCTGCTAAGTTGCTTCAGTTTTGTCTGACTCTGTGCGACCCCAGAGATGGCAGCCCACCAGGCTCCCCTGTCCCTGGGATTGTCCAGGCAAGAACACTGGAATGGGTTGCCATTTCCTTCTCCAATGCAGGAAAGTGAAAAGTGAAAGTGAAGTCGCTCAGTCGTGTCCGACTCTTCGAGACCCCATGGACTGCAGCCTACCAGGCTCCCTCCTCTGCCCGTGGGATTTTCCAGGCAAGAGTACTGGAGTGGGTTGCCATTAGGAAAAACAATCTGAAAAGAATATATGGGTATATACATAGTTATATAGAATATAACTGATATATATGTATATATACACACGTGTATATTTAGTTGTATAGAATATTACTTATATATATGTATTTGTGTACATACACACACACACATACATATATGCTACATAGAATATACACATATATATACTCATATAGGAGTTCCCATGTGGTGCAGTGGTAAAAAATCCACATTCATTGCAGGAGTCATTGGGGTTCAATCCCTGGGTTGGAAGATCCCCTAGAGAAGGAAATGGCAACCCACTCGAGTATTCTTGCCTGGGAAATCCCATGGACAGAGAAGCCTGGTGGGCTATATAGTCCATGAGGCCACAAAAGAGTCAGACATGACTTAGCATAATACATATATATGTGTAAATATATGTGTATATATAATATAAAACTGAATCACCTTGCTGTACACCAGAAATTAATGCATCAACTATACTTCAATAAGAAATTTAAATAACTCCATTTAAAAATGGAGGAAAAAATCATTGCAAAAGGTGAATAAAAAATTAAAGATACTAGAGGTACTAAAACAAAAGACAATAGGACTGGCATGACTTCCTCTGCTCTCCTCTGTCCTTCTTTATCTGCAAATTCAGGTTTTACTAATTCTCTGAACTTCCTTTTTATCCTAAGACTAGTAAGCAGTTATATTTTTCAAATAAAATTGCCCAGGTCTGCAGGCAACATGCCTCAGATATCTTTCACTCCTTAGTTAAAGATTGAACTAGGGTAATAGTTAGATTGAAATAAAAGTTATAGCTAAAGGATTTCCTAAACCCTAAGAAGAGTCCAAGAATTTTTTGAAGCATTTAGAATCTCTGTGGGCTTTCCTGGTGACTCAGACAATAAATAATCTGCCTGCAATGCAGGAAATCCAGGTTCAATCCCTGGGTCAGGAAGGTCTCCTGGAGAAGGGAATGATAGCCACTCCAGGGTTCTTTCCTGGAGAATCCCAGGGACAGAGGAGCCTGGCTGGCTACTATTCATCAGGTTGCAAAGAGTCGGACACAACTGAGCGACTTTCACTTAGAATCTTTATTGAGGCCTATGATCCTGGGGTGCCAGATCTTAATCAGCTTGTGCACAGGATGGTAGGACCTGGGGAAGTCCCCAGATGGATGGGGAGACAGAATAGCAAAACCCTGAGGATGATACTTGAGATCCTCAACTAGAAAAAACTTGCGAAATAGCAACTGACTTTTCACAAGCTGTTCCTAGAGTGTTCCCCGCACTATCTGTTCTGCTATTCAAGCATGCAAAGAAAGAATGCTTGTCCTGTGGCATTTGTGATTTCATATAATAAATGATGTTGTCTAAGTGCCTAAGCAGCTCCAGTGGCCTATTTGTAAACAGAATATCTTGTGAGATGAGTGAATTAATTAAAAAGGCAGAAAATTAAATAGGAGGCCACTGGCACAAGCAAAGTCATGATTATAGCTGAGTACTTTGAAAGGACTATGGAATAAGATGATAAACAAAATTATTGGCCTTATAACTACAACAGCTCCAAGATCAGATCTCAAATAATACTTGGGCTTCCCACATCGCATCCTGCTAGGGTCCATCATCAGAACACCCACCCAGGAAGCAATGTCTCATTTGTAATCAGTTGGGGCACCGGAAAAGAAAAATTGTGCACAGAGTCCTATAAAATTCCTCAATAGCCACCCAAATGCCACCCAAGAGAGAGCCCCCCCGTAGGCCTCTCCCAAAACTGATGGGGCCCCCAGGCACCCTCTGGCAGAGTGCTATAAGCAATACCCTTAAGCAGCCCAAGGGAGACAAAAATTCAGGTTATATGGCAGCCTGGATGGAGGGGCGTTTTGGGGAGAATGAACACGTGTATAAACATGGCTAAATCCCTTTGACATTCACTTGAAACAGTCACAACATTGTTAATCAGCTGTACCCTCAATACAGGGCTTCCCTCAGGGCTCAGACGGTAAAGAATCTGCCTGAAATGCGGGAGATCTAGGTTCCATCCCTGGGCTGAGAAGGTCCCCTGGAGAAGGGAATGGCTACCCACTCCAGTATTCTGGCCTGGAGAATCCCACGAACAGAGGAGCCTGGAGGGCTACAGTCCCATAGGGTCACAAAGAGTAGGACATGACTGAGCAACTAACACTTTCACACTTTCATACCTCAATACAATATAAAAAGCTTAAAAACAAAACAAAAACTGATAGAAATCTTGCCAAATTCTGGTAGGTCCTGGGGCTGCACTCTCCACTTTACACCGCATTCTCATTGGACAAATCCCGTGGGAAAAAAGGTTTCTGTCTAATAATGTTCAGAAAGAATTTCTATCTCAACCAATGCAAAGTGATTCTGGGTAAAGCATTCTTTTTAGCAGTGTGACACAGTCCCAGTCAATGTATCAATATTAAATAGAGATCTCCTTTGTAGGGGCTTCCCTGGTGGCTCAGAGGTTAAAGCATCTGCCCACAATGCAGGAGACCCGGGTTCGATCCCTGGGTCGGGAAGATCCCCTGAAGAAGGAAATGGCAACCCACTCCAGTACTCTTGCCTGGAGAAGCCCATGGACAGAGAAGCCTGGTAGGCTACAGTCTCCGGGGTTGCGAAGAGTCCGACACGACTGAGGGACTTCACTTTCACTTTCCAAATGAAAAGGGTCAATACTTTTTGCTTCCCATGGAGACTTCACCTTAGAATTTCCTGACGAGTTTGAACCTGGTCTCATATGCTCTTTACAATTTGTCCTTGAATTAGAAGAAGAATCCCAACACAAATCCCCTAATATAATCAAGGTGCTCAAAAATCTGTGGGCTACTTCTGATACTGATATTGGTAGAATAAAAAGTATTTCAATACAAGGTCTACAGTACATATTCAGGAGGATCTGGCTAGAATTTTTCCTAAAATGCCTCCTTGAGCATTAATGCCTGAGGCTGTACAAGACCTCTCACCTTGTCACACAGCAGAAGGCTTAATCACCCTGAGGCTGATCTTTCCTGTACCAATCCCTGAAATACGCAGGTCCTCCCAGTCCACAGACCTAATGGGCAGGATGGTGATTTGTCCAGGACTTAAGAACCATCAGCAAGATAGCTGGTCCCTCTTTCCCAGTCATCCCAATGCTGAAGATCCTTTTATCACAGGTTCTACCAGAAACAAAAGGTTTTGTTCACTGCTACGGACCTTTGTTGGGCCTTTATCAGTATCCCTGTGCACCCCTATAGCCAATATCTATTCACCTTGACTTGGAGCAATCACAATGTACCTGGATAGTCACACCTCAAGGGTTCACTGAGGGCACTTCCTGTCTCTCCTATGTGCTCCCCCAAAATGTAAGACCTTCCAGTCCCAGGAAATCAACCTTCTATGGTAAGTAGATGACCTCTGGTACTTAGTTACCAAAGAGGCATCCATAAAGGATTCTACTTATTATCTATAACTGAAAGTTACAGTTGACTAGACACTGTTCATTATCATGTCATAATGTAAGGCCTGAAGGAATCCACCTGTCTCCAAAAAGAATGAAGCTAATTGGAGGATTTCCTGGGCTCACAACTAAGAGCCAACTTCGTGGATTTCTAGGTCTAGTTGGCTATTGCCAACTATTTGTGGTTGTTGTTCAATCGATAAGTCATCTCCGACTCTTTGCGACCCCATGAACTGCTGCACACTAGGCTTCCCTGTCCTTCACTATCTCCCAGAGTTTGCTCAAACACACGTCCACTGAGTTGGTGATGCCACCCAGCCATCTCATCCTCTGTCACCCCCTTCTCCTCCTGCCCTCCATATTTCCCAGCATCAGGGTCTTTTCCAGTGAGTCGGCTCTTCGCATCAGGTGGCCAAAGTACTGGAGCTTCAGCTTCAGCATCAGTCCTTCCAATGAATATTCAGGGTTGATTTTCTTTAGGATTGACTGGTTTGATCTCCTTGCAGTCCAAGGAACTCTCCATAGTCTTCTCCAGCACCACAGTTCGAAAGCAATGATTCTTCAGTGCTCAGCCTTTTTTATGGTCCACCTCTCATATCTGTAGGAAAAGGCAATGGCACCCCACTCCAGTACTCTTGCCTGGAAAATCCCATGGACAGAGGAGCCTGGTAGGCTGCAGTCCATGGGGTTGCTAAGAGTCGGACACAACTGAACGACTTCACTTTCTCTTTTCACTTTCATGCATTGGAGAAGGAAATGGCAACCCACTCCAGTTGTCTTGCCTGGAGAGTCCCAGGGACGGAGGAGCCTGGTGGGCTGCGGTCTATGGGGTCACACAGAGTCGGACACGACTGAAGTGACTTAGCATAGCATCTCATATCTGTACATGACTGTTGTAAAAACCATAGCTTTGACTATACAGACCTTATGGGTTCCTAATTTCTCTCTCCCTACTCTATGAACTTACTCAAATTTCTGTCCTTGAACTCTTTCCACGTCAGGACAAACACAAGTAGGGTTTTCTAAGACTAAAACAAGAACCTCCTGTCCTAGGGCTACCTTATCTGTGCAGGACAGAGAGAACCAGACCCTAGAAACATCGAGAGCTTGGTAATAAGCACAGGCCTCTGACAGCATCTGCTTGATTCTGTTGTTCCTGCTGCTCCAGCTGTCTCAGGGCTGTAACCACAGCTGCAAAGCTAGAAGAGGCTCAGCGGACCTAACTCTAAGAAATATTTATTTGTAAGTTTCTCACTCTGTCCAAAGTCTTCGTAATGCTGGACCGACCCAACATTTCTCTGCAAGCAGCCTAATTTCCTATGAGATCCTTCTGCTCTCACCACCCAATCTTTAACAGCATCCTTCATCTTGCTGTTACTATCTCTTACCTGACAAAGGTGAGCTCCATGACTTTGAGCTGTTAATGTCCCTTTTGGTGACATGATGTCCTGATTTGTGAGACTCATTTGTTGACTCATCCTGATCTAATTTTGCTTGTGGATGGTTCAGTTTGTAAAAGACGGGGAGGGAATTTCCACACTGGTGATGCTCTTATTATTACTTGAGAGGGAAAATCTCCCACGAGCTAAATCAGCTCAATGAGCCAAGCTCCGTGCGAGGATCAGGATAAACTGACACCCGGTTATGTCTTTGGTGTCGTCCATGATTTGGGGAAGTCATAGAAACAAAGGGATTTTCTTTCATTCTCCGGTACCCCAATCAAACGCGGACAAGTAGAGGGCCTACTTACTGTTATTCTCTTAGCTTCCGAAATTGCCCTCATGAAAATCAAGGCTCACACTCTCAGAACTGAACCTGAATATCAGGGAGACACCCTGGCAGGCATTTATGCAAAGGCAGCACCAGCAGTGTCTGTAAAAGTTGTGGTCCACATGGCTGGTCCATTCTGCCTGTATATTCTGACCATTTTGTCTCCAGACTTCTGCCATGCAGATGGCTTTGCAACCCAGCAACAGTCTGCTCTTGAGTCAGAGAAATTAAGATGGGCAAACTGTGGTTGTACATTCAATAAACAGTTACGGGAAATTCAAGGCAGCTACTTAGTTCTTCTTGGTTCCCAGGCTCATCTCATTTTTTCAATTTTTGCCTTCTTTCACTCATTATGGTGCATTTAAGATGACTCAGATGATAAATAAACTTTGGGGTGGGAGACGTCTGTACAATTGTGAAAACAGTTTATTACTAGCAATGCCTGACTTGTCAGGTCCCTAATCCTGGAAAAATTATTTTTGTTCCCAGAGACTTGGACCTCTTCCCTCTGGACCTTTTGACACTTGAAACTGGACTTCATTCAGTTGCCACCTGGAATGGGTTATCACTCAGTTCAGTTCAGTTCAGTGGCTCAGTCGTGTCCGACTCTTTGCGACCCCATGAACCGCAGCATGCCAGGCCTCCCTGTCCATCACCAACTCCCAGAGTTCATCCAAACTCATGTCCATTGGGTTGGTGATGCCATCCAACCATCTCATCCTCTGTCGTCCCCTGCTCCTCCTGCCCTCAATCTTTCCAAGCATCAGGGTCTTTTCAAATGAGGCAGCTCTTCGCATCAGGTGGCCAAAGTATTGGAGTTTCAGCTTCAACATCAGTCCTTCCAATGAACACCCAGGACTGATCTCCTTTAGGATGGACTGGTTGGATCTCCTTGCAGTCCAAGGGACTCTCAAGAGTCTTCTCCAACACCACGGTTCAAAAGCATCAATTCTTTGGTGCTCAGCTCTCTTTATAGTCCAACTCTCACATCCATACATGACTACTGGAAAAACCATAGCCTTGACTAGATGGACCTTTGTTGACAAAGCGATCTCTCTGCTTTTTAATATGCTGTCTAGGTTGGTCATAACTTTCCTTCCAAGGAGTAAACATCTTTTAATTTCATGGCTACAGTCACCATCTGCAGTGATTTTCTATGTTCTTGTTATTGTGTGTGTGTTTTCTGGATTGACTGAAGTGTTTCCCTGCCACAAGTCTGATGCTTTCACAATGGAAAAAAAAAAAGCCTGGGAAAATGTGTTTTCCACTTGAGGTAAACATTCCACTATCTCCAGTGATCAAGGCACCCACTTCTCTGGGCAAATCGTATTAACCTGAGTGAAAACTTTGTAAAAATTTTGGAGTCATCACAGTCCATGTCACCCTCAATTATCAGGCAAAGTCAAGACAACTAAGGGAATCCTCAAACTTAAAATCTCTAAACTTGGGACTTCCCTGCTGGTCCGCTGATTAAGATTTTGTGTTTCCAAGGCAGAAAATTCAGGTTCGATCCCTGGTCAGGGAACTAAGATCCCACATGCCATGTGCTGTGGCCAAAAAGAAAAAAAAAAAACAAAAACAACACTCTAAACTTACTGAAATCATTAGACTCCCTTAGCCTAAAATATTGCCTCTGGCCTTGCTGACTGTTTATAATACATCCTTTGGGAAATATAAACTCATTTCACTTGAGACAGTCACTTAATAGACCAAAGTCGCTTGGTATACAGCTTTTTGCTAATCCTTGGTTTCCTGTTAATGTGATTAGCTACTGTAAGGGTTTAATGTCTTACGCTAAAGCCTATCAATAGGTTAAAGACTTACTGGATCCCAATACAAAAAATCCTTTTGGTTACAGTCTGGAGCCTGATGACTGAATTCTGGAAACGTCATCAGAAGAAAATAGACTTCAAATTCTGTTGGAAAGGACCTTACCAAGTGCTCCTGACACTAATGCTGTGGTGAAACTAAAGGGCATTGAGCCTTGGGTACACACCTCACGGCTAGGGAAGGTTCCACCTGACATCTGGTCCTGTGCAGATGCTGGAGATCCCTGAACCAAATCCATAAGAGAGAGAAGCACCTGGCTTCAAGATAGACAAAGGTGGTGGATCAAGACTTCATACTTTAACTGAATGTGAAATAATTGTTCTTCTCTTTCTTTTCCTCTGGCATTGGCTTGGAAAGATAACACCCTCATCTGTATCTCCCAGGCCATTTTTAAGGGGAGTAACCTTTCAGACTGCTCAATCTGTTATCAAAGATTCTAACCTATCCATGATGCTAGAGACCCTCTTGACCAATTTCTCTTCTGTTCCCAATGTCACTGCAAACAATTGACCCCCACTTAGAACTCCCTATTAGCTCAACTCGTACAACCGAGAACATCCAGAGCCTTGCTTTTCCCCTTCTCCAATCATAACTGTGAGTGAGTGAAGTCATTCAGTCGTGTCCAGCTCTTTGCCACCCCATGAACTGTAGCCCACCAGGCTCCTCTGTCCATGGGATTTTCCAGGCAATGGTACTGGAATGGGTTGCCATTTCCTTCTCCAGGGGATCTTCCGGACCCAGGGATCAAATCCGGGTCTCCTGCATTATAGACAGATGCTTTGCTGTCTGAGCCACCAGGGAAGTGATCATAACTGGATGCACTCAATTAGATACAAACACCTACACAAATCTTAGTATTAATGCATTTGCAACACCACATTCCCAAGATAATCTAAATCAGATTGGTCTCCCACTCACTAAGACATCTCACCAGCAGTGCACATTTTTGCAAGACATTTAGGATGACTCTTTATTTCAGGCTAGAAGATTCTCTTCCCACATGTGCTAAAGACCTGACTGATCCCTGGCTTGGATGGGTAAATGCAGCAAACTCTGTGAATAATCCCACTAGTAGTACCTGGAATGGTCTGTGCCCCAACACGCTTTGTCCCTCTCTGTGGTTGTCTTCATTCATTAGAAAGGAAATATCAGAAGATGTTCATGACTCAGGATTCGCTTCCTTTGGCAGACACATACTTGCCTGGTTAGAAGTAAGTACAAATGACTTTAGGCTCAGGACCCCTCCTTAACTCCTGAAGATATTGCACGTTCTGTTGCTAAGACAATAGCTGCCCAACAATGATCCTTAAACTTTCTGTCCAAGGTAACTCTTAATAATAGGATAGTCTTTGATTATTTTTTAGTTGAACAAGGAGGGGGTCTGCGCTGTGATCGACACTACCTGCATTTGGGTTAACCCTTCTGGGGAAGCTGAGACTCAATTACACCACTGAGCCAGCCACTTGGCTTTGGAAAATAACTCTTTTGATGGGTCTGTCTTTGACTTATTTGATTTTGACTGATTTGGGTCTTAGAGACCATGGCTCAAAGCGCATTCCAAACATTAGAGATTATCTGGCTTACAATAATCGTAGAAATATCCCTGCTGTCTTGTGTTCTCTTTATGACTAAAATGTCAGGAAAAGGAACAAAGAGAAATAGCCAACTTAAAAATTGTGAACCTAAAATTGCGGTCTGTGAATATCACAGAGATGAAGTTATAAAAAGGTCCTGACTTATGAATACCACACAGAGGATGGACAGAAGCTGTGAGAACTACAGAGCAGTTGCTAACAGTGGTGCCAATGTCTTAAATTTTGATCACATCTCTCAGTTATGCTGAAAGTCTGATCTAAAGAGAAGGACAGTTTTAAAAAGGAGACGGAAAAAAAAAATAGAATAAATAAAATAAGAGGTCGCAGTCTCCAAATGGAGTCACTTGTGTTAAACTTGACCTAACTGCAATGCAACTCCCCAGGACTGTGACCTTTAACCAGTCAGCCTGGTAATTACCTGGTCAGCACTAAGGAGATGAATGCGTGCGTGCTAAGTCCCTTCAGTCATGTCTGACTCTGCGACCCTATGGACTGTAGCCCACCAGGTTCCTCTGGCCATGGGATTCTCCAGGCAAGAATACTGGAGTGGGTTGCCATGCCCTCCTCTAGGGGATCTTCCTGATCCAGGGAACGAACCCACATCTCCCGCATTGGCAAGTGGGTTCTTTACTATTAGTGCCACCTCAGACGCCCTACTAGGGAGAGGACCTGTTCCAGCCTCAAAGACTCTTCCGTTCCCCTTTAGGCAGGTGACCTTGCCTGAAGCAAAGCATTCTTTGCTAATAATTTCCCATCTCCTTTCTGCCTTTAAAAGCCATTCGTTTTCTATAGCTTGGGGGAGCTCCTTTCTATTGCTAAGTGGGCTGTTGCTTAATTTATGAATTGTTGAATAAAGTGAATTTGACCTGTAAACTTATTCAGTAGAATTTCTGTTGTTTAACAACTTTATGCCTAAATATTTCCAGAGTGTATTGGCTGCTATCCCCTTCGCCTCTCAATCCAGCCTGCAGGGGCATTGACCACTGAACATGATATTTTCCTCACCCACTGAATCAAAACTTTTGATGCCTATTATGTGCTATGGTGACCAGATGCTCTGGTTTGTCCCGGACTGTGTTCATTTATATCCTGAGGCAGGAGATAGATGCGCTCCGGGCTAGGCATTTACAGCTAGCCTCCTGTTTACATTTCCTAAGGAAGGAGGCTGGTGGGCTCTAGGCTAGATATTTACACCCAGCCTTCTGTTTGCACTTCGAGATGGAAATAACAACAGGACCAGAGTAAATTGCGACCTTGGCTGCTAATGTTGCTTCAGTCGTGTCCAGCTCTTTGCGACCCCATGGATTGTAGCCCACCACACTCTTCTGGCAAAAATACCTGAGTGGGTTGCTGTGCCCTCCTCCAGGGAATCTTCCCAGCCCAGGGATTGAACCCGAATCTCTTACATCTACCTGCATTGGCAGACAGGTTCTTTACCACTAGCACCAATATTGGGTTGGCCAAAAAGTTTGTTCAGGGTTTCCCACAAGATGTTATGAATATTTTGGCCAACCCAACAGCTGAGCTTTGCCTCCTGTGGACACTTGTAGATAACCACGATGGCAGAGACAGAAGTGTTAGTCGCTCAGTTGTGTCTGACTCTTGGACTGCAGCCTGCCAGGCTCCTCTATCTATGGGATTCTCCAGGTAAGAACACTGGAGTGGGTTGCCATTTCCTTCTCCAGGGGATCTTCCTAACCTAGGGATTGAACCCGGGTCTCCCCCATTGCAGGCAGATTCTTTACCATCTGAGCCACTCAAAAAGCCTCTCAAAGAGCCCCCGTGCTTTTCCATCCATGAAGACCAAGTTTAAGTTTCATGATGAATCCTCCTTAAGTGCACATAAAGTTTAGTCTAAATAAACCTCTTGTCAAGAATTATCTGACTTCATGGTGTCTGTTTTCTGTTTATCCTGGGTAGGAAGATGATCATGTTATAGCCACGTGTTCTGGGAAACAAACTCACTCAGAAGGACAATGCAGATAGTGGAGTGCAGTTTATTACACCGGCGGGCCCAAGGCAGAGTCTCCTCTTAGCCAAGGACCCCGACCAGCATTTGTGAAAATCTTTTATACCCCATGTGTACGTGTCCAAACCCACCACCCCAATTTCCTTGAGACTTACATAAAACAAAGGAAGGGTAAATACAGTCACAATAACCCCATTATTCAAGTGTTATCAAGTGTTAGGTGTTCAAAGAGTTAATAATCAATAAGCCTGCAGTTACACTCCGATAGATACAGAAAGAATTTGTGACCTGTCCGGAGGCAGGGGTGATTAGAGTATGTTTTCTCTCAGGTGATGAGTAACCTGGATGTGATCTTCAGGATTTCCCTGTCCAGAGGGGTTCTTATCCTTCTATTGTCATTTCCATAGGCACTAAGCACAGAGTCCAGAGTCCGTTGGAGAGGTGGCTGAGCAGGATCAGCATGAACAGGCCTAAGACGGGGTCCAGGCCCTATGAATTCTTTCTTCATTCCCCCCTCTTAATGCTCTTAGTTTCCGTAATGAGCATCATTCATTGGGATATATTGCACCTTAGTCCTCCAGCCACCCACATGAGAGAACGCTGTCAACCTCTGGATTACAAAATTCACAAGGCATTGTAAGAAGCAGGGCCCACAAAGCAGCATGATTAAGATTACTATAACAACAGTTACAATAGTTTCCCTCCAGTCTCCCTTTACCCAGGACAGGACCGGAGTCCAAAAGGGAATATTTTCATTAGACATGGCTTTCACTTGATTTTGCATATCCGCCAAGGCAGTAGATACATTTCCAGACAAGTCGGGGATGTATAAACAACGTTTGGCTTTAATTATGGTGCAAGTCCCCCACTTGGCTGCTGTGAGTATGTCTAACGCCATCCTATTTTGAATTACTGCCTTCCTCATCTGAATTTGTTCTTCCTTCAAAGCTTGAATGGCTTTTGTACTTTGTCTAAGAGGGACTGTTTAGTGAAACTAGTTAAGGCCTCTACCTTAACCATGACATCCGTTGTCCCTATAGAGTGTACAAACTACACAGCGAGATAATCATACCATTGGAACACGGATCGTGTCCACCTTGCATGCAGATAGGGCAGGTTTACTGGAGGTTGGTGTAGGCTAGGCTGAATACTGCCATGAGCGAAAGCAAATCCTAGTGTGAAACGCCCTACCTGGCCAACTGGTAACCACGGCCATAAGTTAAGCCCACAGAGCCACTGGGCCCCTTTGGGGGCTACCCAACAGATTCCGGGATTATATTTCCAGTCAGAACCGGGCCACTGAACAGACCAATTGGGGTGATAAGTAACTTTCAAGATTTGTTTACATTGTTCAGGGGACAAATAACCCATATATTTTAATTCTTTTGGGTCTCGGGGGCCGTCTCCAAATCCAACTTTATGTTCTCTTTGTTCCCAGCAAATAGTAGCGGGAACAATTAACTGTCCTTTCTCAGGAGTCATCCAGAAATATTCATCCCAGACCTGATAGTATTGCTCAAGGTACCGGGAGGCCTGTTCCCCTTTTGTAAGGGAGCCTTTCTCCTTTTTATTTTTCACATATGAAGTATAAGCCCTTGTTACTTCCATAAGACTAGTGTTCATGTTAAATGTAACCCTATGTCCCAGGCCCATTGATGGCTTTTTCTTACACTAGGAGAGCAAAGAAAGGTTATGATTGGTGAGAGAAAGGGAAGTTTCTTTCTGTTGTTCCAAGAAGGAACACAGTGGTATAAAGTCTCCATAACGAAGTGGTGACACCCGTCAGAGGAGTGTGTCCATTACTGACATGGGCATAGCCCCACACCCCCAACAATTGGGGGAGTTGTTGAAGTCCTCATAAGAATGTGCCCATGAGATGAAGACGTGGTCCTGTGCAGGAACAGTAGTCAGGTTCAGAATTGCCTTGGTGAGGCCAAGTAGCAGGAGTCGTTTACCCAGCTCCATCCTGTAGAGGGCTCGTCCGGGACCTCGTTTTCTTCTTCCTCTTCAGGATGATCTTGGTTTCCTGTGGGTCGGTGGGGTCCTTCTAGGTGGTCCACTCGGTGTCTTCCGGGTCAGTGTGGTATGCCTTCTTTGCTCTGGTGTGATGGATCCAAGGGGCAATGCCTGCAACTTTAACTGCGGCAGGGGTGGTTAAAACAACAGTATAAGGATCTTTCCATCGGGGAGGGGGGGGGGGGGGCGGCTAGTGTGACATGTTTCTAATCTTTCACCCATACCTGGTGTCCTGGCATAAACTCATGCATTTGCTCCCCCAAGGGGAAGGGTATTCTTTCTTGCACAAACTTAGTTACTTGATTAATTACCTTGCCTAGTTGTTCCATCTGCTGTGATATCCCATCTCCTCTTACCTAAAGTATATCAGTTGTTACCTGTTTTTTTATGGGAGGAGGCCTCCAATACACAATTTCGTAGGGAGAGTAGCCGTGGGACTGTTGCAGGAAGGGGGACCCCTTCCAGGGCCCGAAACTGGGCTCTTGCCTAACACTCGGAAATGAATTGTCCGAGGAGACTCATGTGCTGACAAAGCAAGAGACTTTATTGGTAAACGGCACCCGGGTGGAGAGCAGTAGGGTAAGGGAACCCAGGAGAACTGCTCTGCCGTGTGGCTCGCAGTCTCAGGTTTTATGGTGATTGGATTAGTTTCCGGGTGATCTTTGGCCAATCATTCTAATTCAGAGTCTTTCCTGGTGGTGCACGCATTGTTCAGCCAAGATGGATGCTAGCGAGAGGGATTCTGGGAAGTGGACGGACACGCGGTGTCTCCTTTCGACCTTTCCCGTACTCTTCTGGTTGGTGGTGGCTTATTGGTTCTGTATTTCTTACCAGGATCTCCTGTCATAAAACAACTCATGCAAATGGTTACTATGGTGCCTGGCCAGGGTGGGCGGTTTCAATCAGTGTGCTTCCCCTAACAGGACCGTGGGGTCATCCTGAGTTTGAGCAAGGCTATGGGAAATAAATCTACCCAGGAAGAGTCAGTTTCTATGATCCATTTAGAAAGTGTCTCCTTTAGCATCCGGTTAGTTCGTTCTACCATTCCTGAGCTCTGAGGCCGGTAGGCAGTGTGTAACTTCCATTTTATATTCATGGCTTTACTTACTTGTATCAGATCCGATATGAAGGCTGGGCTGTTATTTGATCCTATGCTGGTGGGGAATCCAAATCGAGGAACTATTTCCCTAAGTAGGCTCTGAGCCACTTCTGATGCTCTTTCAGTTCAGGTGGGGAAGGCTTCTACCCATCCTGAGAAAGTGCATACCAAGACCAACAGATAACGAAGATGGCAATATGGTTTCATCTCAGTAAAGTCCACTTCCAGATGTTCAAAAGGAAGGGTACCTTTTAATTGGATGCCTGGGGGTTTGGGGCTGCACCCTGGAGCGGTGTTAATCTGAGAGCAGGCGTTGCAATTTTGGGATTCCATTCTACATAGAGAAGAGAGGCGAGGAACCAGAAAATACCTTCAGATCAATTCCTCCAATTTGTCATGTCCTAGGTGGGTCATACGATGAGCTTGGCTCACCAGAGAGGGGGTCATCTTCAGGCACTAGTAGATCACCACCTGGTAGCTCCCACCATCCTTTGTCTGTTTTGGTGGCTCCCTCCGCTTCAGCTAGTTGGTTTTGAGCCTCCATGTATGTTGGGGAGTCTAGGGCCAGCTCGGGTAGCTCAGCTAGGACAAATGTCCTCATGGGGATTTCCCCGGATTCCTTTCCGTCCTCGGCTGCCCGTCTGGTGGTCTCATCAGCCAGCCTATTTCCTCGAGCCTGTGGGGGTGTCTTCCTTCTGGTGCCCATGGCAGTACATGACTGCTACCTCCGTGGGGCTCCAGACAGCATCTAGCAGAGTCAGAATCTCCTCCTTATTCTTAATGTCCTCTCCATTGGCTGTTAGAAGGCCCCTCTCCCGGTATAGTGCCCCATGTACGTGGAGTGTAGTGAAAGCATACTGGGAGTTGGTATAGATGTTCACTTTCTCACCCTTTGACAATTGTAGCGCCCAGACTAAGGCCCATAACTTTGCTTGTTGGGCTGACCAGTGCAGTGGTAAGGAGCTGGCCTAGATAACAGTCCTCTCTGTGACTACAGCATAGCCTGACAGTCGCTGTCTTAGCTTTACCAGGCTGGTGCCATCAGTATAGAGAGTCCAGTCAGGATTTGAAATTGGCCTGTCTTGGAGGTCTGGATGGCTAGCATCAGATCAGATCAGATCAGTCGTTCAGTCATTTCTGACTTTTGCGACCCCATGAATTGCATCACGCCAGGCCTCCCTGTCCATCACCAACTCCCGGAGTTCACCCAGACTCACGTCCATCGAGTCAGTGATGCCATCCAGCCATCTCATCCTCTGTCGTCCCCTTCTCTTCTTGCCCCCAATCCCTCCTAGCATCAGAGTCTTTTCCAATGAGTCAGCTCTTCGCATGAGGTGGCCAAAATACTGGAGTTTCAGCTTCAGCATCATTCCTTCCAAAGAAATCCCAGGGCTGATCTCCTTCAGAATGGACTGGTTGGACCTCCTTGCAGTCCAAGAGACTCTCAAGAGTCTTCTCCAACACCACAGTTCAAAAGCATCAATTCTTCGGTGCTCAGCCTTCTTCACAGTCCAACTTTCACATCCATACATGACCACAGGAAAAACCATAACCTTGACTAGACGAACCTTTATTGGCAAAGTAATGTCTCTGCTTTTGAATATGCTATATAGGTTGGTCATAACTTTCCTTCCAAGGAGTAAGAGTCTTTTAATTTCATGGCTGCAGTCACCATCTGCAGTGAGTTTGGAGCCCAGAAAAATAAAGTCTGACACTGTTTCCACTGTTTTCCCATCTACTTCCCATGAAGTGGTGGGACCGGATGCCATGATCTTCGTTTTCTGAATGTTGAGCTTTAAGCCAACTTTTTCACTCTCCACTTTCACTTTCCTCAAGAGGCTTTTGAGTTCCTCTTCACTTTCTGCCATAAAGGTGGTGTCATCTGCATATCTGAGGTTATTGATATTTCTCCCGGCAATCTTGATTTCAGCTTGTGTTTCTTCCAGTCCAGCATTTCTCATGATGTACTCTGCATATAAGTTAAATAAACAGGGTGACAATATACAGCCTTGACGTACTCCTTTTCCTATTTGGAACCAGTCTGTTGTTCCATGTCCAGTTCTAACTGTTGCTTCCTGACCTGCATACAAATTTCTCAAGAGGCAGATCAGGTGGTCTGGTATTCCCATCTCTTTCAAAATTTTCCACAGTTTATTGTGATCCATACAGTCAAAGGCTTTGGCATAGTCAATAAAGCAGAAATAGATGTTTTTCTGAAACTCTCTTGCTTTTTCCATGATCCAGCTGATGTTGCCAATTTGATCTCTGGTTCCTCTGCCTTTTCTAAAACCAGCTTGAACATCAGGAAGTTCACAGTTCACATATTGCTGAAGCCTGGCTTGGAGAATTTTGAGCATTAGTTTACTAGCGTGTGAGATGAGTGCAATTGTGTGGTAGTTTGAGCATTCTTTGGCATTGCCTTTCTTTGGGATTGGAATGAAAACTGACCTTTTCCAGTGCTGTGGCCACTGCTGAGTTTTCCAAATTTGCTGGCATATTGAGTGCAGCACTTTCACAGCATTATTTTTCAGGATTTGGAATAGCTCAACTGGAATTCCATCACCTCCACTAGCTTGTTCATAGTGATGCTTTCTAAGGCCCATTTGACTTCACATTCCAATAGTCAACACCGAAATCAGATTGATTATATTCTTTGCAGCCAAAGATGGAGAAGCTCTATACAGTCAGCAAAAACAAGACCAGGAGCTGACTGTGGCTCAGACCCTGAACTCCTTATTGCCAAATTCAGACTTAAATTGAAGAAAGTTGGGAAAACCACTAGACCATTCAGGTATGACCTAAATCAAATCCCTTATGATTATATAGTGGAAGTGAGAAATAGATTTAAGGAACTAGATTTGATAGATAGAGTGCCTGATGAACTATGCAATGAGGTTCATGACACTGTACAGGAGACAGGGATCAAGACCATCCCCATGGAAAAGAAAGGCAAGAAAGCAAAATGGCTGTCTGGGGAGGCCTTACAAATAGCTGTGAAAAGAAGAGAAGTGAAAAGCAAAGAAGAAAAGGAAATATATAAACATCTGAATGCAGAGTTCCAAAGAAGATATAAGAAAGCCTTCTTCAGCGATCAATGCAAAGAAATAGAGGAAAACAACAGAATGGGAAAGACTAGAGATCTCTTCAAGAAAATCAGAGATACCAAAGGAGCATTTCATGCAAAGATGGGCTCGATAAAGGTCAGAAATGGTATGGACCTAACAGGAGCAGAAGATATTAAGAAGAGATGGCAAGAATACACAGATCAGATCATTCGCTCAGTTGTGTCTGACTCTTTGCAACCCCATGAATTGCAGCATGCCAGGCCTCCCTGTCCATCACCAACTCCCGGAGTTCACTCAGACTCATGTCCATTGAATCAGTGATGCCATCCAGCCATCTCATCCTCTGTCGTCCCCTTCTCTTCTTGCCCCCAATCCCTCCCAGCATCAGAGTCTTTTCCAATGAGTCAACTCTTTGCATGAGGTGGCCAAAATACTGGAGTTTCAGCTTTAGCATCATTCCTTCCAAAGAAATCCCAGGGCTGATCTCCTTCAGAATGGACTGGTTGGATCTCCTTGCAGTCCAAGGGATTCTCAAGATTCTTCTCCAACACCACAGTTCAAAAGCATCAATTCTTTGGTGCTCAGCCTTCTTCACAGTCCAATTGTCACATCCATACATGACCACAGGAAAAACCATAGCCTTGACTAGACGAAGCTTTGTTGGCAAAGTAATGTCTCTGCTTTTTTTTTTTTTTTTTTTGAATATGCTATCTAGGTTGGTCATAACTTTCCTTCCAAGGAGTAAGTGTCTTTTAATTTCATGGCTGCAGTCACCATCTGCAGTGATTTTGGAGCCCAAAAAAAGAAAGTGTGACACTGTTTCCACTGTTTCCCCATCTATTTCCCATGAAGTGATGGGACCGGATGCCTTGATCTTCGTTTTCTGAATGTTGAGCTTTAAGCCAACTTTTTCACTCTCCACTTTCACCTTCATCAAGAGGCTTTTGAGTTCCTCTTCACTTTCTGCCATAAGGGTGGTGTCGTCTGCATATCTGAGGTTATTGATATTTCTCCCAGCCATCTTGATTCCAGCTTGTGTTTCTTCCAGTCCAGCGTTTCTCATGATGTACTCTGCATATAAGTTAAATAAACAGGGTGACAATCTTCATGACCCAGATAATCACAATGGTGTGATCACTGACCTAGAGCCAGACATCCTGGACGGCTAGCATAGACCTCCTCTAAGACTTCCTTACAATCGTGGGTAGGTCCACCTTCTCCCGTTGGGAGAAGCATTGCTAGGTTTAAATCCTGTCAAGGCTCGATACAGAGGTTGGGGTTTTCACATAGCAGTCCCTGGAAATGAATAATCCGGGAATTTGACAGCCACTTGTGGGAGTCTCCTCGAAGGAGGGTGTTGACTTCATATGCGAATTTTACAATCTGGTCCTGGCCGAAAGTCAGCTTTGTGGCTTCACGTACCAGTAAGGCGACCGCAGCCACTGCCCGCAGACAGCTAGGCCACCCGGTGGCAATGTTATCAAGTCGCTTGAAAGGTAAGCTATCAGCCTGTCCCATGTTCCCAAAGTTTGAGTCAAAACCCCCATGGCTGTTTTATCTTTCTCAGTCACATATAAGATGAATAGTTTGGTGAGGTCTGGCAATCCCAAGGTGGGGGCAGAGGTGATTGCTAGTCTTAGCTCCTCAAATGGCAACCCACTCCAGTATTCTTGCCTAGAGAATCCTGTGGATGGAGGAGCCTGGTGGGCTGCTGTCCATAGGGTCGCACAGAGTCGGACATGACTGAAGTGATTTAGCAGCAGCAGCAGCAGCAGTTCCTCAAAGGCTTTCTGCTGTTTCTCAGTCCAACTTACTGGATTTTCTTCAGGCCCTGCCAGGAGCTCAAATAGGGGCTGGGCTATTTGAAAATACCTTGAAATCCAAATCCTGCAGAATCCAGTGGCCCCTAGGAACTCCCTGACTTGCCGCCGAGTCTTAGACGTGGGGAGCCTCAGAATTACTTCTTTTCTAGATTGGTCTAGCAATCTTGTGCCTTCCCTTAAGACAAACCCCAAATACCTTACCTCCTCCTTGCAGATTTATGCCTTTTTCTTCAACACTCGGTATCTCGCCTCTGCCAGCAATTGGAGGAGTGCTTGGGTCCCTTCCCAGCCTTCCTCCCAGGTCTCAGCGGCCAGCAACAGGTCGTCCACATATTGCAGGAGCCAACATCCATACCTTTCAGGCTGGAAAGGTTCCAGGTCCGAGGCCAGGGCTTCTCCAAAGATGGATGGTGCATTTTTGAATCCTTGTGGGAAGCGGGTCCAAGTGAGCTGCTGCTTATTGTTTCCGATTGGGTCCTCCCATTCAAAGGCAAAGATGGGTTGTGATGCATGTGCTAGGCATGTACAGAAAAAGGCATCTTTGAGGTCCAAGCAAGTAAAGATCCTTGTCTTAGGTGGGAGGAGGCTAAGTAAGGTATAGGGGTTTGGGACAGTTGGGTGCAGAGTTACAGTGGCCTGATTGACCAATCTGAGATCCTGTACGGGCCTACAGTGTTGTCCTCCTTCCTTCTTTACCGGTAAGATTGTTCCAGGCTGATTGACATTCCACCAGGATGCCTGTCCGTTTTAGCCTGCTGATGTGAGGCAGAATCCCGATTCAGGCTTCTGTGGGTATTGGGTATTGTCGCTTTCTCACCCGGGTGGCGCCAGGTTTGAGTCCTATTATTACAGGGGCTTGGTGTCTAGCTAGCTCAGTGGGGTTATCTTCGGCACAGACCTCAGGGAACAGCTGAGTTAGCCTTCTCTCCAACTCTGTTGCCTGGTCTTGTTTATTTCCAGGGGGTTTATGTAGCCTCCACTCGTCTTGAGGGGGCACAGAGAGGGAGAGTAAGTAGGTTGTTGTGCCCACCCGAAAAGTGGGCCTCTCTTCAGGAGAGAAAGTCACTTGTGCTCCCAGTTTGGAGAGTAAGTCTCTCCCCAGCAGGGGCAGTGGGCACTCAGGGATATAGAGGAACTCATGAGTCACTTGGTGACTCCCCCCTGACATTTCCTGGGCTGGCAAAACGACTTAACCATTTCTTCTCCCAAAACCCAGTTATGGCAGTCGTCCTTTTAAACAGTGGCTCCACGGGTTTAGTTACCACAGACAATTCTGCCCCGGTGTCCACCATAAAGTTAATGTCTTGGTCCCCAGTTTTTAAAGTTACCATGGGCTCTCAGGGACCTGAAGTCTTCGAGCCCCGGCATCCCTCTTCAGTCTCTATGTTAGTGAGTTCTGCAACCGGGAGGGGTTTATTGTCCCTTCTTCCTCCTGGGCACTCATTCTTCCAATGACCGAACCCATGGCATTGGGCACATTGATTTGGCTGTAATGGAGCCCATGGCCTCTGTTGGGACTGGTTGGAGGGCTGTCTTGACCTCAAAGCTAGGGGGGGTTTCTTTGCTTTAGTGGTGGAAAAGTCTTCGGAAGACTTTCCAAGCGCAGCAGCCAACATTACAAACCTCTCGTCTGTTCTCCTCTGCTCATCTTTATACCTTTTCTCGTGTTTCTTTTCTATTTTCTTGCCCCTATTCCGGAACACCTTATCTGCTATTTCAATCAGCTGAGAACTAGACATGGATAGAACTCCCTCATTCTTTTGAAGCTTTCGTTTTATGTCAGGACATGCTTGCGAGATAAATGCCGAATTGATAACAATCTGGGAGCCCGTAGCTTGAGGATCTATGGGCATATAGAGTCTGTAGGCCTCACAAAGTCTCTTGTAAAATTTGGAAGGTGACTCGTTTCCCTTCTGAACTATTCTGGCCAGTTTAGACATGGCCGTTGGCCTCCGCTCCCCTTTTAAGTCCTTGTATAATTGCTGTCCCGTATCTGTCTAATTGGATTTTTCCTTCCTCTGTATTGTAGTCCCAATTAGGTCTGTCAGTGCGGAAGCCTTGCTCTATCCACCTCTCTGGGTTAGCAGTGCCCTCAGGAACCATCTCCTGTAACCATTTCCTAGCCTCAGTGTTGATCCTATATCTCTCTTCTGTACTGAAGAAAGATGTTAGTAATTGCATCATATTGTCCCAGGTTGGTCAATGAGTGTGGAAAATAGTCTCCATTAGTCTAGTCATGCCCTGGGGTTCCACCGAGTAAGAGGGGGTGTGTTTTTGCCAGGTCAGTATATCAGTTGATGAAAAAGGCTGATAGTAATAGGCTACAGGAGCTTGGTAATAATTACCATCTTCCCCTATCATTGGAGGTTGTTGGACTTCTCTAAGGGGCATCTGCAAGGGTATTCTTTCCTCTGGCTCTTTGGCAGAGCGGAGCCTTTGTTTAATTCCAGTGGTTCTTCCCCCTTGTCCGGGAGTACTTACCGGGAGTGGAGGGCAGAGTTTAGGGAACACAGTGGCAGCATCCGGGCTGGTATAGTCGGGTGGGCTCATTGTCCCTCCAGCTGAGGCTGGAGCCTGCCGGGGGCGGGGGGTGGGTGGGGGCGGCTCTACAACCTGTGGAGCTGTCAAGACTGTTGAAGAGTCCTGGAGGCTTACTGGTCTCCGGCTGGTTCCTCCGGTTGGGCCTCCGGTGGCCTCAGTGTTACTAGCTGGCGGAACCATCATCCAATATGGTGGTGGTGGAAGCTCATCTCCTTCAGGGTCCTGTAAAATTTCCTCCTCACACTTGGTTACCTTTTGGGCCATCAAGATTTTTCCTTCCACACCATGAGCGTAAAAACGGGCCCATTTTTTGGGGGGCGGGGCTTGGGGGGGGGGGTTTCACATCCTGGAATGTGAAGTCAAGTAGGCCTTAGAAAGCATCACTATGGACAAAGCTAGTGGAGGTGATGGAATTCCAGTTGAGCTATTTCAAATCCTGAAAGATGATGCTGTGAAAGTGCTGCACTCAATATGCCAGCGAATTTGGAAAACTCAGCAGTGGCCACAGCACTGGAAAAGGTCAGTTTTCATTCCAATCCCAAAGAAAGGCAATGCCAAAGAATGCTCAAACTACCACACAATTGCACTCATCTCACACGCTAGTAAACTAATGCTCAAAATTCTCCAAGCCAGGCTTCAGCAATTCGTGAACCGTGAACTTCCAGATGTTCAAGCTGGTTTTAGAAAAGGCAGAGGAACCAGAGATCAAATTGCCAACATCCGTTGGATCATGGAAAAAGCAAGAGAGTTGCAGAAAAACATCTATTTCTGCTTTATTGACTATGCCAAAGCCTTTGACTGTGTGGATCACAATAAACTGTGGAAAATTTTGAAAGAGATGGGAATACCAGATCACTTGACCTGCTTCTTGAGAAATCTATATACAGGTCAGGAAGCAACAGTTAGAACTGGACATGGAACAACAGACTGGTTCCAAATAGGAAAAGGAGTATGTCAAGGCTGTATATTGTCACCCTGTTTATTTAACTTATATGCAGAGCATATCATGAGAAACGCTGGGCTGGAAAAAGCACAACCTGGAATCAAGATTGCCGGGAGAAATATCAATTAACCTCAGATATGCAGATGACACCACCCTTATGGTAGAAAATGAAGAGGAACTAAAAAGTCTCTTGATGAAAGTGAAAGAGGAGAGTGAAAAAGTTGGCTTAAAGCTCAACATTCAGAAAACTAAGATCATGGCATTGGGTTCCATCACTTCATGGGAAATAGGTGGGGAAACAGTGGAAACAGTGTCAGACTTTATTTTTTGGGGGGGCTCCAAAATCACTGCAGATAGTGATTGCAGCGATGAAATTAAAAGACTCTTACTCCTTGGAAGGAAAGTTATGACCAACCTAGATAGCATATTCAAAAGCAGAGACATTACTTTGCCAACAAAGGTCCGTCTAGTCAAGGCTATGGTTTTTCCAGTGGTCATGTATGGATGTGAGAGTTGAACTGTGAAGAAGGCTGAGTGCCGAAGAATTGATGCTTTTAAACTGTGGTGTTGGAGAAGACTCTTGAGAGTCCCTTGGACTGCAAGGAGATCCAACCAATCCATTCTAAAGGTGATCAGTCCTGGGTGTTCTTTGGAAGGAATGATGCTAAAGCTGAAACTCTAATACTTTGGCCACCTCACGCAAAGAGTTGACTCATTGGAAAAGACTGATGCTGGGAGGGATTGGGGGCAGGAGGAGAAGTGGACGACAGAGGATGAGATGGTTGGATGGCATCACTGACTCAATGGACGTGAGTTTGAGCGAACTCCGGAAGTTGGTGATGGACAGGGAGGCCTGGCGTGCTGCGATTCATGGGATCGCAAAGAGTCGGATGTGACTGAGCAACTGAACTGAACTGAACTGAACTGGGCTATTCCCAGCCAGGAGTCTATGTACGGGAACTGGTTGGGGTGTCTGGGCTTTCCAGTAACTATAGCATAGACTGCGTTTTTGAGATTTAAGTCCATAGTTAAGTTCCCTCTGGTGGCCAGCCAACTTGCATTGAAGGCCATTCAACTTCACAAAGGGTATGGAGCTGGCCGGGCGTCATTTTCCTCCCATAGTGTCCAATGAATCCTTTCTTAAAATTCTTAATCATATTCTCCAATACAGCGGTCTTAGATCCACTTCCTCCCATTTTCTTACCTCTGGATTCCCACGTCCCAGGGCCTTCCCAAGAAGCCAATCTGCCTGTTTCCACTGTCAGGGGTGTTGATGGGTCACACAGCAGATGGGTACCTCCTGGGGGAGGGCAGAATACGAGCACGCGGAAATCTATATCCTCTTTCTAAAACCCTGTGGCGACAGCTCGGCACGTTCCCTAAGACAGCGTGGACACATCTCCTAACTGGCTTTCTTAAACCCTAAGTTCCCTTTCTTTATCGCTGGCATGGCCGTCGACCTGAGTGCTGAGCAGCTATTGTCGCCAACCTAAACCAGTTTCCTATGCGTCTCCCTTCTGGTCCCTCCCAGGGCGGTGATCAGGCCCCCTCTTCCACCCTACCAGGGGGGCTCCTCCCCACCTGAGCGCTCAGTTCCCTTGCTGCTATTCACTATCGGCCAAAGCGAAGAAACCGGGGGTTGAGAGGCCGAATTCTTCCAGAGGGGCTAGGTGCCTTCCCCCCTCTAGGAGATTCAAGCTACAAAACCGCAGGGTGGCCTCAGATGAGACCTGTCTCCTCAAAGCGAGGAGTCTCCCAGCCAACGCATCAAATGTTGTAGCCACACGTTCCGGGAAACAAACTCACTCAGAAGGACAATGCAGATAGTGGAGTGCAGTTTATTACACCGCTGGGCCCAACGCAGAGTCTCCTGTTAGCTAAGGACTCCGACCAGCATTTGTGAAAATCTTTTATACCTCATGTGTACGTGTCCAAACCCACCACCCCAATTTCCTTGAGACTTACATAAAACAAAGGAAGGGTAAATACAGTCACAATAACCCCATTATTCAAGTGTTATCAAGTGTTCGGTGTTCAAACAGTTAATAATCAATACGCCTGAGGTTACACTCCGATAGATACAGAAAGAATTTATGACCTGTCCGGAGGCAGGGGTGATTAGAGTATGTTTTCTCTCAGGCGATGAGTAACCTGGATGTGATCTTCAAGATTCCCCTGTCCAGAGGGGTTCTTATCCTTCTATTGTCATTTCCATAGGCACTAAGCACAGAGTCCAGAGTCCGTTGGAGAGGTGGCTGAGCAGGATCAGCATGAACAGGCCTAAGATGGGGCCCAGGCCCTATGAATTCCTTCTTCAACTGGAGTGGGTTTCCAGTCCCTTCTCCAGGGGATCTTCCTAACCTAGGGACTGAACCTGGGTCTCCCTCATTGCAAGCAGGTTCTTTACCATCTGAACCACTCAAAAAGCCTCTCAAAGAGCCCCCGTACTTTTCCATCCGTGAAGACCAAGTTTAAGTTCCACGATGAATCCTCCTTAAGTGGTCATAAAACTTTAGTCTAAATAAACCTCTTGTCAAGGATTATCTGACTTCATGGTGTCTATTTTCTATTTATCCTGGGTAGGAGGATGATCAGAGAAATAAAGCAGGCATGGGGAGGGTATCACAGGCTACAGTGGATCACGGGAGAAAAATCTGGGGCAAGCATGGCGCTGACCAGAAAAGGAATGGTAGTGAGGGTCCTGCTGAATAAGAGACTGAAGTACTAGGGGTCTGGGAAACCTCTCTGGGAGACTGGGAAGTAGAGGGATGGAAAGGTTTTGTCTGGTTGTCTCCATTTCACACCCAACCCCGCCTCCTGCCCTGAATCTCATTCAAAATCAGCAGCACCAAAAGACGATGTCTCAGGAACACAGTCCCCCTTCCATAACCATACCTCTCATCCCTTCTCCTATCTTTCTCCCTCCCAGATCAATGTGGGTTCCCCACAAAAAGTACAACCACAGAATGTAATAAAAATGTATTTTTATAAATTCCTAAAATAACATGCATTTCCATTTAACATTTATGAGTCTCGTAAACCTTTGCTTTACGAGAGTGATGTCTTCTTTTTTTTTTTTTTAATTATCAGAGATTATCATTGTAGAATATTGAGAAGTATAGAACAAAATGCAATGATTGGAGGATGATTGTTCTACAATACTGTATTGGCCTCTGTCACACATCAACATGAATCAGCCACAGGTATACACATGCCCCCTCTGTCCTGAACTCCCCTCCCGTCTCCCACCCCATCATACCCCTCTAGGTTGTCACAGAACCCTGAGTTGAGTTCCCTGTTCTACACAGCAAATTCTCACTTGCTATCTATTTTGCATATGGTAATGTACATGTTTCCATGCTATTCTCTCAATTCATCCCACTCTTTCCTTGAGCTACATCTTCTTAAAAATACAAAACACTGTCCTTTTGATGATCCTTGCCAGGACCCTTACAAGATTCCAGGGAGGTAAGGGGGAAAGAGACAACATTCCTCATCCTTTGCAGGGGATTAAATTGGGGTTCACTGAAGTAAAGGGAGCCAACCAAAGCTTTCCATTTTAAAAATAGCAAAAAATTAATGGTGGAGAACTTTTAAAAGCTTTAATAACTTAAAGGGAGTATGTTTAAATAAAACATACATGTTTCATTATTAAATAAAAGCCATTACTTTTAGAATGAAGTTGTGATTATCTCAGAATACATCTTAGGAAGAATCGAAAAGTGAACCAAGCCTTTTGAGGCTCTTTAAAAGGTGAATTTTTTTTTTTTTTAAGGTGAATATTTATGACTTTAAAGTTTGGGATTTTTGGTTCAGGTACTCCATGGCATTCTGGACCCACTTCTCCTGGGGATCGACACAGATTTTCTTGTTCTGTTTGGTGTTGAATCTGTGGGAGAGAAGAAAATATTAAGGATCCTCTTTGAAAAGTGTGCTTGTTTAATCCTAAACCTTCCAGAACCATCTGCCATGGGATAAAGGGCCTGCAGAGGGAGCAGGGGAGGGGAGAGAGGAAGGGTGGGATGCTGATGGTGAGTGGCTGCTTGTGATGAATCAGTGGAGCCATCCTTGCTCTTGACTCAAAGGAACTGGGATGATCTGAACAAACATCCACATAGAGAGCTAGAGTGAAAATTTCCTGTTGTGAAAACTCATGGACTGGATTGCAGAGATGAAACTCAGTGCAGAGTTCCAGGTAGCTCTAGTGTTGCTTCAAGAACTCTCTCCCCCAGAAATGAAGTTTGGGACTGGGAGAGGGTAAGCTTTGTCTACTTACATCACAGCTTTCTGAGGACATTTGCTGCTCGTGATTTTTCTGTAGCTCTGCAGTCGCTGAATGGAGATCTTCTTTTTAGACATATTAAAGCAGCAGATGGTTGGAATAGAAGCTGAATTGGGGGAGAAGTGAACAGAAAGCATGAGCACTAATGATATGTAGACAATTTTTAAGCATGACTTTGTAAGGAAGGAAATTTAAGAGAAGGCAAAGAAATGTAAGAGATGGAGGCAGAATCTGTCTGCTCTGAGATCCTGTACCTCTGCCGTTGATAGGTGTCCCCAGCTATGCAATAGAGACCCATTGCTATAGGCAAGGATTTGGAAAAAGCTTGGTCAATGCCATACACTCCAACTTTCTCTTTACAAAGAGTTATGTAGCTGTGTCAAAGTCATAATACCATCCACCAGATATTCTCCATTCTCTGCTTTCTGGACACATGATAGACTCGCATTTCTCTGCCACTCTTGGTTGATTAGAACCATTAACTAATTTTGACCCAAAAGTGAGGAGATGAAGTGACAAATGCCATTTCTAAGCTAGTTTTTGTAATTGCCAGTGCAAGACCTTTGAGATCTTTCTTTTCTTTCATTACACTAAGCAGTAATATTCCCATCAGTTGCTCCATCCATCCAGAATCCTGAGTATATGAAGTCAAAGCTCTAGCCAATACATTATCGATGTTCAGTATAGGTAAGAAAATTAACCTTTGTTGTGTTAAGCCACTGATAATTTAGGTTTGCTTGTTACCCCAGTGTGCATTTCCTTATTCAGACTGATACATACAGTAAATCTAAGTCATCAGAGGGTGAAAACATGAGTTATGTACAAACATATAGATATTTTTCCCAAACAGAATCAAAACACATCATCTTGAGAGATTCCCCTGAGACCTCATGCCCTTCCTGTAACCATTGATCTTAAAGGTTGTCTTGGAGTCCAGTAATAATCTGGGGTGTACAATCAAAAGATTTTTTTTTTTCTCTCCATCACGGACAAAAACCCTCTCTATGCCCCTAGTAAGAGAAGTCATTCTCTCATGTGGCCCCATCCTCAAACAAGCGAGGGCACCCAGATCATGGATGGACACAACATTGCTCTCAATGTTCATGTCAGGAAAGAACAGGGGGACCAGTTTAGTGGCCTGGGTTTCTAGTTCTGTCTCTTGCTCTGATTGTGAGGTTGAGGCTCTTCTTGTCCACTCATGAAACCCATTTTCCCATCTTTAAAATGAGGGAGTTCGCAGCAAGTCTCTGAAGATTCTTGCTGATCTGACAGTGAAGGCAGTGATCAGTTTTCCCGCAGAGAGAGGAGCTTACCTGGCTGAGCCAACACCTGGATGCTGCAGAGGGTGGCTGTGAGCAGCAGACACAGGAGCACTGCAGAGACCTTCATGTTGAGGGGCGAGGTCGCCAGCTTCAGCCTGAGAGCTGCTGATTCCTGAGTTTGTCTCAGCCTCTCTGCAGCTCTGGCTGCTCTGTGTGCCTTTTAAAGACAGTGCAGTGTCTGTGGGAGCATCCAGGGAAGCTTTTGCCTGGCCAGGGTCATGAATGAATCATAACAAAGGCAGGTCCTAAATTGCTGTCAACATATTCCAGCAAGTTAACAAGACAGAAGAGGTAAACTAGGGGGTGGGGACTTGTCACATTTTTTTTTCAATTAACCCATGTTTGTGGAATGACTGAGAACAGATGGTAATCTAGAGGGTCATTTTTACAAAGCTCTGCTTTCTCTGATGGAGAAGGCAATGGCACCCCACTCCAGTACTCTTGCCTGGAAAATCCCATGGACAGAGGAGCCTGGTGGGCTGCAGTCCATGGGGTCACTAGGAGTCGGACATGACTGAGTGACTTCACTTTCACTTTTCACTTTGATGCATTGCAGAAGGAAATGGTAACCTACTCCATTGTTCTTGCCTGGAGAATCCCAGGGACGGCGGAGCCTGGTGGGCTGCCATCTCTGGGGTTGCACAGAGTCGGACACGACTGAAGCAACTTAGCAGCAGCAGCAGCTTTCTCTGAAATGAACCTTATGCAGTGGAAAAAGAATCCAAAAGACCGAGGGCATGAAGAGACAAGGAGATTCAAGTACCTTCTCTGGTTCCTATGTTCATGTGGTGGTCTTTAGGATTTCGAAGGTTAGAAAGGGGCACTAAGACTTCTGCTAGGCTTCCAGCCAAATGCAGGAGGTCTCAGCTACTCTGAACATTTCCAGGTCTCTGGGAACCCATAAACTGTAGCACACGAGAATCTCACCCCCATAATTCAATCTAGCAGTCAGAGAATCTTAGTTCCTTGATAATTTAGTGTCATAGAATATCAGAACTGAAGAGTTCCTATTCCTGTGCAGTCTTTACTCAGCTTTATTGAGGAATATTTGACAAATAAAGACTGTTATGTATCGAAGGTGTACAATGTGATGGTTTGGCATTTATATGCACTAAGAAATGATTATTGCAACCAAGTTAACTCATGGATCCATCACCTCCATCATCACACATAGTTACTTTTCTTGGGTGGGTGGTGTGTGGTGAGAACACTTATGATCTACTCTCTTAGCAGATTTCAAGTATATTGTTGATGTTATTGCTCAGTCTCTAGATTGTGTCCAAGTCTTTGTAACCCCATGGACTGCAGCATTCCAGGCCTCTCTGTCCCTCATCTTCCAGAGTTTGCCCAAGTTCACATCCATTAAATCGGTAATGCCATCCAACCATCCCATCCTCTGCTGCCCTCTTCTCCTTTTGCCTTCAGTCTTTCCCAGGATCAAGGTCTTTTCCTGTGAATCAGCTGTTCGCATCTGGTGGCCAAAGTATTGGAGCTTCAGCTTCAGCGTCAGTCCTTCCAATGCATATTCAAGGTTGATTTCCTTTAGGGATTGACTGGTTTGATCTCTTTGCTGTCCAAGGGACTCTCAAGAGTCTTCTTCAAAACCACATTATATTCAACTATATAACATAGTGTTATTAACTTGAGTCACCTTGCTGTGCCTTAGACCCCCAGAACTCCTTCATCTTATAACTGAATGTTTGTACACTTTGACAACCACCACCCCAGAAATGCAGGTCAAAACCATAATGAGATATCAGTCCATACCTGTTAGGATGGCTTTTTATCAAAAAGACAAGACACAGTGTTGTTGAGATGTGGAGAAAAGGGAATCTCTGTACACTCTTGGGGGGTGTGGAAATTGGTATGTGCTCTATAGAAAACAGTATGGAGGTTCCTGTGCATTTCTAAACTATTTACTTAGCTGCTAAAGCCTTTGCCAATTGAAATCAAATAGCCAAATCCTGTTCATCAAATATACTGTCATGGATAGGTTGTGTTTGAAGCAGAATGGGTGACCCCCTGCCCTCACAGGGCTTCCCTGGTGGCTCAGTGGTAAAGAATCCACCTGCCAATGATCCACCTGCCAATGCAGGAGATGCAGGTTGAATCCCCGGATCAGGAAGATTCCCTGGAGGAAGAAATGACAACCCACTCCAGTTATTCTTGCCTGGAAAATCTCATGGGCAGAGGATCCTGGCAGGCTACAGTCTATGGGGTTGCAAAAGAGTTGGGCACATTTAGTGACTAAATGACAAAAACAACATGCCATCCTACCCCAAGGATTCAAGGAACACATTTGAAAAACCAGCCATCTAGTTCCTATCACTCCCTGAACGCACATTGCAGACAAGGTGCCTGATGGCTAAAAACACCAAAGAGAAAAAGGAGACAAGAACCCATGTGTATCTTCTTCAGGCAAAGCATTATGCTCCCTAGTAGAAGATGGTGTACGGGGAAGTCATCATTAGTGGGGTCTTTAATGAAGTCCTTAATTAGAGTCTTTAATGGGGTCACTGTGGTGAATACAGAATTGAATAGTGATATGGAGTCATTGCAAGGCTGTTTGCAGGCTTTTCCTTTACACTCATGTATCAAATTTGTACAGTTACACAGAGAGGTGTATTGAGAAGGACTCTGAGAACTTGCCTTGCATTAGTAGATTGCAGCGATGTGGCTGACTGGTCATGTCCATCATGGGCACAAGATTAAGAGAGTCCCCTTACTGGCCTGCATGGTCTCTAAGCTCCCATCTAAAGCAATTGGAGACCAATTACTTACAAAGAGACCAAATAGAGACCAGGAAATTTGGATCTTCCTTGTTCTTTCCTGCTCAGCTCTGGATGAGGTAGTCTGGTGTAGACTCTGAAATCAGGATCCTGATGGCTTTGCCACTAATGGGCTTCCCTGGTGGTTCAGCTGGAAATGAATCTGCCCACGATGCGGGAGACCTGGGTTCAATCCCTGGGTTGGGAAGATCCCCTGGAGAAGGGAAAGGCTGCCCACTCCAGTATTCTGGCCTGGAGAATTCCATGGACTGTATAGTCCATGGGGTCGCACAGTTGGACACGACTGAACTATTTCACTTTCACTTTCTGCCACTAATTAGCTTTGATACCATGGACAACTTACTAGCCAATCTCTGCTACATTAAAATGGAAATACTAACTATGCCTATCTTAGAGGATCGTTGTGTGAAATAAATGAATATATATATATATACAGGCTAAGTTGCTTCAGCCATGTCTGACTCTGTGCAACCCTATGGACTGCAGTCTGCCAGGCTCCTCTGTCCTTGGGATTCTCCAGGCAAGAATATCTAAGTGGGTTGCCATGCCCTCCTCTGGGGGATCTTCCCAAACCAGAGATCAAACCTGCATCTCTCATGTCTCCTTCATTGGCAGGTGAGTTCTTTGTGACTAGCACCACTTGAGAAGCCATATATATATATATATGGCTTATACATATATCATGGCTATATATTATATATATATATATATATATATATATATATATATATATATATAATGTAATATAATAAAAGTGAAGTGAAAGTCCCTCAGTTATGTCTGACTCTTTGTGACCCCATGGACTGTAGCCAATGGAATTCTCCAGGCCAGAATACTGGAGTAGGTGGCCTTTCCATTCTCCAGGGGATCTTCCCAACACAGGGATCAAACCCAGGTCTCCTGCATTTCAGGCAGATTCTTTACCAGCTGAGCAACCCCAGTGCAGTGATTACTGTGTTACTCAGTAAGTGGAAATTCATATATTAAGAAATAGGTCAGATTTTGTTAGCCACTGGGTCCTAGAAAAGGGCCCCGAGGCTGGCCAGATGGCCTTCTCCATGTCTTCTCCCCAATTTTCCCAACTGCTTCCAATGAAAAGCATGTTACCCTAAGGGATGCCTGAGTTACACATGTGGGGGATGTGAGGTCTCCAAAGCTGTGTCAGTATAACAAGTTGGGAACATTCCTGACCTCTAAAGGTGTGCGGTGGATGCAGCTGAGTGCTTATGTGTCCTTAATAGGAATAGTTTTAGAACTCTCCTGAGTGTTTTGAGGGCCCTATGAGCAAATGACTTCACATTTTTGTGTTTCCATCCAAAGGTTTGGTTTGCATCTGAATCAGAGAAACCTCAGTGGGAATAAATAAACCAAAATCGCAAATCATTGAAGTTCAGCAGCTGTTCCGTCCAGCTGCCTGGCTCTCTCACAAGTGGAGGCAGCTTCATTGGCTGCTGTGTCTCTCTTCCTTGGAACTAACACTCAGCAGTGACTTAAGCTGGATCTGATACTTGCCTCTGGCCTGGAGCCTGATAGATGTGGGGCCTTGGTCAGGAATGATTCTGAGTGATGGGCAGGGCATGGGTTCCCCCAGGCCCCGTTATTGGGAAATCTTAGCTTCCTGTGTGTGTGTGCGTTAGTCACTCAGCCATGCCCAGCTCTGTGATCCCATGGATTATAGCCCTCCTGGCTTCTCTGTCCATGGAATTCTCCAGGCAAGAATACTGGAGTGGATTGCCATTTCTGTCCTGAGTGTTTTCCAAAGAATGATGGATGATCAATGGGCAAGGATCCTGGGAATCAGGGCTCTTTGTTTGTTTTGCAGTTCTGTTCCATAGTTCCTCTAATAATGCAAAGTTATACACAGAATTGAGAGACATTGTGCGTGTGTGCTAAGTCATTTCAGTCATGTCCGACTCTTTGCGAAGCTATGGCTCCTAGAAGTGAACTTTCATTTTATTCCAAAAAAAAAAAAAAGAAGAAATAATATAGAGACCTGAGGCTTGGAAACCAGTAACAAAATCCCTAAGGCAAGGTGGTGTGTTTTAGGCGAACTGATTCTAGAATCTGTCTGGTGACAATTGTACCATAACAAAGCCCTTGGACCCTGGTTTTCCCAAGTGCAAAGCAGGGTCTGCTACCTCTCTTTCTTGGGGCTTCCCAGGCGGCACTAGTGGTAAAGAGCCTGCCAATGCAGGAGACATAAGAGATGCAAACTTGGTCCCCGGGGCAGGACGCTCCCATGGAGGAAGGCATGGCAACTCACCCCAGTATTCTTGCCTAGACAATCCCATGGACAGAGGAGCCTGGTGGGCTACAGTCCATAGAGTTACAAACAGTCAGACACAACTGAATCAACTTAGCACGCATGTGCACACCTCTCTTTCGCAAGGGTCACTGAGACCAAGTGTGCACTTTTGGAGGAAAATGTTAGTATAAAATGTTAGGAGTATATGTTAACACATAAAGTCTAACATGTCTAAAAAATAGAAAGTTTTCAATAACAATGCTAACTTCTATAATCTATTCAAGCCGCCATATTATTTCACTTCATGTGGGTTGACTCATTGAATCCTCCCAGCAAATATATGAGGTAGGTATTCAAATTAAGTTCATTTTAAAGAGGAGAAAACAGAGACTTATGGAATTCAAGTGACTTCCTTTACTGTGAAATTATTTATAAAAATTTGCCCTAAAAAAAGCCTTTTATATAAAAATCTTATATTTTGATTTGTATTTCTCTAATAATTAGTGATGTTGAACATCTTTTCATATGATTTTAAATCATGTGTATGCCTTCTTTGGAGAAATGTCTATTTAGATCTTTTGCCCATGTTTTGATTGGGTCTATTGTTTGTTTTTTTTTTTTTTTTTTTTTTTTTTATTGAGCTGCGTGAGCTCAGTATTTTGGTGATTAACCCTTTCTTGGTTACTTCATCTGCAAATATTTTCTTCCATTCTAAGCGTTGTCTTTTCATTTTGCTTATGGTTTCTTTTGCTATGCAAAAGATTTAAAGTTTAATTAGGCCCCATTTATTTATTTTTGTTTTTATTTTCATTATGCTAGGAGGGGAATTGAAAAAGATCTTGCTGTAACTTATGTCAGAGAGTGTTCTGCCCATGTTTTCTGCTAAAGGTTTTATAGTATCAGGCCTTAGAGTTACATCTTTAATCCATTTTGAGTTTATTTTGTGTGTTATGTTAGGGTGTGTTTTAATTTCAGTCTTTTGCATGTAACTGCTCAGTTTTCCCAGCACCGTTTATCAAAGAGACTGTCTTTTCTCCATTGTATATTCTTGCCTACTTTATCATGGGTTAGGTGACCCTGGGTGTGCGGGTTTATCTCTGGACTTTCTGTCCTCTTCCACTGATCTGTGTGTCTGGTTTCGTGCCGGAATTACCACAGTGTTTTGAGGACTGTGGCTTTGTAGGTATAGTCAGAAGTCGGGGAGCCTAATTCTTCCAGTTCCATTTTTCTTTCTCAAGATTGCTTTAGCTCTTTGTGATCTTTTATGTTTCCACAAAAACTATAAATATTTTTTTGTTCTATGTCTGTGAAAAATGTCAATGGTAATTTGATAAAGATTGCTTGAATCTGTAGATTGCTTTGGGTAATATAGCTATTTTTACAATATTGATTCTTCTAATCCAAGAGCATGGTATATCTTTCCATCCGTTTGTGTCATCTTTTATTATTTTCATCAGTATCTTATAGTTTTCTTTTTCCTCTTTAGGTAGGTTTATTCCTAGGTATTTTATTCTTTTTGATGCTATGGTAAATGAGATTGTTTCCTTAGTGACCTCACACTGGTCAGAATGGCCATTATCAAAAAATCCACAAATAATAAATGCCGAGGAGGGTTTGGAGAAAAGGGAATCCTCTTCCACTGTTGGTGGGAATGTAAACGGTACAGCCACTATGGAGAACAGTATGAGATTCCTTAGAAAACTAAAAATCAAGGTATGAGCCAGTAATCCCATTCCCAGACATATAATCTGGAGAAAATCATAATTTGAAAAGATGCAGGCACCCCAATATTCACTGCAGCACTATGTATAATAGCCAGGACATGGAAGCAACCTAAATGTCCATCAATAGGGGAATGGATAAAGAGGATGTGTTACATATATACAATGGAATATTACTGAGCCATAAAAGGATGAAATAATACCATTTGCAGCAACATAGGTAGACCTAGAGATTGTTGTACTGAGTGAAGTCAGTCAGTCCAAGAAAGACAAATATCATATGATGCCACTTATATGTGGAATCTGAAAAAAAGGCTATAAGTGAACTTATCTACAAAACAGAAATAGAGTTATTGATGTAGAAAGTTAAATTATGGTTACTGAGAGGTAAGAAGGGAGAGGGATAAATTAGAAGATTGACATGTATACACTGCTATATATAAAATAGATAACTAATAAAGTCCTACTGTACAGCACAGGAAACTAACTCTACTCAATGTTCTGTAATGGCTTATATGGGAAAAGAATCTTAAAAAGAGTGGATATATGTGTGTATGTATATATGTATATGCATATACACACATATGTATATGTGTAAAAAGCCTCTTGATGAAAGTGAAAGAGGAGAGTGAAAAGGTTGGCTTAAAGCTCAACATTCAGAAAACGAAGATCAGGGCATCTGGTCCCATCACTTCATGGAAAATAGACGGGGAAACAGTGGAAACAGTGTCAGCCTTTATTTTTCTGGGCTCCAAAATCACTGCAGGTGGTGACTGCAGCCATGAAATTAAAAGACTCTTACTCCTTGGAAGGAAAGTTATGACCAACCTGGATAGCATATTAAAAGCAGAGACATTACTTTGCCAACAAAGGTTCGTCTAGTCAAGGCTATGGTTTTTCTAGTGGTCGTGTATGGATGTGAGAGTTGGACTATGAAGAAAGCTGAGCGCTGACAAATTGACGCTTTTGAACTGTGGTGTTGGAGAAGACTCTTGAGAGTCCCCTGGACTGTAAGGCGATCCAACCAGTCCATTCTGAAGGAGATCAGCCCTGGGATTTCTTTGGAAGGAATGATGCTAAAGCTGAAACTCCAGTTCTTTGGCCACTTCATGCGAAGAGTTGACTCATTGGAAAAGACTCTGATGCTGGGAGGGATTGGGGGCAGGAGGAGAAGTGGATGACAGAGGATGAGATGGCTGGATGGCATCACTGACTTGATGGATGTAAGTTTGAGTGAACTCTGGGAATTGGTGATGGACAGGGAGGCCTGGCGTGCTGCGATTCATGGGGTTGCAAAGAGTCGGACATGACTGAACTGAACTGATTTGCATATACACACACATGTATATACAAGCTTCCCAGGTGGCTCAGTGGGTAAAGAATCTACCAGCAGCTCAGAAGACTCAGGACATGCAGGTTGAATTCTTGGATTGGGAAGATCCCCTGGAGGACAGCATGGCAACCTATTTCAGTATTCTTGCCTGGAGACTCCCAAGGACAGAGGAGCCTGGTGGGCTACAGTCCATAGGGTTACAAAGAGTCAGCCATGACTGAAGCAACTGAGCAAGCACACATGTAAATGCATATGTGTGTGTGTATATATATATATATATATATATATATATATATATAACAGATTCAGTTTGCTGTACTCCTGAAACTAAACACATTGTAAATTAACTATATCCCAATAAAATTATAATAAATAAATAAAAATAAGTAAAGACCTTATATTGAAAAATTTTGTATATAAAAGACTCATTTGCTATGTTATCACATATAATCTTTTTTTAAGCAATCAACTTTAATCTTTTGTGCAAAGGATAAATCTGAAGCAATAGAATGCTGAAAGTATTTCCTTGAGCCATTAGTCACAGTAAAGCTAGCCTGTTCTTCAACAGTAACAACCATGAAAATCTCAGTAGCTTATTGTGACAGATATTTATTTCCTGTTTGTGTCACAGCAATATTGGTTTGGGTCGCCTTGCCAAGAGTGCTTTTTTTCTGAGGAGTGACTCTGAGATACAACTGGTTTGTAAATTACAGCCACCATCTGGAACCTGGAGCCTCCAAGTTCACTGAAGCAAGGGGAGAGAGAGCAGATAGATTGTGTAGGATGTTTTAAAGAACCAGACACGGGCACAGCTTGTATCACATCTGTCTACATCATGTTGACTTTCACTTATTATATGGCTCTAGTTTAAATGCAAAGGAGGCTGAGAAATGAAGAGGAGCACAGGAATTTGGTGAGGGCTAATAGTTTTCATCATAGTTGTCCTTTGCTCACTTTTCCTCAACATCAGTTAACACAATTAAGCTACCCCTGAGACAGACAACCCAAAGTCCTACATAGTCAGTGCATCCACCAAAATGTTCAGGACCTCTGGATTTCAGGTGGTCCTCTATGCCAGGTGAGGATATGGAGCTGTTGGGTTGACCAGATAGTTCATTTGGATTTTTCCACAAGATGACTCTAGTAGTGTTTGCTTGTCTTTAACTTCATTTGAAACAATTTTGCTAGATTATACTGTGACAGCTGTCTTATCAGCGTGCATTAAAAAATATTTATCAAAATTGGTGAATTTTTGTGTAGCCATTTTAATATTGAAGATGGAAGGGAAAAAACATTTTCAGCATACTATGGTTTATTATTTCAAGAAAGAAAAGCACAACTAAAATGTACATAAAGATTAGTTCAATGTATGGAAAAGGCTACTGTTTAGTCACTAAATCATGTCTGACTCTTTTTTACCCCATGGACTGCAGCATGCCAGACTATGCTGCCCTTCACCATCTCCTGTGATTTGCTTAAATTCATGTCCACTGAGTCAGTGATACCATCTAGCCATCTCATCCTCTGTCACCCCCTTCTCCTCCTGGCCTCAATCTTTCCCAGAATCAGGGTCTTTTCCAATGAGTCAGCTCTTCATTTCAGGTGGCAAAAATATTGGAACTTCAGCTTCAGCATCAGTCCTTCCAATGAATATTCAGAGCTGATTTTCTTTAGGATTGACTGGTTTGATTTACGTGCTGTCCAAGGGAGTCTCAAGAGTCTTCTCCAATACCACAATTCAAAACCATCAGTTCTTCGGTGCTCAACTTTCTTTATGTCCAACTCTTACATCCATACATGTCTACTGGAAAAACCATAGCTTTGACTATAGGGACCCTTGTTGGCAAAGTGATGTCTCTGCTTTTTAATACACTGTCTAGGTTTATCATAGCTTTCCTTCCAAGGAGCAAACATCTTTTAATTCCATGGCTGCAGTCATCATCTGCAGTGATTTTGGAGCCCAAGAAAATAAAATCTGTCTCTGTTTCCACTTTTCCCCCATCTATTTGTCATGAAGTGATGGGACTGGTTGCCATGATCTTAAGTTTTTGACTGTTGAGTTTTAAGCCAGCTTTTTCACTCTCCTCTTTCACCCTCATCAAGAGGCTCTTTAGTTCCTCTTCACTTTTTGCTTTAGAGTGGTATCATTCGTGTATCTGAGGTTGTTGCTATTTCTCCTGGCAATCTTGATTCCAGTTTGTGATTCACCCAGCCTGGTATTTAGCATGCTGTACTCTGAATAGAAGTTAAGCAAACAGGGTGACAGTATACAGTCTTGACGTACTCCTTTCCCAATTTTGAACCAGTCTGTTGTTCCACGTCCAGTTCTAACTGTTGCTTCTTGACCTGCATACAGATTTCTCAGGAGGCAGGTCAGGTGGTCTGGTGTTCCCAGCTGTGACTGATTGATTGAACATGTCAAAAGTTGTTGTTGAAGTTTCATGCTGGAGATTTCTTGCTGAACTATGCTCCATGATTGGGTATAACAGTTGAAGTTGACAGTGATCAAATCAAGACATTAATTGAGAACAAATGTTATACCACGTGGAAGATAGCTGACATACTCCAAATATCCAAATCAAGCACTGAAAATCATTTGCACAAGCTTAGCTATGGTCATTGCTTTGATGTTTGGGTTCCACATAAGTTCAGAAAAAAAAACCAAAAAAACTTCTTGACTGTATTTCCAAGTTCAATTTTCTACTTAAACATAAAAAAAAATCTGTTTTTAAAGCAAATTGTCATGGGAAATGAAAAGTGGATACTGTAAAATAATGTGGAACGGAAGAGATCATGGGGCAACTAAAATGAACCACCAATAACCACACGAAAGGCCTGATTTCATCCAAAGAAGGTGATGTTTATGTGGTGGAATTGGAAGGGAGTCCTCTGTTAAGAGCTCCTTCTGGAAAACCAAACAATTAATTACAACAAACCCCAATTAGACCAATGGAAAGCAAAACGAGATGAAAAGCATTTGGAATTAGTCAACACAAAATGCATAATTTTCCATAGGGATGACGTATGACCTTGTGTTTCCTTGATGATCAAGCAAAAACTGTTACGGCTTGGCTGGAAAGTTCAGATGCTGCAACTTCAGGTTTCCATTATTTTGATCTTTACAAAATTCTCTTAATGGGAAAACTTTCAGTTCCCTGGAAGACTATAGAAGGCACCTGGAACAGTTTTTTGTTCAAAAAAATAAATAGCTTTGGGAAATATGGCAGAAAATAGTGGAACAAAATGGTGAATATGTTGTTCAATAAAATTCTTGGTGAAAATGAAAAGAGTGTCTTTTATTTTTACTTAAAAACTGGAGGAATGTTTCGGCCAACCAAGTACTTTTTTGTTTATGGAGTCTCAAAGAGTTGGACATGAATGAGCAAGTGAACAACAACAATACTTTGCCCAGTGACCTGTGAACTAAAAAGACAAGCTATTTGCCCGTGATGCAATGCATTGTGTTAGCAGAGGACAGGCTGCTTGCCATCCACACCCTCTTTCATGGAGGGGAAGATGGTGGACGCCAGTGGATATTATTCTGTAGCAGTTCTGCAGTCCTTCAGGCAGAGGTTAGAGGGACTCATCAAATCCCTCACCTTGATGAGGCTCGATTCTGCAATCTGGAGAGTCTCCTTTGTCTTTCTGATCCTGGCTCCTGATTGCCCTTGTAAGGACTCCCCTTGGCCACCTTTGAGGTGGGTGTTATAGAGAGACATGATCTTCTTGTCAGATCAAGAAGATCAGATCAGGTCTTCTTTGACAGATCAAAATGATCTGTCAGTGGCTTCTCTTTTTGTTTTTCCAGTCCACAATCATTCAGTCATGGTTTTTATGGTGATAGAGTATAATTCTCTTGATAATTTAGTAGGCTGATACCTTCCCACTCAATTTCATATGCCAGTAACCACAGCCCATGTTTCTTTCTAGATAAACTTATTAAATAGTTTTCTGCTTTCTTCCCTCCCTCTCTCTTTCTCTCTCTCTCTTCCTTCCTCTCTTCTTGATCTTAATGGGGCTTGAAATGGCATGGCTCCAGCTTCAATCTGATTTTTGCCCTAAGTCACTTCATCCAAATAAGAATTTTTTCCCCCTGATTTTTATTACTGGAATCCTTTTACTTTCCTCCCTTAAATTCCTTCTTTTAATTTTTGAAACTCAGAACAGATGGCTTTCCCAATAAACTCAGATCTAAGATTTGGGTACTTAATTATATTTCATTTAAAATCAGTCCATTCTTTCTTGAGCTCATCCCTTTCTTACAATATTTTAACAGGTGCAGACAAAAGTACATGACTAATGTATATTTTTCATACTCGTTCTTAAAGCTACAACTTCAACAGACAGGCCCTCACAGTTTTGACTCTTTGTAACATGAACCTCCATCTTTTCAACACAAGATATTAGCTTCTTTGCTGTTGAATATCTAATCAGTAGCACACATTTTAGGTTTCTAATGACAAATCAATGAGGTAGAGTGGAGAGGAGTGTCCTGCAGTTTTCAGGGTACTGATGGATGTTTCCAAGGGTCTACATTTAAAACCCATTTTATTGAAGTAATTAATGGAGTTAACTTCGTGTTATATTAAACTACAATACCAATTCTTAAAAAGGGCGTTACTTAAGAAAAATACGATTCAAATAATTGTACAAAGCTCACATTCTTTAGAATTTTAATAAAATTATCTCAGAACACATCTTGGGAAGAATCAGTTCAGTTCAGTCTCTCAATTGTGTCTGACTTTGCAAACCCATGAACTGCTGCATGCCAGGCTTTCGTGTCCATCATCAACTCCCAGAGCTTGTATAAACTCATGTCCATCAAGTTGGCGATACCATCAAACCATTTCATCCTCTGTCATCCCCTTCTCCTCCTGCCTTCAGTCTTTCCCAAAATCAGTGTTTTTCTAATGAGTCAGCTTTTTGCATCAGGTGGCCAAAGTATTGGAGCTTCAGCTTTAGCATCAATCCTTCCAGTGAATATTCAGGACTGGTTTCCTTTAGGATTGACTGGTTTGATCTCCTTGCTGTCCAAGGGACTCAGGAGTCTTCTCCAACACAGCAGTACAAAAGCATCAGTTCTTTGGTGTTCACCTTTCTTTATGGTCCAACTCTCATATCCATTCATGACTACTGGAAAAACCATAACTTTGACTAGACTAGACTATTCTTTGGGGAAGAATAGGAACTATTAATTGTTTCTCAGATGCCAGCTTGGCTTAAGTGCAGGCATGAGTATCAAAGCTTTAGAGTTTGAGGTTTCTTGTCCTGGCATCCTGGACACACTTTTGCTAGAGGTCAGGACAGGCCTCCTTGACCAGTTTGGCCTTGAAGCTGTGGGGGATAGGAGGGCACAGTTAGGTGGAGAACCTTGTGTGTTCAGCCTGGGAGTGTCACTACGTTATAGGAAACATGCCTGGTCCGATAGTCAGGGTGCTGGGGCTGCCCCAGCGATGGAAGAGGAAGAAGGGGCCTCAGGAGAAGCAGCTGCTTTTGCCGGCCCAGGGGAAGCCACCATGTCTCTGCATGAAGGAACTGAGAGCTGAACCAATGGCTGGATAGGATCTGAGAGGAGGAAATCCCTTTATTTTCTTGAATTCTGTTTTCCCATGGGGAAATTTCTAGGCTTGCGTTGAGATCAGATCAGAAACCCAGGCGTGTCCAATTCTTTGTTACCCCATGAACTGTAGCCTGCCAGCCTCCTCTGTCATGGAATTCTCCAGGGCAAGAATACTGGAATGGGTAGCCATCCCCTTCTCCAGGGGATCTTCTTGACCCTGGGTCAAACCTGGGTCTCCTGCATTGCAGGCAGATTTTTTACTGTCTGAGCCACTAAGGAAGGATTGGGTTAGAGATGATTTGAAGCATCTCCAACTCAGTCTGATAAGAACCCTGTTCACTGCACAGGAGAAGAACTCAGGACCAAGGGCTGAGTGTGAGCAGTCATGGTCCACTCACATCACAGCTTCCCAGGGACACTGGCTGCTGGTAATTCTTCGGTAGATCTCCAGCTTCTGGATAGGATATTCTTATTGGTGAGTGTAGAGCAGCAGGCGGTTGAACAATTAATTCCTTCTGCAGTAAAACAACAAAAGAAAGGTGATTTAGGGTGTGATCTTTCTGCTTATAAAGTATAGAAAATCATAGAAGGAGGAGTCAAAGAAAAGGGAAATTGCTCATCCTAAATCCAGTGGCTGTGCCCTTTCAGATGTTCCTAAACTTTTGGTCTCACTTGCATGGACTATAAAGTAGGAGAAAAACTGATGACAACTCTGGGCTGACATGCTTGGAGGAACAAATAGAACATTACAGTTCTTTAGGGCCAGGGGCTCTCAGCTTTGGGTCGCCTATTAGACTCCAGCTAATCTCTGCTCCATCGCGAGTTTTCCTGATACCCACTGCCTCTGCAGAAGCTGTGTCTCTTAAGTTCAGATTCTGGTCTCCTCCACTGCCCTCCAACATATCTGGAAATACTTTGCACACCGACTGCTAGAGGCCCCCTCTTTGATATTTTGGTCCCCAAACACTGCTGAAAGGAGCCACAGGAGTAACTGCACTTAGATCATGTTTCCCAAGCTGGTGTACAAATGCAGAATTACAAAGAAAGGCAAGGAGAGATAAGAAAGCCTTCCACAGTGATCAATGCAAAGAAATAGAGGAAAACAACAGAATGGGAAAGACTAGAGATCTCTTCAAGAAAATTAGAGATACCAAGGGAACATTTCATGAAAATATTCATGGGCACAATAAAGGACAGAAATGGTATGGACCTAACAGAAACAGAAGAGATTAAGAAGAGGTGACAAGAAAACACAGAAGAACTGTACAAAAAAGATCTTCATGACCCAGATAACCATGATGGTGGGATCACTCACCTAGAGCCAGACATCCTGGAATGCAAAGTCAAGTGGGCCTTAGGAAACACCACTATGAACAAAGCTAGTGGAGGTGATGGAATTCCAGTTCAGCTATTTCAAATCCTGAAAGATGATATTGTGAAAGTGCTGCACTCAAGATGCCAGCAAATTTGGAAAACTCAGCAGTGGCCACGGGACTGGAAAAGGTCAGTTTTCATTCCAATCCCAAAGAAAGGCAATGCCAAAGAAGGCTCAAACTACCACACAATTGCATTCATCTCACACACTAGTAAAGTAATGCTCAAAATTCTCCAAGCCAGGCTTTAACAGTATGTGACCCGTGAACTTCCAGATGTTCAAACTGGATTTAGAAAATGCAGAGGAACCAGAGATCAAATTGCCAGCATCTGTTGGATCATTGAAAAAGCAAGAGAGTTCCAGAAATCTATTTCTGCTCTATTGACTATGCCAAAGCCCGTGATTGTTTGGATCACAACAAACTGTGGAAAATTCTTAAAGAGATGGGAATACCAGACCACCTTCCGTGCCTCCTGAGAAACCTGTATGCAGGTCAGGAAGCAACAGTTAGAACTGGACATGGAACAACAGACTTGTTCCAAATAGGAAAAGGAGTACGTCCAGGCTGTACATTGTCACTCTGCTTATTTCACTTCTATGAAGAATACATCATGTGAAATGCCAGGCTGGATGAAGCACAAGCTGGAATCAAGATTTCTGGGAGAAATATCAATAACCCCAAATATGCAGATGACACCACCCTTATGGCAGAAAGTGAAGAAGAACTAAAGAGCCTCTTGATGAAAGTAAAAGAGGACAGTGAAAAAGTTGGCTTAAAACTCAACATTCAGAAAACTAAGATCATGGCTTATGGTCCAATCACTTCATGTCAAATAGATGGGGAAATTATGGAAACAGTGAGAGGCTTCATTTTTGAGGGCTTCAAAATCACTGCAGATGGTGACTACAGCCATGAAATGAAAAGACACTTCCTCTTTGGAAGAAAAGTTATGACCAACCTAGTTTAGTTCAGTCACTCAGTCATGTCTGACTCTTTGTGATCCCATGAATCGCAGCACACCAGGCCTCCCTGTCCATCACCAACTCCCGGAGTTCACTCAGACTCACGTCCATCAAGTCAGTGATGCCATCCAACCATCTCATCCTCTGTCGTCCCCTTCTCCTCCTGCCCCCAATCCCTCCCAGCATCAGAATCTTTTCCAATGAGTCAGCTCTTCGCATGAAGTGGCCAAAGTACTGGAGTTTCAGCTTTAGCATCATTCCTTCCAAAGAAATCCCAGGGCTGATCTCCTTCAGAATGGACTGGTTGGATCTCCTTGCAGTCCAAGGGACTCTCAAGAGTCTTCTCCAACAACACAGTTCAAAAACATTAATTCTTCGGCACTCAGCTTTCTTCACAGTCCAACTCTCACATCCATACATGACCACAGGAAAAACCACAGCCTTGACTAGATGAACCTTTGTTGGCAAAGTAATATCTCTGTTTTTCAATATGCTACCTAGGTTGGGCATAACTTTTCTTCCAAAAGTAAGTAAGTGTCTTTTAATTTCATGGCTGCAGTCACCATCTGCAGTGATTTTGGAGCCCAGAAAAATAAAGGCTGACACTGTTTCCACTGTTTCCCCATCTATTTCCCATGAAGTGATGGTACCAGATGCTATGATCTTCGTTTTCTGAATGTTGAGTTTTAAGCCAACTTTTTCACTCTCCTCTTTCACCTTCATCAAGAGACTTTTTAGTTCTTCTTTACTTTCTGCCATAAGGGTGGTGTCATCTGCATATCTGAGGTTATTGATATTTCTCCCAGCAATCCTGATTCCAGCTTGTGCTTCTTCCAGCCCAGCGTTTCTCATGATGTACTCTGCATAGAAGTGAAATAAGCAGGGTGACAATATACAGCCTTGACGAACTCCTTTTCCTATTTGGAACCAGTCTGTTGTTCCATGTCCAGTTCTAACTGTTGCTTCCTGACCTGCATACAGATTTCTCAAGAGGCAGGTCAGGTGGTCTGGTATTCCCATCTCTTTCAGAATTTCCCACAGTTTCTTGTGATCCAGACAGTCAAAGGCTTTGGCATAGTCAATAAAGCAGAAATAGATGTTTTTCTGGAACTCTCTTGCTTTTTCCATGATCCAGCGGATGTTGGCAATTTAATCTCTTGTTCCTCTGCCTTTTCTAAAACCAGCTTGAACAACTGGAAGTTCACAGTTCACGAATTGCTGAAGCCTGGCTTGGAGAATTTTGAGCATTAGTTTACTAGCGTGTGAGATGAGTGCAATTGTGTGGTAGTTTGAGCATTCTTTGGCATTGCCTTTCTTTGGGATTGGAATGAAAACTGACCTTTTCTAGTCCTGTGGCCACTGCTGAGTTTTCCAAATTTGCTGGCATATTGAGTACAGCACTTTCACAGCATCATCTTTTAGGATTTTAAATAGCTCAACTGGAATTCCATCACCTCCACTAGCTTGTTTGTAGTGATGCTTTCTAAGGCCCACTTGACTTCACATTCCAGGACGTCTGGCTCTACGTCAGTGATCACACCATCGTGATTATCTGGGTCGTGAAGATCTTTTTGTACAGTTCTTCTGTATATTCTTGACACAGAAGCTCTATACAGTCAACAAAAACAAGACCAGGAGCTGACTGTGGCTCAGATCATGAATTCCCTATTGCCAAATTCAGACTTAAATTGAAGAAAGTAGGGAAAACCACTAGACCGTTCAGGTATGACCTAAATCAAATCCCTTATGATTATACAGTGGAAGTGAGAAATAGATTTAAGGGACTAGATCTGATAGATAGAGTGCGTGATGAACTATGGACTGAGCTTCATGACATTGTACAGGAGACAGGGATCAAGACCATCCTCATGGAAAAGAAATGCAAAAAAGCAAAATGGCTGTCTGGGGAGGCCTTACAAATAGCTGTGAAAAGAAGAGAAGTGAAAAGCAAAGGAGAAAAGGAAAGATATAAGCATCTGAATGCAGAGTTCCAGAGAATAGCAAGAAGAGATAAGAAAGCCTTCTTCAGTGATCAGTGCAAAGAAATAGAGGAAAACAACAGAATGGGAAAGACTAGAGATCTCTTCAAGAAAATTAGAGATACCAAGGGAACATTTCATGCAAAGATGGGCTCGATAAAGGACAGAAATGGTATGGACCTAACTGAAGCAGAAGATATTAAGAAGAGGTGGCAAGAATACACAGAAGAATTGTACAAAAAAGATCTTCATGACCAACCTAGGCAGCATATTAAAAAGCAGAGACATTACTTTGCCAACAAAGGTCCGTCTAGTCAAAGTTACGGTTTTTCCAGTAGTCATGTATGGATGTGAGAGTTGGCATATAAAGAAAGCTGAGTGCTGAAGAATTGATGCTTTTGAACTGTCATGTTGGAGAAGACTCTTGAGAGTCCCTTGGACTACAAGGAGGTCCAACCAGTCCATCCTAAAGGAAATCAGTCCTGAATATTCATTGGAAGGACTGATGCTGAAGGTGAAACTCCAATATTTTGGCTACCTGATGTGAAGAGCTGACTCATTTGAAACGACTCTGATGTTGGGAAAGATTGAAGGCAGGAGGAGAAGGGGATGACAGAGGATGAAATAGCTGGATGGCATCACTGACTGAGTGGACATGAAATTGAGTAAGCTCCGGGAGTTGGTGATGGACAGGGAAGCCTGGTGTGCTGCAGTCCACGGGGTCCCAAAGAGTCGGACATGACTGAGTGACTGAACTGAACTGAACTGTACTGGGAAGAGCTGAATTTTATGTTCACAGCTGGAATTCTCATCCAGGCTCTGCGTAGGAGCAGCTGTGCAATCAGGCTCACTCCTTACCCATCTCAGTCTTTTCCTGATCTTGTAAAAGCAGTTGTTAAAGTGAGAGTGTGAGTACCCATCTGCTCTGATGGCTCATTGTGCCCCAGAGAGGGGGTGATGTGCTTCAGAGGGAAAAAGAGGGGTGTTTGCATGGCTGAGCAAGCACCTGGGTGCTGAAGGCGGCTGACCCAGAAGGACTCTGTTGGAGAGTGAATACTTGAGCTTCACCATGGCAGCTGCTGGTTTCTGAGTTGGTCTCAGCCTCTCCGTTCCTCCAGTGGCTCTGCATGTCTCTTACAGAGAACAGATAAGAATAAGGAATCAGTCAGTGGGTGAGAGGCCCTTATTTTTGTGAATGAATCACAAGATGGAGTAACAAATCTGCTGAGCCATCACCCTATCCTGAGGAGGATGTTAAGAAATTAAAGAGAAAAGTGTGACTTGACGCTGGCCTATTTTTATTCTCAGGTCGGGAGTGCTAGGGAAGGTGGGAGCTACGCCAAGTCAGACCACAAGATGTGACGTCTGGCTGATATTAAAGCTTCTGCTTTTTGGAAATAAAACACTTTCTGTAGAAAAAGGAAGGAAATAGAGGTACCAAGGTCAAGGAGATGCAAGGAATTTCCCCATTTTCCTTTTAGGATCCCAGGTGCCAGGGAAGAGAACACAGGCCACATATCTAAATGTACGGCATGTTAAATAATTCGCAAGCATCTCTTAAGACCACTGTTTCAGCTGTTATCCTTATACTGCTGAGTGTGGTGTTCGGTGTGGACATGTCATCTACAGCGTTTATTATGTTGAAGTATATTCCTTTAATATCCCATTTGTTGAGACTTTTTATTATGAAAGGATTTTGTATTTCATCAAATGCTTTTTCTACATCTATTGAGAAAATTGTATGATTTTTAGCTTTCATTCTATTAATGTGGTGCATCATATTTATTGATTTGTGTATGTTGAATCACCCTTACATGGCTAAATCCCACTTGATAGTGGTATAAAATCCTTTTAATGTGCTCTTGAGTTCAGCTTGGGATATTTTATTGAGAATTTTTGCATCTATATTTATCAGGAGCATGGGCTTGTAGTCTTTTTTTCTTGTAACATTTTTACCCAGCTTTGATATCAAAGTAATGCTGGCCTCATAAAATTAGTTTTAGCATGTTTCCTCCTTTTTGGTCTTTTGGAAGAGTTTACAAAACATTTTTGTAAATGTTTTGATAAACGTTTTTTCCTTAAATGTTTGATAAAACATTTTTCCTTAAATGTTTGATAAAAATCATTAGGGAAACCTTCTAGTCCTGGACCTTTCTTTGCTAGAAGATTTTTGATTGCTGATTCAATCTCCTTACTTATTATTGTTTTGTTCAGATTTTCTGTTTCTTCATAATTTGGTTTTTTGTAGATTGCACTTTTCTAGGAATGTACCCATGACTTTATGTTATCTCATCTGTTTGTGTAAATTGTTATGTAGTCCCATGTAATCCTTCACATTTCTGTGGTATTGTTGCAATGTTTTCTTTTTAATTTCTGATTTTATTTATTTGAGCCTTTTTTTCCTCTTTATCTTCTTTAGTGTAGCAAACTGTCAAGTTTTGATTATCTTAAAAAAAAATAGCTCTTAGTTTTGTTGATCTTTTCTGTTGTTTTTCTGGACTCCATTTAATTTATTTCTGTTCTGATCTTTGTTATTTCCTGCCTTCTGCTAGTTTTGGGCCGAGTTTGTTCCTCTTTTTTCTAGTTTCTTAAAATGTATCGTTAGATTGTTTATTTGAGATCTTTTTTTTTCTGGTGAAGATATTAATCACTATAAACTTCCCTCTTAGAATATTTTGCTGCATCTTATAAGTTTTAGTTTCCATTTTCACTTTTTCAAGATATCTTTTGATTCTTCATTTACCCATTGTTTAGGAGGGTTTGTTTGATTTTCATATTTGTGAATTTTCCACTTTTTCTCCTGTTATTTATTGATGGCTTTATACCATTGTGTTCAGAAAAGATACTTGCCATGATTTCAGTTTTCATACATTCATTGAGACTTATTTTGTTATCTACCATACGATCTATCTTGGAAGATGTTTTGTGTATGATTGAGAAGAATGTGTTTTCTGCTTCTGTTGAGTGAAATGTTCTGTTTGCCTGTCAGGTGTATTTTGTCTAAAGTACAGCTCAAGTCTAACATTTTCTTATTGATCTTCTCTCTGGATAACCTATCTATTGTTGAAAATGATGTATTTAAGTACCCTACTATTATTGTATTGTTGTCTATTTTTCCTTTTAGATCTATTAGTATTTGCTTAATATGAATATTTAATTATTTCAATGTTGGGTGCACATGTACTTATAATTGTTACATTCCCTTGATGAATTGACACCTTGGTTGTCATGCAATGACCTTCCTTGTCTCTTACAGTTTTTGGCTGAATGCCTATTTTGTCTTCCTTGCCACTAGTGCCACCTGGGAGAGTATATATACTATCAGAAGTATCAGTTCAGTTCAGTCGCTCAGTCATGTTCGACTCTTTGCGACCCCATGAATCGCAGCACACCAGGCCTCCCTGTCCGTGACCAACTCCCGGACCCAGACTCACGTCCATCGAGTCAGTGATGCCATCCAGCCTTCTCATCCTCTGTCATCCCCTTCTCCTCCTGCCCCCAATCCCTCCCAGCATCAGAGTCTTTTCCACTGAGTCAGCTCTTCACATGAAGTGGCCAGAGTACTGGAGTTTCAGCTTTAGCATCATTCCTTCCAAAGAAATCCCAAGGCTGATCTCCTTCAGAATGGACTGGTTGGATCTCCTTGCAGTCCAAGGGACTCTCAAGAGTCTTCTCCAACAACACAGTTCAAAAGCATCAATTATGCGGTGCTCAGCCGTCTTCACAGTCCAACTCTCACATCCATACATGACCACAGGAAAAACCATAGCTTTGACTAGACGAACCTTTGTTGGCAAAGTAATGTCTCTGCTTTTGAATATGCTATATAGGTTGGGCATAACTTTCCTTCCAAGGAGTAAGCATCTTTTAATTTCATGGCTGCAGTCACCATCTGCAGTGATTTTGGAGCCCAGAAGAATAAAGTCTGACACTGTTTCCCCATCTATTTCCCATAAAGTGATGGGACCGGATGCCATGATCTTTGTTTTCTGAATGTTGAGCTTTAAGCCAACTTTTTCACTCTCCCTTTCACTTTCATCAAGAGGCTTTTTAGTTCTCTTCACTTTTTGCCATAAGGGTGGTGTCATCTGCATATCTGAGGTTATTGATATTTCTCCTGGCCATCTTGATTCCAGCTTGTGTTTCTTCCAGCCCAGCGTTTCTCATGATATACTCTGCATAGAAGTGAAATAAGCAGGGTGACAATATACAGCCTTGACAAACTCGTTTTCCTATTTGGAACAAGTCTGTTGTTCCATGTCCAGTTCTAACTGTTGCTTCCTGACCTGCATACAGATTTCTCAAGAGGCAGGTCAGGTGGTCTGGTATTCCCATCTCTTTCAGAATTTTCCAGTTTCTTGTGATCCAGACAGTCAAAGGCTTTGGCATAGTCAATAAAGCAGAAATAGATGTTTTTCTGGAACTCTCTTGCTTTTTCCATGATCCAGCAGATGTTGGCAATTTGATCTCTGGTTCCTCTGCCTTTTCTAAAACCAGCTTGAACATCAGGAAGTTCACGGTTCACATATTGCTGAAGCCTGGCTTGGAGAATTTTGAGCATTACTTTACTAGCGTGTGAGATGAGTGCAATTGTGAGGTAGTTTGAGCATTCTTTGGCATTGCCTTTCTTTGGGATTGGAATGAAAACTGACCTTTTCCAGTCCTGTGGGCACTGCTGAGTTTTCCAAATTTGCTGGCATCTTGAGTGCAGCACTTTCACAGCATCATCTTTCAGGATTTGAAATAGCTCAACTGGAATTCCATCACCTTCACTAGCTTTGTTCATAGTGATGCTTTCTAAGGCCCACTTGACTTCACATTCCAGGATGTCTGGCTCTAGGTCAGTGATCACACCATTGTGATTATCTGGGTCATGAATATCTTTTTTGTACAATTCTTCTGTGTATTCTATTCTTTTGGTTTCCACTTGCATGAAATATCTGTTTCCATCCCTTCACTTTGAGCCTGTGTGTGTCCTTAAAACTGAAGTAAATTTCTTGGAGGAAGCATATAGTCAGGTCCTGTCTTTGTAATCCATTCAGTCACACTATGCTTTTTGGGGAGAATTTAGTCCATTCACATTGAGAGTACTAATTGGTAGGAAAAGACCTAAACTGCCATCTTATTGTTTCTTGATTATTTTGTGGTTGCCCGGTTCCTTTCTTCCTCTCTCATTGCCTTTGTGAACTGGTACTTTTTCAAAGTGGTGAGTTTTGATTACCTTCTCTTTATCCTTTATGTATCAGCTTTTATGTAGTTTTTTGCTTTGTGGTCACCTTGAAGCTCACATAATATAACTTATAGATATAATAGTCTATTTGCACTGATAACAACCTTGGTTGCATACCAAAACTCTACTTACTTCAGTTCAACCACTCAGTCATGTCCAACTCTTTGCGATCCAATGGACTGCAGCATTCCAGGCTTCCCTGTCCATCACCAACTTCCAGAGTTTACTCAAACTCATCTCCATTGAGTTGGTAATGCCATCCAACCATTTCATCCTCTGTTGTCCCCTTCTCCTCCCACTTTCAATCTTTCCCAGAATCAGGGTCTTTTCCAATCAGTCAGTTCTTTGCATCAGGTGGACAAAGTATTGGAGTTTCAGCTTCAGCATCAGTCCTTCCAATGACTATTCAGGACTGATCTCCTTTAGGATGGACTGGTTGGATCTCCTTGCAGTCCAAGGGACTCTCAAGAGTCTTCTCCAACACCACAGTTCAAAAGTATCAATTCTTTAGCACTCAGCTTTCTTTATAGTCCAAGTCTCACATCCATACATGACTACTGGAAAAACCATAGCTTTGACTAGATGGACCTTTGTTGGCAAAGTAATGTCTCTACTCTTTAATATGCTGTCTAGGTTGGTCATAACTTTTCTTCCAAGGAGCAAGTGTCTTTTAATTTCATGGCTGTAGTCACCATTTGCAGTGATTTTAAAGCCCCCCAAAATGAAGTTTGTCACTATTTCCACTGTTTCCCCATCTATTCGCCATGAAGTGATGGAACTAGAAGCCATGATCTTAGTTTTCTGAATGTTGAGTTTTAAGCCAACTTTTTCACTCTCCTCTTTCACTTTCATTAAGAGGCTCTTTAGTTCTTCTTCGCTTTCTGCCATGAGGGTGGTGTTATCTACATATCTGAGGTTATGGATATTTCTCCCAGCAGTCTTGATTCCAGCTTGTGCTTCATCCAGCCTGGCATTTTGCATGATGTAATCTGCATAGAAGTTAAATAAGCAGGGTGACAATATGCAGCCTTTTTGTACTCCTTTCCCTATTTGGAACCAGTCTATTGTTCCAAGTCCAGTTCTAACTGTCGCTTCTTGACCTGCATACAGATTTCTCAGGAGGCAGGAAAAGTGGTCTGGTATTTCCACCTGTTTCAGAATTTTCCACAATTTGTTGTGATCCAAACAATCAAGGGCTTTGGCATAGTCAATAGAGCAGAAGTAGATGTTTTTTTCTGGAACTCTCTTGCTTTTTCGATGATCCAACAGATGCTGGCAATTTGATCTCTGGTTCCTCTGCCTTTTCTAAATCCAGTTTGAACATCTGGAAGTTCACAGTTCACATACTGTTAAAGCCTGGTTTGGAGAATTTTGAGCATTAGTTTACTAGCATGTGAGACGAGTGTAACTGTATGATAGTTTGAACATTCTTTGGCATTGCCTTTCTTTGGGATTGGAATGAAAACTGACCTTTTCCAGTCTTGTGGCCACTGCTGAGTTTTCCAAATTTGCTGCCATATTGAATGCAGCATTTTCACAGCATCATCTTTTAGGATTTGAAATAGCTCAACTGGAATATCATCACCTCCACTAGCTTTGTTCATAGTGATGCTTCCTAAGGCCCACTTGACTTTGCATTCCAGGATATCTGGCTCTAGGTCAGTGATCCCACCATTATGGTTATCTGGGTCATGAAGATCTTTTTTGTATAGTTCTTCTGTGTTTTCTTGCCATCTCTTCTTAGTATCTTCTGCTTCTTTAGGTCCATACCATTTCTGTCCTTTATTGTACCCATGAATATTTGCATGAAATGTTCCCTTGGTATCTCTAATTTTCTTGAAGAGATCTCTAGTCTTTCCCATTCTGTTGTTTTCCTCTATTTCTTTGCATTGATCACCAAGGAAGGCTTTCTCATCTCTCCTTGCTATTCTTTGGAACTCTGCATTCCAATGGGTGTATCTTTCCTTTTCTCTTTTGCCTTTAGTTTCTCTCCTTTTTCTCAGCTATTTGTAAGCTCTCCTCAGACAATCATTTTGCCTTTTTACATTTCTTTTTTCCTGAGGATGGTCTTGATTACTGCCTCCTATACAATGTCATGAACCTCCATCCGTAGTTCTTCAGGTACTCTATCAGATCTAATCCCTTGAATCTATTTGTTACTTCCACTGTATAATCCTAAGGGATTTGATTTAGATTGTACTTGAATGATCCAGTGGTTTTCCCTACTTTCTTCAATTTAAGTCTGAATTTGGCAATAAGGAGTTCATGATCTGAGCCACAGTCAGCTCCTGGTCTTGTTTTTGCTGACTCTATAGAGCTTCTCCATCTACTTACTTAACCCCTTTCTATGTTTGTTATGCTACAATTAGCCTCTCTGTATGTAACAAATTATTGTGGCTATATTTATTTTTAATACTTTTGTTCTTTAACATTGGTATTAGAGTTAAGTCATTAATATATAATTGTATTACAGTACTAGAGTATTCTGAATTTGACTGTATGCTTACCTTTGTGTGTTGTATATTTTCATATAACTAATTAGTGTCTTTTTATTTCTGTTTACAGAACTCCTTTCAGCCGTTCTTCTAAGACAGTTCTAGTGGTAGTAAATTCCTTAAGTGTTTGTATATCTGGGGAAATCTTTCTCTTTCTTTATTTCTAAATGACAGCTTTTCCAGGTAGAGTGTTCTTGATTGGCAGTTTTGTTGTTGTTGTTGTTTAAGCACTTTGATGATAACATCCCACTCTCCTGACTGTTCGTTTCTTCGTGAGAAATCTACTGACAGCCTTATGGGTGTTGCTTTTTTAAGTTGCAAGCTTCTTTTCTCTTGCTCCTTTAAAAATTCTCTTTGTCTTTGATTTTTGACAGTTTTATTAAAATATGTCTTGGAGAAGGTCTCTTTGAATCTGTTTAGGGACCTATGAACTTCATCAACTTGAATATCCAAATCTTTCTACAGATTTGGGAAGTTCTTAGCCACTATTTCTTTAAATAAGCTTTCTTTCCCATTCCTCCATCTCTTCTCCCTCTGGGACTTCAGTAATTCACAGATTGTTTCTTTATTCTGTAGACCACAAAGTCATTCTTCAGTCTTTTTCTTTTTCCTTCTCCTCTAACAATTTCAAAGGTCCTGTCCTCTATTTTACAAATTCTTCTTCTTGGTCCATTCTGCTGTTGATGGAACCTATTGCATTTTTTCATTTCATTCACTGTATCTCCAGCCCCAGAATTAAAAAAAAAAAAAAATTGTTTCTATCTCTTTGTTAAACTTATCATTTTGTGCATTTTTGGCCTAATTTTGTCAAATTGTCTTTCTTCACATTCTTGTAGCTCATTGAGATTTCTTAAAAAGGCCATGTTAAATTCTTTTTTTTTTTTCAGGGAAATTATAGATCTCCATGTCTTTGGAGTCAGTTACTGGAAAATTATTGTGATCCTTTGATGCTCTTATGTTTCCTTAATTATTCGTATTTCTTGAAGTCTTGTGTCACTTTCTTCAAAGTTGTGTGTGTGTGTGTGTGTGTGTGTATTTATTTATTTGGCTACATTAGGTCTTAGTTGCCGCCCTCGGGATCTTCGATCTTCCTTGCAGCATTCAGGATCTTTAGTTCCCTGACCAGATATTGTACTTAGGCCCCCTGCACTGCGAGTGCCAAATCTTAGCCACTGGGCCACCAGGGAAGTCCCACTTTCTTTGAATCTGAAGAAGCAGTCACACTCTCGGGTCGTAACTGAGTGACTTCAGGAGAGAAATACTTTCCATCGGCACTGCTAGGGATTTTGACTCTGTCTCAGAACGTCTAAATATATGCTTGCTCCATGCTTTCCTGGTGGCTCAGATGGTAAAGCGTCTGTCCGCAATGCGGGAGACCTGGGCTCGATCCCTGAGTCGGGAAGATCCCCTGGAGAAGGAAATGGCAACCCACTCCAGTACTCTTGCCTGGAAAATCCCATGGATGTAAGAGCCTGGTAGGCGCAGAGTCAGACACGACTGAGCAACTTTTCTTTCTTTCTTTCCATGCTTTAAGCTCCCTCTTGTGGTAGAATCCTTCAACTTGCTTGCCTTCTCTCAAGCCTGCAACACACCAGGCCAAGTACTGACAGCCTGGCTTGCTTTCTCAAGGGCAGAACTGATGCCAAGGTAGATCTCTGCCTGGGGCACAGATTCAGCCAGGTTTTCTGCGTGTGCTCACTAGGTGGCGCCCAGGCTCAGGCAGGTTTTTTTAATTGCGTGTGCTCACTCGGTGTCTGCCAAAGCCCACTCTAGTCATTTACAAGGACCGTCATTAGGAACCAGCCACAGGTTGGGTATGGATGTGGGTGAGGCTCATGTGGTGATGTGGGCCTCTTAGAAGGATCTTCAGCTGAGATCTTTGGGGTCTGCAATACAATTACTAGGATCTGCCTCCCTCTGATGCCTCCCCCAAATTCTTTTTTAAAAATATTTTTTGATGTGTACCATTGTTTTAGTCTTTATTGAATTTTTGTTACAATGTTGCTTCTGCTTTATGTTTTGCTTTTTTCTGGCCCGGAGGCATCTGAGCTCCTAGCTCCCTGACTAGGGATCGAACTCTCACCCCCTGCATTGCAAGGCCGAATTCGTAACCACTGAACCACCAGACAAGTCCCTCCCCCAAAGTTCTACCTGCTGCTTTCCCAACCTCTTCTTAACCCCTGGTCGTGCAGTTCAGGACTCAGTACTCTGTGTGGAGCAAGAAAGAAGTGGGTCTCCATAGCAATGTCCACATAGCTGGGAAACTGGAGAAGTTCACACTCTCACTTCTTCCCTCCCACCCTGCCAGTCACCAACCTCCCAGGAGAAATAATCACACCAGCCAAGAAGGTTTCTCTTTGGCACTGAGTTGTGCCACTTTTGGGGAAGGGTGATGCATGTAATGTGAAATTGGTCCTCTTACTGTCTCCGATGCATGCAAACTGGAATTTTCTGTTCCAACTGTGTGGTGTGCCAACCTGGACTTCTCCAGTACAAACTTGGCTTCCACAAAGGCTCTCTCATCTGTGGGTAATTGTCTAAGTCTCTGTTCTCCAAGGGCTTCCAAACCACAGATGAGGTGCAATTCACAGGCTACTGCAGATCTCACAGTCAGGACCATGATCTGTATGCTTTTGACCTAGCATGGGTGAATGGATGGGCACAACTCCTCCCAGGTCGCTTGGCATACGGTACTGGATCTCACAGTTCCAAAAAGGCACTTTTGTTCATGGCTGGGTGCAGAACTCGTTGATGGGGATATATGAGCAAGGGATATCTTATTTGGCCATCTTCCTGACTTCAGTCTTCTTTCCATTACTTAAAAAAAATTATTTTGTGTGCTACACAGTTGCTACACAGAGACTTCCCTGGTGGCTCAGACGGTAAAGCATCTGTCTACAATGTGGGAGTCCCTGGGTTCGATCCCTGGGTCGGGAAGTTCCCTGGAGAAGGAAAAGCAACCCACTCCAGTACTCTTGCCTAGAAAGTCCCGTGGACGGAGGAGCCTGGTGTCCATGGGGTCACAAAGAGTCAGACACGACTGAGCAACTTCACTTTCACACAATTGCTAGTGTACTATTTCATTTCCTTTTTTCTTTTATTATATATTTTTGAGTTATTGTCTTAGTGGGCACAACGAAGATTGCTGTTATTACTGTCATCTGTAAGAACCTAGCTCAAGTTAACACCATCTTAATTTCAATACTGATTTTCCCTGGTGCTGCTGCTGCTAAGTTGCTTCAGTCATGTCTGACTCTGTGCGACCCCATAGACGGCAGCCCACCAAACTCCACCATCCCTGGGGTTCTCCAGGCAAGAACGCTGGAGTGGGTTGCCATTTCCTTCTCCAATGCATGAAAGTGAAAAGGGAAAATGAAGTTGTTCAGTCATGTCTGACTCTTTACGACCCCATGGACTGCAGCCTACAAGGCTCCTTCATCCATGGGATTTTCCAGTCAAGAGTACTGGAGTGGGGTGCCATTGCCTTCTCTGCTTCCCTGGTGGCTCAGTGGTAAAGAACCCACCTGCCAAGGCAGTAGACACGAGTTTCATCCCTGGGTCGGGAAGATCCCCTGGGGAAGGAAGTAGCAACCCACTCCAGTATTCTTGGCTGGGAAATTTCATGGACAGAGGAGCCTGGCAGGCTGCAGTTCATGGGGTCGCAAAAAAGTTGGACGTGACTTAGCAACTAAGCAACAATTTCAACAGTATATGTGAACTTTGACCTATAGAGCTCCATCCTTACCCCTGCTTAAAGTTGCTATGAATGGAGAAAGGGGGGTTGGAAGCTAAGGGATGCAGAAAACCTCTAGAAGTTAGAAAAGGTGCTGCAACTAAAGACCCCACCTGTGACAACCAAGACAGAGCTGCCTAATACGTAAATAAAAATGAATAAAGAAATATTAGAAGTTGGAAAAGGTATGAAAGCCGATTGTGCCCTAGAGCCTCCAGAAGGAAGCCCTCTGGAAGCCCACTAAAAGCCCTCTGGACCCACTTTAAATGTCTGATCTCCAGCACTATAAGATAATGCATTTGTGTTGTTTTAAGGCATTCAGTTCAGTTTAGTCGCTCAGTCGTGTCTGTCTCTTTTCGACCCCATGATTCGCAGCACGCCAGGCCTCCCTGTCCATCACCATCTCCCGGAGTTCACCCAGACTCACATCCATCGAGTCGGTGATGCCATCCAGCCATCTCATCCTTTGTCGTCCCCTTCTCCTCCTGCCCCCAATCCCTCCCAGCATCAGAGTCTTTTCCAGTGAGTCAACTCTTCGCATGAGGTGGCCAAAGTACTGGAGTTTCAGCTTCAGCATCCTTCCTTCCAAAGAAATCCCAGGGCTGATCTCCTTTAGAATGGACTGGTTGGATCTCCTTGCAGTCCATGGGACGCTCAAGAGTCTTCTCCAACAACACAGTTCAAAAGCATCAATTCTTCGGCGCTCAGCTTTCTTCACAGTCCAACTCTCACATCCATACATGACCACAGGAAAAACCATAGCCTTGACTAGACGAACCTTTGTTGGCAAAGTAATATCTCTGTTTTTCAATATGCTACCTAGGTTGGGCATAACTTTTCTTCCAAAAGTAAGTAAGTGTCTTTTAATTTCATGGCTGCAGTCACCATCTGCAGTGATTTTGGAGCCCAGAAAAATAAAGGCTGACACTGTTTCCACTGTTTCCCCATCTATTTCCCATGAAGTTCTGGGACCAGATGCCATGATCTTAGTTTTCTGAATGTTGAGTTTTAAGCCAACTCTTTCACTCTCCTCTTTCACTTTCATCAAGAGGCTTTTTAGTTCCTCTTCACTTTCTGCCATAAGGGTGGTGTCATCTGCATATCTGAGGTTATTGATATTTCTCCCTGCAGTCTTGATTCCAGCTTGTGCTTCTTCCAGCCCAGCGTTTAAGGCATTAAGTTTATGTTAATTTATTACAGTGGCAATAAGAAACAAGAACAGATTTTGGTGCCTGGAAGTGGGGTGCTGCTCTCCAATCGTGTATGCTAAGTTGCTTCAGTCCTGTCCAATTCTTTGCAACCCTATGGACTATAACCCACCAGGCTCCTCTCTCCAAGGGAATTCTCCAGGCAAGAATACTGGAGTGGGTTGATGTGTCCTCCAGGGGATCTTCCCAAGTGTCTTACTCAAGTGCCTGCATTGGCAGGCAGGTTCTTTACCGCTACGCCACTTGGGTAGCCAGGGGTGCTGCTACAGCAAACACTGAAAAATGTAGCAGTGGCTTTAGAATGGGGCAATGAGAAGAGGTTGGAAGAATTTTGAGAATGATAAGAAAAGCCTAGGTTTCCTGGAACAGACCCTTGGCTGCTACAGGATATGAATTCACTACACTTGGCATCCCCTCCTAAACCAGGGCCTCTTGCCAGAGCTTTGTGCTCAGAGATTCATTGTGCAAGGAGCAAGGAATCCCACGCTTAGCTGACACTGAAACAAATGGACCCAAGGTTTTCTGAAAGTGAACAGATATGCCTTGAAAAGGAAACGTGAACAGGTTATTTTGGGGACTTAAGCACATGCATGGTCCCTCCCTCAGCCTCCTCTTGTTTCAGGCCCTTTGCTTCAAATCTGCCTGACATTAGAAGATCTGATGCTCAGTAAGCTAGATGCTGATGCCCCCTTTGTTTGCACTCAGTCTGTTTTTGCCTCCTGGCCTGCACTGGAAGTTGAGTGATCAAGGCTGAGGATTGGAGGAGGGAAGGAGGGGCAAGGGAGACTGCTGGACCTGGCACAAGGGTCAACAAGTGCCTTTAATAGCCGCCAATGAATTGTCTGTTGACTGATATACTCCCAGGGCACTTGGAGAGCGTTCCTTGGAGCTTTGATGGAATCTCTCAGCCAGAATCAGGGTCTCCGGGACAGGTTCAGGAGTCTGAAAGCAGAATCCCCTCTTCCTATTCTGCTCTAGGTGGTAGAAATGAAAGCTTTCCAAAAGACACATTCCTGGATCCCCAAACCGAGGTTCTGCCGAGTTCCTATTTGTAACACATCATCGTTGTATAGTTGTTTAGTCACTAAGTCATGTCTGACTCTTGCAACCCCATGGACTGTAGCCCACCGGGCTTCTCTGTTCAGGGAATTGTGGAAGCCAGAGTACTGGAGTGGGTTGCCATTTCCTTCTCCAGGGGATCTTCCCAACCCAGGGATTGAAACAGCATCTCCTGCACTGGCAGGCAGATTCTTTACCACTGAGCCACTGGGGAAGCAGTGTATCATTATCCCCATTTTACTGATGGAGACTCAGAATATTCAACCTGCCCTAGGTGAGTCAGTGCCAGTTCTGAGATTAGGACCCCAGTGCCCTTCTGTCAGTGTTCTCCCTGCTGCCAAAGGCACTGCCTGATCAAACTTGATACACCACCCATGTCCCCACCAGAGTGGCCTGGGAATCTGCAGTTTCACCATGCAGAGTTTATTCAATAGGGCAAGACATCCACTTTCTTTAGTGGAGGAGCTGTCTGCGTCTACATGGGTCAAACGCCTCACAAGGAGATCAAATGCCATGCAAGAGAATAGACATCTTAGGTGGACACTCAGGAAGAAGAGGCTCATCCATCTAACTGGATGATTGCAGGCTCCTGGAGTTGGGACTGGGAGACAGTGGTGGAGAGCAGTGCATTCTGGTTTCAGACAAGCTGTCCCCTTAAAATGTGGGTTGTAGAAGGGACTTCCTCTTAAGCCACAGTCCTTCTGCTGCATCTAAAACACCCAGCCTTTCACTCTGCCCAGCTCGTTCTTCCAGTGTTACCTCTTGGACTCCATATTCAGACCTTCACCATTTCTTGCCTGGACCATAGCAATAACTTCTCTTTTGACCCTACTTGTCCAGGTCTGCATGAAGCCCATAAGGTACATTTACTGAAACTCATCTCTGAACCACTGAGCACAGGCATGTCCTTTCCTACTGGACAGATCATTCCCAACATCTCCTTTTAACCTACGAAGTTGGATATTAACTTGCCACCTTGATATTGAAAACTCTCTTCTCAAGCTTTATTTCTCATGCTTCCCGTCACTTGAAAGGCATGGACGTCAATTCCTATCTAATTGTTTTTCTCCCTCTTTGATGGACACGTCAGCATCACTTTTACTTCTAGGTATCTGCTCTCACTCTTTTCCTTTTCTTTTTTTCTATTTCTTTTCACCCCACATAGCTTGTGGGATTTTAGTTTCCCCACCAGGGATTGAACCCAGGCCCTCAGCAGTGAGAACATGGGCTCTTAACCACTGAACCACTAGGGAATTCCCTCTCTTTTTCTTCATGATCTGGAAATTTCTCTAGAAAATCTCATTCAATCATCAAAGATAAGTTCAAATCATGTCTTCCTTTTTTTTAAAGATTTTTTGATGTGGACCATTTTTGAAGTCTTTATTGAATTCGTTACAACATTGCTTCTGTTTTTTAATTTTTTTTTTTTTTGGCCTTGAGTTGTGTGGGGTATTAGCTCCCCAACTAAGGATTGAACTTGCAGCCCCTGCCATTGGAAGGCAAAGTCTGAGTCATATCTTCTTAATTGATCTTATCAGCGGTCATTTCCCAATGTCTACAGTGTCTGTATCACTCCAAGTTGGAGGATTAATTGGAGGGGGATAAATTAAGGGAAAGTAACTGAGTTAGGGGGAAGTTGCAATAGATTGTGAACGAGAGTGAGGGCAGGGGTCAAGGGCTGTGAACACAACAATGGTGGTGAGCTGGCTGCTGCTAAACAGATGACGAGGGTCCCGGGATCTGGGCAAATGGTGTTGGGAACTGGCGTGGTAATGATGAAATGCCTGATTGCGTCCTGCCTTAAAAATTCTTATGTAGGAACTCAGATGAGCTCACCTGGTGAAAAAGACCACAGCCAGTTCACATTCTTATTCTTCCCAAACATGAGCCCCACACTTTGAAACCCTGCTCCTCCCCCATCAACCAAGATTATACTCAGTTTTTAAAGTTTCCTTCAAGAAAATGCCAACAGTCAGGTTTTGTACAAAAATATATATATATGTATTTTTTCAATAGTTACATAATATATATTTCCACAATAGCAGTTTTAACAATGACTTAGACTATAAAACCAAAAGTTCTTGCATTAATCATTCTTGCGAGGACACTTCCACCATCCCAGGGATAGAACTGAGATTCACAGAGGAAAGCAATTTGCCCAAATCTCCATGAAAACAAACGAACAACCAAAAACAAACAAACAAACAAACAAAAAACACTAGTAGTCATGGAAGATAAACTTAAAGCATCAATAACTTAAATAAGATTAACATTACTTAAGGCATCATGTTTCACATCAATAAAGTTCATACTCTTTAAAATTATAATAAGGTAATATCAGAGGGCAGTTAGGGAAAGCCGGAAGAACACAAATTGTCTTTAGATTCTTGGGTTGTGGAGTGAGTGCTCAAGGCTTTGGAGTTTGGTTTTTCTTGTTAAGATAGTTTATGGAGTCCTGGACCCATTTCTGCTTGGGGTCTGCACATAACTCCTTGCCCAGGACGGTCTTGAAACTGCAGAGGAGAGAGAGGGGATAAGGTTAGATGGAGTGCCATTGAAATCTCAGCCTACAAATGTGGCCCATTTGCCCTGATGCTGCCATGGGAACTCAAGGAGGAAAGCAGGTGGAAGGAGGGAGCCCATGGCAAGTTGATCATATAGATGTCCCAGTTGAAACCATCCTGACTTCAGGCTAAAGAGACTAGAATGGTCTGAATGAGCACCCAGAGGGAGTGTGACGCTGGGGGGCACTTTTGGATACTGGGTTAGATCATGTAACTCTCTGACATTACGTTTGTGTGAGTCTTGCCCCTTGCACCCTGAGGAAGAACTGGACCATGGAGGGCTGGTGTGCTCAACTTACATCACAGCCTCTTTAGGACACTTGCTGCTGGTGACTCTTCTGTAGTTCATCAGCCTCTGCATGGAGATCTTCTTACTGTTGAATGTATAGCAGCAGGCGACTTGGGAGTTAATTGCATCTGGAAATAGAACCACAAAGAAAAAGCGTTTTAGAATGGACTAAGTTCTTTCCGATCTCAATCAGAGCGGAAAAGAGAAGTAAGGAGAAGGCAAAAGGGAGTCAGGTGTGCAGGGAGAACCCTTTAAATCCTAATATTTCAGCTTGTGCTTCAGAGCTACAATATCAGATGGACTCAGTTTCCTAAGCCCTAAAATGGGCATGTACCACTGACAATGAACTGAGGGAAGGGAGCTTTGTTAAAACTAGATAATTTGGGGAAATTCTGTTAGTAGGAGCAAATAACCCAAGTTATCAAAGTTAGCTAAGGGTCCCCTTTAGGTAAGAAGAAATGGATGCTTGGTTGTGAGTTTCCCTGATACCCACTGCCTCTGCAGAACTGAGTCTCTGGAGTCCAGATTTCAGATCTTCTCCTCTGGCCTCCATAGTATCTGGATATACCCTGCCAGAGACCCCCTCTCCTTATATCCCAGTCCTCAAATGCTGCTGAAAGGAGCCAGGGCAGTAAGTGCACTGGCCTCAGGTTTCCAGAGCCGGAATCCTGGAAGGAGCTGGATTTGAGGTCTACACCTGGATTCTCATCCAGGCACCGTCCAAGAGAAGCTGTGTGATCGAGCTCACTCCTGTGTCTCTTGGACTTTCCTGATCTTGTAGTGAAAGTGAGAGTGCAGGTAGCCTTCTGCTCTGCTGGCCCAGCATGACCCAGAGAGGGGGCAGTGAGCTTCAGAGCGAAGGAGAAGGGGGCTCACCTGGCTGAGCGAGCACCTCGGTGCTGAAGGCAGCTACTGTGAGTAGCAGGCACAGGAGGGCAGCGGAGACCTTCATGTTGCAGCGAGAGGATTCAAGTTTCAGCGTGGAAGCTGTTGGTCTCTGGTTTGGCCTCTCTGCTCCTCCAGTGGCTCTGCCTGTCTTTTATTGAAAACCGAGAGGGTGGAGCCCATGAGAGAGTGAGGCTGGCCCCGGGAGGCATCCTCCTCAATGAATGACGAAGTGGAATCTGAAACGTGCTGAGCAAGTGAAGCAGCCAGGACATTTCCAGGAAGTAGGAGAGGGAAGTGGTGGGTCAGGACTGGGCAATTTTCCATTTGCAGCGAAGATCAAAAGAAAGGGGGAGGGGCAGGGTGCAGTTATATTCAGAGAGACCACAGACATAAACCAAATGGTTTATTCTTAAGATTCCCCTTTTTCTGAAGTGAAAACTCTGAAGAAAAGAAAGGAAGCCAGGGAAACAAGTCACAAGGATGCTGAAAGAAAGGATTCTCCCCCAAACTCCCCTCCCAGCCAGGCTGCCACATAACACTGAGCAGAGTTCCCTGTGCTATTTAGAAGGTCCTTGTTGGTTATCCAGTTAATAAATATAGCAGTGGATCGCTATATGCATAATAAGAAATAGGTTCTATTGAGCAAATGACTGGTCCACCCTCAAACAACAGCCCAGGGACCTTCAAGCCAAGGAGGAGTCCTGAAGTCTTGGCAGGCACCCCCAACAGCGTATTAAATCCTTTTGCTCTTTAAAATGTAGGATAGTGGTACAAGTGAAGCTTAGTAGAACTATAGGGTTTTTTTTTTTTTAAACTATAAAGCTGACTTCTATTAATAGAATCATCAGATTTAAGCTGTGGAAGAAGCCATCTATATCATGCAGATGTAATACTCATGCAGTACCTAACTCTGAACTGGGAATATTCAGTACCCCAACCCCATCCAGTAGGTATTGTTCATTTCCATTTTACAGTCAGAAAGCCAAGGTACAGAGGAGTTAAGGAACCTGTTCAAGTTCCCCCAAACAAAACCCAGGGTCTGTGCTGTCACGACTAGGACATACTTTGAGAGGAAGGGGCACATTCTCCAGCTGGCTGCCTGGTTATATATCTGGATGCCTCTGGCCTCAGTCTCTGCCAAACCAGCAGACATCTGAAAGAGAGTTGAGGACATTCCTCGCGGTTAAGTTATTACAGGAATCTGGAGCCTGTGGTTAGCACGGCAGGCAGACAAGACAAGACAAGAGGCGTGTCCTCGGCTATGGCAACTGTTATCCCAGTTTCTTTAGGATTCCCAAGGAGAAGGCGTGAGCCAAAGAACAGTCTTCCTGGAATTAGAATGGCCGCCTTCATGCTGCAACTCCGCCTTAGACTTCCTCAGAAATCCCAGAATCCGTCATAACACCTAAAAGACCTTAGTGTTCATTTCATTGAACTCTTTTCTTTCACAAATATGACAGAATTCTTTGAGGCATGCCAGTGGCTGAGCCAAGCCTCGGATTCAGGTCTCGACTCCCCTGATTCTACTGCCTCATGATTCTGAGCTTGCTTGGCTTTGCCCAGTGGGCATGGAAGTTCCTGCTGATCTGTCTCAGAGTCTTTGAGACAATGTCTTTGAAACATATGGAACTTTTGGGAAGAACTGGCTGCCAATCAGTGCATTTGTTTTTGTTTGTTTTTTAAACTTATTATTTTATATTGTAGTATAGCTGATTAACAATGTTGTGATCATTTCAGATGGACAGCAAGGAGACTCAGTCATACAGATACATATATCCATTCTCCCCCAAACTCCCCTCCCATCCAGGTTGCCCCATAACAATGAGCAGAGTTCCCTGTGCTGTTCAGAAGGTCTTTGTTGGTTATCCATTTAATAAATATAGCAGTGGATCACTGTATTCATAATAAGAAACGGGTTCTATTGAACAAATGACTGTGTCTGGTCCCTAGTTAATGGTCAGTAATGGCAAAGAGCAGTGGCTGACATCATTGAGTGTTTTCCAGGAGCCAGACCCTCTGCTGGGGTGACTGGCGACATTGTCTCATTGGTCCTCCAAACAACCCAACTTGCTTTATGTTGAAAAGGAAGTCAACTAGCTTTGTCTAGGATCTCACAGGTAGTAGCAGGTGGGGCTGAGATTCTCACCCAGGACACTTGGATACCAGAATCCCTACTTCCTGGCACTGGGCTTAATGTCTTAGGATGGATATTGGTTTCCTAGAGAATCTAAGAGATGGTCTGGGAATACATGCCTGAAGTTACACCTAGTCTCCATTCCTGAAAACACTTGATTCATTCAGTAAGAATGGACTGAATCACTGGCAGAGCACTGAGCCAAACAGAGATTTCAACCTAAGTTGGGGGCACCGTGGGAGGGAGTTAGAGTCAGACAGAAGGTAAATAGGGCTCCAAGAGGAGTGGAAGCAAAGAAGCGCACGAGTTAATCTGTTCTCTTTGTCCTGCCTTTTGGAATTACACCCAAGAATCTGGAATGGCCTCTCTGATTTGAATATACTGTCTAGGTTCATCGTAACTTTCCTTCCAAGGAGCAAGTGTCTTCTAATTTCATGGATGTAGTCACCATCCTTAGTGATTTTGGAGCCCAAGAAAATGAAATCTGTCACTGCTTCCATATTTGCCCCTTCTATTTTCCACGAAGTGATGGGACTGGATGCCAGGATCTTCATTTCTGAATGCTGAGCTTCAAGCCAGCTTTTTCACTCTTCTTTTTCAGCCTCATCAAGAGGTTCTTTAGTTTCTCTTCACTTTCTGCCATTCGAGTGGTATCATTAGTGTATCTGATATTGATATTGACTGATATTTCTTGTTGGTATTTCTCTCGGAAATCTTGATTCCAGCTTGTGCTTCATCCAGCTCGGCATTTCGCATGATGTACTCTGCGTATAAGTTAAATAAGCAGGGTGACATTATACAACCTTAACCTACCCCTTTTCCAATTTGGAACCTGTCCATTGTTCCACGTCCAGTTCTAACTATTGCTTCTTGACCTGCATACAGGTTTCTCAGGAGACAGGTAAGGTGGTACTCCCATCTCTTTAAGAATTTTCCACAGTTTGTTGTGATCCACAGTCCAAGACTTTAGTGTAATCAATGAAGCAGAAGTAGATGCTTTTCTGGAACTCCTTTGCTTTGTCTATGATCCAATGGATGTTGGCAATTTGATCTCTGGTTCCTCTGCCTTTTCTAAATCCAGCTTGTAAATCTGAAAGTTCTCAGTTCACATACTGCTGAAGCCTAGCTTGAAGAATTTTGAGCATAACCTTACTAGCATGTGAAATGAGTGCAATTGTGTGGTACATTGAACATTCTTTGGCACTGTACTTCTTTGGGATTGGAATGAAAACTGACCTTTTCCAGTCCTGTGGCCACTGCTGAGTTTTCTAAATTTGCTGACATGTTGAGTGAAGCACTTTACCAGCATCATCTTTTAGCATTTGAAATAGCTCAGCTGGAATTCCATCACCTCCACTAGCTTTGTTCATAGTAATGCTTCCTAAGGCCCGCTCCACCTCGCACTCCAGGATGTTTGGCTCTAGGTGAGTGAGCATACCATTGTGGTTATCCTGGTCACTAAGACCTTTTTTGTATAGTGTATTCTTGCCACCTCTTCCGAATCTCCTCTGCTTCTGTTAAGTCCGTACAATTTCTGTCCTTTATTGTGCCCATCCTCGCATGAAATATTCTCTTGATATCTGCAATTTTCTTGGAGAGATCTCTAGTCTTTCCCATTCTATTGTTTTCCCGTGTTTCTTTACATTGTTCTTTTAAGAAGGCCTTCTTATCTCTTTGCTATTCTCTGTAACCCTGCATTCAATTAGGTGTCTCTTTCTTGCTTTCACTTCTCTTCTTTGCTCAACTATTTGTTAAGCCACCTCAGACAACCACTGTGCTTTCTTGCTTTTCTTTTCCTTGCTGATGGTTTTGGTCACCCTCTCCTGTACAGTGTTATGAACTTCCGTCTGTAGTTCTTCAGGCACTCTGTCTAGCAGATCTAATCCCTTGAATCTATTCTTCAGCTACACTGTATAATCATAAGGTATTTGATTCCGATCATACCCAGATGGCCTAGTGACTTTACCTACTTTCTTCAATTTAAGCCTGAATTTTGCAATAAGGAGCTTATGATGTAAGCCACGGTCAGCTCCAGGTCTTGTGTTTCTGACTATAGATCTTCTCCATCTTTGGCTGTAAAGAATATAATCAATTTGATTTTGGTATTGACCTTCTGTTGTCCATGTGTAGAGTTATTTCTTGGCTTATTGAAAATGGATGTTTGCTATGACCAATGTGTTCTCTTAACAAAATTCTCTTAGCCTTTGCCCTGCTTCATTTTGTACCCCAAGTCCAAACTTGCCTGTTACTCCAGGTATCTCTTGACTTCCTAGTTTTTCATTCTAATCCCCTGTTATGAAAAGGACATCTTTTTCCTGGTGTTAGTTCTAAAAGGTCAGTCTTCCCTGGTAACTAAGACAGTAAAGAATCTGCCTATAATTCAGGAGACCTGGGTTTGATCCTTGGGTCTGGAAGACCCCTGGAGAAGAGAATGGAAACCCAATCCAGTATTCTTGCCTGGAGAATTCCATGGACAGAGGAGCCTGGCTGGCTATAGTCTGTGGGGTTGCAAAGAGTCAGACATGACTGAGTGGCTAAAACGAACACACACTAGAAGGTCTTATAGGTCTTCATAAAACCGGTCAGCTTCAGCTTCTTTGTCATTAGCAGTTGGGGCATAGACTTGGCTTACTGTGATGTTGAATGGTTTGCCTTAGAAACCAAGGCTCTACTCCAATATAAAATGAAAAGTTTTTTAGAAAGCTGAATTGGACTACAATAGCTCAATAAATAAATAAAGGTGTTGAGATCTTGAGACTGCTTTCTCCTGATTCTGCCAGGCTATTATCACACCTTGTCCCCTAACCAAAGGCCCGGTAGACATTCTGTAGTAAATCTCCTCATTTTTGCGTAAGGAGATCAGATTTTTGCTATGGGCAGAGACAGGTCAAGCTGGCCTCTGTTTGCACATGGTCACTCAGAGAAGTGTTCTGTTTGTTTTTTTTTTCCCCTGAGTTTTCAGACGTATTTCTGAGTATTTGAAGCTGTGTTACTCCTTCAGGAAGGCATCACCATTTTTGGAAAGTGACTGGGTCACTGCACGTGACAGGCAATAAGCAGGATCAAAGGAGAAATTATGAATCAGAAGAGAAAGTCTTCTGGAAGGTGGTAGCCATCTCCCTCTCACTTCTGCTCTGTCAAGAATAGTTGTTCTTCCCAGCTGGAGGGTCAGTCACTGCGTGGGAGAAATGAGTCAAAATTTCCACTCTGAGATGGCTTTGGAAGTTCCCAGATTCCTTGGAGAAGAGGCACTTGGCTGGAGCCTGAATTCCAGATGCTGGGCTTGAAGCCAGCCAGAGACGTCTCACGTGGGGCTGTGCTGGGAACATCCCAGCGCAAGGTCTGGCTTGGCCCCCTGCTTGAGGGCATACAAGGGAAAGGCTGGGGAGCAGGGGGAGTGGGGAGGAGGTGGAGTCAAGGTTTTGCTGTTCTCCAGAATCCCCAGTCCCCCTGGACCCCTCCTCAACAACGCACAGATGAGGAATGGGAAAGTTACTCATGGTGAATAATCCTTGCTTCCTTCCTCCCCATGGGCTGACACCCCCACCTCCCACCCAGGATCCTCCACATGGACCTTGATCATAGGCTCAGACTCCCACTCAGGGTCAGAGGTAAAGGAAAGAGGAATAAAGAGTGAGCTTTCTAGAAATATCTGAAGCCAGCATCTAACCCTTGCCTTGGTCCCTTGCCCAGTTTGCTTGCTTTCCTCTCTGCCCCTAGCTAGGGCACGCTTCCCTCTGCTTGCAATGCTCCTCCAGCTCAGGCCTTAGAGTGAGATGCACAGGAAGCTTTGTGCCCCTTACATAATTTCTAGACACCTCCCCAGGCTTCTTTAGCTGCTACACATTAGCTCTGAGCTTTAGGGAGATCAGTGCTTATTTTAACGGGACCCCAACTCTGAGATCCCTTGCCTTTCAAGGATGAGAAATTCATTCTTTATTCTTTGTTTAAATATTTATTTATTTGGCTATACCAGGTCTTAGATGCGGCATGTGGGATCTAGTTCCCTGACCAAGGATCGAACCCCTGGGCCCACTGCATTAGGAGCACAGAGTCTTAGCTGCAGGACTATCACGGAAGCACCCATTCTTTATTCTTGCACAGAATGTCAGATAAAAACAGAACCTTACAGATCATCTTCCTGTTTCACAGATGGAGAAACTGAGGCCAAGAAAGAGGCTGTGACAGGCCCAAAGTGACATGGTAGACGAAGGGCAAAGTTTGTGGGGATTTGTCCACATCTGGGCTCTCAGTGTAGCACTGGCAGACTGGCTCCTTGTTACGACATGCAAACAGTTAGCATCTATTCTATGCAGAACACCAGGTAGTGGGCTGGGGGTGGAGGATGGGAAAAGTGAACCCAACATGCAACTTGCTTTCCAGAAGAGATGAGTGAGCATCCATGGTAAGGTGGGATGGGTATAAAAATAAACGAAAGCAGCATTCACCCCAAGGTTCAGCATCCAGACATTTCCTGTGTGCTTTGTGGAACTGCCCCAGGTTTATATGCATGAAAGCACTGAGGATGTTTGGGAGGGAGTCAGGAGGAGATAGCTTATGGGAAAAGAAAGGGAAAAATCCACCTACAGCGACCCAACACAGGGTGGCTGTGGGAGGGAGTGGGGTCTCAGGCAAGACCTGAGGGTATTTGGGGGTTTGTCACTTACTGCCTTCAGGGCCAGCCCTCAGTTCAGTTCAGTTCAGTGACTCAGTCATGTCCGACCCTTTGCAACCCCATGAACTGCAGCACGCCAGGCCTCCCTGTTCATCACCAACTCCTGGAGTCCACCCAAACCTGTCCATTGATTTGGTGATGCCATCCAACCATCTCATTCTCTGTTGTCCCCTTCTCCTGCTCTCAATCTTTCCCAGCATCAGGGTCTGTTCAAATGAGTCAGCTGTTTGCATCAGATAGCCAAAGTATTGGAGTTGCAGCTTCAAAATCAGTCCCACCAATGAACTTTCAGGTCCGATCTCCTTTAGGATGAGCTGGTTGGATCTTCTTGCAGTCCAAGAGTCTCTCAAGAGTCTTCTCCAACACCACAATTCAAAAGCACCAATTCTTTGGCACTCAGCTTTCTTCATAGTCCAACTCTCACATCCATACATGACCACTGGAAAAACCATAGCCTTGACTAGACAGACCTGTGTTGACAAAGTAATGTCTCTGCTTTTTAATATGCTGTCTAGGTTCGTCATAACTTTCCTTCCAAGGAGTAAGCATCTTTTAATTTCATGGCTGCAATCACTATCTGCAGTGATTTTGGAGCCCAGAAAAATAAAATCAGCCACTGTTTCCATCATTTCCCCATCTATTTGCCATGAAGTGATGGGATCAGATGCCATGATCTTTGTTTTCTGAATGTTGAGCTTTAAGCCAACTTTTTCACTCTCCTCTTGCACTTTCATCAAGAGGCTTTTTAGTTCACTCTCCTCTTTCACTTTCATCAAGAGGATTTTTAGTTCTTCTTCATTTTCTGCCATAAGGGTGGTGTCATCTGCATATCTGAGGTTATTGATATTTCTCCCTGCAATCTTGATTCCAGCTTGTGCTTCTTCCAGCCAAACGTTTCTCATGATGTATTCTGCATAGAAGTTAAATAAGCAGGATGACAATATACAGCCTTGATGGACTCCTTTTCCTATTTGGAACCAGTCTGTTGTCCCATGTCCACTTCTAACTGTTGCTTCCTGACCTGCATACAAATTTCTCAAGAGGCAGATCAGTGGTCTGGTATTCCCATCTCTTTCAGAATTTTCCACAGTTGATTGTGATCCACACAGTCAAAGGCTTTGGCATAGTCAATAAAGCAGAAATAGATGTTTTTCTGGAACTCTCTTGCTTCTTCAATGAACCAGCAGATGTTGGCAATTTGATCTCTTGTTCCTCTGCCTTTTCTAAAACCAGCTTGAACATCTGGAAGTTCATAGTTCACGAATTGTTGAAGCCTGGCTTGGAGAATTTTGAGCATTACTTTACTAGCGTGTGAGATGAGTGCAATTGTGTGGTATTTGAGCATTCTTTGGCATTGCCTTTCTTTGGGATTGGAATGAAAACTGACCTTTTCCAGTCCTGTGGGCACTGCTGAGTTTTCCAAATTTGCTGGCATATTGAGTGCAGCACTTTCACAGCATCATCTTTCAGGATTTGAAATACCTCAACTGGAATTCCATCACCTCCACTAGCTTTGTTCATAGTGATGCTTACTAAGGCCCACTTGACTTTGCATTCCAGGATGTCTGGCTCCAGGTGAGTGATCACACCATCATGATTATCTGGGTCATGAAGATCTTTTTTGTACAGTTCTTCTGTGTATTCTTGCCACCTCTTCTTAATATCTTCTGCTTCTGTTAAGTCACTACCATTTCTGTCCTTTATTGAGCCCATCTTTGCATGAAATGTTCCCTTTGTATATCTAATTTTCTTAAAGAGATCTCCAGTCTTTCTTATTCTATTGTTTTCCTGTTTCTTTGCACTGATCACTGAGGAAGGCTTTCTTATCTCTCCTTGCTATTCTTTGGAACACTGCATTTAAATGGATATATCTTTCCTTTTCCCCTTTGCTTTTTGCTTCCCTTCTTTTCACAGCTATTTCTAAGGCCTCCTCAGACAGCCAGTTTGCTTTTTTGAATTTCTTTTTCTTGGAATAGTGTTGATTCCTGTCTTCTGTACAATGTCACACAAGTCCATCCATAGTTCATCAGGCATTCTATCTATCAGATCTAGTCCCTTAAATCTATTTCTCATTTCCACTATATAAGGGATTTGGTTTAGGTCATAGCTGAATGATCTAGTGGTTTTCTCCACTTTCTTCAACTTAACTTTGAATTTGGCAATAAGGAGTTCATGATCTGAGCCACAGTCAGCTCCCAGTCTTGTTCTTGTTCTTGCTGGCTGTATAGAGCTTCTCCATCTTTGGCTGCAAAGAATATAATCAATCTGATTTCGGTGTTGACCATCTGATGATGTCCATGTGTAGAGTCTTCTCTTGTGTTTTTGGAAGAGGGTGTTTGCTATGACCAGTGCGTTCTCTTGGCAGAACTCTATTAGACTTTGCCCTGCTTCGTTTTGTACTCCAAGGCCAAATTTGCCTGTTGCTCCAGGTGTTTCTTGACTTCCTACTTTTGCATTCCAGTCCCCTATAATGAAAAGGACATCTTTTTTGGGTGCTAGTTCTTGAAGGTCTTGTAGGTCTTCATAGAAATGTTCAACTTCAGCTTCTTCAGCTTTACTTGTCATGGCATAGACTTGGATTACCATGATATTGAATGGTTTGCCTTGGAAACGAACAGAGATCATTCTGTCGTTTTTGAGATTGCATCCAAGTACTGCATTTTGGACTCTTTTTGTTGACTATGATGGCTACTCCATTTCTTCTAAGGGGTTCCTGCCCACAGTAGTAGCTATAATGGTCATCTGAGTTAAAATCACCCATTCCAGTCCATTTTAGTTCGCTGATTCCTAGAAGGTTGATGTTCACTCTTGCCATCTCCTGTTTGACCACTTCCAATTTGCCTTGATTCACTGACCTAACATTCCAGGTTGCTATGCAATATTGCTCTTTACAGCATCAGACCTTGCTTCTATCACCAGTCCTATCCACAACTGGGTGTTGTTTTTGCTTTGGCTGCATCCCTTCATTCTTGGGCACCTACTGACCTGGGGAGTTCCTCTTTCAGTGTCCTATCTTTTTGCCTTTTCATGCTTTCATGGGGTATCAAGGCAAGAATACTGAAGTGGTTTGCCATTCCCTCCTCCAGTGGACCACATTCTGTCAGAGGCCAGCCCTCAGGGACCAGCATTTGAGTCTTACAGTGAGTCTACAGAGGGTGCTGTGGGTGAGGGGGTCACGTCTAGGAAAACTGGTAGAATACTGACAGTGTAAGACTTGCTCCCGCTCCCCAGACAGACTGTAACCAGGGGCAGCACAGCACAGGAGAAGCCACTGTCCTCACTTGGGGTTACACTGCCCGTGGTGGCCCAGGCAGGGTCAAGGGAACTGCCGAGTTCATTTGAGGTCCCCCTGTGATGGCCCTGAACTGGGGGGCATCGTAGGGAAGCACAGATGGAGTGGAGACAGAGGATCATCACTTCAATAGTCTTCCATTGCGTCCTGCTTTTAACACCTGTGCTGAGCTCCCCTGAAGGAAAGGCAAGCGACACAGAGACACTGCAGTAACTAGAGAGACTCGGACCTGTGAGAGAAATCTTCACGGTGGTACTTTTTACTTATTTATCTATCCACCTACCTACCTACCTATCTACCTATCTATGACTTCCCTGGTGGCTCAGACGGTAAAGCGTCTACCTACAATGTGGGACACCCAGGTTCAATCCCTGGGTCAGAAAGATCTCCTGGAGAAGGAAATGGTAACCGACTCCAGTATTCTTGCCTGGAAAAATCCCATGGACGGAGGAACCTGGTAGGCTGCTGTCCATGGGGTTGCAAAGAGTCGGACAATACTGAGCGACTTCACGTTCACTTTCACCTATCTATCTATCTTTTTTTTTTTTTTGGCTCTGCTGGGTCTTCACTGCTGTGCGTGGGCTTTCTCTAGTCCCGGAGAGCAGCGGCTACTCTCTAGTTGCAGTGTGCAGGCTTCTCATTGCGGCGGCTTCTCTTATTGTGTAGCATGGGCTCTAGAGTGTGCAGGCTTCAGTAGCTGCAGCACACAGGGCTGGTAGGTGTGGCACACAGGCTCTAGAGCATTGCAAGGTAGGTTCTTAACCACTGGACCACCAGAGAAACCCTATGATGATGCTTTTAAAATGAGTCAGCAGGTTTTGAAACTTGAGTGACTATTGGATGGAGGAGGGGTGCGCTTTGGAGTGAACTTACAGAGATCAGAGATTTAAAGTGCTTACATGTCTTCCTGGGATCCTGTTAAAGTCTAGATTCTGATTCTGTGGGTCATGGGTGGGTCTGAGACTCTGAAATTCTAACCAGCTCCTGGGCAATGATGATGATACTGGTCTATGGTTGCATTAGAAGAACCTTAAAAGGGCTCAGCAGGGGAAACTGTGGTCAGGAATGGGAAACACGAGTAGTTCATTTTGTCTAGACCAGGCTTCTTATCTGTAGCACTTGGCTAGGCTTCAAGAACCATCTGGGATCATCTTCCACATTTATATGACTGTGTATTTTTTCTGTAGAGCAGGTCCAGATTACCAAAGGCATTTATGACCTCCAAATAGTTAAGGACCACAGAACCTATCCATAATAGAGAGTTCTGGTCTTCACTTCTGACCTGCTGAATTGCAATCTATAATTTTACCACATAAAGCTATATTCACCCCAGTTCAGTCAGTCGTGTCTGACTTTGCAACCCCATGAATCGCGGCACGCCAGGCCTCCCTGTCCATCACCAACTCCCAGAGTTTACTCAAACTCATGTCCATTGAGTTCTTCTTTCAGTATCCTATCATTTTGCCTTTTCATACTGTTCATGGGGTTCTCAAGGCAAGAATACTGAAGTGGTTTGCCCTTCTCCAGTGGACTGCATTCTGTCAGACCTCTCCACCATGACCCGCCCATCTTGGGTGGCCCCACCGGCATGGCTTAGTTTCATTGAGTTAGACAAAGCTGTGGTCCATGTGATCAGATTGCCTTGTGTTCTGTGATTATGGTTTCAGTGTGTCTGCCCTCTGATGCCCTCTTGCAACACCTATCATCTTACTTGGGTTTCTCTTACCTTGGACGTGGGGTATCTCTTCACGGCTGCTCCAGCAAAGCGCAGCCGCTGCTCCTTATCTTGGACGAGGGGTATCTTCTCACCACTGCTCCTCCTGACCTTGGACGTGGGGTTGCTCCTCTCGGCAGCCTCCCTCTTTTGAAATTGAAGTATAATTGATTCACAATGTTGTGTCAGTTTCTGCTGTACAACAAAACGATTCAGTTTTACATGTATATTATTTTGTTTTCTTTCCCATTATGGTTTATCACAGAATGTTGAATCTAGTTCCCTGTACTATATGGTAGGATCTTGTTGTTTATCCATTCTCTGTATAATAGTTTTCATCTGCTAACCCCAAACTCCCAATCCATTCTTCCCCTACCCTCCAATGCTGGGCAACCCTGGACAGAAGTACAGGGTTTGTGGAGTAGTCTATGCTGGACAGACTGGGTGGTAAGAACAGGAGAAAAAGGCACAGTCAGAAGAAAAAAAAAAAAACGAAGAGAGAAATCGTAAGAGAAGAGAGGGGATAAAGAAGAGGGAAACTTGAATCATGGAACCATTAGAGCCAGATGGGGCCTTGCCACTATCTAGGTGTGTGGCCTTGCCCAAGTCACTTGACATCTCTGGCCTCTTCTGTAATGTATGATTAGTAAGACAGTGTTTCTAACATTGTCATGAGACTCAGATGAAACAATAAGCCAACAGTGCTTTGCAAGCAATGTGTAAAAAGCTGTGTCATTCTGAGGGCCTGAGCAAGCTACAGCTTCCAGACAGTCTCTTAGTCCAAGCTCAGGCAGCCTCCAGTGCAGAGCATGTGGGATTTTAGTTCCCTGACCAGGGCTCGAACCTGCATCCCCTGCAGTGGAAGTGTGGATTCTTAACCCGTGGACTGCAGGGGAAGCCCCCAAACCTCCAGTCTTATTTCTTGCTATGTAAGTGGATTGGGCATCTGTATCATGCGGTCAGGTCTTGATTTCTCAGGCTCTTTTTCACTGCTGTTTTCTTGTCCACGTGTGGACAGAGAGAGAGCTTCAGGGGCTGATAAAATTGAGGGTCAGAGAAGACCAGTCTCCCAGTTGAGTGAGGGTATCAGGTCCTCATCAGAAGTTCACATTTTTTTTTCCTCTGAAGTTTATTTATTATTTATTTTTGGCTGCACTGGTCTTTGTTGCTGTGCACGGGTGTTCTCTAGTTGCTGAGAGCGGGGGCTACTCTTCATTGCAGTGCTCAGGCTTCTCATTGCAGTGGCTTCTCTTGTTGCAGAGCACAGGCTCTAGGCTTGAGGGCTTCAGTGGTTGCAGTACACAGACTCAGAAGCTTAGTTGCTCTGTGGCATGTGGGATCTTCCTGGACCAGGGTTCGAGCCCAGATCCCCTCCATTGGCAGGCAAATTCTTTAACCACTGTGCCACCAGGGAAGTCCCTGGAGGTTCACCTTCTGACAGGCCCTTGTCTGTCTCTAACCTCCTGTTGCCCCCAGACTCCTTCTCTGCTTCTAGAACTCTCTATGCTCCATCCTGCTTTAAGACCCTTGCCCAGCACCTATATGATGTCTTTCATGTAGTGGGTTCTCAATAAATATTATTTGAACCGATGAACAATCCAAGAATCTCAAATCATTTCTCCCAGATATCTGAATTATGGGCTGAGTATCAGACAGGGAAATGAGAAGCAAGAATTTTGTTTTACCAAGTTCCCCACTTCTATTTGGGGAAGAGATAGTGGTAGGGCTGGGGCAACAGTGCCTAGGCTGCTACCAAGTCATAGCTTTCGGGGGCCCCATGAAACCCTCTTTGGGCATGAGCTGTTTCTCCCTTCTGGTTACAAAACACTGCATGCCGAAAAAGAGAAACTTCAGTTGCAAAAAAAAACCTCTTTCTTTGTTAATAGTTTCCCTGGCTCACTGGTGGAGCCCCAGGTTGCAAGGCACTGGCTACACTCAAAAGCTCTTCCTGCATTTACTGTAAATCAGAGGTCCCCAACCTTAATGGCACTAGGAACAGCTTTTGTGTCATGGATGGGTTGGGGTGGGATGGTTTCAGGATGATTCAAGCTCGTTACTTTTATTGTGCACTTTACTTCTATTATTACTACATCAGCTCCACCTCAGATCATCAGACATTAGATCCTAGAGGCTGGGGACCCCTGCTGTAAACTCGAGTCTGAGAAAACGTCTGAATGCAGATGCTGAGGGTATTTGTTTGAGGGAAAAAGGAAAGTTGAAGGGTAATTGTTCTGCAAAGCACACACAACTCTTCTGGCTTAGATTAGAGGACCTTAAAACAAAGCATTAGGAAATAACTCAGTTCTAATGGCACCCCACTCCAGTACTCTTGCCTGGAAAATCCCATGGATGGAGGAGCCTGGTGGGCTGCAGTCCATGGGGTCGCTAAGAGTCAGACGCGACTGAGCGACTTCACCTTCCCTTTTCACTTTCATGCATTGGAGAAGGAAATGGCAACCCACTCCAGTGTTCTTGCCTGGAGAATCCCAGGGACCGGGGAGACTGGTGGGCTGCCGTCTATGGGGTTGCACAGAGTCAGACACGACTGAAGTGACTTAGCAGCAGCAGCAGCAGCAGCAGCAGCAGTTCTGTAGCTTATTGATTGCTCAAAAATGTAACCAGAGTAGCAAGAGAACTTTACATTGTTTTCCTTGGAGCTGTTTACAGTGGGGTGGGAATGGCAGGCGTGTAGGAGGGCAGGCACTTTTGTCCTGTATCCCCAGCATCAGCACTCAGCAATAGGGATTCGACAAATATGTAATAATGAATGAATTAGGGGGAAATAATTAGAGCTGGAAGGTACCATAGAGATCCCAGACTGAAAATCCCTGCTCTGCTTTAATTAAAATAGGAGGAAAAAAAGTTTCCCAGGATTTTAGAGAATTTATAAATCATTGCAGGCAAGCTGTGTGTGTGTGTGTGTATGTGTGTGTGTGTGTGTGTGTGTGTGTGGTGTGGGAAGTGCCTGGTCATGGATCTTAACATTTTCCAGTGAGACTGCCAGCTGTTTTTTCTATGGAAGAAACATTTCTTTGTTTAGCAAAATTTTACTGAGGCACTCATTGTAAATAGGCACTTCTTGCCCTGGAGGAAGGAAGGAAGGAAGGAAAGAAGCTTTGGTGGCCAAAGAGAAAGGCTGCCCCTCCAAAGACCCCTGGTGATGCAGAGCTGGACACAGGGAGCAAATGGACCAAACAGATATTTGCATAAGGACTAAGAGACCTCCTAAGAGGAGAGGAATTGAGACCCTTTCTTTTGAGTTCAAAATTTTGAGATGCTTTGAGTCTGAAGAGGTTCCAAATGGATCGGTGACCCAAGTTCCAAACTCAGACTGAGAATTCAGGGGCTGAGGGCTGAGGTGGGGAGACCATCTGGACCCCCTCCCTGACGCTATGGATGCAATAATCATGCTTTAGGGGCAATGGTCAAATCTGTGAGTTTAAACTGATGATGCTGCACCATGATCAAGAATAGAGGTGGCATCATTAGAGCAAGGCGCTGGGAACCCCTTTGGGGGGTGGGGGATCAGCTGTCCACAGTTACCCCTTGGTGCAGGGATGAAATCAATGGTAGACAAGAGCTCTGGCCACTGATTGGTGAGTCAGAGCACCCAGCTCTCACTTTATGTAAAATTTAGCAGCTGAACTTATCAGCTGCCCCGAATAGGTGTCCACGGTTCTCGGGCAATATGGGGAGACTGGGAAGGGGCACCTAAGCATGAATAGTTACTTTTCCTCCCAATTTCGACAACTTGGGGCTCTAGGGATTAACTGAACATAGTAAAAGAGACATGAACTGTTTTCGCCTTGAGATGATGAAAAAGACTGTCAGTTCCAGAAACACATAGTTCATTACTGTTGACAGTTCACTGCTCCCGTCCACCGCGTGCCCCCTTTCTTTTCCCCACTCCCATGCAATTAGGCTGCACTTATATTCCAAAATCATGACATGCTTTTCCCTTATATGGTTTTGATTTCATGATAGTGGTAAACATTAATCTTAAATATCTACTGAATGCCTTCTAGAACTTGTGTGCAGCCCATGATATATGCTTTACGATTCATTAAACTGTGTGATTAGCAAGAACACTGTGGGTGAGACAGGGATTATCATCCCCATTCCACGGATGAGGCAACTGAGGCTTAGAAGCTGACTTGCTCGAAGACAAGGGGTCTGAGAAATAGGAGTACTGGGATTAAACTTTACAGCTCTCCCCTCCAAGGTCATTCTTCTTTATGCTGCAACACTTCCATCCTTCTCCTGGTTGTTTTCCTTTCCCGTCATCCTGTAGCTCACCTCTCGAGATCACCTCCATCCGCTGTAAATGGAAGGCTTGGTGAGCAGGTGGAAGGGAAGGAACAGGTTAGGGGATGGAAACCAACTGACAGGGATGTTCTTTAACATGCCCTGGGTCCCTCTTCAAATGACTTTGCTGCCCCTTCATTTCAGGACCCTGCTCATGGCCACTCTCTGGACTCTGTCATCTCCCTGAACTTCTCCATTTCGTGGTACTAAACTGAGTAATCCATTTCTTTGACCACAGCGTTCCACTTCCTTCCCCTTCAGCCACTCTGTATCACTGTGTCAGCTCCTTCTCATCCCATGGCCCCTACCTGGCTTCCTTTCCTCCCCAGCCCAGCCTGGGGTCGGTCACACTCTCACCAGCATACCAGTTCTCTCATTTCTACCACTCTGTCCCCCAACCTCCCAGTCAGTGCCCAGACTCAGGTGATCCAACCCCCAATTCCCAAGCACTCCCAGGTGGTCAGGGTTTGCTGAAAATCTTGCTTTCCTCGATGGCTATGGCAGCAATGCTTTTATGTACGCCTAGTTATTTCTTTCTGCCATGCTCCACGATGGCTCTCCAAACCTTCACCATTCTCTGACATCTCTTGCTGCAACCTCAGCACTCTCAGGAGACACCCTCCTCAGTACAAGCATAGACTGTGACATGACAATGCCCTCAATGCCAGCCTCAGTGCCCGTATCAATACTTAATTCCCTCTTCATGTTAGGGTACCTCTTCTCTCCTGCCTTAGAAGACAAACTGGTCCCTCTGGTTGAGGATCACTGATCAATCCATATCCTTAATATCCTGAAGCCTTTTCCAGAACTTGGCATTCTCCATTATTTCCATGCCTTTTTGATCTCGCTCTTTCTAATCTTCTCTTCCTTCTTTCCAACCAACACACTCAAGTCTTCTTGATTGCTTAAAAAAAAAAAAAAAAAAAACTTCTTTCAAGTCCATCTTCCCTCAAATACTTCCTCCCCTTTCTTTCTATCCATAGTTGCCACTGCTGCTGCTAAGTTGCTTCAGTAATGTCCGACTCTGTGCAACCCCATAGACGGCAGCCCACCAGGCTTCGCCGTCCCTGGGATTCTCCAGGCAAGAACACTGGAGAGGGTTGCCATTTCCTTCTCCAATGCATGAAAGTGAAAAGTGAAAATGAAGTCACTCAGTCGTGTCCGACTCCTAGCGACCCTATGGACTGCAGCCTACCAGGCTCCTCCATCCATGGGATTTACCAGGCAAGAGTACTGGAGTGGGGTGCCATTGCCTTCTCCTCTATCCATAGTAGAATGATTGAATGATTAGTCTCTACTTGTGGCCTCCACATTCTCAGTGAATTTTACAATTAATTCCTCAAAAAAAATTTTTTGGGGGCCACATCATATGGGATGCAAGATCTTAGCTCCCCAACCAGGGATCAAAGCCTTGCCCTTGCAGTGGAAGCACAGAGTCTTCTATCAGGAAGTCCCTACAATTCATTCCTAACTGTTGCCTTTTACTTTCTACATCTGTTACTCAACTGCAATTCTTAGAGTCTCATCAGCTACCTCCTCACTTAAAGGAACTCTTCACAACTCTGATCCATTGTGAAATCATCGTCTATCACTCCCTCTTTCAGGAAATCCTGCCCTCCTTTCATGTCTGGGGCTCTGTTCATCTCCTTGTGTTACTCTCTGCTTCTTCTTTTTTGACACTGCGTTCACTGGCATTTCCTCTCTGTTCGCCCCTAAGTCCTGTTCTTCTCTAAGGAGTCATAGGTGTATTCTCACTCTTCATCAGAGTTTGAAGCCTGCTGGTCCCTCTCCTTGTTCTGGGCTGGAGATTCGTTCTGTTTGTCTTGTACCTTGATTCAAAAGAATGAAATTAATTGCTAATGTTTAAAGCAGAAGAGGTTTCTCATTCAAAAAACAAACAAACTGGATATATGCTCTGTCTTGGTAAAATCAGAATTAGTAGCACTGAGCCTGCATCCTTACATGGCCACGATCCATGAGAGCAGAGAGGCAGCAGTGCCTTTGGATAAAGCCTATGTTCACAGATTCACCAAAGAATCCCTTTCTCACAGCTCCACAATCTCTCTTCTATCTATTGCTCACTGCCTTCACTCACTTATCCCATCTGCCTGGCTCCTTTTAGAATGGAATCTATCACCCGGGGTCTGGACTCTTTTTCCCATGGACTCCCACATTTATGTTTCATAATCAAGCTAATTAGTCTTTAGATAAACTCTAGACTTATGTTTCTTTCCGCCCACTTGGCATTTACCTGGATGCCACTCAACTTCAACAAATTCATCTTCCCACTCCTGACTCTCTCCTTTCCCTCCCTCTCTTCTTTTTTCCTTTACTTTTTTCAACCAAGATGGAATAAGCCCCTGTGGCAGATGCAGAATTCCTACCTTGGGGAGTCAGTTTGGTTGGCAGATGTGGTAAAGGACCAGTGTTGAGGCTGTGTTTCTATAATATGGACAGCCTTTTCTCTTAGTTTGTTCATTTGAGATGGCTTCAGGCAGGGAGTCTATGGAGAATTTTTGATAACGAGTTTTATAGTTCCCATCCCTTGCTACCATTTCTGTGTGTGAGTGACTACTCTGCTGAGTGCCATGCTGAGCAGAAGACCTGCAGATCTGTCCTGATCCACAGTCCCCAGAACCACCAATCTGCTTCCCCTGCCAAGCTTTCCCATGCCCATTCAGCCAGGTGGCCAGGCCAGAGGGCAAAGGCCATCCTTAGGATTCCTTAGGTTTTTTTCCTTTTCATATATCCAATCAGTCACTAAGATCCATCTGTTGCGCTTCTTTTTAAAACTCCTTTAAAAATTTTGTTCCTGAAATATAGTTGATTTACAACTTTGTATTGGGGGTCTAGGTGGTGGTAGTGGTTAAGAATCTGCCTGCCAATGCAGGAGACACAAGAGATATGGGTTTGACCCCTGGGTTGAAAAGAAATGGCAACCCACTCCATTATCCTTGCCTGGAAAATTCCTAGCATAGAGGAGCCTGCTGGACTACAGTCCCTGGGGATGCAGAGTTGGACATGACTGTGTTAATTTCTGCTATACAGCAAAGAGATTCCATTATACAGATATATACATTCTTTTAATATTCTTTTCCACTATGGTTTATCTCAGGGAATTGAACATAGTTTCCTGTGTTATATAGTAAGACCTTGTTGTTTATCTATTCTATATACATAGTTTGCATCTGTTAAATCCTGAACTCCTGGTCAATCTGTCCCTCACTCCCTTCTCCCTTGGTAATCACAAGTCTATGCTCTATGTCTGTGAGTCTTTTTCTGTTTCATAAATAGGTTCCTTTTGTCATATTTTAGGTTCCACATGTAAGTGATATCATATGCTATTTGTCTTTCTCTTTTTGACTTGCTTCACCTAGTGTGATAATCTCCCGTTCTGTCCTGTTGCTGCAAATGGCAAACTTTCATTCTTTTTTATCACCGAGTCATATTCCATTGCTTGCCATTTGTTGCACTTCTGAAGCATCTTTGCCTTCACCTTCTCTTCTTTGTCCCAAATGACCCTGCCTTAGTCTGAATTCTATTAAAAGAATTTAATGTGATTTCCTTCCAAGAGAAATCTACCATCGAGTCCATCCTTTGTACTGATGTCAAAAGTATCTATCCCAAACCTCCAATCTGATTTGCTAAAAATATTTCAGCAGCTCTGCATGTCTACTTGATAGCCTAGAATGGCCACATCTCATGCGTCAATCCTTTCAAATACCCTGGGGTGTCAGTTCAGTTCAGTTGCTCAGTCATATTCAACTCTTTGCAACCCTATGGACCACAGCACACCAGGCTTCCCTGTCCATCATCAACTCCCAGAGCATGCTCAAACTCATGTCCATTGAGTCAGTAATGCCATCCAACCTCTCATCCTCTACCGTCCCCTTCTCCTCCTGCCTTCAATCTTTCCCAACATCAGGGTCTTTTCTAATGAGTCAGCTTTTCACACCACATGGCCAAAGTGTTGGAGCTTCAGCTTCAGCATCAGTACTTCCAATGAATATTCAGGACTGATTTCCTTTAGGATGGACTGGTTTGATCTCCTTACTGTCCAAGGGACTCTCAAGAGCCTTCTCCAACACCACAGTACAAAACCATCAATTATTTGGCATTCAGCTTCTTTATGGTTCAACTCTCACATCCATACATAGAAAGAAAGAAAGTAAAGAAAGTCAAGTCGCTCAGTCGTGTCCAACTCTTTGCAACCCCATGGACTGTAGCCTACCAGGATCCTCCGTCCATGGGATTTTCCAGGCAAGAATACAGGAATGGGTTGCCATTTCCTTCTCCAGGGGATCTTCTCAACTCAGGGATCAAACCCAGGTCTCCTGCATTGTAGGCAGACACTTTACTGTCTGAGCCACCAGGGAAGTCCATACATAGCTACTGGAAAAACTGTAATTTTGACTATACGGACCTTTGTCGGGTGTAGTGACACCAATTGGCTCATCTTTCTCAGAACATAGCCCTTGAATATATTATTTCCTTTGCTTGTAAAGGTAGTTGTGCCTTCTTCAAGAAGCCTTTCCAGACTCCTTAAGATGCACTATCCCTTTAAAACATTACACACTTTCCTTTGTACAACTCTGGATTGGACCCTGTATATTAAAGGTCATTTATATGTTTGTCTTCTGCACTGGGCTCTGAGCAAGGATAGGCAAGATCTACCTATTCTTCTTTGACTTTATCTTAGCACTTAGAACAGAGCCCAGGATTCACCCACTTATTCATTCATTCATTCAACAAGCAATAATTAAATGCCTGGGTTTCCCTGGTGGCTCAGTGGTAAAGAATTCACCTGCCAGTGCAGGAGATGAGGGTTCAATCCCTGGGTCAGGAAGATCCCCTGGAGTAGGAAACAGCAACTTACTCCAGTATTCTTGAGTGGAAAATTCCATGGACAGAGGAGCATGGCCGGCTACAGTCCATGTGGTCACAAAGAGTAGGACATGACTGAGCGATGAAGCACAGAACTAAGTGCCTAGTCTATGCTGGACGGGAACTCTACATTAGGCACATATTTGCTGAATGAATGGAGAGCCTGGGAATAGTAAGATCTCAGCTCAGTGAAAGAGTCAAAATTTGAAAAAACCTAACCTGTGTTTTGACTACATTTTGACTTGGTCTGAGCTACACTAGCAGAGAAGGCAATGGCACCCTACTCCAGTACTTTTGCCTAGAAAATCCCATGGATGGAGGAGCCTGGTAGGCTGCAGTCCATGGGGTCACGAAGAGTCGGACACGACTGAAGCGACTTAGCAGTAGCAGCAGCAGCAGCAGAGCTACACTGGGCATCCACCCAGTACACTCATCCCTGTCTACACCACCCCACCCCTGCCTCTCCCCTCCTTACCGCCAACCACTGGCTCACTTTATTACCTTGGCTGAGTGTTTGGCCACTGTGGGCCCTCATGGGCAGAAGGGAAATGATCAATCTTTGAAATTCTTTGTAATTCAGAGTTTCATTTGTCCCTTTACTTCTTCACTTCCGAGGCAGCTGCAGGAGGAGGCTATATCTCAGTTCTGGAAATTCCCCATGGCTGCTGGGTTTCCTGCCCACAAGCCCCACATTCAGATCATTTCACTTGATACTTGTAAGAATGGGCAGATCAGATACCATCATGCCATTATATAGGGAGGTCACATGACCTGTGAAGTCAAGTGCAAGAAGGTGGTGGAAGAGGGATTGGAAAGCAGGTCTTCTGCATCTAAAACCAGCCCAGCTTGGGACTCTCCGATAGTAGTGCTTTGCCGGGCATCTTGGCAAGAAAGTATGTCTGGATACCCAAATTTGAAACCAGCGTGGTCTACAGTAGGGTCTGCTCTCACATCTTGGCCAAAACCACATCCTCTTTATCCCCATTTCTCGGATATATTTTGCAATGTAATTCTTATCTTCACTGCTCTGGGCCAAACATTAAGACCCTGGTTCCCTTTCTGGTCATCAGCTTCCGCAGCTCAAATTTTCTTACAGTTGTTTTTTCAAGTTCTGCATTTTTCTTTCTCTCATTTCATTTTTTGTGTCCTTCAGATGTGTCATCATCTCAAATGGCAGTTTCAGTGACATCAGACATCCCATTTAGAAAGATGATACTGACTTTTCCAGAGATGATATTCATTTTTAGACCTTCTAGGAAAAGTAAAGTCAGAAAGTCCTTTTCTTCCCTATTATTTGCATCTTGCTAAATAAGCAGCTGCCTTGTTGGGGGCTTCTGCATTTCTTAGCTGGGCTCTTGCAGAAATCAAAAGGCAACTCTGACTCTAGATCCTCAACCTTTACTTGTGACCTTTTCTTAAGTTGACCAGAGATCAGGGTTACTAACACCCTATCAGCTCAAGAGACCATCCTTGAATCAGTGGGTACAGCCGTAGGGAAGAGGTTGATTGACATGAGCACTGCATGTCTACATTGAAAATGGTATGTTAGTTAGTGTTAGTTGCTCAGTCGTGTCTGACTCTTTGCGACCCCATGGACTGTAGCCTGCCAGGCTCCTCTGTCCATGGAATTCTCCAGGCAAGAATACTGGAGTGGGTGGCTATTCCTTTCTCCAGGGCATCTTCCTGACCCAGGTCTCCTGCACTGTGGGCAATTTCTTTAGTCTGGGCCACCAGGGAAGCTGATGGGAAGGCACCAAAGAGATCATGGTGCCCACGCCACATTTTGCAGATTGAGGCTTCTGAAGCACAGAGAAAGCAGTGGCTTGCTCACACTGCAAACTAGTGACCAGGGTTTGGGCTGAAATTTCGGTCTCTGATGACTTTTTCTGGGAAGAAGTCTTTCCTTACCACAAGGCTCTTGGTGCCCCAGGGACCTCTGGTGAATGACTTGCAAGATCTTTAAGCATAGGTTCTGGATAAATCACTTGCAGTCATTTCTACTTCATACCTCTAAACTTGAGTAAGTTCCCTGGAGGGGGTCCTATCACATGGTCACACACTGGCCACAAAAGCTCTTTGCAGACATGGTTTCAGCTCTTTGAAGCCTTGATGAAGGACATGGAGGCAGGGCCTTTTGGTCATCCCCATGCCTGTCTCAAAGCTACGGGGACACTTCTTTGCACTCACAAAAGGGAGAACTCTCCAAGGCCACCAAAGGATCTGTTCCCAAAGATGAGCCATCTTCAAGTTGCCCTTCCCGTTCTGATCATTCTAATCAAAATTATGATCCCTTAGAGATAGGCTGCATTTTAGTTGATTAAGCTCATTTTCAGGGCTTCCCAGGTGGCTCAGTGGTAAAGAACCTGCCTGCCAATGCAGGGGACATTAGAGATGCAGTTTGGTTTCCTGGGTGGGGAAGGCCCTTGGAGAGGAAGTGGTAACTCCAGTATTCTTGTCTAGAAAATCCCAAGGACAGAGGAGCCTGGCAGGCTAGAGTCCATGGGGTTGCAAAGAGAAGGACACAACTGAACAAGCATGCAAGCTCATCTGCACAATGTATCTCATATCTGGCCTTTTGCCATACTGCTCTAGAAAAACTCTTTTATCTCATTTTACAGCTGAGAGCCTAAGATTCAGAGAAGTTAAACACCTTAGCCAGGGCCATGTAGATAGAAAACAACAGAACCAAAGCTCTAAATCTGGGCTTTTTTGCTGTGTTGTTCTCACACAGAAACTCATAATAATTAAGTTCATCATAATAAACACCTTCAAACTGTCGAATTGGAGAAGACTCCAGTTCCTTGGACAGTAAGGAGATCAAACCAGTCAATCCTAAAAGAAATCAACCCTGCATATTCATTGGAAGGACTGATGCTGAAGCTTCAATACTTTGGCCATTTGATGCAAAGACTCAACTCACCAGAAAAGACCCTGATGCTGGGAAAGACTAAGGGCAAAAGGAAAAGGAGGCAGCAAAGGATGAGATGGTTCGATAGCATCACGGACTCAATGGATATGAATCTGAGCAAATTCAGTGACGTAGTGAAGGGCAGGGAAGCCTGGTATGCTGCAGTCCAAGGGGTCACAAAGAGGTGGACATGATCTGGAGACTGAATGTCAATAAACACCTTCAACAACGTTGCCTCTTTAGTCCTCTGTAGCAGTCTTATAAATTCACCTGTATTGAAATTCAGTAAATGATTGACTAGTTCACAAATTCAGGTCACCTCCCACTGTCTGGCATTTCCCCAAATACTCAGGCCTGAGCCCCATGGAGAACTCCCCATCTAGGCCCTGGAAGCCGAATAGGCAGATGGCCAAGGTCAGGCCAATGACCAGGACCCAGCTTCCTGCCCAGAGCTCTCTCTCTCCACTGACTCCAGTTGGGCCTTTCTGAGAGAAGTTAGGGGCTTTCTCATCCTAACTGACTGAAGTGTCCTCTCACCCTCATCTTTCTAAGGTGACCACTGTCCCTAGAAGGAAAATAAGACAAGAAGTGATACCATCGTTGATTAGATTAGCAGTGACCTTGAGAGGCGTTAAGTGAAAGATTTTATTTATTCATTCATTCACTCACTCACCAGTCACTCATTCACCCTCACCACCACCACCTTTAACAAGATTTTATCAAAGATCTATCCTGTGGAAGGGCTTCCCTGGTGGTGAAGTGATAGAATCAGCCTACCAATGCAGGAGACACGTGTTCAATCCCTGAGTCGGAAGATCCCCTGGAGTAGGACGTGGCAATCCATTCTAGTATTTTTCCCTGGACAGTCCAAGGAGAGTTGGACATGACTGAGCGACTGAGCATGCACGCACACATTCTGTGCAAGGCTTTGCTAGCTGCTTAGGATGCCGGGAATTGACAAAATATGGTACATGATTCAAGGAGTTCAATTGAGCTTCAGCAGATTGAAGAGAAAACTATGTCACCTTGGGCACTTCAGTCTTCGTTACACTCCAAGTCCAGCTCTTGTGTCGTCATCATCATTGGCATTGCTCTTCTTCGGGTTCTTAAAATACTTTTCCTGGATACTGCAAGGCTCCCAGTTGGGCTCTCAACCCACAATCTCACACCTCTAATCCGTCCTCCACCCTGATGCCAAAAGCTTGAAATGCCCATCCCATTGTGTCTCTTTCCTGCTGAGAATCCTTTCTGGTTCCCACCTGTCCTCAGGATAAACTCCAAGTCTCTCCATGTGCACTCCTGGAGTTTGGGGATGGCTTGGCCCCTCCCTCTAGCTCCCTCTAGCTTTATTTGTCCTCTCTTACCTCCGGCACCATGATTATTTCAGGACCAGAAAGGCCAAGCGGTTTGCAGGGACTGTGTCTTTCCTTTCTCTCCACCCAAGGCAGACTTCTGGGTCTTTGTATAAGCTGTTTCCTTTTCCTGGAGGACCTTGCTCTTCTTTATTAACAGACCAACTTCTACTCATGAAACTGAGAAGGACCCTGAGGGGCTCCTGGGCACAGAAACCTTTCCATGTCCCCTTGTTTCTTGTAGGGAATAGACTCCAGCCTCCATGACCTTCCCTGAGTTCCAAAGGGCAGATTTGAACAGTTGCCAATCAGGGAAGAGAAGGGATGCAGAGACAAGGGAGGAGCAGCCAAGAAACGATAGTGCGGCCTTGGGGTTGGGTTCTGGTTCCACTCCAAGGGATACGCATATAACAATATCTTGGAACTCTTTACAGAACTGTGTTAGTCACTCAGCTTGACCCCTTGTGACACTGTGGCCTGTGGCCTGTCAGGCTCTTCTGTCCATGGGATTACCTGGGCAAGAATATTGGAGTGGGTTGCCATTCCCTTCTCCAGAGGATCTTCCTAACCCAGAGATAGAACCCAGATCTCCTGCATTGCAGCCGGATTCTTTACCATCTGAGCCACCAGAAAAGTAATACCCACAACAAACTGAAGATCTAGCATTCTTCATTCCAGACTAAAGGGACTAGAGAAACTCTTCAAGAGAACACCTGAGGCCAGATGAAAGGAGTAGAGGCTTCAACACACCCTGCTACTTACTAGCAACCCTTCCCTTGAGCCATTGCTATAAAACTCCTCACAAAATCCCTCCAGGCTGGGACTCACAGTTTTGAGGGGTATAAGTGCACTGTGTCCCCCCTTTCCAGGCAAAGCAATAAAGCTATTCTTTTCTACTTTGCCCCAAACTCTGTCTTCAAGATTCCATTCAGTGTGGGTGTACAGAGGCTGAGTTTTGGACATCACTCATCCTGCAAAACCCAGCTCAGAGGCTCTTTCCTCCTGGAAGCCAAGGCTGGAAAAGAGGCCTTTCTTCTACATTTCTACAGCATCGCTGTTCACGCCACACAAGGGTTCATGTACGCTATTGCATTATTGATCTCACCTGTCTCCCTCATTTATCTCTGAGATCCTGGATCCCTATTCACCTAGACCAAGAAGATGCTTAATCATGTTCTATTAAATGAACACAGGAGACATTTCAAAGAAAGAAGCTATTTATCCTTTCTGCTCCAAAGCAGCTTGCAAAATGCAGTCCACTTGGTCCACCCTCGTGGGTGGCTGGAGCTCAGAAGGCAGGAATGTGTCTGGGTCTGTTTTTCTGGAGAACAAATGGGTCTCTTTCAAGCCCACAGATGCTGCAGAAAAGCAAGAGCAGCTTAGTCATTGTAACTGGGAAAGTCCACATGTTTTCCTGTAGCTTTTGCCTCTAGTACAGGTCCTTGGGCAGGTTTCCAGAGAATAATAAACTGTTTGACCTTTCTCTCTTGCCAGTTGCCATTTCTCTCTGCTTCATGGTCAGAGATTCAGCCCAGAACATTTCTGCTCTTCTTAACTCAGGGGCAAACTGGCAAAGCTGGAGCTTGGAGGAGCTCAGGACACAGGTGCTTTGCAGCACCTCAGAACTGGGACCCAGGCATCTGTCCATATTTGAGTCTCTTGGAATCCATGGGGAACCACTTAACTCAACTGGCTTCCTTCATTGTTGTTCTGCCATGGATTCATCCTCAATGCAGAAAATGGCTGGTGCTAGAGAGAATGATTGCATCATCAGACCTACCATTTTCAAGACCCTTCAATAGGTAGGACATTTCTGCTCGACAGCTTACATATTAATTCATGAAGATGATTAGAACTTAACAGGATTAGAACTAACAGATGCTGTTAGTGGCTCAGTCATGTCTGGCTCTTTGCAACTCCATGGACTATAGCCTCTGTCCATAGAACTCTCCAGGCAAGAATATTGGAGTGGGTTGCCATTTTCTTCTCCAGCGTATCTTCCCAGCCCAGAGACTGAACCCATGTCTCCTGCACTGCAGGCAGATTCTTTACTGTCTGAGCCACCAGGGACAGACACTGGGTCTACATGAGCCCATTAAGCAGGCATGGTTCCTACCCTGGCGAAGCTCAGGGATAACTTTTTTTTGTTTGCTTGTTATTCTTTTTAATAATTTTATTATTTATTTACTTATTTGGCTGCACTGGGTCTTCATTGCTGCACAAGGGCTTTCTCTAGTTGCAGCCTATTCTCTAGGTGTGGTGCACAGGCGTCTCATTGAAATAGCTTCTCTTGATGTGAAACATGGGCTGTAGGGCTCACAGGTTTCAGTAGTTGGGGCTCTAGAGCATGGGCTCAGTACTTGTTGTGCAGGCTTAGCTGCCCTGCACATGTGGGATCTTAGTTTCCAGACTAGGGATCAAATCTGTACCCCCTGCTTTTGCAGGATTCTTAACCACTGACCTATGGTTGATTGACACTATTGTGTTCATTTCAGGTGTATGGCAAAATAATTGGGATATATATATATATTCTTTTTCAGATTCTTTTCTGTTACAGATTATCACAAGATATTGAAAACAGTTTCCTGTGCTATCCAGTAAGTCCTTGTTGTTTATTTAAATCTCACTTCTAATGCTCACGATAGCCCAATGAGCTAAGAGGTAGTACCCATCCCTGCCCTTCTGCAAATGAGAAAGTTGAGGTCTGGGGGTATAAAGTGACTTGCCCAAGGTCTTAAAATTAACAGAAATCAGAACTGAAGTCAGAGTTCAGCGCTCCTGACTCCTATTCTTGTGGTCTCTCTATGACATCATTTGAATAAGTCACACCGGTGACCTCACTGTCTGGCCTCCAGCACTGGTGTAGACCTGTCTCGGTGCAATGCTCTGACTCAGACGGGTCACATGTACATCAGAAGCAGCTGACCACTGTCACCCAGAGCTCACCTCCACTCAGACTTGGTCTCACCTGATTGATGAACTCAGAACTCTCTGGGCAACCTGTAATGCCAGAGACTTTGCCTGCCAACCCCATCTCCTCTCTTCCTAACCTCACCTCCCAGAGCTCAGACTTGGTGCTGGATGGGACTCTCTGCTCAGCAAATTTGGGTCTTTTAGTCTTTTTTTTTTTTTTTTTTTTAACATATCTACTTGCTGAATGACTAAATAGACAGGGGGAAATAGGTGGCATTCATCCTAAGGATACGTGAAACTCACCCTCAGAGCTGAGACTGGAGGGCATGTTAAGAAAGTCTGGGAACCAGACACTTTCCCCATCACCTGGTCTGAAGGGTCTAGAATTCTCACTGCTACACCGTGTGTTTTTCAGCTAAAGTACATTCCCAGTTCTGGGATTCTATCTTTGTGATTTTTCACAAGTCTTCGTAACACCATTCTTTCATTTGCTTGGTGATTTTCTTCGAGATAACTCAATTTTTTAACTTAAATTCACTTTGAAAGGAAACATTTTATAACTGTTAGACATTTAAAGTCAACATTACTTGCTATCTGTTGTTGTTATTCATGAAGATAATTAGAACTTAGCATGAGACAGACACTGGGTCTATGTTAACTCCTTAAGCAGGCATGATTCCTACCTTGGTGAAGCTCAGGTTTAATCTTTGTTGTTTTGTTGTATGCTTGTCTTTTTTATAATTTTGTTGTGGTTGTTCAGTCACTCAGTTGTGTCCGACTCTTTGTGACTCCATGGACTGCAGCACACCAGGCTTCCCTGTCCTTCACTATCTCCTGGAGTTTACTCAAGCTCATGTCCATTGAGTAGGTGATACCATCCAACCACCTCATCCTCTGCTGCCCTCTTCTCCTCCTATCATCAATCTTTCCCAGAATCAAAGTCTTTTCCAAGAATCGGTTCTCTGCATCAGGTAGCCAAAGTATTGGAGCTTCACTTTCAGCATCAGTCCTTCCAATGAATATTCAGGGTTGATTTCCTTAGGACTGACGGTTTGATCTCTTACTGTCCAAGGGACTCTTAAAAGTCTTCTCCAACACCACAGTTCTAAAGTATCAGTTCTTGGGTTCTCAGCCTTCTTAATGGTCCAACTCTCACATCCATACATGACTACTGGAAAAACCAAAGCTTTGACTAGACAGACCTTTGTCAGCAAAGTAATGTCTCTGCTTTTTAATATGCTGTCTAGATTTGTCATAGCTTTTCTTCCAAGGAGTAACCATCTTTCAACTGCATAGTGAGAGTCACCCTCTTCAGTGATTTTGGAGCCCAAGAAAATAAAGTCTTTCAGTGTTTTCATTGTTTCCCTACCTATTTGCCATGAAGTGATGGGGCCAGGTGCCATAATCTTAGTTTTTTGAATGTTGAGCTTTAAGCCAACTTTTTCACTCTCCTCTTTCACTTTCATCAAGAGGCTCTTTAGTTCCTCTTCACTTTCTGCCATAAGGGTGGTGTCGTCTGCATATCTGAGGTTATTGATATTTCTCCTGGCATTCTTGATTCCAGCATGTGCTTCATCAAGCTCAGCATTTTGCATGGTGTACTATGCATATAAATTAAATAAGCAGGGTGACAATATACAGCCTCTACATACTCATTTCCCAATTTTGAACCAGTCCAAAGTTTTCACTTTCATGCATTGGAGAAGGAAATGGCAACCCACTCCAGTGTTCTTGCCTGGAGAATCCCAGGGATGGGGGAGCCTGGTGGGCTGCCATCTATGGGGTCACACAGAGTCGGACACGACTGAAGCGACTTAGCAGCAGCAGCAATGTTCCATGTCTGGTTCTAACTGTTGCTTCTTGACCTGCATACTATTGCTATCTATTGTATACAATCAAAGCAAATATTGTTTTTCAATTTGAACTTGAGGCAACTGCTTGCCTGCTCTTCTGAGTCCTTGATTTACTCTCTCTTATAGAAGAAAAATGGAAGAGAGAGAGAGAAAGGAAGGGACATTGGGAAGTACTAGCACTTTCTTCTTGTTCAAATCAGAAAAATTAAAAGAATGTTATTCTTAGTGAGGGGTTTTCCAGGTGGCACTGGTAGTAAATAACCCACCTGCCAATGCAGGAGAGGTAAGAGATACGGGTTAGATCCTGGAGTCATGGCAACCCACTCCAGATTCTTGCCTGGAGAATCCCATGGACAGAGGAGCCTGGGGGGCTACAGTCTATGGGGTTGCAAAGAGTGAGACACAACTGAAGTGACTTAGCATGCATACTTAGTGAAGTAAGGCAGACAAAGAGACAAGTGTCATACTATATCACTTAGATGTGAAATCTAAAGTATAATACAAATGAATCTCTATACAAAACAGACACAGACTCACAGACAAACAAAAACATACAAAAAAAAAAAAAAAAAAAAACCTGTGGTGACCAAAGAGGAGAGCGAGGGACAAATTAGTGTGGGATTAGCAGATACAAACAATCACACATAGAATAGGTAAGCAACAAGGATTTACTGTATAAAACAGGAAATTATACCCAATATCTTGTAATAACCTATAATGGGGTATAATCAGCAAAGAAACTGAATCACTGTGCTGTACATCTGAAATTAACACACATGCTGCTGCTGCTGCTGCTGCTAAGTCGCTTCAGTCGTGCCTAATTCTGTGTGACCCCATAGACGGCAGCCCACCAGGCTCCCCCGTCCCTGGGATTCTCCAGGCAAGAACACTGGAGTGGGTTGCCATTTCCTTCTCCAATGCATGAAAGTGAAAAGTGAAAGGGAAGTCACTCGGTAGTGTCCTACTCTTCACGACCGCATGGACTGCAGCCCACCAGGCTCCTCTGCCCATGGGACTCTCCAAGCAAGAATACTGGAGTGGGTTGCCATTGCCTTCTCCCGAAATTAACACATACAGTCAATCAATTTTATTTCAATTAAAAAAGATAATAGAAAAGGGAATGCTTTCCTTTTTAATTTTTATATATATATATATACACACACACACACACACACATTGGCTTCGGTGGGTCTTTGTTTCTGAACACGGGCTTTCTCCAGTTGCAGCGAAGGGCCGCTACTCTCTAGCTGCGGTGTGATGGCTTCTCTTGCTGCAGAGCACAGGCTCTAGAGGCCAGGCTCACTACTTGTGGTACAGGGGCTTAGATTCTCCACAGCACGTGTGATGTTCTGGACCAAGGATTCATCCCTTGTCCCCTGCATTGGAAGGCAGATTCTTAACAGCTGGACCACCAGGGAGATTCCCAAGACAATGCTTTTCTATACCATGCTTCGATACCTGGTCTCAGACAACTGCGGACTAAGGTTTCACATCTTATGCATTTGTCACCATGGGGCAGTTCACAGAGTGATCTTCACTTATTAACACACTGTGGGGCTCTGTGGAGCTGAGATCTAACAAGGAGGACGGACACATTTCGCTGAGGGCTGCTCAGGGACAGCCAGATGGTACGGGCCGTGCCAGGGCAAACGGCCCGGACAGAGTTCTGGGGAAAGTGGGCGGAGGCCGGGTGTTCTTAGAGTGCCAAGGACACGATAGTGGGTGATGAGGAAGTCCCAAGAAAGAGCTGGCTCACTCCTATTCTGCCCATCTGCGGCTCTGGGCAGATCCTGGGAGACTGGGGAAGAGGGAATTGACTGCTGTCCCCAAGAAGAACTTGCTGGAGGCCCTCCGGGTGGCTCAGCAAAGGCCCTCACGTGGAGCTGGGGGAAGGCCCTGGGGCTGGAGGACTTCCTCTTAGGAGGGCAAGGCCGTTTCTATTTGCTGCCCATTTCACAAAAGAGAAGGGAAACTTCTCAGAAAACCAGATGAGATGTGCTAGTGGTGGGCAGAGGAGATGATGAAAGTGTGTTGAGAAGTGAGTGGAGCATGGGGTCAGTGTCCAGGGTAGAGACCCCACCTGCCAGGCACAGAGGTGGGCGCCTGACAGGCCTCAGCTCCTTTAAACGTGGCAGTCTAATCATCGCCGGTTAACACGTGGGGAGGAGGAGGCCCAGAGAGGCTAACCATCGATGGAGAGGCAGAACTGGGAGGCAGCCCCCACGGGTTAGGGGTGTAGACCTGAGCTGTTTGCCCACATGGTCTGGTGCCGCCTCGGTGGGTAAGACAGTCTGCTGCCTCCAGCAAGTTTGAGTTCACTCATTTGGGAAATGAGTCAACCTCATTCCCCAAACCTCCTGCTCCATACTGTTTTATTCACTGTCACCATAATAGCGTTAAGAACAAAATTTACTAATAATGTGATATAAAGACTTAAACTAACACATTATGTGGAGCCCCATCTTTACAAAAAGAATCTGACTGCAGTGCAGGAGACCCCGGTTTGATCCCTGGGTCGGGAAGATCCCCTGGAGAAGGAAATGGCAACCCACTCCAGTATCCTTGCCTGGAAAATCTCATGGACAGAGGAGCCTGGTGGGCTGCAGTCCAGGGGGTCGCAAAGAGTCAGGCACGATGGAGCGATTAACACTTACTTACTTACCATAATTCTGGGAGGTCACCCCTGGCCCCATTTCAGGGGTATGGAGACAAAGGCTGCTGATGATTGGAAGTCATTTCTGCCTTCCTTTGATTCTAACAAGTGTCCAGACCATCAGAGTACCTGGGGTGGCTTCCTGTCTCCCTGGGGAAGGTGGGGGAGGGGGCAGGAGAGGGGCACTGGTGGAGAAGTCCCAAAGTACCAGCAGGAAGGATGCAAGCTGGGTAGAGGGAGATGTGACTCACCGAACTAACTGCTGGAAAGAGGCCCTCCCCACCCGCAGCAGTGACCTGCCCTCAGGGCTGGGAGGACAGGCCTGTCAGTGGGGTTTTGTTTGCCTTATGGAGACAATCAACATAACTGGGAATTTCCCAATTTCAGAGTCTGGGAGGAAATTCCAAGCTTTCTTTTCTTGCTTGCTTGCTTTTTTTCCCCTGCTGCCTGTGGGGTTCCTGGGGGCAGGCAAGGGGGTTCTCAGGGCCTCTGGAGCATCTGCTTACAGCGCATGGAGCCAGAGGGGCCCACGGACGGGGGGTGCAACCGTGTCCGCCTCCAGGCCCTTGGGAAACAGGGCCCCCGGGGGGAGCTGGGCAGGGCTTGGGCAGAGGAATCAGACTTTGGCTGTGGTCGCCTGGCTCCAGATTCCTTGGTAATTCTTGAGGACAAGGACCTTCAGGGAGGCTGATAGCCCCTCAGTTACTGGCTCTGTGGGCTGGGATGATGAGTGCATGGATATGTCTGGCCCTGTTATTGCCTCACTTTGTCCCCTTGGGTCTTCTCCTGCAGGGAATCTAGTCATGGACATTCATCATACATGACCTGAGAAGATAAAGTCCTACCGCACTGGTCCATGACCTTCCCAGGGGACATCCCTGGCTGGATTTTTGCATCCCTCTGGTGGCAACCCCAACCCAACCCAGCCAGCAGTGTGCCATGTGCCCAAGGGGATCTGATTGTAGAACAAGAGCATGATGCTTTACTAAAATAGTACTGTTTGAATGTTAGCACCAGCTCCTTTACAGAGGAGGAAGCAGAGTTCCAGGGTGGAATGTGTGTGTGTGTGTGTGAAAGAGAGAGAGAGAACCAAAGTCTCATAGTTAGTGTGTGGTGGAGGTAGACGATGACATCCTAGCTGCGTGTCCAGTACACTGGGAGACATGCTGCTGAAGTCTGAACAAGATCTCTAAGTCAGCCGGGAAGCCAAGGGAGAGAGCAGGAAGCCAGGAGAGCCTATGAGGCAAGAAGAGAACCACAGGTTCGGAAGCCAGCGGTCTCTGGACCAGCCTGAAAGGGAGGGCATCGTGCAGCCGGGGCAGCCCCTGTGTGGGGTAGCTGAATGGATTCTGGTTCAGAGGAGGGGACACGGCACGGCACCCTCCTAGGACAGTGTGAGCCTGTCAGCACCAATCCGGCTGGAGGTCTTTTCAAGACCAGGATCCCTATCCCACGGGCTGAGAGTGAATGAGTTAGACTCAGTTCCAGGGCTGGGTACGTGGCTGAGAGATTCAACTATACACAAGATAGCAAAGAAATGAACACAATTTATTTTCTTGACTCCTTCCAATACCTGCATGAAATCCAATTCGCATACTATGAAAGTGAAGCTGGCTCAGAAAGGGTATTTCTTATTGATATTGTTCAAGTTTGCACAGTTTGGGAGGGGCAGATAGATCCAGGGTCAGACACCTGAAGTATCTGTTTTAGGGCAACTGTCACCTTCGTGTGTGTGTGTGTGTGTGTGTGTGTGTGTGTGTGTGTGTGTTGGGAGGCAACAATGAGAGAAAGAATAAGACAAATTCATTAGTACCTATTACCTAGGCAAGATGTGTTTGGTAGGGAAATCTCCTATCCACGTGCAGTGGTCAATAGAGTTGGATGAAACATGCTAGGGAATTACATCCATTGCAAAAAGGAAGGTCATGGCACATAAAACTCCAAGAAGATCTGCTTGGGCATCTCTTTCCTCCCCTAAACCCTTCTCCAGACTGTCAGTAATCAGGTGGAACCAACCATTTTCTGTGCTCTGAGTCCCTGGTCCAGGGCTTGTAAACACTGAACTGACCTGAACCACAGATGATCAGCACCAAGGCTTCAGGAGGAGAAAACACACCAGGAAAAGTGCTTCATTGGCTTGAATTCAATCAGATGCATTTGAATCAAATGTTCCTTTAGTGAGTATCTACAAGATATCCACCACTGTGCTGGCCTCTGGAAAGGGAGGTGAAATATTAGATAAAGGATGAAGAGAAGAGAGAAAAACAGACATGTGGAAGCTTTCGGATGCAAAGAGAAGAGAGCAGGACTAAAATTTATCTACCTATGTCTCAGGTGTGAGGCATGGTATGTAGGATATTTCATTTAATCCTTGCGATACCCATATTAAATATACCGCTATTGTTAAAAATACTGTTCAGTTCAGTCGTGTCTGACTCTTTGCAACCCCATACTGTGATCAGTGACATATTTGAGGTACGGTCCCAGGACTGCTTGAATGCTAGTTCCACAGCTTCCTGCCCTGTCACCTTTCCTCCCAAGACACTCTACAGCCCTTAACTGACCCCTATACAGCCCAATGTCAATGCCATTTCAATGATAGGAACCTCAGAACCATAGAAGCATTGATAATTCTTTCAACATATTCAGTATTGGAGATGGAGACATACATAGTAAAAGGAATTAGACTCTACCATTGGGAACAGAGGCTGGAGGAATAAGTGTAGAGTGCCCTATCTTATGCTTTGTTTATTACACCCAACCTCAGAAATGTGGCTTCAATTGGAGTCCTAGCTTTTTTTCTCTTTTTGATTTTATAATGTAAGCTTCAAGGCCACAGCAACCTTTCATCCAGTACACATATCTATTTATTTACTTTTCCAATTTTTTCCCAGTTTCTGGATGTGGCTTGGTTGACTTAGTTCTGGATGCTTGAGACTACTTAAAATAATCAGGTCACAAGGAATAAATTTAACCTCAAACCAGATCATTGGATGGAGAAGGAAATGGCAACCCACTCCAGTGTTCTTGCCTGGAGAATCCCAGGGACGGGGAAGCCTGGTGGGCTGCTGTCTCTGGGGTCGCACAGAGTCGGACACGACTGAAGCGACTTAGCAGCAGCAGCAGCAGATCATTGGATCTGTAGGGGATAACCCCTTTTTATACTCGTGAGTCATGTACTTAGCTAAAACTGGGGTGGGCTCTGGGGGGGGCCTTGAGCATTCATGTAATTTAGTTCCTATATCTTCTTACATATTGGAGATACTGATAGTTCTTCATGATGGCTTCCCACGTGTGCTAGTGGTAAAGAACCCACCTGCCAAAGCAGGTTAGATGTAAGAGACGTGGGTTTGATCCTGGGGTCAGGAAGATCCCCTGGAGGAGGAAGTGGCAACCCACTCCAGTGTTCTTGCCTGGAGAATCCCATGGATAGAGGAGCCTGGCAGGCTGCAGTCCACAGGGTTGAACAGAGTCAGACATGACTTAAACAAGTTGGGTTTTTATAAAAAACCTGCAGAAAACCGATCTCTTGACACTGAGTCTTTCATTCACTCACACACTCATTTGGCAAGTAGTTTATTGAGTGCCTACTATGCCCTTGGCATTACAGTGATGAGTAAGTCAGGGTCTGTGGATCCCCAACAACCTGTTGTATTCCCACATTATAGCAGCTGTAAAGAAAGTCTGTGTAATATACAGTATCCAGATTTTCCAACTTCAGTTTTGAGTTTTCAGACCTTGGAGATTGGTCCTGCTTTGGTGTGTTGGGTTTACCTTGGGATCTGTCTCTTTCCTTTTGAGCCAGGAAGACCCACCATACTCCATCTACCTGGGAACAGGTAGGGGTTTAAGACAGATGTGTGCTTGTGATTCAGGATCAGGGAATCATCCTTCTTGTGACTTTGAAGACAGATTCCTTTGGCTTCAGAATGGGAAGGGGGCCAATTTCTTCCAGTCCAGAACACCGGGTACAACAGATTTCCTGCCTCCGCTTTGAAGGTAACCTCGGGGCTGCCCCATCCACAGATTGTTCCGGCCATTTGATGCTGAGATTTTAGGACCATCCCTTCCCCACCCCCTGTCCTCTCCCGGCCAGAGTCTGCTAGTCTTAGGAAGTTCTGGAAAAAGCGTGACTCACCAGAGTAGCCATTCACCCAACTAAGAGAAACAGTGAGTAAGTAACAGAGGAATAGCCCCTTACAGGTTCCTTGAAGATGACAAGGGAGACAGATTTCTCATTAATAGTAACAGCTCTCCTCCCACAATCCTCAACCCAGCTGATAGCTAGGCCAGCCAAAAGCAGAGGGAAGGGGCCACTCTGCCTCGGGTGAGGGGGCTGGGTGGAGGTTCTAAGTGTGTGATGTGTGTGGAGGGTGGAGGGAACCACCACTCCATTGTAGCCCTAGAGTCCCACAGGAGGCAGAAACACAAGAGTCACTTGGAAGCCAGTCCTTTGGGTTGGCAGGTATTTGCTTCCAAGCATCTGTTGGCCACTGAAATACAACTTCCAGACCCCCACGCACTCTCCTACTCTCTACAATCTGGGTTTGTTAGCATTTACTTTCACTTAACCCCCACCCCCGCACCGCCCCAGGGCTTGGTCCCTGGCTCCAAAGTGACAGACAAGATGATACACAGGCAAGTACAGACGACGGAGCTTTGCAGTTTTGATAGATTAGATACTTACTTGATCTGCATTGAGGTCTGTGACTTCTGTTTTCAATCATCTTATTAGAGGGCTATGAGATTGAACTCATTTTCCAGAAATAAATTTTTCCCATCAGCAGGGAAAGACATGTTACCAGGACAGTCTCTAAAGGGTGGGCTAAGAGAATTCCCTGGTGGCCCAATGGTTAGGATTCTAGGCTCTCACTGGAAGCTGTGGTCAGGGACCTAAAATCCCACATGTCAAAAAAACAAAGAGCGGGCTGAGATTTCAATTTTCCAGGAGATGGGAAAGGATGAGTGTGGGGTGTGGGGGGGTGGTTGGGGTCAACATGAGGGTCATGGATGATGTGAAAACATTATTGCTATGTGTTGCCTTTTATACAACTCTTTGGGCCACACGAATATATTTCCACCCTGTGTCTTGGACCTGACCCTTTTCTGAAACTCCAGTTTTTCCGAATTAGCTTCAGGCTTTCTAAAAATGCAGATTTCTGGGCTTCTCCTATTGAGATCTGTTAGATCTTTGTATTCATCAGGGAAGGCAAGCTTTGCACCAAACTGCCCTACAGCGTCAATGGCTGAATATGATAAAGGTTTGTTTTTCATGCCACAGTATGGGTCGTTGGGGAGAGTTCTCTATTTCATCTTGTCATTCTGGGACACCCATCTAGTGGCTCTACTGTTCCCTCTGATGTTAGAGTCCTTTGTTGAGTCTTCTGTGTCCATTCCACAAATAAGGGAATGAAGTGGGGTGTGAGCCACAGCAAACAGGTCACTGCGTCACTTCCACTCCCATCCAATCAGCCAGAACTAGTCTTGTGGCCCCACGCAGGGGTCTGGGAAATAGAATCCATCTGTGTGCCCAGAAAGGAAAGAGAACTTGGCGAATTCTCAGTCATGACCTTGGATGGGGTTATAAGTCTGTATTTATTGTGAGCATCTTCCATAACTCTAACAAAGATGGCACGGAGCCCAGTTTCTTGAGAAACGCCCATCACTTGTGTGGGTTATAGCAAGTGGGTACTAATCCACTTTCAGATCCTGGAGACTGACTTGTAGCAGCAGAAATGTAGATACACAGAGCAAACACCCACTTGTGTCCTAGTGTTGGGAGGGTGGGTTTTGACGGCAGCCAGAGCATCCCCAGATGCAGCTCAGCCCCACACTTCTGTAGCTCATGGACTGAAAGACCCCATACATCTCTCTGGGACTCTTCATCTGTAAAGTGAGGATGCGAACGTATAACAGCAAATAAGCTGGCTGAAATGCCTAATACCCAGACTGACATATAGTAGCTATACAACAAATGTTAAAATGTCTCTGGTTGACCCTGGTCAAAAGGTACAAAATTACAGGTATAAGATTGATAAGACTGGGACTTCCCTGTTGGTTCAGTGGTTAAGAATCTGCCTGCCAATCCAGAGGACAGAGGTTTAATCCCTGGTCCAGGAAGATCTCATGTGCCACAGAGCAACCAAGGCTGTGTCCCAGGTAAAGAATCCTGCCTGCAATGCAGGAGACATGGGAGATGGGGGTTCAATCCCTGGGTATGGAAATGGCAACCCACTCCAGTATTCTTGCCTGGAAAATCCCATGGAAAGAGGAGCCTGGTGGGCTACAGTCCGTGGGGTCACAGAGAGTTGGACACAACTGAGTGACCAAGCAACAACAATCACCACTGTTGAGCCCATACTCCAGAGCCTGTGCAGTGCAACAAGAGAAGCCACTGCAATGAGAAGCCTTCACACTGAAATGACGAGTAGCCCCCACTCACCACAACTACAGAAAGCCTGCATGCAGCGATGAAGACTCAAGGCAGTCAATAAATAAACAAATAATTTTTAAAAGATTAAGATTGATAACTTATGGGGATGTAGTGGTGGTAATTCCAGTTGAGCTATTGCAAACCCTAAAAGATGATGCTGTGAAAGTGCTGCACTCAAGATGCCAGCAAATTTGGAAAACTCAACAGTGGCCACAGGACTGGAAAAGGTCAGTTTTCATTCCAATCCCAAAGAAAGGCAATGCCAAAGAATGCTCAAACTACCACACAATGGCATTCATCTTACACGCTAGCAAAGTAATGCTCAAAATTATCCAAGCCAAGCTTCAACAGTACATGAACCATGAACTTCCAGATGTTCAAGCTGGATTTAGAAAAGGTAGAGGAACCAGAGATCAAATTGCCAACATTCGTTGGATCATCGAAAAAGCAAGAGAGTTCCAGAAAAACATCTACTTCTGCTTTATTGACTATGCCAAAGCCTTTAACTGTGTGGATCACAACATACTATGGAAAATTCTTCAAGAGATGGGAATACCAGACCACCTGAGCTGCCTCCTGAGAAATCTGTATGCAATTCAAGAAGCAACAGTTAGAACTGGACATGGAACAACAGACTGGTCCCAAATGGGGAAAGGGGTATGTCAAGGCTGTATTGTCACCCTGCTTATTTAGCTTATATGCAGAGTACATCATGTGAAATGCTGGGCTGGATGAAGCACAAGCTGGAATCAAGATTGCTGGGAGAAATATCAGTAACCTCAGATGTGCAGATGATGCCACCCTTATGGCAGAAAGTGAAGAAGAACTAAAGAGCTTCTTGATGAATGTGAAAGAGGAGAGTGAAAAAGCTGGTTTAAAACTCAACAGTCAAAAAACTAAGATCATGGCATCCAGTCCCATCATTCCATGGCAAATAGGTGGAGAAACAATGGAAACAGTGAGAGACTTTATTTTCTTGGGCTCCAAAATCACTGCAGATGGTGACTGCAGCCATGAAATTAATAGAACACTTGCTCCTTGGAAGAAAAGTTATGACCAACCTAGACAGCATATTAAAAAGCAGAGACATTACTTTGCTGACAAATGTCCGTCTAGGCAAAGCTATGGTTTTTCCAGTAGTCATGTATGGATGTGAGAGTTGGACCATAAAGAAAGCTGAGCACTGAAGAATTTATCCTTTTGAACTGCGGTGTTGGATAAGACTCTTGAGAGTCCCTTGGACTGCAAGGAGATCCAACCAGTCCATCCTAAAGGAAATCAGTCCTGAATATTCACTGGAAGGACTGATGCTGTAGCTGAAACTCCAATACTTTGTCCACCTGATGCAAAGAACTGACTCATTGGAAAAGGCCCTGATGCTGGGAAAGACTGAAGGCAGGAGGAGAAGGGGATGACAGAGGATTAGATGGTTGGATGGCATCACTGACTCAATGAACATGAGTTTGAGCAAGCTCTGGGAGTTGGTGATGGACAAGGAAGGCTGGCATGCTGCAGTCCATGGGGTCGCAAAGAGTTGGACACATCTAAGTGACTGAACTGCACTCAGCTGAAGTGATGGGTATCATCAGCAATACTGTCTGATGTACTTGAAATCTGCTGAAAGAGTACATCTTTAAAGTTCTCATCATGAGCAAAAAAAGTATTTGTGACTATGTGAGGTGATGGATGTTAACTAGATTTTGTGGTAATCATTTCACAATATATGCATATACGAAAACATTATTTTGTACAACTTAAACTATTACAAGGTTATATGTCAATTGTGTGTTAGTCATTCAGTCGTATCTGACTCTTTGCAACACCATGAACTGTAGCCCACCAGGTTCCTCTGTCCATGGAATTCTTCAGGCAAGAATATTGGAGTTGCCATTTTGGAGAGCAATATTGTGTTGCCATTCCCTTCTCCAAGGGATCTTCCTGACTCAGGGATTGAACCCGGGTTTCCTGCATTACAGGCAGATTCTTTACCGTCTGAGCCACCAGGGAAGCCACTATATATCAATTATATCTCAATGAAACTGGGGAAAACTGAGTGAAATTTAGAATTTTGGAAAACTTGTATTCACTACCATGAGCTGTGCTAGTTTCCCATTACTTAAAGACTTTGCTGATGGGAGTACTGGTGATAACCAGTGAGTATAATTGTCTACACAAAATGAAATATGCTAACATTTGGAATATTGGCATAACTTGCTGAAGCAATGCTTTCCAAATATCCTTTTTTTTTTTTTTTAATTCTGTTTGGTAGAATTGTCCCAATACAAGTTCAACATATCTGTGAAAGAAGGTTTAGTCTATTTTAAACTGTGGATAAGATTTTACTTATTTTAATATAAAGTGTCAAGTGAAAAATAAGCAGTTGAACAACATTGTAGACCCAGACAAGCAAATACCGAAAAGACTGGTTTGGCCCCTAAAAGTCAGATTAGACCCATGTTCCCTGATGGGTCACACAGTAAAGAATCTGCCTGAAATACAGGAGACCCAGGTTTGATCCCTGGGTCAGGAAGATCCCCTGGAAAAGGGAATGGCAACCCACTCTAGTATTCTTGCCTGGAGAATCCCATGGACAGAGGAGCCTGGTGGGCTCCCGTGGAGTCTCAAGAGTCAGACACGACTGAGTGACTAACACTCACTCAAGCCAGATTAGGCATTTCTGGCTCTTTTGTCTTGTTTTAAATTGGTTCAGTTCAGAACAGGGGCAGCTTTTGGAAGCCTGATCCTACCATAATTGTATGCTACTTTTCCAAAATGTATAACTCTGGCCATCTGTCCACAAAGACAACAAGATTGTTTTGTTAATTTTAAATGTGTATTAATGTTTCTTAAAAGGGTCTGTGGTGATTGGGCAGATGTCCGAAGAGTGTTTGAATTTCTTGTACTTTCTGAATTTTTTTAAGTAAAATACGTTCTTGAATTTCTTTTCTAAGTTAAAAAAAAAAAAAAAATGTCCAGCCTAAGGGAATAGGAGAAAGTTTACTTAACTTTTCTTGGCCTCAATTTTCTTATTATTACAGTGGAAATTGATAATAGTTTTTACATGAGGTTATTCTGAGGACTCAATGAGATTAATTCTTGTAACTTACATAACATTGTGCCTGGCCCCTAATAAATACTCAACAAATGTTTTGTTATTGTTTTAGTAAACTATCATCAACTTTATTGCCAGTTAGTCAAGTCATCATTCATCCTACTTGCTATCTAAAGGAAGATCCCTTAGATTATGAACACAATATTAGCAGTAAAACAGCATTAAAAGAGAAGGATAATTGGGAATTCCCCTGTGGTCCAGTGGTTAAGACTCCACTCTCACACTGCAGAGGGCACAGGTTCAACCTCTGGTCAGGGAACTAAGATCCCACATGCCCTGCAGTGACCCCTCCCAAATAGAATAACAATTATTATTATAAAAATACAGATTTCCAGCTCCACTGCAGACTTTAAAAAGAGAGAGAGAGAAGAACTTAAGAATAACAAACAAAATACTGTATAAGCTGTGTTTAAAAAAAACAAAACAAAACTCTATTTCTATGAAAAGGACTAAGAAATCTCAAAAACTAAGATAGTAAGTATTCAGTGTCTCTCTAACTAGAACTCCTTTTTTATTCTACATCCTAAATAATCAATAAATAGACTTTCCTGGTGGTCCAGTGGTTAAGAAACTCTGTGCTTCCATTACAGAGGCCATAGGAACAATGCCTGGTTGGAAAACTAAGATGCCACATGCCACACGATGAGGAGAAAAGAAAAAAAAAAGTTGAAAAACAAACCCAAAATACTTAATATCTATTAATTTGTGGTGTCAATTGCTAATCTGAATTAAACTTTCCATAGTTCTAATGTATTTTTCCATATGTATAATCGATCTTTTCCAGCTCTATAGAGATATAACCAACAAACAAACTGATAAGAAAAAAAATGTTAAGTATATAGTTGAGGACTGGATTTCTGAGGTTCCAGAATGATGGGATCCATAGTCCAAAGATGGAGTAGCCCCTTGTTACTCAAACTGTGGCCCACATACCAAGAAACTTTTTATTACCTAATAATAAATATTAGTTTATTAATTATAAATGAATAATTACCTGTATTATTAGGAATGCAGAATCTCAGGCCCAAGCATAAATCTACTGACTCAGAATCCACCATTTAACAGAAACTGAAGACAGTCCTGCCATTTAATGAAATGTAGCTTAGAGGTCATCTCCAACCTCTTTAGCCTGAGTACCTGCAATTGAAAGAGACACAGTGGCTCAGATCATAAAGAATCTGCCTCTAATGCAGGAGACCTGGGTTCGATCCCTGGGTCAGAAGCCCCTGGAGGAGAAAATGGCAACCCACTCCAGTATTCTTGCCTGGAGTATCCCATGGACAGAGGAGCCTGGTGGGCTACAGTCCAAGCGGTTGCAAAGAGTCAGACACGACTGAACGACTAACACTTTCTTTCAAAGAAGGCAGAGTGTGAGGGGTGAGAGTCAGCTCAGAGGGCCTGGAAAACAGGTAATAGTGGTCATTCTGGGCAAGTGCAGGCCCCATGGCCTAATGAACCTTTTCTGTGGTCCTTACCTCCTAACTAAGAGCTCCATTTTGGAGCTCGTCTTCTCCCAGATCTCATAGCCAGGTGTTTGGACTGTATCCTACCAGGACCTCTCGTATTGTTTCTTAGAAAAGATATCTCTCCTGGGCATTTTAAAAATTGGAGTATAGCTGGTTTACGACGCTTTGTTAGTTTCAGGTGTACAGCAAAGCGGTTCATATACATATGTGTGTACATGTATATAATCACTCAGTCACATCCGACTCTGCTGTCCTTCAGACTGTACCCCACTAGACTCCTCTGTCCATGGGATTTTTCAGGCAAGAATACTGGAGTAGTTTTCCATTTCCTTCTCTAAGGGATCTTCCCAACCCAGGAATCGAACTTGTGTCTCCTGCATTGCAGGCAGATGCTTTTACCTGCTGAGCCATTCGGGGAAGCCTATATATACATACATACAAGACTCTGATATATGTTCGTTTTTTCCTTATAGGTTATTACAAAATATTGACTATAATTCCCTGTGCTATACAGTAGGTCCTTGTTGGTTATCTATTTTGTATATATTAGCACATAGATGTTTTCAGTCTTTCGAGTATTTTTGAGATTGAGAGTTGATCTTTTTTTTCCCTTTTGGCCACATGTGGCCATGTGGGATCTTAGTTCCCTGACCAGAGATCAACTCACACCCCCTCCAGTGGAAGCATGGAGTCTTAACCACTGGATTTCTGGGGAAGTCCCGAGATTGATGGGTAATCATGGACAGACACAGACTCCTAGAAGTGGAACATGGACTAAGTGTAGGAGTTTTTACAGCCTATTTGGTGATGCCAGAAGCTCTAGAGAAAAGTGTGGCTCAAAATTATGTTATTAGGTATGGGGGTGCAGGTTGTTATGGTGATGGTAAACAGACTGGACAAGTGTTGAAATAATGGGAGAAAAAACCCACAGCATATATTCTTTGAATCATGTATGAGGAAGTCATAGCTGGCTCCCATGGGGCTGGCAGTCAGCGATAAGTCAGCAATTGCAATAGTAATACATTTATGATCTCAGTTTCTCCCTCAGGGCATCTAAACTCTGATCTTTAAAATAAAACCAAACAATATAGTAAGCTTTTATTTGCACAGCGCTTTATGACTTCTGTAACACTTTTTAGGCATTCATTTATTTACCAAATATTTATTTGAGAATATGCTGTGTATCAGAAACTGGACCAGATATTGGGATGAAAATGGTGAACGGCACAAACACAGGTGCTGCTGTCTATGGAATTTACATTGACGTAGCTTTACTCTATAGTGAGTTTGGCTAACTTCTGTCACTCATTTACAGTCATTGTGCTAAACGCAATAACCCCAAAGAATCCTCATAACAGTACTTTGAAGTTGAGACTTTTATTGTCTCCTTTACCCAGGTAGGCTTGATGGGAATACCCAAAATTCGAAGTTCATGTAACTTATCCAAAGAGATCAGGGGAGTTGTTGGTGGGCCAAGGAAGAAGCCAAGTTCTTGACTCTGAGATGTTCATCCATCGATAGCTCAATCTGTACGTATTCTGACAATGGCAATGAAGCTGAGCCTTAAAGGCTGAGCAGGGTTTGGGAGACAGAGAACATTCCAGAAAGTAGAGCTAGAGTCTAAGCTGGAAAAGGTGATGAAAGGACAGGGCCCCTTGGGGAAGCAATCATTTCTGGAATTAAAAGTTGAGACCTGCAAATGAGGACTGCCTTTGGAAAAGGGCGGACATTGTCTATGACAGCCAGAGCAAGACTGGGAAAGTTCTCGGATGCCATTCCAAGGAGTTTAGTCCTTTATCTTTTAGGCAACAGGAAGTCCTCAATTCACAAGAGAGTGATGAGACCACAGTTCTTTTTAAGTGAGATCACTACCCCAGGAAGATGCAAGATGAATTAGGCACCCTTTGGGAGAGATGGTGAGCAGTCCAAAAAAAAAAAAAAATGAAAGAGTTGGATAGAAAGCTGTTGCTGTACCCACTCCCAGGCTCTCCACCTTGCTGCATAATGAGTTCAGCACCGCTTCTCAAAGTTTAATATAATTCGAATCCCCAGGAAAATAATGTTAAACGCAAATTCTGATTGGATAGGTCAGAGGTGGGGCGTAAGATCTTGCATTTATTAAAAAAAATAATTTTATTTGTTTATTTTTGATTGTTTTGGGTCTTTGTTGCTGCACAGGCTTTTCTCTTGTTGCCACAAGTCGGGGATACTCTCTGGTTGCAGTGCTCGGACTTCTCATTGTGGGGACTTCTCTTGTTGTGGAACACAGACTCTAGGTCTTGCAAGCTTCAATATTTTCGGTGCACGGACTCAGTAGTTGCGCTTCCTGGGCCCTAGAGCACTGATTCAGTAATGGTGGCACGTGGGCTTAGTTGCCCTGCGGCATGCGGGATCTTTCCCGACCAGGGATCAAACCTGTGTCTCCTGCATTGGCAGGTGGATTCTTTACCACTGAGCCACCCGGGAAGCCTGAACTCTTGCATTTCTAACAGGATCTCAGGTGATGCAGATGCTGCTTCTCTGGGGACCTCACTGTATAGCAAGATGTACAGAATGATGACAATGAACAAGGGTACACAGAGCCCCTACTACGCACCAGCAACTTTGCTGAGCCCTTTGAACAACCAGTTCATTCAGCTCTCTTAACCAAGAGACAGGACTCTTGGTAAAACATGGATTTTACTGATAAAGGAAATGGATCTCAGAGGGGTTAGGTATCTTGTTCAGAGTCACACAGGCACTTTAACCCAGTCCCTCTGAAATTTTTCTGCCATAGAGAGTACACAGGATGCAGTCAGAAAGCTCAGGAATTTAATAAATTTAGATCCTTTCCTCAGAAACCATCACCACATAGTGACCACGAGAAAAAGTCAATCATTACTCATATCCAGAAAGGAAGGAAGAAGCAGTTTTCTCTTTTTATCTTGTGACCAAAAGGGGTTCCTTTAAGGAACAAGCCTGCAGGATAGCAGGTGAAGATAGGGAAGTGCATGAGATGCCAGCCTATGAAGCAACCTTCTTGAAATGCTAACGTTTGAAGCCTCAGCATCTTGGTGCTGTGGGGCAGGGGTGAGAAGGAAGCAGCTAGTTGGGCCAGGGAGGGCAAAGAGCCGCTTGCTTCTCACGTAAATGCTCGGGGTTGAGGACAAGGCCTGGCAGGAGGCCCAGGAATGTCTCATTTTCTATCGTGGGCGATTTCAGGGTGCAGGGAGCACTCCAGTCATGTTAAATAATATGCTATTGCAACATCCATGCCTGGGTTTTCCCATTTTCTCTGGCCAGATCTGGAGAGCGAATCAAAGAATCACAGAAAGAGGCAGTGTTTAGAGTCCAGGCAGAAAAATCCCATGGAGGAAACAAGAGACAGTGACTGAGGAGGGTTCTGACGGTCCCTCTATCCCCCTCCAGGAGAGGCTGGCTGGCCCCGATATTTGTGCTGACCCCGGGGCAGGAAGCAGCCCAAATGCCGCAAGTCCACTGTGACCCCATGGACTGTAGCCCGCCAGGCTCTTCTGTCCATGGGATTTCCCAGGCAAGAATACTGCAGTGTTGCCATTTCCTTCTCCAAGGGAACTTCCCGACCCAGGGATCAAACGCAGGTCCCCTGTATTGCAGGCAGATTCTTTACCATCTGAGCCCCTATGGAAGCCCTAAGTGCCACCAGGCAGTGCTAGAGAATTGGCTTTGAGAACCAGTATTGTGGCAGTAGCGGTAAAGAACTCACCTGCCAATGCAGGCAATGTAAGAAACACAGGTTTGATCTCTGGGTCAGGAAGATCCCCTGGAGTAGGAAATGACAATCCACTCCAGTATTCTTGGCTGGAAAAATTCCACGGACAGAAGAGCTTGGCAGGCTATTGTCCTTGGGGCTGCAAAGAGTCAGACGCGACTGAGTGGTAAATGAAAATGAAAAAGCTGGGACAGGCTGCTGCATATGAACCACTAGCCACAGAATTATCTAGCACTTCTTTTTTTTTTTTATTGGAGTGTAGTTAGCTTACAATGTTGTGTTAGTTCCTGTTGTCTAGCACTGTGAATCAGTTATGTGTATACATATATCCACTTTTTTAAAGATTCTTTTTCTACATAGGCCACTACAGAGTACTGAGTAGAGTTCCCTGTGCTGTATGGTAAGTCCTTCTTAGTTATCTATTTCATATGTAGCAGTGTGCATGTGTCAATCAGTGTCCAAACCTCACTATGGACCTGGTGAATTAAAATTTGGGGAGTAAGGGTGGATGTTATTTTTAACAAATTTTCAAGTTGATTCCTACTCACTTTGAAGTTTGGAAAATACTCATAAATCCCACTAGCAAAATGAGGAACATGGACAATATAGGGAAAAGCTTCTGCAGTCACATAAACCCAGATGTGTCCCCCAGCCCTACAGCTGCGTGATTTTTTTGCCCATCCCTTGACTTTGTGGACTCCCATCTGTCAATGGGTTTAAGATGTCCTCTACTGAGGGCTGTTTTGAGGGTCACATGAGCTGGGGGTCTGCAAGTGCCTGCTACATACAAGGTGACCAATGCATACTCATGGACTTAAATTCAGCATCTTCTGGTCTTGCATCTTGTTGAAATAGCCTTGGTTGCTCATCTACCCAGCACACCTGCAGTCGGTGAGTGGAAGGCTATGGAGAGACTGGGGAGAAGTCAGATGATATAGTTGGATTTATTCCCACTCTATTTGCCCACTAATAGGCTTTGAGGTGGATGTGAAAAATCAGGACCCCAACAGCCTGGGACATATGCTAACTCTAACAAGATGTATTTTTACAGGGGTGGGAAAGATACTGACCTTGTACTTCACAGATTTAAGTGCAAACAACAGGACTTGGGTAGTCTACCACGTGACATAAGCAGGAGAAAAGTGAAGGTGCCTTGGACTGCACTACTAGAGGAACAAGCTTTGGAATGAGTGGGTAAGAGACTCACTTTTCTTTCTCTGCTTGTCAGCAGAGCCTTTAGACCTTCCTACACTGTGAGTGTGAGGGATAGTAGGTCTTATCTCTTAAGGAGAGGAAAGAGGGTGATGGAAGGAGCCAAGACTGTATGTCTGGGTAGCAGTTTCAATAGTAGAGTAACTCAGCATAAAGAAAAAGAAGCAAAGTAATTGCTTATATGATGGTCTGAAAGTGTGAGCTGGGGGAATGAGAGAGTGAACTGAACAAACAGATTTAGGAAGAATGGGTGAAAACGGCCAAGACACAGACTTCAGTCCCTCATACGGAAGAACTTCAGCAGTCACTGCTGTTACTGAGCCCTTCCGCCAAGTACGCTGAATTGCTTTATGTTATCTGTCCTCCAACAGCCTTGCCAAGCAGGCATTCCTGTCGCCGTATTTCAGATGAGCAAACGGGTTCAGATAAAGGAAGTGACTTGGCAAAGTCACACAGATCAGAAGGGTGAGGTCAAGCACTAAACCTCTAGGCGCTGAAGACACTGCCCTGCTGAGCTGGGCTGTTAATCTGACAAGCAGAGGAGCCTGGAGATGGAGTGTGTTGCCCTGAAAGGTAGTGAGCCCCCCATCATTGAAGGTGACCATCTGTCAAGGACTGTACGGAAGGGACTCAGTAAAGACAGTTCGGTTGATCCTAGAAATAAAGGCCTTAGACTCTGGAATCCTATGCCACTTTAAGATCCCTTGTGCTGTTTCACAGACCTACTATAGCTCAAGTGCTTGTCATCGGGCCAGGTATCTGTAGTGAGGGTCTCACAGATGATGGCTTTTAAAGTGGGCTGGAGGATTTCCCTGGTGGTCCAGTGGTTGAGAATTCATCTTTCAATGCAGGGGATGTGGGTTTGATCCCTAGTTGGGGAAATAGGATCCCACAGGCCATGCATGGGGCAGCTAAGCCCACGGGCCACAACTCAAGAGCCAGCCCACTGTAGTACAGATGCCACACGGAGCAGCCAAGACCTAACACAGCCAAATAAATAAATAAACATTAAAATGAAATGGGCTGGAGTCACTTGTGATGTCCTTGAAGTTTCCCTCATCCTTAATTCCGTAATTCCCCTCCCAATTACACAAAGATAACTGTCCCCTACTTATCATACATGGCCCAAGCCTTCCTTCCTCCATTCTTGAGATTCCTTAGAATCAGCTTTGACTTTAACTACCTTCTTCCAGGTACCTGCCACCAACGAGGAGTTTCATTCTCAAACTTGGTAGGGAGGGCTTCTATGCTGGGTTAAACCAGGATTCCCAGTGAGCATGGAAGAAGAACACCCATGAAAGTTTCAGGAAAGAGCATGGCTTCGGGTTTGAATCTAGTGCCTCACACTGCCTGATGAACATCTTGTGTAAATCACTTAACCAAATGGGGCCTGGGTTCAATCCCTGGGTCAGGAAGATCCTCTGGAGAAGGGAATGGCAACCCACTCCAGTATTCTTGCCTGGAGAATCGCATGAACAGAAGAGCCTGGCAGAAAATAAATGTTTAAAAGAATAGTGAAAAGAAAAAAAAAAAAAAGACAAGAAAGGTGCACTAGAAAAAATCCACTTAAAAGAAAGTATGGAGGAATAGAATAAAAAAGATGTAAAACATATATAAAACAAATAACTACACGGCATATTTAAATCGTGTCTCATCAGTAATTACATTAAATGCAGATGATTGAACACTGTAAAAGGCTGAGTTTGGCAGGATGGATTAGAAGAGCATGACTTTCAAAGATGTAAAAAGAAACATATAACAATTCAACGAGCTCATTAAAACATGCTCAACACCATTAGTCATTAGAGAAATGCAAATCAAAACCAAAATGATGTATCACTTTGGACACACAAGGATGGCCACAATCAAAAAAGCAGATGACTGCCAGTGTTGGTGAGAATATGGAGAAACCGGAACCCTCGTATATTGCTGGTAAAATGGCGCGGCTACTTTAGAAAAACAGTTTGGCACTTTCTCAAAATCAGACATAGAGTTAATATATTACCCTGCAGTTTTCTACTCAGGGAAACTAACCAAGAGAATTGAAAACATATGCTTCAAAACAGAACCTTGTACACAAATGTTGATAGAGTCATCATTCACATTAGCCAGAAAGTAGAAACAAACCAAATGTCCACCAGTTGAGGAAACAAAATGTAGTCTATCCATTCAATAGTTAGTATTTAGCCATAAAAAGGAATAAAGTACTGATAGCTGTTACAGCATAGATAAATCTGGAAAATATTATGCTGAGTGAAAGAAGCCCATTAAAAAATGCTCCAGATTGCATGTGAAATGTCCAGAAGGGAAAAATCAATAGAGACAGAAAATAGATTAGTGGTTGCCAAGAGCTGGGAACAGAGAGTGTATGTATTATTGAATGTGGAGTGATTTTTTGGAGGGACAAAAACATTCCGGAATTAAATAATGGTAATTGTTGAGCAACTTTATAAATATACTAAAACCACTGAACTCTACAGTTTAAAGAGTTGAATACTACTAATGTGTGAATAAAATCTCAGTGTTTAAAAAAAGCTATGGGATAATACATATACACCCCTGAATATCCTTTGGCATAGAAGTGGTATTCAGTGAATGTTTATTTTCTTTTCTTCTTCCTGTTCTTCTCCCAGTGTGGTTTTTTAAAGAAGTCAGCCTGGTCTGCTCACCGCTAAGAACCTCTGCCTGGTGGCGTCAGCTTATTGGACTGAAAGTCAAGTTTATAGTCTCGATTTCCTGAAAGCCTGATGTCTCCTGGGCCTCAGGCTCACTTTCATGATTTACAGGCAAATCTCAGATCATCAGAGCTGGAAATCACTCAAAAATTCTGCAAACATTCTCCACCCTTCAATTAGCAAATATGAGGCTTATGGCATCCAGAGAAAGTGAATGTTGGTCCCACAGGGGAAAAAAAAAAAAAAGGTACTGAAAACAAAGAGAAACCATTCTCCAGTTTATCAGGTGACAGAGGAAGCCTGTGATGCCATGTGGCAAAGTATTTTCAGGGCCCAGCTGTTGTTCAGTGGCTCAGTCATGTCTGACTGTTTTTCGACCCCATAGACTATAGCACACCAGGCTTCCCTGTCCTTCACCATCTCCCAGAGTTTGCTCAAACTCGTGTCACTGAGTCAGTGATGACATCCAACCATCTCATCCTCTGTCCTCCCCTTCTCCTCCTGCCTTCAATCTTTCCCAGCATCAGGGTCTTTTCTAATGAGTCTGCTCTTCACATCAGGTGGTGAAAGTATTGGAGCTTCAGCTTCAGCATCAGTCCTTTCAATGAATATTCAGGGTTTATTTCCTTTAGGATAGACTGGTTGGATCTCCTTGCAGTCCAAGGGACTCTCAAGGGTCTTCTCCAACAGCACAGTTAGAAAGCATCAATTCTTCGGTGCTCAGGCTTCTTTATGGTCCAACTCTCACATAAATATGACTATCGGAAAAACCAAAGCTTTGACTATACAGACCTTTGTCAGCAAAGTGATGTCTTTGCTTTTTAATATGCTGTTAGCAGTGCCGTTAGCGGTCTCGGATCTCCAGGCCTCCACAGTAAGGGAAGGGTTGAAATAAAGATCTCAGTGTTTGATGTTAGAAAGCGGAAAGGGAACTTCTTTGGTCAGCCGTGCTGACTTTTCTTTACTAGAGAAGCGTTTCCTTTTCCATTAGTGGGTGTGAGAATGGGGTAGGGCACACCCAACCGAAGGCGGAGATGGAGGCAGGGAATCAGTTCAGAGGAGGAACCCTGAGACGTGGGGGCGGGTGGAGTCTAAGATGAAAACTGACCCAAGAATGGAGCCCGAGATTTTTTTCAGTCATCCCAAAGTGTTCCCTAATTTTTTTTTTAATCTACTTTGACCCAACATTTTTTTTTAATTGGAATGCAATTGCTTTACAATGTTGTGTCCATTTATGCTGTACAATGCAGTGAATAAGCTATATGTATACATATATCCCCTCTTTCTTGAGCTTCCCTCCCACCCCCACCCTATCCCACCCCTCAAGGTCTGATATCACAGAGCACCAAGCTGAGCTCCCTGTTAAACAGCAGCTTCCCACCAGCTATCACACGGTAGCGTATGTGGGTCAACGCTACTCTCTCAATTTGTCCGTCCGTCTTCTTCCCTCTCTGTGCCCAGACATAGAGAAAGGAGCCTGAGATTGGATGCTCAATTGTTTGCTGTCCAGGGTGGGATTTCAGACTGAGAAGTGAAAAAAAATCCACAAGGAGAATGTTACACCTTGGGCATCATAATCCTTGGAGGCAGTTACCCTTCTATCTCTGTGGGGGATGGGAGTTACAGCACATTGTCCAGGAAAGGTAACCCCGGCAGCCTGGTGACCATAGCCCTACTGGGTGCTGGAATCTTCTGAAATTTTGGTGGCTCCATGGGCTGAGTCAAGGTGAGGGACACAGGAGAAGGAGGAATGTGGGGTGGAAGGGAAAGGGTATACATGCAGGGACTCAGGAGTCTGGGACGTGTGGTTGAATGAGCTCATTCTGGAATGTCAGTTCATCCAGGAACTTCTGGATGAACCCGACCAGAGGAGCCAAGACTACAGAGCGGTAAGAGGGTAGGACAGGGAGGGCCCAGAGTCAAGGCAAGGCAATGTGTGGGAGATAGAGTAAGGATGGGGGACAGGGAGACGCTCACTGTTGGACGTGGGAGGTGCTGAGCGTCAGGGGTGATGGAGGCGGCTCAGTGTCAGGGGCCAGCACGAAGCTGGCAGTGCCCGGTTCCAGGCATGAGGGAGGCTTACTGCCAAGGATGCACTTGTGCTCAGGACTGGGAAGATGCAGGTCAGTGATGGGCGGTGGATTTCTTTCTGGGGACGGCCATGCCACGCAACATGTGGGATCTTCCCCAAGCAGGACTGAGCCCATGCCCCTTGCATTGGAAGTGCAGTCTAAACCGCTGGACCACCAGGGAAGTCCCAGGCCAGGGATGGGAAGGAACGGAGGGGAGGCGTGGGTGCTGGAGTGTGTGTGTGTGTGTTGAGTAGCTCGGTTTTGTCTGACCCTTTGTGATCCCACAGACTGTAACCCACCAGGCTCCTCTGTCCATGGAATTTCCCAGGCAAGAATACTGGAATGGATTGCCATTTCCTTTTCCAAGGGATCTTCCGGACCCAGGGATCGAACCTGAATCTGTTGTGTCTCTTGCATTGCAGGTGGATTCTTTACTGCTGAGCCAACTGGGTGCTGGAGAGGGGAGCTGCATCCCAGCATGAAGGTTGGAGGTCCAGTTTCTGGGGGAACTCAGTGACAAGGACAGAGGTCAGCTAGACTGACCCTCTGTAGAGGACTCAGAACTCTTGAGACCCGGCCACAAACTCCCTCCTGACTCTCCTCTGCCTCCCCCTGGCTCTACTCTCTCCCCCACTAGCTGCCTCCCTGACCTCACTCATCAGGCTGTTTGTCAGGACTCAGGATGGGGGTCTGGCCTATGGCAGGGCAGGGATATACCGGCGTGGACACAAGGCCCCAGGGAAGGGGCAGCCTGGGCTGCCTCTGACCCCTGACCTCTACTGTCCCACACCAGGGCCGAGGCTGGTGGCTTCTGGGGGCTGGCCAGGCTGGAACAGTGGACGGGCCCCACCAGGCTCTAACGCAGTAGCATCCTTCCATTCCCAGTAGTCCAGTGACACCCCAACCTGTGAAGGAGCTTGTCAAGAAGGCCTAGAAGAGGAGGAAGCAGGCCATGTTCTAATGCCAGGTTTCCAAGGCCCTGAGATAGGAAATGTGCCCAGAGCCACTTAGCAGGGCCATGGCAAGGCCTGTAACCAGGACCCAGGATCCTGGTTCCAGCTCACCATCTTTCCCACGCATCTCATGCCTTCCAAGCAGTGCATCTCATGCTTTCAAATCCTGCCAGGAGATCAACAGGCTCTGCCATTCATTAACCAGGTGACCTTGAAAAGTCAGTGAACTTCCTCAAATCTGTTTCCCTGTGTGCCATACGGGCACAAGGTGATTGGAGTGTCACCAGCCTTATCGACTCAACAGGAGGTCACTTTCTCCAGCTCTTGTCCTGCACACGCTTTGTGAAGGATCTGAGTCTCCTGAAACAGTCCCCCAGTCACAATGCAGCCAAGCGGGGACTCTCACGAGGTGTTACCCATGTGTACACCTTCTGCTGGTGCCATGCTATGCCTCTGCCCTGAGAAGCCTGGCAGCATTCTTCTGGGGACCACGGTGCCTGTGCTCCTGGCACCCTGCATTCCATCATATGCACTTGTCTCTGGGGGAGAGTGTTCATCCCCACCCGCACCCCCCACCACAGGTGTGAAGCTTGTCTAGAGGGGTGTCCAAGCAACAAGGCTAACCCTCCATGCCTTGCAAAATTTTCAGGAAAATAACTCCTTTAGCTTTCAGTTACTGCTCTCCAAGGGTCAAGAGATTTCACTGAATGACAAATGCCAGCTCTGCTAAGTGCAGCAGGGACAGGGATACTCACCAGACCTTCCGTCTGCTCCTCAGCATCTCCTAGCTCCTCTTGCATTTGGTGAGGCCATGTGACTAGTTCTGACCAGTCAATGTGATGTCACTTCCCACTGGAAGCTCAAGAGACTTACACTTTCTTGCCCTTATTTAGGAATTGGTGACATCCCAGATGCCAGGTCCATAAGTGAATGGGACAGAGTCCTCCCCCAGGGTTAGACTTTGCATGAGTAAGAAGTAAACTTTCAGGTGTAAAGTCACTGAGATTTTGGGCTTGCTTGTTACACAGCACAACCTAGCTTCTGCTGACTAATGCACCAAAATAAACGTTGCCTCTCCTAACCAAGATGTCCTTACCTGATCCAGCTCAACAGGCCAGGTTTCTTCTTCCCTTAACCTGTGATTTCTTCAAGAGATGGCTCAGTTCCACAGCCAGAAGGCTCCTTGTAAGGATTCTCTGTGAATTCATGACAGGTGCTCTCACTTGGCAGAGCCTCACTTGGACCCACCGTCACCATCACCACGTCACCAGTGCCCCTCACTGGTGTCCCTGTTGCAAAGGTCTCTTCTCTCAATAACTGATTCCACCCTGGATTCCAACCTTCCAGACTCTGAACACTAAACAGCATAGATCTGTGTATTCGGCAGGTTTCCCTACATTCTCACGAGGTACAAATGTTGCTTTGTCATTGACCTCATTTCCAGTCTCCTCTCATGATGGCCTGACCCCTGCTATTTCTCTCCCGCATATACACTCCCATCTCTTCCTGCAGCGGTTCCATGCACATTGCAGTGTTTGGCCAGCCTCACAGGATGCTTGCTGCCTGCCAGCTCTTATACCACAGGCTGTTGCTCCTTCAGACAGGATTCTGCCTGCTTCTGATGAAATCCCTTTAGGGCTTGGCCCAACCAGATTCACAAACTAAATCTGTAGTTTGCACCTGCAGGCACACCCAAAGGCTGGAGGGAAGTTTCCATGTCCTTTTAGAAGTACTTCCTCCCCACCCTACCCCTAAGCCTTCAGGTGTACCTGGACTTCAGGTGTGGCAGGAAAGGGTCCATCTCCTCCCTTGCAAGGAAAATGCTCAGTTGCTTCCGTTGTGTCTGACTCTCTGGGACCCCATAGACTGCAGCTTGCCGGGCTCCTCTGTCCATGGGAGCATCCCGGACAGAAGAGTGGAGTGGGTGGCCATTTCATCCTCCAGAGGATCTTCCCTGCTCTGGAATTGAACCTGGGTCTCCTGTGGCTCCTGCATTGGCAGGCAGGTTCTCTACCTCTGAGCCACCTGGGAAACCCACACTTGCAGGCGGCATGCGATGGACTTGCTTAGTCTTGGTAATGCTGGTGTTATTTCTCTGTGGAGCCTGTCTCCCTGGCTTCCATGGGACTTGAAAAATAGTCTCCACCACGTACCCATTACTAAAGGCTCTCTCCACAATCCAGGCATGAGACTCTCCATACTTCTCCAGTTCTGGGTCTGTATCTCTGTTTCGTGTGAGTCTCAGTCTGTTGATGCTCTGAGCTAGGAACGCCTGCAGGCACTCCCCTGGGTTGCACTCCTCCTGGGAGCACCACTGAGTCTTCCCCAGTTGAAGCCAGTGTGGAGGCTGGACCAGCTATTGTGACTCTTCCTATGCACCTCGGCAGCAACCATCAGGGAACTTTGAAAAGACAAGTTTGCTACTCACGGTCCTGGAGGGTCCATGACACTGCAGTGGCCACACACCGAGGCCTCAGACAGCGAACTCAGACCTGGGGCTCTGCCTTTACTGGGGTGAGGGTGAGGTTACCTGGGATTCCATGGGTTTGGGTGAACTTAAAACACAAAAGAAATAAAGCAAGGAAGGGAAAATTGGGGTCACTCAAGTGGTCAGTTGGCTAGGTTACCCAGAGCGTTCTGAAAGGGGAACTCCACGGGTGGAGTGGCCTGACCCTTTATCTGATTTTGTAGCCCACAATGTGCTTGTTAGAGATGGATGTCTTTGAAGTGGATGCCTCAGCAATCAAAAGTTTGATGTCGGCCCCTCCCATTACAACCAAAAGCTGGAAATTCCCTTGTGGTTCCGTGGTTGGGACTCAATGCTCCTGATGCCTTCACCGTTGTGGCTTGGGTTCAGTCTCTGGTTGGGGAACCAAGATCCCACAAGCCAAGTGGCATGGCGAAACAAGCAATCAAAAGCAATCATAAGCTAACTTACACAACAATTCCCAACTCTTTGTTTAGAGGCATCGGATGTCCTGAATACTCAGGCATCTTCCTGGGCAAAGTCCTACATACTTTTCTCCACACTCCGCCTTGCTGGATATGCCAGATGAGGTGATTGTCTCAGACTTAGTCAGCCTGGATTTTTCTAGGTCATCAGTACAACGGTGACATAGCATAGGGGTTAGAGAGTGAGCTCGGGGGGTGGGCTCTGCGGGTTCCAAATCTGAGCTCTGTTCATTTTTGTTTGTCTGTTTTTGTTCTTTGCTGCTGCTCGGGGGGTGGGCTCTGCGGGTTCCAAATCTGAGCTCTGTTCATTTTTGTTTGTCTGTTTTTGTTCTTTGCTGCTGCTTTTATTTTTTGCTCATTTGTTTAAACTGTGGAGCACTTCACCAGTTTGCATGCCATCCTTGTGCAGGGACCACGCTCATCTTCTATGTATTGTTCCAACTTGAGTACATGTGTTGCTGAGGCGAGGACCGAGCTCTGCTGGTGTTAAGCCAGGTAACCTTGGGGAGACTCCTTAACCTTGCTTTAGTCATCTGTGAAACGGGGAGGCTAATGACGCAAATCTCCCAGGGCTCTTGGGAGGATTACACGTCATAATATATGCTAAGTGCTCAACGCCTGCCACAGAGGAAATGCTCAGAGTTCCCTCCGCATGCCCCAGTAGGCCCTTCTGCGGGGAGCGAGCTCCGCCCGTGGCAAAGGTCATGAGGAAGGAGGCTCGGCATACGCAAAGGCGGGATCAAGCCTCAGGAGTCCCCCTGGAAATTCTCGAGCATCTACCCCCAAAACCAGAGTCTGCCTACTTTCTGCTTTGTGCTCTCACCTACACCTCTGACTTTACGGGGGGCTGTCCCCAACTACCTCTCTCTGAAAAAAGAGTTAGCTTACAGCTCCAGTTAACAATTCCTGGATGTGACAGTGTTTCAACCTACAAACTCCTTTGGAAGTCCTCTAGCCTGCCTGAATAGGTTTTTCCGGCCACATGTGATTGATTGATTGTTAAGAGCCTCCCAACTATGAGAGGCAGGAGATGTTCTAAACTGTCTAAACACAGATTCTTTTCAGTAGTTAAAAGATTGATTAGAAATTGTATTGGTGAAGGGTTTTTCACTTATTGGGCCAATGTTTGCTGCTAAGTCTCCATACCCCTTACCTACTGTGTCCTTGGCAGTGTATTGATTGATATAATGGGTGTGTAGAAATGTAAGTAGTAGCCTCAGTGTTTGTAACTTTGGACCCTTGAGTTAATTCTTTTCTTGATTGAGCCCACCTCACCTTTGCCCTATAGCAATGCAGCTTTGTCCAGTGCTTTTTTGGAGGCTGGTGCCTGACTTTGGAATAATCACCTTTAGAAAAAGATAAGTTTCTTAAAATGTTAACAGGCCTCCTGGCCAGAAGATGATGTAAATCACCCGAACTTTTGCGTATGATAAGTTTGAAAGCCTGGCTTCGATTAGAACCAGGAACTGCTGTCCTTGCATGACTCCACCCCTTCCCCCATTATCCTCTATGCACAACTTAAGGTCTAAAAACTACTTTGGAAAATAAAGTGCGGGCCTTGTTCACCAAAACTTGTCTCCCCATGTCGTTCTTTCTCTTGCTTTCTGGCTGAATTGTTCAGCCTCTTTTCTTCACTGGATTTTCCTACTGAGCTATCCTTATTTCAGCCTCTTTTCTCCACTGAATTTCCTCACTGAGCTATCCTCATTCTATTACTCTTTATATCTTTGATAAATATTTAAATAAATAGGTCGCTTATGCCGTCTCTCCTTCGAATACCCTGGATCAGCCGGGGCTGGTCCCCGGCAGGTGGTGCCCAAGACAGGCTATTCGAAGGTAAACTCCCAGCAATTAGGGTCATCAGCCCTATTGCCCCCCCTTCTCGGAACAATCTGGGTCATCAGCCCTCTTGTTCCCCCTCAGAACAGTTTGGGTCATCAGCCCTACTGCTCCTCCCTCGGAACAGTTTGGGTCATCAGCCTACTGTTCCTCCCTCGGAACAATCTGGGTCATCAGCCCTCTTGTTCTTCCAGTGTTCGGGACGGCTAGGACCCCACTCAGGGTGCCGCGGACCCCCCTGTAGAATAGACAGGGCGAGAGGAGTGGGAAGTGTTGAAAGTGTTAAAGAGTTAGACTTAGAGAGAGAAAATGGTTTCTGAAGTTAAAAGGCCAAAGAAAAGCCTGATCTTTTAAAAGCTAAAAGCTTTATCTTCTATTATACTTAATTTTCTGGCATGGGTAACACTGAATCTAAGAATGGCAACTCTTTATACAAGTAATCTTGAAACTGTTAAAGAGGCTACTGTTAATTTAGATACTTGGGTGAAGGTAAAAAACAACTAAAAACTTATTCTATAAATATGATTAAAAATGTTCTGGACCCTCGTCATGAGGCTGTGGGATAGCCTATGGGAGAGGCTATAGCGGTGGATGGTAGTGGGTCTCCACCTTCTGCACAGATCATATTTTCTGCCCTTGATGAAGGAAAGGAGGGAGACTGTGCTCTACCTCCCGGGGAAGGAGAGGGCTTACAGGACGCTGCGGCCAGGCGCCCTGACAAGCCCCCTCCCCCTCTACACAAACCTTTAAAAATTTATCCAACAATTTCTGATTTAAGGCGACTACCCCACCTCCGCTTGCACCTCCCAGGGCCTAGGAATCCCCCAGTTTACATCCAAAGTCTCCCAGAGCATTGCCTAAGGCTTAAAAAGATTAAAAAAAAAGTCTTTTAAACAAAGAGGCTTTTAAAGAATACACAATATACAGAGCCGCTCCTTGCAGAAAAACCCCTCAGGGGGGCCTCACCCAAGCCAAAAAAAAAAAAAAAGAGAGAGAGAGAGAGAAATAAAAAGAAAAAAGAAAAAAGTGAAAAAGAAAAAAGGAAAGAAAAATAATCGTAATAGAAAAGGATTCTACAAATAAAAAGTGTTTCTCTTATGACCAAGCAGAACGGTAAGGGGATTTAGCAACAGTATTAACCCCTGACATGCTGGTTGCTCCGATTCCAATGGGAGTGGCTGGCCCCCTACCTGAGGGCATTGTAGGACTTGTGCTAGGGCGTAGCTTGCTTTCTTTTCAAGAAATTTCGGTGGTGTATGATGTAGTAGATTCTGATTATATTGGAGAAATTAAAGTTTTGATCTTGCCGCCTACCAAAACTGTGCAAATTAATAAAGGTCAAAGAATAACACAGTTTTTGCTTTTACCTTATCAGACAGGAAAAAACTTGACTTCTTAAGCTAAGAGCCACAGAGCATTTAGATCTAGTGATCTAGCCTTTTGGGTACAGGACATTACAGCTTCTAGACCTTTACATTTTTTTTTTAATTCAAGGAAATAAAATGTCAGGGCTATTAGACCCAGGAACAGACATCTCTTAACATTTCCGGGAAAGACTGACCCAGCTCCTGGCCAACACATACTACTGAAAATGAGTTGGTGGGATTAGAGAAAGTGGTATACAGGGTGGGAGTGCTGTAGAGAAAAAGGTGAGGGAGAGTTTAAAACCTTGAAGAATAGTGAGTTCCCCGTTGCTGGAAGTATCCAAGCAAAGATTAGATGGTTGCTTGTCATCTAAAAAGCTATAGACCAGATTTAGGTTACAAAACGATAACTGGAGAAGCTTATAAAGATGTTGTGTGACACCTCTTTACTTGCTTCTCATATCTAGGTCTGCCAAAAGTTTTAAAAACTGATAATGCCCCTTTGAAGCTGCAGAGAGATTGTTTACTAACTTTAAATGATTTCCAAAAATTATTAGGGGACATTAATTGGATACGCCCACATTTAAAACTGACTACTACAGATTTAAAGCCTTTATTTGATTGCTTAAAAAGCGATCCTAATTCCAGTTCTAAGAGAAAGTTGACTAATGAGACAGAGTCGGCTCTTGTTAAAGTAGATGAGACTTTAAATGATCAGTTAATTAGGATTAATATTACCAAAAGATGAGATTAAATTATTCTTGCCATAAAACATACACCTACAGGGTGCTTGTGACAAAAAGGCCCATTGGTTCCATCTACCAATGACCACAAGAAAAATAGTTTTATCTTATCCCAGCTTGGTGGCACAATTAATTATAAAAGGAGGAAAAAAGAAGTGTGGAACTTTTTAGAAAAGAAGTAGCAAATATAATAATTTCACTCAATAAGGATCAACTGCAAGTCTTTTACAAAATAGTGATAATTGGCAAGTTGCCCTCATAGATTTCAGGGGTCAAATTTTGTTTCATTTGCCCTCAAGCCCCCACAGTAGTTAAAAGTTCAAAAATGTTAGACTGGCACTTTGAGGATACCTGTGGAACTTTCCAACCCTATGTAGTTCCTACGCTCCCCTTTACCCTATGGGGGAGGGACGTGCTGTCTCAAATAGGAGATACTCAGAGAAGGGTTTTCTCAATTTCTTAGTTATCAACAGGAGGTACAATTAACAATACTTTATATATTGTTATAAATACATAATATAAATATATTTGCCTGATTACAGTTTGCCTAATTAGGTATAGGTATAAATAAAACATAACAAAGGTATACCTAATTCTATTTATAGATCTATACTTAATTAATTTGTATATAAATTAATATGTATACTATATATGCATATTATATATATACTGTATAATTAAATATATATTGCAGTAATGTGTGTGTGGCTGATATTAATTGGTATGGATTGATGTGCTGTGATGATATATGTTCTATATACTGTATAATTATATATGAGTGACATGTATTATTACAGTACATTGGTTTGTGTTGGTTGGTATTAGCTGTGTACGTGTTGATTGCTGTAATATATATTAATTAATGTATTAATTATAAAGATTAATTCAAGTATATTGATTATGTCAATAAGTTTATACTTGTTGCCATATATAAATACATATATAAATACATTTTGCATTTAGGTATATCTGTATATCAAAATGAGATAAGGAGGTTATACATTTATTATTTAAATTTATACAGAGACCTAAACTAAACATTAGACCTAAATTAACATATCTCTAAATTTATGTTGTTAAAATGTAAATTAAAAAAATTAGATTGACAACTGCTTGACAACTCCTTTGCCATAAAACCCCCATAGGTGTAATTGGGGTAACCAGACAAAAAATTGGTTTTATAGCAAAACGGCCCCCTAGAGTGGGTCCATCTTCCCGCTCAAACTAAAAAAGTAGCGGCTTCTTATCCAGGATTGACAGCTACTTTGATATTAAAGGAAAAAAGCAGAGCATTGAATTATTTGGTAAAGAGACATCAGAAATTGTAATTCCATATAATAAGGAACAACTTGATGCTCTTCTAATGTTTGAAAATTGGCAGATTGCTATAGGAAACTATTTTGGTCAAAATTTTGCATCATTTACCCTCGCATGTTCTGCTGAATTTTATATCCAGACATCCAGTTATTTTTCCTGTCAGATGTAAACAGTCTCTTATTCCAAATGCTCAGATAGCCTTTACTGACGGGCAGCAAATGGTAAAGCCTCCATAGTTACTAAAAATCACCAAAAGGTTTTAGAAACACAGGAAACTTCAGCTCAAAGAGCTGAAATAACAGCAGTCATAGAGGCTTTTGCTATGTTTGCAGATGAGGAATTTAACCTTTATTCTGATTCTCAGTATATTGTCAGGTTGTTTCCACACGTTGAAACTGCGGTTTTGCCTGAAAATAAAACTACCATATTTCATTTGTTAACTAAATTACAGCAACATATTTGGAAAAGAAATAAAATATTTTTCATTGGACACATTCGGGCTCATTCCAGATTGCCCGGCCCTTAAAATGCCTTTAATGATTTGGCTGACTTGTTAACCAGAAATACAGTGGTACTGTGATTGAGGAGGCCAGAGCCTCTCACTTACTTCATCGTCAATATGCTACTGCTTTAAGATATCAATTCCAAATTCCCAGAGAGACTGCCCGAGAGATAGTCCGTTCTTGCCTACACTGCCCCACTGTTTATAATAGTCTACCTATGGGAGTTAATCCTCGCGGTCTCAAACCTAATGTACTCTGGCAAATGGATGTAACTCATGTCTTTTAATTTGGAAAACTGTCCTTTGTTCATGTAACTGTAGATACCTTTTCTCACTTTATTATTGCAACTGCTCGTACCAGAGAGGCAGTTAAAGATGTGATACAACATCTCTTTACTTGTTTTTCATATTTGGGCCTGCCAAAAGCTTTGAAAACTGACAATGCTCCTGCTTACACTTCTAAGTCTTTTCAGGAATTTTGTATAAAGTTTCGAATTAAACATAATACTGTCATCCGTTATAATCCCCAGGGACAGGTCATTGTTGAAAGAGCGCATCAAACATTAAAAATCCAAATTCAAAAACTAAAAGAAGGGGAGTTTAAGTATAGTTCTCCCCATCAAATCTTGCAACATGCTCTTTTCAGTAATAAATATTTTATTTTTTATTTATTTATTTTTTTGTAATAAATATTTTAAATACTGATTTCAGCCAGAACTATTGCAATGCTTCACCATTGGTACCCAGAGTAATTGAATGCAAAACCATTAGTCAAATGGAAGGACCTCCTCTCAGGACAATGGAAGGGTCCTGACCCATTATTAACTAGCGGTCAAGGATGTGCTTGTATTTTTCCACAGGATGCAGATTCTCCAATTTAGATCCGGGACAGGCTGATTCGCCATGTTGCAGACCCCCAGACATCCAGTTCCCCCATTGCTTCGATCACAAAAGAGGAGCCTGCCAGAAGGGAGGCAAGATAAACATCGAGATCCCAGCGAGACTGACGAGGCTGCTGCAGCGCGAACTCCAACCAGAAAATAATTCTACTTATTCTGTTTTGGCTTGTCTACCCTCTCCTTAAGTTTTTCTCTTTACCAAAGATTCTGGAAAACCTAATGTACATATGACTTTCACTGGTGGACCTAATATAGTAACTTGTGAACAATGTGTGCTTTCATCTCGTTTGACCCCTCAATATAATGTTTGCTCTTTTGTGGTGTTACAACGCCCACCATATCTCATGATACCTGTGACAGTGACTAGCCACTGGTATGACAATTACGGCCTCGCCGTGTTACAACAACTACAAGATTTAATGCGACAACGGCGATTTGTGGGCTTACTTATTTTAGGAATATCAGCTTTGATAGCAGCAATTACTTCTGTTACTGCAGCAGCAATATCATTGACTCAACAAGTGCATACTGCCCAATATGTTGATACCATGTCTAAAAATGTTTCTCTAACTCTAGCAACACAGGAAGCTATAGATAGGAAATTAGAGATGAGAGTAGATGCCTTGGAAGAGGCAATAATGCATATTGGGACTGAGTTACAGGCTTTAAAAGTGAAAATGGCTCTGTCATGCCACGCTGATTACCGATGGATATGCGTGACATCTTTAAAGGTAAACGAGACAGATTATGAATGGGAAAAAATCAAAAATCATATCTCAGGTGTTTGGAATAGCTCTGACATTGGCCTGGACTTAGGGAAACTTCATAATCAAATACAGACCCTGGAACACTCTTGACTGGATTTTACCACCGCTGGAGCAGCTAATGACTTTTTTCACACTTTCTCTAACTTCATTTCAGGAAAAAACATTCTGTCTAATATCCTTGGATACATAGCTGCTGGTGCTTTAATTTTGCTTCTCATAATCATTCTTCCTTGTATTGTCAGGATTCTTCGGCAGAACATTCAGAAGCTTGCGACTGAGCTGCATCTGGCTGTTTTAAGAAATAAAAAAGGGGGAGATGCAGGAGCGAGCTCCGCCCGTGGCAAAGGTCATGAGGAAGGAGGCTTGGCATACGCAAAGGCAGGATCGAGCCTCAGGAGTCCCCCTGGAAATTCTCGAGCATCTACCCCCAAAACCAGAGTCTGCCTACTTTCTGCTTTGTGCTCTCACCTACACCTCTGACTTTACGGGGGGCTGTCCCCCACCACCTCTCTCTGAAAAAGAGTTAGCTTACAGCTCCAGTTAACAATTCCTGGGTGTGACAGTGTTTCAACCTACAAACTCCTTTGGAAGTCCTCTAGCCTGCCTGAATAGGTTTTTCCAGCCACATGTGATTGTTCAGAGCCTCCCAACTGTGAGAGGCAGGAGATGTTCTAAACTGTCTAAATACAGAGTCCTTTGAGTAGTTAAAAGATTGATTAGAAATTGTATTGGTGAAGGGTTTTTCACTTATTGGGCCAATGTTTGCTGCTAAGTCTCCATACCCCTTACCTACTGTGTCCTTGGCAGTGTATTGATTGATATAATGGGTGTGTAGAAATGTAAGTAGTAGCCTCAATGTTTGTAATCTTGGACCCTTGAGTTAATTCTTTTCTTGATTGAGCCCACCTCACCTTTGCCCTATAGGAATGCAGCTTTGTCCAACGCTTTTTTGGAGGCTGGTGCCTGACTTTGGAATAATCACCTTTAGAGAAAGATAAGTTTCTTAAAATGTTAACAGGCCTCCTGGCCAGAAGATGATGTAAATCACCTGAACTTTTGCATACGATAAGTTTGAAAGCCTGGCTTCGATTAGGATCAGGAACTGTAGTCCTTGCATGACTCCACTCCTTCCCCCATTATCCTCTATGCACAACTTAAAGTATAAAAACTACTTTGGAAAATAAAGTGCGGGCCTTGTTCACCAAAACTTGTCTCCCCATGTCGTTCTTTCTCTTACCTTCTGGCTGAATTGTTCAGCCTCTTTTCTTCACTGGATTTTCCTACTGAGCGATCCTTATTTCAGCCTCTTTTCTCCACTGAATTTCCTCACTGAGCTATCCTCATTCTATTACTCTTTATATCTTTGATAAATATTTAAATAAATAGGTCGCTTATGCCGTCTCTCCTTCGAATACCCTGGATCAGCCAGGGCTGGTCCCCGGCACCCTTCGATTCACTCTCACTCTTTCTGCAGCTTAACAGGCTGCCTCATGTTAATCTTCCCTAAGAGCTGTCTTTGTCTCGCCACTCCTTTCCTGCCCACCTACCCTAGCTCTGAGCCTTCATAAGACACCAGTGCATAAAGTACACTTAAAGGCTCTCCTCTGGGTCCTCAGAAACCTCCACAACTTGTCCCCAACCCACTCTTCCAGCTTTATTCCCTTTTGTTCCCTTCCAGGAGCTTTCAACCAGTCTAGCCGACCTCCCTATTCCCATTAAGGCTCCCCACTCAGGCCAAGACTATACGCTGACCTCTTCCCCACTCCAAGTCTTACTCACCCTTGAAGGCTCAAGTGGAAGACTCTCCTCCTCCAGGAAGTCTTCCCTGACTAGACAAAAATTTGGTGCCATTCACATGCTAATTAGTCACTCAGAGAATTCTCTACAGTTTTGTTTTTGCTTGCATTTGCATATGATCTTCCCCACAAGACGAGAACTCTTTGCAGGCAGGCACTGTGTTTCCATAGTTTGTGTTTGGCATTTCCCAGCGTGAAAGGAAAATCAAAAGGGAGTCAGTGTTGCCAAGCGAGGGCTTCCCAGGTGGCTCAGTGGTAAAGAATCACCTGCCATCGCAGGAGATGTGGGTTTGATCCCTGGCCTGAGAATATTCCCTGGAGAAGGAAATGGCAACCCACACCAGTATTCTTGCCTGGAAAAACCCATGGACCAAGGACCCCAGTGGGCTACAGTTCACGGTGTCACAAAGAGCAGGACACGACTTAGCAACTAAGCAACATCAGTATTACTAAGTGAGCTTTCCAAAGGGGAGATGGGCAGGAGGCCTTTAAGAAAGCGTGACCTTCCAGGGGGAAAGGGAGGGTGGGGGGATAAACTGGGAGATTGGGGTTGACAAATACACACCGTCTATGAAACAGATAACTAATGAAGACCTACTGTATAGGACAGGGAACACTACTCTATAATGACGTATATGGGAAAACAGTCTAAAAAAAAGGATATATGTATAACTGGTTCACTTTGCTGTACACCTGAAACTAATCCAACATTGTAAATAAGTCTACGCCAATAAAAAAAATAATGTGACATGCACATTTCAGCTTGGATGGGAATTTGACCTTTTGACCTGATGAAGTCATCCAGAACTCCTGTCAGAGATTCAAGATGCTTTTTGGACTCCTTACGCTGAAACAACTTGTGATTCCTTAAGAAAAAGTATTTTCTGAGTCGCTTTGGAGTCTATAATGATTCCACCAGGAAACTTTTAACAACCACATGGCAACTTTTATGTCTCCTGCATTGCAATTCTTAGGACTCCAAATAAACTCTCTCTCTCTCTCTCTTTTGTTTTAATATTTTGCTGTGAGGCATGTGGGATCTTACTTTCTCAATCAGGGTTCAAATCCATGTTCTCTGGTCAGAGTCTTAACCCCTGGACTGCCAGGGAAGTCCCATTAACTCTTTTCTTATTTGCAGCCTTCCGGATTACTTTTTTGGAGAAGGAAATGGCAACCCACTCCAGTGTTCTTGCCTGAAGAATCCCAGGGATGGGGGATCATGGTGGGCTGCCTTCTATGGGGTCCCACAGAGTCAGACATGACTGAAGCGACTTAGCAGAAGCAGCAGCAGCATTACTTTTTTGGTGGATGGTAAGGGTGGGAAGGTTCCCTGGAGGATGGCATGGTGACACACTCCAGTATTCTTGCTTCGAAGAGAATCCCCATGGAAAGAGGATCTTGGAAGGGTACAGTCCATGGGGTTGCAAACAGTCAGACACGACTGAGAGTCTAAGCACAGCACAGCACAAGGACTTCCCACATGGAGCTAGTGGTAAACCTGCCTACCAATACAGGAGACAGAAAAGATGGGAGTTTGATTACTAGCTTGGGAAGATCCCTTGGAGGAGGACATGGCAACTCACTCCAAGATTCTTGCCTGGAAAATCCCATGGACAGAGGAGCCTGGTGGGCTATAGTCCATGGGGTCACAAAGAGTCAGATCCGATTGAAGTGACTTAGTACACACACACACAATTACTCATTAAAGGCTGGCTGGCTAAACAGACAGTCATAGGTCTTAGAAGAATTCTAAGAACTGCGGACATGAAGCAGAGTAAACAGTGGACCCCTGGAATGCCACTGGGCCCCCCAGGGGATGCAGTGGATGAAGAAGCCATTCAATTCTTCACCACTCCTGGGAGAAATGGACTGGGACTGTCACTACAGCCAGGAGCCTCCTCCACTCCCCACAGAGCTTGTTAAAGCGGTCATTTAGCACATAGTTCAATAGTTAAGGATCTGGGGTCCAGATCCAAACGCAGGGTTCCAGTGCCAGCTCCAGCCTTTACCAAGGGTGTGACCTTTCAAAGTGTGTCAATTTCTCAGCACCTCTGTTTCACTACCTAGCTTTAAAATGGGAATAAAAACTGTCCCTACCTCATTCAGGTGTGAATATAGATGAGTTAATGCATGTAAAGTGGTTACAATGCTGCTCCAACAAGCACTCAGTAAATAGGAACTTTGTCTGCTGGATCCTACACTGAGCATTTTGGGCTACAGATATGGACAGTGTTATAGGGAAAGAAGGGAGAAGGCAATGGCACCCCACTCCAGTACTGTTGCCCAGAAAATCCCATGGATGGAGGAGCCTGGTAGGCTGCAGTCCATGAGGTCGCTAAGAGTTAGACACGACTGAGTGACTTCACTATCACTTTCCACTTTCATGCATTGGAGAAGGAAATGGCAACCCACTCCAGTGCTCTTGCCTGGAGAATCCCATGGACGGAGAAGCCTGGTAGGCTGCAGTCCATGGGGTTGCACAGAGTCGGACACGACTGAAGCAACTTGGCAGGCAGCATAGGGAAAGAAAGGCTTCCCTCGTAACTCAGTGGGTAAAGAATCTGTCTGCCATGCAGGAGACCCAGGTTCGATTTCTGGGTCAGGAAGATCCCCTGGAGAAGGAAATGACAACCCACTCCAGTATCCTTGCCTGGAGAATCCCATGGACACAGGATGCCTGGCAGGCTACAGTCCATGGGATTGCAAGAGTCAGACATGATTTAGCAACTAAACCACCACCAGGTGGAAAGAAAGGCCAAGCTCAAGCCCCATCTTCAGCACTTCCAGCTCAGTACTTAGGAACATATTCTCCCTGTCTGAGCTTCTGTTTGATTATCTTTCAAATAAAAAAAATCATTCCCATGATATACAGTTGAAGTAGTTATGAAATATTGCTTACTAAGGGTGGAGAACAACACCTGGCATATATGGGGCTCCTGGGTGTGTTTCTTTCCTCTTTCATTTAAGTGTCCCCCTTCTGTATGACAGATTGACTGACTGGCCAGAGATAATGGCAATTGGAGGAAAGAAATAAACAGGGAACACGCAGGAAACAGAGGGTCCGGGAAATTCAGCCTGGTGTCTTGAGAGGTTGGTGGGAGCCTGCTGCCATCTGCTGGATTGAGCGGGAATGGCATCCCAGTGCTCTCTAATGCCACCTTGCGTTAAAAGAGGTTTGTGACAACACAGACGGTGCCTGCCTCTGGACTCTCCTATTTCATTGTATATTTGACTATGCCAATGTCTCACCGTCTTGATTGTTGTAGTTTTACACTAAATCCTTAAATCAGGTACTGAAAGTATCTACCTTTCATAATTATTTTGACTATTATAGACGCTTTGCCTTTTCAAATAAATCACATCAGTTCAATTCAGTCACTCAGTCGTGTCCAACTCTTTGTGACCCCATGAACTGTAGCACGCCAGGCCTCCCTGTCCATCACCAATTCCCGGAGTTTGCTCAAACTCACGTCCATCGAGTCGGTGATGCCATCCAGCCATCTCATCCTCTGTCGTCCCCTTCATCTCCTGCCCCCAATCCCTCCCAGCGTCAGAGTCTTTTCCAATGAGTCAACTCTTCACATGAGGTGGCCAAAGTATTGGAATTTCAGCTTTAGCATCATTCCTTCCAAAGAACACCCAGGACTGATCTCCCTTAGAATGGACTGGTTGGATCTCCTTGCAGTCCAAGGGACTCTCAAGAGTCTTCTCCAACACCACAGTTCAAAAGCATCAGTTTGTCGGCGCTCAGCTTTCTTCACAGTCCAACTCTCACGTCCATACATGACTACTGGAAAAATCATAGCCTTGACTAGACGGACCTTTGTTGGCAAAGTAATGTCTCTGCTTTTGTATATGCTATATAGGTTGGTCATAACTTTCCTTCCAAGGAGTAAGTGTCTTTTAATTTCATGGCTGCAATCACCATCTGCAGTGATTTTGAAGTCCCCAAAAATAAAGTCTGACACTGTTTCCACTGTTCCCCATCTATTTCCCATGAAGTGATGGGACAAGATGCCATGATCTTAGTTTTCTGAATGTTGAGCTTTAAGCCAACTTTTTAACTCTCCTCTTTCACTTTCATCAAGAGGCTCTTTAGTTCCTCTTCACTTTTGGCCATAAGGGTGGTGTAATCTGCATATCTGAGGTTATTGATATTTCTCCCTGCAATCTTGATTCTAGCTCGTGCATCTTCCAGCCTAGCGTTTCTCATGATGTACTCTGCATATAAGTTAAATAAGCAGGGTGACAATACACAGCCTGACGTACTCCTTTTCCTATTTGGAGCCATGAACTGTATAGTCCATGGGATTCTCCAGGCCAGAATACTGGAGTGGGTAGCCTTTCCCTTCTCCAGGGGATCTTCCTGACCCAGGAATTGAACCAAGGTCTCCTACATTGCAGGTGGAGTCTTTACCAACTGAGCTATCAGGGATGACCTGGCGTGATGGATCCTTGTTAATGCACTTATATTTATTTTTTGGAGATTCCTTAGGACTTACATATTTTAAAATTTTGTTGTCTGTGACTAAAGATAGCTTCATTTCTTCCTTTCCAATTTGTATGTTTTTTAATGAATTTATCTTGTTTTATTATTCTGGCTAGGATACCCAATGCTGTATCTTATAGAAGAAGGGTAAATATCCTTGCTCTGGTCCTAGTCTATAATGGAAACTATTTATCTTGTTACTATTATGTATTTTGATATTTGTAGATTTTTAAATTATCACTACCTTTTATCAGATTGAGAAATTCCATTTTATTCTCAGTTTATGAATACTTATTTTTTTTTAAATCATGAATTGGTATTGAATTCATCAAATGATTTTCCCATATGCTTTGAGGTGATCATCACATAAGCTTTTTCTCTTTTTTTAATATGGGGAATTAGTTTATTTTTAAATGTTGAAACTCCCTTGCTTTGCTAGGATAAATCTCACTTTGTTGTGATATACTATCCTTTTTTAATATGTAGTTCAGTTCAGTTCGCTTTTTTAATATGTAGTTCGCTCAGTCATGTCCGACTGTTTGAGACCCCATGAATCACAGCACGCCAGGCCTCCCTGTCCATCACAAACTCCCGTAGTTCACTCAAATTCATGTCCATCGAGTCGGTGATGCCATCCAGCCATCCCATCCTCTGTCGTCCCCTTCTCTTCCTGCCCTCAATCCCTCCCAGCATCAGGGTCTTTTCCAATAAGTCAACTCTTCGCATGACATCAGTCCTTCCAATGAACACCCAGGACCGATCTCCTTTAGAGTGGACTGGTTGGATCTCCTTGCAGTCCCAGGGACTCTCAAGAGTCTTCTCCAACATCACAGTTCAATAGCATCAATTCTTCAGCACTGAGCTTTCTTCACAGTCCAACTCTCACATCCATACATGACCACTGGAAAAACGGTTCTATTTGCCTTTTATTTTTAATAAATTTTTGGCTGTACCAAGCAACATGTAAGATCTTAGTTCCCCGACCAAGGATTGAACCCATGCCTCCTGTCTTGGAAGGCAGAGTCTTAACTACTGGGTCACCAGGGAAGTCCCAATTTGCCTTTCTCTTTTTGAAAATTTTTGTGCCTATGTTTATGGATAATTTTGGTCTAGAATTTTCATGGCTTATAGTATTCTTAATCAGCATTGGTGTTAAGGTTTTGCTGGGCTCACGAAATGAAGCAGGAATTCTTTTTCCTTTGCCGGGGTCCAGCCCCAGCTGATCCAGGGTATTCGAAGGAGAGATGGCATCAGCGAGGATCAGGAAACAATTGCTTAATTAAACGTTAATTAAGGATATAAAGAGTAATAGAATGGGGATAGCTCAGTGAGGAAATTCAGTGGAGAAAAAAGGCTGAGTAGCTTGGTTTACGCGGAAGACCAATAAAACTTCAAGACAAGAAGTTTGCACCACTTACGTAGGCCGCAGGCATCCTTCCGTTCTCCCAAAGGAGAGGAGACACTGAGGCCTCCCCAGTCGGATCTTAGAAGCCCAGGCATAATTAGTAAGCATGGTGGGTTCCGCGCTCCAGATGGAGACTCAGCCAGAGTGAGAGAGAGAGCGACATGGGGAGACCAAGTTTCGGTGAACAAGGCCCGCACTTTATTTTCCAAAGTAGTTTTTATACCTTAAGTTATGCACAGAGGATAATGGGGGAAGGGGTGGAGTCATGCAAGGACAGCAGTTCCTGGTTCTAATCGAAGCCAGGCTTTCAAACTTATCATATGCAAAAGTTCACGTGATTTACATCATCTTCTGGCCAGGAGGCCTGTTAACATTTTAAGAAACTTATCTTTCTCTAAAGGTGATTATTCCAAAGTCAGCACCAGCCTCCAAAAAAGCATTGGACAAAGCTGCATTCCTATAGGGCAAAGGTGAGGTGGGCTCAATCAAGAAAAGAATTAACTCAAGGGTCCAAGGTTACAAACATTGAGGCTACTACTTACATTTCTACACACCCATTATATCAATCAATACACTGCCAAGGACACAGTAGGTAAGGGGTATGGAGACTTAGCAGCAAACATTGGCCCAATAAGTGAAAAACCCTTCACCAATACAATTTCTAATCAATCTTTTAACTACTCAAAGGACTCTGTATTTAGACAGTTTAGAACATCTCCTGCCTCTCACAGTTGGGAGGCTCTGAACAATCACATGTGGCCGGAAAAACCTATTCAGGCAGGCTAGAGGATTTCCAAAGGAGTTTGTAGGTTGAAACACTGTCACACCCAGGAATTATTAACTGGAGCTGTAAGCTAACTCCTTTCTCAGAGAGAGGTAGTGGGGGACAGCCCCCTGTAAAGTCAGAGGTGTAGGTGAGAGCACAAAGCAGAAAGTAGGCAGTCTCTGGTTTTGGGGGTAGATGCTCGAGAATTTCCAGGGGGACTCCTGAGGCTCGATCCCGCCTTTGCGTATGCCGAGCCTCCTTCCTCATGACCTTTGCCATGGGCAGAGTTCCTCACGCTGGCTCCCGGCAGTGATAGAATTCTAGTTGAGCTATTTCAGATCCTGAAAGATGATGCTGTGGAAAGTGCTGCACTCAATATGCAATATGCACTCAATATGCAATATGCCGGCTCCCGGCACTCCTTATTTTCTGAAATTATTTGAGGAATACTGTTATAGAAACTTTAGACAATTAAACTGTCTTGGTTTTTGTTCTCTCATCTGTACAGTGAAACTGGTACTGTCTACCTAGCCTGGTAGGTACTGTCTATTCTAGCCTGGCGTGATGAAGAACAGATGAAGCGATATCTGAAAAACTGCCTCATAATGCACTTAGTAGAACCTCAACACAGGATAGCTGTTTTATCAATAAGTATGATTATTATTATTATTATTACATCAGTAGGAGGACTAGAAATTAGCACGTGGTGATTCTTGCGGTCCTTTCTGTGAAATTCCAATTCTTTTCTCTCAAAGAACTTAATGTTGAACCATTGGGTCACATTTGTGGAGCTTTAAAAATTGATTTTTAGCTGTTATCTCATCTAATGCCACTTGAGCCTCCAAAGGTGGCTCTTACTGATCTCATTTCTCCCTTTAACTGATTGGGAAACTGAGTTTAGGACAACTTGCCTGAAGCTACACAGTAACAAGAGAAGAATAAACCTGACTCCACTGTTGAATCTGTTCCTTTAACTCTTGAGCTCTGTTGCCTCTGGATCTGCACCTTTTGTAAAAGAATGTTGCCTGTAGCCTGAAATATACCGAGAGTCCATTCTCAAGGCGCTGATCTTTAAAGGTAGAAGGCTTTTCCATGAAGAAGTTGTAAATGGGAGAATAACGTTAGTCTTGTTGGAGGTTTGCAGGAACATTGTGAACCAGACTGGGCTAGGTGGACAGCATAAGAAGGATTCTGGCACCAAGAATTTTGCAAGGACCAGCCACATCCCCTCCCCTTTTGGTATAAAAGAAGCCTGAATTCTAACTCAGGTCAGATAGTCCTTTGGGACATGAATATGCCATCTTTTTGGTCTGCTGGCTTTCTGAATAAAGTTGCTATTCTTTGCTCCAATGCCTTGCCCTGCAGGGCATGCCGGGTCTTAGTTACTGGACCAGGGATCAGACCTGCACACCATGCAGTGGAAGCAGAGTCTTATTAACTGATGGACCTCCAGGAACTCCCACCCCGTCACTCATTCCGAAGCCAGTGTTACAGAAAAGGGAGCCAGAGCACCGGAGAGGCACTGTTCTCGCATTTCCTGGCCAAGAGGACCACCCTCACACTGGGAGATCCCTTTTGAAGGCACCTTTAAAGACTTCCAACATGAAGAGCCAGGTCACCAATCAGCTGCGTTCTCTGTTCAGCTGAGTGACCTTTTAAGCACATTTGTAACCTCACTGTGTCTCACACTCCCTATCTGGAAAAAGATGAGAAGTGCAATAATACCAGTCATTATTTATTGGGTCCCTAGGGGTCAGGGTGGTCTTCAGGGGTGGTGCAGCGGTTAAGAATCTGCCAGCTAACACAGGAGAGGGAGACACAGGAGAAGCAGGTTTGATCCCTGGGTTGGGAAGATCCCCTGAAGAAGGAAATGGCAACGGACTCCAGTATTCTTATCTGGAGAATCCCATGGACAGAGGAGCCTGGCTGGCTACAGTCTGTGAGGTCATAAAGAGGCAGACATGACTGAGCATGCGCTCTAGGGGCCAGGGCATCACCGCATAGTTATTTGTCTGTTGTTTGGTCTGTGTCCAGTCGCATCCGACCCCTTTACAACCCCATGGACTGCACCCCGCCAGGCTCCTCTATCCATGGTATTCTCCAGGCAGGAATACTGGAGTGGGTTGCCATTTCCTACTCCACGAGATCTTCCTGACCCAGGGACTGAACCCCCGTCTCCCGGGTCTCCTGGATTGGCAGGCAGGTTCTTTACCACTGAGCCACCGGGGAAGTACACTTGATTTATTTAGTCTTCTTAAAAACAGTAAACCATTAATATATGAGCCATAGGTGAGAAAACTGTGGCTAAAGAAATCAAATAATTTACCTAAGGTCACGAAAGTTCCAGATTCAGAATTTGCAATCCAGGTAAAATTGACCCTCCTTTTCATGTTAAAATTGATCAAATTGTACAGTTTTTAAAATGTGCAGGTTGTTGTAATCAGTTATACCTCAATAAATTTTTTTAAGAAGCAGCATCCAGAGCTAGATATGAAAGTTGAAGAGAGGAACAACAACAGCAACAAAATAATTACATTCACAGGAATATATGTATGCCAAAATTCATCCAGCTATACGCTTTGGATTTGAAAGTTTTATTGTATATAAAGTATGCCAGAATAACATATGGCTGCATATTTTTTTAACGAAAGTAATTAGACGTTAAGTCGTAATTTTTAAATTTCACCTGGATCTCCTACTGACAGCAAAATAACACTAGACCGTATCTAAAATAAATCATTCTCTCGACTCCTACACGCCTTTTAAAAATTGCATTTTTGTCTTATTATAAAAGCAATACAAGTTCATCGTAGGAAAATTAGAAAATACAGACGAGCAGAAAATATAAATATGAAAGATAGCCTTGGTTCCACATTCTTAGAAAATACAGATGAGCAAAAGATATAAAGATGAAAGACAGCCTTGGTTCCACATTCAAATATAACAAGATTTTACACACCAGTGTATTTCTTTCCACTACTTTTCAGGGTCTGTATGTTTATTTAGAGGTATATATAATTATGGGTGTCCCTGGTGGCTCAGATGGCAAAGAATCTGCCTGCACTGCAGGAGACCCAGGTTCAATCCTTGGGCTGAGAAGATCCGCTGGAGAAGGAAATGGCAACCCACTCCAGGATTCTTGCCTGGAGAATCCCATAGACAGAGGAGCCTGGTGGGCTATAGTCCATAAGGTCACAAAGAGTTGAACATGAGTCATATATCTAATTATATGGTATATGGGGGAGTTTCAGAAAATGCAATCTTACTCGAAAAATTCTTTTATAATTTACTTTTAACACATAGGGGTAATCCATGAGAGGCTTAGTGTATCAGCGAATGGTCATCTGAAGTAAGAGTTTTAAATTTAGTTCCATGATGTGCTGGAGTTCTTTGACACGTCTCAGGTCCTGGGGATTGGGGAGAAGATGAATGTTTGATGGAGCTCAAGGAGACCATGCAGGCAAGGTCTGCATTTGTCACTCTTACTCAACAGAGATGCACACCCCCTTTTTTTTTTTGGCTATAGTCTTCCCTCAGTATCAGCAAGAGATTGGTTTCAAACCCGCTCACCCTGTGCATGACAAAATCCACAGACGCTCAGGTTCCTTATGTGGATGTGGGACTCGCAAAGGCAGGGTACAGAGTAACTGTACTAATTTCCCATGTAAGATTTCATCTGAAAAGGCATTCCCTAACCAAAAGCAATTTTAAAGAAGGAAATCACGATTGTAACATTATTCTTACGACTGTTTCATTTCGTTTCAAAACAAAAATAGCTTCATTGTTTTATAAGTGACACCTTCACATTTTCAAAAATTCAAGCCATTCAAAAACATAAGAATTAAAAGTGAAAAATCAGCCATTAATCTCATTACTCTTTAGAAACATCTTGGAGTATATGTGTGTATCAAAATATACTGTACACATCCTAGGTCTTTTTCCCTTAACACAGACTATTTTCCTGTGTCATTTATTGGTCTCTAAAAGTATAATATGTATACCTGTAGCTGATTCATGTTGCTATTTGGCAGAAACCAACAAAATTCTGCAGAGCAACTATCCTTCAATTAAAAAATAAATTTAAAAAAGTATGATTCTTGAGTGTTTATGATTTGGGTTATATTATTATTAATAGGTATATTGATAGGGGGAAAAAAGGGCTTGCAAGTTAAACTGAAAGGCATAAGGAGAATTGGGCTTCTGTTTTTTTCATGTGTAATTTTAAAAAATATTCGTTTATTTATTTATTTGGCTGCACCAGGCCTTGGTTGAAACATGTGGGATCTTCGGTCTTCACTGTGTTGGTAAGATCTTTTAGCTGTGGTGTTCAAGCTCTCAGTTTTATTAAAACTTCCAAATAAGTCCTACTACCTGACAACATAAGCCCTCTAGCTTTGTTCTCCTCTAAGATTGTCTCAGAGAAACACTGGGTCCTTTCTTCTTTCATACGCATTTTGGTGTCAGATTACCAATTACTACACAAAAACCTGCTGGGATTTTGTTTGCGATTGCTGGTGTCTGTTTTTGATCTCTCAAATGAATTTCATTCTGTCAAGATTAAAAAATAAAAAAGCCCTTTGAAGTTTTGAATTTTATTAATCCCATAATTTAATTTGTGATATATTGAATTCTTTTTTGATTATTTCATGGCTATGAATATTGATTTCCCTCCCAAGACCATCAGTAATTTCGGAAGAAGCTGTCACATAATTCTTTTGTTTTCTGCATAATTTTAGGATAAACTGTAGCCACGTAACATCTAATGTGTGTTTCTTGAATAAACCTCATAAACTTGTTTTTCTTGAATATTCTGGGGTGGATGTTCCTTAGCTTCTGACTTAATTCATTTGAATAAATCATTCCAGTGTTTATTAATTCACCTAGCAAAGCTACCAGCATAGTCTTGTCTTAAATAGGTATTGACACACTCTCTGAGTTGCGCCATCTGTTCAGGATTTAGGCATCTTCCTTTCCCCTGGGAAGCTTTCAACCCAGAAGACAATAAAGACAAAACCAAGAATCTTTTTTCCCCCTGCTATGCCCTGAAACTCGTGGGATCTTAGTTCCATAACTAGGGACTGAACCTGGCCCACCACACTGAAAGCGCCAAGTCCTAAGCACTGGGCCACCAGAGAATTTTCAAAACCAACTACCGAAAGTGTTGTCTCTTTGGGGTTAGAGTTTCAGAGCTACGGGAGTGATTAACTCGAGCTGAGAAAGCACGGTGAAGTGGGCATATCCTAGTGAAGCTGGTGACTGAGTTGGGCCTTGAAGCATGAATAGGAGTTCTCCAGGCAGCAGAGTCCAGGGGTGGCAGAGATGTTAGGGAGCATTCTGGGCGTGAGGGAAAAAGATGAGAGAGCATGGGACGCATCCCATGTCTGAGAAGCATGAGTGGTCCAGTGTAGCTGAGGCATAAGGGAATGGATTGAGAGAGAGGTGAATGTGGATATGTAGGCTTGGACAGACTGTGACTGGCCTTCTAATACATATTTAAGATGGCTAATACACGAGTGTCATGATCACATTTGTGTTTGAAAAATACTGCTCTACTAACATTGAGGAAGGTGACTTGTATGTACCTTGAGTCCTTGGGAAGCTACCACACTCATCCAGGAAAGAGTTAATAAGACTTTGGATAAAGGTACTGGATATCAGATGGTGATTGCAGTTATTCCAGAGACGAAATCAGTGTGACCTGGTGATTGATGGGGTGCACACAGGTGGGAGGGAGGCCCATCCTGGACATCTGGACGCAGGCCATGGGATATCACTGGGCTGAGTTCAAACTGTCTGCTCAGATTATTAGGTTGAATAGAGCAGCTCTTCTGAAAGGATGCCAGGCTGTACCTCTGATTGACAGCTGAGTGAAAACTCTCAGAAAACTGCCCGTGGGACTGTTTCATTCTTTTCCTCAGAATGACCACGTTTTGCCATGTGATTTCATTTTACAGGCTTTGTAGGTTCTTTTGTGCTTTGTCTATCTGTATAGTTACTGCTCCTCTCCTGGGAAGAGAGAAGACAGGTTATTTCAAAAATTAAAAAAAAAAAATCCAGCCAAAAACATCTCCCTCCTCCTGCTACTCTGAAATTAGCTTAGATGGTCAGATCAGATCAGCAAGGAATCGCAAATCATTTAGTACAAACTGATCATTTGGTAGATGAGGAAGCCCAGTCCAGGAGACGAAAGGTGATTCATTAGTCAGTAAGTGGAATCCCTGGGTCTGCCTGGACATCCGGGGAGACAGTAGATCAGACACATCTGGGGTCTGCAGACTGTTATTTTGCTTTTTCTGAGCCCCAGTTTACTAGACTACAAGGTGGAGTTGTTGTGATAATTAAATTTAAAATGTGCATATTCTGAGTGTGATGACACTTTTAAATGCTCAGTGCTGGTCAGTGATGAACATAAAGATGGTGTTGCTGACGATGGTGCTGATGGTAGCGCTGGCAACGATGACGGCAATGGCGATGATGTCATCGAAGAAGCATGGACTTTGACGTCGCCTCCCCTGAGCGAAAGTGTCTGTGATAGTTTGACTTTGTTAAGATGATCTAACCTCTTAACTATCAATTTAATCATACGTAGAACAGAGAAAGTCATCTCGAACTTGCGCTATTTCAAGAACGTGATAAAATAATTATTGTTGTTGCTGCTTAGTCGCCAAGTTGTATCCGATTCTTTTGCGACCCCAGGGACTGTAGCCCACCAGGATCCTCTGTCCATGGAATTCTCCAGGCAGGAATACTGGAGTGGGTTGCTGTTTCCCCTTCCAGGGGATCTTCCTGACCCCGGGATCGAACCTGCATCTCTTGTGTCTCCTGCATTGGCAGGCGGATTCTTTACCACTAGCACCACCTGGGAAGCCCTTTTCTCTAACAGTAAACTTACATTTTATTAACCTTAAACTGTAAAGTATCCATTCGGAGAAGGCAATGGCACCCCACTCCAGTACTCTTGCCTGGAAAATCCCATGGATGGAGGAGCCTCATGGGCCGCAGTCCATGGGGTCGCTAAGAGTCAGACAAGACTCAGCGACTTCACTTTCACTTTTCATTTTCATGCATTGGAGAAGAAAATGGCAACCCACTCCAGAGTTCTTGCCTGGAGAATCCCAGGGAAAGGGGAGCCTGGTGGGCTGCCGTCTATGGGGTCACACAGAGTCGGACACGACTGAAGCAACTTAGCAGCAGCAGCAGCAGTAAAGTACCCATTAGCTGCAAATCTGGAAAAATGCATAGCTTTTCTCTTAAGGTCCCCTTTAGTCTCTTTCGTTCCTACAGATGGGAATTCATTATCTCTAGCGTCTCTTCTGGAGAAGGCGATGGCACCCCACTCCAGTACTCTTGCCCGGAGAATCCCATGGACAGAGGAGCCTAGTGGGCTGCAGTCCATGGGGTCGCTAAGAGTTGGACATGACTAAGCGACTTCACTTTCACTTTTCATTTTCATGCATTGGAGAAGGAAATGGCAACCCACTCCAGTGTTCTTGCCTGGGGAATCCCAGGGACGGGGGAGCCTGGTGGGCTGCCGTCTATGGAGTCACACAGAGTCGGACACGACTGAAGCGACTTAGCAGTAGCAGCATCTCTTTGGAGAAGGCAATGACAACCCACTCCAGTACTCTTGCCTGGAAAATCCCATGGATGGAGGAGCCTGGTGGGCTGCCATCTATGGGGTCGCACAGAGTCGGACACGACTGGAGCGACTTAACAGCAGCAGCAGCAGCAGCGTCTCTGCATCTGTGCTGTAGCATGTAGACCACCCTGACCCCGGACCCCTGCCCTTCACTGAGAGCTTCCCTGGGTATTAACTCCAGGACAAGGACACCTGCTCTTGCCAACATCTTCATCTCACCCGAGATCTGAGGTGGTAGGTGTGGTCCCCCTCCAGGCTCCCTCATATCCACTGACATAGTATTTGGTGGATGGAATTAATAATTTGTTGTTTAGAGGTTTTTGATGGCTTTCTTGCTTTAGCCATTTAAACACTATTGTCTCTTTTTTGGTTGCTTTTGGGTGGGGCTCCAGGAATGAGAGTGGACAAAAATCTTCTGAACCTCTTCTTATGGAACCAGGTTTGTTGTCTTCGTGGGATGGGGGAGAACGAATGAGCTACTTGACGTCTTTTGTGAAAGCAACGAGTCATCTGGCTCTCATGTGGATGGACAAGCTTGACAGCTCGTGGAGGCTGAACGTGACTGCAAAGAAGGTCAGGGACTGTCAGCTGAGGAGCAGGAAAGGTCAGGGACCAGTGACAGAATGTCCCCACGGCGCATAGAATTACATCATGGAACCAGGAGGCCCAGCCTGTGTGCTCCATCTTTCCAGAAACTGTGATATCCCATCTGTTTGCTTTTATGTCTTGATATCCCTGAAGTTGGAGAAGGCAATGGCACCCCACTCAAGTACTCTTGCCTGGAAAATCCCTTGGGCGGAGGAGCCTGGTGGGCTGCGGTCCATGGGGTCGCTAAGAGTTGGACTTGACCGAATGACTTTACTTTCACTTTTCACTTTCATGCATTGGAAAAGGAAATGGCAACCCACTCCAGTGCTCTTGCCTGGAAAATCCCTTGGGCGGAGGAGCCTGGTGGGCTGTGGTCTATGGGGTCGCATAGAGTCAGACACGACTGAAGCAACTTAGCAGCACCAGCATCCCTGAAGTCATGCCTTCCAAATGATAGAGAACGCATATTGTTTTAATTAACGTGAATAGGTTTGAGGATTTCAAAAGGGAAAATGTAAGACATCCAAGAGGGTTGCAATAATCAAAGCAGGAAAGCTTACACCAGAGAGAATGAGGGTCCCCAGTAACTCATTCCAGGTTCTTGAATTTATGCAATGAAAACAGCACTGGGGGGCAGGGAAGGGAGGAAGGGAGAGCAGATCCAGGAGGCTTATAAACTTGCTTGTCAGTTGTTTATTTATAGGAAGAAAGAAAAGAATAAAGGAAGGAAAGAGTAAACAATGAAACTCCCTTCTTTATTTTGTTTCCAAATGGATTGCGTTAGACACAGTATGTCATTCCAAGTGCACCTGAATACGGCTGTGGATTTAGATAGCTCAGTCCTCCCCTTCCGACCTTTATTACCACTGCAAACATTCTGTATGTGAGAGATAAATAATGCATGCTCTCAGCCAAGAAAAGAAAGCAGACCGGAGGAAACACTGAAGGAGAGGAAGCGACGTTCCTCTCTCTAGTGTATTTTTACTCCTGATCTGCTGCCACCTCCATCCCCGCCTCCTGCCCTCTCCTACCTCCTGATCAAGACCCCCAAAGCCTGGAAGCGGAGTGCTTAGAGCACAGGTTTGGGGGGGCGGGGGGCGTGTGTCAAACTTGCATTTAAAATACTTACAGCTCTGATCTATCAATTGTGTGATCCTGAGCAACTCCTCTCTCCTCCCTCTGTCTTGGTCTTCTCTATAACATGAGCATGCATACCTATCTCCGAATGCTCTGTACCAAAAGCGTTGCAAAGATCATAAAAGAAGATGTAGACAAAACTTTTTCAACTGCATCCTGGGGAACAAAGTGAAGAAAGGAGGTTTATTCTGGTCACATGTGGGCCTCAGACAGAAGAAGAGCAGCAGGGGAGGGGTCACCTTCATAGTGAGCTTAGAATGACCTTGAAGATGCCCTTGAGGGCCCAGAAACCCAATCTTGGCTTCCCATCTTCCAGGCAGGCTTTTGTGGTGGCCAAGCAAACCAAAGGTCTCTACAATACCCTTGGAGTGAAAAGCCTGGGTTTCGTACCACGTTTAGAAGCTAGATTTCTCGGTTTCTTGTGCTCAATAGGAACAGATGAAGGAACTAGAACAAATTTCACAATTTGTATGGAAATACAAAAAACCTCGAATAGCCAAAGCAATCTTGAGAAAGAAGAATGGAATTGGAGGAATCAACCTGCCTGACTTCAGTCTCTACTACAAAGCCACAGTCATCAAGACAGTATGGTACTGGCACAAAGACAGAAATATAGATCAGTGGAACAAAATAGAAAGCCCAGAGATAAATCCATGCACCTATGGACACCTTATTTTTGACAAAGTAGGCAAGAATATACAATGGAGAAAGGACAATCTCTTTAACAAGTGGTGCTGGGAAAACTGGTCAATCACTTGTAAAAGAATGAAACTAGAACACTTTCTAACACCATACACAAAAATAAACTCAAAATGGATTAAAGATCTAAATGTAAGACCAGAAACTATAAAACTCCTAGAAGAAAACATAGGCAAAACACTCTCCGACATAAACCACAGCAGGATCCTCTATGACCCACCTCCCAGAATATTGGAAATAAAAGCAAAAATAAACAAATGGGACCTAATTAAAATTAAAAGCTTCTGCACAACAAAGGAAACTATAAACAAGGTGAAAAGACAGCCTTCAGAATGGGAGAAAATAATAGCAAACAAAGCAACGGACAAAGAGTTGATCTCAAAAATATACAAGCAACTCCTGCAGCTCAATTCCAGAAAAATAAACGACCCAATCAAAAAGTGGGCCAAAGAACAAAACAGACATTTCTCCAAAGAAGACATACAGATGGCTAACGAACATATGAAAAGATGCTCAACATCACTCATTATCAGAGAAATGCAAATCAAAACCATGAGGTACCACTTCACTCCTGTCAGAATGGCTGCGATCCTAAAGTCTACAAGCAATAAATGCTGGAGAGGGTGTAGAGAAAAGGGAACGCTCTTACACTGTTGGTGGGAATGCAAACTAGTACAGCCACTATGGAGAACAGTGTGGAGATTCCTTAAAAAACTGGAAATAGAACTGCCATATGACCCAGCAATCCCACTGCTGGGTATACACACCAAGGAAACCAGAATCAAAAGAGAGATATGTACCCCAATGTTCATCACAGCACTGTTTATAATAGCCAGGATGTGGAAGCAACCTAGATGTCCATCAGGAGAGGAATGGATAAGAAAGCTGTGGTACATATATACAATGGAGTATTACTCAGCCATTAAAAAGAATACATTTGAATCAGTTCTAATGAGGTGGATGAAACTGGAGCCTATTATACAGAATGAAGTAAGCCAGAAAGAAAAACACCAATACAGTATGCTGCTGCTGCTGCTAAGTCGCTTCAGTCGTGTCCGACTCTGTGTGACCCCAGAGATGGCAGCCCACCAGGCTCCCCCGTCCCTGGGATTCTGCAGGCAAGAACACTGGAGTGGGTTGCCATTTCCTTCTCCAATGCATGAAAGTGAAAAGTGAAAGTGAAGTCGCTCAGTCGTGTCCGACTCTTAGTGACCCCATGGACTGCAGCCTACCAGGCTCCTCCATCCATGGGATTTTCCAGGCAAGAGTACTGGAGTGGGGTGCCATTGCCTTCTCTGCAATACAGTATACTAATGCATAAATATGGAATTTAGAAATACAGTATACTAACGCACAAATATGGAATTTAGAAAGATGGTAACAATAACCCTGTATGCGAGACAACAAAAGAGACAGATGTATAGAACAGTCTTGGACTCTGTGGGAAAGGGTGATGGTGGGATGATATGGGAGAATGGATTGAAACATGTAAATTATCACATGTGAAACGAATCGCCAGTCCAGGTTCGGTGCATGAGACAGGGTGCTCTGGGCTGGTGCACTGGGATGACCCTGAGGGATGGGATGGGAAGGGAGGTGGGAGTGGGGCTCAGGATGGGGAACACATGTACACCCGTGGCAGATTCACGTCAATGTATGGTAAAACCAATACAGTATTGTAAAGTTAAATAAATAACCCTGGAAAAAAAGAGAAAGAAACAGATGAAGGGACAGAGTAGAATTCTCAGCTCAAACTAAATTCAACTTGAAATCTTATGCAAGAATAATTTGTATGTTGACCTGCATGTTTATTTCTTAGTCAAGCCTCTATTTTTTTTTTTCCTTTTAAACTTTGTATTTTGTACTGGGGTATAGCTGTTGAACAGTGTTGTGATAGCTTCAGGTGAATAGTGAAGGGACCATACGTACACATGTAGTCATTGTTCCTCAAACCCCACTTCCATCCAGGCTGCCACAGAACGCTGAGCAGAGCTCCCTGTGCAGTGGATCCTTGTTGGTTATCCATTGTATTTATTTTTTTTAAATTTTATTTATTTTTTAATCTATTTATTTTAATTAGAGGCTAATTACTTTACAATATTGTATTGGTTTTGCCATATATCAACATGAATCCATTTTAAATGTAGCAGTGTGCCCATGTCCTTCCCGAAGTCCCTAACTACCAGCCCTGGCATATCCATAAATTCATTTTCTAAGTCTGTGAGCCTCTTTGTTTTACGAGCTCATGTGTACCATTCCCTTTTAGATTCACACATAAGGGGTGGCATACAATATTTCTCCTTCTCCGTCTGATTTACTTCACTCAGAATGACACTCCCTGGGTTCACCCATGTTACTGCAAATGGTTTCATTTCATGCTTTTTAATGCAAGCCTCTGTTTTGCGAAATGTAGGGACAACGGATCTCTCTGAGTTGGTGTTGAAGTAAGTCCCAGAGGGCTTGAACCCTTAAGCCTTTGGATTAGAAAATGAAGTGGGAAAGGAAATGATTGTAGAGAAAAAAAATATCGTTTGGGTACTTAGCATCTGTGAGAGGGAGCCGGGAGTCGCAGCAAAAAGGAAGTTTGGGGACTGTTTGCTCATTTTCACACTGCTTTCGCCTCCCCAATTACACACCTAATTAAGATTTGGACATTTAGGCAAACTGTTTGAATGTATGATAAGGGAGTCTGGGATTAGCTCACAGTGTGGAAAGAGGATCATCTAGTCTTTAGAAAAACTTGGAAAGAAGCATCCTGGAAATATGTCTTTTAGAGCCTAAGGCTCAGAAATGAGAACTTAATGCCCTCTGGATGGGAGGAAAGTGGGGAATTTGTCATCAATGTCATCATCTGCAATGAGTCGTCTCTCTTTCTTCCCATCTTCTTTGTGATTTTCCACTTCCCTCCTAGGCTTTCCTGTTAAATGCGGTGCTCTGCTCAGTCGTGTCCGACTCTTTGTGACCCCATGAACTATAGCCCACTAGGTTCCTGTGTCCCTGAAATTTCCCAGGCGATAATATGAAGCGGATTGCCATCTCCTCCTCCAGAGGCTTTTCCTGACTCAGGGATCAAAGCTGCGTCTCTTGTATCTCCTACATTGGCAGGTGGGTTCTTTACCACTGTATCACCTGGGAAGTCCGGGTTCTCCTGTACCCTCCCTGTAAAACTAGTCCTCAGAGCCTTGATCCCCTCAAATGTTGATAAATCCAGGTAGAAAGGGGATGAAGTCTGCCTGATAAATAAGACCATCGCTCCACAAGTGGGATCATCTTGATTTATCTGGGTGTTGGGGGCACCACAGCTGCTTTTTAGATCTGTGGGTAAGACCCCTGTGGGCTCCTCTCCCTGCTCTGAGCACTCATGCTCCTGTGTCAGTTTTGTATAATCATGGGGGAACTCCCTTTCTTGTTCCCGGCCCAATTCCACCATCTATTTCAGAGTGACTATCTCATGAAACGTATCAAGCTGAAAAGGGACCTGGCTTCCTCTGGGCAGTGAACTTGGAACAGATCCGGGTGAAAGTATGGCAACCCAGGTGCCAGTCTGAGGGTACTGAAGACTTCAGGACTGTTGCTGTTATCCAGAAAGGTATCTTTGACTCTGGATGAAAAGGCTCATAGATTGGGGATTGCTTGGAGAAGCTGTTGCAATAACTTCTTCTGTGCCTACTTCCTACTGGATACATTATTGCCACTTCCATGGCAACTGGAAGCTTCTTAGGTTTCACTGAACCATTGTTTGGGGAGGCACGGGAGGACAGTGGATGTAGTAGGTAGATGCTGAGACGCCTATATTTTCCTGTTTTATCCTTACCTCCTGCTCTGGCAGGGCTATCCCCTAAAGCAGGTGTAGGAATGTAAGGATACTTATTTTGGAGGCTCGAGGCCCCAGATACCAAATCCAGAGAGTCACAAACATGCCTAAAGTGAGTGGAGGTCTGTGCGAGAAACATCGTGCGTCTCAGCTTCCTGGTGTGACCCTGTCTACCTATGCTCCTCTCCTCCTCCCATCTTTCTTCTTTCTCCTCTTCCTCAGTGGTTGAGGTGCATGGGCTTAGCCGCTCCGTGGCATGTGGAATCCTCCCAGACCAGGGATCGAACCCGTGTCCCCTGCACTGACAGGCGAATTCCTATTCCACTGTGCTACCAGGGAAATCCAGAACTTCAGCTTCTTCATCAGTAAAGTGGAAATGATAGCAGTTCCTCCTTCTGCTGTGCTGAGAATCAAATGGATTAACAAACGTACGGTAGGAAGAACAGTGCAGGCTACGTAGATGAGTCTCTGCAAGATCTGGCTGGCCTTCCATCCCCATGCTGCTCGGACAGTCTCATTCTACGCCTATGGTCCCAGCACTGTTATGAGCAGTGCCTTCTTGCCATTTCAAAAGTACTCAGGCTTTGGATGCTAGATATGGTTACCCTGTATACGGTCTCAACTATTTTACTAAGAGGCGTGTACGTTGACTCTTTGCAACCCCATGGACTGTAGCCCACCATACTGCTATATCTGTGGAATTCTCCAGGCAAGAATCCTGGAGTGGGTTACAATTTCCTACTCCAGGGATTTTCCTGACCCAGGGATCGAATCCGCATCTCTTGCACTGGCAGGTGGATTCTTTACCAGTGAACCACCAGGAAAGCCCTTTACTAGAAGGCAGTGATCCATTATTTTGAGGATGTACAGGATTGGATGTCACAGGCTAGGAAGTAGGACAGGTAAGAGCATCTATCAATACAATGAGTCAATTCCAAGTAAACTACTCTTATCTTTGGAGACCAAGAAAACTCTGTAACACTGAAGTTTTTCTCTTCCCCAACCCCTCCCACCTCTGTGGTGAAAGGTATAAAGAACCAGTAGGGATGCAGCCTCATATAATGCATATATATATGTGCATATATAAAGGACGTTTTGAGAGCCCAGTGGGAGTTGCTTTTTGCTCTGCTACCAGCCAGATAACTGAGGTCAGGGTTCCAGGATCACTAAGGCCAGCCAGCAGGGCCATGAGTTCCTGGACAAAAGAAAAAATAATTTGAGATGCCCAACCTTCCTGCCAGGTTGAAGGGAAGGACTGGGGTCAATCTTGGCAGAACATTTCCTAGGGACCATACTGCCTTTGTGTTGCCACAGTGGCAGGCTGAGAGCTCTGCTGGAGGCCTGGTCCCTGGGCTCCAATTCCTCAAAGGTCCCGGAGGTCCTGTGTCCCTCGGATCATTCCTGTGTATCTCTATCATCTATTCATCCATTTATATACTGTCCATCTAGCCATCCATCTATTACTTCATCTATTTCTATCTATCTATCCATCTACCTGTCTATCTAGCCATCTATTTAACTATCTATCTACATAGCTATTATTCATCCACCTATCCACCTACCTGTCCATCTAGTCATCCATCTGTCTATCTATCTATAGGTATTCAATTTTTTATTGCTCTTTGCTTATTTATTTATGCCTCACCCCACAGCATGTGGGATCTTAGCCCCCTGACCAGAGACTGAACCCAAGCTGCCCTGCAGTGGAACCACTCTTAACCACGGCCCAATCAGGAAAGTCTCAGTTTCTCTATGTCTTACTGTGTTTCACAGATAATTGTGTGTGTGTGTGTGTTTTTTTTTTTACAAGTTGAAATTTTGTGCAATCCCATGTCGAGCAAATATTTTGGCTCCAGTTTTCCAAAAGCATTGCTCACTTCATGCCTCTGTGTCACATTTTAGTATTAATAATTCTCACAGTATTTCAAACCCTCCACCAACCAAAAAAATGATGACTTGCTGAAGAGTCAGATGATGGGTAGCATTTTCAGCAATAAAATATTTTAGTTAGGATATTTGCATTGTTCTTCTTAAACATCATGCATTTGCATATTTAATAGATAGACTACAATATAGTGTCAGCGTAACTTGTACACACACTGGGAAACCAGAAGGTTTGTGTGACTCAGCTTTCGTGCTCTATTCACTTTACTGGGGTGGTCTGGAATATAACCCAAAATATTTCTGAGGAATGTCTGTATTTATTTATTTATCCATCCATTGTTCACTTTAGTCCCAACCCAAAAGTTGAGTGTTATGTTTTATATCGTGGGAATTTTTAGGACTTCAAGCCCAGGAGACAGCATCTCAAGTCCCTGAGAGCTGCTCCAAGGAGGAGGGAAGTTAAGGAATTTTGTGCTTTTTTTTTTTTTTTTAATGGGGCTTTTCTATGTATGGGAAGATGTAAGAGTCTGGGCTCACTGAACTCCTTCCTTTTGTATGCATCTCAGATATCTGGGGTCAGTATCCTGTGCTTTTTACATCCTGAGCTCCCTTAGGCTCATTGTAGGGAGTGGCTGCAATCTGATGGCTGTTAGATCACAGGTATTCTTCTCCTTCCTGAGCGTCCTTAGGAGTCACCAGTTCATGGTGGAGGGCTGGAATCGCTGATAACAGGGACATCCTGTTTACTGACATGGCAGGAAATTCTCCACTTCTCACCTCATCCGTCTATTCATCTATCTCCCTGTCTTAACCATCATCATTAGAAATATTGCCTGTCATTCTATTAATAACAGATTGGATCCTCAAATCAAATTCCTATTCTTCCACTCACTAACTGCTTAACTTTGGGCAAATTCCTTCATGTCTCTGTACCTCGGTTTCCTCATCTGTAAAACAAGGACGATACTATATCTACTCTGTAAGTTTGAGTTAGAATAACTAGTGCTGTTGTTTGCATATTATTTTCTTGTGTGTCAGGAGAGGGTTCTGACTTTTTCATCTCATCCCTTGGGTTGTCTTAATATAATTTTAAATTAAAAGCCACTTCTTCACATGTTGTTTGGAAGAATACTATGGTCTGTTTCGGCCCAAATAACACTGCATTCATCATTTTTTTTATGCAGATGGGCAGTCTAGGAAAACAGAACTCAGTAAAGAAAGGTTTGGATCAGCCTCTGTGCCTGTTTAGCTCTTGGAAAAAGTGGTCATTGCACAGATATTGGAATTCGACCATGGTATGAATTCTGAATCCTCTGATTTTAACCATGTGATTTTGGGTAAAATATATAACCTCTCTGAGTCTCAGTTTACTGATATATTAAATACACCAAATTGCATGGTTGGTGTTGCGGTGAATGGAGGCAAATGGTTCTGGCAGGATTTCAGGCATACGGCAGGTATTCAGAAGTGCTGATTTCTTGTCTCCTCCTGAAATGAGACTGTAAGGTCCTTGGAGGGAGGGAGTCTGTGTCTGTCCATTGCCCTATCTTCCAGCGCCCAGCACCGTGCTGACAACGGAGCAAGCAGTAGACAGTGAGCAAATTCAGAACGAACAGATTTTCATGCATTACATGCCTCCTTTGACATAAATATATTAACTTCTTGCTTACTGCATCATGGCTAATCACTGCTAGAGATGAAAGCTTTGGGGACCTAATGATTTTTGAAAACTATATTCAAGGTTAAATTATGAGTCAAGCCATGACTCGAAACTGCTGGAAGCAATTTCCTCCAGCTTCCACAGTTGCTCAGCCTTATCTGCTTCATTTATTCCAAGCCCTTCACCCCTCCCTCTCACACTCTCCCAGATTTGGAGGGTGCCCCTTGCTGGAGTAGCCTGGAAGGGAAGCAAAGACAGAGAATACAGTTTAAGGCTGAAGTGCCTCAGGCCTGGTGCTTCAGAGGGAATCAACTAGAAGGTGGGTGGGGGTGTCCTTGGCACCCAATCCCTTCACTTCCTAAATTCTACATTTACTCAGCCGCAGTGCATGAAGGATGTGAAGGGAGACTGATTTAGAAACTGGCCCTTCTTTCACATCTATCCACGCCTATATGGCTCATGAGCCTCATCCCGCTGGGATTCTGTGAATTCAGGGCTGACTCTTGGTGGGGTGGCAGTGGTGCGGATGTGGATGACAGTGGAGGTGTTTTGGCTAAAACACTCTTGTGCTGCTTAAGTGGTCTTTCCCTGCATAGGCCTCAGCGCCCATCTTCATATTATACTTCTCGGGCACCTAGATGTCTCTGTCTTCTTTAAGGCATTCCTGAATGGGATGGGATTTGGTTAATCAAATAGAGCAGTTCTGGAGTGGCTGGAGATTAACCGATGTCTTCCCTGGATTGTAAGCTCTTCAAGGGAAGTGGTTTGTTTTATGCTGTTTTGAGTTTTTAAAAACTAAGGCTGGACACCTGGTCATATACAACTGCACTCATGTAAGGAAAAAACCTGTAGCCCTTCCCTATGGAAGAGAATCCAGCAGCAAGCATGGAACAGACCTTGCCTGATTGGAGGTGCTCACATTCCTTTGGGAAGTTGGTAACAGGACTGTGAGTGTGTTGTTTGGGGGCAGGTACTGTTGGAGGACTTTTTGGAGAGCGGGCGGAAGCTGTCTCTCTCCTTGTGATGTAGGGGGCTGGGAAGTGTGGACGGGTCTGCAAAGGGATCCTGCAGGCCCACACGCTGGAGAGGGGCAGAGACAGTCACCCTGATCTCAGAGCCATGTGATGAAGAAGACCAGCAGGGTTCAGAGCAGGGACCCTCACCAAGCCCCGAGGCTGGAAGAAAGGGCTATGTGGACTGGTCAGGGAGACCTGGCTGGAGCTGCTTGAGTTTGGAAGTCTTTCAGCGCCCGACACCCCTGACACAGTGTACCAACCTAAGGATGACAACTCAGCATACGTGCTTGTAAACTAATAGAACTATAGCCTCGGCCTAAGTGTAGGTCCCCATTTCAGCCTGGGCAATGATCTAAGCCAGCGTGGGCGGCCTCCTCCCAGACAAGGCAAATGAGGGTCTCTGGACCTCCATAAGACAATTCCTCAGCAGTGACCTCTTGTGGTGATGAGGTGAAATTGCCCTTGCAGTCTGAAAACTGCACATTCCGCAAACAAGGTTTTGTTCCGTTCAGTCGCCCAGTCGTGTCCGACTCTTTGCGACCCCATGGACTGCAGCACACCAGGCTCCCCTGTCCTTCACAGTCTCTTGGAGTTTGTGCAAATTCACGTCCACTGAGTCCGTAAGGCTAACGATCGCATCCTCTGTCGTCCCCTTCTCCTCCAGCCTTCATTCTTTCCCAGCATCAGAGTCTTTTCTAATGAGTCTGCTCTTTGCATCAGGTGGCCAAAGTATTGGAGCTTCAATTTTAGCATCAGTCCTTCCAATGAGTTTTCAGGGTTGATTTCCTTTAGAATTGACTGGTCTGATCTCCTTACAGTCCAAGAGACTCTCAAGAATCTTCTCCAATACCACAATTTGAAAGCATCAGTTCTTCAGTGCTCAGCCTTCCCTGTCACCCAACTCTCATATCTATACATGACTACGGAAAAAGGAAAGACCATAGCTTTGACTACACAGACCTCTGTCGGTAAAATGATGTTTCTGCTTTTTTAATATGCTGTCTAGTTTTGTTATAGCTTTCCTCCCAAGAAGCAAACATCTTAATTTCATGGTTTCAGTCACTGTCCACAATGATTTGGGAGCCCAAGAAAAGAAAATATGTCACCGTTTCCACTTTTTCCCCTTCTGTTTGCCATGAAGTGATGGGAGCAGATGCCATGATCTTAGTTTTTGAATGTTGAGTTTCAAGTCAGCAATTTCACTCTCCTCTTTCACCTTCATCAAGAGTTCCTCTTCATTTTCTGCCATTAGAGTGGTGTCATCTGCTTATCTGAGGTTATTGATATTTCTCCTTTCAATCTTGATTCCAGCTTGTGCTTCATCCAGCCCAGTATTTCACATAATGTACTCAGCATATAAGTTAAATAAGCAGGGTGACAATATATAGCCTTGATGTACTCCTTTTCCCAATTTGGAACCACTCCATTGTTCCATGTCTGGTGCTAACTGTTGCTTCCTGATCCACATACAGGTTTCTCAGGATGCAGGTAAGGTGGTCTGGTATTCCCATCTCTTTAAGAATTTTCCAGTTTGTTGTGATCCATGCAGTCAAAGGCTTTAGCATAGTCAATGAAGCAGAAGTAGATGCTTCTCAGGAATTCTCTTTCTTTCTCTATAATCCAATGAATGTTGGCATTATAATCTCTGGTTCCCCTGCCTTTTCTTTATTTAGTTTGTACATATGGAAGGTCTTAGTTCATGTACTGTTGAAGCCTTGCTTGAATGATTTTGAGCATTACTTTGCAGGCATGTGAGATGAGCACTGCTGAACAGTAGTTTGAACATTCGCTCTGCCCTTCTTTGGGATTGGAATGAAAACTGACCTTTTTCAGTCCTGTGGTCACTGCTGAGTTTTTCAAATTTGCTAACGTATTGAGTGTAGCACTTTACCAGCATCATCTTTCAGAATTTTAAATAGTTCAGCTGGAATTCCACCACCTCCACTAGCTTTGTTCATAGTAATGCTTCCTAAGACCCACCTGATTTTGAACTCCAGGATGTCTGGCTCTAGGTGGGTGATCACACCATCATGGTATTCCAGGTCATTAAGACCTTTTTTGTGTAGTTTTTCTCTGTATTCTTGCCACCTTTTCTTAATCTCTTCTGCTTATTCTATTAGATCCTTACCATTCTGTCCTTTATTGTGCCCATCCTTGCATGAAACATTCCCTTGATATCGCCTGTTTTCTTGAAGAGATCTCTAGTCTTTCCCTTTCTATTGTTGTCCTCTATTTCTTTGCATTGTTCATTTAAGAAGGCTTCTTATCTCTCTTTGCTATTCTCTGTAACCCTGCATTTAGTTGGATATATCTTTCCCTTTCTCCCTTGCCTTTTGCTTCTCTTCTTTCCTCAACTATTTGTAAAGCCTTTTCAGATAACCACTTTGCCTTGCATTTCTTTTTCTTGGTGATGGTTTAGGTCACTGCCTCCTCTACCACTTTATGAACCTCCATCCATATTTCTTCAGGCGCTTTGTCTATCAGTTATAATCCCTTGAATCTATTTGACACCCCCCCTGTATAATCATAAGGGATTTGATTTAGATCATACCTAAATGGTGTAGTGTTTTCCCTACTGTTTTCAATTTAAGTGTGAATTTTGCAATAAGGAGCTCATGATCTAAGCCATGGTCTGCTCCTGGTCTTGTTTTTGCTGACTGTATAGAGCTTCTTCATCTTTGACTGCAAAGAATATAATCAGTCTGATTTTGGTATTGACCATCTGGTGATATCCATGTGTAGAGTCTTCTCTTGTGTTGTTGGAAGAGGGTGTTTGCTATGACCAGTGTGTTCTCTTGACAAAACTCTATCAGCCTTTGTCCTGCTTCATTCTGTACTCCAAGGCCAAACTTATCTATTATTTCAGGTATCGCTTGACTCCCTACTTTTGCATTTCTAATCCCCTATGATGAAAAAGGACATCTCTTTTTTGGTGTTAGTTCTAGAAGTTCTTGTGGATGTTCATAGAACTGGTCAACTTCAGCTTCTTTGACATTAGTGGTTGGATTACTGTGCTGTTGAATGGTTTGCCTTGGAAACAAACTGAAATCATTCTGTCGTTTTTGAGACTGCACCCAAGGACTGCATTTTGGACTCTTTTGTTGACTGTGAGGGCTACTCCATTTCTTCTAAGGGATTCTTGCCCACAGCTATATATTTAATGGTCATCTGGATTAAATTTGCCCAGTCCCATCCACTTTAGTTCACTGATTCCTGAGATGTCAATGTTCACTCTTGCCTTCTCATGTTTGACCACGTCCAATTTACCTTGATTCATGGACTTAACATTCCAGGTTCTTATGCAATATTGTTCTTGTAGCATCGAATTACTTTCACCACCAGACACATCTGCAACTGAGTGTCATTTCCGGTTTCACCCAGCTGCTTAGTATTTCTGGGGCTATTCATAATTGCCCTCCACTCTTCCCCAGGAGCATACTGGGCATTTTGCGACCCAGAGGGCTCATCTTCTGGTGTCGTATCATTTTTTGATTTTCATATTGTTCGTGAGGTTCTTGAGGCAAGAATCCTGGAGTGGTTTGCCATTCCCTCCTCCAGTGGACCTTGTTTTGTCAGAACTCTTCACTCTGACCCAATCCTCTTGGGTGGCCCTGCACAGCATGTCTCATGTCTTCATTGAGTTACACAAGCCCCATCACCATAACAAGGCTGTGATTCATGAATGGGATCTTGACTGGACCTCTGGAGTTCTTGATTATGTGGTGGGAATAGGGAATGAGTGGATAAGGAAATGGCAACCCACTCCAGTATACTTGCCTGGGAAATCCCAAGGACAGAGGAGGGCTGTCCAGAGCCTGGAGGGCTACAGTCCATGGGGTTGCAAAGAGTCAGATGCGACTTAGCAACTGAACACACACTGACACAGTGATAATAATGGTGCTGAAAACCCTAGCAAAACTATCACCAGTAGAATCCGTAAGAGGAGAGGAAGGCAGGAGGAATGAAAGAGAGAGAGCAAATCAAAAGGTATATGGATTGAGAGCTAGGAAAAAAAAATAGGCAGGGATGTGGGAAGAGAACCTTTAGGGGGAAATGGATGCACTTAGATTATTTAACTAGAAGAAACAGCTGAGTGCATCTGGGTGATTTTGCAATGAGTCCTACCAAAATCACATGAGGTTAATTATTTTGACCCCCATTTCCTGCTATCACACTTGACTGAGGGCATCCCAGGCTGGCAAGGACACTACTGCCCTCAATAACATGTCTCCAGCAAGTAATGACCTCTCTGGAGTATAACTCAAGTTCCTGGAGTGCAACTGTAACTCCAGAAGCAAATTGGCTTTGCAGTAATGGCTTCGACATAATTGCTAGTGGTTTCTCGTCTCTGTTGGCAAGAGACACAAGGAGTGAAATTGCAAAGCCTTTTCCCCTCTGTTCTTTCTTTCTTTCTTGTTTTTCAGGGCCTGCTGTCCATCTTGCAACATCAGAGAATATGTGACTGTTGGGAACTCATTTTTACAAAAGCACTAGGTAGACCCTGATGCCTAGAAAAATTGAGAGCAGGAGGAGAAGGGGGTGACAGAGGATGAGATGGTTGGATGGCATCACAGACTCAACAGACATGAGTTTGAGCAAACTCCAGGAGATGGTGAAGGACAAGGAAGCCGGGTGGTCCATGGGGTTGCAAAGAGTCGGACGTGACTTAGCAATGGAACAATGACTCGGTAGACTGAGCTTGAGGCCGGTAGGGACCGTGATGCTGTGTGTACATTGTACCTAAGAGCCCAGAACATGGCAGTTTAAATTAGTGGATATTTGAAGAAAAGGGTGACTATGAGGCCAAGCTTTTCTGTTTCTTTGAGGCCATGCTTTTTTTTTTTTTTTTTCTAAATAGTTTTGAGCCCCTTTAGCATATTAAGCTTTCTACTAGCCCTTGAGGATCAAATGCAAACAGGACATGTTCTGGACCCCACAGAGCTTATAGTCAACAGGGCAACTCTGCTGTTTGACAGAGAAGGGGAAACTGTTATAACAAAGGAGTCAGACACTATGGACTTGACTTTTATTACTTTTTAAAGAAATTCTCCCTCCTCTGGTTGGATAGCTTTGTTCACATGGAAGACTCCAGGAACCAGGGCCTCTTTTGGAAAATCAAGAAGCACAGTAGTTTAAGTTTCATTGATTCATTCAACAAATATCAATTGAGTCTTGATCACGTTAGAAGCTGGATTTGGTGTTAAGAAACTGGCGTAAATTAGGCAGTCCCCAATCCTTATCTTCTGGGAGCTCGTATTTTAGCTGGGAGGCAGACAATACAAGAGAGAAGTAAGTACTAGAAGAAATATCAGGATTTTACACCGATCAGTGCAAAGCATTGAGAGGAATTTAGCTGTTTTATTCAGAGATGAGGAAGTCAATAAATTTGCATGTTTCTTTCATTTCCTGTTCAGACACACAGATCCCTCCAAGCCTCTCTGTTTCTCCAACCACATTTCACACCTTTGAGAGAAATTCTGACATAGGTACACCCACCCCCCATTTCTTAATGCTCAGGATTCTACCAAAATCGTGAGCAAATAAATTAACTTCTGTGCTTCTCAGGTGCCTCTGCCATCAGATAAGCATCATAATACCTGCAGTTTGTCAAGATAAAAATGGATGTGAAAACAGCTGAAGCCGAGTGAGCATCTGATCCCTGTTTCTTCTGTAAGCCAAAGAAGATCTTTCTGAGACTCTTTTGGGGCTTAAGGAGACAAAGATTTAGAGTGCAGGTCCTTGCGCTGTGATGTTCTCGAAGAGGAGGAGAAGCTCAAAATCGCAGCACATTTAGGGTGGGGAGACCTGCAAGCAATGCATTGTTTAGCCGCTCAGTCGTGTCTGACTGTTTGCAACCCCTTGGGCTCTAGCCCACCAGGCTCTTCTGTGCATGGGATTTCCCAGGCAGGAATACTGGAGTGGATTGTCATTTTCTTCTCCAGGATGTCTTCCTGACCCAGGGATTGAACTCATGTCTCTTGCCTTGCAGGAGGATTCTTTACCACTGAACCACCAGGGAAACTGCACAAAAGGGTATAAACGACCCTATCAGAGTGTCCCCACCCAGCTCAGGGGAGATGGCCCTGAATCTGGTTCTGAGAGTTTTCTCCTTATTCACGGGACTCATCTGGACCCTGGTTCATGCATATCGATGTTGCCCTGCTTGTCTGATCTCATGTTTAAACACTGATTCCTCACTGCACGCTTCCCACATTGCATGCAATGGGGACAGGATGAGTGGCGTGGGGATTATACACATCACAGTGTGTGGCTCCATGTCACTAGGGTCTCCTTTTGACAATAGTAGTAATACTAGTGATGGTGTTAAAAATGGCAGCCATGGTGACTGAGCTTTTCTTAGACATTTACTAGTGCTTGCACATTCCAACTCATCAGATCCTCCCATCTGCCTTAGGGGGTGGGTACTCAGATTTATCCCCCTTTTACAGATGAGCAAACCAAGGTTTAGACAAATTAAAGAGCTACTGAGGAGTGGATCTGGGACTTATCTCACAGCCGTTTCTCACCAGCGCCTGAGCCCTGGACCACAGTGCTCCGTGGCCTCATAAGACACAGCAGCAGGATTCAGTGATCCTGGACTCTCATGGAAGCTCATCCCCCCAGCAGTGGGACCACAGCAATTTACTTCATTCCTTTAAGCCTCAGTCTCTTTGTCTGTAAAATGGGCAGAATAACCTCACAGGATGAAATGAGATGTTAGCTCCCCATACATGGAAATATCAGCTTCCCTCCATGGAAATTCAATCTGTAACAGAGAACTCAGTGGAACATTTAAGTGCCACACTCCTCCCCAGTATCCCACAGTCCAGAGCTTTCCCTGCCTTGTGCACAGACCACCTGCCCTGTGCACTCCTTAGGAACAATCATTAATTTACAAACTGGCCCCAGGACTCAGAGGGCAGGGAGAGACCAAGGGAAGAGGCAGCCCTCCAGATTGGTCGGTGGCGGTTTCACAAGCAGGGAAACTTACAGAGGAGGCTTGTCTTGGATCCAGCAAGATGAGATCTCTATACCCGCCCACCAGAACCTTACAAGTTTATATAGAAGCCTTAACTGGGCTCAGTCACGTACACCATCCAGATGGTCTCAGCAACACATTGCTGTCTCATGCCCGTGTCCTTGAAAACAGCTCCCATGGCGGGAGCAGTGGGCTAAACACACATTCCAAGGGCGGCGGAGGGGTAAGGAGCCTCTCATTGCCCGGGGCCAGCTCGAGGGTCAACCGCTGTCACATTTTGTCAATTACCTCCTCCAACAACAGTGCAAAGATGTCTCTCACTTGTTGGTACCCTCCCTCAAGGCTTTATCAAAGTGCTTGTACCAAATTAGCAGGCAATAAATTCTTGCTAATTGAAGGCATAATCAGACATGGAAAAAGGAGGCATATATGTATGTATACATTTAAAAAATATTTTTCTTGGAATATAATTGCCTTACAATGTTGTGCTAGTTTCTGCTGTCCCAGTGAAGGGAATCAGCTGTATGTATACATATGTTCCTTCCCTCTTGGACCCCTCACCCTCCCCTCATCCCAGAGCACTGAACAGAACAGCGGTCATCACACAGCACTGAACAGAGCTTCCTGTGCTATACGGCAGCTCCCCACTAGCTATCAGTTTTACACATGGAAGTGTATATATGTCAGTCCTAATCTCTCAATTCACCCTACCCTCCCCTTCCCTCACTGTGTGTCTACATGTCCATTCTCTACATCTGCATCTGTATTCCTGCCCTGGAAATTAAGGCCATCTACACTATTTTTCTGGATTCCACATATATGCGTTAATATACCAGATTTGTTTTTCTTTTTCTGACATCCTTCACTCTGTATGACAGACTCTAGGTCCATCCATATCTCTACAAAAGACTCTATTTTGCTTCTTTTAGTGGCTGTGTAATAGCATACTTTTGTATGTGTATAAACAGAGTTGAAGGGAAAAGACGATTGCCTCTCCCTTACTCTTTCTACAACAAGCTTTTGAAAACCCAGCCTCTCTGGTGGCTCCTCTGCAGCCCTTCGGATGACACACACAAGGACACACAGGTCTGAAAGAGCCTCCCAGTGTAGCCTTCTGGCCAAGTCCTGTATCTCTCTCCAGACTCCATCTCCCACTCATCTTTCCTCGCACTTCTCTCCAGCCTTCACTGACTTCATTTTCCCCAGAGCCAGCGATTCTTATCATGACCAGTTCACATGGCACCATCACATGGCTTCATGTGTCAGGGGCTCGGGAGCTTGTTTAGAATAACAGCAGAGTGGAAAGGCCGTGAAATCTGGCGCCAGCAGACTGGGCTTTGATCTCGATCCTCCTCCTATATTCTCAGCATCCTTCACCTCTCTGAGCCTCAGTTTCTTCTTTTATACCGTGGAAACAATGCCCCCGTTCTGCTTACAGAAATCAGATAGGAAAACGCCTGCCTAAGAGCTTCACGTCAACCATGGGACAGACAGAAGATATTACTAGTGCCTCGCCTGTGAGATGAAAAGTTCCCTGGGAGCAGGGCTATGCTTTCTACCTCCTGTTTATTCCCTTGAAGTGCTGCCCGCGGGCTCAGACACCTTCAAATCTGTGTAATGAATCTGTAGCAGGACGCATGTAGATGCAGGGAAAAAGATGAACGTGATTACAAACACAAATGTGTTGCTCCCTTTCCTTCCGTCCTCTTTACCTCTTTCTTATTCCCAGTTCATTGCTCTGATTTCATGTTGTTTTATGAAAGAGCTAGGGAGTAAATAAATGGAATGAAAATGAATACAGGAGATACAGAAAAGTCATCAAATGCAAATAGGTACCCGAGTGAAGTGCACTGGGATGCACGCAGTGAAACCCTTTTGGAAAGAGCAGATGCATGGATAGAGTGGGGAGCGGGGTGGAAGGGGGTTGAATACTGATCTAAGAAGGTAGGTGGGTTGATGAGTCAAGGAAGCTGTGAAATAAGAAAATGATCACGGTATGATAAGATACCACTACCGCCAATGACTGGTTCCCGAAGATCAGACGCAGTTGTAACCACAAGGGGGAGAGGAAGTTCCACTCAGCAGCAGGACCTGCTTCTCTGGCCCTCTGTTTCTCTGGCTGGCCTTCTGCAAGCTTGCCAGCTCACCTAAGGCCAGAGTGGTGTTAATAAAGTTTTTGTTGAAAGCCTGCCTGTGGCTTGTTGATTTCAGGGCATTTTTTCCTGCTTCTTTGTCCTGATGTGGGATGTTGGAAGTAGTTGGCTCTCGGGAGGGAGAGACAGAGCAAAAGCAAACAGCGGTGGTTTCTTTCTATGACTTCCTTCCCAGGGGAAAGAGGAGCAGAGGAAGACTCAAAGAGGAGGATGAATAAAGACAAAAACAGGAAATAAAATCAGGCCTAGAGGAGAGAAACATAAGAGGGTGGACGGGAGAGAGGTGGAGTGCAGCAGGCTTCCACACCCCAAGGACAATGGAAATGACGTGAAATCAAAGCAGACATCAGGACCTTGGTGCCCTGGGTACCTGCTTCTATCCATGGGGTAGATGTGAGCCAGGCCTGTTTCGTTCATATGACAGAGAACTTTTGTGTCATTAAAAAAAATTTTTTTGGAGTATGGTATTGTATTAGTTTCTGCTGTACAATGAAGTGAATCAGCTATATGTATACATATATCCCCTTCCTCTCAGACCTTCTTTCCCATTTTGTGTGTGTGTTTATGTCTTCAAATAGGATAAACATGAGCATTGTCTGGGAGTTTTCCTCAGCCTACCTGGAGGGGTAGGCTGTGGATGTCTGAGGAATCACAGGTCAGTGTGTCTCGTTGTTTAGTTGCTAAGTTGAGCCCAACTCTTTGGGACCCCATGGACTGTAGCCCACCAGGCTCCTCTGTCCATGGGATTTTCTCAGACATGAATACTGGAGTGGGTAGCCATGTCCTCCTCCATGGGATTTTCCTGACCCAGGGATCAAACCCGTGTCTCCTGCACTGCAGGCAGATTCTTTACCACTAAGCCACCTGGGAAGCCTGAGAAGTGTCTCATGGAAACCAAACTAAATAAGAGAAAGTAGCCACTGACTCTGTAGGAGGGGGCAGGGCCTCATTACAAACTAATTTTTGGTTATCCAAAAATTGATTGAGAGTAAGGAAGAGCTTGGAGACCCTCGTGTGATTGTCTTTCTTATTTCCTGCTGGCAAACAGTTATTAAACACCACTTGTTTAGTAATTTCTTCATGATATCATTCTCCTATCTGATGAGGAAAGAGGAGAGAAGCTTGTATGGGAAGTGTCAAGGTCAGTTGTCCATGCAAAGTCAGGAGAAGTCAAATGGAACAACCTCTTAACTGGGTAGGTAACTAGCATGCAGTTCATACCTGACCTCAACTTTCACCAGGACCCACATTTCTGTGGGCTTCCCAGATGGTGCTAGTGGTAAAGGACCACCCTGCCAATGCGGGAGACATAAGGGTCGCAGGTTCGATCCTTACATCTGGAAGATCCCTTGGAGGAGGGCATGGCAACCCACTTCAGTATTCTTTCTTGGAGAATCCCCATGGACAGAGGAGCCTGGTAGGCTACCGTCCATAGGGTTGCAGAGTCAAACACGATTGAAGCGACTTAGCATGTGTTTTTGTAGACAATGAAGTTAAGGAGAGCTTATTCAAAAGCCCTTGAAGTTAGGATTTTCTGGTCAAATAACCCCAGCTGAGATTCTCTGGGTGCATAGCTTCCTGCTGAGAACACAGGGACTCTGGTTCCACTGAGGTCTTCCTTGGGTGCTGGGGTCACAGTGAACAGGCTTGAGAGGCAGGCCTTCACCTTCCTCAGAAATAAGGTTCAGAGCAGGTCCCAGTATCCCTTCTTCCCAGGTCAGAAGAGGGTCTCCATTCTAGCATCTCAAAGGAGCAGCATCAGCATTAGAAATAAGGGAATTCACCTAATGTTCATTTACTCATGAGTTCTCATACTGACAAGCCCCTTCCAGGTCCTTCACGCTGGGGTACAGCTTCCAACAAGCCAGACAGGGTCTCTGTCCTGGGGTTGGGGGTGGGTCTATGCAACAGATAATTCACAAGGAGATGAGATGAATTTCCTGACAATGACGAGCCCAGAGAAGAGAAGGGAGCATGTGATGACACCATAAGTGGGGTGGAGGGTGGAGACAGGAGGCCAGCCGTGGCCTCTCCGATCAGGTGACTTATGAGAAGAAGCCAGCCTGGGGGAAATCTCTCTAGGCTGAAGATAATGCAAAAGCAAAACTCCAGACACCAGTTTGGCATGCCTGATAGAGAGGAAGAGCTCCTGGGACATGGCTGGGTCTGGATGGGGTCCCTGATCTGCGCTCCATAACCCTGTAAGGGCAGAGACCCTAGAGATTCACTGCAGAGGGGTGTAGGGGGTAGGAAGGGGAAGGCAGCTGCAATCTGCATTTTAACGTGTTGGGTGATTCTCATTCACCTGGCCCTGTCAATCCCCTGCTCCAGCAGATGGTGACATGGGGTTAATGACCAGAATCCCAGATTCAAACTCATTTTTATCCCATTAACTAGGCATTTGTGACCTGGTCAGGGCTTGTGTCAAATTGCAGCAGTAGAGGAAGCTGACACACAGGCGTGTGTGCTAAGTCGCTTTGGTTGTGGGTTGTGTTTGACTCTTTGCGACCCTATGGACTGTAGTCCGCCAGGCTCCTCTATCCATAGGCTTCTCCAGGCAAGAATACTGGAGTGGGTTGCCATGCCCTCCTCCAGGGGATCTTCCCAGCTCAGGGATCGAACTCGCATCTCTTATGTCTCCTCCATTGGCAGGCAGGTTCTTTACCACTAGCGCCATAGGGAGGAAGCCTCCACAATGATTTAACACAAATGCAAACAGCACAGAGGTGTTATGTGGTTTTCCAATGGCCACACAGCAGGCTGGATCCATTCCAGAGCTCAGATCAACTGGCTGCTGAGCCCCTAAAGTCCACTCTGTGTGCCCTGGCCTTTGCAGTTTTTACCTGGAAAAGGAAAAAAAAATAGAGCAACTATAAATAAAATCTCAATAAGCTACACTTAGGCCCAGCTTTGCTTAATACCCCTGCCTGGAATACCCTTCATGACAAATTATTTGCTAAGTGTACACTGAAGTAACTAAATGGGAATAGTTGTTGTGTGAGGTGTTTATTTATAAACCAATAGCAGAAAAACACTTTGGTTTATAATAATTGATCTTTAAGCTTTCTTTAGAGGAATGAACTGCCAGGAAAAAGAAGTTGTGTACTGAGGCCTCTCCGAGTTTGAAATAATAATTAATAACGCCATCTGTATAATAGAAAGAAATGCATCTTTTTTAAAATTAGGGAATGGTGGTGGCAGCAACTTGTATCCAGCACATGTTAAGCAGCAGATTAGCATTCAAGCTGATTATAGATCTCAGCTTGCTAACCTTGCCTGTCAGTATTTGCAGGACGCTGGAGGCAGGGACCTGCACTTTGTAACCTCACATTCCTTGGGCAGTAGGCTCTGGAGAGGCCCCAGGTTTCCCAGGATTAGAAGAGGGTCCCCCCTCCTTGCATCTCAGAGAAGCATCCTCAGTGTCAAAGAAAGTGAATTCATCCATGTGTTCATTTATTCACTCATAAGTGAATAAATTTACCACAGCAAAAATCTGGGCCCATTGTCTACTGGGGAATTAGATTATTTTATTTGCAAATGAATTTGTCTGGAAATGTTTTCAGTGTTTAATCCTGCACTTAATATTTTGCGTGCATCAAAAAGACCATGACACAAAATTAAGGCAGAGTCTGAAAATCTGGGCCAAATGGACTCAATCTAAACCCATTCCTCATAAGCCCCTACACATACCACAGTGCACTGTAAATCTGATTGAGGAGGGAAATTCTTAACCAACTGAACACCACAGAAACCTTTTTAAGGATCCTGGACTATCTGATGTTTGTATATAAACCAGACTGCTAATTGCAAATGAGTCTTATCTATTAAAGAGGGGGTCTTTAACAAGAGCCATGTAGCAGCATTCAATTAGCCATCAAGTTGAATTGCTATATATGCCAGGAAATTGTGCAGTGTTGCTTCTTGAAGGATATTCTGTAACTTAGATATTTCATATTTGAAGCTGGTGCCATGATACTCTGCACTACTGAGATCTTGTGGAAGCATTTTTATTGGGGTTGGAAAATGTATCTTTCAGATTCAGACCTTCCCAAGTTTGACTATCAGCTCTGCCCCTGGATAGCTGTGAGACCTTGGGCAAGGTAGTTCTCCTCTGGGTACTAGGCCTTCTCATTTGTAAAATGGGCTTGGGAGTAGCACTCTCTCACTGTGGTTGATAATACCCACACAGTTTCAAGTATAGACCCAAGTGCTCTGTGATGAAATCCACCATCAGGGCCATTCTCGCCTGACCCTCCCATCCTACCCACAAAGGCCTAAGCCATCTGGGAAAACTTTGGTCAAGAGCCACTTTGGAAGACCTTGAGAGGATCCTGAGGGCACAGAGAGGAAGCAGAACAGAGCGAGGCGTATGTTTGACGCTGACCAGGCTGGATCTCTCTCACTTCCATCTGCTGGTAGGGATGGTGATACCTTCAGGTATGTAGTGTTCTAAAAGGGCTTCCCAGATGGTGCAGGAGTAAAGAATCTGCCTGCCAATGCAGGAGATGCAGGAGACTCAGGTTTGACCCCTGGGTCGGGAAGATCCCTTGGAGTAGGAAATGGCAACCCACTCTAGTATTCTTGCCTGGAAAATTTCATGGACAGAGAAGCCGGGTGGGCTACCGTCCATGGGTTCACAAAGGCTCGGACACAACTTTTTAACTAAGCACACACACACACACTTAGCGTTCTGGGGAAAATGGCATTTTCAAGAGCTCTTAATGGTTCCCCAAGCACCTGGAAGGGAACACCAATCTGGGAAGAACCTTTCCTGAATAATCATCAAGAAACTGTTGCTAAGTGTGTAAATCACACCATAGACTTCATAAGCTGTGTTTCATTTCATTTGCACAAGAGATACTATGAGGGAGCCATTATAATCCTCACCATTTGGGAGGTGGGGAGACTGAAGTTCAGAAAGTTTTAGTAACTTTCCCAAAGTTATGGAGCAATAAGGGGTGTAGTAGATTGGAGATTCAAATTCAGGGCTATCCTGAAAGACTCTGCCACATTGAGCTGACTTGTGTTTGTAGTGGTCAAAACACACCAGTGGGGACTCCAACAAGTGAACGGGTTTAAATGGGAGAGAGGGTAATTAGAACAACTCGGAGATCTTTTTCTGTACACATGAGAAAGCATGTCGGGGGTGTGAATTGAGGGAAAATATGATCCTGGGAAAAGAAGAGGCTTCAAGGGGAGAGGCAGATCTGAGCTGGGGGAAAGGGAGTGAAAGGCAGCGCAGGTAAGGGTAGGGGTGGGAGAAACGAGGTGGGGATGCAGGAAGCTGGTTTCTGGCTGGGCCTTGCTAGACCAGGAGCTCATTTCTCTCACTCTCCGCTATAGAGAAAGGACCAGGTATACTCCACTGGGATTTGTGTCTCTCTGCCTGATGTTGGAGGACAGCACTGAGAAGACATGACTGCTGGTTGACCCAACTGGCTGGACCCAGGCAACGAGAGTTTCCTAACCCATGTCCTGTCCTTGGAAAGTACACTTTGCCCACCATTTAACACCAGGTGCTGTTTCAAGGGTATAGCCTTGAGAGAGTAAGTTGGTGAGATTCAACCCAGTTAAGGGTTCTATATAAACTTTTAAGACTTGGCGGGCAGCAGGGGAGGTCTACTGACCTTGCAGCCCACCAAGACAAGCCTCGTACACAAGTTCCCTTGCTTGTTAAACCTGCCAGTTGGGAGCGGCTGCCCCTCTCCTTGGTGTCTCCTTGCCCTCCATGTATGGGGGTTGTTTGAGAACCAACAATTGGCAAGCCAGCCAGGAGACCAGGCAAATGGGTCTTGGAAAAGAGGTATCCATGGGGGAAATCTGGACACCCCGGAAGTGCCAGCTGTTCTAATGTGCTTGCCTGACGAACTGCATGTAGTGCCCTTGTGACAAAGAAGAGGAATGGACAACTGGTCACTACTGTGAACAGTTCAGCTGGCCTCTGTGGCTCACACAAGGAGTGGCTGAAGCTCAAGTTAGAGAGTTGGGGGAGGAGCTGAAGTCAGAGAAGGACATTCAGGCATCTACAGCTCACTTTGGGGCTGCAGACAGGGTGTGAGGATAGAATCATAAGTTGGAGATGTAGTGTGCCATTTAGCAAAGCTAGGAGGGCACGGGCTGCTGCAGATTAAGGTCTGAGTTCTTATGACAAAGCCCGATTAGCTAAGAGGCAGAATCCCTGGGAAAGCAGAAGGATAAAAGGGGAGGGTGTTACCATGATTGACAATGAACCTGAGTCCTCAGACCCCTAATGCAAAGGAAAATTTTAAATAGTAATTACCCTAGACTTCTGACAATAGAAAAATGGGCCCCAAAACTCCTAGGAGAAAGCCTGCCTTCTTTCTCTGTCCCTTGAAGTTGTAAATCTCATCATGTATTTGAAATGTAAATGCTGTGCACAATTGCCTTAGACTGAAAAAAAAAAAGAAAAGAAAGTGGAAGAGGTTTTTAAGAATACAGACTGCTATAGAAAAGCCCCTTGCCCAAAATCTAGTCCACAGCGTCAATAAGATTGTCAAGGGCAAATACAAATTTGAAAAGTCTTCTCCACAAATATTAGGAAAATACTTTAGCCATCTGAGAGGGTAGCCTTATCTTGTTCTGTCTGCTGCTGCTGCTGCTGCTGCTAAGTCACTTCAGTCATGTCCGACTCTGTACGACCCCATAGACGACAGCCCACCAGGCTCCCCTGTCCCTGGGATTCTCCAGGCAAGAACACTGGAGTGGGTTGCCATTTCCTTCTCCAATGCATGAAAGTGAAAAGTGAAAGTCAAGTCGCTCAGTCGTGTCCGATCCTCAGCAACCCTATGGACTGCAGCCTTCTAGGCTCCTCCATCCATGGGATTTTCCAGGCAAGAGTACTGGAGTGGGGTGCCATTGCCTTCTCCGGTTCTGTCTGCTAGAGACACCATTTGGATTCAACTGTTACTTATATACTGGTGAATTTTACATTGTTGAGCCATGGCTAAAGTTTGAGAATGAAAACTTTAGGGTCTCTGTGTCTGCCTGTATGTTGACATATGTCTATGGATAAACGTTATATATATATGTAATGCTTTGTACTTCTGGGGTGTATTGCCAAAATTAATTTGTAAAAGAGCTCTGCTTAATTGGCTTAAACAAAAATAAACTTTAATATCAATAATATGCTTATGTAAAACTAAAACTTAACTTTCTTTCATCTACTGGAAGAACAAAATTTTCCTGGACTAATGTGAGGATAAGATTAATAGAATTTTGAAAGGTTTCTTTCCCTTTTAAATAAGCTGCCTAGAAATCAAAGGTTCTGTGTTTTATCAAAAATATTTTTCTGTGCCTCATGTTGTCTTTATTATATCTTTGATTACTTAAGCTGAATTTTCTCTATTAAAACAGCAAAGTGTTTTTTGTTGTTTTGTTTTTTACAATTGTGTAACTTTCTGCAATTACCTTTGAAGTCTTTAATTGTCACTTTGGTTAAATGGATAACTAAGTATTTTTTCACAGGGACCTATGATCCTATTTAATACAACATTTTAAAATCTTTTGACCTTTTTGGCAAATTTCCTAAAAAAAAAAAATCAAACTTTAAGTGAATTATTATTAACCTTGAACTAACTTTGAGATTTTCCAGATGACCCCTGGAATATCTCAAAAGATGTGCTCTTTCTCCTTATAAAATTAAATTAATTATGCTTTAAAAAATATGTTCAATTACAATAAGAAGCACTGTCAAATAAGTAATGCTTAACTTTCTTTACGGTATATTTGTATGGAATTTCTAAAAGTCTGATATGTTCTGGCATAATGTTATTAGTCATAATTTTTAAATGTATGTCACAGAAATAAATTTTCTTGTCAATTGCATTATAACAAACTCTCGTCAAACTTTTATTTATTTATTTATTTATTTTTACTTTACAATATTGTATTGGTTTTGCCATACATCAACATGCATCTACCACAGGTGTACACGTGCTCCCCATCCTGAACACTCCTCGCCCCTCCCTCCCCATACCATCCCTCTGGGTCATCCCAGTGCACCAGCCCCAAGCTTCCTGTATCCTGCATTGAACCTGGACTGGCGATTCGTGTCTTATATGATATTATACATGTTTTAATGCCATTCTCCCAAATCATCCCCCCTCCCTCTCCCACAGAGTCCATAAGATTGTTCTATACATCTGTGTCTCTTTTGCTGTCTCACATACAGGGTTGTCATTACCATCTTTCTAAATTCCATATATATGCATTAGTACACTGTATTGGTGTTTTTCTTTCTGGCTTACTTCACTCTGTACAATAGGCTCCAGTTTCATCCACCTCATTAGAACTGATTCAAATGTATTCTTTTTAATGGCTGAGTAATACTCCTTTGTGTATAGGTACCACAGCTTTCTTATCCATTCATCTGCTGATGGACATCTAGGTTGCTTCCATGTCCTGGCTATTAATAAACAGTGCTGCGATCTAGTCAAACTTTTAACAGTGGCCATTTTTTAAGTCTTGCGTCATTCACAATTACTGTTTTACTCAGATGCTTTTGCAGAAGTGTTAACATAAATATGTTTCATTTTATTTGTATTTGGCCAAGCTGTGGGATCTTAATTTCCTGACCAGGGATCAGACCCATGTCCTTGCGGTGGAAGCGTGGATTCCTAATCACTGGACCACCAGAGAATTCCCAAATGTTATCATTTGAAAGAAGATCCATGAAAGACTCTGGTCAGTACAGGTTTCTGATAACTAAGATCAGTTTGCCCTCCCGAGGAAGGGACAACCATGGACCTTTCAAGGACCTGCCCCAAGGCTACTGCACAGCTCACTATGCATCATGGATGGTACCCCAGAACCTGTCCCTCTTTCCCTTCCCCACGCCAGTCAAACGGGCCCATCATGTTGCTGATATAATGTTAACATGTGGAGACTTGCCTCTGCACTAAGCCCTCTGCAGGCTTGGCTCAAACATCTATAAGGAGAGTCTGGGCAGTGAGTCCACAAAAAAAAAAAAAAAAATCAGGGCCCAGGCAGTGCCATGAGGTTTTGGGAACTAGTTTGTCAGATAAGACTTGTGTTGTTTCAGAAGCTATGGTTGACCATGGGCAAGCCTATCCAACCTCTAAGAACATGAAAGAGGCACCATTCAGCCTTTGTAGGGATTTGGGGGTTTAGGAGAACTTTTATTCCCCATCTGTCTCTTATGGTAAGGTGTGGGGCTGGGGATCAGAGTAGTGAGCTGCCTTTGAGAAGATGAAGCAACAGGTGAAGCAGATGTAAGTTCTGGGCTTCTCCCAAGCAGGGCCACCATCTGTGTGTCTGTGGTTGGGTGCAGTGGCAAGCATAGCAGAGGAGAGAGAACCTTTAGAATTTTGGTCCCAGCTCTGGGAGGGGGCTTCCCAAGTGGTTCAGTGGTAAAGAATCTGCCGGCCAATGTAGGAGTTCGATCCCTGGGGTGGGAAGATCCCCTGGAGAAGTAAATGGCAGCCCACTCCAGTATTCTTGCCTGGGAATTGCACGGACAGAGGAGCCTGGGGGGATTGCAAAAAGTCGGACATGACTTAGCAACTAAACAATGACAAGTGGGAGGGAGCAGAAAGCTGATATACCCCATGGAGTACTGGGTCCTAGTGGGATATACAGAGCTCCTCAGGGTAGAGTCTCACAAAGAAACAGCACATCCTGGTAAGAACATCCCTTTCTATCAAGGGGTAGGTCAACAATATGTTCCATCTACACACCTCTGTCTTGGCTCAAACCCCCATTTTGACTAAGTGTCACATATGTATTTGTAGCAGGGGGGCACCCCTTCCACCAGCCCACTGCCTCTAGAAAAGTGAGTGTCCCAGGCCCTGTACATTCCCCAAATGCCCCTGCCACTATTCCTGTGGTCTGTAGGGGAGGGAGTGGGAGAAAGTCCCTCTGATGCCTTGGACATAGACACCTGGACACAGGAATGAACCTCAGTAGCCAGAGGGCAGGACTCCAAGTGATTTGGCTGGTGACCACTTATGAGGCCTGGCTGATAACCCTTTCACTGACAGTTGGCCTGTTCTAAAGGGCTGTTCTGGGACTTTCATGCAAGTTCAGTGGCTAAGACTCCGAGATTCTGTTGCAGAGGTTGTGGGTTAGATCCCTCCTTGGGGAACTAAGAATTTCCCAGGCTGGGCAGCCCTAGTCAAAAAAAAAAAATTTTTTTTAAGGGGTCTGTTCTAAGGCTTGGACAATGGGAAGCTGAGACTGGATGATCACAGATAAGCCCTTGTGGAGTCAGGATAGGTGGAAAGATATTTGGGTTCACCTGTTAGAGACGGAGGCAATGCTCACTGTTTTCACATCTCAGCTCACATGCCCTGGCAATTAGGAAGCTGACGCTCTAGCCTGGGGATGAGCCGTGGCAAGAGACCCTTCAGTGGCTACAGCTGATGACCCTAGGCATCCCATGGGAGGTGTGGGCATGTGGTGTTGGGCAGGAGGGTGTGTTGCCAAGGACACCAGGTGGCCCCTGATAGACAGTGACTCGGTTAATGTGGTAACAGCATGTCCCGTGTGTTCTAAACAACGCTCAAGGCAGCTACCAGGGGAGGGTGGTGCTGTCCACTGGCATACCTACTGGTGAGAGACTGGCAAATTGATTATTATTTGCCTCCTCCTGCTGAGTAAGGGTTCTCAATATGCCCTGGTTTGTGTGGACACTGAGTCTGGCTTAACCCAAGTTATCCCCTGGGACTGTGCAAACCAGGTTGCCACTCCTGGGGGGCTTAGAAAGGCTGAGCACCATGGATGGATACTGTCATTGAACAGATAGTGATGGGGGTCACATTGCAAAGGTCATGATGTACAAGATGGGGAAAAAAAAAAAAAATGAGAGTGACCGGAGATCCCTCTTCCTTATATACTGTAAGCAGCAGGGGCGGTAAAAAGGAAAACTGGGATATGAAAGCAGCAGATTAAACTACTAGCAGGTAAAGCCACCTTGGCCAGGTAGGGGCCTATGGCCCCATATGCCGGGCACCTGATCCTGTAAACGTGTGGAAATGGTGGGAGACAAACACTGCCTGGACTCTCACTGTGGATCAGCCCGCAGTGCAGCTGAGAACACCAAGCCCCGTCGAGCCTGGGAGAGGTTTCATCCATTGGAATTTGCCATGGGACGACCCACTGGGATGGGTGAGTTGCTCTGCACCCTTGGTTGAGGAGGAGTCTCCACTGGGATCCCACCGTTCTGCTGCAACCTGGGCCTGCGGAAACCGGCTAGACCGGAGGTTGAACATGCGCCTTTGAGGGGAGAAGGTGCAGTCCTGGCCCGGCCTGTCTCACCTCCAGTTCATCTCTTCACACCCGACAGTGCTGCCTCCCCCAGCCAAGAAGTACGGCATACCCAACCAGGTCAAGTTTCTGAAGCTGCCGCCTTCCTCTGCTCGAGGCCAGGGGGACACCTTCTGATTCCCACGGTGCCATCATTTGATCGCCGTCTTTGTCCCCTCCATTGGCCTGCTGCTGCTGTTGCTAAGTTGCTTCAGTCGTGTCCGACTCTGTGCGACCCCATAGACGGAAGCCTGCCAGGCTCCCCCGTCCCTGGGATTCTCCAGGCAAGAACACTGGAGTGGGTTGCCACTTCCTTCTCCAATGCATGAAAGTGAAAAGTGAAAGGGAAGTTGCTCAGTCGTGTCCGACGCTTAGCGACTCCATGGACTGCAGCCTACCAGGCTCCTCCATCCATGGGATTTTCCAGGCAAGAGTACTGGAGTGGGGCGCCATTGCCTTCTCTGTCCATTGGCCTGGAGGACACCAAAACACACACAGAGGCCCTTACTAAACTCCCCCGGGAAGCCCTGACTGCTGCTGCTGCTGCTGCTGCTAAGTCGCTTCAGTCGTGTCCGACTCTGCGACCCCATAGACGGCAGCCCACCAGGCTCCCCTGTCCATGGGATTCTCCAGGCAAGAACATTGGAGTGGGTTGCCACTTCCTTCTCCAATGCATGAAAGTGAAAAGTGAAAGGGAAGTTGCTCAGTTGTGTCTGACTCTTGGCGACCCCATGGACTGCAGCCTACCAGGCTCCTCTATCCATGGGATTCTCCAGGCAAGAGTACTGGAGTGGGGTGCCATTGCCTTCTCCGAAGCCCTGACTGAAAGCCAACAAAGCCTGTCCTTCCTGAACCCTGACATTCTCAATTAGAAAAGCTCTCCTCCAACATAGGATGGCCTTGGACAACGTCGCTGCCTTGCCAGAGACACATGGGCCATTAGCCAAGCAGAATGTTGTGCGTTCATACCTGGTGAGTCTTCTGTCTGCTAATCTGTTATTTTTATTAAATAACACAAGGACACAAATGGATGCCCTGAATGATCCTACCCTCAGCCTATCGTTGCTATTGTTCAGTTGCTCAGTTGTGTCTGACTCTTTGTGACCCCGTGGACTGCAGCACACCGGGCTTCCCTGTCCTTCACTATCTCCCTGAGTTTGCTCAAACTCCTGCCCTTTGAATCAGTGATGCCATCCAACCATCTCATCCTCTGTCATCCCCTTTTTGCTCCTGCCCTCAGTCTCTCCCAGCATCAGGGTCTTTTCCAATAAGGTGGCTCTCTGCATCAGGTGGCTAAAGTATAGGGGGGCTTATAAATCAGTGCTTCAAACCACGGGGCTCTGGGTGGAAAAAAAAATTAATTTGGGAACGACTGTCTTATGTTTTCTCTTGCATGCACCTGTATTGTAGGTGAGGCATCTGCCTCCAATGTAGCCAGATAACCATCCAACGAGCTCCATGCGAGTGAAACCCGGGCTGACCTTTCAGGGAACGTTTCCAAGGAGGGGGCTGCACATGTGAAATAGAGCCGGTCACGAGGGGTGGAATCCTAGGAAAGGTCATCAAGAGGATGGGTCTGGGGCAATCAGAGTCTCCTCACTTCTTCCCTGTCTTTGGATTGTGCACGTACATTTCCTGGGCTAGAAGGTGCCTCAGGACACAGCCTTGAGAGAGTAAGGTGGGGTTGAGACCATCTGGATGGTCTGTGTTCCCGAGCCCAGTTAAGGCCTCTTAACTGCTGTTGTTTAGTTGCTCAGTCAGGTCTGACTCTTTGGGACCTCATGGACTGCAGCCCGCCAGGCTCCTCTGCCCATGGAATTTTCCAGGCAAGAATAGTGGAGTGGGTTGCCACTTCCTTCTCCAGGGAATCTTCTGGACCCAGGGGTCGAACCTATGTCTTTTGCATTGGCAGACGGATTCTTTACCACTGAGTCACCAGGAAAGCCTCTAAGGCTTCTATTTCAGCTTCTAAAACTTGGTGCAGAGACCTACTCCTCTGGCAGCACCTAAGATTGTATGTAAGTTTTCTTGCTTTTTAAACCTGTCACCAACCAGCCTGCAGCGCTGCCTCTTTCTTCGGTCTCTCCCTGCCTTCCGTATGTACGGGATCAGCTTGCAAATGAACACTGCCTCCAGCCTTGTAGAACCCTGAATTATCAAGGATGGGAAGTATATTCCATTCCTCTCTGTTTACCCCAAACCAACGGAGTGTCTGGTATGGTGTCAGAGATCCACAGACTTGTTGAACAGGCTAATGAGCCAAAGACTACAGAGGTGCATCTGGGAGGTAGTCCTGGAGGAGGAGGGCCTGGCGCTATGAAAAACATGGCCAAAAAGGACCTGGCTTGGTGGAGAGGACGAGGAGGGCTGCTTCATGTCCGTGGAGGAGGAGCTGGTCGGTGTGTAGTACAAGGTGAGTTTGTGTGTATGTGTAAAATGGGGGAAGTGAAAGTCGCTCAGTCGTGTGACCCCATGGACTATACAGTCCATGGAATTCTCCAGGCCAGAATACTAAAGTGGGTAGCCTGAATACTGAAGTGGGTAGCCTTTCCTTTCTCCAGGGGATCTTCCTAACCCAGAGATCAAACCCAGGTCTCCTGCACTGCAGGCGGATTCTTTACCAGCTGAGCCACCAGGGAAGCCCAAGAATATGGGAGCGGGTAGCCTATCACTTCTCCAGGGGATCTTCCCAACCCAGGAATTGATCCAGGATATCCTGCATTCAGGTGGATTCTTTACGAACTGAGCTACCAAAGTGGAGTAGAAATGCTTGTCCTCTTCCTAAATTTGGGAAGACATGTTTTGACTATGCCTTTGAGCTCGTGTTTTGGAGACAAAAGCCTGAGTTCAAATCCTGCTTGGGCACTCACGAGTTGTGCGACTTTACTCTCCTGAGCCTCTGCTTATTTGTGTGTATATATGGGGCTTCCCTGGTGGCTCAGACTTAGTAAAGTGTCTGCCTGCAATGCGGGAGACCCGGGTTCGATTCCTGGGTCGGGAAGATCCCCTGGAGAAGGAAATGGCAATCCACTCCAGCACTCTTGCCTGGAAAATCCCATGGATGGAGGGGCCTGATAGGCTACAGTCCATGGGGTTGTTAAGAGTCGGACACGACTTCACTTTCACTTTATGGGGTAATAACACACACCTGTCAAGGTGGTTGAAAGCATTAAGTGAAATGAGACGACATCCTTGCCCAGTCCTGACGCACAATAAATTCTTAAAAAAAAAAAAAATTAACTCAGTTATTTTCAGCTGTGCTGGGTCTTCTTTGCTGTGTGAAGGCTTTCTCTAGCTGTGGCAAGTCAGGAATACTCTCTAGTTGCGGCACACAGCCCACTCACTGCAGTGACGACTCTTCATTGCAGAACACAGGCTCTAGGTCACGTGGACTTGGTAGTTGTGGCGCACGGGCTTAGTTGCCATGCGGGACGTGGGGTCTTCCCGGATCAGGGATCAAACCCATGTCCCCTGCATTGATAGGCAGATTCTTAATGACTGGACCACCAGGAAAGCCTATGATAGATTCTTAGTCTTGGCACCCCCTGTTTTGAAGCCCTGACCCCATCTCGGCAGCTGGAGGCAGGAATTGGGAACCTCTGGGCTGACACACGCGTGAAGTTAATTGGCCTCTGTCATTTGTCCTTATTTGGGATGCTTCTGTTCTTTAAGCTCCCAGGATCGATAAACCATCGATTTAAAGCCATGTGTTGCCTCAGTGCACATCCAGACTCTGTTACCAGCTTGGATCTGGTTAAGCGAGAGGGCAGATGGGATAGAGAAATATTTCGAAGTAGATACAAACCAAGAGCGACGTTCCCTAAACTGCCTTCTTCTCAAGGAGTGCTATTTAAGCTGGGCATGCCCTGGGGACATCAGGTTGGCTCCACACGGCATCCCCGTGTGGCTCTGCCCCAGCTTGGCAGTGTGCATAGGGTTGGCCACTGGAACTTTCTGTTCCTTTCCTCCTGAAGGGGATTTAGCCTCACTGATTCTATGGGTTCCAGCCCTTTGATCCCTGGCACTGGGCAAGCCACACCCACCTGCTGGCAGGGGCTGACTTCCAGTGGATTTTCAGGAAAAAAAGAGGTAGGTGGCTGGAAGCCCGATCTTTCTTTCCCATCTATAGCTCCAGCTGTGTTTCCATCTGGCAAATCCTGGGGTAGAACTCCACACACACACACACACACACACACACACACAGCCCAAGGGAAGGCAGCCAGTCCTACCTGGAACCCCAGCTGTCTTTCTCTTTCAGATGCAAAAATCTCCTGACATCTCTGCGGAGGTGAAGGCTACTTGTTGCTCTGCCTGTGGTCTCCCAGGGGCGCCTGGGGTCCCTCATACCTTGGAATGTCCCCCTCCCGCAGGCATCAGGGGTTTTCCCGAGCTCCCTTCCTTTCCCACCTTCCAGCATCTCTGTGTCTGGAGACCCAAGGCTGGGTCTGACCTGGGAACAGATCTTGGTGCAAAGGCTTGCTGCCTCCACCCCCATACTGGGCTCTTGGGAGTTGATCAAGGTACCTTCCTGCCACCTATAGGGGGCGACTGTCACGTCCTCCCTCCCGGGGAGGGGGCTGGTTCTCCCCCTGCGGGGAGAGGCCCCCATTAGCTCCCTCCAAAACAGACCAAAAAGAAACTTTCGCTGGGTCCCCCGGACTCCCCGCAACCCTCGCCCCCACCCCCACCGGCCCTCTCCCCATCCCAACAGCCTGCTGGTGGAGGGGGCGAGGGAGGGCGGCTCTCTCGGTGCCCTCTGGGTCCTCGCTTTTCCTGAGAGGGTGGGATGGGGGTGGCGGGGCGGGGGTGGGAGACAGACGAGTCCCCTTCCGGAGCCCCCAGCCTCCTTCCCAGTCTCCTGGTCCTCGCCTCTCCGCGGCCGCGCGCGCTGCCTACTCTCCGAGGAGGAGGCGCGAGCCGCGGACCGCCCGGCATTTGGAATTCTGCCCAATAAAAGGGGGGCCCGGAGGACGGACGAGAGGAGAGGAGGGACCGAGGCCGGCGGCGAGAAACGCGATCCGGAGTCCAAAACAGCACGGGCAGAGGAGAGGACCCGAGCAGCCGCGGCGGCGGTGGCGGCGACGGGGGCCCCTGAAGCTCGGCCGCTGCGCCCGCCTGCAGTGCATCAGCGTGGCCGCCCTGACATCCCCAGGATGCTGAACACGGGGCATTATGCACTGGTTAACAGGCTCCGAGCTGCTGAGCGACTTGTTTTAAGCATTTTCTCCCTCGCTCTCGCTTTTAATCTTGTCTCTAGTGGCGTGTGTAGGGGGGAGGACTTTATTTCCATTGGCTAAGCTCTCCCTTCCCACCCACATCTCTTCCACATCACCTTGGTGTCTCCCTAAATAAAACCAGCCCTCCTTATCGCCTGGAAAAAATCAGGAGCTAGAGTTTGAATGGGTTTTTTTTTTTATATAAACACTCACCCCTGGCAGCGTGCGGCTGGGCTTTCAGGATAAACTCCGGTGGTGCTGCCCTGCCTGATGCTGGCTTTTCCTTCCCTCCCTTGAACGTCAAGCTTTAAGCAGAGACCCGAGGACTGGGAACTCTTTCCCTGAAATCTGATCAACCTGAAGCCAGTTGCGGAACTGCACAGGGTCCCCATGGACCTCAAGGAGAGCCCCAGCGAGGGGAGCCTGCAGCCCTCTAGCATCCAGATCTTCGCCAACACCTCCACCCTCCACGGCATCCGCCACATCTTCGTCTACGGGCCGCTGACCGTCCGGCGTGTGCTCTGGGCCGTGGCCTTCGTGGGCTCCCTGGGCCTGCTGCTGGTTGAGAGCTCAGAGAGGGTGTCCTACTACCTCTCTTATCAGCACGTCACCAAGGTGGACGAGGTGGTGGCCCAAAGCCTGGTCTTCCCGGCCGTGACCCTCTGCAACCTCAACGGCTTCCGTTTCTCCAGGCTCACCACCAATGACCTGTACCACGCCGGGGAACTGCTGGCGCTGCTGGACGTCAACCTGCAGATCCCCGACCCGCACCTGGCCGACCCCACGGTGCTGGAGGCCCTGCAGCAGAAGGCCAACTTCAAGCACTACAAACCCAAGCAGTTCAGCATGCTGGAGTTCCTGCACCGCGTGGGCCATGACCTGAAGGATATGATGCTCTACTGCAAGTTCAAGGGGCAGGAGTGTGGCCACCAGGACTTCACCACCGTGAGTACTTGGCATTCAGTTCCTTTCTGTGCTTGGTCTTTGGAGAAGTGCCACGCTGGTGGCCTCTGGCTTGGTTTGAGGTCTCTCTGTGCTTTGGAGCAGGAGGGAGAGCCGTGCCTCAGGTTGAAGGCCAAGAGGGGAGTTGGCCAGAGTTGTTGGAACTGGCAGGAGGCGTCTGCCCGCTGGGATGGGCACTGTTGTCTGGCCGGATGTGCAGGGCGAGCGGGGGGCCTGGCCTTGGGCGATGGCTCCCCGAGATGTGCTGAGCTGCCTTTCACCCACCCAAAGGCAGGAGGCCTGAGCTGTCCGTGGTCCAGGGCACTTGGTGTCTGAGCTGTGTGATTGGAACAGCTTGTCATTGACGAGGTGGCATTTTTTTTTTCCCCTTTCTCTCTCTGCTCGGAAGTAGCATCAGGCACTGCATCCTGTGGGTTGGGCTGGAGCTTAAAGCTGCCAGAGAAGGGGGTGTGGGGCCCCAGGCAGCCTGGCTGGTTCCTGGCTTTGGGAGCTTGCTGGAGCAGGTGATACTGCAAAGGTGTAGAAGTCTCTTTGCTGCCTTTTCCTGTGCAGATTCTGAGCTCCATGTCAGGAGAGGAGAGGCCAGGGGCCCCAGGGTCTCTGTCTGGTCTGCTGGCAGGTCAAAAGCAAAGAGATGTCCAGGGTGCTTGGCCCAGAGAGGAGGGTTTAGATGGAGGCAGGATGGTCTGTGAGATGCCTGTGAGGGCAAAGCATTGCAGGCTGGCTGGTCTGGGAGTTTCAGCTGGAAACTCAGAGGCTCAGTTTGCTATCTGTACAATGATGATGATCGCTTAACAACGTGGATACGAGAGGAGTGGTGTGGGGAGGGGGCGAGCAGCTGTGAGATTCCAAAGCCTGGAGGAGGAGTGTGGAGCTGAGTAAAGAGCAAAAGCGGAGGGGAGGTGGCTCCCTTTCAGGCAGGGGCTTCCTGGAGGGGCAGAGAAAGGATGGGAGGAGAGCTGTGTCTGCCTAATTAGTGGGCTGCTAGGCAGAACTTGGCACCACAAGTCTGATTGCTGCTGCCGACAGCTCCTTGCTCCCAGGGGGGCCTGGGACATCAGGGGCCTTGGGACCCTCCAGAAGCCCAGTGTGGTTGCTTCTCCCAAAGCTGCCTTAGAGCTTTTGAGTCTCAGAACCTTGAGCCAAATTGCAGTCGTAAGTTTGGCGTGGCAAATGGCAGAGAGACCCGACTCTGTCGTCAGCTCTTGTCTGAGGTCCTCTGCTTAATTAAGACATGCCCTACCTTGCTCCGTGATACATCCATTCCCCGTCTGCTCTCAGATCCACTGCCTTAGCAGCCTCTTGCTGTGAGTTTCTTTTAACACTACAACCGATTTCTGCCCACAGCCTCTGTGCTTGCTGTGGGCTGTCTCTGGTCTTCTCTAGAAAAGCCAAGAGTGCTTGAGTGTTGGGGGGTGGGGAAGGAGAGGGTGCTGCTTCTCGCTGCCTGTAGAGCTCTCTTTCTTGGGGGAGTTGTTCTGTGTGATTTGTTTGAAACCTTGTGCAAAACAGCCCAGCAGAATCAGGCCGTGGTATATGGAAGCTGAAGAGGAAGCGGGTCTGAGCTGGGGGCAGGGACCAGCAATCCTGGAAGCCTTTCTAAATTGGAGCAAACAGGATCCAAAAACATGTCACGCACAAATGATGTCTTAGGTGGCTTGGGGAGAGATGAGGGGAAAACCTCATTCTTGGAGGCTGAAACCATCATTGTATCCACCCCATGCTTTCTAGTGCCGTGGCAACGCTCAGCTTCTCCACTGCACCACGCAGCTTAGACACACACTCAGCTGTTCCTCTGTCTGCCTGAACACGCATGGAACATGCAGAGAGTAGAGAGAGAGAGAGGGTGGCACCAGAGCCACCACGGTGGGTAGCCGCCTCTGGACCAAGTTCTCTCAAACATCCACATGACCACATGTACACCTAATGACTTCCTCTCAACTCATGACCAAGTTCCATTTAGAAGTAAAGGTTCTCTGATCCCCAGCTGCTGTTTCATACTCAGCCTGTCATTTGGGTCCCTGGGGTTCCAAGAGGCCAAAGATCAGGCCTTCAATCCTGACCTGAGCCTTTGACCTTGCCAGGTTCTCACTTCAATAGGGAAGCTGCCTGTGGATATAAATGTCAAGTGTCATGTCATTATCTGTCATCCTCACCAGATTCAAGACTGATCTAGGTTGAGTGCCCCTCCTTGGACTGACCTCAGTCTTCCCCCTGCATGGAAAAGGGGATGGGTCTCAGGGCTGGATTGTGTCCAATAGGGCAGGAGAGTGTCTGAAAGGGCACCCGCTCCAGGCGGGACATTGATCTGTTTCGCCCATTGGTCACAGTGAGCAGCCAGGCTCCAAGGGTGGGGCGTGATGTCAAGTTTGTTCCAGGACCTTGCAGTGAAGCCTAGTCCTTCCCACTCCCCCTGGTCTCCCTGGCCTCTTGGCCTGGGGTCCAGGTGTACTTGTCTTTGGCCTGGGGTGCACCAGAGGAGTGTGAGACCTCACAGGTGGCTGAGGGAGAAGTCAGCTCACCATCTTTCTCTCTCATTCATTCTCTGTACTCCGTACCCCTCTCCTTTGGTTCATTTGCTGGACTCTCCCTGGGTTTGTCCTATGCTGGGTGGCTTCCTCCTCTATGAGCTGTGGCTGGCTTAGTAGACCAGTAAAGTGTCGGGGAGGGACTGTCCCAAGTGGATCATTTTTCCCGTTTTTCTTTTTCTGTAAAGCGCACCTAATGCCATCTCCGGGGCTAATGCTTTTGCAGACGCTTCCTTATTCCAAGTTCTTAGCTGGTGAGCAATGAAGTGCATAATACCCTTTAATTAGCGAATGAGCCATGATTCGAGCAGAGCGAAAGACTGTCAGTGGAGGTTAAAAGTCCCAGAAGCCGTGTGTGGGACTCTGATTGCCACGTAAACAGGTATGCTTCATGCTTGGGCAGGTACATTCTTAGCCCTCACCTAGGACCATCTGTGGAGAAGGCAATGGCACCCCACTCCAGTACTCTTGCCTGGAAACTCCCATGGACAGAGGAGCCTGGTAGGCTGCAGTCCATGGGGTCGCTAAGGGTCAGACACTATTGAGAGACTTCACTTTCACTTTTCACTTTCATGCATTGGAGAAGGAAATAGCAACCCACTCCAGTGTTCTTGCCTGGAGAATCCAAAGGACGGGGGAGCCTGGTGGGCTGCCGTCTATGGGGTCGCACAGAGTCAGACACGACTGAAGCGACTTAGCAGCAGCAGGACCATCTGACTTCAGATGGGTACATACTTTTCCTTCCTGGGAAAGAAGAGGAGCATTTTGATTCAACAGTATCGACTTGGCAGAGCCTGCCCAGCTGACCTAGTATGGAAGGAAAGGGTGAGAGGGCTCGCCGTGGGAGTGTTTGTCTGGTCGTGACTGGATGAGTTGAAGTTAAGATTAGAAGTAGGAAGACTTAAGTTTGAGTCCCACCTCCATCATGTCTTAAGCTTATTCCCTGGGTTGGGTTCTGTGCCCTTCTCGGCACTGACTTGCTCATGGAACATCTGATTGTAACCCATGACTTTGTAACTCACAGGGGAGAAAGAGTCATGTGAGACGGTATATATGAAAGTCCTTTTGCGTGTTGTGACAACGATGCAGACGTAAGGCAGGGTTATTATCAAGATAAGTAGGAAGGTGTTTATTGTCCAGGCTGCTTGCCCTGTTTACAGCCCACCAGAAGAGTCAGTTGATGAGTAATGCTGTCACGGTAGCGAGGAGGTTGCTACTTTCTCTGTATGGAGCCCTGGGGGAAAGCCTAGCATCGCAGGGAGGGGGTTTCTTAGAGTGGAGGTCACAGCTGGATTCAGCAGCTAACTGTTGCTGACAGGTGGCAATCCCACTGCTTGTAACTAGCACGTGACAGTTTCACGTCTTTTTTCTGCTTATCACATTGGGGTTCATCCGCCTCCAAGTTCAGGAATGCAAATGATGCCCAGTTTGCATTTTTAACCTGATTCCATAGTGTGTGTGTGTGTGTGTGTGTGTGTGTGTGTGTACTTTAAACCTGACATTTCTTAGGCATTTCTTTCTTTTTGTACTGAAAGAAAGGTCCCTCCACAATGGGATCTTGTTAGAGGCAATTCTATAATTCTTAGTCATCCACGTCACATGGCCTTAGCGAGATGGCTTGGGGAGGGTTTAGCAAGCTCATATATTTGGAATTCTTGCCCCAGGTCGGTGGGTCCATAGCTAATCTTATTACTCCTTATCACAAGAGGAGCAGGTGTGTGAAGAATGGGGGCTTTGGGGAGAGATCTGAGTTGGAATTCCAACCATACCCCCTCTTCCCTGTATAATCTGTAATTTGTGTAAGGCAAATTTCTTAACTATACTCTCTCCATCTCTAATTAAAAACAATAATGCCTGCCACTCAGAGTCGTTGTACTGATCTAGGGAGGTCAAGGATGCCGAGAGCTAGTGTGGGGCAGGTGCTTGGTACGAGAGCAGGGCCCTTGCTTTGTTTAGCATCCCATAGGAGTTTTGCCTGAGCTTTGGTTGGATGCTGGCTCCCATGACTCCAGGCCAGGGCCCTGCCCACTCTTCCTCACTGTGACTCACTAACAGCTTTAGATCATGGGCAACGGCTGTGTTTGTGGGGTTCTTCACTCTCAAAATGTGTCAAGCATTCCCTCTTCACAGTATGTCCATATCAGTTCTTCTACCTGAACACCCCCTCCTTACCCACCAGCTTGGCTTCCATGTCTAGCTCATGCCACTAACCTTAGCCCAGGAAGCTTGTGCTGCCCCCCTTACCCCTGATAGGAGTCGAGTGGCCTGGGTACCAGGCAGGCATCTTTTATCCAGCGTGTCCTGTGAGTGCCTAGCACATCCATTCCTTTGTTAATCAAACAGAGCACCTCCCATGTAGCAGGGATGGTGCTAGACCAGATCTTTGCCATCAGAGAGCTTATGGCCCATTTCTTACCCCTCTGGATCGGGGGGCTTGTTGAGAGCAGGAATCTTGTCTCATCAAACACTTTCTCTGCATCTGTCATGCTGAAAACAGGGCCTGCCCACAGTAAATACCCAGGAAAGCTGGTTTTTTTTTAGTTCCTTGCTGTTTCCTGAATTGATCCCACATCCTTTGCTCATGGGCCTGTCTTCTTTACATCTCTCACCTCTATGTCTATTTATTTAAATCCTACGCATCCTTTAAAACCCAGCCCTAATATCTCTGTGGCCTTCTCTAGGAAACCACTGCCAACCCCTTTCCCCATATCATAATCTAAATTAATCTCTTCCTCCCCTGTCTTCTAGACAGCCTTTGGCGTACTCCTCTGATAGAACAGTCATTATGCATGCTTTCCCTTGCATTAGAATCATGAAGTGTTTAGGCTGAAAGGGACCTTGGAGAAGATTTAATTTAATACTTGCATTCTTTAACCACTGATAATTTTTATACATTGTCCATTTCAGTCTCTCCTTCCTGTAAGACATGATTTTTTTTCCCTAATTTTATATTTTCAGGACTTAGAACTGCTTATCACATCGAAAGCTCTTCCAATGTGTCATCAGAGTGTATGAAGCGGGTTTGCAGCTTTTCAAATGTAAGGTGACTCTGATATCAACTGAACAATTGCATTTTTGGCTTCCCTTTACAGTGTAGGTACCCAGGATTCCCCCTGTATTGAGACGACTTGTCTCTTATTGTTATTATTTTAATAATACACTTTCTGATTATAGAAACAATCCATGCTCACTGGAGAAAACTTGGGAAGTGTGGGAAGGAATAAAGAAGACAACTTTGCCCATAATAGCATCTTAGATATAATTGCATGTATTATTTTGGTGTCTGGGGAGTAACTCCATTTGGTCATGCCTGGGTTCACACATCTGTACATCTAATGCCTGGTCTGGCATGCAGTATACACTCAGCCCGTGTCTGCTTGCCTTCTTCTCCCTGGGTCCCCTGGGTAGTATCCAGAGGGTTAGAAATTCCTTCAAAGGTCCATTTAGTGTAAAAATAAAATCTACAGATGGGTCTCCATGGGTCTGAGCAATACCCCTTTGGTGGGATATATTTTGTCTTATCTGCCAGGAGCATCCAGGGATAATTTGTGAGAGAAAGAGGTACCAGCCTCTCTTAACTCGGCTTCCTTGGGTTTTAGGTTCACAATTGAACAGGAGTTGCTCTTTTTTAAAAAAATAATTTTATTTGTTTATTCTTTTTGGCTGTACTGGGTTCTTGTTGCCGCGTGGGCTTTCCTGTAGTTGCGGCGAGCAGGGCCACTCTCTATTTGTGGCGAGTGGCTCTAGGCACGTGGTTTTCAGTAGCTGTAGCACACGGGCTTAGTTGCTCTGGAATGTGTGGAATCTTCCTGGGTCAGAGTTCGAATCTGTGTCTCCTGCATTGGCAGGCAGATTCTTCACCACTGAGCCACCAGGGTTAGTCCAAGTTACTCTTTTCTGATGGCCCTTGATTGACAGCCCAGCTGTGCATTTACCTGAAGCCATCTTGGTCCTGTGTGTTGTATGTTTGCTGGACTGAACCAGAGATGTGTTTATTGAACCCCAATTGGATCTTCTGACTGAGCCTTAATCTCGTTCCCGGATGAGACCCAACTCCTCATGACCTTGAGGACCATGGACTGTGAAGACCACGAGGTTCTCCTTGCCTGGTCATCTCTGCCTGCCTCAGCATGGTATATAGACCCTGACTTACTCTAACCTGGGAAGTTTCTAGGCTGTATATCAAAATGGTATGCATTGCATTGGGCTTCCTAGGTGGTGCTAGTGGTAAAGAAGCCGCCTGCCAATGCAGGAGATGTAAGAGACATAGGTTTGATCCCTGGGTTGGGAAGATACCCTGGAGGAGAGTATGACAACCCACTCCAGTATTCGTTCCTGGAGAATCCCATGGACAGAAGAGCCTGGAGGGCTACAGTCCATACGGTCGCACACGACTGCAGAGACTTAGCACGCACGCATATACATTGCATTGAATCCAGAGTAAATGATAGCTCTTATTCCTGAAGTTGCTTGGAAGTCTTGTGCATATTTACCATGCTCTTGCAGAGGCAACCTCTGCCCAGCTGAGTGGGTGGTTTTCCATGGTGCCAGCCTCTGGTGGAGATCTTCTAGTTTGCAGTGTTACGTTGTGTCTTTCTGGCAGTAAAGCTTTCAGGGGTGTGTTGACTTCACTCTGATGTGATGAAGGGCTGGGATACTAACTAGGAGTGAATGTTACAATTAACCCAAACCATCTGCTTGCCAAGAGAGGCTAAGGCCTCATCAGGCCACTGGGCTGTACCAAGTTGCTCTGTGTTTCCACTTTTGTCCCTGGGAGCTCTTAGACCTCCAGAACTGCTGATGGAAGAAGGCTACCCGAGAGCTTACTGAATTGGAAATGGAGTCTTTCCGCCTTGCTCCAGTGGCTCCCTTTTCCTTTCTACAGCAAGTCTTTCCCTTAACGATGAGATGAACGCTAGACAATTTTCTATAAAGTTTCTGAAACCTAGTTTGCTACCAATTTCTAGAGTAAGAACTGGAATGGGATGCCATGTAAAAAGTCCCCCACAACTGAATTGGTAGCTTTTTTATTTTTATTTATTTTTTGAATTGGTAGCTTTTAGCACCAAACTTGTCAGAGGCATTGTTCCCATAGAGCAGTTCATATTTCAAAGAACCAAGTAATCCCATTTTCTCCAGCAGAACAAAAATATGTCACCTGGGTCTAGAGATATCTGAAAGTGTGCTGTGTGCTGCCTCTTTTTTTGTTGGAGTGTTTGTGTTTGATGGAGCAAGGTTGCCATATCAAACTTGAGCAGCAGGGCTGTTTGACCCATGATCTATTGTAACCCGAAACTAATGGCCTTCATCACCTCTGCAAATTTGAAATTCCACGTATCATAGTTCTCCCCTGCAATGGACTTCAAGCCATTTCATACAGATGGGGCTTAGTGGTTACTGGAAGCCTGTGATAGAAGCCTATTTATCAGAATGGGCTTTATTTGAGGAGAACATTCTGCAGAGGGTCATCCTTTGGTTGCGAACGCATGTCTCCATCTCCCAGCACTTATTTTCTCATGACTCAGGTCCATTCCCTATCGATTACCTCACTGGCCACGGAAATTTGTATTCAGGAGAAATAAAGCATGAAGCACAGAAGGAACGTATTTGCCTGCATTTATTGACTTCTGTTGATGGAGTGACCCAACCTTGGGCAAGGTAATTAGCTTCTCTGGGCCTCAGTTTCTTTACTTGTAAGATGAGGAGGCTAAACTAGGTGTTTCCCAAGGACGTGCCAATTTGTAGAACTCTAATGTAGTAGAACACAATCAAAGTTTATTTTCTGATCTCACATTTGTTCGTTGAAACTACAATTTTATGTTTGGAGGCAAGGAATGGATGTTGTTTAGTAACCAGATATGCTTATCTATTTAGTTGTTTGTGTTATATAGATAGAGCTGTACAATGGAAGGAAGAATACCCTGATACCTTGTGTGGGTGTAGCAGAAACAGGGAGGCACCAAAGCCTACAGTCAAAACTGTCCGTGAGCCTTGTGTGTGGTTGCAGTTGATCATTTTGCCCAAAAGTCTAAATCACGCTGGTCCTAGAGTTGTGAGCAGGGGTCTGTGTTCAAGTTAGCAAGGGCATTTGTGAAAGATGCTGTAGTTCCATCCAGACCCTCTATCCTGCTGCTGGGGCTACAGCTCCTATGGCTCCTATCTGGCCTGAGATCAGAAGGACGCCCTTGGTCCTTAGACAGCTGGCAGTGCCTGTCTAGGAGATAGCTGAGAAGTTATACACCTCCCCACCGCCTGGGGGCAGCCAGGGGCCAGCAACTGACTGACCCATGTGCTCAAAATGCCAGGCGTCTCAAGACCCCAGAAATTAGGGTGCCGTTTTTCACACTCCCGAGCTTTCCATGGGGTCAGGTTGAGCTCCGCGTCTCCCCAAAACACCACTTTGCTTACGTCTTCTTCCTTCCCTATCTTGTATGCCTCCCTCCCTTCTAGGCTTTTCCTGAGTTCATCATTCCTTCAATAAATTGTCTTCCCTGGTGGCTCAGATGGTAAAGCGTCTGCCTGCAATGTGGGAGACCCGGGTTCGATCCCTGGTTTGGGAAGATCCCCTGGAGAAGGAAAGGGCAACCCACTCCAGTACTCTTGCCTGGAAAATTCATGGACCAAGGAGCCTGGTAGGCTACAGTTCATGGGGTCGCAAAGTCGGACACGACTGAGCGACTTCACTTCACTTTCACTTCAATAAATTACCTGGATGAGGAACCCTGTCTCAGGCTCTGCTAGGGAGCCCAACCTATGTATTGATTCGTTTTTGCTTCTCCATCTATTTGACAAAATGGAGAATCACTTAGGCACGTGAACCTGTATCTGGCTTGGAGCGAAGGAAATACCGATTTCAAAAGTCTTATAAGCCTCAGTCTTTCTAGATGTGTCCTCCTCTGGGGTCTGTAACAATTTCCAAGGGAGACTTTTCATAACACAGATGAGCATCTCTCTGATTGGGATTCATTATTCTAGGCTCAGCTGTGTATTCCTCTTTGGAACTTTTTTCCAAGGAAAGCCCTTCCCAAAGTTGCCTGTGCCCTAAAGTGAAGTCGCTCAGTCGTGTATGACTCTTGCGACCCCGTGGACTATAGCCTGCCAGGCTCCTCTGTCCATGGGATTCTCCAGGCAAGAATATCCAGGGGATCTTCCCAACCCAGGGATCGAACCCGGGTCTCCTGCATTGCAGGCAGATGCTTTATCCTCTGAGCCACCAGGGAAGGCCTGTGCCCTAAGGACTGAGCTCTTCCTATTCTCGCAGCTCCTGCATACCCCTGGTCCCCACCTGCCACCGCCCCCAGCTCAGGCTGCTCATACCCTAGCTCTCACCTTTACCAACACCCGCCTTCTCGTCCTTTCCCAGTTCCGCTGTCTCTGAGAGCGTCCCTTTCTTACCCTCCTCCCAGCCTTCACTGGATGGGCCTCAGTCTGGCTTCAGGCCACAGGGAGGAGGCGGCTGCCTTTGATGTTGGCAGTGGCTCGGGCTCATCCATAAAGTAGGAGGCAGTGAGAAATGTACGGCTGACCAGGGGTGACGCTCCTCATATGTCACAGAAACCGTGAGTGATGAGGAATGCAGGGAAGAACTGAGAACTGTTTAGACTGAAAAGGGAAGCAGGTGACCCAAGGCCAGGGGGTTGCTATCTTCATGCACTCAGAAGGTCCTCCTAGGGAAAAGAGATGAGGTTTTCTCTTCGAGAGGCCAGAGGTCAGTGCTGGTGCCCATGGGTGGGAAGTTGTTCACAGAGGTGGTATCAGCTGCTTGGAAGGGGCCATCTGGGGACCACCCGTGCTGTGTCATTCTAGCTGAGGCCACACAGTCGCTTACTGGCGACGCCGTAGAGGTGGATCAATGTCAAGTAAAGAGTTGGATGTAATGACCTCTACAGTTGCTTTCAGCTCTGAGCATCTTTGATTTATTTCCTTTTGGAACAGATATTTGGGGTCAGAGGTGAGGGCCACTGACAGATGGCTTTGAGAGGAATCGATAATAGAGGCAAGCCAGCCCATGTAGCTTGCTACACCCAATACCGTGTAGCTTTGAGGCTGAGAGTTTCAAGAGTGAGGAATAAGGATGCTGCTGCCAGAAAATCCTTGGAGACAGAAGAGGCTCCGTTCATCCAGAGAGAGAGGAGGATGTGTGTGGGTGGTGGTCACCAGGGCTTGGAGTGGCTGGTAAATGATCTGGCCTCCCCAAGGGAGTCTGTGTGGCTTCTGGACAAGTAGTTCCCAGGACAATTCATTGTAAATTCTGACCACTAGTGCCAGTCTCAGAAAGCAGATCTTGGATGTGTTTGAGCCTGGCCTGGTTTCCGGTGGGGGCAGGAGAGACAAAGAGGTACTTGAGTTAAAGGTTACTCTAGGGCTTCCCTGGAGGCTCAGTGGTAAAGAATCTACCTGCCAAGGCAGGAGACATGGGTTCCATCCCTAGTCTGGGAAGATTCCCACATGCCAAGAAACAACTAAGCCCGTGCACCATAACTATTCAGCCTGTGCTCTAGAGCCCGGGAGCCGCAACTACTGAGCTCGTGTGCTGCCATTACTGAGGCCTGTGAGCCCTAGAGCCTGTGCCCCACGACAAGAGAGGCCACCACACTGGGAAGCCTTCCCTGCTTGCTGAAACTAGAGAAAAGCACACAGCAATGAAGACCCAGCACAGCCAAAAAAGAAAAAAAATAAATAAGTAACGAAAATTATTTTAAAAGGGTACCTCTATAATGGGTGGGGTTAGCGATAGCCCCAGTTATAGAGGCTGGGAAGGCTAACCTGGCTGGGAGAATGCCCTGCCTGGGAGTACCAGGGTGTTATGGGAAGTGTGGGGAGGATGTAGGGGGACTGGCACCAGAGGTAATTATAGAATGAGATATTTTAGCCAACTGTGGATTTCAGTGCCTGATAAGTGTGGGCTCCAGGCTTGCATAGCTATGATTTTTTGATTTATAAGAAAGGCATATTTGGTCTTCATTTGCTGGTTCCTGATACAAGAGATTGAAAACCTTTGGAATATCTGGAAGGGTTGGGTGAGAGGAGTATTTTTAAAAAATTATTTTAAAGCCTTTATTGAATTTGTTACAATGTTGCTTCTGGTTTATGTTTTGGTTTTTCGGCCTAGAGGCTCATGTAATTTTAGCTCTTTGACCAGGGATTCAACCCTCACCCTCTATATTAGAGGATGAAGCCTTAACCACCGGACTGCTAGAGAAGTCCCAAGAGCATCTTTTGTTATTCCTATAAGGCTGTTTCAACCAGATCTGAGTTTATGCTAAAGAAGTAAATCTTGCTGGCCGCCTGGATGGCTTCAGGATGGGGTCTGGTTTCCATCAGTCATATGATTAGAAGGTTGGAAATTGAGCTAATCACCAGTGGCCCATGATTTAATCAATCCCGCCTATGTAATGGGACCGCTCCATAAGAACCTCTGAATGAAGGGGTTCAGAGAACTTCTGGGCTAGTGAACACGTGGAGGTGCTGTGGGGGTCGGCATACCCAGGGAAAGGGCAGAAGCTCAGTTCCCTGTATGCTGTTCCCTGTCCTAAGGTTCTCTTCTGTCTGTCTGTCTGTTCTGGAGTTGTGTTCTCTAAAATAAACCAGCGAGAGTAAGAGAACTTTTCCTGAGTACTGGGGGCCATTCTAGCAAATTATCAAACCTGAGGAGTGGGTCATGGGAACCCGATTTATAGTCAGCTGGTATGAAGTACAGGTGTCTTGGAGACTGGCATCTGAACTGGGGACTGTCTTATGGGTCTGAACCTTTAATCTTTGGGGTTTGCCCTAACTCTGGGTAGTTAGGGTCAGAATGGCTTGGTATGAGGGGAAACCCCACCTGCTTGGTGTCAGAAGTGAACTGTTCTCTGACTTTAAAAAACGAATCTTAGTAATGATCTTGTGCAAATTACTTCTCTGTTTCCTCATGTATTAAATAATGATTATACTGGTACTTACTATATAGGATGGTGTGCTGCGTGAATGAAATAATAGAAGCAAAGCTTTGAGCTTCTGGCCAGATGTAGAGTGTCAGTATTTTGTTGCTGCTGTTATTTTTATTATTACTAAGATGAGGTGGAGATAAAACTTATTAACAGGAGATCTGAGAGCCAAGGATTTTGGGGGGGAAATCCATATTGACATTTGTGAATTCCATGAGTATGGGGATGATGAGGCTGTGAACAAGCCAGGCACCCAGATCCTGCTCTAAGCTACGAGAGACACCCAGAATATGTCAAAAATAGAATTCCTTCCATTTGATCAAAACTATGTAGTTTACAAAACCCGTTAATAATTGCTAAAGTTTTCTGAGTGCAATGCTACATCTCAAATCCTGTCCTTTACCTGGGATCCAGTCTCTATTCGCAACTCTGTTTTTTTGGTAGGGAAAAAAAATTGAGGCTGAGAAAAGTTAAATGACAAGCCTGAAGTCACTTAGCTAAGAATTGGTGGAAGTGGTGTTGGAACCAGGTACTCTGGCTCCAGGTCCTCCAGGCTTCCTAAGATGCTATTTGGTCCTCACAGTAACTCTGAAAGCAGAAAAGGTAACAGTGCATCTGTTTCAGTGTTGAACACGTGAGGCTCAGAAAACCTGAGTGACAGATGCAGGGTCACTCAACAAGAGAGTGGCACCTTTGAGGGTCAGAGTTCCTGCCTTCTGATTCCCGTTGGGGGTTCTCTGTGAGGACATCGAGCTTGTTTGTGCTGGGCTGAGTGAAGTCAGGCTATTCATCTGTGAGTCTTCAGCTCAAAAGACTTGAAGTTTAGGCTGAAGTTTTCTCCATGACTCTTGTATCTTGCTCAGGGAACCAGGAGCCTGGGCAGCTCCCAGGGTTGAATGAGAGCAGGAGAGTGGGGTGCAGCTTTCCATGCAGCCCCATCTCTTACCTGCATCCCTCACCCTTGTGCAGGCAAACTGAGAGAAGAGGCAAAGGCAGCACAGCTCTCTATGATTGAAGGCAATGAGGTTTTTTTTTTTAAATTTTATTGAAGTATAGTTGATTTACAATGTTGAGCTAATTTCTGCCCTACAGCACAGTGATTTACTTTTCATATATATATATATATACACACACACACATAAATACACATACATTCTTTTTCATGTTTTCTCCATTATGGCTTATCATAGGATTTTAAAATTTTGTTTACTTATTTATTTTCATTAAAAAAAAATTGAATGCCTGTTATGTGCTAGGCACTGAGCTAGATGCTGAAGATACATAGATGAAAAAGCCAGCTGTCACCTTTAGGAAAAATTTTTAGCTAGGGAGCCCATCAAGTCCCAGACCCCTGCAGCGTGTGTACAATGACATAAATGCGTGTATAGAGTCATACTGTGCTCAGTCACTCAGCCGTGTCTGACTCTCTGCGATCCCATGGATGTGGCCCGCCAGGCTCCTCTGTTCATGAAAGATTCCAGGCAAGAATACTGGAGCGCGTTGCCACTTCCTTCTCCATTAAGTTTGTTTTACATTGAAGGATAATTGCTTTACGACACTGGTTTGATCTCTGCCATACATCAGCATGAATCAGCCGTAGGTGTACATATGTCCCCTCCCTCTTGAACGTCCCACCCTTTCCCACCCCTCTAGGTTGTTACAGAGCCCCACTTTGTATCATTTTGAATATGGTTTCTTGTGCTACACTGTAGGACCTTGTGTATCCATCCTACGTATAATAATTTGCACCAGAGGACGGTTTTGTGGTGCAAGAGGATATTCCAACTTTCTGGAACAAGACCTTGCAGCTCCAGTTCCAGGCTGAGAGGAGGAAGAGGAGCACGGATGCAGTCAAATGACTGGTTCTGAGAGGGGACTCCCCCCAGACCTTTCTGGTTGATGACCATGCAGGTGGATTCTGGGCTAATGTCATGCATCTTGGTGCAGCTGGTTTCACCAGTTGCACAGCCGGGTCACCGAGCATCAGCCCTGTGAAATCAGTTTTCCCTTTTCGGGGAAAGTGGGCTTTGGATCCTGCTGCTGTGATTTCTGCCTGTCACAAGCATGGCACCCCTAAGAGCTGGACACACGTCTGTGGTCCCCTCGACCTCCCAGCTCTGCAAATCTGTATCAGATCGTTTATTTTTGCCTCCCTTGTCTGTCGGCTCAGGAATGTACAGGTGGACAGGCCTAGTAATTCCACATCACCCTCTTTAGGAAAGTGGAGAAGGTGGAGAAGTCTTTTCTTGCCAGGCTGACACTTGCTGTCCCTCTCAGATTGCTAACTGGAGGGCTCTGGGGTCTGACATTAGGACATGAGCATCAATTTTCAGATGTGCATGGGATTCTGCCTTGCTGGCTCTTTCTGCCTCCACTTCTCCATTTTAAATCTGACTCTGGCATTTGAAAAGGTTGGATGGCATCACTGACTCAATGGGTATGAACTTGGGCAAACTCCAGGAGATGGTGAGGGACAGGGAGCCCTGGCAGGCTGCGGTCCATGGGGTTGCAAAGAGTCAGGCCTGACTTGGGACTGAACAACAACAACAGCTGGCAAAATGCTAACTTTATGGGAAACAGATATGTTGAAGGAACCAGGTGGCGAGAGCTTGGCATTGAGAGCTTCCGCCTCCGAATCTGTGACTTGAATTTGAAGGTTCAGTCCACCTGCACTCTGAACAGAGTTCCAGGCGGTAGTATAGCACGGGGGTTGAGAGCCGGGGCTGTGGAGTGAGATGGCCTTGATTGAAATTTTATAATCATAGACAGTAAGTTTTTATATAAGAAATTTCGAGTTTTGAGCTTTCAAAGATGTGAACATATTATAAACTTATTACAGTACAGTAGACAACTGGGTTAGTTGGGTGAACTGTGCTTCATTGCTCAGTTGCATCCAACTCTTTGTGACCCCACAGACTGTGCCCTCCAGGCTCCTCTGTCCTTGGGGATTCTCCAGGCAAAAATACTGGAATGGGTTGCCATGCCCTCCTCCAGGGTTAGTTGGGTACCTGGGCTAATTTTGTTGGACTTACAAACAAGTTCGACTTACAAACGTGCTCTTGGAACAGAACTCGTTCATATGTAGGGGACTTATTGTGTCAGTTATATGACCCTGGGTAAGATATTCAATCCAATTTGGGAAGAATTAAGTAACTTATCAACTATGCAGCATGATAGAGCCCAACTGTGAGTTGGGTCTCACCCCTCTCCGTCTTTACATCTCCATCTATCCACCACCTTTTCGGCTTCTGATTCAGTATAACATTTTTCTGTTCCCTCATTTCTGTTCTTTGAGCTGGGGGCTTTCTCCTGAGATTGTCTGGACTGGGTTCTCTTTTGTATTCTCCTCCTCCGTTGGCTATGGCGATAGAGGGACCTTTCTCTGGAGCGGGAGCTGTATCGGTTAGATCTTTTAGCATGTCCACCATGATGGTGTAGGGAATTTTAGGTCCTGCTTTCTCCTTGATGGCCCTGAGAGATGTCCACCCCTCCAAGAGTGTGAGAAGGTGGCCAATTCCGAGAGAGAAGCATCTCCATGAACTGGAAATAACAGTGTCTTCTAAAGTTGGGGCCAAGGCTGCTTCTGTCTTCCTAGAATGATTTCTTAGCAGAACACCTTTTATCCCCTGGGCCTGTTAGCTATTTCAGGGACATTCTAAGTGGCTATTAACAAATGTTGAATTATGGCTGCAAACCTCTGGGAGCTCAAGTGACATTCACATGAATCACAAGTGAGCTCTGTGCAGTCAAGGCTGCCACAATGGACTGGGATTAAACAAACAGGGGCCGTTGTTCTCCTGCGAAGCAATGAGGCAAGAAGGCGGCTCCTTGGAGTCTGTGGTCCCAGGCAATGTGCCCCTGGGAAGCAGAAGACTGTTCCACAAAACATGGCTCATTGCTGTAGGGAAGACATGCTCTGGGTTTGCAGAGAGGCATATTCCAGCTTCATATCTGGAGGAATTTGCCAACAGTCAGTATGCCCAGGGGGGTTTCCCAGGTGGTGCAGTGATAAAGAATCCACCTGCCAAGGCAGTAGACACAAGACTTGGGTTCGATCCCTGGGTTCCAGAGATTCCCGTGCAGTAGGAAGTGGCAACCCACTCCAGTATTCTTGCCTGGAAAATTCCATGGACAGAGGAGTCTGGAGGGCTGCAGTCCATAGGGTCACGAAGAGTTGGACATGACTGAGCTATTGTACATGCACACCTGCATTATGTCCAGATATGCACTCGCCAGTCTCACGGGTTATGAGTTACCCAGGGCACTGGTTCAACCAACACCGACTGAGTGCTTCCTATGCCCTGGGCTAAGCTTTAAAGAAATGGAAATGCATAAGGCTTGGTTCTGGAGAAGGAAATGGCACCCCACTCCAGCATTCTTGTCTGGAAAATCCCATGGACAGAGGAGCCTGGCAGGCTGCAGTTCCTGGGGTCACAGAGAGTTGGACACGACTGAGCGACTAACGCACGCACACACACAAGACCTGGTTCAGAAGGTCAAGGAGCTCATAGCCTGGAGGGGAGCAGTGAACAGATTCCATGAAAACAACCAAAGTTTACACAAGGCAACACAGGGTAGGCTCTAAAAATCTTCCAAGAGGAGATTATATGTGTAATTTTTTTTTTCCTTTTTGCCCTTCGAAACAACTTAAAATGTATATATGTATATGAGACTAATGCAAAGGATTCCTGTGTATCCTTTCTCCCGTGGTCCCAGAGATGTCCTCTTTGGCCAAAGGACCCCTCCTGGGAGGCTCTCGGTTGTCAAATCTTCTGAGTCTCCTTTATTCTGGAACTGGTTCTCAGTTTCTTCCTGACCTTCATGACCTTGACTTTAAAAAAAAATAATAATTCAAGGCTAGTCATTTTGCCAAATGATTTTCAGTTTGGGTTTGTCTGATGTTCCCTCTTGATTAAATCCAGGTAATGAGTTTGGGGCTGGATTTCACAGGTGGGTGGTTTAGTCGCTCAGTCGTGTCCGACTCTTGCGACCCCATGGACTGTAGCCTGCCAGGCTCCTCTGTCCATGGAATTCTCCAGGCAAGAATACTGGAGTGGGTGTCCATTTCCTTCTCCAAGGGACCCCATGGACTGTAGCCTGCCAGGCTCCTCTGTCCATGGAATTCTCCAGGCAAGAATACTGGAGTGGGTTCCCATTTCCTTCTCCAAGGGATCTTCCCGACCCAGGAATTGAACCTGGGACTCCTGCCTTTCAGGCAGATTCTTTACCCACTAAGCTACGAGGGAAGATCACCAAATTTCGCAGGATGGGAGCAGAATTCTCACTGCGTTCTATCTGGAGGCACATGATAACTTATTTGTGCCAATACTTACGGTGTTAACTTTTATCACTTGATTAACGTGGTGTCTTCCAGGGAGAGGCTCTGAGACTATGTAAAACCCCATTTCTCCTCCCTCTTTCACCCTCTGGTTTTATCATCCATCGATTTTTCTTGCCTGAATTATTACAATGATGCTTGCCAAATGGTGATTTTCTAATTCCATCTTTCCATCTACATTTATTAGTTGGCTTTCTAAAATATAGAAGGGCTTTCTCATTTCCCTTTCTTATTCATTTATTTTATTTCAGTAGAGGCCCCAATTTCTGTTTTATTCAATGGGTTCTCATCTGTTAATATCATTATTTCGAAACTCAAAATCGCCCATATTTGGAAACCCTTTCAAGCTGATATCTGTTTCCTTTTTGACATTTCCCTGGATCCCTTGTACATGTTTAAAATTTCTGGTCCAACAAGAAGGCTCATTTATTTTTCCTCCCTCAGTCCTGTAACTAGCTACTTTTCCAGTGAATCCTGATATCTTTTAGTGGGAAATGGTATTCAGAACCAAGATCTGGGTGCTGGGTATGCTCATTACTACTGGATTGTCACTGCTCTGGGCCCTCCCAGTGGACAAAACTAGGAAATTTACATGCATATTTGCATCTATATTGAACTACCAGTTCACATAGATGCTTCCCGTTTTAATCTAACACCATGAATTCATTCTAAGTTTTTGCCCTTTCCATAGTGATCTTTCGTTTTTTTCCTGCAGGGAGGAAATCTGCCTCCCGTGATCTTATTTATTTGCTCTATTCTGTTGAATGGAGACTATTTTCATATTCCTCCAGACTGCTAATCTGCTTGGATGTCTCCACACAAGGACCCAGTCCCCGCTGGGCTGACTTTCTGCCTCTCCCCAGTGCCCCTTCTATGTGCTCTGGTGCTACCAGGCTGCCTTTCATTCTTATTCAGATTTCCTCAGTTGTCCCCAAAACATTCGTACAGCTTGTTAACTTTAAAAATTCAGGCTCCACTGAAAAGGCAATCAAGATTCAGGCACTGCATATTATTATTCTGTTTCTTTAATCAATGCTCCTCCCAATATAACATAACATACATATACACCGTTTTTTTTTAACAGTTTTATTGAGATGCAATTCTTATTTCATAGAATTAACCCATATAAGGTATAAAATTCAGTAGATTTAGTGCATTCACAGAATAGTGAATTTTAGAACATTTTCATTACCCCTGAAAGAAACTGGATCCATTAGCTGTTACCTCCCCTCCCTCCAAACTCTATCAGTCTAGTTCCTCACTTCTCTGCTCTCTGTCTCTACAGATTTGTCCATTCGGGATATTTCATACTAATGCAATCACATACTATATCACGTTTATGTTGTGACAGACTTCTTTTGTATAGCATAATGTTTTCAGGGTGCATCCATGTTGTAGCCTGTATCAGTACTTCATTTCCTTTTATTCCCCAAAATGTTTCATTATATGGATATGTCACATTTTATTTATCTTTTCATCCTTTGAGCTGTTTCCATTTTTTTTTTTTTTTTTTTTTGGCGATTATGAATAACACTCCTATTCACACTTCCTCTAGTATTGACTTTTGGAAGAAAACAAATCCAAACAAAGCAGTCCCATACAGTAATCTTGTATTATGATTCTATCTGATTAGTTCCTTGTGGTTTCACTTAACCTACTCCTCCCTTCTCTGTATTTCTTATAAACTCAGAGTTGGGTTTAAAGAGTTGATGAGGTTCAAGGTTAATGTTTTTGGTGGAGAACTCCATGGATGAAGCTGTGTACTTTGTACTGCATCATAGAAGGAGGAGCTTACTCTGTGATGGTCCCATTCTTAGAGATGCTGGTTTGGGTCCCTTGGCTAAGGCAGCAACTGCTGGGTCTCTCCCTTGCATCTTTTCCCATCATCAAATCATCTGCCATCATCCGTGGGATCATACTCTGATACCCTGTTAATATTGTATTTACCCTCATGTTTGAACCTGAATTAACAGCTTCAGTAGAGTTTGCAAAATTGTGATTTCTCAATTCTTTCTACATTTATTGGCTGACATTCTTTTGTAAAGAAGAGCTTTCCCTCATCAGCTGGGGATCAACCAGAGTTCTTCCTCTGAAGGCAGGATAAATGCTTACTCTTGTCCTTTAATTACCAGTTTCCAGAGGATAGAATTGATGTAATAACTGCTGTAATAACTGGGTGGGAGGGGAAGAGGGCAGGTTGGTAGGGATCCATGCAGCTGTAGTCAAGGTAACCACAGACTCTTTTCAGATCTCCTGGTATCCCAAGATGGGGGTGTTAATCTTTCAGACATGGTTCTCCCTGGTCCTGAGACTGGGCAAACCTGGGATAGAGATGGCAGGAACTAAGGTTGGCGGAATAGGGCTATGACATCCCCGACCACATGGCATAAGGCAGGTCATAAAATTAGGGATCCTGAGTATCTGTCCTGACTCTTAGTATCTCCTCACTTCCCTGGAGCCTCCCCAGGAGATGCCCAATGCTTATGCTGCCTTGCTTCTGTCTCCAAGGAGTTCATGCAGTGTCTGTCCTCAGTGGGAGCAGAGGAGGTAGAGTAGGAAGCGAAGTCTCGCATGTGGATTCCACTAAATTAAACTACTTGAATATGTTGCTGTTGTTCAGTCACTGAGTCATGTATGACTCTTGCGATCCCATGGACTGTAGCATATCAGCTTGCCTGTCCTTCACCATCTCCTAGAGTTTGCTCAAATTCATGTCTATTGAGTTGATGATGCCATCTAACCATCTCATCCTCTCCCATCCCTTTGTCCTCCTACCTTCAATCTTTCCCAGCATCAGGGTCTTTTCTAACAAGTCAGCTCTTCGCATCAGATGGCTGAAGTATTGGAGCGTCAATTTCAGCATCAGTCCTTCCAATGAGTTGATTTCCTTTAGGATTGACTAGTCCAATCTCCTTGCTGTCCAAGGGACTCTCAAGAGTCTTCTCCAACACCACAATTGGAAAACATCCGTTCTAACCTAATTCTAACCTAGATACATGACTAGAGCTAATCATTTGCTGAGCACTTACTCTGTGCCAGGTGGTGTTGGAAGCACCTCCCAGTGACGTGTTGAAGGAGGTGCTCTTACTCCTCAGATTGTGTGTGAGGACTGAAGCACAGGAGATTAAAGGAGCTGCCAAAGTCTCTAGCCTGATGATCCATTCACTCCCTGATTCTGCCTCCCCAGGCAGTACACGAAAAGCTGTTAGGAGGGAGCAGAGGGGCAGTTTCACCTTGTCCTTCCTCCAGCCTTTATTTCTCTGAATAACTGGATATTTCCATGGCTATTTGGCTTCGAGTCTGGAGGACGGGGCTTCTGGGTATAAAAGGGAGAGGAGCAGGGTGGGGCTTTCAGGGGGGAGAGGCACCCAGTGAACGCAAGCATGATGGTCCCCAGGAACCCTTGGCACCATGGCTCTGTCCCTCACCCTGCATCGCTCTGCTGACAGTCCCCATCCTTCCCACATCCTGCTCTCCGCCTGGCCTGCTAATTATCTGGTATGCTAATGAGCCCAGAGGATTAACACAAAACATGGGTAATGATGATTTCACTTGATAGATTTAAAGCTACCTTCCTGGGAAAATGTAATTCAGTCTGTTTACTGGGAGAGCATCTCCCTGAGATCTCAGTAGTGGAGGACCAGACACCTGGCCACAATGTGTTCTTCATTCAACCTACTGTTTTTTCATTCACTCATTCATTTATTTTGCACCACCCCCCCCAAGGGCCTACTTGGTACCAGGATGGATGAAGCACATCTCCTGATCTCAGTGAAATCTCATATTTTCAGAGGGATGCACATATGTAAACATAAACTTTATATTAGAACTGTCATGACAGAATTATCTATGTTGTGTGTGTTTGGGGGGGGGCGGGCAGTGCAGAGGATGGAGTGATTATTCCAACTGGGGGGAGTGGAATGGCTTTATGAGGAAGGTAGCCTTTTAGTGAGGCCCTCAAGAGGAGTAGAATTTTGACAAGTGAAAGGGGCAGGTGGGTACATATCATGGCCAGGGAATGGTGCAAGTAAAATTACCTGTAAATTATATGCTTGGGTAGAAACAAGAACAGGAGATAATGCTTCAGAGTTGGTCCTAGCGCGACTGTGAGGGACCCCAAGTGTTATAGGCACTGGGGAGCTTTTGAGGGCTCTGAGTGACATAATCCTATTGTATTGGTTTGGCCAAAAAGTTCATAACATCTTACAGAAAAATGCAAAAGAACTTTTCTGACCAACCCAATACTTTTTTTTTTTTTTTTTTTTAGAATCACACTTAGGAACATCCTGGTCGATGATGGTTTAGCTAAGAAAGAGGTTGCAAGGGTATGCTTTTTGTTTGATAGTTTTGTTATTACTACTATTTAAAAAAATAAGAGTTTTTTTTTTTTTGCCATTATTGGATTCTTACCTATTAATCTTATCTTTGTGGAGCCCAAGTCTTTTGGTGTGAATTACTGACTGTAAGTGTAAACAATACTTCAGGCAGTGAAAAACTTCATCATCATGTGCTGAGAGAACTAATCAAGGCATTAAGGGAAGATTTAAATCTGTGTTTCTCAACCTTGACTGCACAGTGAAGTTACGAGGGAAGCTTTAAAAAATACTGGTGACTGGGTCCCACCCCAGAGATGTCTGGGTTAAAGCCTGGGTGTCAGAATTTTTCAAAGCTCACCAGATTAATTCTAAAGCTCAGCCAAGGTTAAAAAGCTACTAGCAAGAGAACCAGCAGTATGGAGAATTGGGAGCAAAATCCAATGTTGGGTTTGCTGATGGGTTTTCTCCCACAGAGATGCTAGTAGCCCTTGCTCGGGTCCTGATCCACTTTTTGTCTGTAGCTTTATTTCCTATGCCTGCTGTTTCCTCCTGCTTGGGAGTTCCAGTTACCAATGGACAGGCCTGAATGTTATGGCTTGGCCCCAGAAGACAGTTCTCATCTTAGGCTGGCCAGGCCATAGCTGGCTGGGGCTTTGCTGGCCAGATATTGAAGTTGTGAGGTTCTGCTCTTGGCATTATTAATCAAGGACTTTCCAGATCCTTTATTTTAGGCAGGGTATCCTATTTGGCTTCTGAGTCCTGATTAGCCTATTTGTTGTCATTATTCAGCAGTCCAGTCGTGTCTGACTCTTCATGACCCCACGAACTGCAGCACGCCAGGCTTCCCTGTCCCTCACCATCTCCCAGAATTTGTCCAAGTTCCTGTCCATTGAATTAGCGATGCCATCCAACCATCTCATCCTTGGTCGTCCTCTTCTGCTTCTGCTCCCGCCTTCAGTCTTTCCCAGCATCAGGGTCTTTTCCAATGAGTCAGTTCTTTGCATCAGGTGGCCAAAGTATTGGAGTTTCAGCTTTAGCATCAGTCCTTCCAATGAACACCCAGGACTGATCTCCTTTAGAATGGACTGGTTGGATCTCCTAGCAGTCCAAGGGACTCTCAAGAGTCTTCTCCAGCACCACAGTTCAAAAGCATCAATTCTTCGGCACTCAGCTTTCTTTATAGTCTAACTCTCACATTCATACATGACCACTGGAAAAACCACGGCCTTGACTAGACGGACCTTTGTTGGCAAAGTAATGTCTCTGCTTTTGAATATGCTATCTAGGTTGGTCATAACATTTCTTCCAAGGAGTAAGCACTTAACTACGGTTCATGCTTTGACCTATATTACCTGTCTTTGAGGATACCACAGCTGTCTCACCTGCCCCCAGGGACCTGGTCAAGATGTCCAGTTCTGGTAAGAAGGTGATGTGACCCCTTTTGGGACCTCAAGAAGTTCACCCAGGCCATTGACACTTAAGGACAGATGTTGTACCTGGGAGTCAAAGTGGGAGGTCACAGTAGGAACTGACCACTTACAAAATTCCAAATGCAAATAGATCATTGTTTATGACTCCCAAACCTCGGGTGCCAATTCCAACTTCATCCTAGGAAGCTCAGCTCGTTTCAAGCTTCAGGAAGTCCTTTCAGTAGGGCCTGGGATGTTCCTGACTGTCTGCTGGAAGAGATACACGCTTATCCATCCTTCAGTTGCCTTGGCCTTGGCTGGACTGAATCTCCTCATCACAGAGAAGGAGCATTGGCTTCAGAATCAGAGGATTAGTACCTTGAAGCCGATTCAGCATTCATCAGCTTTGTGACTTGGTAAATACCTGTAAGAGTCAGTTTTTCTTATTATTATTACTTTTTATTTCATATTGGGGTAGAGCTGATTAACAATGTTATGATAGTTTTAGGCGAAGGAACTCAGTTATACATATACATGTATCCATTCTCCCCCAACTCCCCTCTCATCCAGGCTGCCACATAACACTGAGCAGAGTTCACATGCTCTACAGTAGGCCCTTGTTGGTTATCCATTTTATTGATATATATGTTCCTATTGCCATTTTCTTAATTGTTTGGGGTTTGATTTTGTAGATGTTTTTCTTCACTTGTGTTTCTTACTATATAAGTCCCTTTAGCATTTGCTGTAAAGCTGGTTTGGTGGTACTGAATTCTCTTAACTTTTGCTTGTCTGAAAAGCTTTTGATTTCTCCATCAATTTTGAATGAGATCCTTGCCAGGTAGAGTAATCTTGGTTGTAGATTTCTCCCTTTCAGTACTTTAAATATATCCTGCCATTCCCTTCTGGCCTGCAGAGTTTCTGCTGAAAGATCAGCTGTTAAACATATGGGGTTTCCCTTGTATGTTACCTGTTGTTTCTCCCTTGCCGCTTTTAATATTCTTTCTTTGTGTTTAATCTTTGTTAATTTGATTAGTATGTGTCTTGGCATGTTTCCCCTTGGGTTTATCCTGTATGGGACTCTTTGTATCTCTTGGACTTGATTGACTACTTCCTTTTCCATGTTGGGGAAATTTTCAACTATAATCTCTTCAAAAATTTTCTCAAACCCTTTCTTTTTCTCTTCTTCTTCTGGGAGCCCTATAATTCGAATGTTGGTGCATTTGATATTGTCCCAGGGGTCTCTGAGATTATCCCCAGTTCTTTTCATTCTTTTTACTTTATTCTACTCTTCAGAAGTTATTTCCACCATTTTATCTTCCAGCTCACTGATTCATTCTTCTGCTTCAGAGATTCTGCTATTGATTCCTTCTAGAGTATTTTTGATTTCAGTAATTGTGTTGTTTGTTTCTATATGTTTATTCTTTAATTCTTCTAGGTCTTTGTTAACTGATTCTTGCATTTTCTCCATTCTGTTTTCAAGGTTTTTGATCATCTTTACTATCATTATTCTGAATTCTTCTTCAGGTAGTTTGTCTGCTTCCTCTTCATTTATTTGGACTTCTGTATATCTAGTTTGTTCCTTCATTTGTACAGTATTTCTCTGCCTTTTCATTATTTATTTTATTTTTTAACTTATTGTGTTTGAGGTCTCCTTTTCCCAGGCTTCAAGGTTGAATTCTTTCTTCCTTTTGGTTTCTGGCCGCTTCAAGGTTGAATTCTATCTTCCTTTTGGTTTCTGGCCCCTAAGGTTGGTGCAGCGGTTTGTGTAAGCTTCGTATAGGGTGAGATTTATGCTGAGTTTTGTTTTGTTTTGTTTTTCCTCTGGTGAGCAAAGCTGAGTGAGGTGGTAATCCTGTCTGTTGATGACTGGGTTTGTGTTTTTGTTTTGTTTGTTGCTTGGATGAGGTGTCCTACACAGGATGCTACTGGTGGTTTGGTTGGGTGGTGCTGGGTCTTGTACTCAAGTGGGCTTCCTCGTGTGAGTTCTCACTATTTGATACTCCCTAGGGTTAGTTCTCTGGTAGTCTAGGGTCTTGGAGTCAGTGCTTCCACTCCAAAGGCTCAGGGCTTACCTCTTGGTTTTGGACACTCTTGAGTAGCTTCTCAAACCTGGATGAAACCATCTGGACCAAGTTTGTTTTATGTTCCAGTGGGTCAGTTTCTCCAACCTGATGTTCTTGGAACACTGCTTCATAGCAGGAAGTCAGGCTCTAGAAGTCATCTCATCCTGCTACCATATCTGCCACTGGCCTGGGCCCCGCCCGCTGAGCCTTTATGCTCCTGCCCACCCTCTGCAGCCTGCTGCTGCTGCTGCTAAGTCGCTTCAGTCGTGTCCGACTCTGTGCGACCCCATAGACTGCAGCCCACCAGGCTCCCCCGTCCCTGGGATTCTCAAGGCAAGAACACTGGAGTGGGTTGCCATTTCCTTCCCCAATGCATGAAAGTGAAAAGTGAAAGTGAAGTTGCTCAGTCGTGTCCGACTCTAGTGACCCCATGGACTGCAGCCTACCAGGCTCCTCCGTCCATGGGATTTTCCAGGCAAAAGTACTGGAGTGGGGTGCCATCGCCTTCTCCCTCTGCAGCCTGGCTATTGTAAACATAGCAGTGTGTACATGTCCATCCCAAACTCCCTAACTGTTCCTTCCCCTCAGCCACTGTAAGTTCATTCTCTGAGTCTGTGAGTACCTGTAAGAGTCCGTTTTTTATCTCAGAGTTTCTCAGCCTTGCACACAAGAAGACTGATGCTTCTTTGTGTTGGAGGCTGTCCTGCTCACTGTAGGATGTTGAGCAGTATGGCTGCCCAGTAGTACCTCTCCCGTCCTGCCAAGTCTTGACTGCCAGAAATATTTCCAGACATAGCCCCATGTCTCCTGTGGGGCAGAGCCATTCCTGGTTGAGAACCACTGGTTTATCTATAAATTGGGATGAACACCCCTGGGTTCAAGGGTTGTCCTCAGATGTCACTAAGTGTGGTTTGCAGGGACAGCCCTTGGCACACAGCAGGTGGCCCTTGGCAGCACAGTGAGGCCCAGGGAGGCTGTGGGTTCCCTTGGCTGCCTCTCAATAAGAGCTTCCCCTCCTGGTGCCAGACCTGTGAGGCTCCCCAAGCCAGGTGGGCACCAGGCTTGTTGGCATCTCTGGTCCTTTGGCCTGGGGCCATGCATGTAGGTGTCGGCCTCCTGAACTTCTGTCCCATGACCCTGAGCCAGAGCTACTCCCTAGGGCATGAGTAGAGGTTCTGTTGCCACCTCAAAGGTGCCAGGCCACCAGGGCCCACTTTCAGTGCCCTGGGGATTCCCAGGGAGTGGCTCCTCCTAGCAGCATTTTCTGTAGGAGAAGGGAAGGGAAATTACTAGCATTTTCTGAGCATTACCATGGCACTACTCCATCTACTGGGAGAAACTCTCACCTTCTCCTGCAAGGGGAAGAACAGTAGAAAATCACCAGGAGAAAAGCAAGATCGTTAGAGACAGAGACCTGAATTTATGTTTTCCCATTGCTGCTGCTGCTTTTTTGTTTTATTTTTTATGTTATTTTCAAAGTTTTATTTGGAGGCTAATTGCTTTGCAATGTTGTGTTCATCAGTACTGTTATTCTGTTGTTGTTGTTGTTTGGTCGCTCAGTCTTGTCCGACTCTTTGCAACCCCATGGACTGCGGCCCACCAGGCTCCCTGTCCTTCAGCAACTCCTGGAGCTTGCATAAACTCATGTCCATTGAGTTGGTGATGCCATCCAACCATCTCATCCTCTGTCATCCCCTTCTCTTGTCTTCAATCTTTCCCAGCATCAGGATCTTTTCTAATGAGTCAGCTCTTTGCATCAGGTGTCCAAATTATTGGAGCTTCAGTTTTGGCATCAGACCTTCCAATGAATAGTCAGAGTTGATTTCCTTTAGGATTGACTGGTTTGATCTTCTTGCAGTCCAAGGGACTCTCAAGAATCTTCTCCAACACCTCAGTTCAAATGCATCAATTCTTTGGCGCTCGGCCTTCTTTATGGTCCAACTCTCACATCCATACATGCCTACTGGAAAAACCATAGCTTTGACTATATGGACCTTAGTCAGCAAAGTAATGCCTCTGCTTTTTAATATGCTGTCTAGGTTTGTCATAGCTTTTCTTCCAAGGAGCAAGCTTGTGTTAATATATGATATTTGTTTTCTCTTTCTGACTTCCCTCTCTACAACCTATATGGCTTTAGGTTCATCCATCTCACTAGAACTGACTCAAGTTTGTTCCTTTTTATGGCTGAGTAATAGTGTTTTAAGATTTTTTTTGATATGGACCATTTTTAAAGTCTTTATTGCATTTGTTACAATATTTCTTCTGTTTTATGTCTTGGTTTTTTGTTTAGCCTCACAGCATGTGGGACCTTTGCTCCTGATCAGGGATCTAACCCACACCCCCTGCACTGGAAGGCGAAACCTTAACCACTGGACCATCAGGGAAGTCCCCCTCATTACTGAAATTGGGAAATATATCTGTATTGGTATATATACCTATACATGGGCTTCCCTGGTGGAGCAGACTAAAGAATCCCCCTGCAATGCAGGAGACCTGGGTTTGATCCCTGTGTCAGGAAGATTTATTGGAGAATAAAATGGCAATCCATTCCAGTATTCTTGCCTAGAGAATCTCATGGACAGAGGAGCCTGGCAGGTTACAATCTACGGGGTTGCAAAGAGTTGGACACAACTGAGCAACTAGGTAAGCACACACACACCTATGTACCTCACATATATGTTTATATTGCATGTATCATAGGATACGTATCTCATATATTGTGTCTCATATTATATATATGGTATGTATCAGAGAGTTAGTGTGAACATTTAATTAAATCAGCTAATGGATGCCCAGCCCAGGGGCTGACCTGTAATAAGTAGTAACTGTTTGGTGGTTCTCATCTACCTTTTTATTTTTTTTTTAATTTACTTATTAAAGTATAGTTAATTTACAATATTGTGTTAGTTTCAGGTGTATAGCTGCAGGTTCTTTTCCATTATAGGTTATTCAGTTCAGTTCAGTTCAGTCGCTCAGTCATGTCCGACTCTTTGCGACCCCATGAATCGCAGCACGCCAGGCCTCGCTGTCCGTCATCAACTCCTGGAGTTCACCCAGACTCACGTCCATCGAGTCAGTGCTGCCATCCAGCCATCTCATCCTCTGTTGTCCCCTTCTCTTCCTGCCCCCAATCCCTCCCAGCATCAGAGTCTTTTCCAATGAGTCAACCCTTCGCATGAGGTGGCCAAAGTACTGGAGTTTCAGCTTCAGCATCATTCCCTCCAAAGAAATCCCAGGGCTGATCTTCAGAATGGATTGGTTGGATCTCCTTGCAGTCCAACGGACTCTCAAGAGTCTTATCCAACACCACAGTTCAAAAGCATCAATTCTTCGGCGCTCAGCCTTCTTCACAGTTCAACTCTCACATCCATACATGACCACAGGAAAAACCATAGCCTTGACTAGACGAACCTTTGTTGGCAAAGTAATGTCTCTGCTTTTGAATATGCTATCTAGGTGGGTCATAACTTTCCTTCCAAGGAGTAAGCATCTTTTAATTTCATGGCTGCAGTCACCATCTGCAGTGATTTTGGAGCCCAGAAAAATAAAGTCTGACACTGTTTCCACTGTTTTCCCATCTATTTCCCATGAAGTGATGGGACTGGATGCCATGATCTTCATTTTCTGAATGTTGAGCTTTAAGCCAACTTTTTCACTCTCTGCTTTCACTTTCATCAAGAGGCTTTTTAGTTCCTCTTCACTTGTAGGTTATTACAAGATATCAAATGTAGTTCTATGTGCTATGCAGTAAATCTTTGTTGTTTTTGTACTTTATATACAGTGGTGTGTATCTATTAATCCCATACTCCTAATTTACCTCCCCCCCTTTCCCCTTTGGTAACAACAAGTTTGTTTTCTGTGTCTATGCATCTGTTTTGTAAATAAGTTAATTTGTATTATTCTCTTCTGCTTTTACACAGATGATCTCAGTTCATTCTCCCAATAAAGGAGGGAAGCAGGTATTAAATAGGAGTGGTCCTAATCAGGTCCCCAGATGGCTTAAATTGGGGGCCCAGACCTCCCTTTGGAGGAGGCCGTGTTTCTAGGGAGGCCCTGGGTCCCTGAGAGCCCCCCAGCCCAGATAAAGAGGCCAGCTAGACGCAACTTCCGGGATAGATGGGGAAAGCGTAACTGCTTTCCCTGGAGCCCTCCCAGTTCATAGACAACATTTGTGTGTGTGCTCACCATGTGAGAACAGGGCTCAATGATGGGGCAGGCAGAGTTACTCCTGCTTTGCAGATGAGGAAATTCAAGTTCAAGGAAGTTAAGGGGCTTTTTCCAAAGTTATGCCCTGGCCAAGTCAGCGTCCCCACAGAAATCAGCCAGACTCGCCATCCTGCACATGGATTATGATCCCCGTTCCCCTGCGAAAAATAATAAGATTAACATCCTCCTTCCTCAGAGAGCCCCACTGTTAAGCTTCTGGGGTGCAGGATAGGGTACCTCAAATTCCAGGACAGCACCAACCATTGGCTCTAAAGTTCCCAGAACACCCCCCGCCAGAGAGCCAGGAGCCCTAAATTGCCCTGAGAGGAGTCGAGAAGCCAGACTCAAGGTAACTCACACGAGGGCTGGCACTGACTCTCAGACACTCATTTCCAGATTCTCAGACCTTCCAGGGGCCTCTTCTTCACTTGGAGTCTTCCTCAGCTGTGGCTCCTGCTCATCAGACCCCATGTGGGATAAAAGGAAAGGCATGCCAAGCTGCAGACTGAAATCTCTCTCTTTTGCTCTTTGGTTGAGCGTGCTGTATCTCTCTCGGGATCTGGGGATAGGACTCAGACTCAGGAAGATGCCACTGGCTCCCGGTTCCTACTGACCACTGCCCATGCTGCCAAGGGCCCCCAGGCTGGCTGTGCCCCAGGGGACAATGGGGTGACCAGGCAGAGCTGAGTCAGAGCTGGCTCGACCCAGGTCCTGGTGGCTGAGCCGGGGGCAGAGACCTTTAGGTGGCTATTTATAGACGCTGATGGTCAAAGGGGAGGGAGCTATCACAGTGGGAGAAAGGCCATAGAGCTGAGGTGGGGAGGGGTTGGTGATTTACTTAGGAAGCTGATGGCCGACTCAGAATGGATGCTTCCAAGTGGTGCCTCCGCGAATTCTCTCCCTCCCATCCCCATTATTCAGCACTGGCACATGGCCTTGTCCCAGTCTCAGCTGTCAGCACATCACTGCTTGGCTCAGCAGTGGTCCCCGTTGCTTCTTTCCCATTCCCTGTGTTTCCAGTTTCCATTCTCAATGCTGCAGGCTACGTACCCTAAACTCTGCTCACACGTGCAATTCACTCTTTCCTGAATACTCTCTTTCTCCACCGACTGCTTACTCAACTTTGTTCATACTGTTCATTCTTAGAATTGGTTCAAAGTCGACTCGTCTTCTAGCATCTCATTCAGGGTAACTTTCCCCCTGAGGCTTTCCTGGGGTCTCCCTTCTCCCCATACTGCCCCTCATTGAACTCGTGTTCTCCCTCCGTGGAACATCTTGGCACTTTTTCCTCTCCCAGGACATGCCTCAGATTGGCCTTATAATATATTGATTTATATGTTTCCCTTCCACTGAACCCATCTCTTCATTTCATAAAGCATTTGTGAAACATCTCGTGTCTGCTGTGGAGTTGCTTAGGGGTGGATTGTTACACAAACATCAGTAATACAGGGCCAGGCCCTTGCGGAGCTTGCAGCCCTGATGGGGAAACAAACATCCTAAAAATTCCTTATGGGATGACAAGCACCAGGAAAAGACTTTGAGTTTAGAGGAGATGATGTTTCACACTCTGTTTGAGAAGGGAAATGTGGACACTGAAGCGTCGCAGAGGTCAAAGCCATCTTTCAGACAGGGACTGTGTCTTTCTTGTCTATTCCTTGCAGCATCTGGGACACAGAAGATGCTCAGGACACGTGTGCTATCTTGGGAAGAGGCAGGTCTAGGCTCTGGTTTCTCCAGGCTCCTTTGAGCCCTTACCTCCACCACCTACTATAGTTAATCAGTATCAGAAGTGTTTGCATGTCTGTCTCCACACACACAGGCTGAGAGCCCCTGGGAGGCAGTGGTTGAACCTAATTTATCACTGCATTGTCTTCAGAGCCTGCACAGAGGAAGGGTTTAATGGAGCCTCTCTGGATGATGTCATGGATAGCACTGATTATCCCCAACTAATCCTACCTTGGAAAGAATGTGACAGGCTCAGGTAGAACATTCTTTCCTCATGTCTCTAATTTTACAATGTGTGAATGAATGAATCGCCCTTCCCCACAGACAGCCTGAAGCATGCAGAGCCACCCTTAAAATGACATGGTGCAAGTTCCCACGGTGGCTTTATTGTCACCCAGCGGGTTCACCTGGCTCTTGGATGACAGAGCTTCCTGCTGCACTGGGCCAGCTGCCTTGTTAATTGCAGCCCTCTCAGATCATCGGAACACTTCCCTGGTGGCGCTAGTGGTAAAGAACCCGCCTGCCAGTGCAGGAGATGTAAGAGATGCAGGTTCAATCCCTGGGTCAGGAAGATCCCCTTGAGGAGGGCATGGCAACCCCTTCCACTATTCTTGCCTGGAGAATCCTGTGGACAGAGGAGCCTGACGGGCTACAGACCATGGGGTCGCAAAGAGTCCAACACAGCTGCCTTAGCACACATGCAGACAGATCATCAGACCCCTCTGTGAGGCAGGAAAGCGTGTGGCTGAAGGGTGACAGCTAGCCTGAGCCTTTGTTCAGTACTTGTGTGTGTGTGCTCAGTCGTGTCCTTGGTCCTAATCCATTTTCTAGATTTCAGGGAAGCACTGATCTGGGGTGTCTAAAAAAGGTGCATGTGGCTCTGGCAGGAACTAGTAGTATGCCTTGTTTTAAGTACTGAACTTAGTGTTTCAACAAAAGGGCTCTGTGGCCAAGGAAGCTTAAGAAAAATCTGAGTGAAACAAAACTGTCTGCTTTTCTTTGCTTTTCTTTCTACTTTTCTTTTCTTTGCAGGACTTATCAGTAACTTTACTGTGGCTGACATGCCCTGTGAATCTCCAGTGATGTTCCTTCTCAGCCAAGAACCATGTGATACCCCAGAACAGACTTCTGGGAATTTTCCACCCCAGGAATAGCATGAGATACAGTCTGTTAGAACGGCTGTGTGTATATCAAACATAGTCATGTCAGACCAGGCATTTTGAAGCTGATTCTTCCCAACAACAATTTCCCAGAACCCTTGGATTTTATAGGAAAAAAAAATCGTGAAGAGGATTTCCCGTTTAAAATCATGGAAAGGCCAGAATCTTGTAATAACCACTCTTAAGAGCAGGTCACCAGGCTAGTTATCCTCCTTTCAAATACATTTTGATGTTAAGGAAGTTGAAAAGAGGAGAAAAATAAAGGGGCAGTGCATTTAAGCAGGGCGAGGTCTGAGGATTATTGGTTCAGGAATGACTGAACTGGCACCCTGGGGACCTCATGGTGCTAGACAGGGGGAGGTCCAGGGCTCTTTCTCCCAGACCTTGGCCTGGGAGTCAGGCGGAGCTGGGCCCAGCTCTGGCTCTGCCATCCACAGAATGGAATAGTAGACACTGCCAGTCCCTTCCTCTGTAAATGGGTGATGCCAGTCCCCACCTCAGAGGGCTACTGTCAGGATTTGGTGGGATAAAGGCTATCACATGCTTAGCCTAGTGCTTGATGGTGTAATCTGTGTTTAATAAATGTAACCTATTAAAAGCCAGGTTCATAAATATTGCATCCTCATAGTTCACAGGCCCTTGGACTCTGGGGGAGGGATTACACATCACTCAGCAGATTGATTTTTTTTTTTCTTGGTGATTCTTCTCCTTTTGGTTCACTCAGTTCGTTTTGTGGGGGAGCCCAGGAGATTGCAATTTAAGGAAACACCTGTGAACGTTAAAAAAGAACTCGCCCATCCCCCACTGACCATGTCAGAATTTCTGGGATGCCTTCAGTGCATTTGACTTTGTTTGACAGCTCCCTAGGAAGTTCCACTGTGCAGCCAGAACTGAGTTACCCCCAGACCACCCTCTCTACGGACCTAACCCCCCACTCCCCAACCCAGCTTTCAGCGAAACAAGAAAGAAGCCGACTCTGACTCTTGCTTTTTGCAGGGCACCAAGAAATACTCGGTCCAGAGTGCTGGAAGCGATACTATTAATAACTTGTTCAGCTAGCACCCAGTTTGAGTGCTGAAATGACCCCACTCATGTGAGGTTGTTGGGCAGGGACTGTTACCCCTGCCCCCATTTTACCGATGAGAAAGGTGAAGTGACTTGCCTGGGGTCCTGAGATGCATAAATAGGCCCTTCCTCTCCTAGGGCACTGAATACCTGTGCTTTGCAGGGGAAAGCAGTTGGTGTACAGCAGGTGGCCAGCGGTAGTCTCAGAGAAGCTGTGTGTCTCCTTGCCTCCCTCCACTTCCCCTGCTGGTGGTGGACTCCAGGAAGCTCTCGATGGCAGGGGTTACTGGAAACTCATGAGTGGGGCTTCTCAATAGGGATGGGGAGGCAGGCATAGCAGAATTGCTCCATCAGACTCTGTCACCCCCACCCCCAACCCTGCATAAACTCACACAGATCAGATGTGTTAATTAATTCTTCACAACCGCGGTCTGAGCCTCTTACCACCTATTTCCTTCTTCCATGTTTCTTTCCTTCCTTCTCTCTTTCCTTTTGTCCTCCCCTTCTCAAATATTTACTGAAAGTGTGCAAAGCATGAGGCACTCTATGAGCCTCAGAGTGTGATGCTGATCGCCCGCATCATAGGATCTCTTCATGGCTGTCAACAGGCCCTCCATGCCAAGAGCCTTCCCTCATTTACTTCTTAAGCCACCACATGAGATAGGATCTAATTATAATCCCTTTTTGTAGATGAATAAGTCAGAGGTTCAGAGAGGTTGGGTGACTTCCCTGTGGTCACACAGCAAGAATAAGACAGCTGGCATTTGGATTTGCGTGGAGCATTGGCATTCTTTGCCCAAAGCCTGGAAAGCTTAGCACAAGACACACTTGGAGCCCATAGACCCTCAAGTCTGTGCTCTGCATACCCCGTCCTTCATCATTTGTTATGATCCCTTCCTTGAATGGCACAGGTTCCCACACTCAGTTTTGAGTCCAGCTGTCCCTCCCTGTAGAGGACACCAGGTGATATCCAACTCCTCCTTGGAGCTCTTGGCATCATCTAGCTGGAGAAACAGCAGGGGAAGTGGAGGTGTCTGGCTGACCCCCAAGGAGGGGAAGGGACGTGTCCAGGCTGAGAAGGGTCCCTGCACCCCATCTCTCCTTTCTTGATTCTATCTAGTTATTTGTGGAGCAGAACTGATTGCTAAGTGACTGGTTTGGGGACTGAGTGAGGCTAATGGTCTGGAGAGAGAAAAGGCTCATATCCTCAACCAAACTGAAACCCCTGGCTATGGACGCATGTTGGCTGGAGCCGTCATGTCAGTCAGCTCAGAACAAATGCGAGACTCTTCTAGTTGTTGGGGGGAGCACCAGCGATCATCTCCTTTTTTTTTTTTTTTTTTTGCTTTTCAGAGTTTAGAATGAAGGAGAGATAAGCAGACACAAGGGATGGAGACAGAATCAGGAGGACAGGGAGACGGGAGATAAGGAGATGAAGAGACCTAGATCCTGCGATAGTCAGACCTCATTTCTAGTTGGAGAAGCCTTGATTCTCTTTTTGATGTCTTTCTACCGATACCAAATGTGTGGGGCTTTGCCTCGCACCAGCAAATGCTTCAGTTCTTGGGACCCCAATGGGGTGTCCTTCAATTCCATTCAATTCAGTTCTGACTCTACCGGACATAGCGCAGGCCTCCAGCTTAAGGGCTCCGTCGCACGAGACTGTCCCCCATGTCAGACGCCACCCCAAGTCCTGGATTCCTGTGGGACCAATGGGCTTTGAATTTAGCTGCCCACGATTTTGTTTGGAGGCTTCCCAAGTGGCTCAAGGGGTAAAGAATCTGCCTGCCAACGCAGGAGACTCAGGTTCGATCCGTTGGTCAGGAAGATTCCTTGGAGAAGGAAATGGCCACCCACTCCAGTATTCTTGCCTGGGAAATCCCATGGACAGAGGAGCCGGGTGGGCTACAGTCCATGGGGTCGCAAAGAATCAGACACGCCTTAGTGACTGAGCACGCACACACATCGTTTTTGTTCAGGTTTGATAATTTGCTGTAACAGTTCATAGGACTCAGGACAACTTTTCTTGCTTTTCCCAATTTATTATAAAGGATAGGAACTCATACAGCCGAATGGAGGAGCTGCATAGAGCAAGGACTGGGGGGGAGGAGCACGGAGCTTCTGGGCCCTCCTGGGGTGACCCCCTGTTCTCCTGAGGGTGATCACTAACTTGGGAGGCTCCCATCTCTGGCTGCTGAGGGTTTGTTCCACAGGATATGGGGTGCCCAGGCCCAGCTGCAGCCTTCTAGTGTTGGGTGTTCATCTGTGGGGGTAGCTGACAGCTCAGATGGATGATCCCTGTGTTCCTGGGCTTAGACTTTGACCGCAGATGAACGTCGCTGCCTGTCTGATCAGTGCTTTGTGGAACGCCTTCCTCATGATGGTTTAGAGCCAGGGCTCTCCCTGCGTACAGTGGCTCTACCTGCGCCCTGGGCCTCCCGTCCTCCCCCGGGTCCTCTGTGTCTTACCACAAGACAGCGGAGGAGATATACCAGCTCTCGGGTGTGCCGGGTCAGAGCTGACCCACTTCTCTGCCTTCACACTCTGATGAGCAGAAAACTCCGTCCCAGGGCCCCGTTCCAGCACACAGTGGGGGCTGAGACACGTTATCCAGCTGTGACTCGGGGTGGGTGGTTACCAATGCCTCTGTTACATGCTCTCTGATCTCTGCCATCAAGGGCTCACATGTCTGGGTTCCCACTGGCTCCTCAGCACCCAGTTACCCGCCACCCATGTCCAGGTGCCTGTGACTGAGCGAAGGAATCAGGCATAAGAACATGGTTCCATGGCAGGCTATGTGTGGGGCTGTGAGCTGGTCCCATGATCTTGCTGTGCCTCAGTTTCCCCCCTGGTGAGATGGGGATGACTATCCCTACAGATCGTGGTGGCTCATTCATTAAATCATGCGGAGGAGGAGCCAAGGTGTCTGCAGCAGTCCCTGAAAGATCTGGGTAATTGGAATGTAAATTGTGACTTGGAGAGGACTGAAAACTGAGGCTGGACAGGCCAGCCATGGACAGATCAATGGAATCATTGACCATGAATTTAAGAGGTTTGAACTTTATTGAGAAGGCATGGAGAATCCATTGAAAGAATAGAAATAGAAACATGGTATCACCAGCTTTCTCTAGCATTGCTCAGGGATATGCATCAGAGAGGTCAACAGACCTCTTGTGAGACTCTCATAGTAATCTGGATTTAAAAAGTGCTATTGTACAGATCAATGATGCCTAGGTGCATGAAGCAGCTTTTAAACTGCTCAGAAAGTGTATTAAATGTTATCATCTCAGCAGGTGATAACACCCATTGAGCTTCTTCAAGGTTTCAGGCATTGTGTGAAGCCCTTTCCATGTATTATTGTGTTTATTTAAGCTCTGTGCCTCAACTTCCTTACCTGTGAAATGGTGAGAAAAATAACACCAACTCTACCAAGTTGTTGTGATAACAACTGACTTAGATAGAATAAAGAGCTTCTCTAAAGAGCTTTGAATGATCCCCGGCCCAAGGAACCTTTAATAAAAGCCAGGGTGACAACGATCCTAGGAGGTAAGATTCCATGGTTGAATTTCATAGATAGGAAAACGGAGGGGAGCGAGACTACTCCAGTTATATGGGGCGGTTCCAGGGTTCAGGGCTAGACTCTCATGGCTGTTGGCTCCAGGCCAATACGCGACCTCTGTGTTCATCGTCGCTGTCATGATGACTCAGAGATCTGAGTGAGAAGCAGGTGTGTGACTAAGGTGACTCCTGGGGACATCTTCATTGAACAAAGGATGCTTGCAAGAAGCTGACTGCCATTCCCATGAGTCAGCTCCCTCCCACTCCTGAAAAGTCTAAGGGGTTCTGTTGGGTTTCTGGGTCATGGCACCAGTTTGGTTTGAGCTCAGGAGCTCCATCTAGGTGGCACGGCCACTGAGCCAGTCTAGAACCCACCCACACAGCTGTGAATCTTCTCTCCAGTTCTAGCATCAGCAGTGGTTATCTTAGCAGGCAGGGTTGTCTGCTCAGAGCTTCCCACCCCCCTTGAATACCCCCAGATTGCAGGGGATTCTAGATTCTTCTCTCACTGGCTGGCTGAGGCTCACCTCTGCCAGCTTGGAGCAGTGGTATCACTGGCTGCCCAGAGAACTGTTGACTGGGGGCAGTGAAGTCAGGCCCCATGAATTTTTGATAGACTCCCCTCCTGAAGACATCAGTGTGCCCTTGAAGGTGGATAATTGAAATTCAGATTTGGATATTCTATTACTTGGCGATATTCTTTATGAGGCAGCTTTGTGTTTCCCAGTGACTTGGTTGCAGCTTTAGTGACTCCATTATGGAGAAATATATTGATTTGTCAGGGTGGTGTCAGGGGCGCCACTCTGATGAAAATTGATTTATCTCTCCCCGAGCAGCTTGTGTTTTTAATTCATCTTTGCCTCCAACAAGGCGTGGGGTGTGTGTGAGGAGGGCGCCTCCACTCTCAAGATTCTGTTCACCACCAGACACTGAAAATAAGGCTCAGGGTGCAGCCCTGGCTCCGGTTTGATGTTCTGTGCTGAGGTTGATAAAATAGCTCCCCATTTGCCTCTGCTGGTGTTGATAACATTTGTGTTCAGTCTTTCCCTTCCCTGACACAGACACCCGTAGCTGGGTGTGACGGATGGGACCGTAACTCCCTCGACCATGGGAGGATGGCTCTCTGTCTCTCTCTTTGACAAGAAGCAAGTCGATACTGAAGTGGCAAGTGGAACTAGAGAGGTTTCCATTTGCTTTCCGATGAACTGCGGGCGATGACTTTTAATTGTGAGACTTCTCCAGTGTTCAGTGGCTCGTCCCTTCATCCCAGCCAGTGTGATGGCATCTGGGTGCCTGGCCTAGGTTCTCTCCTCTGCCACCTTCTAGCTGAGTGTGGTGGGCAGTGATGTCATCTCTCTGAGTCAGCCTCCTTGATCATAATGGGAATATAATGATGCTAAATGGATAGATTGGTGAGAGGAGGGAAGGAAATGATGCATGTAAGTTCTTAGCACATGGCCTGGCCCCACGCAATAAAAATAAGGGTTGAAAGTCAATAAGTAAAATAAACAAAGTAAAACGGGATCATTATGGATTAGGCTCCTGCCCCGTGATTATGTTGGCTTTGGTGAGACAGATGGTTCCTGCACCCAAAGAGCTCAGTCTAGGGATAGAAACGTGCTGCGAATAGCATGAAAGTATAGAGGGAACATCCAATTTAGAGTGGGAGGGGGAAGGTTCAGAAAGGACTTCCAGAACCAAGTGATATCTCACCTCCTTTCAAAGCAGGAGCTAAGGTTGGATAAGGGAAGAAAAGAAGTAAAGTTGAAGGCAGAGGCAACGGTATGTGAAGGCCCTTATTGTTTAGACAAGTCATTTGATGTTGGAATATTTCAGTAGGCTTGGAGCAAAAAGAGTGCATGAGTTTGGGGGTAGGAGGTGATTCCAGAACGATTATTGCAGTCCTCATTGTGAAGGCTCTTGAGCTAAATAGAGATGCTTAAATGTATTTGTCAATGTCTTAAAGACTCAGAGGCACCACTACAGGGATTTAATCAGGGAAAAGCATGATACTTTGGAAAATGTCTCTGACAGCGGGGTGGATGATGGATTGGAGGGACACTTAAACTTGACGGAACCTGTAACAGGAACACCCACTTGAAGGTTGTTTTGTTTTGTTTAATATAATCCAGGTATGTACAGAAGAAAGACTAAATTAAGGGTGTGATGATTGGAATAAGTCAGAGAAGGTGGATAGGAGACACAGGATGGGAGGGCATGTTGGCTGGGATGGAGGCTGAAAAGGCACAGGAGGCCAGGTCACTCTCCAGTGGCTGGAAGGACAGTGGGTGTGTTAGTTTCCAAGGGGGTGCCCTAACAAAGTCCTCTATGCTGGGTGGTTTAAAGCAACAGAAATTTATTGTCTAGGTTCTAGAGGCTAGAAGTCCAAAGTGTGGAGAGAGTCATACTTCCTCTATAATCTGTAGGGAAGAACCCATCCTTGCTTCTCCTAGCTTCTGGGGTTTACCGGAATTCCTTGGCTTTCCTTGGCTCACAGGTGCATACCACCATCTCCATCGACACATGGCCTTCTCCTCCCTGTGTATTTATCCTATCCTTTTAGGGACATCAGTCATGTTGGATTAGGGTCCCACCCGATTCCAGCATGACATCTGCACGACCCTATTTCCAAATAAAGTCACAGTGGAGGTATTGGGGTTCAGAACTTCCAGTCTACTGTCTGGAATACATACACCATTCTTAACAGTCCAACCTCCAACCCCCAAAATTAATATCCTTCCCTCATGAAAATATATTCATTCTACCCTAACACCCCCAAAAGTCTTAACCATTCCAGCACTAACTCTATCTCATCTAAGTGAAATGTATGTGCATGAGCACACACGCGTGCACACACACACACATACACACACACACACACACAATATGCTGTCAGATTCCCACTGGGCTGGAGAATAAGCCAAAGGAGCAGGTGGCAGGTGGGAGAGGTAGGCAGACAGAGGAGGTTTCAGTTTTGGTTGTCAAGTTAATCTCTCTCATGAGACACCAAGTGGAAGTTGGGTACTGCATGTTCTTATAGATATTATAGTTGGATGTCATGCAGTCTTTTAAAAATATTTCATTTACTTATTTATTTTGGCTTGCCTAGAAAATTCCATGGACAGAGAAGCCTGGTGCAAGAAGCCTGGTGAACAGAAAAGTCCATGGGGTTGAAGAGTCAGACACAACTGAGCACACTCCACACACACACACACACACACACACACACAGGTCTTAGTTGCAACGTGTGAGGACCTAGTTCCCTGAGCAGGGGTTGAACCCAGGCTCTCTGCATGGGCGTGCAGAGTCTTAGCCTTCATTTTCTCTGGAGCACCAGGAAAGCCCGGATACCATATATTCTTGGAGGTAGTTGGATACCTGTAAGAAATGAGTGTGCCTCTTGTTCTGAGGTGAATTTGGAGAAGAAAGGCACTTGCAATGATGATGGATCGTGGCAGTGAAGACATGGAGCATCAGTTGCCCCGTTCACTGGATATTATTTCTTGGTGCTCACCTTACATCAAGTATCCTGGGGGACTTCAAGATACACCTGCCACAAATCTCATCCTCGAAGAGCTTACAGTCATAATGGGATTTGTGGCTGGACCAGAACTTACAGTCCACAAACAGCTGCAAGGCAAGATAGTAATAAAAAGTATTGACCACCAGGAGACGGGATAAATTGCTGTGGGAATTCATAGAGAGTAGATGTGATCTCTTCCAGAAGTGTGCACATGTGTGTGTGTGTGTGTGTAGGAGGAGGGGAATTCAAAGAGGAATTGATTCTAGAGCTGGGCTTGGAAGAATGGGTCATACTTGGGCACGTGGTGATGGGGTCAGGGTGGTTGATTTTGCAGGCACACAGGAGAAATGAGAAGGCGGTCATCTAAATACTATCCTAGGAACCTAAGGCGTTTAAATTAAGTATGAAAGTCAAACTGTGTATATTTTGGTATAAAAAATCAGGGGAACAAAGCAGTGTTTTCATTTATCTTACTTGATACATTAGCATTATATAGAAGAGGATCCTGTTATTTCCACTTTCAGATGAGGAAATAGAGGCTTAGAAGAATTGAGTAGCCTGTCAAGCTCACAGAGTTAGTAAAAGGTAAAGCTGGAACTCAAACTGATGTTCCTTTGACTCCAAACCATGGTGCTTCTGGTGTATCTGCTTTATTATTCCTCTTCCTTTATACAACATCCTGATTCATACTTGCTCCCTTAGTAAAACTAGCCCAGAAGGAAATCTATGGGGCCAAGATGAGGAAAGTGGACAGGGCAGTTTATAGGGGGACCTTTTTTCTGATTCCAAGAGAAACATCTTTTCTGCTGCGGATCCTCTGGCTTCCAGTGTGAAGGCTGAGGAATGGGCAAGAATAGTTTTCTGCCTAAGACAGCCCCACAGAAGATCATCTGGCTATCAACATGGTGGATGCAGCCAGGGCAGCATGGTTACCTGTCCATGTTCAAGGTCACTTTGGGCTGCTGCCTAACTTTGGGCTTGGACAGCACAACCTTAGAGCAGCCATTCCCTGGACTGAAGCCCAACAGTCTCGACATCTCACAAGGGACCTGCAGAGAAGACTTAGGATTCAGAGAGGTAAGGACATACTTCACCTGCTTTCAGAGGGGGAGGTGGCTCGGCCTCCAGGTCAGATGGTCTTGCTCTATTTCCTGACCCTGACCGGCAGCCTTTCCAGGACTGAGGACCTGGCCAGAGGCCCGTGAGCAATCATCACAAACCCATCTCATGTCCGGGACCCTGGCCAGAGGCACATCCTGCTGACAGTGGCCAGGAGCCTGGTCTGTGTGTCTAAAGGACAGCAGTGCTTTATGACTGCGTTGCCTCAACCGTGATGGGATCTTCTGGAAGAATCCTAGACACAGGAAGCTGTAGGAAATTGGTCCTTGTCTGCTGAAGATGTCTGCCTACCAAATAATAATAATATTTTTAAAGGAAAAAAGTATACTGTTAACCATGTTCCTTTGTGAGTTCTTACGGTGTACCTGACACTTTTCTGAACATCTTATTAAATTCATTAACTCATCTAATCCCTCGCTACTCTGTTGTGCTGGGTGTCATGTCTGACTCTTTGCAACCCCACGGGCTGTAGCCCTCTGGACTCCTCTGTCCATGGGATTTCCCAGGCAAGAATACTGGAGTGGGTTGCTATTGCCTATTCCAGGGAATCTTCCTGTCCCAGGGATTGAATCCTCGTTTCCTACATTGGCAGGCAGATTCTTTACTGCTGTGCCACTTGGAAAGCCCATTGCTACTCTATTAGATGGGTGCTATTAGTATACCCATTTTATAGATGATAATTGAGGCTCAAGAGAAAGTAAATAAACTGCCTAGGATTACACAGTCTGTTAGTGATGAGAGGAGATATGAACCCAGGACTTCCTGATCTTGGAGCACATACTCTTAACCACTATTCTGTGCTTCCTCACCTTGACACCCAGCGTGACTCAGGGGAGCCCCAGCCTGCAGCCAAAGGGAGAGTCCCAAAGCCCCATGGAGACTCTCTCAGGTCCTAACTAAGACATCACGTTAGCGGGTGTCGTTCAAGGGCATTGTGGAGCTCTTGTTCATTCCAAGGCCAGGGCACAGCAATGTCCTTGAAGCTGATGGGAGACACGCCCCTCTAACACCCGCTCCCAACCCGCCCCACCACCCCCCGGCCTCCCCGGAATCTGCTCCTCCCCCTAAGTTCTCCATCATGGTTAGTGATGACGTTATTGGATCCAACTGATCTCCAAAACTAGAAACCTCAGAGTCATTAGCGACTTCTCCATCCTCTGGAGGGCCCCACCTCCATCCAATCCATCACCAGTCCTGCAAATTCTTTCTGACACACGTTATCTGGAGCCCAGCCTTTCTTGTCTCCACCCCCACGGCTACTCTCTGTACATCTTCTGTCGAGATGCTTGCAGTCCCTCCTCTTCAGGTCACGTTCTTGACTAAGAGTCTTCCCAAATGGGACCTGAACTCCTTAGGTCTCCCCTTCTGCCGTGGCCCTCCACTAACCCCAAGTTTCAGGTATGCTCGTTCCCCCAAAACTGATGTGCCTGCCCATGACTCTCAGTCTTCCGAGATCTGCTCTGTTGCACATATCTTGCTTCTGTTGCAGCACTGGGAAGACTTCTATTCACCTGTCAAGGTCCCAACCACGTGGCACTTCCTCTGGGAGGCCCTCTGGATTCCTCTGCTCCAGGGGAGTGTTCTCTTCTCCCTCCTCGGTGCTCTGGCTTCCCTTACTTATATGTTTGGCTGACATAGACTGGATACTTCTAGAATGTGTCTGCTGACATCTCCCTGTTCCTTCAGATACAGGATCTTATTTATCTTTCTCTCCTCAGCCTCTAGTATAGTCCTTAGACCATAATACGACAGGTAAAGGGCTGTTGAATAAATGGATGAAAAAAAAAAAAAAAACTGACATATTGATGGTTCCCATTACATACAGTTCACACACATACACACACATACTTGCAAAAGGTATTGAAATAGCAGCTCTTGAGATTAGCTTAGTAAATAAGGAAACCTGGTTTCTGCCCATATGTCTGCAACCCTTACCAAATCACTCCATGGAAAATACTGCCCTGTCAGGACTTCCCTGACGGGCCAGCGGTTAAGACTCTGCACTTCCAATGCAGGGAGCATGGATTTGATCCCTGGTTGGGGAACTAAGATCCCACATGCTGTGCAGTGCAGCCAAAGAAAATACTGCCCTGTAGCTGAGACACACTAGCAGTTACTGTGAGTTTGTGGATGGCATCTTTTAAGTCCCACCTCGAAGGAGAAAGCAGGTGGTGGAGGGAGAGGGAGAGGGGGCAGCAGCTATTTCAGAGCCTTCATGAAAGCTGCTTGGTAAGAAATAAAATCAAATGCCACCACCAGCATCACAGCCACCCCCTGACTATAGCAGAAGATTTCTTTAACACCTTAGCAGACAAGCACCCCCATGGGTGGAATCATCCACCTCACGGGCCCACACCAGGTTGTCAATTGCTGATGTAAGGCCTTTGCTCAATGCAGGCTGCTCTAAAGAGGGTGGAGAATCCTCAGGGTGGAGAGTGCAAGCCCCAGTCTGTGTCCTTGTATGCTTCCAGAGCTGTGCCAGGGACTCTATTGCTTTCCTTGATCTTCATAGCCACCTGGACAGGGAGATGTCCTTGTTCCCATTACACAGATCATGAAACAGAGGCTCAGAGAGGGAAAGGCATTTGTCTGACACCACACAGCCTGGGAGAATGAGGATTGAAAGCCAGGTTACGGTGACGACAGAGGATGAGATGGTTGGATGGCATCACTGACGCAATGGACATGAGTTTGAGCAAGCTCCAGGAGTTGGTGATGGACAGGGAAGCCTGGTGTGCTGCAGTCCATGGGGTCGCAGAGAGTTGGACACAACTGAGCAACTGAACTGAACTGAAAGTTGTTCCCTTTTCCACCTCATCTGCTAGATCAGGAGGGAGGAAGGAAGAGACTCAGGGGCCTCTGAGTCAAACAGGTTTCTCTGTGACTTTGCCAAGAGTCATCTGCACCCTCCACCTTCTGCTACACCAACAGCAGATCTCAGGTGCTGACCTCAGGGTGTCCGCGTCTGCTTCACACAATTTCCTGCCCTCCTGGGGTTTGTGTCTCTAGTGTTGGTCTTCAGAATCCATATGGAATGAACCCCATCAGCCTTCTCCTAGTTGTCTCCTGAGAAATTGTCCTATGTGCTTGGAACATATTTTCATGTATATACCTAAATGCGCTGCTTGAGCTATATTAATATACATATAGACCCCTGAATAAAAAGAGTTTTGGTTCAAGGGAACATTGGAAATGTGGTATTTACAGATGTTGCATTCTGCAGGGATCACTGTCCAGATGAGAGAAACCAAGATATAGCAGGTAGGGCAGGTCTGGGAACAAAGCAGTAGAAAGAGTGTTTGAAGGAAGCAGAAATGTTCAGCCTGGAGAGATTTGCCAATATTAATATTAGAGCAGCTCCAAATGAGACGGCATAAAAGTTAAGGAAGGAAAGATTTCGAACCAATGGAGTAATCAATGAAAAACAGTTTGAGCTATCAATGAATGGCCTTCTTACATACATATGTATTAGGAATTTATAGGTCTCTAGACTCAGCACTGGAGAAGGCAATGGCACCCCGCTCCAGTACTCTTGCCTGGAAAATCCCATGGATGGAGGAGCCTGGTGGGCTACAATCCATGGGGTCACTAAGAGTCGGACACGACTGAGCAACTTCACTTTCACTTTTTACTTTCATGCATTGGAGAAGGAAATAGCAACCCACTCCAGTGTTCTTGCCTGGAGAACCCCAGGGACGGGAGAGCCTGGTGGGCTGCCGTCTATGGGGTCGCACAGAGTCGGACACGACTGAAGCAACTTAGCAGCAGCAGCAGCAGACTCAGCACTGGAGCCTTATATGAAATGGCTTTTTTTTGGCCGGGGGTGGGGGATGGCAGAAAGCTTCCAGTCACAGGAAGAGTCCAAGCAGGAGTCGGATGGTTACCCATCATGAGCAATATTAATTCCAGTGCTAAATGGGTGACTGGAAAAGATGAGTTCTAGTGTATCGCAGTTCAGTAGAGCAATGGTCCCCAACCTTCTTGGTACCAGGACTCATTTTTTGGAAGACACTGTTTTTACCAACTGGGGCAGAGGGGATGGTTTCAGGATGATTCAAGCCCATTCCATTTATTGTGCACTTTCTTATTATTATGTCAGCTCCACCTCAGATCTTTAGATCCCAGAGGTTGGGGAATCCCTGCAGTGGAGTAAAGAGAGGTGCAGCCACCTCTGTATCATCCAGAATACCCGAGGCAGGACACTGCATGCTATAATCACTGATTGGCCAGTGCAGTGCATGACTGCTATCCACGAGCCACATACCCAGAGTGTGTAATAGGGTGATCCTGGTGGCTCAGATGATAAAGAATCTGCCTGCAATGCAGAAGACCTGGGTTTTATCCCTGGTTTGGGAAGATCCCCTGGAGAAGAGAATGGCCACCCACTCCAGTATTCTCTCCTGAAGAATCCCATGAACAGAGGAGCCTGGGGGTCTACAGTCCATATGGTTGCAAAGAGTTGGACATGGCTGAGCGACTGACACTTTCAGTTTCACGTTTCACTTTCAAGCTAGCACCCGAAGAGAACTAAAGGAGAAAAGAGCTGAAATGAAAGCAGAATGGATTTGGCTTGAATTAATGTGCTGACCCGCAAGGGGACGGATCGCTGACATGAGCATGTGAGGGGAAGCTGTCTCTGTGTCTTAAGTGATTCCTTGAAATTTTTTAGGTGCCCATTTCTACAAGGCTTTAATCATAGGGTGTGCACTGCGCTCATGAGACATGTGAACGAGTGAGCTCAGTTGTGTCTGACTCTTTGTGACCCTGTGGACTGCAGCCCATCAGGCTCTTCTGTCCATGGGATTCTTCAGGAAAGAATACTGGAGTGGGTTGCCATTTTCCCTCCAGGGGAATCTTCCTGGCCCAGGGTTTGAACCCAGATCTCGTGCATTTCTTGCATTGGCAGGCGGAACCTTTACTGCTATGCCATCTGCGAAGCCCGCTCATGAGACATAGCCCTGGGCTATAAAATCAAAATTGGACGGAAATACTCAAAATGTTCTGATAGCTGTCAGGCTTTCTTGTTCTTTTCCCTAACCTCTGTCCTGCTCCTTTGGCTCATAGCTCTCAGCCATTCCCTGTGGTTTTCTCATGAGCTCCGAGATGAGGGGGATGGTGTTGGCTGGGCCTGAACCATCACTCTTTGAATAACAGGCTGAATCTCACCCACCTCTCAGGATGCTTGATCTCCTATTTTTTGTTTGTTTGGCTTTTGTTTTCTTTTTTTCAACTCCATGAACCCTCACCGTTCTCAGCCCAGAAACATTGTTCTGGGAAAAAGAACATTGCTTACTGGTCAGGCACTGGGCTAGTTGTAGTCTCTACCTGACACCTGATTCACTTTTAGCTCCCCACCCGCCCAAGCCTTTTCTGCAGATGAGGATCTAAGAGCTTAGGAGAGTGGTCTAAAACAGGGGTTCCCAACCTCCGGGCCCTGCATTAGTACCTCCTGTCAGATCAGCAGCCACATTAGATTAGAAGTAATATGCATAGCAAACAAATGCACTTGAATTATCCTGAAATCCCGCCCCCGGTCTGTGGAAAAATTGTCTTCCACGAAACTGGACCCTGGTTCCCAAATGGTTGGAGACTGCAGGTCTGAAAAACACAGTGAGCAAGTGGTAATATCAGTTTCAGTCCAAGGGGTGGGTGGATGTGTATGTGTGTGTGTGTATCCTGAGTTCACATCCTATGCCCCAAAGTTTGGAGACCTGGTCTAAAACACACAGCAAGCAAATGGTAACGGCAGTTTCAGTCCAGATGTGTTTGCGTGTGTGTGTGTGTGTGTGTGTCCTGACTCCATATACTATGCTCTTCCTACTCCTGGGGAAGAAGGGATCGCCCCAGCAGCAGTCACCCCACCGCCGCCCAGCCTGCTGGGGCATCCTTGCTTGCATCGCGAGCAGACAGAACACACAATCTCCTGAACTGGTGGATGCCCAGTGAGCCTCCTTACACTGGGAGGCAGGAGTTGTTCTGAGTACAGCCCTTGAAAGCGCTGCTCCCAGTCCTGGCGCCCGGTTTGTTTCATTCAAGTTGGTGCTCACGAGAAGGAGCAGACGGCTTGGACAAGGGGACTGCCAACTTCTTCTTGATCTGTGAGCATCTGCCCAAGGGAACAGTGCATTCTGAGGAGCCCCAGGAGACAAGCGTCACAGCCGAATGAGAAATCCCCCTTTCTGTTTTTTCGTGTCTCCTTAGAGGTCCTAGCTCCTTGCCTGGAGGAAGTACCCAACTAATAGATGACTAATGCCAGTCTGGAGCCTCAGTTTCCTCTTCTTTAAAATGATGGGTAGCAGTGTCTTCCTGGCAGGTGGTGAGTATCAAATCAGCAAGTTTAGGCTCCTCTCACTGGATTGATAGTAAATTTTTGGTAATATTGTTCTCTGTTGATCCCACCACTCTCTTTTCCCTCACCCCCCTCTCTGGGCCCTGGCTGGAAGCAAGAGTGTATCTCCTTGGCAGGGGGAGCAGATTGCTCACTCTAACCAAGGGGTCACCTGGTGCTGTGAGCTCAGGGCTTGTGCTTCAGAGCCCAGGTGTATATTCTCCACTAGGATGCTGCGGGTCTGGGTGCCGCTGATTGCCAGAAACCCATCTGTGCTTGTTTAGCTCTGTCCTCTCTCATCCCCAGTCCCTTGACCCTGCATCTGATTTAGAAAGTAGGAACAGGACAGAGAGCAAGTTCAACTTTAGAGAGCATGACTGCACTGCTGTTAACACCGTGGAGAAATATTAATAGGTCTCGCTTGTCCTGTCGAATGTCTCCTGTTCTCTTAGCAATATTGAAGCTGGGGAAAATTTTCCCCAACAGCCCCACAGACCAGAGCTTACGATGTCTTCTAGAGCGAGGACATTCATTATAAGAAGCTTCGGGGAGCTTCACTGCCCAGCCTGTAACAAGGTCTTATCTGGTAAATGCCCAGAGGAGGAGGGCAGGGTTAGTTTCACATGTGGGCTTCACTGCAGAGCCCAGGGATTAATACATAATGCATTCAGTGCTGGTGAAGCATCGGATCTGTGGCTGGTTTGAGCTCAGAATGACACTGACCAGGGGTGAATTCCTCTGTTTATTCCCCTCCCTTCACTGCCCTGTGAGCATGTATACGTGTGTGGGCTGAAAGATCACTTTCTGTTCAGGGGTGTCTTGCCTCAGAAAACTTATAGGCAAGTTTGGAGGGGGTGGACGCTTAGGAAGGACCATCATTTTAATTTATTTTTGGCCAATGAATTTATCGTGGATGATATTTTTGTTAATGGATCTATCACAGTAGGCTCAGTGTTTGCATGTGTTTTAACTTATTTAATTTGCACTCTGACCTTGTGAAGTTAAACATATTATCACTGTTTACAGATGCAAAAGACTGAGGCTCAGGGATTATACATAAGTTGCTCAGTTTCACAATATGGAATATGGAATAGCTAGTATTCAAATTCTCGTCCTTTCCATCCTGCATGTATTTATTCTTCCCACCCAAACAAGTGTCTGTCTTGAAATACAACTTGACAACAATAATGGGTATTTTGAGAAATTATATTTAGTTACTAATATCTTTAAAAACTCGTCTATTTTCCAAGTTCCCAGGAACAATTTTTCCATATGGATATGCATTTTAATATAGTTATAATGGTTACCTAGGAATACTTTTGTGTTCAATTCTCGTCTTTATGATATGCTTTTCCTGACACTGCTAAATAACCTTTAAAATTATCATTTATAAAAAGGCAAAATAATCCATGGGGTTAATTTCCCATAATTTACCCAAACATTTTCCTGTTATCAGCCACTTTTTCTTTTCTCACATTTTGCTACTATGAGTAATGCTGCAGTGAAGATGTTCATGCATAGACCTCCTCACAAGGCAATATTTTACCGAGGAAGAAACAGGGGATTGGACTCAGGCAGATGGAGTTTGAATGCAGTTTCTCCCTTGTAATAATGCTGCAGCTTTAGATAAGTCATTAGCCCTTTACTAGCTTCCTCTTCTATAAGATGGGAGTAAGGGTATGTGTCAAAACATTGATGTGCAGAAATAGTAGCACAGTGACTGTAAGCATGCCTAGCCCATGCCAGGTATGTAACTGGTTTTAGCCCCACTTTTCTCCTTGGAAAACCCCATGGGTAGAATGTCAGAGTACATATGCTTTTGTGAGTTTGGTACCTTCTGGAAAATTCCTTTTCAACAGGGTCAGAACAACTTATGTTACTGCTAGCATGTAGGAAAGTACTGTTTCACAAGCAGTTGGTTTTACTATTTTTGGCACCTTATTTTATTTTATTTTTATGCTTATGGTTCTGAAAGGGTAACAAGTAGGACTGAAAATCAGCTCTGAACCATGCCATGGCAACAACCTAATGTCCATTGCTGAATGCATGGGTAAAGCAGATGTGGTACGTATATACAGTGGAATACTACTCAGCCATGAAAAAGAATGAAAAACGCCATTTGCAGCAACATGGATGGAACTAGACATGGTCAAACTAAGTGGAGTAAGTCAGAAAGAGAAAGGCAAGTTTTGTGGAGTGGCAGTCTCATAGCCAGTGGGGTCTCTCTGAGGCAGGATCATTGCTAATTGAAAACTTTTCCAACAGAAAGAGAAGGACAGATGCCGTGTGACGTTACTTATCTGTGGGACCTAAATATGACACAAACGAACATCTACAAAACAGAAACGAGCTCACAGACATAGAGATGGGGCTTGTGGTTGCCGCGGGGATGCTGAGTCGGGGAGGGATGCAGGCAGAGTCTGGGGTTAGCAGATGCAAGCTAGCATATCAGCAAGGTAGCCTAGGTAGACAGTAAGTTCCTCTCAAACCGGAGCCCTGTAACAACTGGGAGGGGTGGAATGTTCCAGAGGGAGGGGACATAGGTGTACCTGTGGCTGATTCGTGTTGATGTTTGACAGAAACTGACACAATACTGTAAGGGCATTATCCTTCAATTAAAAGTGAATTAAAAAAAAAAAGTTCCTACTGTGTAGCACAGGGAGCTGTATTCAGTATCCTATGATAAATCATAACAGAAAAGAATATAAAAAAGAATATGTGTACATGTATAACTGAGTCACTTTACTGTACAGTAGAATTTAACACCTTGTAGCTCAACGATTGGCTGAGTCCCTTCACCGTTCACCTGAAACTATCACAGCGCTATTTATCGATTATGCTGCTGCTGCTCAGTCGCTTCAGTCATGTCCGACTCTGTGCGACCCCATAGACGGCAGCCCACCAGGCTCCCCGTCCCTGGGATTCTTCAGGCAAGAACACCAGAGTGGGTTGCCATTTCCTTCCCCAGTGCATGAAAGTGAAAAGTCAAAGTGAAGTCGCTCAGTCGAATCCGACTCCTAGCGACCCCATGGACTGCAGCCTACCAGGCCCCTCCATCCATGGGATTTTCCAGGCAAGAGTACTGGAGTGGGGTGCCATTGCCTTCTCCAATTAATTGGTTATACCCTAATACAAAATAAAAAGTTTTTTAAAAATTAAAAACAAACAAACAAACAAAAACAGCTCTGTGCCCTTTACTTGTGAAGATGCTGGACTCTGCAGTCACAGAAATGAGTCCCAAAACTTCTGAAGGTCAAAAACTAATTAGTGACCAGAAGGCTTATATGTAAGTCCTCCATGACTAATCATATTTCCTTGAACCAAGTGACTGATGGGAGAGACAGAATAAATATATTCTTGACAGGAAACATTATCTGACCTGAGCAAGGGTGCCTGGTAGACATTGCAAAACCTTCTTAACTGATGATTTTTTTTTTTTTTTTTTTTTAAGGAGTGCTTGTCATCAGATAAGGAAGCTTAACAAGATCCTCTCCCAAATTGGATTTGACATGTGCCTGGCACTCGGACAGCTGAGCCCTCCCTCCCCAGACAGTTCTCTGCAGCCACAGCCCAGGGCACGGGGCTTTGCCCGCCCTGCTGCTGATACAGCTACTAATCCCAGGCTAATGAGTGATCCCCAGGCAGAGAGGGTGGTGAGGCTGGGCGAGCAGGCAGGCATGAGGGTAGTGGGCAAGCAGAGCTGTGAAAGCCACAGGCCAGGAGGAGCCGTGGTTTCCTGGGGCACCTGGAGGATGCAGCTTTCCTTGAGTGGTTCTTGGCCTTGAATTGGGCCAGTGCTCTGGGGCCTCTCCTAATTGGGGACAGTGTCTTACACAGGATGCTAGAGAGAGAGACAAAGAAAGGCTGCTGAGGTTGACTTGATGCCTTGCTTATTTGTTTAGGCTATAAACCCGCACCGAAAAATAAGCACTATTGTGGAGGACTGTCTCCTTAGGACGTCTCTCCAGGGTTGTTGGGATTTTGATTCATTTTAGTTTAATTTTACTCAGGAAAAGATTGGGGGTAAAAGCTACATTGTGGGTGACTTACCTTGAAGGTTATATTTATCCCAGAATAGCTTTCAAGACCTCAAACCAAAATGTTAATTAAAAAAAAAAAAAACTATCCCACCCATTTTACACACACACCATGTAAATTGACACATCCTCTTAGTCATAAATCTACACAGTGTCAGACTGGTTAGATGGATGGAAATTTTGCTTTTTGTATGTGAGTTAGCATATCTGGGTTCATGTCTAATTCATGACAGCTCTGTGATCTAGGGCATGTCACTTAATGCATCAGCGTTTTCATTTTTCAACTTAAAAAATGAGAGTAAAGTAGATGAATGTCTAAAGTTCCCAAAAGGAATGCTTAGTGGCCCATGCACATCTGAAAAGATGTAGATTTATACAGCGATGAGTTTCTATTTAAAATCTGTTAAATGACGAATGTGCTGTGTGTTTGTGTGTGTGAGTTTGTGTAACATTACCAAGTGTTGGGAAGGATGTTTATATAAACTCTCATTCACTGTTGATGAAAGTATAAATTGGCAAACTTATTTATTTTGTTACCATATTAGTGAATTTTTATGATCAAGAAAGTTATGTTCAAATAGGTATGGTCAAAATAGTTGTGATCAAGAAACGTGATTCCCATATCTTAAGAATAGGCTTAGCTCTGTCTTAGAACATATGTGTTCATAGGAGATATGCACAGGAGTTCATATGATGGCAGTGCTCATACATATGTGAAGGTATGAACAGCCTAATGTCGATTGACAATAGAATGCAAAAATAGTTTTGGTATAGTCACCACAATGGTATATGACCCAGGGGAGAAACTGAATGAACTGGAACCAGCTTTGAGGAGCTCCCGCTGATCAACTCTGAGACGACATGAGCACCAAAATGGGCTTTCCAGGTGGCACAATGATAAAGAATCTGCCTGCCGATGCAGGGAACACTGGAGATTCAGATTCCATCCCAGGGTTAGGCAGATTCCCCTGGAGGGGGAAATGGCAACCCCCTCCAGTATTATTGCTTAGAAAATTCCATGGACAAAGCCTGGTGAGGTACAGTCCATGGGGTCACAAAGAGTCAGACACTTTAAGCGATTGAGCATGCATGCACATAAGCAAGCATGCGTGAGCACCATAATAATTACAAAGGGTGATGAGTGATGAGTGCTGCGAAAGTAGGGAATCATGAATCCACATTCATAATAGATAGATACTAAATAGATAGGTAGATCCAGTACATAGATGAGACACCTATATACACACATACATACACATGAATCCAGGTGAAAGGAGGCTCTAGTTTCTACTACAGTGCTAAGGGCTGAAACTGGCGCTTGGAGTCATTATTTTGCAATCATCGTGGTAAAGATGGGTCATAAAAGAATCACCAGTTCAGTTCAGTTGCTCAGTCGTGTCCGACTCTTTGTGACCCCATGAATCGCAGCACGCCAGGCCTCCCTGTCCATCACCAACTCCAGGAGTTCACCCAGACTCACGTCCATCGAGTCAGTGATGCCATCCAGCCATCTCATTCTCTGTCGTCCCCTTCTCTTCCTGACTCCAATCCCTCCCAGCATCAGAGTCTTTTCCAATGAGTCAACTGTTCGCATGAGGTGGCCAAAGTACTGGAGTTTCAGCTTCAGCATCATTCCTTCCAAAGAAATCCCAGGGCTGATCTCCTTCAGAATGGACTGGTTGGATCTCCTTGCAGTCCAACGGACTCTCAAGAGTCTTCTCCAATACCACAGTTCAAAAGCATCAATTCTTCGGTGCTCAGCCTTCTTCACAGTCCAACTCTCACATCCATACATGACCACAGGAAAAATCATAGCTTTAACTAGACGGACCTTGTTGGCAAAGTAATGTCTCTGCTTTTGAATATGCTATCTAGGTTGGTCATAACTTTCCTTCCAAGGAGTAAGCGTCTTTTAATTTCATGGCTGCAGTCACCATCTGCAGTGATTTTGGAGCCCAGAAAAATAAAGTCTGACACTGTTTCCACTGTTTTCCCATCTATTTCCCATGAAGTGATGGGACTGGATGCCATGATCTTCGTTTTCTGAATGTTGAGCAGATACTAAATCCAGGAGGAGATTTTGCTGAGAGCAAGATATTGACATGATTTTTAAGTGTTTTTCCTACATACTGATTACTCGTTAAAATAAGAAAAACTGATAAGTTTATTCTGAAAAAATTGACAGCACCTTGACTGAATGATTAAATTTAACATCACCAATAAGGACAGATGGACAGTGTGTTTCTCCAGAGGTGCTGTCCTAAGGGAGGTGAGAGGGGGGTTGAGGATTGGGAACACGTGTACACCTGTGGCGGATTCATGTTGATGTATGGCAAAACCAATACAATATTGTAAAGTAATTAGCCTCCAATTAAAATTAAAAAAGATAAATTGAAAAAAATAAAAAGAGTGTATGGCCTTAATCTAATCACCAGGAAATCTCACCATCCCCAAATGGATAACTTTCTATGCAAAGATACAAAGAAAGTTTGTGGAAACATTCCAGAGTACCTAAGGCTAAAGAAACTTGACTGGTAAAATCTTGTACTAGAGGAGAGAGAGATGCTATTACGGACCTTTTTAGGCAAACTGACACAATTGGAATATGGCTGGTATATTAGTTAAAAGTACAGCATAAGTGTAAATGTGTGAGTTTGATAATTGCAGTGGTTATAGAAGAAAATATTCCTACTCCTGGAAATACACATTTAAGTACTTAAGGGTAAAGGTCTAAGATGTATATAAATTACTCTCAGATGTTTCAAAAAATAATTATACCCACCACACATGCCGAGCAAATGGAAAGAAATATTAAGTGAATCTGTATAAACGATATTGGGTGTTCTTTGCACTATTTTATTTGTATAACTCTTTGCTACTCTTTATTTTTATTAATTAATATCCAAATAAATATGTGAGAGATGCAGCTAAGCCAGTGTTTAGAGGACCAAATGGTACCTTTGAATGTTTATCTTATGAAGAAAGGTTTAACAATTAATGATCTAAATTTCCATTGTGCTGCTGCTGCTAAGTCGCTTCAGTCGTGTCCGACTCTGTGCGACCCCATAGACGGCAGCCCAGCAGGCTCCCCCATCCCTGGGATTCTCCAGGCAAGAACACTGGAGTGGGTTGCCATTTCCTTCTCTAAGGCATGAAAGTGAAAAGTGAAAGTGAAGTCGCTCAGTCGTGTCCAACCCTCAGCGACCCCATGGACTGCAGCCCACCAGGCCCCTCCGTCCATGGGATTTTCCAGGCAAGAGTACTGGAGTGGGGTGCCATTGCCTTCTCCGAAATTTCCATCGTAGGAGGTCAGAAACAAAGACAAAATAAGTAGATGGAAGGAGTAACACAGGTGAGAGCAGAAATCAAAGAAAGAACAGAAAAACAAGAAATAAAATTGACAAAGTCAAAAATTTTTAAAGATTAATAAATTTGATAAACTCTTAAAAAGACTAGGAAACACAAAAGGAACACAGAAAGGAAACAGAAATTACCAATGATTTCATTTAACAGGAATTGAATCACTGTCACTATCGGTCCTACAGACCTTGAAAGGGTAGAAAGGATACATTATGAAGACCATTATGCCAACAAATTCTACAATTCAGATGAAATGGGCAAAGGCCTGAAAAACTCAACTGCCCAACAAAACAAATCTGATACAAGATGATAGAATTCTGAATAGCTCTGGCCCTATGAAAGAATTTGTATTTTTAAATTAAAATCTTCTAACAAACTCTGGAACTCCATGGTTTCACAGGTGAATTCTGTCAATAATTTGAGAGAAATATACAAACTCAGAAAAAAGAGGAAGAAGAAACATGCCTTAATCATTTTATGAGTTAAAACCTTCTATCAAATCAGGACAAAGACAATATAAGAAAAGAAAACATTCTAACACAGAGATGCAAGAATCCTTAACAAAATATTGACAAATCTTCAGAAATATTTAAAACGTATACTATGTCGTGATCAAAGTTTATTCTAGAAAAACAGGTTTGATTCAACACTCAAAAATTAATCAATGTAATCTGCCAAATGAAAGCTAAAGTAGAAAACCATGAATAAGAATAAGAAGCATTTAACCAGATCCAACTTTCATTCATGACAAAGATCCTCAGCAAGCAGACTAGAATAGATATCATCTAGCAAGCCAGAATACTCAATCTGATAAAGGGCATCTACAAAATACGTACAGTTAATCCTTAATGATGAAGCACTGAGTGTCTTCCCCCTAAGATCAGATAAAAAGACAGGCATGTTGAACATTCTATTCAGTGTTGTATGGAAGTTCTAGTCTGTTCAATGATGCAAGATGAATTAAAAGTGTAAAAATTCAAAAGGGAGAATTTTATACTATCCATAATTATAAACAAAAATTATATTACTTACTTTAAAGAATTTAGACTCACAGACACCATAATATTTTTAAAGGATACCTTAAGGCGTTAATGAAGAAAGCACCTAGAACTATTTAAATGGATTTTCCAGTATCTCAGGATGTGCTCAATGTGCTTAGTCATTCAGCTGTGTCCAGCATATTGCGACCCTTTGGGCTTTGGGACCCTTAGGACCCTTTAGCTCGCCAGGCTTCTCTGTCCTTGGGCTTTCCTAGGCAAGAATACTGGAGTGGATTGCTGTTTCCTTCTCCAGAAGATCTTTCTGACCCAGGCATCAAACCCACAGCTCCTGCGTCTCCTACATTACAGGCAGATTTTTTACCTCTGAGCCACTGGGGAAGCCCCATATTTCAGGATACATGGTACATAAAGAAAAATCAATTATTTATCTATATTTGGCAGAAAAAGAATTGGGAAATAAATCATTTTTTCACAATATCTTAAAAATTATAATTAGCAATGCATTGAAGAGAAGATATGTGAATCCTTTCTACTAAAAATTATTTAATATTGCTAAGAAAAAATTTTAAAGATGTTAAAAATGGGAGGATATACTATATTTGTGTGAGTGGAAAATCCAGTGTTGTCAAGATGTGATCTGTAGTTCAATGTAATTCAAATCACAATTCCAAAAGGCTTTTTAAAAATGGAAATAGATAAGCTAATTCTAAAATTATATGGATATGCAAATGATCTTGAATAGCCAAATAATAACACCCTTAAAAAGGAACAAAGCTGGAAAACTCACACTGCTTGCCTTCAGGACTTAATATAAAGCTACAGTCATTAACACAGCTTGATAACAGTTTGTTATCAGCATAAGGATAGGCACATGGATTAATGCAGCCTGTGAGACGGTACATAGACATATATGTATATGGTGAATTAATTTTTGACCAAAGCAATAAAGTAATTCAAGGGAGGAAGGAAAGCGTTTTCAACAAATGATGCTAAAATCACAGGGTATCTGTATGGTGAAAGAGTGAGCTCAGTCCCCTACCTCACACCACACTAAATTGAATATTTCATGGAGCTTAGACCTAAGTGTAGAATTTAAAATAACAAAATTTAAGGGGACTTCCTTGGTGGTGTAGCGGTTAAGACTCTGTTTCCACTTCTACGTGTTCGGGTTTTATCCTTGATCAGGAAACTAAGATCCTGCATATTACAAGGCCATGCCCAAAAAGAACAAATAAATAAATAAAACTGTAATTTTTAAAAAAAAGATCCAAAAGGTAAACAAAGATTTCTAAGACAATATTCAGAAAACATTACCAATTTAGAAAAAAAGCAAACAAGAACTCTGCTCAATGGAATATATCATAAAAATGAACAGATAGATTGGAGAAAATTTTCCAAAATATATTTCTGACAAAGAGCTTCTACTTAGAATATAAGAAAGACGATACACTACCTTCTGTAAAACAGATAGTGGGGAGTTGCCGTATAACACAGGGAGCTCAACCTGATGGTTTGGAACAACCTCGAGGGGTGGTGGGGGGTGAGGGATGGGAAGGAGGTTCAAGTGTACTTGGGACACTTATGGTTAATTCATGTTGTTGTGTGACAGGAACCATCACAGCATTGTAAAGCAATCGTTATCCAATTAAAAATAAAATAAAAAATAATAAAATGACAACTCACTAAAAAGAGGCAACAGTCTTGAACAGTGAAACGTGCTTGACAACAGGGGTTGGTCAGGCTGTTGGAACAACCGGAATGCTCTCACATCACTGGAAAGGGAGTCAAATGGCATGGCCAGTTTGGAAAAAAGATTGGTAATTTTTCCAACAGTTGAAACAACCTCCTAAAAAAGAATGAAACACTGCCATTCACAGCAATGTGAATGGACCTAGAGATGCGCATACCAAGTGAAGGTAAGTCAGAAAGAGAAAGAAAGATACCATGTAGTATTGTTTGTATGTGGGATCTAAAATATAACACAAGTGAACATATCTACAAAACAGAAATAAACTCATCAGTATAGAGAAAAGACTTGTGATTGCTAAGGGAGAGAAGGATTGTGAGTTTGGGAGTATCAGATGCAAACTAGTTCATATAGGATAGATAAGCAACAAGGTCTTACTGTATAGCGCAGTATATTCAGCACAGAACTATATCCAATATCCTATAATAAACCATCATGTGATAGACCATATTCCCTATGAATCACTTTGCTGTATGGGAGAAATTAACTAACACTGTAAATCAACAAAATATTTTTTTAAAAAGAAAAGGAAAACTGCACCTACTCTCTGACTCAGCAGTTCCACTCCTTCATCCTAGAGAAATTCAAACAAATAACCACAAAAAGGTAGTATAAAAGTGTTCTTAGCAACTTTATTCACAGTAGCCAAGAATTGGAAGCAGCCCATATGTTCATGACCAGGAGAATGAATCAATACACCATGCTATATTTGTACCGTGGAATACTCTTCTCAGTAGAGTGAAGCCATCTTTTGATGCATGAAACAACGTGGATGAATCTCAGAAATGTGATGCTTCTTCCCCCCAAAAGGATACAAATGACTGTAGACTCTATGAGCCTATTTATATGCAATCACAGAACAGGCCGTTTTAATCGAAGGTCAAAACAGTTGGTTTTCTAGGGGGCAGGATGGTGGAAGAAAAAAAAGACTTTGGGGAAAGGAAGATCTTTTTTTAAGAGATGAGACTGTTCTCTGTCTTGATAGAAATAGTGATACATGGTGGATCTATTTTTGAAATGTGTACAGTTAAGATTATGCATTCAAATGTATGTAAAATGTATTTTAAAACAGAATTGTAAAGTATAATTGAGTGAGACTGAGGTAGAGTTGATGTGAGTACAGGTGCATCAAGAATAACCAGATAGGAACTTCCCTGATGGTCCAGTGGTTAAGATTGCATGCTCCCGATGCAGGGGGCCTGGATTCGATCCCTGGTCTGGGAATTAGATCCTTTATTTTTTATGCTGAAACTAAAGATCCTGCATCCCATAACGAAGTCCTGGCATGGCCAAAAAAAAAAAAATGAGATGTTGATCATTGGAGCTGGTGATAGGTACTGTGTGTGCAGCCACTCAGTAGTGTCCAGCTCTTTAACGAGCCCATGGATTGTAGCCTCTCAAGCTCCTCTGTCCGTGGGATTTCCCAGGAAAGAATACTGGAGTGGGTTGCCATTTCCTTCTCCAGGGGATCTTCCTAATTCAGGGATAGAACCTGCGCCTCTGTGTCCCCTGCATTGCAGGTGGATTCTTTACCACTGAGCCACCTGGGAAGCCTGGGTAATAGGTACCCAGGCTACTTTATTTTTTATTGAAGTATAGTTTTTTTTTTTTTTACAATGTTGTGTTAATTTTTGCTATGCAGCAAAATGATTCAGTTATATATGCATTCTTTTCATGATGGTTTATCACAGGATATGGAATATAGTTCCGTGTGCTATACAGTAAGTCCTTGTGGCTTATTTATTCTCGTTATACTATTCTGTTTACTTATATTTGAAAATTTCCGTGACAAAATGCTTTCCTCAAAAAACCAAGCTGCAGAAGATTTACAGTGTGGTATCATTTATGGTAAGTTTGAAAACATATAAATAGAAACATACACTGTTTATAGGTTTGCACTTTTACAGTAAATGTTTTTAAAAAGCATGGAAATCCTAATACCTGATTTGAGCCCAGTGGTTATCATTGGATGGCATAAAAAGAAGGATTCAGAGGCCTTTATAATATTCTATTTATTCATTAAATTATCCTCTGTACATTTTTAGACTGAAATACTTCATTCAAAGTGTGGGAACCTTCAAGAACTTTAGCCACTATTCTAACATCTAGAGGGGTGCATGGGGTGTTTGCTTCTATGAAAGGTATAATAATCTCTGCTCTGCTCACCTTTCAGGTAAAGGTGCAAATAAATGCCGAGGCTTCAGGGAAAAGCTAGAAGGGCTTTCAGACCTCTGCACTCTGAGTACAGCTGCCTCACTCGCTTGCGGGCTCCTTGAAGGAGGGATCTTGCCTTACAGGACTCTGTGTGTCTGGTACTTAAAATGATGCCTGGCACATTTGGGATGTTCAACTGCTCTTTATGGAATGAATGAGTGGATGGTTCCTCCACGCTCTCCGTCCCACACCATAAGAGGCTGTGTGGGACATCTTGGAAATGTTAGGATTATCTTAATAAGTCATAACAAGGTCCGATGTGAATGATGTTTCAGACATCTTATAAGGGCTTTGTTAGAATTAATTCATTAATCCTGACAGCAATTCTATGAGATTGGTCCTATTATTACAACTCCATTGTACAACTGATGACCCAGAGGGACAAAAATATTAGATTTCTTATCTAAGATCATACAGCTAGTGGTAGAAGACAAGGGACCTGACCCAGAGCCCTTGTGTTTTTTAATTAATTTTTATTGGAGTATAGGGCTTCCCAGGTGGTGCTAGAGGTAAAGAACCCCCTCCCAAAGCAGGAGGAGTAAGAGAATGCAAGTTCAATCCCTGGGTCAGGAAGATCCCCCAGAGGAGGGCATGGCAATCCACTCCAGTATTCTTCCCTGGAGAATCCCATGGATAGAGGAGGCTGGCTGGCTGTGGAGTATAGAGTTGCAAACAGTTGGACATGACTGAAATGACTTAGCACACACAGCATGCATAATTGCTTTAAAAGTGAAAGTGAAAGTTGCTCAGTCGTGTGTGACTCTTTGCAACCCCATGGACTATACAGTCCATGGAATTCTCCAGGCCAGAATACTGGAGTGGGTAGCCTTCCCCTTTTCCAGGGGATCTTCCCAACACAGGGATTGAACCCAGGTCTTCCACATTGCAGGCAGATTCTTTACTGGCTGAGCCACAGGGGAAGCCCAACAATACTGGAGTGGGTAGCCTATCCCTTCTCCAGCAGATCTTCCCGACCCAGGAATGGAACCAGGGTCTCCTGCATTGCAGGTGGGTCCTTTACCAACTGAGCTATCAGGGAAACCCCTATAATTGCTTTACAGTGTGTTTTAGTTTCTTAGTTCAGTTCATTCGCTCATCGTGTCCGACTCTTTGCGACCCCATGAATTGCAGAACGCCAGGCCTCCCTGTCCATCACCAACTCCCAGAGTTCACTCAGACTCATGTCCATCGAGTCAGTGATGCCATCCAGCCATCTCATCCTCTGTCGTCCCCTTCTCCTGACCCCAATCCCTCCCAGCATCAGAGTCTTTTCCAATGAGTCAACTTCTACTGTACAGCAAAACGAATCAGCCATACATACACATATATTCCCTCCCTTTTGGACTTCTTTCCCATTCAGGTTGTCACAGTGTGTTAAGTAGAGTTCCCTGTTGTATTTGACTGTGACACCCAACATCTTCTGATGATCAAGTGAGTTTGGAGGCAGAACCCTAGCTCCCAGGTGATGCTAGGAAACCCATGGATATAAAAGAGCCCAGCAGAGTTCTCCTTCAGGGAAATGGGACTTTCAACTTAGAGGGACAAGTGGGCAAAAGAAGCAGTCAGGATGGGAGATGGTCTTGGTTTCTGGGAGCCTTGTGCCCTCTTGCAGATGTGTGTCCCTTGGATAGGATATGTCTCCATCCATGCTGAGATGTCTCTGTGGAGCTCTCAGCCATCCTGGAGGACTGGAGCTCCTCTGGGCTGAGACTGGAGATAATCTGACAAGTCTGGAGATAACTGCTCTGGAGAAACAGAGCCCGCCCTGTGCCCGTTGTCAAGCAGAATGAATACAATGTGTTTTAATAATGAATGAGTGATTAATAGCAACTGCTTTGGAGAATTATGATGCCAAGAGCCTTACCACACCACGGAGCTGAGTATAAATGATGCTGGAATGCATAATCGGGACGTTAGCATCTGTTCCAAACTGCATTATAAACCAGTCTCCATAATGCCACTTATCCACACCTCCCTGACATGTTATTATAACACCTCTCTTGAGAATGGATGGGGGGAAAATGTAATACCTATTAATCATCGATTGATAAAAAGAAGAACGTTAAATTAAGGTAATGTTATGCATGTCTTCTCCCTCTCCCTGCCCTGGCTTTGAATTCGCCCTTCAATGGCCCTGTGATGACTGTGCCCTGTTCTGAGGGTGAGAAAATGTGGCCCAGCCAGAGGAGGCATGTAAAGCAGGTAGCAAGTATCTGGGAACTTGAATCCATTAAATGGTTCCCCATAGAACATAATCCAGGTCCGTCAAAGGCATGCCTGTGTGATTTGGGCCCCCCGCCCCTCCGCCAACCAGATCACCCATGCAGCCTACGTCCAAGTCTGCACTCCAGGCCACATTGAACTGTTTGCAGTCCCCGGAGATGACAAGCTCATTTTTGGCTGAAGCTGCTGTTCTTCCCACCACGTGGTCATCCCTCCTCTGCCAGGCTAATCTCCTGCTCATCCTCTAAATCTCAGCTTAGTGTTACTTCCTCCATCAGCCTTGCCTGCTCTTCCTTCCAGTTTTTCCCATCAGAGCCATGGTATCACACAGTAGATATGGAAATCACTCATTTGTCATCTTCTCAGTCCACTGAGAGCCCTTGGAAAACTTGTCTTACCCAACTCTCTGTCTCTGAGAAAGAGCCCAGGATTGGGCACTGGGTAGGTTTCACAAAGAACTCAGCACTCGACTGATAGAGACCAGACTTTGGAGCACATAGAGGCATACATGTACAGTCTCGGGCTTCCCTGGTGGCTCAGATGGTAAAGAATCTGCCTGAAGGGCAGGAGACCTGGATTTGATCCCTGGGTCAGGAAGATCTCCTGGAGAAGGGAATGGGTACCCATTCCAGTATTTTTGCCTGGAGAATCCCATGGATAGAGGAGCCTGGTAGGCTACAGTCCATGGGGTCACAAAGAGTTGGACAAGACTGAGTGACCAACACATACATACAGTATGTGGAGCCTCAACATGATGGGCTTGTTACATCTGCACGTTGAGCACCTACTGTTGTGAATAGAGCAGCCATCAAAGCAACCTGAATCTTGCTTTTGTGGAGCTGGCATTTGTTTGAGGGACTCTTAGGGGTAAAAAACATCACCAGCTGGGGGCAGTTTGTCTCCCACGGTCTTCCCCTTGACACATTTCCCCCCTGTCCTTCAGGTTCAGCTCAAGTGCCATGATCTTTAGGAAATCTTCCATATCAACTCTGGGCAAAGTGAGAGCATTTCCTTAATTCTAAGACACATTTTCCCTGCATTTTATCATTGCTGTTGTTCTCTTGAATTGGGAATTTATACTGTTGCTGCCTGAACCATGATGTGCTCATTTCCTGTGATCCAGTTTTCCTGTTTCTGCAAGCTGTTGTTGTGTCGGGGTGAGGGAAACAGGAAGTACCTGTGGGCATTGCTCCCTGTTCTTTGTTCCCCCAGTGGATGCGCTGCTCAACTCACCTCACCTCATTGTGTCTGGTCACATACCTTTCTCCCTCGCTGGACTGTGAATTCCTCAAGGGCAACCATATCTCATTCAACCACAATTTTTCTTTAGCTTTGAACCTGTGCCTGGCACCCAGGAAGCACTCATTTCTCTTGAGGATTAAAGCAATGCATGATGTCATGGGGGAAAGCTGTCCTGCTCTCCACATGATCAGATCTGCTAACTTCTCTTTCCTATTTATCCTTTCAAGTTCACCTCCAGAACCACCACTAGAGTGGATCGCTGAGCACAGAGCCATTACATATTAGTGGAGTTGTCTGTGAGAATCCCGGGGCTTCAGTTTTCCTACCTCTGCCATGGAACTAGGAGTGCCCACCTCCTGCAGTCTACAGGGGAAGATAAAGTGTTTAATCAGTTTTCACAAACCCGGTGGCTTAACACGACAGAAGCACATTCTTTCACAGCTCTAGAGGCCAGAAGTCAGAAGTTAAGGTGTTGGCAGGGCCATGTTCCCTCCAAAGTCTCTACTGGAGGATCCTTCATTGTCTCTCCTGCCTTCCAGTAGCCCCAGATGTTTCTTGGTTTCTGATAGCACACTTCCAAATCTCTTCTTCATCTATTTCTGGCCATGTTCTCTCTCTTACAGGAACTTTAGTCCTGTTTGATTAGGGGGCCACCCTACTCCAGTTTGACCTTGCTTTAGCTTAGCCAATCACATCAGCAATGCCCCTTTTCTAAATAAGTTCATTCTGGGTTAACCAGAGGTCAGGACTCCAACCCATCTGTTTGGGAAACACAATTCAATCCATAACACAGAATTTTCTAGTAAATACTCATTTCCTGCTCCCCTCCCCGCCACCCCCAATCACGCCAACTCAGCCTGCTCCACCTGCATCCCACTGTGTCTGTGCCTCTCTGACGTGTATTGTTAAGTGATCTGAGGAAAGTATGCCCTCCTTTTCGAACCAGACTGGAAGCTTTCTGAGGGTAAAGACGTCCTTATAGCATCTAAAAGACTGCTTGGCATAGCCTAAAGTCTCAATATGTGTTTATGGATTGCCTAGTAACAAAGAAGCAGACAATATTGACCTCATCTTCTTCCACTTTGGTTTCTCTAAAATTTTTCTTCTGGATCCTAAGAGGAGTTTACAGTTCCCATTTCAGCTAGTCTCATTTTGCGTGAGCTGCCAAGAGAAGTTAAGTGTAGAGAGCTTGCATGAGGTCTGTGGTTATTCCTCTGCATCTTAACAACCACCACCCCAACCAAGGCCACCCTGACCTCTCATCTGGGCAGCTGTAATAGTCCTGCTCCTTTTTGTAATGTGTTCTTTGGGAAAAAAAAAAATCGGAGTATAGTTGTTTTTTTTTGGACTTCCCTGATGTCTTAGCAATAAAGAATCTGCCTGCAAGGCAGGAGACGTGGGTTCAATACCTGAGCTCTTTAACTTGTCTGAACCTTGGTAAAATGGCATTCATCCCAGTACCCACCTTCTAAGACAATTGGGAGAGTGTGATGAGTTGAAATGTGTAGGCACTAATTAATATCTAAGAAAAGCTCATTCACTATAGCTGTCATTCTTAACACCGTCACTATTATTACTACTGTTGTCAAAAGGAGACCCTGGTGATGTGTAGCTATGTCCTGTGGACTTCTGATCTTTCTTTAGTCCCCACATCACCTATCCTGTCCCCATGCAAAATGGGACATGTGCAGAGAGGAATCAGTGTTCAAACATGAGCTCTGATAAGCAGAGTACCATCTCATGAGCCAGGGTCCAGGTAGGTCCCACTGACAAGGAGAAAACTCTCAGAAGCAGTTTCAGGGTCATCTCTCCTGAACTAGGTGGGGATACAATGATAGGTTCATTTATACCTTATTGTGTGGCTTTCCCTTGGAGAAGGCAATGGCACCCCACTCTAGTACTCTTGCCTGGAAAATCCCATGGATGGAGGAGCCTGGTGGGCTGCAGTCCATGGAGTCACGACTGAGCGACTTCACTTTTACTTTTCACTTTCATGCATTGGGGAAGGAAATGGCAACCCACTCCAGTGTTCTTGCCTGGAGAATCCCAGGGATGGCGGAGCCTGGTGGGCTGCCGTCTACGGGGTCGCACAGAGTGGGACACGACTGAAGCGACTTAGCAGCAGCAGTAGCAGTGTGGCTTCCCCGGTGGCTCAGTGGTGAAGAATCTACCTGTGATGCAAGAGACACGAGTTCGATCCCTGGGTTGGAAAGATCCCCTGGAGAAAGAAATGGTGACCCACTCCAGTTTTCTTGCCTGGGAAATCCCATGGACAGAGGACCCTAGTGGGCTACAAAAGAGTGGGATACACAAGAGTCCACAGGGTCACAAAAGAGTGGGACACGACTCAGTGACTAAACAACAACAGTAACAAATGGTTGCTTTACAATGTTGTACAACAAAGCCGATTAGTTATATGCATACACGTATTCCCTCCCTCTTGGCCCTCTCTCCCACCTGCCCTCCATCCCACCCATCTAGGTCACCACTGAACACAGAGCTGAGCTCCCTACATTGTGCAGCAGTCCTGTCCTTTTGAAATCCAGTCTTTCCACTGATCTCTGGGGGATCTTTCCAAAACATGAATTTGCTGGCACCATTTTCATGAAGATTTAGCCAAGCATCTTTCTTGTGTGTTTTTCTAGGGAAGCTGTACGTGCCTAGTATTATGCCCAGGCACAATAATTGCTGGATAAATATTTGGGGAAAAGTTAGATGGATGGAGCTGAATGAGGTCTAGGCATGGAGTAAAAACATCTCAGGTTCAAACCCTGGAACTTCTGTGCATTATTTATTTGACCTTAAGGTACCTGATTTTTCTGAGCTTCAATTTTCTCATTTATAAAATAAGGGATGTAAATGTAGGTTGGTTCCAGGGTGGACTGAAACAGTGCAGGCAAAGAACCTAATACCATTCGCAATGCATAGAAGATGTTTATGAAGAATCCTTGCTCACCTCCCAACTGATGCTTTTCCTCTCATGAACCCCTCCCCATCTCTAACTGCTCCCCCTGCACATCTTCACTTCTCTTCTAATTCCGTGTCTTGTTTGCCCTCCTTCTCCCTAACTCTTCCTTTGATGGGGTTCCCACCGTTCTCATTTTTTCATGATTAAAATACAGCATCGTGGAAAGCTAATTAACATTGCAGAGATGAAGGATGCGGTGTTGCCAGTCCCAGCTCTCTGCTGAGTGCAAACCACTTACAATGAAACCCGCCAGCTTGGCTATTTAGAAGAAAAAGGATTTATTTATCAACAAGAGGGAATACAACCCTTTTATAATGCAGCCACCAGCCCGTCTTTGATGGCGCTGCCAGCTTCAAACCCCAGGTGCCTGCAAAGAGGCCAAGAGGAGAGTGGATTCACGCTGCAAAGACTGGCAGCATGGAATTCCTTGGTCCAAGCTGGTCTTGTCCGCTGTGCCCCCGGGGCTCCAGAGCACTGTCCACCTGGCCACACCTTAACCCTTGTCTCCTGATGGCCTCCCTCATGGCACCCATGGTTTGGGTGCCAATGGAAAGAGCCGTGGAGCGGGATCCAGGGACTAACAGGACTGGAAGAGCCAAGAGATCATTCTGCATTATGATCCCACTTTACATATGAGGAAACTGACAGAGTAGGATATGAGTTAAGAGTTATTCGAGGCTACATAGCATGGGCCACACCCACCCAGGACCTTGAACAATTGAATGTGCTTTCCTCCAGGAAATTTCTTGGTTGTTATCACTGCATGTGGTTGCTTAATCCCTCAGAGTCATTATTACATTGAATGGTGAACATTTGCCTATCCCAGGATAACCTAGTATTTGCCACTGAGTTGTGTCTGACTCTTTGCGACCCCATGGACTGTAGCCCGCCAAGCTCCTCTATCCATGGGATTCTCCAGGCAAGAATACTGGCATAGGTTGCCATTCCCTTCTCCAGGGGATCTTCCCCACCCAGGGATCAAACCTGCATCTCCTGCATTGTACAAAGATCTTTCCCAGCATGAGCGTCTCAAAGCAGAAACCCTGTGGTTTTTCATTCTCTGCATTTGTAGAGCCTAGAACAGTACTCCACACATGGTGGGGATTTAATATTTATTAAATTAATTAACTCATACATAGAATTGATGGCATTGTGGTTTCCTCTCCTATGTCTTATGATAAAATGGATTCAGTGGAGGCAATTCCCAGTTATATGGACTCATGGACTTTGGGAATAATTTGCAAAGTGGAGCTAAAGCACTTTACCTTTAGCAATCACTTTATGACCCCGAGTCATGCTAAAACCACACTGGCCGCCTTGAGTTCAAATTGCAGCATCCTCACTAACTGTGTCGCCTTCTGCCTCTGTTACTTCATTTGTGGTTTCATCATCCTTGTTAGTGGAGAAGACAATGGCAACCCACTCCAATACTCTTGCCTGGAAAATCCCATGGATGGAGGAGCCTGGTAGGCTGCAGTCCATGGGGTCGCACAGATTCGGACATAACTGAAGTGACTTTGCAGCAGCAGCAGCAGCAGCATTGTTAGCCTGATGGGGATGTTGTGAGGATCACCTTGGATCCTATGCCCGGTGCGGTGTAGTGCAGTGGTTAGAGGTGTGTCCATGGTGTGCAGCCTGCCTGGCTGTGGAGTCTGTGACTTGACCTTCGATTCAATCAGAGAATGCTATACGATGAGTGGTCACTGACTATAATTGGGATGTAGTCAATGTTAAGCTAAATCTGTTAGCAGGTGAGGCCAAATGACTTAACTAAGCTTGCAGGTTAGGAAGTGGCAGAGGCAGGATTGATGGCAAGGCCCCTTCTCTGTGCTCAGTCATTTCTGTTCCACTGCAGCCCACTATTGAACCGGGACCACCCTCAGTTTCCCATGGCTGCATCTCAGTCCCAGCCCCCTCCCAGTGAATGATGAAATTCTTTTCTCCTTGTCCCTTCTCTTTCCAAGAGCCCTTTGTACTTTGTTCTTCTTCCTCCTGCCAGTATCTACTCTGGGGAGCAGCACTGCTATCATATGCTTCAATTGTACCATATATTTTACATCAAAAAGTGACCTTACCTGGGAAAGGGAGGCCACCTTTGCTGCCTTCTACAGGCTAGTGCTCCAGGGGTGCACTGTCAGCGGGGCTGCAGGCTGGCCCATGGCAGGAGGTTTCCCTTTTGTGTCCCAAGTGTCTGGAGAGCCCTTGGGTTCATCCTGTGTGGGAGAGACTGGATGTCTTTGCCTCTTTAAGGAGATGTCACTAAGTGATGAGAGGCAGCTCTCAGGGCTAATGACTGCGTGGGATTCACTCAATTGCCATGGATGCATACCTGGGAGCTCAGAGCCATCTAAGTAAAGGTAAATGCAACTTAAGTGCATAAAGTATCTTGGATGTCTGATACCCATTCTCCATAAACCATTAGTTCATGCATTCATTTAGCCAACAAATATTTAAAAGGCATTATACAATGGGGCTTCCCTGGTGGCTTAGATGGTAAAGCATCTGCCTGCAATTCAGGAGACTAGGGTTTAATCCTTGGATCGGGAAGATCCCTTGGAGAAGGGAGTGGAAACTCGCTCCAGTATTCTTGCTTGGAGAATTCCATGGACAGAGGAGCCTGGTGGGCTACAGTCCATGGGGTCACAAAGAATCAGACACTACTGAGCAACTAACACTTTAAACACTTTATACCATGTTCCATGTCCTTGTGTCCAAGATGAAGGTAATAACATCAAATGAATTAGGCCTTCACCACCTCTTAAAGCTTATAATATAGTTAGGGAAGAGCTAGGGACAAGCTAGTGCAGCTGGGACCAGTCTCGAAGGGCTTTGTGGGGCTTGTGGCTGGTCATTTACCCAGTGCTTCCTGTCTTAAGATGGAAGACAGAGATAAGAGCTCCCAAGGGCAAAGTCAAGGTGACAAGTCCCAAACCAGTTCCAGGAAACAAGGAACCGGTCAGATAACAGGAGTCTAATCACAGAGCCCAAGCAGAGTGGCTTGGGTGTAGGGCATGGGGAAAACTAATTGAAAAAGTGATGGTCAGGGTGAATGACAACATCTCCTCATTTATGTGTGGAGTTAGGCTAGGGAATGTTCACAGCAGCAATTTGTAAGAAAGAGACTATGAGGAAAACCTCCGCCTATTAACAGGACTAAGCAAGTGCATTGTGAGGTCCTCAAATAATAAGAGTTTCAGCAGAGAAAGTGATCAACTAGAGCCGCACATGTCATCATGGATGAATCATGCAAACACAACACTGAATGAACAGCAAGCTGAGGAAAGTACACTTGTTTTATATACTTGTCAGGCTTCCCTGGTATACTTGTCAGGCTCAGATGGTAAAGCGTCTGCCTACAAAGCGGGAGACCCGGGTTCAATCCCTGGGTCGGGAAGATCCCCTGGAGAAGGAAATGGCAACCCACTCCAATTCTCTTGCCTGGAAAATTCCATGCACAGGGGAGCCTGGTAGGCTACAGTCCACGGGGTCACAAAGAGTCGGACATGACTGAGTGACTTCACTTCACTTGATGATACCATCTATATAAAGTTTGAAAACATGCAAACCAATTCTATGTATTGTTCAGGCACAAATAAACATGTAGTACAAGTATAAAGTCATTCGTGGTAATGATGAAGTCTAAATTCCAGGTTCAGATGATTTCTGGAAGAGGGGTGTGGTCACGAAGAGGCACATGGTCAGGGGGTGGGGGCTTCAGCTAGCAATGCCTTATTTTCTAATCTGGGTGGTAGGTGCATGGATGCTCACCACATTATTATTTTTTATTTTTTTATGTGTCTCAAATATTGCATAATAATTTTTTTTTTAAGCTGGAGTGAGTGAGGCAAATGACACGGTTTAGGAAAGGAGGGTCTACAGTCTCCCCTTACTGCCTCTAATCAGCTAGGCATCAGACTTGGGGATCTTCTCAAAGCCTCGCTCAGAGATGTAAAACAGGATGGCTCTTAAAGGTCAGCTGCTGGCTTGGTCAACTCCTGCCTTGCTCTTCCCTGGTGCAAAGCAATGACTTTGGAAATGAAAAATACGGTTGGGACTTATGCCTGCCTGAGTACATGTGTACTAAATTGTTTCAGTTATGTCCGGCTCTTTGCGACTCTATGGACTGTACCCTGCCAGGCTCCTCTGTCCATGGGATTCTCCAGGAAAGAATGTGGGAGTGTGTTGCCATTTCCTCCTTCAGGAGAATCCTCCTGACCTAGGGATCAAACCTACATCTCTTCTGTCACCTGCATCAGCAGGCGTGTTCTTACCTGGGAAGCCCTATGCTCTCCTGGGTACTGTTAAGCTACTCTGAAATCCCCCAACTTTCTCCCTATGGGGATAATCTGTCTTGTGGCCAAATACGCTGGAGAAGGGAGAGTCTGGGTGGCCAAGTCAGCCACCTATTTGGGGAGCCTCTGCTGTCTCAGGCTGAGAATCTGAGGTGCAGTCAGAATGGGGAGTGAGCAGGTGGACAGCAAGACATTGCTGAAGCTCTGCAGGATGTTGTCAGAGTTTGGAGGTATCTTAGCCCATTGACAGTACTCCTTTCTGCTCATGTTTGAGTCACTGTCTAATGAAACAAAATGTAGACTCCTCCCAAGCATGAGCTGAACTGAGATGTGAAAGAAAGTTTTCCTAATGGAGGGAAGGTGAGCCCTTCTTAATGTGTATACACACCTGGTTGTCACCTTGACCTTTAGAAAGCCCTTGGAATTGATTGGGGGAGCTGCTAATAAAGCAATGCATTGTCGCTCACTGGCATGTTCATACGTGTCCTAGTGTACCCTCCATGAGGGCAGGCATGGTGTCTACCCTCATATCATTGCATTCCAGAACCAAGGACAGTGCCTTGCAGAGAGCTGGCCCTTCATTGGTTGAATACATGAATGGGTGTCTGCATACAACATGTATGGGCTGTGGGGAGAAGAAGAAGCATATCCTCTGTACTTCTGCCTTCAAAACATTCTTTCTTTGGAGGAGGCAAGGCATGGAGTAGAGGATGGAGTGCAGGTGTGGGGTCCAGCTTAACCACTCTACCCTCCTGAGTATTTCCTTGTCTCCATACACACTGGCGTGGTTGTCAGAAGGCCTGATTCTGAGTTCTGTGTGCTTCCTGTTATACCCTATAGCCTCCCACACATCAAAACACCAGGTCTGTGGCCGACTTCTTGAGTGACTTTGGAAAAGTCACTTCCCTTGGAATTAGGACAGATACTGTGCTTCTCAGCTTGCTTTCCTCGTAGAGGGCATTTGGAAGTGTATAGGGACATGTTTGATTGTCACTGGTTGCTAAGACTTTGACAGGCAAGAAAGCCCCAACATAAGGAGGAATGGTTCCCCCTAAAGTGCCAGCAGTGTCTTTAGTGAAAAACATCGTTAGACTCAATGGAGACCCTTCTAGCTAGGAGCTGGTCTGTCAAGCATAGCCCTGTGCTGTGACATAGCTCTGGTTAGAGGCCTGATGTGTGAGGTTAGTGAGCTCAGCAGCATTGTCCTGGGGGAGCTGGGACAGGTGGGAATGGGCAGACCTGGGAGCTGCTGGGTGTCAAGGGCTGAATGGCTTGGTGCAGCCTGTGACTTCTGGGCTCTCCAAAACCAAGGATTAGAGGGTGATCTGGATGGATCACCCTGGAGTTGTGAGGTAAAGGCAGGTGGAGGCCACAGAGCAGCTGAGTAAGGGGAGGGCAGGGCTCAAGAGCTGTAAGATCAGAGTGCAGCTGGCAGGATGAAACAAGCCATTGAAAAGAACGGTTTGCTGTGATCTGCTCTGTGGCAAACGGGGCTAGGGGCCTGGGGCTGAAAGGGAGTCGAGGGAAGCATATTTTAAGGTGTAGAATCAATACTGCATCTGTCCCTTTTAAATTCAGTTCCTTCTTCCAATAAATCAAGTTGAGCTTGAGTGTAGGTGCTTGTCAGGGTCTGCAAAGAGCCTTTGGCTCGGCAATTTCCATAGCAAAGGCAGGGAGTTTGAGGGAATCAGATAATTACTGAGCCCTTTTTAGCATCTACACACACCTGGCTGTCACCCTGATCTTTAGAGAGCCCTTGGAACTGAGTGGAGAAGCTACTTGCAAAGCAATGCATTATTGCTCTGTGTTTGGCATGTCCATACATGTCATAGTGGGCCCTCCATGAGGGCAGGCACAGTGTCTACCCCGTCACTGTATTCCAGCACCAAGGACAGTGCCTTGCAGAGAGCTGGCCTTTCATTGGTTGAATGGATGTCTGCATCCATTTGGGCTATGGGAAGAAGCAGCATATCCCCTTACACTTCTGTCTTCAAACATTCTTTCTGTTGGAGGAGACAAGGCATGGAATAGAGGAAGGAGTATAGATTTGAGGTCAAGCTGCCTATATGGTACACCTGGATCAACCAGCTTACCAGCTCTATCACCTGGCTGATTACATAACTTTCCTGAGCCTCATCGGTAGCAGAAATGATGCTAGGAAAGGATTTAGTGAGCTAATGCATGAAGTCCCTAGCACATGGCCTGGTATACAGCAAGTGTGCAGTAAGTGGAGACTGGTGAGGACACAGCCAATATGCTGCCAGGGTGCCTACCTGCATGAGGCAGGTGACTTCCCTGCATCAGGGACTCTCTGGCATATGTTCAGACACTGGCCTGTGGCAGCATCCTCCTCAGTCCACGGCAAAAGGAACAGAATGTGGACAGTGCAGTCCACTTAAAGGACAGTCCTTTTATGTGAGATTTTCTTCTTTATTGGGCTTCCCTAGTGGCTCAGATGGTAAAGAATCTGCCTGTAGTGCGGGAGACTGGGGTTTGATCCCTGGGCAGGGAAGATCCCCTGGAGAAGGGAACAGCTACCCACTCCAGTATTCTTGCCTGGAGAATCCCATAGACAGAGGAACTTGGGCTACAGTCCATGGGGTTGCAAAGAGTCGGACATAACTGAGCAACTAACACTTTCTTCCTTGTTGCTTTTAATTTTGATGTAAAAATATCTTTGTTTCATGATGTGATGATGAACTTAGAAGGGAGGCTTTAAAACTATATCCTCATCTGGCAAAATAAAAGTTTATGACCAATGCTGTTCCTCCATTTAAAAAAAAAATTCTGAATGTGAAATCCCCATGCCCTGAGACCCCCAGTATAACTGATTCTTGTGGTGTTCTCATCTGAGGGAGGTGGAATAGACAGTAAGTGTAGGGGGTTTGGGGAGTAGAGGGGGCAAAGGCCTCTCTCAGCCTGGTCCTTGAGAAGGCTCCCTAAGGCAATGGGAAGAACTTGAACATGGCCTTCAACATGGCAGGATTTGTGTTGGCAGATAAGTGACATCCTAGGTACTGAGGACTGTTTGAACAAAGGCCCCAGTAGACATGAGCCAGGTGTGACAGGGGTTGAAATGGAGAGTGTGGGTCATGGAGAAGCAGACATGGATCAGAGAGCCACTAGGGTTTCTTAAGCAGGGGCATGCCATTCTGAAAGTGGCGTTAAATATGGAAGGTAAGTAATTTATTGAGGTCCTCTGATTATTTCTCATACTCACTGCTACCCTGGCATGCATGTTTATGTGCATGCTAGGTTGCTTCAGTCATGTCTGATTCTTCTCGACCCTGTGAACTATAGCCCACAAGGCTCCTCTGTCCATGGGATTCTTCAGGCAAGAATAGTGGAGTGGGTTGCCATTTCATCCTGCAGGGGATCTTCCCAACCCAGGGATCAAACCTGCATCTCTTACATCTCCTGCATTGGCAGGTGGGTTCTTTACCATTAATGCCACCTGGCAAGCTACCCAGGACCTATTCCCAAATGGTGTAGAAGAATGAGGAAGCTGATAGAGATAAAACAGTGCATGATGGTTGGTTGGTTACAGAACCAGGAATGCATTGGAATGTTCAGATTCAAGAACCTTTGAGAACTAGGGGTTAAATTTAGATGGAAAGAGATACAGCAAATCCTAATGAGTGAACTGTTAGGACTTGAGACCTGCAAGTAGAAACTCCAGTGGAAATTAAATGATACAGTCCCTCCCTTCAGAAAGGACTTTGATACAGTATCATTCTCATCAGTAGTCAGGGGTCCATCTGAGGTGGCGAGATAGTGTCTTGGGCATGAACGATGCCCAGCACGGTGCCTGAGTAAATCCATATTACCCAATAGATCCCACCTTCCTCCTGTGAGAGCTGAGGGTTGGTTTTCCACATTTGTTCTGTGTCAGTAAATATCTCCCACCCCTGGGTTCTAATGTAGTAGCACTGGGGTGCTTCAAGGAAAACTAGATGTTTAGCAATCACTTGAAGGGGCTCTAGTGCAGTTGATTGCTGGACAACATTTAAAGATGCTTTGCTCCAGAAGGGGGTGCATCTCTTCCTGGGTTCTGTGCCACTGTTCAGGTAGATGATACCAGGGTCAGGGGAACTAGGCAAAGGCTTCCCTAGGTACAGAATATTCGGGGCTCCTTTCAGGAGGGACAGGTGCTTCATTTGGGGATGGGAGGACCTCCAATGAACAGGCATTATAGAGAATGTGGTTCTTCTGGTTGATCCTGAGTAGAACCCTATAAAAGCTTTCAGTCAGACTAGTCTCATCCCTGCCATCACCAAAAGAGAACAGCTGTGGGGCTAAATGAGCCCCAGCCAAGCCACAGAGGACCTACTTTGCTGCTGACACATCTGGTGATCCTGGGCCGGGCTCTTCTCATCACTGTAATCCCATCCCTCTATCAGAAAAGGAAAGGTTTGGAGGAAATGAACCTTAAGGTACCCAGGCTCCCTAGATGCCTTTGTTAATGCACTACTTTCACAGAGGAAGAGATTAATGATAATATGGCCAAGATCATCCAGTTGGAAAGTGAGAGAAGCTGCCCATTTGTGGCCCTGGAGCCAGCTTGTCAGTGTGGGATTCATCCTCCTTTCTCATCCTTTGGGGCTGTTGGGGAGGATGTTTTGGGAGTGTTCTGGGTTTAGACCCAGGAAAGTTGGGCTGCTGTGGTGTACGGTTAGAGCATCACGGTGCACACGGCCACCATGCTGTGTAACTCTAAGGACACAGTTGACATTGCCATCTATGTGAATGGCACCCCCTGGGGTTGTGTGCTCAACACTGAGAGCTTGATGATGGTGCCTTTGGGTGCAGTATTCTTGCCTGGAGAATTCCATGAGGAGGCTGGCAGACCAGAGTTGGACATGACTGAGCAACTAACACACACACACACACACACACTTTTCCCTACCTTGCCCTATACACAAGAAGTCGGAATTACCCTTGGGGATTCAGGTGGAAGGGAAGATGCTTTCAGTTCTGTAGGGAGTCAGAGATCAGGACCTTTCAGAAAAGTGCAGCTTCCCCCACCCCTCTTCCAAATGGATAGCCTGTTTTCTGCCACCCAGGCCTGGATGTGACCTGACAAGCAGAAGAGCAGGCATGGAAAAACCCATATGTCAATCCATGCCCAGCCTGTCTTGCACAATCCTAGGAGCATCTTTCTAAATTCTGTGCCTTAGGTGACTCATTCACCTCTCCCTAGTTCCAGCCTTGCAGTATGAGAGCACCTATTAGGGCATCAGCTCTGTAATAGATATTGGGGTACAAAAATCAATAAAATGAGGCCTTCCTTCCGTGGACAGACAGCTAGAGAGACCAACAGGAAACACAGTGATTTTAGTTGGCCATGAAATTGTTTCAGTGGGGACAAGGGAAGTCCCCTGGGGCAACAGGGGAGGCATCTGATCTACCTGGGGAAACTGGTAAGCCTTCCCTGAGGAGAGGTGGCCTTGGAGTTGAGACTTAAAAGGTTAGGGGAGGAGAAGTTTGAAGAGGAAAGAGAGGGAGGAAGGGGCATTCCATGCAGAAGAGACCGCATGGACGCAGATACAGAGGCTAGAGAGAATGAGTGTTTAAAAATCCACTCATAGCTCAGTAGGAGCGAGATGAAAATTACATGGGCTGGGTGCTAGTGGGGAGGGAATGGGAAGTGACCAGAGAGCCAAAGCATGACAGAGCCTGTATTCCATGCAAAGTGGTAAGAATTTCTGTCCTGAAAACCGTGGGGACTTGCTGAAGAATTTTGAGCAGGAAAGTGACATGATCAGAATTGCATTGTTAGAAATAGCACTCTGATAGAAATGTGGGGAGTGGACTGAAGGGTTGGGAGAGCAAGGACTGAGTGAGTGGCTAGGAGGGGGTTGCCAGGGTTCAGGTGTGAGTGCTGAGGGCCCGCGATGAAAGGAGTCCTGCCTCGCTGTGCTCACTTCTTCCCCTGGCCCCTGGGAGGAAAAATGGCTTCCTGCCCTCCCCGCGTCTGGGCGGGCAGCCAGGGCGACTGCACTGATTGAGGCGAGAGCGAGCATCTCCAGGAGCACAGGGGTGGGAACCAGAGGGGCTCTAACCCAGGACCCTCTGGCAGAAGCAGAGTCTCCCTGAGCTGAGAACAGATCCCTCCTTCTGAGCTGGGTCTGGAGCGGAGGAGGAACACTTGGTCCACAGGAGGAGGAGCCCCGAGGCTACACTGGGAACTTTTTCCCAGCACTGAGCCCCTGTACTCACAGGTGAGAGGTACCAGATGGAAAGGGTGTGTGGGGATGGCTCCCTTTCCCCCTGGTTCCAGAGCCCCTTCTCCACATTTCTGTGACAATATCTTTACATTGCTTTCTTCATCCTTGCTTCCCAGCACCTCCAGGGGGGCTAGAGAAGGTAGCTAATTACCTTGCTATAAATACCAGCCAGGAGGAGCTCTGAGGGCCCCAGACCTGGCTTCTCTTTCTCAGTGCCTTGCTGGTGGGTTGGGCAGTCCTGGATGGGGACACTCTACACAGTAATCCACCATATATTTCTAGGATATGCCCACCTTCCCCTAATGAATGGAAACAGGCAGAGTGGGAAGAAGTTAGCAACCACATCACAGACATCCACAAAGTACCAGGCACAGTGCTAGGCTCCAGGAATTTGGGGGTGTATCAGAGCCTGTCTCTGCTTTCAAGGAACTCCCTGTTTAGAGGGAAAGATAGGCCTGCAACAAATATGAGTGGTTCTGATGGGATGATGGCATAGGGGTGTCATCCAGGGAGCAGGGAGGAGCCATAGGTGTGCCTGCAGTGGAAATGGAGGGCTTTACGGAGAAGCAGAGGGCTGGGAAGGCATTCCAGACAGAAGATGTGAGGCAGCAGAAACAGGGTGGGAATGTGTCCTGAGGAAGCAGAGCTGGCCCTCTGTACCACTGGCCCAGGACTTCCTGGAGGGAGGAAGGATTTGGGTTCCAAAATGCAGCTGGGATCTGGCTCTGTGAGTCCTTGAGTCCGGTCTCCTTGGGTCGCCGTTGGGAACCACGGAAGGCTTTTGGGCAGCCAGGTGGCCTGGTCAGATGTGTGCTTAGGGAAGATCACTCCAGAGAGAGGCTGAGATGCCCTCCCCCCTGGTCACTTAGCTTCATTATCTCAAAAAGGCAGCCTTCAAGGGCTGGAGCTCATAAGAGGTGATGGCAATGGGCAAGGAATTACAATGAAGACACAATTAACATCTCACAAACAGAAGCGAAATGCAAACACCTCACTGGAAGAGTGGAATTATGCACAGAAAAAAAAAAAAAATCCTTCCCCTAATAGCTCTCCGACTTTCATTAGTTCTGACAGTGAAGGCTGCATCTCTGTGTGTTCCATGGCAACCGTTTCCAGGAAGAGCGATGCCAAGAGGAGCGCAGGTTCTGAAGACTTTCAATCAGTCCGAAAGCTTAGCCAGACAAAACATCGCATCACAGGCTTCACAGCCTCCGTGGGCGCCTAAGGGGAAGGGTATGACGTGGGCAAACATTCCTCTTGGCTCTGGGGGTGACTTGAGCACAGGGAACGCGAGCGCAAGCTGTCTCCCTCCAGGGCTGGATCACAGGAGAGATGCCCGGGGCCCAAGGTCCCCCGACTGCAGACTTGGGTCGTGTGGCTCCAGGAGAGGGTCGAGGCAGAGAAAGCAAAGTGTCATCCAGTGGATTCCTTGGCTTCCTCCCTGTCCCCTGGAAAAGTACTCAGCTCTTTCTAAGCTGTGCATGTGCTAAATAGCACTGATAGAGGGAGAGAGCCAGGCTCTGGAGCCTGGTGGCTCAGATCTGAATTCCAGCCTTTCTCTTACTAGCTGAGCCATCTCCATCAGCTTACTTGGCAACTGGGGTTCAGCCCTTTTACTATCCCCATGTAGTCAGGAGGATCAATGGCACAGCCTGTGGACAATGCCAGGTTCTAGAACTGCTCGGAGTGGGTACCGACTGGGTGAACCTCGTCCCGTTCATGTTTAGGGTCCAGTGAGGTTCTGTGGATGACGAAAGTGGCTCAGACTCTAGATTCTGGCTGGGCTGCCTGTAATACTTGCCACCTGCTCCCTCCTCCTCCACCCTCCCTCCTTCTCAGGCAACCCTCATATGCCCTCTCCAGCTCTCTTCACCCACTCTGTAGTATTTCAAGGATGGTGAATGGCGTGGGGTAAAAGCAAGTGGGTTTGCGCTTGGCCTCTGGGACTCAGATGGATGAGCTGGTTTGGTGCCTTTGGCTCTGGCTGCGCTCCTGACAAAGTGCATGGATGGGGTGGGGGCGATGGAGCACAGACATGGGAAGACAGCTTATAAACATTCAGTGCCCTCCAAGCTTCTGCTTTCTCTGCAAGAATACATATCAAGGGCCTCCGTATTCTGAAGCTCTGGTCCTTGGGATGCCTCAATGAACAAAACAGGGAGCTTCCCTACTCCTGAGAGAAACTGGTCATATGCAAAATACACCATGAAAGGTGGATACAAAGTTAGAAAGTGATAAGTGCTTGGGGGAAGAAAAAAAAACAGCAGGGCAGGGAGAAGGGTTGGAAGTGTCAGTGTGCGGGGTGGGTTGGTATTTTCAAAGTAATGGGGGCACATTAGATCTCATTGAGAAGATGGCATTTGAGCAAAGACTTGAAGGAGGGAAGGGTGTCTGGAGGAAGAAAACTAGGGAACAGCCACTGCAAAGGCTCAGAGGAAGATGAGTGACTGGCATGTTTGGGAATAACAAGATGGACTGTGTGGCTGAGTGGAGAGGAATGGGTGTCCCATGGTAATAGGGACTAGAATAGGTGGGCTAGAGTTGACTTTGCTTTATGGTGTCCTGAGTACTGCCAGGAGTTGGGAGAGTCTAATGGTGATTAATCCTACATTCTCTACGACTCCCTACTCCAATCAGCCAGAACTAGATTTTAAAAATTATTCTATGTATTGGAGTTCAGTGTAATATTTTATTTAAATAAAGCCTTTGGCAACCTGAAAAGGATTAAAAAAATGACTAACAGAGCCTTGTAATAATGGAAGAAATGGAGCCTCAGAGAGGACAAGTGACTTACCCAAGGCCACACAGCAAATTCAGGGGAAGAAATAGAAGTCGGACCCAGGGCATCTGGAGAAGGCACTTTGCTATTATCTGTATCGGAGCCATGGGGCGTCTTGGGAGCTGGCTGAAGCCTGAGACACATACAGTCCACGCTGGATCCTGACAACTGGGTCCCCATGGACTCGTTCGCTTCAGCTCGCTTGAGTCTGCATGACTTTTCTCAGGCTGTTGCGTTCTCCTCTTACAAACACACGTGGCCCTCCTCAGTTCAATTTCTACCTCCTCTATGAAGCCACCTCCTGCTTAGCTGAGCCATCAGTGCATCTTTCTGTGAAATGTTTACAGCAATTTAAGCCATAGCAGCTCTGAAACAAGTCCTGCTGTCTTTTTAAGCCAGTGTTTCCTGCTCTGTAAGTGCTGAGGCAAGTTGCCTGCTCATGGGGTTTAGGCTAGGATGGAGTTTCATAATATATGTAATACCTCAGGATACGATCTGGCACAAAAGAGCTGGCCAAGGAATGTTTATTAAGTAAGTAAATCACATCAGCCTATGGAGAAGTACTTTTCCATGGACCTACTGGCCCTGTCCATAAAGAGAAGGCATCTGAGCCCAGAGGTCAACAATACGGGTTTGAAATAAGAAAGACCCAGGTTCAAATCAAATTGCTTAACATACTAGAACCTCAGTGTCTGCATCTACTAAATGGTAATAGTACCTACATTTGGGGATTATTATTGTTGTTCAGTCAGTAAGTCGTGTACAACTCTTTGCAACGCTATGGACTGCAGCAAGCCAGGCTTCCCTGTCCTTCACTATCACAAACTCATGTCTGTTGGGTCTATGATGCCATCCAACCATCTCATCCTCTGTCATCCCTCTTCTCCTCCTGCCCTCAATCTTTCCCAGCATCAGGGTCTTTTCAAATGAATCAGCTCTTCACATCAGGTGGTCAAAGTATTGGAGCTTCTTCAGCATCCATCCTTCCAATGAATATTCAGACTTGATTTCCTTTAGGATTGACTGGTTTGGTCTCCCTGCAGTCCAAGGGACTCTCAGGAGTCTTCTCCAGCACCATAGTTCGAAAGCATCAATTCTTTGGTGCTCAGCCTTCTTTATGGTTATTAACGGGGAGGAAATTGTATAAATGCTCAGTAGTACTTGTCTAGCCCCTTGGGCCGGATGAAGCCCTATTGGGATTAGAGGAATCCCAGGCAGTGGTTCTCATACTTGAGTGTGTTTCACCATCAGGGACTTGTTAAAATATGGATAGATGGTTCCCATCCCTCAGAGGTTCTGATTCAGTGGGTCTGAGGTGGGACCAGAGACTGCACTTTTAACACATCCCCAGGGGAGGTGATGCTTGTCCTGGGGTCACTAAGAGCCAGTGTCTTCCACCAAGATGAGAGTCACGGAAAGAGAAGGGACTGAAGATCAGGTACAGACTTGACGTGCAGCCGGTCCTGATGGAGAGTTATGAACCCCGAAGGAGGCCTGTTCTCTAGGCCAGGGAGTCAGCTGACTTCCCACACCTGGGTGACCAGCTGCCCTCACTGGAACTCCATGACGTGCACAGAGATTCATAGTCCAATGAAGAAGCAGCCTACATAGAACTCCTTCCCCTCCTGTCTCATTCCTATTTCTTCCAACTGGATAACTTCTGGCCTCTGGATATACCAAAATAGAGTGAGTTATAAGATGCTAATGGAGATGAGCAAGAAAATAGAAAACCAGATAGAGATGAAGCTAAAATCAGTGTTTCTAGATTTGGAATTCCCCCTACCCCGTAATTTCTCAAAGATAGCAGTCATCCTGGGAGCATTCTAGGTCCCCAAGAGATCAAAATAGCCCCATGAAAGTGAATGGGTTCTCTATCAGTTACACAATAAAATCTATAGATTTCAACCTACATTCAGATCTTGTATGACTTGGATCCTCTTACACTAGCCAACCATTAAATATCTAAATTTTCCTAGTCCCTATACTTTTTCTTAAGTCTTTGCTCTCGCCTTCCTTCCAGCTGAATTGTCCTCCTTCCAATAAGCTCCTAACATCTGTCTCTATTTTCAGTATTCTAAATCAGGGGCTAGCAAATGGCCAAATATAGCCCACTGCCTGTTTTTGTCGGTAAAGTTTTATTGGAACATGGGCACACCCATTCATCTCTGTATCCTCTAGGGCTGCTTTTGTGCTGCTATGACAGAGTTGAGTAGTTGTAACAGAGACCATCTGGTTTGCACAACCTAAAATACTGGCTGGCTGGCTCTTCATGAGAAAAGTTTCCTGACCCCTGTTCCAAGTGCAATGTCATTTTCTCAATGAAACCTTAATGGATCCCACCAAGTAACATTTATCTCACTTTCCTCCCAAACCTCCTAGTTCTTCCCTCTATGATTATATTACTTGTCATAATGGTTTTCTGTGTGTGTGTGTGTATATATATATATATATTTTTTTTTTCCACTGAATCTCTTTGCCAGGGCATACAAAGTTACATTTAAAGACATTCCTTAAAGTCATTTATAAAGTTCTAAAAGTAGGAAGCAACCTAAATGTTCAAATAGGAAGCAACCTAAATGTTCAAGAGTAGAAAAAAGGCCAAATAAACTATGGTATAGCCTATGAGGTATTGCTACATAGCAAATAAAATCAGTTTCTCAAGATCTAATGGTTGGGGAAAAATTGTCCATCACATAAAAAGTTTTTAGAAAAGGTTCTAATAGTAATATAAGCCTACTTTGTAAGTTAATAAATAAATACACAAATTAAGAAGATTTGAAGGAAATCTATAAAAATCTTATTCTCTGGGCAGAGGTTTATGGTTGACCTTCATTTTGTTATTATCTTAGTTTATATATTTTTCATAATAAGGATATATTACTTTTAAAACTAGGGGAAATCACTTCTTGGCCTTTTGGCTAAGATCAAGTGTAAAACTGGGGAAAAGTCCAAGTTATTAACACACTAGCAGCTGACTGTCCTCTGGCTTCACCACATTCTAACACTGTGGCCTTGAAAATTCACCTAAGCCTCAGTTTCTTATCTCTAAAATATGGGGAAGTACAGCTTTCTTTGGAAAAGACCCTGATGCTGGAAGAAATTGAGGGCAAGAGGACAAGGGGGTGACGGAGGATGAGATAGTTGGATAGTTGGATGGTATCACTGACTCAGTGGATGTGAGTCTGAGCAAACCCCAGGAGATAGTGAAGGACAGGGAAGCCTGGCGTGCTGCAGCCCATGGGGTCACAAGAAGCTGGGCACAACTTAGCGACTGAACAATCACGACAGTGCTTTTTTTTTTTTTTGCAAGGTTTGTTGAATTTTTGAAACAGTATAGCCATCTCCAAAATACCCTCCTTCCCAGCATACCACAGCATCTGGGCCATGGTGGTGAGATGGGGGGAGTCCGGGAGTTTCCACAAGACCGAGTCGGCACCTTGAGATCGAGGCGGAGCTGTGATGGAGCAGAATGGTGCTGAGGCTGCCTTGAAGTCTGGGGACAGCACGCGCCTTCGCAGCCCAGCATGAGGATGGCTGCCGTGAAAGGGGCCTGGTCCCCGAAGCCCCCGGCTTCACCGGTCCAATGCCATCATGCCTTTGTGTTTCATTTTCCCGCTGAACTTGCCATTCCAGCCGCAGGGTGTGGGGCCTGCCCGTCCACGTTCCCCACCCTGTGCTCTTTTCTCGCTGCCTCTCGTCAGTCTGTGTTTGCCATTTTCTTTCTCCTTCCAAGTCACACCTTCATACTTCCACTGAAGTGTATTACTTTTTTTTTTCCTTTGCCAAAATCTTTCTGTTCCTTCCTGACTTGCTGAAAAATGTCTTTACTTGAGCCTACGAGTAACATTTTTTCTGTATTCCTTTCTCCCATCTTTTTCTCCTCCTCTTCTTTTGTCAACATCCTTATTATCCCCTCACCCAAGTATCAAGATAAATGAGGGAAGGCAGGAGTAGATGATGGAGATCAGCAAAGAGGTTGGGTCAACTGGACTCAGGTGGTGGCAGTGGAGATGGAGAACAGTGGATACGTTGTGCTAGAAGGAGATAGGCTCCACTGAAGTTACATATGGTGAAGATGAGGGCCAGAAAGGAGCTGTGATACACCCCAACAGCTCAGGGAGTCTCGGTCTGTGTTCTTGCAATTCCTGGGTATATCCCAGTATCTGGATATATCACTCGTCTGCTATTGCCCTTCCACGCCCCCCTCTCTATTCTGTGTGCTCCCCAGGGATGTGGAGACGTTGACCTACCTCGCCGTATTCCACCACCCAGAGTGTTGTCTTTAACAAGGGCCTCTGCATACCCAAGAAGCCAAGAGGGTATCCGCTGACTTCTGGACTTTGGAAAAACTTGTCACATGTGCCTTTGGCTTCAGAACTTGGTATTTCAGGGAATTCATTGAGGACTGGATCATAAAGTTAGAGGGGTATGTTTTGGACTGGGGGCAATGGGAACAACTGTCATTAATTAGGTCAGTTTCTTATCAGCCCCATAAGAGTGGAATAGCAGACTCTGCCTCTGTGGTGCTGTCCCCAAGCTCAGTGGGAAGTCAGAGCCCTTAGCCCATGAGAATGCCTGAAGAGCAAGGTGGGCCTCATGGATTAAGCAGTGAACTAGTGCAGGAGGAGATTAGCATTTGCTGAGCATGAACTGTTGTGGTTTGTGAACTGCTTGTGAGTCCTTGATGACCAGGTGTGTTGAGTCTCATGGCCTTGTATCCTGCATGGTGTGATGGTACATGGCAATCCATCCTGCGAGCAGGTGTCCAGCCCTGATGCCTCCATGCCATGCAGGACTCTGGAGGCCTGTGGAGCTCTCCCCTAGCTCTTGGCTTTCTTGGTAGAGATGTGGAAGCCCCACCTCAATGTGGCTAGAAAAGTTACACCCCAGCTCTGATTTCCTTTTTTTCTAAGATTTTTTTTTTTTGAGTTTTTATTGAATTTGTTACAATGTTGCTTCTCTCCTTGGACTGTGTAAATTAACCTTCTCTGGTTTCTAGAAAGTACCATGAGGATATGCAACTGTGGCTCAAGAGGGAGGGATAATCACATACCTGAAAGGATGGAGCTTTGAAAGGTCTCCACCAGAGCTACCTTGAATCTTCCCTGTAACCTGATCATCTCTCTGGGGATGCTCCCAGCTCCTTCTTGCTCAAATACCCATCAAGCCTGTGAGCTGAAGAATTTTTGTCAAGCAAGCTTTCCCAGGCTTAAGCTTATTATTCCCAGACTGTCCAAGGTTTACAGGTATCATCATCTATAAGATACCATTTTCTACAGCTCAGTCAGTACACCTACTTGTGGCCAAATCCTATTGCCATTGAAAAAATTAGGAGATTGAGTCCCAGAGAGATTCAATAATTTTATTTGAGGTTAAATAGACGATTGATAGTCATACTGGGATTCAGGCCTAAACCTAATTTCAAAGCCCCTGATTTTTCTTTTTTAAAACATAATTTTATTTATTTACTTATTTTTGGCTATTCTGGGTCTTCACTGATGAGCTCTGGCTTTCTCTAGTTGGGGTGAGCGGGGGGCTACTCTTTGTCGCCATGCACAGGCTTCTCATGGCGGTGGCTTCTGTTGTTGCAGAGCACAGGCTTCTGTAGATGTGGCATGTGCCCTAAGCCATGTGAGATCTTCCTGGATCAGGGATTGAACCTGCGTCCCCTGAATTGGCAGGCAGGCTCTTAACTACTGGACCACTGGGGAAATCCTAATTTTCCTACCTTTGAAGCTGCCCAGGGTCTTCATATCTTTCTGCAAAATGGTTACCAAGCCGCTTCTTGAAGACTTGACATATTGGAAAACTCACTACCTCCCCAGATGGCCTACAGAGGTCAGTGTCCTGCTTAGGCCGATTAACAAGTGGCCGGTCTAGCTATCACCATCTATCACCACTAACATGTGGTGGGCTTTGTCCTTGTTTTCCTCCCTTCTCTTCTTCTCACTTGACTTTGCATCCTCCTGTCTTGCCCTGGAGGGAGGGGCCCCTTGACTTCATTCAGGAAGGGCCCAGGTTGAAGATGCTGCTGTTCCTCAAGAAAACGGCCTAGGCTGGGAGCTCTTTTCTCCTTCCCTGAGCTAACCAGGCAGTGATATACCCCCTGGTAATTTTTTTTTTTCTAGTTTCAAGGTTTATTTTTAAGGTACTGTATTCAAGAAAGTGTAGATTTGCTGTAGTAGAAATATAGGTGAGAGAGGCAGAATAAAATGCCCATAAATATGTCCACACAATGATGGGCAGTTGATTTGTTTTATTGGAGTAAAATTGCTTTCCATTGTGGTGTTAGTTTCTACCATACAGTGAAGTGAATCAGCTCTACGCACACATGTATCCCCTCTCCCTGGGACCTCCCTCCTACCTCCTCGCTGCCACCGTCCCACCCCCTAGGTCATCACCGAACACTGAGTTGAGCTCCCTGTGCCATACAGCCGCTTCCCACTGGAGATCTATTTAACACGTGATGGTGTGTTTATGTCAGCCCTTATCTCCCAGTGCATCTCACCTTCCCCTTCTCCCCGTGTCCACATGTTCATTCTCTATGTTTGCGTCTCTATTGCTGCCCTGCCCTGGCAGTTGATTTTTGACAAATTTGCAACAAAATGCCTTGGAGAAAAACATAGTGTTTTCAACAAACGATGCTGGAAAAAATGGGTTTCCTTATTCTCTTTAACAAGAATTCCAATCCATAATTTGCACTATAACTATACAATTCAAACTATACAACATTTATAAGAAAAGTATGTAGGAGGAAGCTTTTATGTCCCTGGGGTAGCAGTGACTTCTTAAATGCAACACCAAAAGCATAATCCATAAAAGAATAAATTGATGCAATGGATTTATTAAAACTTAAAACTCCACATGTTAACACATAGGTGATTAAAAAAATAGTGTCAATTGTCTCAGTAACATTCTCTTTTTGAACAAAGGCAGTCTCATGTGTTTCAAAAGACATTTTTCATTATATTTCTTCCTGTTGGATATTCTAGAATTATAGTAAATGGTGTTTTCAAATCCAATTTTCTAATGATAAATCATTAGAAAATAGAGGCATAATTCATAATTGACATTGTTTACAGCAACCTTGCCAGATTGACTTACTCTTTTTAAAAAATTTTATTGAAGTATATTTGATTTACAATGTTGTGTTTCTTCTGTACAACATGGTCACTTAGTTATACATGCATATATATATATAATTTTTATATTCTATTCCATTGTGATCTGTCACAGAATATTAAATATAGTCTCCTCTGCTATACGTTGGGACCTTGTTGTTTACCATTCTCTATATAAGAGTTTACCTCTGCTAATCCCAAACTCCCATTTCTTCCCTCCCCCCAACCTTGACAACCACAAATCTGTTCTCTATGTCTTATTTTTTAAAGAGTCTATATCTTATTTGTTTCAGAGCCTAGATTTTTAGCATTTTCCTATTTCTGTGGTATAAATATCCCCAGCATAGCCGATATCAAGCTACCAAGGTAGCATCACTGAAAGCAGAGTTGGGAAGCATACATGTGTGCTCAATCTGTAAACTGTGTCTGATTCTGTGTGACCCCATGGACTGTAGCCCTCCAGGCTCCTCTGTCCTTGGGGTTTCCCAGGCAAGCATACTGGCATGGGTTGTCATTTCCTTCTCCGGGGGATCTTCCCAACCCAAGGATTGAACCCCCGTCTCCTGCACTGGCAGGCAGATTCTTTACCACTGCTCCACCAGGGAAGCCCGCTACTGGACGGTAAAAGCAAGCAATCTCTGTGGAAACTGTCAAAGAAATTCAGCTCTAATAGAGAAGTATATAAGATAGGAAGTCAAGTGTCTTCAGCTTAACTCACCACCTGGACTAATAACTGACCATTTTTCTTGAAGATAATTTCATCTCTTTCTCTCTAGATCTTCCTAGATCATATTGCATATTAATTATGCATATTTTGGTAAAATGTGACCATATTAATCACATTACTTTTTAATCTGGATTTTCATTTGACAGCTTATCACGAACATTTCCACATTAGTCATTTAGAGATTACCTTATCCTTCATCATGGTAGCATATTATTCTACTGTGTGGATGTCCTGTAATTTATTTAATCAGTTTGATTTTTAACAACAGGTTATTTCCATTTTTTTTCAAAATCATAAACAGTGCTTTGAATATGTATTCAATAATCTCCTTTGGATATTTTTTTAGAAATCAATTTTTGGGTCAAAGTGTATCCATACTTTTGATTGTCATACAACATGCTCTCCAAAATAGCTTTGCAATTTACATTCCCACTGCTAATGTTCCGCACTCCCATTAGGACTGGGTATTACTGATCTAAGTCATTTACTGATCTGATGTGTAAAAAGAATACTATTTTTTAAAAATTACTTTTCTTTAAATTTCAAGGAGGATGAAATCTTTTCATGTGTCTTTTGACTATTTGTTTTTCTTTTCTCATTTGTTTTTCTACCTGAAGCCCATACTTGTGTATGTTCAGGCCTGTGTATCACTAGTTATCACTAGAAAGAGGTTCAGAGAGCAAGTGGTATCTACTCTGATGTTTATTTTACCCAAGAAACCAGTTTTAGCTTTCTACTGTGTACTAGGTTTGGGGTTGTTAAATACAAAGAAATATAATGCCAAGTTCCTGTTCTTGATGGTACTGAAAATCACCAATGGGAGACCGATGTGCAGGAAATAGAGGATGTGGCCCGGCAGTTGCAGTGGCCTGAGGATGGCAGGGGCCAGTCTTCGAGTTCTAAATTGAAGTTCTGGTGCTGTCACTTCACTTCTCTTGGAATTGAGGTTAGACATATAGGCTGTCCGAGAGCTAGGGCTTGATAGTAAGTAATTCTGCCTGTAACCCAGGAGATGAAGACACTGTCATTGTTTTCTGGGTGGTCTTGCTAACCTTTGATTTCAAGTTCCCGGGAAACTTTGCTAACCAGTGACCTGCATCCCTGCCTCCACTGCAAGGCAGTCCCCTTTGGCCATTGGATAGACCCCCCAGAACTCTGAGGAATGCTGCGGAAACACTGAGCACAATAACCAGTTTGGTCCCAGCGAGTCCCATGTTTCTGTGATTTTCTACGACTCAACGATTCCTTTCACTAGGAGCCATAGATGATACCAACATCATCGTGGGGACACAGTGCCTGCCCTCCAGGTGCTTATGGGCTGAAGAACCTTTGTAAAATGCCTTGGCAGCCTACATGGAAGGATGTCAATTGCTGGGCAGAGATGGCTCTCTGCTCAGCGGTGGCCCCTCCACACCTACCTGCGTCATGGTTCCCAGGCCAGGCTGCACATTAGAATCACCCAGGGAGCTTTTAAAAAGCTATGGAGATGAGGGCCTACCCCCAGGAGGTTCTGATTCAATAGGCCTGGCATGAGGCCCAGGCAGCAGTGTTTTGTAAGAACTCCCTGGGTGGTTCTTATGTGCAGCGAGGGCTGGGAACCACTTGCCTGCACAGATTACTGGGGGGATTTTCATAGAGATGGATGACTTCATTAGCTGGTGGTTCAGGACTGTTGCCTGTGTTGGTCACATTGTCCCCGTGGTTTGTCATCTCCTTAAGTCCTTGGAGGGCAAGGACTGTGGACTTCACACTTGAGATGTTCATCTCTTTCAGCCAGGCTGTACTCACGGTCCTTCTGTGGTTAAGATCCGAGTCTCAGATTTCTTGGGCTCAGACGCTGGTTCTGTAATCTGACACCTACAGGACTGTGGGGAAAATACTTAACCTATGTATGCCTCAGTGTTCTCACCTAAAGTTGCAGAAAATACTATCTCAAGGGTATCGGTGGATTATGTAAGTTTCTTGTATGCCAAGTACTTAAAAGAGCGGCTGATGGTAGGAAGCAGCCAGCAAACATTATTCTCATGACTTGGGAGAAGGAACTGTATTAGGGAAGAGCAAATCTGATTATATCATGGGACTTTCTTTAACCTTTGTATTCTTTAGCTTTTGCTACAAGTTAATCACTAAAGGGATATTCCTGATAAGCTTGAATTAGACATAATGGCCCATCTCTGGGAATCCTTGCTCCCATCTGTGAATGGCTGAAGGAAGAAATGAACATGTCCCCTCTGGAGTCTGACCGGAACCAAGAAATGTTTGGTTTTAACACCACCGCCACCCTTCTTCATCCCTGAGGCCCTGGATCCAGTATCCCATGCATAGTGGGTGCCCCTGGGAATGAGGACCACAGAGACAAGAGGACAAGTCAGAAGATCTGGATTCAAGGGCTATCCCTTCTGACTGTTGCTTCATCTTTAAGATGGTTGTAATCTCCTGGTGGTAAACCTGACCAGGCAGTTGTGACCATCCAGGGAGGAGACACGTGCAGCAACACACCATCAATCCTAAAAGGTTATGCTGCTCGGAATGTTTAGGTCTCTGAAAAAGGCTCAGGGATGAATCTCACATGGGCAGCCTCAAGAAACTCAGGCTCACTAGATGACATGTACAGAATGGATTTAAATATATGAGAAGTGTAAAGAGAGACGTAAAGTAAATATAGTTTAGAAAGATACTATTTTCAGGTGAGGGAAGCTGAGAAGATGTCCTAGACAAGAAGAGAGTTGAATTAGGGTTTGAAAAAAAAATAGTATTTGGCCATGCCTAGGTGGGTAGAGGTGTGCATACAGATATGTGTCTGTAAGTAAATGCCCACAGGACTGCGGGCCGTTGTAGAGGGGTTTCTCGTGGCTACTGGAGAAGTGGTGACAGTGGAAGTCAAGCTCCCTGGGAGTATGGAAAAGTGGAAAGAAAATTGGCTTTGGAATCAGGCAGACTTTGGTCCTATTCTAGATATTTTCAAAATACTCTGCCCAGTACATTGTGAGGTTTCTGGTTCCAGCCAGGGACACATATACTGTCTCTCTCTCTTTCCCTCTCTCACATTTGCAGTCTCATCATCCATTTAATCTCTTGTCGATTCTCATTTCCAAACAGCTCCTGAATTTTTACCTTCCTCTCCCTTCCATTGCCATTGCCAAGCGCTGACCCTGACCTTAACTTGCAGCCAGACTCCATTACTGCCTTGGTTTCAAGGCTTGCCCTCTTTCTCCTTGCTTCCTCACTTCCAGTTGCCTCCTACCTGCAGTTTTCTTTCTGTTGTACCATTCCTCTCTGGCAGTCATTGCATGGCCACAAGAATCTTTCTAAAAACCACATATCTGATCACATTCGTCTCCTGCTAAAATATCAATAATGACTTGCCTTGCAGCCGGAATAGCATCAAGTCCAATCATTAAATAGGCGCTGCCCACCTCCACTGCTTCACTTCTATTTTCCTAGTCATCCTCTCAGTGGGACTGAGTGGCGGCCAGCTTTACTCCATCCCATGTCTCAATCTGGTCCATGCCGGCTTCTCTGCTTGGAATGCCCTTTCCTAATGCTTCCCTCTGGAATAATTTAATTGAATTATTTTAATAAATAAATAAATTGAATAATTTTAATATAGTAATATATTAATATTGCATATGAACAAAGTAATATATCCATCTCTTCTCAGGTTTATTTACCTGTCTAGGCAAGCCTCTGTGAGGGCAATCTCCATCCATGACTTACCTGTTTCTCTATACAGGTTCAGGTACAAGGCCTGGCATGAATTAGGTGCTCAACAAAAACTTAATGATTAAGTGAATGAATTAATAAATGCATAGGTAGTTTTACTAATAACAAGAACTTCCACTCATGCCTTCTACTGGAAAGGAAAAGGAGCCAACGATTACACATTGATTATCTGTCTAATCCACTCTTTGACATGTTCTCCCAAGGTAGTTTAATCATTCATCTTGGTATTCAAAAGGCTGAAATCCTTTGGAGTGGATTTTCATAAGAATGAGTTGTTCAACCCCCAGACATGAAATGAGCCCAGCTGAAATTGAGAAACTCAGTATATCCTGCAACTTTTGCAATTTGAGGATCAGGTGAAAGGTCAAAATATTCACTGAGGACATATAAGATACTGATTCAGTAAGTCTTTGGTAGAGGAGTGGAGATAAAGAAGTTAAAAAAGCAGCTCCATTTTCTTGTCTATCTATATGTTTACACAGTCCAGGCCTTTGATCTGTACTGTTAAAACACAATACAGGATTTCCCTGAAACAATCAGGGTTTCCCTGGTGGCTCAGTGGTAAAGAATCCACCTGTCAATGCAGGAGACAGGGGTTTGATCGCTGGTCTGGGAAGATTTTACATGTCATGAAGCTGCTAAGCCCATGCTCTGCAGCTATTGAACCCATGCTCTAGAACCTGGAAGCTGCAGCTATTGAAGTCCATGTGTTTACAGCCTGTTTTCAGCAGCAAGAGAAGACACTGCAGTGAGAAGCTGCGCAGCAACAAAGACCCAGCCCAGCCAAAATAAATAAATAAAATTATAAAAAATAAAAACAACAGATTTCAACCCAGTAAATTCGAAGATCTACTAGGCTTTATTCAATGATTCACAAATCAGGCACCATCCCCTCTAGTAATAATAGAAGGGTACTTCCATAGATTGTTCATGGGTTGGATCTGTGGTTTTTCTTTTTAACAATGGGCCCCTTTGAATCAGACTCTCAGCCGAACTGAGAGATGTGATCGCAGTGTAAGACCTTGGCATCACTCTCAGCTATGGCTCTGCGGCTCTGTTGATCTGTGGTGTGGTATTCACATGTCATGATGTGTTCGCTGAAACTCTGTGATAATCACCAGCCATGACTTCAGGTTCACAATTTTTAATTCATTATCTTGCTTCTGTTATGATTGTCCAGCCACGAGGAGATCATTACCCTGTCAATCAGCAGCTGCAAACGTGCATTTAAAACTTCTGAGAGGGAACAGTGTGCTGGGGGATCATTATGATAACTGTAAGCAGGATCACCCCCAATGTTTGGGGCGTACTATGGAGCCATAGCGCCCGAGACCCAAACCAGTCAAAAAAAGACCCTGTTGAGGGAGTCACCGTTTGATGCCAAGTGTCTTGCTCAGTGATTTTAATGTAGCTGAGTTTCAGCTTCCCCAGAAGGGTTCCTCCAGGCACAGCAGGTAGTGCCGGCCTCCACACAGACCCCTCCTTGCTCCGCTAGAAGATAATCAAGAGCTATCCTGTTATCAAGAACAACCTTGACCAGAGAGTCTAAGGATCTTTGCTGGGCAACATATGCTTCAGCTGTGGTTTTTGGAATATATTCAGAAGTTAGGGAGAGACTTCTGATCATATTCTCACTTGTCCTTACATCTACCCATGGCTTTGCCAAAGGGAGAAATTCCTGAATCATAATGCCTTCTGAAAAGTCCTGTCTAGAACAATTAGCAGCATAGTTAGAAAACCTAAGAAGCATAATGCAGCTGTGCCCCAGCCATGTGGACATTTTTAGATCCCAGGAAAGTGATAACGACCATAGATAAAGACAAGATCTACTGGGGACACAAATCATTTCTGTCAAGGAAGTAGTGTTAATGGACTCATTCACAGGAATCGCTGTGTTTACCTGCTCAAGCCAGAGGTCAGTCAGTTTCTTAGTTCATGGTAGAGGAAATCTCCCAGTCTGAGATAGTCATCCTAAATTCCAGAAGCTACCCCACTTAGCAATGTCCTGGGAAATATGGATGGGGGTGTTATTTTTCCAGGCTATGCTAAAGGAGAAAAAGGAAAGAAGAAAGAGGTGTATGTTTAGCCAAAGTAGGAAGTCTTGATCCATTGTCTTGGGTGGAACCAGTCTACCTGGATGTCAGCTACTTCTCTTCCTTGTCAGATTGATTCAGAGGTGTCTAGCTTGGTTCGTGTCCAGATGTCTGATGGGCCCCTTTGCAGCTGTGAGATACATATCCACGGTTCAAGTTCCTAGAGTTTGACTGTCATTTGGGTAGTCAGAAGAACCTGCAGAACATGGCACAGTCCCTTCCAAGAGATTTAAGGGAAACTTTGTTTTTAGTGGTTCCAAATCAGCAAGGTGGGAGACAGTTAGAAACATTAGTTTGGTGAGTCATATGTTTGAGGCAACTAGAAGAATTCAGGACCTAGTCGAGTTTACATGTAGGTAGTAAAACCTCAAAAATAATTAACAGGAACTAGAATCTAATATCTACAGTGGTGCAAACATAATTTTTCTCTCTACAGTTGCTCTTTTTTTACCAAAGATAATCACAGTAAAGCTAATTTGTTTATATTAAATTTGACCTGATTATTTATGTAAGTGCATCAAGAAAAGTGCCTGATCATGTAAGTTCTGTTTAGGACTGCTTTGCTGAAACGTTTCACAAGGATTGTCAAACTCCACCTGCAATACCATTTCAGTCAAAGTCTTGGTAATATAGTCAACGTTTCCGATTGTGTCAGCATGAAAATAATACTACTCACTGAGAGATTCTGAATTCTGGAGGGAGCCAGTATGGGGGAAAAGTAAACATTGCATCTTTGTTCACAAAAGTGTATCTTACTAAGTCAGTTGATAGCTTAAAAAATTTCCTTAAATTTTGGGGAAAAAAGGCATCAGCAATACTATAAACACGAGATCATGAAAATGATAACCATCCTTGGACTTCCCTGGTGGCCCAGTGACTAAGACTCTGTGCTTCCAATGCAGAGGGTGTGGATGCGATCCATCCCACATGGCAGTTCAGTTCAGTCGCTCAGTTATGTCTGATGCTTTGTGACTCCATGGACTGTAGCACGCCAGGTTTCCCTGTCCATCACCAACTCCCAGAGCTTGCTCAAACTCATGTCCATTGGGTCGGTGATGCCATCCAACCATCTCATCCCCTGTCATCCCCTTCTCCTCCCGCCTCCGATCTTTCCTAGCAACAGGGTCTTTTCCAGTGAGTCAGCTCTTCCCATCAGGTGGCCAAAGTATTGGAGTTTCAGCTTTAACATCGGTCCTTCCAATGAATATTCAGAACTGATTACCTTTAGGATGGACTGGTTTGATCTCCTTGCAGTCCAAGGGATTCTCAAGAGTCTTCAACACCACAGTTGTGGCATGGCCGAAAAAAGAGAACCATCTTCATCCGTTCATTCAACCTCATATTATTAATTCTTGTTCTGCTCAAATCCAGTTTTTCCATTAGTCCTTTGACCTTGCCTGATGATTTAGGACAATAGAAACAGTGACTAAAGAGTTTGTAAGATTTTTGTTAAAGTGCATATGATTTTCCCAATGAAGTAAGTTCCTTGGTCACTGGGGACTGTGGAAGGTTTACCCTAAGTGGGAAACACATTTTCCAACAGTGTCTTTCCACTATGAGGGCATTGCCCTTGTGACAGAAAAAAGCTTCAACCCATCAGGAAAGTGTACATGCAGCAATAAAAACATATTAATAACCCATACTAAGTGGTAGTTGAATGAATTCCAGTTGAAGGTGTTCAGAGGGTCCAGAAGAAGGAGGTCTGAGGTTCCTGTGGAACCAAAGGAGTTTTTCTGAAATGCACTAGAGTAGGTAGAAGAATGCAAAAAGCCAAAATATGGGAGGTTTGCCAGGGTGCTGGGAAGATCCAAGCAGCCGTCTTGGGTTTCTCATAGCCCCAACTGTTCATTTAGTTTACAGCCATTTTTTACCTATCTTAATTTCTCTGATTTGGGAGCAGACTGTTGCCATGTTACAAAGATGTCAGGATGGTAAAATCTGGCAACAAGTGGTCATTTTTTGCAGAAGCACTATGAACTTCATTCACATGTACCACAGTCCTGATAGAATCTGTTGCTGCTGCTTTTGCATGAAAGTCAGTGAAGTCATTTCCCTAATATTCAGACTCAGATGGTAAAAAATCTGCCTGTAATGTGGGAAACCTGGCTTCAATCCTTGGGTTGGGAAGATCCCCTGGAGAAGGGAAAGGCTACCCACTCCAGTATTCTTGCCTGGAGATTTCCATAGACAGAGGAGCCTGGCGGGCTATACAGTCCATGGGGGTCACAAAGAGTCAGACATGACTGACGACTAACACTTTCACTTCAATTTTGCTAACAGCAATTTCAGATTTGTCAGATGTCCCATTAGTCCAATTTTCAAATATCACTTATTTTAAAAAAAGTTTTTTTTTCTGATGAGTTTCATTTCAGAGTCGCTGTTAGGTCCTGGAGAAGATGGGGGTAGGAAATCTTCATCTCAAAAGTACAGACTAAGTGCAAAACACTGTTTCCAATGCCCTGATCTTTTGAAGCATTTTGAGAGCAATAGGTGAGATTTAGGGATTGGAAAAAAGAAAATCTTGAACTTTGAACTTCTAGAGACACACTTTTGATTCTTCAGAGAATTGTAAGACAGAGAACTTATGTTCCCAGTGCCCTCTAAAGAATTGGGTTTAGCTTTGGTGTCGGTACCTTTTATCTCTTTAATTTTCAGTAGCCTTTTCCAACACATCTTTCACTGAAGCTCTTTCAGAATTTTGAAAACTTTTGGAGGCTTCTGCATACTGATTAAAATAGGTATTCCATCTGTTTGATTTGGGAGCCCTTGATTACCTATTTGGAACATTGCTTATAATGGCCATTGTAATTTCAGGTTATTTTTAGTAAAATGTTCCCATTTTGCTCTTTAAAAAATTGTTCTAAAAATTTACTTTTTGGCCGTGCTGGGTCTTGGTTGTGCTAATGGGCCTCTCTGGTTGTGGCCAGTGGCTTCTCCAGAGTGCATGGGCTCAGTAGTGGTGGTGTGTAGGCTTAGTTGCCCTGAGGCTTGTGGATCTTAGTGCTCCCACCAGAAATCGAACCTGTGTGCTCTACATCGGAAGGTGAATTCTTTACCACTGAACCACCAGGGAAGCCCCCAAGGAACTATAGTTCTTAAACAAGTGTGCCAGAAGTGGCATATTCAACTCTTTGGATCCCTTTTTTTTTTTTTTAACTGGGACTTTGGGTTTCTGAGAGCCAAACTAATGATGAGGAGGCACTTGTGGAGTTGGAAGGTGGTTAAGTGCTCTATAGCCTTTAAATTCTTGACTTCTACTCATCAATGTTTTCAACTTTTTTTTTTTTTTAATTTCTGAGAGTCCCATTAGCAGCTAACCTTTATTTAATATCCACTTGAAGCCTCCCACTGGAGATCTCAGACCCAGTTCTGTCCCCAGTCCAGTTCAATTCTTGAGTTGGACCCAGTCCAGGTCCAACTGGTAACCACCAACAATTCCCACTGAACTTTGGGAGGAAAGGGCTGAATAAGCAGACCTCAAAGAATGGAGGCAGCAGACTGATTCTAAACAAATGGAGAACTGCAGCTGCCACCAACAGTTTCTGACGTGGAATCTGGGGAAGAATTCCAAATGAGTGGGGAACTACAGCAGTTCCTAATATGGAATCTGGGGACAGAATTGAGGACTGGGGGTTTGCACCCAGAGAACTGTGGTCTGAAAAGTTAGGGCCTTGGCTCAAAGAAGAATCCTTTGCCAGCTCAGTTGGGCTCTGGGTAGAATTGTCTACCAGCTTTAATGACCTTATCCATAAAGGAAAGCATATTGGATCAGGAGCTCAAAGGCGAAGAGAGCAGAGCTCAAACCACGAGGAAGTTTCCAAAGGTCCTCAGAAATGGAGAGAAAGTCACTAAAGTCAAAAGAGTTCATGGGCTCCCTGCCTGTGTTTCCTGTTGTCCCTGAACACTGTTGGAAGTTCACTTTAGATCCCACCGCTGCCACCAAATCTGTTTAAAAGTCAAATTCAGCCAAGTAAATTTGAAGATCTAATTGGCTTTATTCAATGATTAATGGATCAGGGCAGCATCCATCTAGTATAAAGAAGAGCTCTCCGAAGGACTGTGCAAAATGGAAGATTTTAATAGGAAGAAGGGTGGGGCAAGGGAGCTATTAATATTAGCAAAAGAGAGGAAAGGATTATTTTAGGCCAGGGTGTCTTCTTTTTTCAGGGGAAAGGAAAGAGCTTTATCTTGCAGATTGCTTCTTCTTTCATGGGGGATGGAGAAGGCTAGTTCCTCATTGGTGCTGATCAGAAAATTCCAGATTGACCAGTTATGAGTGTATTTCTGGGGAAGGTCAAAGCTGCATTTAGGCTAGGTATTAAATCTAGGTTTGGTATCATGGGTTTTGGCACAAGTCATGCCATTTTGAGCCCGTGATATTTCTCTTTAACAACATTGTCTATGCTTGGCTATTCCAGATCATATTCTTCACTTTTCATATTGTTATAGTCACAGATTTCTACTTGATCAGCCATAGATGATATCTGAATTGATTTCTACCCCACTGTGATTCTTTGTCCATGGAAGACATTGCTTATCAACCACATCACTCCTTGCTGCCTGCCAACCCTGAATGTAGTTTCAGAATTTTTCCTTGCATGGTATACCAGGTCTTGTAAGTCATCATAGAACCATTCAACTTCAGCTTCTTTGGCATTAGTGGTTGGGGCAAAGACTTGAATTACTGTGATATTGAATGATTTGCCTTGGAAATGAACAGAGATCATCCTGTCATTTCTGAGATTGCACCCAAATCCTGCATTTTGGACTCTCTTGTTGACTATGAGGACTACTCTATTTCTTCTTGCCCACAGTAGTAGATATAATGATCATCTGAATTAAATCCACCCATTCCGGCTCATTTTAGTTCACCAATACCTAAAATGTTGATGTTCACTCTTGTCATCTCCTGTTTAACAACTTCCAATTTACTTTGATTCATGGACCTAACATTCCAGCTTCCTAAGCAATATTGTTCTTTACAGCATTGGACTTTACTTTCATCCATCAACATCCACAACTGGGCATTGTTTTTGCTTTGTCTCTGTCTCTTCATTCTCTCTGGAATTATTTCTCCACTCTTCTCCAGTAGCATATTGGGCACCTACCAACCTGGGGAGTTCATCTTTCAGTGTCATATCTTTTTGCCTTTTCATACTGTTCATGGGGTTTTCAAGGCAAGAATACTGAAGTGGTTTGCCATTCCTTTCTCCAGTGGACCACATTTTGTCAGAACTCTCCACTGTGACCTGTCTATCTTGGGTGGTCCTACGTGGCATGACTCATAGTTTCATTGAGTTAGACAAGGCTGTGGTCCATGTGATCACTTTAGTTTGGTTAGTTTTCTGTGATTGTGGTTTTCATTCTGTCTGCTCTCTGATGGATAAGAATAAGAGGCTTATGGAAGCTTCCTGCTGGGCTTCTATGATGATCTACAAGACTGTCTAGAACTAACACCCAAAAAAGATGTGCTTTTCATCATAGGGGACTGGAATGCAAAAGTAGGAAGTCAAGAGATACCTGGAGTAACAGGCAAGTTTGGCCTTGGAGTGCAAAATGAAACAGAGAAAAGGCTAACAGAGTTTTGCCAAGAGAGCACACTGGTCATAGAAACCACCCTCTTCCAACAACACAAGAGAAGACTCTACACATGGGCAATACCAGATGGTCAATACCAAAATCAGATTGATTATATTCTTTGCAGCCGAATGGAGAAGCTCTATACAGTCAGCAAAAACAAGACTGGGAGCTGACTGTGGCTCATATCATAAACTCCTTATTGCAAAATTCAGACTTAAATTGAAGAAAGTAGGGAAAACCACTAGACCATTCAGATATGACCTAAATCAAATCCCTTTTGATTATACAGTGGAAGTAACAAATAGATTCAAGGGATTAAGATCTGATAGAGTACCTGAAGAACTATGGATGGAGGTTCATGACATTGTACAGGAGGCAGTGATCAAGAGCATCCCCAAGAAAAAGAAATGCAAAAAGGCAACATGGTTGTCTGAGGAGGCCTTACAAATACCTGAGAAAAGAAGAGAAGTGAAAGGCAAAGGAGAAAAGGAAAGATACACCCTTGTGAATGCAGAGTTCCAAAGAATAGCAAGGAGAGATAAGAAAGCCTTCCTCAGTGATCTGTGCAAAGAAATAGAGGAAAACAATAGAATAGGAAAGACTAGACATCTCTTTAAGAAACTTAGAGATACCAACAGAACATTTCATGCAAAGATGGGCTCAATGAAGGACAGAAATGGTATGGACCTAACAGAAAGTGAAAGTGAAGTCGCTCAGTCATGTCTGACTCTTTGCGACCCCATGGACTGTAGCCCACCAGGCTCCTCCGTCCATGGGATTCTCCAGGCAAGAATACTGGAGTGGGTTGCCATTTCCTTCTCCAGGGGATCTTCCCAACCCAGGGATTGAACCCAGATCTCCTGAATTGCATGCAGATGCTTTAACCTCTGAGCCACCAGCTCAAATAAGAGAAGCAGAAGGTATTAAGAAGAGGTGGCAAGAATGCACAGAACTATGCAAAAAAGATCTTAATGACTCAGATAACCACAATGGTGTGATCACTCACCTAGAGCCAGACATCCTGGAATGCAAAGTCAAGTGGGCCTTAGGAAGCATCACTATAAACAAAACTAGTGGAGGTGATGGAATTCCAGTTGAGCTATTTCAAATCCTGAAAGATGATGCTGTGAAAGTGCTGCACTCAATATACCAGAAAATGTAGAAAACTCAGCAGTGGCCACAGGACTGAAAAAGGTCAGTTTTCATTGCAATCCCAAAGAAAGACAATGCCAAATAATGTTCAAACTACTGCACAATTCCACTCATCTCACACACAACCAAAGTTGTGCTCAAAGTTCTCCAAGCCAGGATTCAACAGTACAAGAACCGAGAACCTCCAGATGTTCAAGCTGGATTTAGAAAGGGCAGAGAAACAAGAGATCTAATTGCTGACATCCATTGGATCATAGAAAAAGCAAGAGAGTTCCCAAAAAAGCATCTACTTTATTGACTACGCCAAAACCTTTGACTGTGTGGGTCACAACAAACTGTGGAAAATTCTGAAAGAGATGGGAATACCAGACTACCTTACCTGCCTCCAGAGAAATCTGTATGCAATGCAGGTCAAGAAGCAACAGTTAGAACCAGACATGGAACAACAGACTGGTTCCAAATCCGGAAAGAGTACGTCAAGGCTGTATATTGTCACCCTGCTTATTTAATTCATATGCAGAGTACATCATGAGAAATGCTGTGCTGGATGAAGCACAAGCTGGAATCAAGATTGCTGAGAGAAATGTCAAAACCTCAGATATGCATATGATACCACCCTTATGGAAAAAAGTGAAGAACTAAAGAGCCTCTTGATGAAAATGAAAGAAGAGAGTGAAAAAGCTGGCTAAAAACTCAACAGTCAAAAAAATAAGATCATGGCATCCAGTTGCATCACTTCATGGCAAATAGATGGGGAAACAGTAGAAACAGTGACAGGTTTTATTTTCTTGGGCTCCAAAATCACCACAGATGGTGACTGCAGCCATGAACTTAAAAGATGCATGCTCCTTGGAAGAAAAGCCATGACCAACTTTGACAGCATGTTAAAAAGCAGAGACAATACTTTGCTGACAAAGGTCTGTCTATTCAAGCTATGGTTTTTCCATTAGTCATGTATGGATGTGAGAGTTGGACCATAAAGAAAGCTGAGCACTGAAGAATTGATGCTTTTGAACTGTGGTGTTGGAGAAGACTCTTGAGACTCCCTTGGACTGCAAGGGGATCAAACCAGTCAATCCTAAAGGAAATCAGTCCTGGATTTTCATTGGAAGGACTGATGCTGAAGCTGAAACTCCAACACTTTGGCCACCTGATATGAAGAACTGATTCATTTGAAAAGACTCTGATGTTGGGAAAGATTGAAGGCAGGAGGAGAAGGGGATGACAGAGGATGAGATAGTTGGATGGCATCACTGACTCAGTGGACATGAATTTGAGTAGGCTCCAGGAGTTGGTGATGGACAAGGAAGCCTGGCATGCTTCAGTCCATGGGGTCTTAAAGAGTCAGACATGACTGGGCGACTGAACTAGGAACTATACCAGGTAGCTATTGGTCTTCTGGTACCAGTTTATCAGAGTAAATAAAGTACTATGAAATAAAATCCATTTTTTCCAATCCTCTAGCACATCTTGAGGTATTTTTTGGGAGAAATCTGGGTCTTGGGAAGGTGGAGACTGAATGCAAGGGTCACAGTGGAACTGCTTTTCCTTGAGGTCCAACCTCTAAGTGCTTCCTTAATGTCTGCTCACGGATGTCTCATGCCTTGCTCTCTGTGATGAACCCTTGGATGCCTTGTATATTATTTGTGTTTTTCTTTCTCTACATTCTCCATTGCAGTAATTTCAATATGCACCCAGTTTAAACAAGCTAGAGACCTATTAGTCATCCCTGATGCGTCCAGTTTCTTTACCTGCACATTTACTTCACCAACAAATAGTATTAATTGTGTTAATCAATACATCTTTCAAATATATCTCCTTCCAGTCTTACTGTGATGCCTTCCCAGTGTAAGCCTTTATAATGTCTCTTCTCTTAACTGGTTGATATAATTACATCTTAGCTGGTTTTCTTGCTACTATCTGTGCGTCTATCTACTCTACTGCCAATACTTCAGTGAGGTATCAGCTAATTGTACTCCTAGGCATTTATCCACGGGTAACAAAAACATGTGTCCATGGAAAGAATGGTACAACATTCACAGCAGGTTTTTTCACAATGGCCCTGAATTGGAAAGAATCCAAATGTCTATCTACAAGTTAATTGACAACATATTGTGCATTTATCCAATGGAATACCAATCAGCTAAAAAATAAAAAGGCAAACTATATGCATAGAAATTTATGAATCTCAAAAATAACACGCTGAGTAAAAGCCAAACATAAGAAAAACATAAGAAAGCCAAACATAAGAAAACTGTATGATTTCATGGATATAAACTTTTAGAACAATTAACTAAACAAATTTACGATTAAAAGGTGGCAAGAACAGTCTGTGCATCTTGGGATGGGGAGTGGGTGGTGTTTGACTGGGAGGGGACATGAAGGAACTTCCTTGTAGGAAGTTGGAAGTGTTCTGTGAAAGGAATGTAGATTTCATTTGTCAAAATAATACAGCTCAGATTTATACACTTAATTGTAGTAAATTTTACCTTAAAAAAAAAGGAAACTAGAACTGTGAAAAATAATAAATGTGAGGAGAGTGGAGAGTGGGTGGAAGTATAGATGATTCAAGAATGGCAAAATGCTGATAATTATTGAGGTTGGGTGATGAGTGCTTAGGGGTTCATTATACTATTTTGCATACTTTTTATATGTTTGAAAATTTCCACAATAAAAGGTTATTTGAAAGAATAGGTCAAATCATATCTCTTTGAAGTTTGAAGCCTTTTAATGACTTCTCATCAGACATAGAAAAAAAGCCTAAGTTATATGCTATGATTTATGTGGTCCTGCCCACTTAGCATTCTGAACTCAACATTCAGAAAACTAAGATCAGGGCATCCGTTCCCGTCACTTCATGGCAAATAGATGGGGAAACAATGGAACAGTGACAGACTATTTTCTTGGGCTCCAAAATCAGATGGTGACTGCAGCCATGAAATCAAAAGATGCTTGGTCCTTGGAAGAAAAGCTACGATCAACCTAGAGAGCATATTAAAAAGCAGAGACATTACTTTGCCAACAAAGGACTGTCTAATCAAAGCTATGGTTTTTCCAGTAGTCATGTATGGATGTGAGCATTGGACCATAAAGAAAGCTGAGCGCCGAAGAATTGATGCTTTTGAACTGTGGTATTGGAGAAGACTCTTGGGCTGTGAGGAGATCCAACCAGTCCATCCTAAAGGAGATCAATCCTGAATATTCAGTGAAAGAACTGATGCTGAAGCTGAAGCTCCAATACTTTGGCCACCTGATATGAAGAACTGACTCATTGGAAAAGACCCGGATGCTGGGAAAGATCGAAGGTGGGAGGAGAAGGGGACAACAGAGGATGAGATGGTTGGATGGCATCACTGACTTTATGGACATGAGTTTGAGCAAGCTCCAGGAGTTGGTGATGAACAGGGAAGCCTGGCCTGCTGCAGTCTGTGGGGTTGCAAAGAGTCAGACACGACTCAGCGACTGAACTGACTGCACTTAACTGCTGGCCACCTCCTATCTTCTTCCTCTCTCCTCTCTCACTGTGCTGCAGTCCCACTGGTCCATCTGAGAGATACCTGAGAGTACCAAGATTTTTCCAAAAGCGGGACTTTTGGATCTCTCCTCTCAGTTTTCACAGGATTGTTTCTTCTCATCCTTCAAGTCTTCAAGAAGCACACCAAACTGACATCTGTCTTTTTTCTCTGTCTCCTCATTAGAAGACTGACTCTATAAGGACAGACCTGATGCTGCTCTTAGTTGTCATTTTATGCTGAATTCCTAAAACTGGGCCTTAGTTTCTGTTTTGTGAGTTTGCATGCGCCAGTGAGTGTGTCCTTCAATTACCTCTTCTTGTGGAGCCCTGGAGTGAAGTGTGTCCTTTTATGCTGCTCTGACAGCAATAATTCACAGGCTCTGGGGCTGAGGATGTTGCATTAGTGCAAATGTCAGGTAGGAAGAGACAGCGATCTGGGACATGTTTTAGGGTCTATCTGGCAGATGAGACTGAACTCAAACTCTGTCAGATTTCTCAGATAAGAAAGTATTTGAATGGGATGCCGCTAGTGTGGGTTAATCAGCCCTCCCTTCTGCTGGGCATAATTTAGGAAGAAAGGGTGCTTTTCCCTCCCTGATTTTCCACATTGCTTGGAAGGAGCACTGTTCTGGGAGCTGGGAGTACAAACCTTGCCCACCCTCTGCACTAACAGGCTTCATGTGTGTGTGCTGAGTCGCTTCAGTCATGTCCAACTCTTTGTGACCCTATGGACTGAAGCCTGCCAGGCTCCTCTGTCCATGGGATTCTCTAGCAAGAATACTGTAGTGGGTTGGCATGCCCTCCTCCAGGGGATCTTCCCAACCCAAGGATCGAACCTGCATCTCTTACATCACCTACATTCTTTACTACTAGCACCACCTGGAAGACCAGCAGGCTTCATGGCTCTGGGTAGAGAACAGCCTCTGAGGTTTGATTTCCTTGTACTTTAAAAAGGGTACTCGACCCAATTGTATTCCTTTTTGTGGCCGAGTAATATTCCATTGTGTATATGTATCACATCTTCATTATTCATTCATCTGTTGATGGATATTTAAGTTGATTCCATGTCTTGGCTATTGTAAATACTGCTGCCGTGAACACTGGAGTACATGTGTCTTTTTGAATTATGGTTTTCTCAAGGTATATGCCCAGTAGTGGGTTTGCTATTTGCAGGGCAGGAATAGAGGCACAGATGTAGAGAAAGGACTTGTGGACAGAGGGAAGGGGGAAGGAGGTTGGGACAAATTGCAAGATTAGGACTGACATATATACACCACCATGTGTAAAGCAGATAGCTAGTGGGAAGCTGCTGTATAGCATAGGGAGCTCAGCTCTGTGCTCTGTGATGACCTAGAGGGGTGGGAGGGAGGTCCAAGGGGGAGGGGATATATGTATATATTCCCTGTGGCTCAGCTGCTTAAGAATCTGCCTGCAATGCAGGAAACCTGGGTTCTATCCCTGGGTTGCGAAGATCCCCTGGAGACAGGAAAGCCTACCTACTCCAGTATTCTGGCCTGGAGAATTCCATGAACTGTATCATCCATGGGGCCACAAAGAGTTGGACATGACTGAGCAATGTTCATATAGCTGACTCACTTCATTGTACAGCAGAAACTAACACACAACTTTGTAAATCTATTATACTCCAATTAAAATTTTATAAAGAGTATCCATTGATATCAATGTTTCCCAAGTGAAATCATATTGTAGACCGTGGATGCCTTGAGAGAAGAAAATAGGGAGCAAAGAGGGAAAGGGGTGAGTGAAGTGCAAGCACTGTTGATGAAGCTGAGAAGCAATGGAAATCATTTGGCTAATCGATCCATTATCTGCCGTTAGCAAACTGGACTAGAAAGCATGGAAGATTGTTTACAGAGCTAGTATTCTGTGGAGGGAACATCAGATTTACTCTTCTTTCTTCCTCTGCCAGTCTGCAGCACGTACAGCTCCCTCTGTACAAAGAGATTTGCTTTTTTTTTCTTTCTCTGAGTCCTTACTTTTATTGTCCATTGTCTCCAAGGTTGGCAAATATAACCTCTTGAGGGTGGAGGTCTTATTGGTACTTGAGTCCTTGTCAGAGAGCGACAGAGAAGGGACTTGGGGCAGAGCTGTTGTAGAAGCACATCTACAGCATCCATTCCATCTATCACATTTGTCTTTGACTCATTTGAGTTGCCTGACCTTAAAGGTGGATCGCTTCCAATGCTATGTCTGTGTATGCTGAAGCAGGTAGGATCTGGGACCAGACAGCCTGGGTTGGAATAATTCCAGTCTTCTCACCTCTGCGCTGTTTGACCTTGAATTGGCTACTTAACCTCTCTGTGTCTCAATTGCCTTCTTTTATTAAATCCGTCTGAATTAAATACTATCTGTTGCACAGGGCCATTGGGAAGTTTCTGTGGGATGATGCATATAAAATGTTTAGTGAACGATCTGGTGTGCAGTCTGTACTCAGTAAATGTCACCTATTGTTAATATCACTAATACCGTAGGATGTGGCCCAAATGGTGGTAATCAAGACTTCGACTCTGCTTATAAGCTGGGAAATCTTTTACTTCTCTTCAGATGCTGTATTTATCACCCAAGTAACACACGCAACAACAAACAACCACCCCCAGCTTTGCACATTTAGAGGCCATAATGGCATGAGGTACCCACCAGCTAAGACCCGGGAGCCTATTTCCATTGTCTTCAGCACAGGAGCTCTTAGAAGGTCTCATTTTTATGAGTGTGTAAAATGCCTTGTGGACACATTAAACTTAATATATGATTATAATAACAACAGAGCCTCCAGTCTGAGATAGAGGCAGCAACCCAGGGAGAACGAAATTCAGAGGCATAAAACATGGAAAGGAAATGTTATTTCACAGGGGTTGAGTGGTGGCTGAGACATGAAGGGAAGGGGAATAAAGGGCAGGGAGTGTGGTGAAGAGTTGGAACAGTAAGCCCCGCATAAAAGTTTTATCCACCCCAACCTGGGGCTGGCACATGAGAATTAAGTATAAAATTGGAATAAGCATGAGAGAAGAAGATGGAGGGGAGGAGAAGGGAGAGGAGATGAGGCATAGAAAAGTGAAGTTATAACTCTTGGGCATATACCTGGAGAAAATCATAATTTGAAAAGATGTATGGACCCCCAGCGTTCATTGCAGCACTGTTTACAATAGCCAGGACATGAAAGCAACCTAAATGTCCGTCAATAGAGGAATGGATAAAGAAGATATGCCATATATATGATGGAACATTACTCAACCATAAAAAAGAGCAACGTAATGCCATTTGCAGCAACATGAATGAACCCAGAAATTGTCATACTGAGTGAAATAAGTCAGACACAAGAAGACTAATACCATACGATATTGCTTATATGTGGAATCTAAAGAAAGGGTACATATGAACTTATTCACAAAAGGAGTCATGGATATAGAAAACAAACCTTTGGCTATGGTGGGGAGAAGGGAGAGAGAGGGATAAATGGGAGATTGGGACTGACATATACATATTGCTATCTATAAATAGATAAATAATAAGGACCTATTCACAGGGACCTCTACTCAGTACTCTGTAATGACCTCTATGGCAAAATAATCTCAAAAACAGTGAATATGTATCTGTAACTGATTCAGTTTGCTATACACCAGAAACTAACACAACATTGTAAATCAACTATACTCCAATAAAGTTAAAAAAAAAAAGAAAAGTGAGATTAGAGGCAGAGGTAGACCTAGGGATGGGTGAACAGTTGTGCTGGGTAGTCTCAGAAAGTGGTTGTGGGGATGCTGGGGAGGTGATAGACACCTTATCTGTGGGGTCCAATGTGCTTGATTTACAGCCCAAAGTTTGGATTAGGACTATCACAGTCACTGCCATTCTCTGTGTAGACTCTGTGTAGATTTACAATGAACAGTCTTTTAGGGGGCTTTTGGGCTTTTGGGAGGATTCTGGTGACAGTATATCTGAGCAACAGGAATGATGTCTATAGAGGGAAAGTGTCAGCATTTTGGTCTTTGAGATTCTAAAACTGAGGATAAAGGATGGTGGTTAATACCACATGCAGAGACAGTAGTAGAGTTTCAAGTGGTTCAAGGCTCAGAGGCAGCGAGGTCTGGAAGGGTCAGTAGGAGTTTACTAGCCGAAAGGCTGGGTTAGGCATTTTCCCCCTTATAAGGAGGCTTGGCTTTTGCACAGAACTATTTGCTGCCAGTGAATGAATGAATAATGAACAAATGAATGAATGAGTTGAGAATGAGAATGAGAGCACGACCTATTCACCCAGTTTTGTTCTCTTAATCCTGAGAAAGACATTTACATAACCAAGAGCCAAAAGTTTCTCAGGGCAATGGTATTATTCAAATTTAATGCAGATTTCCAGCCACAGAAGGAATAATCAGCACATACACACACACACACAAATGTGTGCTCACATCCTATCCAGAAAATACTAAATATTTTAAAATTCATCCTGAGGATTCCAAACTTTCTGTGGATTAAGCTTCCTCTTTCATTCCTTTCAACTTAGAGGGAAGACAGTCACCTTAACCTCTAGGGAATGAACTTCCAATTTGTTCACTTATTAATTTACCATGTATTCATTGAGGTGCTTGCTCATTAAGTGTCAGGCATTGTATCAGGTTCAGGAAATCCAAAAATGAAGGAGATAAGAACCTTCCCGTTCACAGGACACCCAGGTTTTTAGGAAGAGTGTATCTGCATAATCACAAACTAACTGATAATTAGTCCTTACTCACATAGATCTTTACAGTTAACAGGGTGATTTCACATACATCGTCGTCTCTGATCCTTAGACCCTCAATCCCATTTTACAGGCAAGGAAATTGAGTCAGACAGAGGGAGGCTGTGAAACCCAAGATGAGCAGCTTATAAGTGGCAGAGCTAGGACCACCCACGTGTTCTGATAACAGAGCCTCTGCGTTTCCCATCACTCAGGGAGTGTTGTAGGCTGCCAGGCTCTGGCGCTGGTGTAATGTTTGGATTCACTAGAGGGAGATGAGCTGAGGGGATTAGAGAGAAGCCTCACGTTGCCAGCTTGCCTGATGCCATGAAGCTCCTCTGAGAAAGGGATTAGTCGTGATGCTGCTAGTATAAAGCAAAATTTCGCTCCTCTGCTGTTCTCAGGAATTTGACTTTTCTGGATAAAGAGTTTCAGAAAAGAGATTGCACAAAATGAGGAGTGTGTCTTTCCCTGAATCAGTAGTAGAGAGAGCAGGTTTGATTCATGAGAGTAAATGCCCATCTGTAGGCTTCCCTGGTGGCTCAGTGGTAAAGAATCCACCAGCCAATGCAGGAGACATGGGTTTGATCCTTGGTCCAGGAAGATACCACATGCCGCGGGGCAACTAAACCTGTGCACCCAACTATTGAGCCTGTGTCTAGAGCCCGTGCTCTGCACCAAGAGAAGCCATGGTAATGAGAAGCCCAGGCACTGCAACTGGAGAAAAGTCCATGCAGCAAGGAAGACACAGCACAGCCAAAAATAATACATAAATAAATAAATACATCATATAAAATAAAAATGTCCATCCACAAGCCCCAGTCACAATGCATCTCATCTGAACCGGGAATCCAAGCATTTTACAGGCTGCCCTCCCCTGGAAATAGGAGGAGCTGACTGATGGAGTTCTACACATTTTTTCATGTGTGTGCAATCATGAACACAACTCACATGTGCTCCCAGGTCATCTGAAAGCTACTTGAAGTTGGAGAGATGGATTCATACTTGCTCTTATGTCTTTGGTCAAGAGTTTCCTTCCTGACCAAAGACATAATCATTTAGTCGCTCAGTCGTGTCCCACTCTTGCAACCCCAGGCACTGTAGCCGTCCAAGCTCCTCTTTCTATGAGATTTCCCAGGCAATAATACTGGAGTGGGTTGCCCTTTCCTTCTCCAAGGGGGCTTCTCTGGTGGCTCAGTGGTCAAGAATCTGCCTGCCAATGCAGGAATGCAGGTTCAATCCCTGGGTCAGGAAGATCCCCTGGAGAAAGACATACTAGGTACTCAATAAAAGTCTTTTATGTTTAGTGAAATAGGAACTAAAACTGGATTGGTTTTAGGAAGATTAAAATTCCTAAGTGGGCAGGAATTTTTCCAACCCAGAGCAAGTCTACAGGCCTCTGACATCTGAGCTCTGTATTCTGTTATTCAGACTAAACAGAGGTTACTCAAGGATTCTCTGTAGCCAAGCAACCTTGTGAGTGACTGCATCAGCCCTCATACCCAAGAAGAAGGCCATTTGACAGTTTCATTATATGTACATGTTACAGACCTGGCTTTTCCCCCATGCATGCAACTAAAATTGTGAAAAATAGCTCCGTTTTCTGCCCTTTTCTGATCTGGTGATGAGTAATCTGTCCTGCTATTTACACATTTTCTAGCAGTCATAATGTCCTGTCTGACAAGGAAAGGAGCTGAGTTACATTCTCCCCTTTGTCTTTTTGAATCCATTCTTTGCCTTCGAGGGCTCAGGCCCACAGAAAGGTTACAGTGCTCAGTTTGCAGATGGGGGTCCAGAGTCTAATCATGATGCTGCAGAATCCTTTCAATACCTTTGCTTATTTGAGATACTTCTACCTGATTCTCATCTGTGTCAGATGCTTTTCTGTGGGCAGAACACTGTTGGGTGCTGGAGACTCAGATAGTTGGGGTCTCGACTTCGCTCTCATAGTTCAGAGAGCTAAACAGAGAATCTCACTATGGGAAAACACAGTGCTGTTTAAGGTTAAAAATGATCACAGAAGAGGAAATAATTATGCGTATGGGGCTGATTTTCTGGAGGTTATCAGCATGGGATTCCTGGAAGAGGCAAATTCTCTACTGTGTTTGAAAGGGTGAGTTGAATTGATCAGATGAATAAAGGTTGGGAGGAACTGTGTGCTTTATATGGGTATGAAATATTATGATGGGTTGGATGGAGGAGGGACAGTTTAGGATTGTCCAACTGTCGGATCCGACTAGGGGACTGGAAGAACAGTGTTATCGATGTGTGAGTCCTGCTGGGGGTCGTGGGTTTGCTCCTGCAGGAGTGGGAGGCAAGGGAGAGGTAGGAAGTGGGGAAGGATGGCGTGGGGGAGTGTGGAGGGATGACCGGAGGAGGGTGAGATGTAGAGCAGGAGACAGTCCTCTGCCAACTCATCTGTCCCTGGGGTGTAGGGGCTGAAACCGCAGACCATCTGGATCTTAGGTCCAGCTAAAGATGGCTCTCCCACCACCCTGAGGTTTCCTCTTGCCAAAAGCTATTGCCTATGAAAATATTTACCCTAGCATTTTCCTAAATAGCTTTCCTCTCTTGAAACATCACAGGGCACGATGCTCTCATTAGGAGGGACAATTCTGGCCACACAGTCTCTTTTCTAGAATTATTTAAAGTGGATTGAATTTTCACATAGAATTGGAGTCCCCAAGTGCATTGGAAGTGTGCTAAGTAAGTGTATCTAAAACCAAAAAAAAAAACATTGGGTTGGCCAAAAACTTCATTCAAGTTTTTCTGTACCATCTTCTGGAAAACTCAAACAAACTTTTTGGCCAACCCAATAGAATGATGTCCATGGTGCTGCTGGTGAAAACAGCAACGACGTGTCATCTCTTAACTGGACAGCATCCTGATGGAAGAGTGCATTCACTTACAGCATCCTCACCTTCACCCACAGCCTCCGTGACAACTCTTGCAAGCCAGGAGGGAAAGGAGTGATGCCCCAGACCTACAGGTGATGAAATTGAAACAGCGCAGTTAAATAACACACCCAAAGTCACTTAGCTGTTAATGCCAGAGCTGGGACTCAAACCCAGGTCTTCTGATTTCACATCTATGTACTGAATGGTAGGACTTTAAAAGGGGTTACAGGATGATAGAGGGGTGGGCAGACTTAGCAGCAGCGGTGGAAATAAATGAAATTGAACATCTAGGGTTCGTTCCATTACGGTCTCCTCTTGGAAGCTGTATAATCCAATTTCTTCATTTTAAAATTGAGGATTCTTGAACTCAAAGAGGAGACATCATGTGTTTGAGGTCATGCATGTTGGTAAGTTTTGAGTTTATTTCTTTGAACCAAGCTGGGGAAGTGTATAGAAAAATAATGTAGCAAGTTCAGGAGAGAGAATGGCAAGGAGACCTCAAAATCATGACGTTGGGGAACAGCTAAGGACATAAGGAAGATTTATCTGGCAGGCGAGTTATCTCAGGACAGATATGTAGTTAGACATGCTGTATGTGGCCCTGAGGAGGGTCCACAAATCAAAACGTGGACACTCCTGATGGATGGACTTGGATTCACTGTAAGGAAAAGCTTTCTAGGAGTGACTGACATCTAAAACCAGACCTGTTACATGGACACATGGTGAGTTTCCTGTTTTTGGAAGGATTCAAAACCTTCGTGGGGATACTATGTAAGACGTAAGCATGACTTGAGGTTGTAAAATGGCTCTTTCTAACCTGAAAAATCCCAGATTCTCACCTATTATTCATTGATTTATTAGAATATAAGCTCACTCCAGGGGCTTCCCCAGTGGTGCTGGAGATAAAGGACCTCCCAATGCAGGCGACATAAGAGACACAGGTTCGATCTCTGGGCCAGGAAGATCCTCTGGAGGAGAGGGTGGCAACCCATTCCAGTATTCTTGCCTGGAGAATCCCATGGACAGGGGAGTCTGTCAAGCTCCATAGGGTTGTAATGAATCAGAATGAATGAAGTGATTTAGCACACACACACGCAAACTCACTCCAACTGGGGACCATGCTTGTTCCTTTTTTTTATATATATATTTTATTTATTTATTGGGCTGTGCTGGGTCTTAATGTAATAAGATGTAATATAATGTGCATGAATCATCCCCAAATCATCCTCCCACTCCCGACCTGTGGAAAAATTGTTTTCCACAAAACCAGTCCCTGATGCATAAAAGGTTGGCAACAACTGCATTAATGCATGGGCTTCCCTGGTGGCTCAGCTGGTAAAGAATCCACCTGCAATGAAGGAGATCTGGGTTCTATCCCTGGGCTGGGAAGATGCCCTGGAGAAGGTAACAATTACCCACTCCAGTATTCTGGCCTGGAGAGTTCCGTGGACAGCTACAGTCCACAGGGTTGCAAACAGGCAGACACAACTGTGTGTATTCTGTTCATACACATAGTAGGTGGTCATTAAATATATGCTGAATACATAGCTGTCTGTCTGTATAAGTGAGCAGTCCTGGTAATCGTCAGACTGGGAGCTGATTCAGTTTAGGGGGACCATTAAGAGCATGGGCTTTGAGGCCCTGAAGACTTCAGTGTAAAGATCAACTCTACCACTTTTTAGTTTTAAAACATTGTTTAATATCTCTGACCTTTAGTTTTCTAATGTGTAAGAATGGGGGCAATAATTATGACCTGAAAGATTTGTTCTAAGGACTCAGTAAGGTAGCATAGATAAACTGTGCAATTCAATGGCTGGCAGAGAGGGTTTTCAAAAATTAGCTGTTTATGAATATTGAAGGGGGATTTGAATTGTGTGTGCAGTTTATCTGGGAGTAAATCCTATAGACACTGAGCTGGATAAGGGATGCTGACCCCTCAAGCCTGGAGAAATGACTTGAGTCTGCTTCTCTTCAACAATAAAACACAACACAATCACCCATGAAAAAAAGGTATTAGCCACACAGGAGTTTTTGCTCTTGTAAGCCCCAGATGCTGTGTTTCCCATTCAGAACTACACAAAGCCCGTTTGTTTCCATGGTTTTCCATCTCTGGTCCTTTGAGTGAGAGTAGGGATGGGGAGAGTGGGGAGAGTGGGGAGAGGAGGGAAGCACCAAAAATAATCGGGCATTTTTAGATGAAATTTTATTCTTTCGTGTTGGGAACCGAGCTGGTCTGGAGCCTGTGTTTGAGAGACACCTGCATGGACTCAGCCAACCAGCATTGGCTAATTCCTGGGACAACACAGGCCATGACAATGAAAGGTCTTTGTAACAGTAGATTTTCAGTGATCTGTTTTTCTCAGGTCCTGCTTTTCAGTACCTGAAGTCCCTAACCCTCAGCCAGGTCTCGAGCTATTGGTGCTGGTCCTGGTAAGGTTGTATGTCTGCAGCTTTCATAACTGGGACCTGTTCTGATTATCTGTTGCTGTGAAAATAAATAAATAAACTGCCCAAAGCATAGTGACTTAAAGCAATACCCATTTATTTACTCATGAATTGCTGTACCAGGCAGGACCCAGCTGGATTTCTGCTCGTCGTATCTACCCATGTGGCTGCAGTCATTTGTATACTCCTTTGGGCTTGGAAACCTAAGATGCCTTCCTTCACACGTGTATTGCCTCTGCTAAGTTGGCTAGGACAACCAGGGGCTCACAGGCTCCTCTGTCTCCCCATTTGTTCTCTTGACCTCAGGAAGTGGCTCAGGGCTCCAAGGGGGCTGAGATGGGAGCTTTCTGGTCTCCAAGAGTCCGGACCCCACAATGGCATTGTCACTCCCTTCGCATTCTGTGGGAAAAAGCAATTCACAAGATAGTCGAGACTCAAAAGGAGACATGAATTCTTGATGGGAGGAGTATCCTGTGTATTCAGGGATATAAAGAATGGCCAGTGACCTTGCTGACATAGAAACTCCCCCAGTCCTCCCTCGATGCTCTTCTCACATCCAAGGCCAACCCTGCTTTCAGATAGTGTAAATTCATCCTTGCTGATGTCCTGCTCAGTGACCCTTGGAGCTTCACTTCTGAGTACTCTATGGTCTCTTCCATCCCCTCATTGGTAGCAGACCAAGTAGGAGTCCACAGTGAGGAAGCAGCTTGCCCAGAGGCACATAGATGGACTGGAGCCGTGGGACTGGGACCTACTCCTCCCAACTCCGCATTCCGTGGCAGTTTTGCAGTCAACTTCCTGGGAAAGACGGAAGGTCAGTGAGCCCAAGATGGAGTTCCAGGACAGTCTCAGGAAGCAGAAATAAGGCTCTTATCTTGGTCTTCATCTAAGAGTGTTAGTTCCTCTAGAACAAGCTGCTCTAGCATCTGTCTGGGTGTCTGACAGCTCAGAGCAGCTGTGGCTTGCTTTGCTATGAGAGGGGAGATGTGCTTCAGGAATAGGACCCAATGAGTCTGGTTGTGAAGTGGGACAGGGTGATGAACATGGCAGGGCCTGCTTGGAGGCGGGGTGGTTTTCCCTGCTGCGATGGTGGCTAAGGCAGTGTTGTGTGGATTCTCAGGATCTAGAAGAAAATTATAAACGATGACTTCCTCATTCACCCTGATCCACAGTCTCATTACCTTGTTGGCACCCCACTCCAGTACTCTTGCCTGGAAAATCCCATGGACGGAGGAGCCTGGTGGGCTGCAGTCCATGGGGTCGCACAGAGTCGGACACGACTGAGTGACTTAGCAGCAGCAGCAGCAGTCATTTCAGTTGTGTCCAACTCTGAGACCCCATGGACTGTAGCCCACCAGGCTCGTCTGTGCATGGGATTCTCCAAGCAAGGTTGCCATTTCCTTCTCCAGGGGATCTTCCCAACCCAGGGATCGAACCCATGTCTCCTGCATTGGCAGGCGGGTTCTTTACTGCTGAGCCACCAGGAAAGCCCAGTCTCATTACCTACTTTGTATCAAAATACTTTGAGCACTTTGAGAATCTTACCCTTGTCTGGCTTCCTGTCTGGCTGTGAGCTCCCTGAGGGCAGGGACTGCAGTGGTGTTCATCTTTGGACCTTCCTGTGCATCTCAGGACAGATTGAATAAATGGCTGAGAACTGTGGAAAGGTCAGAAAAAAAGTAGTGGCCCAAGAGGAAGGCCCGGCTCAGTTGGCAGGACTTTGTGGCTGAGCACAACTCACCTGCTTAAAAGTGCATAGAGGCTCCTAGCCATATGCTGGAACACTACTCTTCCAACCTGACATGGTCTGCTAAAGGCCACGTCCTCCAAGGCCTCCCGAAGTGGACGCAGGGTGCAGAGGCCGACAGACAGTTTGAATTTCCCTTTCTGAGTCTCTTCCTGGCTCCCTTCAGCTAAGGCTCCCCTCCTCCGACTCCAAGGAGGTGTGCAGATCAGCTTCAGGAACTGGGATGAAAGCTCACCCCACTCAGGGACCCAGCCAGGAACGCTTGGCCCCTTTGGAAATGGGGCCCTTCTTGCCCCACTCCCCTCTCTGCCTCTGAACCTGTCACATCCTATTTGCAGCCCTGGAGATTAAAGACAGAAATTTGACTTTTTAATTTTATTATTCTTGTTCTCCCTTCCTGCTTCATTAGAACCATGTTATTGGGCTGAAAATACTGTGTGTGAATGATGCTCTGAGGCCCATCTGGAAGCCTGGATTCTCTGGGGATATAATTACGCTAAGCGACACTCACCAGGGACACTCACCAGGGATGGCGTCATTTCACTCCTACCTGGGCATCCTCGGCAGCCTGTCCCTTGGTTGTTGGAGCGGGACTGGCTGCTGCTGCCCCTTTTGGCCTTCTTCTTGGTGTGTGCGTGTTTTCATGGGTTTGACCCACTTTCATTTTGCCGGAGCTGTTGTGATAATTTACTGCATCTTTGTGTGTCCTCAGCAGGGAGGGTATGCATGCCTTTGAAGTAGTAAAAGGTCACCCATAACCGAAGAGAAAATGCCGCTGCAGGTGAGGCGGAGCCTTAGCACTATGTGCCTCTCCACCCCCAGGCTTAGGGCTTGACCCACTTCTGCTTCCACAGCTAGACAGGGGAGGGAGCCTCACCTGGACAGAGGGCACTGGGTTCTTGGTTCCAGCCCTGTCGGAAGGCAGAGGGCCCAGAGACATCATACCAGGACCCAAACCGCACCCAGGCTTTGGTCCACGCTCTAAGAAGTGTCTTAACTCCTGGGAGCCTCGGCTTTCCCCTCTAGGGAAGGAAACCAACACCCTTTTCCTGGCATATCTCTTGAATGCTTGTGAGAAATCATTGCATTACTGAACAGGAAAGTGTTTTGTGTTCATTCAAACACATGCTGGAGACCCCAAGGGCTGTGCTTGGGTGAACAGGGTTCTCATTCTTGCCAGGATTGCCACCTTGCAAACCGTAAATTATGAAGCATGAAACAAATGCAAAGTTGTAAAAATGTATATTTTTGAATTCATTTTGCATATGCAGGATGAGGAAAATTCCTGCCAAGCAGGAAGTGCCCAGGTGAACACTCCTAGGTGCACAACCTCAGCCACCCTTTTTCCTTGTTCCTGATCACGTTATTGCTTGCCCCCATCCCACTCCATCCCCCCCCCCGATCCCCAGCCCCTTATCTTCTGCCCTCTCCCCGAAACTGACATGACATTGTAAAGCATTATACTCCAGCAAAAAAAAATTAAAAATCTGCTATAAAGATATGTGTTGTACACTCAAAAAAAAATCTTATTTATTAAAGCAAAGCTTGCATATAGAAAAATGGAGAAACCATACGTCTACAGTTTTAATGCATCATCACAAGAGGACACAGACATACATAAATCATCGAGAGCAGGGAATCCAGTATCACCAGCATCCCAGGAGCTCAACCCTGTCTTCATTTCCTTTCTTTCTCCCTAAAAGTCACCAATCCCTTGCGTGTGTGCATGCGTGCTCAGTCGCTCAGTCATGTCCAACTCTTTGTGACTCTATAGACTGTAGCCCTCCAGGCTCCTCTGTCCATGGGATTTTTCAGGCAAGCATACTGGAGTGGGTTGCCATTTCCTCCTCCAGGGGATCTTCCTGACCCAGGAATTGAATCTGCTTCTCCTGTGTCCCCTGCATTGGTAGGCAGATTTTTTACCACCTGGGAAGCCCACTACTCTTCAAATGTATACTATTTTTAGATCTGTTTTTAAGCTTTCTACATGCTGTACATCCTTTTGTACCTAACCTACATTGTTGTTCCTTATTTGTGAGATGCTCCATGCTGCTGCCTGTGACCGCACTTTGTCGTTACTGTGTAGTATTCTGTCACAGGAATGTACCCACATTTATTAATTCTACCGTTGATAGACATTTATACGATTTTCAGTTTGAGGCTATTATGATTAAAGCTGCTGTAAACATTCTTGTCCATGTCTTCAAAAACCAGATTTGCTGAGTTCTAATTGGTGTAAATTATCAATAAATGGCACATATTTCAAGTGTACAATTTGACAAGTTTTCACACATTAATGATTCATATGTATAAAATCAGTGTGTGTGTATCTATATATGTGTGTATGTGATGAAAACATCACAGCCATCAGGAGATTGAAGATATTTATAGTCCCACCCCTCTCAAAGTTTCCTCATGTCCTGTAGTAATTCCTCTCTCCTGTCCACCCACTGCCAGGCAACTGCTGGTCTGCTATCCCCATATATTAATTTGCAGTTTCTTGAATGTTATATAGATCGGTCAGTTCAGTTGCTCAGTCATGTCTGACTCTTGGCGACTCCATGGACTGCAGCATGCCAGGCTTCCCCGTCCATCACCAACTTCCGGAGCTTGCTCAAACTCGTGTCCATCGAGGCAATGGTGCCATCCGAACATCTTATCCTCCGTTGTCCCCCTCTCCTCCTTCCTTCAGTCTTTCCAAGCATCAGAGTCTTTTCCAATGAGTCAGTTCTTCCCTTCAGCATCACTCCTTCCAATGAATAGTCAGGGTTGATTTCCTTTAGGATTGACTAGTTTGATCTGCTTGCTGTCCAAGAAACTCTCAAGAGTCTTCTCCAACACAACATTTCAAAAACATCCATTCTTCAGCACTCAGCTTTCTTTATGGTCCAAATCTCATATGCATAAGTTACTACTGGAAAAACCATGGCTTTGACTGTGAAGTAATGTCTCTGCTTTTGAATATGCTGTCTAAGTTGGTCATAGCTTTTCTTCCAAGGAGAAAGCATCTTTTAATTTCATGGCTGCTGTCACCATCTGCAGTGATTTTGGAGCCCAAGAAAATAAAGTCTTTCACCATTTCCATTGTTTCCCCATCTATTTGCCTTGAAGTGATGGGACTGGATCTTTGTTTTTTGAATGTTGAGTTTTAAGCCAACTTTTTCACTCTCCTCTTTCACTTTTATCAAGAGGCTCTTCAGTTCCTCTTCACTTTCTGCCATAAGGGTAGTGTCATCTGCATATCTGAGGTTATTGATATTTCTCCAGTTTGTGCTTCATCCAGCCCAGCATTTCGCATGATGTACTCTGAATGTAAGTTAAATAAGCAAGGTGACAGTATACAGCCTTGACATACTCCTTTCCCAACTTGGAACCAGTCCATTGTTCTATGTCCGGTTCTAACTGTTGTTTCTTGACCTTCATACAGATTTCTCAGGAGGTAGGTAAGGTGGTCTGGTATTCCTATCTCTTTCAGAATTTTTCACAGTTTGTTGTGATCCACACAGTCAAAATCTTTAGTGTAGTCAATGAAGCAGAAGTAGATAGTTTTCTGAAATTCTCTTGCTTTTTCGATGATCCAATGCATGTTGGCAATTTGATCTCTGGTTCCTCTGCCTTTTCTAAATCCAGCTTTAACATCTGGAAGTTCTCAGTTCACGTACTATTGAGGCCTCACTTAGAGAATTTTGAGCATTACTTTGCCAGCATGTGCTGCTGCTGCTGCTGCTAAGTTGCTTCAGTCGTGTCCGACTCTGTGCACCCCCAGAGATGGCAGCCCACCAGGCTCCCCCTCCCTGGGATTCTCCAGGCAAGAACACTGGAGTGGGTTGCCATTTCCTTCTCCAATGCATGAAAGTGAAAACTGAAAGCGAAGTCGTTCAGTCGTGTTCTACTCTTCGTGACCCCATGGACTGCAGCCTACCAGGCTTCTCCATCCATGGGATTTTCCAGTCAAGAGTACTGGAGTGGGGTGCCATTGCCTTCTCCGTTGCCAGCATGTGAGATGAGTGCAATTGTGCGGTAGTTTGAGCATTCTTTGGCATTGCCTTTCTTTAGGATTGGAATGAAAACTGACCTTTTCCAGTCCTATGGCCACTGCTGAGTTTTCCAAATTTGCTGGCATCTTGAGTGTAGCACTTTCACAGCATCATCTTTTAGGAATTGAAATAGCTCACCCGGAATGGAACTCATATAATGTGTACTGATCTTTGTCTAGATAATTGCCCTTAGGGTAATTATTTTTAGATGTATTCCTATTGATGTTTGTGTGTGTGTGTTTGAGTGTTCATAGTTGGTCTCTCTTTTTCTTTTAATCCTCTAGTAGAACTCCATTTTCTGGATATACCACAATTTGCTTACCATTCCCATGTTAAAGTCTATTTGGGTTGTTTCCAATTTGGGGCTATTACAATTCAGTTGCTCATTTGTGTCTGACTCTGCGATCCCATGGACTGCAGCATGCCAGGCTTCCCTGTCCATCACCAACTCCCAGAACTTGCTCAGACTCATTACAGTTTGTGGCTGTTAAAGCTGCTATGAATATTTCTTACTAGTCTTTTGGGACATATGCTTTCATTTTTACTAGATAAAAATGACATCAGATGGAGTTGTTATGAGCTCCATCTCCCTTGATTTTCAGCTGGGCCTAATGATAGGTGTAGGTTTAAATTTTCAGAAACTACTAGTTGGTTCCAGAGTGGTTATGCCATTTTCTATTCCCACCAGCAGCATACGAAAGTTCTAATGGCTGCCCATCCTCACCAACACTTGTTATGCTTAGTTTTCTTAATTGAAACGATCACAACATTGATAATTGGCTATGTTGTTGTTCAGACATGAAGCCGTGTCTGATTCTTTGTGACCCCATGGACTGCAGCACGCCAAGCTTTCCTGTCCTCCACTATCTCCCAGAGTTTGCCTAAGTTCATGTGCATTGAGTCGGTGATGCTATCTAACCATAATCAGCTGTGCTACAGTATAAAATAGAATGTTTTAAAAAATAAATATTCTGATGACTATGCAGTAGGTTCTTGCTGTGATTTTTCCTGACCCGTCTCTACTATGGACGGTGTTGAGCACACTTTCGTGACTGCTCATGAACATGTGGACACACTTCTGTCGAGCATTTGCCTGGGAGAAGAGTTCTTTGGTCACAGGGGACATGATCAGATTGATGTTGAAAAGATCGACTAGAGGGAGCAATGTGGAATGCAGGCAACCCCCCAGGAGACTGAAGTATTTATTGTTTTCTTCCGTTTGTTCCTTTCTGTCTTCTGGTGCCCTGCATTCTAAACAAATTATAAGCTCCTGAAAAACTATAAAAAGCATTCCAACTCTTTATTTTCTCCTTCACACCAAATGGTTTCCCATTTGGGAGGAGGGAGCCCTAACCTGTTTTGATGATCACCCATGTTCTCTGTCCCTTTCCCTGTCTTATATCATTTTTGCTTTTGGCACCTTAGGAGGAATGGTAGCATCCCTGTATCCCAGCTAAAGATCTGAGGCTCTGGGAAATGAACAATTCCCCAGGCTCTTGGAGCTGAAAATCAAGGGAGATGGAGCTCATAACAACTCCATCTGATGTCAGAGTTCTCATTCTCTCTCATGTGTGCCTTGTCTGCCTTTTACCATACTGCGTTTCAGGACTTCAGGGAGACACAGCTGAGTGAGCAAATGGTGGAGCATCTGAGGATTCTGCTGAGAGGCTCTCCTTCTGCATCAGGATGGTTGGTTGGTTCCATACTCAGAGGCTCTCCTGGGCTCTCCCTCCAGTTTATTCTTCTGCCTTCAACCCAGGATGGTTGGGACAGAATCCCCAATAGTCACATTAGTCCAGCACTTGGAACCCTAAAAGATGCCTCGTCAACTCCACTCACTGTGGCCCACATTCAGCTCTTGGGTTGTGATTTCTTCCTCTGACTCTGCAGAGTACCTTAAGCTCCCCTTTCTTATTCAGCAACCCCCCATCCTGACCCCTGCTCCCAGTTAGAGCCTAGCTTTGTGCTTCACATATGGTAGCCCCATTTGGTATTTGTCATTGTTGTAGGTCTCTGTTTTCCCACTTCCTCTTTAGTCCCAGTTGCCTCTTGGAAAGACCAGCATTTGAATCTCAGCCCTGTCATGTAGCGGTTTCAGGCTCCTCTACAAATTACTTCCTCTCTCCGACACGCTTCTCTATCATCTGTGAAATGATAAAAATAGCAGTAGCTCCGTCTTTGGATAATTGTGGCAATTGTATGATGAGGAGCTTATGGTGTTAATTAACTCTTGCTATGTTTTGGTTACTGTTGGTATGTCAAGTCTTCCTTAACCTAACTTGCCTTCTTCAGTTATGGCAGGAATCCATCAATTCTAGAAGAATGAGAGGTGTGGCTGGGGAGGGCAGGAGATGAGGAAACTGGATGCTACTCCTGAAGTCCTGAAGCTACTCTTCCAGGTTCATGGTTCTCATCTGTTGCACCATGTGATGGAGAAAACTCATGTTGCAAAGCCCAATGATGAAGGCTCTGCTACCATACCCTTGGGCAAGTTGCCTTACTCTAACTCTTGATGACTAAGTGAGATCAAAAATTTGGGTATTAAAACAGTACCTGGCCCACAGGCAGCCTTTGAAGAATGCTCATTGAGCCACCTCTCCCTGCTGGTCCCCTTTGACAAAATCTAATTTGCACAGATGGTGTTAACTTATATAGTAGGCACTTGGAAATGTTGAATGGATGGATGATGGATGGATGGGTGAGTAGATGGACTGATCAACAAAGATGGCTGAAAGTGGTGACGGAAGGATGGTATAGATTTTGAAGAGCAAGGCAGAAGGACATGACACCCAATTAAAACGTGAACTCTGTCTTGGGCCAATATGCAGATGCTCTTGAGAAGCCCTCACAGCTTTCATGCCATAGGGGATCTGTTTGAAATGCTGTCGTTTTCTTTGCCAGGCTCCTTGCAGATAGATACTAGTCAGAGAGCAGCATCATGAAGGAAGAAGCTAAGTGAATGGGGTTTGGGCGCTGGAGGCAGATTATGCTCTGAGTCAGGCATCCAGATACAGTGGAATAAGAGCAGGCTCACCACTACTTATATGAACTTGGGGAGAATCCTTCTGTTTCCCTGAATCTCAGCTATTGCATCTTGAGAATGGGATGATCAAATCTACCTAGAAGGATCTATTTTGTGGAATATTTTAGTGCACTTGAGCTGCCATAACAAAATACCATAGATTGGATAGCTTAAACAACAGAAATTTATTACTCACAGTTCTAGAGGCTAGAAGTGTAAGGTCAAAGCTGATTTGGTTTCTGATGAGAGCTCTCTTCCTGGCTTGCAGATGGCTGCCTTCTTGCTCTATCATCACAGGGCTGGGAGAAAGAAAAAAAAAATTTCTCTTTCTAGCCTCTTCTTAAAAGGCCACAGTCCTATTAGACTAGGGCCCCACCCTTATGACCCCATGCAACCTTAACTATTTCCTAAAGCCTTGCATGGATACTCAATCACTCAGTCATGTCCGACTCTCTGTGATCCCATGGACTGCAGCCCGCCAAGCTCCTCTGTCCATGGAATTTTTCAGGCAAGAATACTGGAGTGGGTTGCTATTCCCTCTTCCAGGGGTTCTTCCCAACTTGGGGATCAAACCCGAGTCTCCTATGTCTCCTGCATTGGCAGGTGGATTCTTTACCACTGAAAAGCCAAAGCCCTTACCTATCTCCAGATAGAGTCATGTTAGGGTTTGTCAGCATATACATTTTGGTGGGACACAGTTCAGTTCATAGGACAGAGAATACATGGGATGCTTGTTACAAATATGCTTCATGAGCTATGAAGAGCTATACCCTTTTGATCATGGGAGGTAGTCATCATTTTTTAAATTTTGGTGTTGTGAGACCTTCCTCAGAGTACCCATTTATTCATGTAACAATAGTTATTGAGTTCCTACTTTGTGCCAGGTATCATTCTAGACACTGGGCTGGCAGCAATAGAGAAAAGATTTAAAAAAAAAAAAATCCTCGTCTTTATAGAGCTTACCTTCTAGAATGCAGGCAACAAAACACAGATAAATAAAATATATAATTTATAAGATGGGAACAGTCATATGGAGGATGATAAAGCAAAGAAGGGTGGTTCAGAATAGTAGGGAATAGTTTGCATTTTAAGTAGAGGGTGTTCTGGGAGCACCTGGTTGGAACAAAGACTTTAACACAAGGAGGGAAGAAGTGAGTCACGTGACTATCTGAGAAAAGGATTACAGGCAGAAGATAGACCCTGTGCAAAGTCCCTGAGGTAGGAAAGTGCTGGGTATATTTTGGGGAAAGCAGTGAGAGCTGAACAGCCAGAGCTGAGTGGGTGGAGAGAGTGGGGAAGATGGAGTCAGTTTCAACCCAAGAAGAGGACTCACTCTCTGGTTGTATAGAGAGCTGGACAGCAGTAGCAAGAGGAGCAAGGAAACATCTCAAAGGAGCAGGGGAATATTTCCTTTATTCCCTGAAGATCTAGGCTCGTCTCCAGGAATGCCTGTGGGAGTTGGTTGTCATCTGCTCCAAAACTCCTTCCAGTATTTCTGGGACCCCAGACATATCCCCCTGTGAAGCTGTGGTTAATGGCTACTGACAGAAAAACGTTCCTAGTTGCATATGTAAATGAGATAGCATCCATGCATTATTAAGAGAGTAAATTCATAGCTGGAAGCGAATGTGTGTGAAGCAAGGTTCATGCAACACAGCACCTTCACACTCCAACAGGACCGGAAGCAGGGCTCCTGTTTGAGTCAACCACAGCTACTAACTAGACAGTATAGGTTCTGAAAACACATTTGCTGAAAGATATAATTTCACTAAGTGGCATCGATCACGATTGCAAAGGAAAAGAAGGGGATGCTCTTGATTTGAGGTGTGGAGGAGAGTCTCCAGTCCTGCTGATAATGCTCAGGGTTCAGCATCAGCCCCGTGGAGGTGGAGGGGGCCATACACACCTGTGCCCAAGGGGGTTCTCTCAACCGAAAATATCTCCTCTTCTGATGCCAGAGAATAATGGATTCTACCATTGCGGCTTTATTCCTTTGAATTTCTCTTTCTTCCATTTTGAAAGGTAACACCCACAGGCACACCAAATTCAGCATCAGTGACTCTGCTTTATTATTTTCAGGTTGTGTTAACTCACCTCCAAGCTTCGTTTTTTTCATCTGAAAAGTGGAATACAATAGTAATCCCTGCCTCCCTGTTTGTAAGCTTGGATGGTCTCATGGATGTAAAATAATGACTACAAGGAGTGGTATGTGCATGCGTGCGAAGTCACTTCAGTCAGACCGGACTCTTTCGACCCCATGGACTGTAGCCCGCCAGGCTCCTCTGTCCATAGGATTCTCTGGGCAAGAACACTGGAGTGGGTTGCCAGGTCATCCAACCCAGGAATGGAACCCCCATCTCCTGAATCGGCAAGCGGGTTCTTCACCACTTCCCTGGTGGCTCCGCTGGTAAAGAATCCGCCTGGGATGTCAGAGACCTGGGTTTGATCCCTGTTTGGCAAGATCGCCTTGGAGAATGGAATGAATGGCTACCCACTCCAGTATTCTGGATTGGAGGATTCCATGGACTGTAGAGTCCATGGGGTTACTAAGAGTTGGACACGACTGAGCAACTTTCACTGTCTTTACCACTAGTGCCGCCTGGGAAGCCCCGTATGGAACAGTAATTATTGTTATTCCCACTTTAAATGTGTGTGTGATATTAGGAGGCACAGTGTCTCGTGTCCAAATCTGCACCTGCTTTTGGGAATCCAGTTAGTGACTACTATGGGGCTGCTTTTAGGTCCGAGGGCTACAGCAGTTCATAAAAGAGAGGAGACTTCTGCCCTGCAGTGAGACAGAGATAATAACAAAGCACACACATCCACCAATGAGACAACAGTGGCTATGGAAGTGCCACCCAAGAGGCTTAAACTCATGACTCCATTGTACCCTTGAGTGGAAATCAGGCATGCCTGCAGTCCTGAAAGAGCTTTCAGTAAGTGAAAGAAGTATCCATAAGTTCATTGGTATCACATTTTAGATTCCACATATAAGTGATATCAGCTGGTATTTGTCTTTTTCCGACTGACTTAGTATGGTAGTCTGTATTTATTTAGTAATTGCTGCAGTTAATGTAACATTGTAGATCAACTATACTTCAACAAAAGAAATTTTAAAAAAGTAGTGTCTGAACCAAAATAATACACAACTAGTCCTTAGGATTCCTAGAGAGTTACAAATAAAGGGCTCGGGTTGGTCCAGGGAGGGAAAGACAACATCTGATTATAGAAATCAGGGGAGGCTCCTTCACAAATGTGGACTCTGAATGTGTAGAGAGGAAGAGTATCCATCTGTAAAAGTCTGGCTGGTGATGCTATGATACTCGTGGCCATGTAACCAGGCAAGTGTGTTTGGAAAGATGCTGGTGAACTTAAATGGCCGGGAAAGCGGAGGATGCTTCAAAACATTGTTTCAGGTAGAAATGTGGAGGCTGTTGAGATATTTGAAGCTGGGGGTAAAGTTTGCTGATACCTGCTTCCCCCGGGAGTGCTCCTTGGTCAGAGGGAGCACATTGGGAAGCTGGATGAGGCAGAAGATAAAACTGCCCCACGTGACATGAAACGGTGTTGGGCTACACGATCATGCTTCTTATTTTTGCTTTACCATTTTTTTTCTTTATTTATTGGAATATAATTGCTTTGCAATGTTGTGTTAGTTTCTGTGGTACAGTAGTATGAATCAGCTATTGCTTTAATCTTTTCAGCACCAAGTATCATTAATATTTTCAGGGTCCTGATTAATATTTCATTGGAGTGCTTTCGTTTTCCTCTTAAACATGTATTTAGAGTGGATTGCCACATTCCTGGGTAATTTTATTAAATCCAGAGGTCAATTTCCTTTTACAACAGTCTGCTGCTTTGATTTTCTAAAGAAAATCAATGGGAAGAAAGGGGTTGCTGAAATAGAAATTTGCTTTATAGCAAAATATGCAGGAACTCCTCTTTTCATTTTTAAGTGGGAGAATAACTCCAGCTATAAAAATGATCACCCTTATGTATGCGTTGTTTGTGTGTATATATTAGTGTATCCATAAGCACACATCTGTTTAAATTAAAACAGAGTGGCATCAAGCGCTTTTTTTCAACTTCAGTTCTTGGAGAACCTGTTCTGGTTTGGTCTGTGAACAACTATCAGATGTCACCCGCATCACTGAGCCTTGTCTGTCTGAGTTTCAGTCTCAACTCAGCCATTAACTCGAGGGGCAGCTTTGAACAGATCACTGCCTGTCTCCAGGCCTCAGTTTCCTCATCTATAAATGAGGTAACCCAAACGTTCTCTGACGTCCCACCTGCCTCTAGCATTTGAGAAGTTGATGGAAACTGACAAAAACTGGGCAAGAATCTACAAGAGCCATGGAGGGAGTAAAAAGAACATTTTTATTTAGTTCCAAGATAGCAGCACATCGAGAAACAACGAAATTAATGAAAAGAACCACTTTTATTGAGTTAGCACTGAGTAGAGAAACAATGAAATGATTGTTTTTGGAAACCTTTCCAACCTAAACTGAAAACAAATCTGAGATAACAATGAGCTTCCTTGGGTTCCAGCACTGTCGCAGTGGGAATGAGACTGCTGGTTTGGGCGGACTATCCCTCCGCCCTTATTATTTCCAAGGCAGAGCACGGATCATCTCTGCAAGCCAAGCCTGCCTCCTATTCCCTGAACCACCAGACATTTACAGAAGTGAAATTAACGTCATGCCTGGCTAGCGGCTGGACCTTCTGAGTGCTGCAGGGCTCCTGGCTCTCATTAAGACTTCAGGGCAAGTGGGCATGCTGCTGTTGGGACTACACGCCTTGACATCGAGTCTGGAGGTGAAGATGACTAATAGAGAAGGATTACCCTTCCAGTAGGCCAACAAAGGTCCATCTAGTCAAAGTTATGGTTTTTCCAGTAGTCATGTACTGATGTGAGAGTTGGACCATCAAGAAGGCTGAACATGATGCCTTCAAACTGTGGTGCTGGAGAAGACTCTTGAGAGTCCCTTGAACTGCACGGAGGTCAAATCAGTCCATCCTAAAGGAAATCAAACCTGAATATTCAGTGGAAGGACTGGTGCTGAAGCTGAACTTTGATACTTTGGCTGCCTGATGAGAAGAGCTGACTTGATGGAAAAAGGCCCTGATGCTGGAAAAGTTTGAGGGCAGGAGGAGAAGAGG